>NC_134362.1:149907784-151107784 GCF_048569485.1 Anomaloglossus baeobatrachus
GAGGCAGGTAAGTATATGGGACCTTGCGGAGAAATCCGCAACAATAATTGACATGCTGCAGATTTTTCCGCACGAAAATCCGCACGATTTCCGCTGCGGAAAAATCCGCAGCGTGGGCACAGCATTTCCCAAATGCCATAGAAATGGCTGGGGAGTAGCTGTGCTGCAGATTTCTGGAAAATCCGCTGCTTTTCCACGAGAAATCCACGGCAAAATCCGCGCATTTTCCGCAGCATGGGCACATAGCCTAAGGATTAAGATGCACTAGGATTATAAGACGGACCCTCATTTTAACATTAAAAAATATTTTTTCCTATTTTCCTTCTATTTTTATCCTCTAAATTTGGGGTGTGTCTTATAATCTGGTGTGTCTTATAAAATGAAAAATACGGTATATCTAATCAGGCTCAGACTGGCCCACCGGAGAGCAGGAGAATTCTCCGGTGGTCCCCTTTGTGGTAGTATGTCACTTACACCTCAAACATGATCAGTAGTTTGCACAATACACTTGTTTTACTATGTACAGACAAAGGAATCATCTCATCATTCATTTTACAACCTACCAGGTATATTATTATATAGAAGCATAAGTAAATTTGTGAATGTAAATATTTGTATGTTGTTGATCAGTGGGACCCCTGGAGTCAATGTTACTAGTGGGCCCATATCGCCTTAGTTTGATATTGTATCTAATAATCCCCAAGCTTTACACTTAGGGGGTTCGCCCTGTTATACCTATGGATTTACTGATATGAATTTATCTGTAAGGCTAAGTTCACACTTCCGTTGTTTTGCATCAGTCACATGCGTTGGTTGATGCATGTGACTGATGCGTTGTACAACGGATGACAACGGTGACAAAGAAAAGAATTTCTTTGTCGGACTCCGTTGTGTGTGAGGGGTGGAGTTCGGGGGGCGGAGCTGAGGACGTCAGTGCCGGGGTCTGCATGGCTGGGGACAGGTGAGTGTGTGTGTCTACATGCGTGTGTACATGCGGAGTGCGGGAGGGGGCGGAGCATGAGGGGGCGGAGTCGAGCGGGGCCGTGGAGCAGAGGACGTCAGTGCCGCGGGGACTGCAGGGCTGGGGACAAGTGTGTGTGTGTGTGTGAGTGTGAGTGTGTGTGTGTGTGTACACATGCGGAGTGCGGAAGGGGGCAGAGCTGAGTGGCCGACTGACCGCGGCGCAGCGGATGCAACGCAGCATCATCAGTCACAATCCGTCACTAATAGAAGCCTATGGGGGAAAACAGGATTCCTGCAAAATATTTTGCAGGATACCGTAATTCCTCAAGGCTACGGATTGTGACTGATGCAAAACAACGGAAGTGTGAACTTAACCTAAGGCGGGCTTTGCACGTTGCGACATCGCAAGCCGATGCTGCGATGTCGCATGCGATAGTCCCCGCCCCCGTCGCAGGTACAATATCTTGTGAAAGCTGGCGTAGCGAAAATTATCGCTACGCCGGCTTCACATGCACTCACCTGCCCTGCGACCGTCGCTCTGGCCGGCGACCCGCCTCCTTATTAAGGGGCGGGTCGTTTGGCGTCACTGCGACGTCACACGGCAGGCGGCCAATAGGAGCGGGGGGGCGGAGATGAGCAGGATGTAAATATCCCACCCACCTCCTTCCTTCCGCATATCCTATGGAAGCCGAGGTGACGCCAGTAGGAGATGTTCCTCACTCCTGCGTCTTCACACACAGCGATGTGTGCTGCCGCAGGAGCGAGGAACAACATCGGACCGTCGCGTCAGCGTAATTATGGATTACACCGACGCTGCACCGATGATACGATTACGACGCTTTTGCGCTCGTTAATCGTATCATCTAGGCTTTACACACTGCGATGTCGCATGCGATGCCGGATGTGCGTCACTTTCAATTTGACCCCACCGACATCGCACCTGCGATGTCATCATAGTGTGCAAAGCCCGCCTAAGAGTTCATCCAGGTTCCATTAGATCTACAGCTTCCTCTACCTTGTATGAGACCTGTACCATAATTTTTTAGGGCACATTTAATTTTAGCATTTTGCTCTGAATAATCGGGGGCTTTGTTACCTTTTATACTTGCCAAACTAACAAACTATTTATTTTATAACACAGATTTAAGCCATAAATGAGACAGAAAGTTAAACCATTGTAAAAATGACCAATCAGATTCTAGTATCTTTTTGTAGAAGGGATTAGAAGCTGGAAATAGGAGTCTGATGGAATTGACTTTAGTTGGCTGACTAGCATCATGTTCTGATACTTGAACAACCTTTTCTTAATCCATGTTTCCCCTTTTTAAAGTAACGAAACTTACACTCTCCGCCGGTGTTGGTGCTGTTCTAGTGGTGCCGGTGCTGTATCTCCTGGGATCTCGCAATTGTGTTACATCATGCAATCTCTGCAGCCAATCGGTCTCCCCAATATCAGGCATATCACATTATTCCGGAGGAAGAGAGAGACGTTAAGCTCCCTTCCTCCAAATGTATGTGATATTAGGGCGGGTAGGATAAACCGGTCTCTTATTGGCTGCCGAGATCTCATGACGTCATACGGTTACGCTCTACCAACACCGCAAGAACGGCACCGGCATTGGAGAGGAGTGTAAGTTTTGTTATTTTAAAAAGGGGAAACACACAAATTGAGAAGAGGATGCCTGAATAGTGGTCAACTCTTTTAGGTACACTGAACTTCTATAGTTTTATGCAACTGAGTGCGAATACAAAAGTGTTGGTGGTGAATATTCCTTACGTGGCATGGCATTTCTGCCACCAATATTTTGCAGTACCAATGACTGAAGAGTGTAGTAATAGATAAAGTGGGGTGACACGAGGAAAGGAATTATGAGCCTATTTGTGGTGTTATACACTATAATATAACACTGAAGAGTTTACTTTCTAGAGTGAAGTGAATTATATACTTTGCTGGACTCCTATCCAATATTACACGAGTTACTGTCTGCCGTCATGCCAAGATTCAGAATTGCATTGAGCGTTATTGGATGGGGAAATTGGCGAATTATTTGATTCCTTCTGAGGGGTGAAACCAATGAGATTCACGTGTTCTTTAGGTTTACAACTTGTAGGAGTACACATCTAATTTCAGGCTGTAAAGAAGATGCTTTACTATATAAGAGCACACACAGTATAGTCCTGTATATTGTAGTACGGTGTATAGTCCTGTATATTGTGTATAGTCCTGTTTATTGTAATCATGACGATGGAAGAAGGTGGTGTCTTTAGAGAGAAACAAATAACTGGCATCCGTCCTGTTGGAGACGTTTTCTAATGACAGCACTGTAAAGGGTACTTTACACGCTATGATATCGGTATCGATATCGCTAGCGAGCGTACCCGCCCCCGTCGGTTGTGCGTCATGGGCAAATCGCACAATATCGCTTACACCCGTCACACGGACTTACCTTCTCTGCGACGTCGCTCTGGCTGGCGATCTGTCTCCTTTCTAAGGGGGCGGGTCATGCGGCGTCACAGCGACATCACACGGCAGCCGTCCAATAGAGGGGCGGAGATGAGCGGCCGGAACATGCCGCCCACCTCCTTCCTTCCTCATTGCCGGTGGACGCAGATAAGGAGATGTTCCTCATTCCTGTGGTGTCACACATAGCGATGTGTGCTGCCGCAGGAACGACGAACAACATCGTACCTGCAGCAGCAACGATATTTGGAAAAGGAGCGACGTGTCAATGAGCAACAATTTTTCACGTCTTTTCACTCGTTTATTCGTCGCTCCTTGGTATCACACACTGTGATGTCGCTCACGGCGCCGGATGTGCGTCGTGACGTGCGTCGGGTCACTACCGATGTGACCCCGACGATATATCGTTAGCGATGTCGCAGCGTGTAAAGCACCCTTAACTCTACCACATGATGTTATAATGCCTGAATTGCAATAGGAATCAGACCAGGTTTGAGTTTATTTATTATTATTTATTATTTGTATAATTTTCTTTTTAGGAAATGTAAAATATATTTGTATGTTATTGTCAGAGTAATGTCCTATAGGCACACACAGTGTGTATAGTGAATACACAGCCTATAGTGTGTATTTAAAGAGAATCTGTGAACAGGTTTTTGCCACCTAACTTGTGAGTAGTGTAAGACGAGGGCTGCATGGTGACTTTGGCCGTGACACCTGTCACATGCAAGTGAATAGGGTCACGTTGTGATGACTGCAACAAGCAAGTTACAAAAACCATGTTGGATATAATTCTGGATGTTTTGTGACATGCTTGTTGCCGTACCTGTCACAGGTGACAGACGCAGTGGTTTCTGGCCATAGAAGGTCACAGCGTTTGGCTGCGCAGAATGCTCCCTCACTTTCTATTATACCTGCTGTTAATATTCATTGTAGCTTTCCTGTTGAATTTTCATCTTTTGTCTTTTGCCCTTTTGGACCAGCAAAAGCTCACCACAAACCCAGCTGTTGATTACCAGTATTCTCTTGGTGCTTAAATACTCCCATCTTTCCTGAACTGGTGCTGGTGATATTATTCAGCTCATGCAAGCAAGTGGCTTGCACTCATCTGTGGTATTGTTGCGTAAACTATGCTGAACTCCTGTCTGTGTCATCTGTGGATAAGTAGATTGTGCATTTTCCCCCTGTGTGTTCTTCTTGTGTCTTTCTCTAGTTGTTTAATGGGGTTGATGAAGATCTCATCCCATCCCTTCTCTATTTAGGGTCCAGCACTAGGGATACCTTGGGTCAGGTATCCAGCTCGGTGCATACCGGTAGGTGCGGAACCTATCTAGGGTGATGAGGGACCCCAGGGACCAGCAGTAGGTTTGGTCAGGAGTCACCATCTCCCCCTTCCCTAGGCGTAGGGGTCCCCTTCTCTTATCTTTCGCCATACCTGGCGTAACAGTACCCTCGGTTTACAGTGTAGCTCCATTCACTTGTATTGTGCCTTGATGTAGCAGCAGCAACAAGTGAACCTTGGTCAAGCAACAGATGTCACAACCAAAGTTGCCATGTAGCCCTCTCCAAATGTATGGACAGAGACCCTGATTCCAGTGATGTATCACTTACTAGGCTACATTCTGCAGTTTTAATAAAAATCAGCAGGAGATTAACACTAGAGGACTAGTAAACTTGGTGCCATGTAGTCCTCCTTAATCATGAGCTATGTATAACTCACCACACCCCCACCACTGAGTGGCAGCTTTCTGCCTATGCACAGTTTAAACAAAAAGCTGCCAATCAGTGATGTGGGCGGGGTTATACTAAGCACAGCATTTAGTCAACTCTGCAGCAGGGATTTTATCAAAACTGCAGCTAGTAGCTCAGTCAGTGACACATCGATGAAATCCAAGACTCTTCCCTTATGGCATGCTTCTTTCAAATGGGGAATAAAAAAACCTGCTGACCGATTCCCTTAAAAGATCATCCCTATCATGTGATAGTGGCGCAGTGCTCGTGCGTCCTTCTTAGTGTGTTTACACATCACCATCGGTTTGGATCAACCATATATTTAGATTCTCTATTTCATTTTTGTAAATCCAGAATTCCATTGTTATATTTAGACTTAAATAATCTTTACCACCACGTCAGGATTTTATATTTATCTGCGCCATATGTTACATATTGTTCTGTATTGTGTGAGCAATGTCTAAAAAAAAAAAAAAAAGCAGGAGAGAATAATTAAGTTTTTATTTATGTTGAGGAACAATTATTGCAGTTTAAAAATATGACTTGTTCTTTGCTCTCTTGGATAATTTAGTAACAAGAATGGAGAACAAAATCTGTTCTTAGAGAAGCTGCTACCCACACAGCCAAGGAGTTTTACGAAAATTAGTTTTTGCAAAACATTCTTTTTCGCACCTATTTTTATCCTTAAAGACCAAACTTTATTTATTTATTTATTTATTTATTTTTTAGCCATAGTTTTTTTTTTTATTTCTATTTTATATTTATGTAGATCTTTGAGGCTTGTTTTTCATTTGTAGTACAATAAGTACTTGTTAATGTTTGTATATTTTGGAGCATATATATGATTCAATAATTTTTATTAGGTTTTCAAAGTTTATACATAAAACAGTTCTAACAAAAACAATAAAACAGAATGGAGCATATATAATAGTCTAGTGGAATAGACCTGTTGTTCAGGTCACAGCAAACATGACACTGGTAGGTTAAAGCGGGAGTGCAATGTATTGCCTATTTAAAGGGAACCTGTCACCAGTTTTTTGCCCTATAAGCTGCGGCCACCACCAGTGGGCTCTTATATACAGTATTCTAACATGCTGTATATAAGAGCACAGGCCGCTGGGTATAACATAAAAATCACTTTATAATACTCACCTAAACCGGTCGCAGTGGTGGATGTGGGTCAAATAGGTGTCTTTGTCCTCCGGTTCCGGCGCTGCCTCTTTCGGCCATCTTCGTCCTCCTTCTGAAGCCTATGTGCATGCGCGTCCTACATCACACACACTCGCCGGCCCCGCACTTGCGCACTACAATACTTTGATCTGCCCTGCTCAGGACCTGAATGCCGGCGAGTGTGGATAACGTCGGACGCGTCATGCACCGCGGCTAGAGAAGAAGGAGAACAAAGATGGCCGATAGAGGAGGCGTCGGCAACGGTGGACCAAGACGCACATTTGGCCACCGTTTATAGGGCAAAAAACTGGTGACAGGTTCCCTTTAATACTATCCACACCTATTCTTTTCAATATTTGGACAGATACGATCAGTAAGTGGCTTCACCTCACCTATATGTGAATCAGGCCTACAAGTTGTAGTCACAAAGCTAAATAAGGTGAGAACTTTTCTATTATGACCTATTATTAAATAGGATATCCCCCATGTTGGACAACATGGCTGAACATCAAGAAAAAGAATCTTCCAATCCATGTTTCCTTAAAGGGAATCTGTCAGCATGTTTTTGCTATGTAATCTGAGAGCAGCATGATGTACGAAAATAGACACTGATTCTAGCAATCTCTCACTTATTTGGCTGTTTCAATAAAATCTGTGTTTTATCAGCAGGAGATTATCACTACAGGACTAGGTGTCTTATGCCTCCTGGTCCAGCTCCACCCCCTCCATTGATTGGCAGTGTGCACAATAAGCTGCCAATCAATGGAGGGGGTGGGTTTATATAGGGCTCAACATTCTGAGCATTGATAGATTTGCAGCAGAGAAAACTGTGATTCTATCACAACTGCTGACACAACTAAGAGCTATATTGCTGGAATTAAGCTCTCTGCCCCGACATGATGCTGAGGTCAGATTACATAGCAAAAACTTGCTGACGGATTCTCTTCAACCTGAATTGCAAGAGAGTATATTAGCGTCTTAGCCCTCAAATATATTAGATTGTCGTTCCACCACATAGAAATGGGATTCAAAGTTCACTTCTTTGGGAATTGACATCATTACACAGCAATCCAGTTAGACAATTACCTTCCGTAAAATTACACAGAGAAAGATGTTTCAGTTTCTTAAGATATAGTGATTTTTAATCCAAGAAGTTTAACAGAAGATCTGATCACTGTAATGTTTAAATAGTAGGCTAACTTTATTTTTTTATAATTTTGTCCAGCATGAGACTTTACAAATCAATTTATTAGATAATTTGTTTTCATTTCTGTAAAAAAATGAACTTTAGTGGACTTACAACTCCTTCTTTTCCCCAGTACATTTGCCTCTGTCTTCAGCTGCATTGATATCAGAATGTACTCATTAGGAGTACAGATGATGGCAGTGATGACTCAGCTCCTGTCTCCTCCTCAGAGTGTTGTACTTAATCAGTACAATCTTTTGCAGGAGCATAATTAGAGTTTGTGAGACACAGGTGCTTAGCTGACTTTTTCACTGCCATCATCTGTACTCCAAATCCGCTGAGCTGACCTTTTCACTGCCATCAGCTGTATTCCAAATCCACTGAGCTGACCTTTTCATTGACATCATCTGGACTCCAAATCCACTGAGCTGACATTTTCACTGCCATCATCTGTACTCCAAATACACTGAGCTGACTTATTCACTACCATCATATGTACTTGTAATTTGCTGAGCGGACATTTTCACTGCCATCATTTTACTCCTAATCCGCTGAGCTGACCTTTTCACTGCCATCATCTGTACTCCAAATCCGCTGAGCTGACCTTTTTCACTGCCATCATCTGTACTCCAAATCCGCTGAGCTGACCTTTTTCACTGCCATCATCTGTACTCCAAATTCATTGAGCTGACATTTTCACTGCCATCCTCTTTACTCCAAATCCGCTGAGCTAACTTTTTCATTGCCATCATCTTAACTCCAAATCCACTGAGTTGACTTTTTCACTGCCATTATCTGTACTCCAAATACGCTGAACTGACTTATTCACTACCATCATCTGTACTTCAAATACGCTGCGCTGACTTTCACTGCCATCATTTGTACTCCAAATCCACTGAGCTGCCATAATCTGTAGTCCAATTTTGTTCAGTTGACTTTTTCACTGCAATCATTTCTACTTCAAATCCATTGACCAGACTTTTTCCACTGCCATCATCTGTACTCCATCATTACCTTTTAGCTAAACACTGGAAAGTAGATTTTAGAATAGCTAGTGATTCGAAGCCACTTATATACATTTTTTTTATTTTACAGAAATAACAATTCACCTAAAAAAAAATGCTCACTGTTTCATTACTTTAAATACTGATCAAAATTATTTATGAAAAAAAAAAAATAAAAGTTCCGATCCTCTTTAAGGATAGTCTGGCTTTTTTCACCCCATATTGTTTCTGTGAGTCAGATATTCTGTAACTATGTAAAATATCTCTTCCCTCAGGACAGTTCTCTTTGATATGTTCTAATCCTTATTAAATTTAAAAAGGATCAAATTTATATAGCTCCGGCAGAAACTGATTAAAATGCTGTGAAGTGAGTGGGCAGCCCGCTGTAACGTAATGTGCATCCAACGGTCCTTTCTTTAAACGATGGAGAAGTGATACATTTGGTCTTCATATTAGTAAGTTATATTTGCCAACAATGACAATTCTATTATCAAATAATGCGTGCATGTTCTCTGCAATGAATAAACTGTGAATATACCAAGTGTGAGGTAAATCCGGAGATATGACGATAAATTATGACATTCAAGTCATGTCAGGAAGCCCTCTCCTGGTGTCACCCCCCCCCCCTTTCCTTCACACAACTGGTTTAGCAACAAATCCATGGCCATGTCCTGTGATATGGAAATTAGGTGGCTTGAGGACAATGGACACAGGATGACTCCCTGCCGTCACCCTGTAGTGGGGGCTGCTAGCTAGTTAGCAAGGCTATGGAAATAGCCAGACAGAACGACTCCAGTAAAAAATGGTTCATATCTCGCAAGCCATATTTCCGATAAATATGGCAACCATAAAAATGGTGTCTCCGCATGAGGACGATGCTGGCACACCCTTTTTATGGGAGCAGGACATTGGGGAAATGCCCCAGGCGTGATATCAGCCAATGGGGAACTGGCAGACAGGTCATGAGTCCCCTCGTTCTGTAGCTAAATTCATAACTGTCACAATGAGAGCGTTGACGTCCGTCTACGACGCTCCCAGGCAAAGTTATGGCCAAAATCCCCTTTTCTGGATAATTCTGATCCATGCAGGGGGAGTGGCAGTGCTTCCCTGTGAGGTCACTAAGGTAGGAGGGGACCTGGATCTGCCCAGGTTGATAACCCTACTTCGGCCATTTTCCAAGGTTCTTCTTCTGCTCGGGGGCCTGGTTGGGACAGACCTGTGAGAGAGTTCCTGGAAACCTGGTCTACAGCGCCCCCCTGTGGCCAGACGCACAAGGTAACTGATTGAACTGTGTATGCCTGTTTGTAAACCATGCTTTATCTGTAACTGTACTCTGACATAACTGTATATTCTGTAGATTCCCTATTGTATATATTGTAGTTTCTAGTGTGCTTTAGGCGATTAAATTATATAATTAATCTTGGGCTGTTCTGTTATCTCGATCTTGAATCCCACGTCTGTGTGTTCGGCTAATAGTTACCGTAAATCGGTTGGTGGCAGCGAGTTGTGCCAAGGATTATTGTGGGGAGGCCAGTGAGATCCGGGAAGATATTATATATTCCGCCCGCGGAGGTCGGGGGAATATATACCCTACTCTCACCGGGGACCCTTCAATAATCGGCATAAGTAGTATAGCGGCCTCCTTGCTTATTGTCGGGCAATTCCATAAGTGGCCTGACTATAAGAGGGGCGCTAGAGAGCGCGTCACGTGCTCTGTCTGTCGGTCGGGAGGTATAAAGTAGGGGTGACCCCCACTTGTTACCCCCCGATTGTGACGTACTGGTAGCCAGCGCGGGGGATTTCTGAGTGACCCCCCCGGTGGTTTGTGACATATTGGTGGCATAGCGGTGGGATCGAGATAATAGTGTGTGTGAGTGTGAGACCCATACTCCCAGACACTAAAGACTGCCTGCAGCAGCTGTGGCTGCTGGGGTCTTCAGACCAGCTCAACACTAGAGTGTCAGAGTGCAGATACTGTAAGGTGTGTGGAGGCATCAGGTGTCAGTTCTGTGTCAGTGACCAAAGTCTGCAACAATGGCTGATAGCACCAGGAGCAAAGCCAAAGGAATGGCCGATGCTCAGGCCAGAGACGATGAGGAGGTTGCCCACGAGTCCTCCAGGAGCTCGACGCCTGAAAACCGTTCTGCAGAGGACAGCGCACAACCTGGCACTGCTGGACAAAATGAGGAGGAGCTCGCCCAAGGTTCCTCAACGAGCCAGATGCCAGCCCTCCGCTCTGCAATGGACAGTGAAGCACCAGGCTCCGCAGCGGGCCGCAGATCACCACGTGCCATTCCACCGAGCCTGGGAGGCTCGGATAGCCTTCTTCAAATGGCTATGGCCCTACTCCAGGCTGGAGACCGGGAGGGCTACCAGGCACTCCTGGCAGAGCGCAGGGCAGCGTGTGAGGCTGCGGAGCGGCAGGCAGAGCGGCAAGCAGCGCGTGAGGCTGAGGCTGCGGAGCGGCAGGCAGCGCGTGAAGAGCGCCAGGCAGAGCGTGACTACCAGCTGCAGCTAGCTCAGCTCCGGCCCTCATCAGCCGCACGTGACCTTCAAGACACCAAACTTCCAAAGGTCCGTGTTGAGGACTTCCCAGTGCTGGAGAAGGATGGAGACTTGGACTCTTTCTTGACTGCTTTTGAACGGACTTGCTTGCAGCACCATCTGAACAAGGACCAGTGGGCCAAATACCTGACCCCCCGTTTAAGGGGTAAGGCCCTGGATATCCTTGGGGACTTGCCTGCTGAGGCAGATCAGGGCTACGACACCCTCAAGCGGGCCCTGATCCAACAGTACAACCTCACTCCAGAGTCCTACCGCAAGAAGTTCCGGAGCCTACAGAAGGGACCAAAGGACTCCTGGGCTGACCACAGGCGGGCACTTGCCCGAGCTGCCGACCACTGGACCCAAGGCCTGCAGCTTTCCACCGGACCGGAGATCCTGGACTTGTTCATCACGGAGCAACTCTTGTGGAACTGCCCTGAGGATCTCCGCCAGTTCATCCGAGACCAGAAGCCAAAGGGGTCCACGGCTACAGCTGCCCTTGCCGATGACTACACCAACAACCGGGCCCCTGAGGCCAGGAGAGCGGCCACCAGCAGCACCTGGAGAGGGGGTAAGATGAATTCTGCGACTGCCCCACCTGCCCCTAGACTGCAGGGAGTGTCCCCCTCAACTCCCCTCTCCAGGCCCGTGGCAGAGCCAAGACGGTGCCACCAGTGCAACCTACCTGGACACTTCAAGGCCATGTGCCCTCAGCGTCCCAAGGCCCCGGCTCCGTCCCCGTCCCAAGGGCCGCCCAAGGTGTATTGTGTGGGTGGGGGTGGTGGTAGGTCCCTGGACAGCTTCCAACCTGTCACCGTCGGCCGGTCTGTGACCATAGGACTGCGAGACAGCGCCTCGGAGGTGACTCTGGTGCGGCCTGAGATGGTGTCCCCCCAAGACTTGATCCCTGGAAAAACCCTCGCTGTCTCCGGGATTGGAGGCACTGACCCGGCGCTGCCTGTTGCTGACATTTATGTGGACTGGGGCGCAGGGCGGGGGGTGAGGGAGGTGGGGGTAACTGATCGGATCCCTGCAAACGTGCTACTTGGGACAGATTTGGGGCAGATAACCTCCCAGTTTGGGCCCCCCCCAAGGGCTGAACCTTCAGCCCGTACTGACATGACTCCTAACAATGTTAATGTGTTATCTATGAATGATGTAAGGGAGGAGGGAGTGAACTCTGATATTTCTGCTTGCATAGACACCATAGACACACACTCAGCTGCAGCTGTGACAGGGGAGGGGGTCAGAGAAAGGTGTGACAATGCCTCTACAAGTAATCAGCCTGTGAGCTGGGATCTGTTGCCCTCTGCAGGGATAAGCAGAGAGCAGGGTGCTGCAGGGGGAGGACCAGTGTGTGGGGTGGGGGCTACCACAGCAAATGTGGGGTCCCCAGAGATTTCACAGCGGGGTTCTGTTGCTGCAGGAGGGGAACAGGCAGGTGAGATTGGGGCCGGTCCAGGAGCGGAAGTGCTCCCAGGTAAGATCTCGGTGCATGGTTCCCCCACAACCGGGGTGTCAGGAAGCCAGGTAGGTCTGCCTGAACCGGCGACTTGGTCAGGAACGGAGGAGGAGCAGGCACGACCCACGGTCGCAGCGGCTGTGGCCGCTGTCACCCGCAGTGGGAGTGCTGGGAGCCAAGGGGCCTCCCGGAGGTCCGATAGCTCTTCCCCTTCTGACCAAGTGGCAGCCGAGTCAGGTGGAGGCCAGGACACAGGTCCCGGGGTACTGACTGAAGATGTGACAGTCTCGTCGATTCTGGCCACATCTAGTCAGGGGTTTCAGGCAGCGTTAGAAGCTGACGACAGCCTGAAAGCTCTTAAGGAGCAGGCGGCACAGCCTCCCTCGGACTCGGACCCGGAGCGAGTGGTCTGGGACCAAGGACGGCTGTACCGGGCCACGGTCCAGCAGGGTTCACCGGAGGCGTGGCCCAGGGACCGACAGTTGGTGGTACCCTATCCGTTCCGGACGGAGTTGTTGCGGATCGCACATGAGATTCCGATGGCCGGACACCTAGGGATCGCTAAGACCAAGGCCAGGTTAAACCAGCATTTCTACTGGCCAAAAATGGGGGCCGATGTGGCTGCCTACTGCCGTTCGTGTGAAACCTGTCAGAGAGTGGGGAAGGCGGGGCCACGCCCCAAAGCCCCACTGGTATCTCTGCCCATCATCGATGAGCCTTTCAGGAGGGTGGCTGTGGATCTGGTCGGCCCGCTGGCCATCCCCAGCAGCTCCGGGAAACGCTTCATACTGACGGTAGTGGACTATGCCACCCGGTACCCAGAAGCAGTGGCCTTGTCGTCCATTCGGGCTGACAAGGTGGCCACCGCATTGCTGGAGATTTTCTCCCGAGTGGGTTTTCCCCAGGAAATGCTCACTGACCGGGGGACCCAATTCATGTCCCAGCTGATGGAGACCCTCTGTAAGCAAGTCCAGGTGCGACATCTGGTGGCCAGCCCGTACCATCCACAGACTAATGGCCTGTGCGAGCGGTTCAATGGCACCTTGAAGCAGATGCTTAAGATGTTGGTCGACTCCCATGGGCGTGACTGGGAGCGGTATCTCCCACACCTGTTATTTGCTTACCGGGAGGTTCCACAGGCCTCAACAGGATTCTCACCGTTTGAGCTCCTGTACGGGCGACGTGTGCGGGGCCCCCTGGCTCTGGTGAAAGAGGCTTGGGAAGGGGATTTGGCCACCCCTGGAGTGTCGGTTATCGAGTATGTCATGCGCTTCCGGGACAAAATGCAGGCCTTGACGCAACTGGTACACGACAATATGGCTCAAGCCCAGGCCGATCAGAAGCGTTGGTACGACCAGAACGCTTGTGAGAGGACCTACCAAGTGGGTCAAAAGGTGTGGGTACTGGTCCCCGTACCACAGGACAAGCTTCAGGCAGCCTGGGAAGGCCCATACCTCGTGTACCAGCAGCTCAACCCTGTAACGTACCTGGTCACCCTGGACCCTGCCCGTGGAAGGCGGAAGCCCTTCCATGTGAACATGATGAAGGCACATCATGAGCGGGAGGCATGTGCGCTCCCCGTGTGCAACCTGCCCGAGGAGGGAGAAGCGGAAACCCTCTTGGATATGCTAGCCCAGGTTAGGGCAGGCGGATCCATTGAGGATGTGGAGGTTGGCCACCAGCTCTTGGAGGACCAACGGTCCCAGCTGTGGGCCACCCTCCTCCCCTTCCGGGGGTTGTTTACCAACCAGCCCGGAAGGACTGAC
The DNA here is from genome assembly GCF_048569485.1 of Anomaloglossus baeobatrachus. Classification (NCBI taxonomy): domain Eukaryota; kingdom Metazoa; phylum Chordata; class Amphibia; order Anura; family Aromobatidae; genus Anomaloglossus; species Anomaloglossus baeobatrachus. Next base: position 149,922,072 of record NC_134362.1, read on the forward strand.
TTGGCTGTCCATCACGTGGACACTGGGGATCATCCCCCGATCCGGCGTTCAGCATATCGGGTCTCCCTGGAAGTGCAGCAACACATGCGCCAGGAGATTGACGAGATGCTGAAGCTGGGGGTGATCCAGGCATCCAACAGCGCTTGGGCCTCGCCTGTAGTCCTCGTCCCTAAGAAGGACCGAACCACTCGGTTCTGCGTGGACTACAGGGGGCTCAATGCTGTCACGGTCGCCGATGCGTACCCAATGCCACGCATCGATGACCTGCTCGATCAGTTGGCCGGGGCTCAGTACCTGACCATCATGGATCTGAGCCGGGGATATTGGCAGATCCCCCTGACTCGCAAGGCCAGGGAACGCTCTGCCTTTATTACCCCATTTGGACTGTACGAGTCCACGGTGATGCCATTCGGGATGAGGAATGCCCCTGCCACTTTCCAGCGGATGGTCAACACCCTGCTCAAGGGACTTGAAGGGTACGCGGCCGCGTACCTGGATGACATTGCCGTCTTCAGTCCCACCTGGGAAGATCACCTAGAGCATCTAGCACAGGTGCTCAGGCGGATCCACCGGGCAGGTTTGACCATCAAGCCGGGAAAGTGTCAGCTGGCCATGAGCGAGGTCCAGTACCTCGGTCACCGGGTAGGTGGGAGAACACTGAAGCCCGAGCCTGAGAAAGTGGAAGCCATCGCATCCTGGCCCACCCCCAGGACCAAGAAGCAGGTGATGTCCTTCTTGGGGACCGCTGGGTACTATAGGAGGTTTGTTCCATGCTATAGTAGCCTGGCAAAGCCCTTGACGGACCTCACCAAGAAGAAGCTGCCCTCTGCAGTCGATTGGACAATGGACTGCGAGACAGCCTTCCGGGCCCTAAAGGACGCCCTGTCCAGCCCGCCCGTGCTACAGGCAGCCGACTTCACGCGGCCGTTTGTAGTACAGACCGACGCCAGTGACTTCGGCCTCGGTGCGGTGCTCAGCCAGGTGGACTCTGCGAGCCAAGAGCACCCAGTCTTGTACCTGAGCAGGAAGCTGTTACCAAGGGAAGTTGCCTATTCCACGATGGAGAAGGAGTGCCTGGCCATAGTGTGGGCCCTGCAGCGTCTGCAACCCTATCTATACGGGCGCCACTTCATCGTGGAGACGGACCACAATCCCCTCAGCTGGTTGCACACCGTCTCTGGGACGAATGGGCGACTGTTGCGATGGAGCCTTGCGCTCCAGCAATACAACTTCACCATTCGCCACAAAAGGGGCCGTGACCACGGTAACGCAGACGGGCTGTCCCGACAAGGAGAGGTCGCGGACGGGCGCACGGGGGAACACCGGAGTGTGCTGCCCCCTAGCGCCCTCAAAAGGGGGGAGGTGTGAGGTAAATCCGGAGATATGACGATAAATTATGACATTCAAGTCATGTCAGGAAGCCCTCTCCTGGTGTCACCCCCCCCCCTTTCCTTCACACAACTGGTTTAGCAACAAATCCATGGCCATGTCCTGTGATATGGAAATTAGGTGGCTTGAGGACAATGGACACAGGATGACTCCCTGCCGTCACCCTGTAGTGGGGGCTGCTAGCTAGTTAGCAAGGCTATGGAAATAGCCAGACAGAACGACTCCAGTAAAAAATGGTTCATATCTCGCAAGCCATATTTCCGATAAATATGGCAACCATAAAAATGGTGTCTCCGCATGAGGACGATGCTGGCACACCCTTTTTATGGGAGCAGGACATTGGGGAAATGCCCCAGGCGTGATATCAGCCAATGGGGAACTGGCAGACAGGTCATGAGTCCCCTCGTTCTGTAGCTAAATTCATAACTGTCACAATGAGAGCGTTGACGTCCGTCTACGACGCTCCCAGGCAAAGTTATGGCCAAAATCCCCTTTTCTGGATAATTCTGATCCATGCAGGGGGAGTGGCAGTGCTTCCCTGTGAGGTCACTAAGGAGGCCGCTATACTACTTATGCCGATTATTGAAGGGTCCCCGGTGAGAGTAAGGTATATATTCCCCCGACCTCCGCGGGCGGAATATATAATATCTTCCCGAATCTCACTGGCCTTAGTAAGTTATATTTGCCAACAATGACAATTCTATTATCAAATAATGCGTGCATGTTCTCTGCAATGAATAAACTGTGAATATACCAAGCATTGAACAATATTCAAAATTGAGAGTCCTCAGTCAGCGGTTGATACCTATTCATGGCAAAGGACAGTAACAAAAAGCAACTTTTGAGACCACTCATAATCTGGCTTTTTCTTACCACCTTTTCAGTTAGCCAATAAAAGGTATCAATCACTAAGTACTCTTTTTTTTTTTTAAACTATAATTTGTATTAATATTTTTACAAAATTAACAAAACGTTAAAACACAATTGGATGTCAAAATTTGAAAATGAATTATTGTGTAGTCTTTAATATCAATGCATTGATTAAAGGGAATCTGTCAGCAGGTTTTTGCTATCAAATCTGAGGACAGAATGATGTAGGGGCTGTGAGACAGATTTCCGGAATTTGTCACTTATTAGGCCGTGTGCTGTTTGTTTAAAACCATGAATGTTTTAGCACCAGAAATTTATAATTGACCAGACTAGATGTTGCGTGAGTCCTAGTCTGATCTCATCCGCAGCACTGATTAGCAGCTGTCACGCTAGGTACGGGGAAGTACCAAGTGAGCCGTGAAAGGTAAAAAGGGAAGGGGACCGAGGAGTCTAGAGAGGAGTGAGATGGTGACACCTGACCAAATTTACTGCTGGTCCCTGGAATCCCTCACCACCCTAGATAGGTTCTGCATCTATGTGCCGAGCCGGATACTTGACCCTAAGTATCCCCAGTGCTGGACCCAGATAGGGAACGGGTGGGATGATGTATTCGTCAACCCCACTAAATGCTAAAGGAAGACACAAGAGGGACACACGGGGAAAAAGCATGAACTACCTATCCACTGATGACACAGGTAGAGGTTCAGTAACACCAAAAACCACAATATACATATAGGGGCTCTAATGCACAAGATCTATATAGACACCAAGAAAAAGTATGCAAGCCATAATGTGTAAATCAATAAACAACATCTTTATTAAGTAACAATACACAGCAATAATGGATCAGCCCAGAAGGGATGGATGGAATAATGGGTTGGAATCCTGGACGAAGCACATTTATGTGCGAAACGCGCGTCATGTGTCTGTGGGTGGCTGTGGCACTATTACCTTTCTGGACTGTTGGTAATGTTATGTCTTATGTGATGATACTATAACTGCATCCCTGTTATAATTATATGTATATTATTTAATACCTATTACACGAAAGGATTGCAGTTATGAACGATTTCTGACATAGGTAGTAAAATATGTTATTCTATGTATGTTAGTCCAATAACAAAATAACAAGTGCCTGGTGTATCCCATTATTCCATCCGTCCCTTCTGGGCTGATCCATTATTGCTGTGTATTGTTACTTAATAAAGATCTAGGTAGAGGTTCAGCAAAGCTTCAGCAACAATACCACAGATGAGTACAAGCCTCCTGCTTGTAAACAGAGCTTTTATGAACTGAATAATATCACCAGCACAAGTCTAATGAAGATGGGAGTATATAAGCACAAGTGGAATACTGATCAGCAGCTGGACAGAAGTTTAGCTTCCCTGGGTCCTAAAGGTGAATAAGGAAAATCCATCAGGAAAGCTACCTAATACAATGAATACTGACAGCAGGAACAACAGAAAGTTAGGGAGCATTTTTTTGCAGCCCAATGCTGTGACCTTCTACTGCCAGAAACCACATGTCTGTCACCCATGACAGCAGCTCACTGTAAGTATACAATGTACACAGAGAGCTGGGCTGTGGGCAGGGGTAGCTTTCTGAACTTTACATGCTACATCTGAGAACTCTGATTGTGTCACACTGGCTACATCCAGCATACAAAGTCCTATATTGTTAGAATCAGGGTCTCAGTCTCTATATTATGCTGCTCTCAGATGAGGAGGCAAAAACCTGCTGACAGATCCCCTTCAAGAGTACAGACAACCAAAGAGACAAGAGACTTAGACAACAGGAAGAGTAAATGGAAGTAGTTTGGGAGGAGGGTTTATATATTTTGTTGGGACCAAAAATAATCTCATGGGTCCCAAATAATCTCGAGTTAGTCAACCTTTTAATTTAGGATGGCAGTCAGATTTTTGAATTTCACAGATTCGTCTCGGATATTTTTGACTGGGAGGGGTTGTGAGCCCGGTTTCCAGCAACAGGCTATTAAACATCTGGCTGCTGTTAATAAGTACAGAAGGGGTTTAAAGGAGTTTTGCCCATTTCCTTAGGGGAGATGTTAAGAAGGTAGACAGATGGGTCTAAGGGAACTTATGTAAAAAACACATCCTGTATAAGGGATTTGACTATTTCCCAAAATGGAGCTAAGTAGCACATGAGCAGAAGATATGTGGTAACGTACCTACTGTGGGCACCTGGGATTTGAGCATTCATTTTGATAAATAATTTTTGGATATGATACCAAAACATGAGAATTTCGTAGTTTTTTTATATATATATAGTGCATAGCGCGGTCTTAGCTACTAGATCTTTAAGTTTATAAAATGGGGAGTGCATCTTGAAATCCAGTTGTAGCTCACTTGGGGGTGGGGGAGCGGGATCACAAGAGGCAGGGGCAATGGTGGAGTAGGGCGGTGCTGTGGGTGGTGCAGCAGGAGCCATCCAGAAAGTGTTGGTGGTGTGTGGTTCAAAGAAATGGCACCCAGATAGAGCTTTTAATGGGCGCTGCCTCCGGTCCATTGATCTCCAAGCAGCAGACTTAAGGAAAATGGCACCCGGAGGTGGCACATGCGCAAATAAGATCTCGGCTCCTCATTGAATGGAGAGATCAATCAGTACACACGCTGACTCCTGGTGCTATTTCTTTGAAGCCTGCACCATCAACGTTTTCCAGATGGCTCCTGCTTCATAGCACCCGTAGCGAGCATAGCCAGACCACCTACTCCACTACCACCGCTGCCACCCCCCAGTAAGATGCAACTGGATTATAAAGCGGACCCCATTTTCACCCCTAATTTGGGGTGCGTCTTATAATCTGGTGCATCTTATAAAATGAATAGTATGGCACTTTAGTCTAAATACTAAAGCTGAGGTGATGGTCTCCTAACCAAAAAATGGCTTCCATCTAGTCATATAGGTGTGTTTAAGAAATGAATCCCCAAGACAACAGTTAATTATTAAGGATGATCGACTTTCACAAATATTCAGCAATATTCGGTTTCGCGAATATTTGATGCATAGCTCGCCGCTATACGAATATTTGATGCGCAATGTAAGTCTATGGTAAGCCCGAATAGTTGCTATTTGGCAACTATTCGGATTTCCCATAGACCTACATTGCGCATCGAATATTCACAAATAGTCGAATAGCGGTGACCTATATGAATATGGGCGTTGCCGAATATTTGAGGTTTTCGATCATCCCTACTAATTATCCTACAGAGAGAAGATATTAACCCTTTTTTAAAGGACCTCCTCTACTCAACTCAGTTGGGGATTAGACTCTAAAGCAGGGTTCCCCAACGCCAGTCCTCAAGCCCAATCAACAGATCATGTTCTCAGGATTTCCTTAGTATTGCCCAAGTGATAATTTCATCACCTGGAAAAACTAATGAAATCCTGAAAGCATGCGTTGTTGGTGACTTTTGAGGACCGGAGTTGAGGAACCCTGCTTTAGAGGATCCAAAGAGTGATGCTGCTAAATACTTGATCTGCATATATTGTAGAAATTCATGGTTAATTAGATTTTAGATATTGAAATGAGTGCGCTAACAAATCTGCAAAATCAACAACTCCGCTGTAATCCATTAGAGAACCATCGGCATCTCAAGACTATTTGGTATTAAGGGTTGATAAATAAAATCATTCGTGAATTTGGATGGAAGAGCAAATTGTTTTCTGCAAAACATCTCTCTAGTAAACTGCATTAGCCTTAGAAGTAGAGTGGAGATCTTAAGGATTTTGGATAAACAGGAGCCAACCATAGCATTGTCATTTCTTTTCAGTTATTGTAGTCCACCAATGAGGCCCAAGATGGAATCCTTATGTGTGTATTTTTGTGTAATATCCGGAACGGACTCCCCCACTTGCAATCTACCAGAGATATTGTTTACACATTGTTTCTAATTTGTTATTCCATATGTATCTCGTTATCCTTGTGGACCTGCAGCAGCCATTCTCCCTGGTTATGTGACACAACCATGACCAGGTGACCAACTCTCCTTATTTCTTCACACCACTTTCCCGCATAAGACAATATTGTGCTATTGTCACTCCAGATTTCTTTACTAAGAATAAAAATGTTCTATGTATCAGATTTTTCATTCCACAACCAATTCTGTTAATCTGCCATTTGTGACCATAGTCAAATAAAGAGGTAACAATAAAAGTCCACAAGGAAGAAGAAAACCACGGCACTCACAGTAAAAATCCAATTCCGTTCTTTATTCATTCCAACAAGCTGGTAAAAGAGCGGTAAGAGGGCCGGGTGCAGGCTCCCTGGGGACAACGGCCGTTTCGTACTTACTGGTACTTCTACGGGTCCACTTATCCACATAACACAGTATTGCGCTACTGTCTCTCACTGATTGGGGAGTTTGCGTTTACACCCACATACAACTCAACCAGCCATAAATAGATCATTTTGGGGAGAGGGAGAGGGAGGTTTTTTGTACACACGACATCCATTGTTTTTGCGCAAAGCTTGCGCCATTCAGAGGCTGCAAGTGGCTCACACTGGGCCGAGCACTGAGCGTACCCAAGCACACCGTTTCTCAACTGAGTGGTTAGCTTACGTAAAGCACCCAAACTCAGAACTTGAACACTGATGTTTTTGTAACTTGAACTTTACTATTTGGGTTCGCTCCTCTCTAATCAATGGTCATTGGAAAGTTTAGAAAAGGATGGCTCTGGCTGCAGACTATTATAAAGAAATAAGAGTTAATCTTCTCGCTTGTCTTGGGTCCACCAGCGAGTCTCCACTTATACCAAGGATGTCCGGCATTGGCTGTGGCACTGATGTCACGTCAATAGCATGGCAAACAATCGGTGTGCTCAGCTGCCCTGAAGTGTGTGTTCCCTCTACACTAGAACCGCTGAGTGACCAACACTGGAAACATTTGCAGAGACATGCTGGCGGACCAGGGGAAGGTGAGTACAGCACATTTTGTTCTTTTATGATGAACTGAGTTGGAGATATTCATTTACTGAAAGGAAACAACCCATTTAGAGTAAAACAAACACAAATATTATATAGAAGTGTGACTGCTCATGAGACCCCAATGAACATTTTGCCTTCTCTGATCACTGGGGATTATGATTAGTTACGTATCAGAACATCGTTTATCTTATCTCTATGTTTATTTGACCATGACTTATGAGGTCTTGCTTTTTGCTGGACATATGGTAGATATGAATGACTCCATTCATTTTACCATTCAATATATTGGAAAATAAGTATAAAAAAAGTTGGTATAAATGTTGAAAAAAAATCAGTTCCATCCTGGTTCCTTCGTATTCATTCTTCTAGGTCAGCATAATTATGACAATATAAACCCTGCATGGATATTTTTGTAAAGTTTGAAAAAAAATTTTTTTTAATTCATATTACATTTTGATAGACCAGCAGAGCTTTACAGAATTTTACCAATTCGATTTTTTTTCCAAAGGTTGATGATTGAAAAAAAAAATGATATATATATATATATATATATATATACACATATACACACAGCGTGTGTGTGTGTGTGAATATATGTGTGTACGTGTGTGTGTGTGTGTGTGTGTATATATATATATATATATATATATATATATATATATATATATATACACAGTATATATGTGCGCGTATGTGTATATATAATATATACATACAGTATATATGCACACAACTTTAGAGAACTGTAAGAAGCTTCAATCATCAAATCAGGTATACTATATATTGTGGTATTGCAGTATTAGTAAAAATCGCAGTCTCCTATCAAGCTCAGCCTGTGGCAGAGCTTCACAGGAGTACTAAGATGCCAGCGACATGAACCCATTGGTGTACTGAATTTGGGCAATGGGAACAGGATAGAAGCACCAGCATGTGTTCCATTTAAATGCCAATGTAAGATATTGAAAGGGCCATTTAAATGGTTAACAGCAGGTATGAACAGTGGCATTTAAATGGTTAACAGCAGGTATGATCACTGGCATTTAAATGGTTAACAGCAGGTATGAACAGTTGCATTTAAATGGTTAACAGCAGGTATGAACAGTTACATTTAAATGGTTAAGAGCAGGTATGAACAGTGACATTTAGATGGCTAACAGCAGGTATGAACAGTGGCATTTAATTGGTTAACAGCAGCAATCTGATCTCCGCTCTGCTTGCTGCTGTTAGCCATAAATGCCAATTATGTCACATAGCTCTCATCAGATGCTTCGTATCTGAGCCCTCTCCGCATGCGAACAACCCTGTAATGACCTACAAATGTCAATTTGTGTTAAGGGGTTAATAATAGATTGTCATAATAAAATGCTGAAGTATATTATATTGCTATAAGATGAAGGGAAGTATAACAGGTATTATAGGTTTAGCAAAGCTTATAAAGCACCGTAAGTCTGTATATAAAAATAACAGTTTAGAATCCCCCCCCCCCCACTGGGCATAACTTAATGTAACCGTGTCCCGATGTCTTTAATTTCTCCCATCTGCTTAACCTGGTCATTATTCCTTTGCCCTTTACACAACACTTAATGAATATCACTATTCTTAATGCTTTAAGCTAATTTCAGTGCTCTCGATGGTTAATGAGATTAAATTATGGATACCATTTGAAGAGATTTATTTTGTATCTAATCAGGAACTTTTATCAACTTGAAAATCCATGCTTCGGCAATATGACCAAATTAATTTAGTCATGTCAAATCATTTGAACCTTTCTAATAATTGTGAAATAGAAAATGACCATCTTGATAAATCAGAGTTCTAATCACATATTAAATTCTGGCACCACGTGATTCATACATTTTCTTTCTTTATGGATACATTTGAAAATATTTTCTGTGACATACCGTATATTTCGGTTTATAAGATGCGCCGGATTATAAGACGCACACCAAATTTAGAAGAGAAAAATAGGAAAAAATAATTTTTAATGTTAAAATGAGGGTCCATTTTATAATCCTAGTGCATTATAATCCTAATGGGGGAGCAGCAGTAGTCGATCTGCTCAGGAAGGTCACAGGAGGCAGGGTCAGCAATGTTGCAGGCTCAGAGGAGGGGTTGTTGCATCTCAGGAGGGTCTGCGGACGGAGGGTCAACGATACTGCGGCCTCAGGGGTGCTGCAGTGGCGGGCGCCATTGATCTGCCGGCATGCTTCAGGGGTGTTACTGCAGTGGAGGACTGAGGAAGATCACAGGACAGGGTGCTTCTGCAGTGGAGGACTCAGGAGGGTCACAGGATGGGGTGTCAATGCGGCGGTGGGCGCCTGATCTGACTGCGGACTCCATTAAATTGCCCGTGGTTGACGCAATAAAGTTCAAGAAAATGGCTGCACAGGTGGCGTGTGCATAGAAAGCTCTCCACGACTATTTTCTTGAAGTCCATCGTATTAATCTGCGCATGCGTCGCCTCCGCAGCCATTTTGTTGAAGTTCATCTTGTCAACTGCAGGCGATTTAATAGAGCCCGCAGTCAGCTTAATGCACTGGGTGCCACAACACAGCAGTGACACCCTCAGTATCACCGACCCTGCCTCCTATGGCTCCACTCCACCACCTGATCTGACTACGGATTCCATTGAATCGCCCACGGATGACGCAATGGACTTCAAGAAAATGGCTTCAGAGGCAGCGCATGCACAGAAAGGTCTCCACGGCCATTTTCTTGAAGCTCATTGCGTCAATTTGCACACGTGTCACCTCCATAGCCATTTTTTGAAGTTCATTGCGTCAACCGCATGCGATTCAATAGAGCCCGCAGTCATCTCATTGCACCCACCGCCGCAACACCCTCAGTATTGCCAAGACTGCCTTCTATGGCCTCACTCCACCACCGCTGCCCCGGTAAACCATATCCGCATTGCAAGACATACCCTTATTTTACCTCCAGTTTTTTGGCGGAAAAAGGCATCTTACAATTTGGAAAATATGGTATATATGTAATAAAATATTAAACACTTTATGAAAATATGGGGCGCTTCATGGGAGCGTAACAGAAAAATAGCAGCCATACTTACCAATACCTGGTCACAACAGTAATACACTACAGGATTCAGCAAACCCCATGATAAAAGGCAACGCAAGTGCAAAATACTGATGACTAAATCCTCCCACATTGCAATTATATAGGGTGCCAACCACAGATACGTGTGGTGCACCTTCCCGGCTTACAGGATATTGATCATGCCCATACTATTAGATCAGGCGGCCCTCTATAAATACTCTTCACAAGTAAAAACACCCCAATTTCCCCCAATTAAGCTACCGTAGAGGACTTACTGTAGTTGCATTCTCCAAGAACTGAAAAAAATGCATGAGGTCGATATTTTGGCCCCAAAAAATGTAAACTTGCAACCCACGTCAAGGGTCCTCATTGTCTTTGCAAGTCCCAACATAAAAATTAAAGGTAATTCACCAAAAACCTCTAGAGCACGATTGTCAGGTCATCCCTAGAGCAATTCATAAAGTTAATGGCTTTTATGTCCACCGAAGAGCAAAGCATTGGAGGACTCATTGCGGTTTGTCTTCTGGTCCTGACTTAGATTACAGGGCTTGACAGGGAAGGCTAGGGGTAATTTTCTATCATAATTGATAATGCTAATGTTGACACCTTTGTAGTATCTACCCTGGTCTTATTAGCTCTTTCTATAGTTCCCAAGAAATAGATGGAATCATTTCCAATTTTTCATTACTGACTACTTTGGAAGCTGGCATGGATGGCACCCCTACTGAGCGCATTGTCCTTTCTTTGCTACATTACCTTTTTCATTATTCTTGTACAGTGTATAATCTTTGTACTTCAATGTCATTTTGGGCATTATACCATCATCTGACATCATTGTAATTTTTCTCTATGATGTGAAGTCACTGATGCGTGATAAAGTTATCCTTGTGCTATGAAACTATGGTGTTGATGCATTATCCTTCTACATTAAAAATTAAAAAAAATCCTAAACTTTTAGTGCTTTAAAATTGCTGATAAAAATTGTCATTAAAGATGAGTGGATCAATCAGTGAAGGATTGAGTATGAGTCAAAATTCCTGAAAATCGCAGGTTTCACGTGACCTCGAACATCTTGAGATTTGATTCATGGCTGGTAAGAGAGTAAAGGGTACTTTGCACGCTGCGATCTCGCTAGCGAGATCTCTAGTGAGCGTACCCGCCCCGGTCGGTTGTGCGTCATGGGCAAATCGCTGCCCGTGGCGCACAACATCGCTAGGAACAGTCACACATACTTACCTGCCTAGCGACGTCGCTGTGACCGGCGAACCACCTCCTTTCTAAGGGGGAAGTTCGTTCAGCATCATAGCGACGTCACTAAGCAGGCGCTCAATAGCAGAGGAGGGGCGGAGATGAGCGGGCCGAACATCCCACCAACCTCCTTCCTTCCTCATTGCCGGCAGGACGAAGGTACAGTGAGTTTCCTCGTTCCTGCGGTGTCACACATAGCGATGTGTGCTGCCGCAGGAACGACCAGCAACCTTGCTACTCAGCAGTCAACGATTTTTGGTAAATGAACGACCTTTCCAAAACCAACAATTTTTACCTCTTTTGTGATCCTTTTAGGTCGCTCGTACGTGTCACGCTGCGATGTCACTAACGACGCTGGATGTGCGTCACAAACACCGTGACCCCGACGATAAATTGTTAGCGATGTCGCAATGTGTAAATGGCCCTTTAGTTATTTCCCACACTTCTGAAGCATCAGAGATTAGGCTAAGGTCATTACACCTTGCTACTCAGGCATTCCCATAATGCCTTGCAGCTATGACATCTTACAGATTATCACAACTTGTAAAGTGGTGGTCAGCACCTGGGCCATCACAGATCAGTGATTCCCAGTTGAGCAGAGTTTGTATGGCAGAGTCATTTTTTTTATCTCTAGAGTCTTTTTATCTCTAGAGTCTCTGGATATCTTTCTCTCTCCTGTAGAATGTAAGCTTTAATGGCAAGTGGGGTCATCTATCTGTCGCTCTCGCTCTCAAATTCAAATTCTCTCTCTCTTGCCTGTAGAGTGTAAGATATTATGGTCAGCGGGGTCCACTCTTTCTTTCTCTCCTGCAAAGTGTAGCCTCTAATAGTCAGCAGGTTTCCTTCTCGCTTTCTCTCCTGTAGAGTGTAACCTCTTATGGTCATTAGGGTCCTCTCTCTTCTGTAGAGTGTAAGCTCTCAAGGTCAGAGGACTCCTCTCTCTGTCTCTCGTTCTCTCCTGTGGAGTGTAAGCTTCTATGATCAATGAGTTCTTCTCTCTCTCCTGTAGAGTGTAAACTCTTAAGGTCAGTAGACTCCTCCCTCTCTCTTTTTTTCTCTTTCGCCCTCTCTCTCTCCCTCTCCTCTCTCACCTCTCTCTCCTCTATCTCCGCTCTTTCTCCTCTCCCTCTCTCTTCTCTCTCTCCTCTCTGTCTCTACTCTCTCTCTTCTCTCTCTCCTCTGTCTCTCCTCTCCCTCTCCCCTCTCTCTCCCCTTTCTCTCCTCTCTCTCCCCTCTGTCTCTCCTCTCTCACGTCTGTCTCCTCTCTCTCCCCTCTCTCCTCTTCTCTCTCCTCTCTGTCTCTACTCTCTCTCTTCTCTCTCTCCTCTGCCTCCCCTCTCTCCTCTCTCTCTCTCTCCCCTTTCTCTCCTCTCTCTCCCCTCTGTCTCTCCTCTCTCACCTCTGTCTCCTCTCTCTCCTCTCTCTTCTCTCTCTTCTCTCTCTCTCTCGTCTGTAAAGGGTAACCTATTATGGTCAATAGGGTCTCCTCTCATCTTTCTTTCTTCTCTCTCCTTTCTCTCTCTCCTCTCTCTTTCCTCTCTCTCCTCTCTCTCCTCTCTCTCTTCTCTCTCTCCTCTCTCTCCTCTCTTTCTTCTGTAGAGTGTAAGCTTTTAAGGACAGTGGAGTCCTCTCTCTCTTTCCTGTAAAGGGTAACCTCTTATGATCAACAGGGTCCTCTCTCTCTCTCGTTCTCTCTTTCTCTAGCTCTCTCTCTCATGTAGAGTGTAAGCTCTTAAGGACAGTGGAGTCCTCTCTCTCTTGCCTGTAAAGGGTAACCTCTTATGTTCAGCAGGGTCCTCTCTCTCTAATTTAAATTCACACAAATTTATTTGCTGCAAATCAAATTTTTGTGAATTTTTCAAATTTCAGAAGATCCACTCATCTGAAGGAGTCATGATGGAAAGGGACCCAAGTCTAGTTTTGATATGGGGCTCCATGATTACTAGTTGCAATCTTAGGTGGGGCTACTTTTAAAATGAGTTGGGCAAAAATGTTACATTTTGGAATGTATGGAAACTTCTATACCATGTAATTTCCTTGAAATTCTTAATTCTCCGTTCTGGTATGCTCTTTTAGCTTTGCTCACTCTATTTGACACACAAGCAAATTACATTTTAAAATTCTGATTTTCTCTTCATGTATAAATACACATTTATCTGTTTATGTTTTTGCTAAACTTCTAATCATGGAATTTATTTAGCAAGTTTATGCCCCAATTGTCACCTGTTAAGATACGTAAAATGCCAAAATGTTTCTGGAATTTTAAATATGCAAAATTAAATCCATGAGAAAATAAATTGTTGTTGCTGATGGAATAATATTTAAAAGCAGCTTCATGTGGGACTATTCGCCCTTCAACAGTAATCCATGAGCGAGACTTAAAATGTTTCAATGTCGGAATAACGGTTGTGATGAAGAAGATTTTTGTTTTCTGAAAACAATATTGTTCCGTGTGGTTAACTTGCCATGAAAAACGAAATAGTTCAGTTGTGTTTGGAATCAGTGCAGTCAAAAGAGAGTAATCTGTAAGTGAAGAAAAACGTAAAATTAATTAGCCGTACTTAGAGTAATATTTATGGGATGAACTTTATTTTTTCCATCATTCCAAAATATGACTGAGATATTGGCCCCATTCCATAGATGAAATATAGAGGTTTATGTCTTGTGAACAAACATACTACAAAAGGAACAAGTTGAAATTCTCATGACCGGTGTAAGGTCATCGAGTGGGGTTAGTGGACCCCCTGGACCACAGGGGGACCAGGGCGGGCTTACCCTTAAGTGGGAGGGGTTTAACTAAGCACCCACCACAAAGTGGATGCCAGGTACCACTCCCAGGGCAGTGACTGACACTATGGCAGCTGATCCCAGGACAGGTGACAGACTCAGGAACAGATGGGTACAGGTGAAGTGACTGGTGTGAGAATGCAGGTACTGGAGATGGACACAGGGAGACCAAGACAGGAGCTCAGGACCTGACAACTAACTAGCTAGCAGACTTTAGACTAACTAACTAAAGGCCTTGCACAGGCACCCCTCCTAATAGGAGGATGCCCTAAATACACAGTGCCCCTCAGCCATAGGCTTACAGGCATTTCCTGGAAATGGCACGCCGACCCTTTAAAAGGTCAGATGTGCATGTACACATCTTAGGTGTAGTCCTGGGAACCCTGTGCGGCCTCTAAAGGGCCCAGGAGGGGATGGAGGCAGCAGCACATGTAGATGGTCGGGACAGTGCAGGGGAGGACACGACCCGGCCAGGGTGGTTAGTAAGTTGGCGTCTCTGCAGAGATGCCAGTGCTACAAAACTGCGTATAAAATCTGTAAAAAATAACAAATGTTTTACTAGGGCAACAGCAAGGAATTAAACGTTTTCACATTTTCTTTCTGAGTATATCTTCTGTTATGACTAGTAGAGGTGAACGATCATATTTGAGTAGAATCGTATTTTACTAAAATATTGGCAAATATTTTTTTAATAGGCTTACATGTCAATTCAGCAAAAAAGGTGGCCATTGGCTGCCACTTTTCTTTGTAAAGTTGACTATAAGCAGGACAGGGGCACTATGTTTTTCTACAGGCCTACAGTATAGCATCATATTCAGCAATTCTATATCTCTCTGTCATCCACATTTTCCTTGCATGAATAATTGCTGTTGGCTTTGCAGAGGTAGAAGAATCATACAATTATTGAATGGTAGAGTTGGAAGGGACCTCAAGAGCCATAGGGTCCAACTCTCTGCAAGAATAGGTTATCCTAAATCATCTCCGCCATATGTTTATCCAATTTCCAGTTGATGATTTCCATTGAGGTAGAGCTCCCTGCCTCCTGTGGTCACCTGTTCCACTCTCTGACTTCCCTTAATGTCAGAAAGTTTTTCCTAATGTCCACTTGGGTCCTGGTGCTTGAACATGTCACTTAAGATCCCGTTATAAAATCCAGATGTATAGGGAGGAACGTATTCTATAGATTTTGTGTACGGCCCAGAAATGTTTCATCTAGATGTGCTCTATATGTAATTAATTCACTTACAGCTACTGGTGTTGATATACATCTCCATTTGGAGTTGAGTAGAGATGAGCAGACCAGTGGAATTTTACTTTGGTGGTGTCAGCTGGACTTTAGATAAAGGTATGTTCTGGACCCAAACTTGACCTGAACCTTATTGGAAGTCACTGATTGGACAGTTCAGCTCTCCACCCACATGCAGCCAGTGATAAATGGAACACTTCCGCGGGAGGGTGTGCAAGGTTTTTGTTTATTTATTTCTGTACACACTACATCCGATAACACTGTTGTTACCCCCAGTGTGAGGCATTCAAACACTGCAAGCGGCTCACACTAGGACGAGCACCGAGCGTACCAAGCACAGTAATGTTTGTAAAGTCTGTGTTCTGTACCAACACCAAACTATTAAATATGGGTCCGCTCATCTCTAGTAATGATGTCTTATCAGTTAAAACATATAGTTTAAGTCACAATTAATTTGGAGGAATTGGGTACCACCAAAATAGTAGGGAGTGCTCCTTGTATAATAAGAATCACCACAATAAGAACACATATGATATCACGTTATAATGGCTGTCAGGAAGAACCGGAGAAGTTGCTAGGAATTTACGGAGAAGATGGAGAAATTAAGTTCTCCGTACCTGATTCACGAATGTTGGAGAATCAGATCACAGTAAATTGACAATCAGCTGAAACTCAGTTTGATCTCAGTGCCATTAATAGATGACCGATTCCCTCGCATGAGAGAATCTATGGCCGTGTGAGCGAAACCTTAATGCCATAAATTGCTAAATTTTAGAACAGTTTTGTGTTGCGCAAAAAGTTGGGCTTTTCAAAAGTATTTAGGAAAGAAAAAAGATTCGGGTCAATATTATGCTAGAAACTTTGATCATAAGAGTTTCACATGGTAGATCATGGTAATAATTCCCTTATTTCTGGGGGTTGGTGTAGCCAGAGTTAGAGATGAGCAGACCTATTGAAGGTTCTATGGGTTCAGCCCGACTTGATATAAAGTTCTGTTCTTGACCCAGACTTGATACGAATCCCATTAGAAGTCACTTATTGGCAGTTCGGCTGTCCTGTCACGGGTGTGTCATGGGTGACAGACAGTCTTATACTTTACTAGCCATAGAAGGTCACAGCATATGGCTTGCACAGAATACTCCCTGACTTTCCATTGTTCCTGCTGTTAGTATTCATTGGTATAGGTAGCTTTCCTGTTGAATTTTCATCTCTCCCTCTTTTGGACTCAGTAGGAGCTCACCTTCCACCCAGCTTCTGATCATCAGTATTCTCATAGTCATTAAATACCCCTTCCTTCCTTGGACTGGTACTGTTGATATTATTCAGTTCATTCAAACCAATGTGGCTTGAACTCCTCTGTGGTATCGTTGCTGAAAACTTTACTGAACTTCTACAGAGTCATCTGTGGATAAGTAGTTCATGCATTTTCCCCATGTGTGTCCTCCTTGTGTCTTCTATATTGTTTAGTGGGTTTGACGAAGAGCTCATCACATCCATTCCCTATTTAGGATCCAGCACTAGGGATATCAAGGGTCTGGTATCCGACTTGGCGCATAGGTGCAGAACCTATCTAGGGTGGTCAGAGCCTCCAGGGCCCAGCACTAGGGATATCTAGTGTCAGGTATCCAGCTCAGTGCGGAACGCATCTAGGGTGGTGAGAGACTCCAGGGACCAGCAGTAGGTTCGGTCTGGGGTCACCATCTTCCCTTTCCCTTCCTTTTCGCATTCGCTTGGTACTTCCCCGTACATAATGTGACATCTCTACCTAGATACAGCCAGCCATAAAAAAACACTTCTGGGGCAGTAAGATCGGGGTTCTTTCACATTTTTTTGTACACACTACAAACGATCATACTGTTGATACCCTCAGTGTTAGCCATTCAAACACTGCAAGCGTCTCGCAATGTGCACTGAGCACAACGATGCTCGCATAAGTGGTCAGCATACGTAAAGCACCAGAACGCCGAACCCGAACGCTGATGTTTTTTTTTTGTAAAGTTTGTTTGAACTTTACTATTCGTTTCCGCTCATCTCTAACCGGAGTATTTTACTGCCTGGCTTCCATGTTATGAATTAGAGCAAGACAATCGGGTCTGTACAGATTGCACTTACAATTAAGGTTCTCTAAACAGTTGCAAAACCCTGCTATCTTGTTGAATAAGCCCTTGTATTAATTTGCTAGGCTAACTCTGCTCCTGTATGTTAATTTGCAACACAGCAGGGACGGATTGATGAAATTCAACAATGCCGCTTTTGTGTCATGCACGACATTATAAGTCGTTTTTCGGTTTATTTATATAGCAAACTCTTTTTTTTTTCTTCCTGACCTGTGCGCACGGCAAAGACTCTCTTTTATAATGATGAATGTGTTTTTATGATACAGAGTTGATTAACTGCGAACAATGGGTCATATTATTTACTTTGGTTGGAGAAAAGAGTAATTAGAATGACCTCTGTGAACAGACTGCTATCAGCTTTTGTTCGACTTTAACCATATGCTTTGTGTTTACCTGCCATATCATATTTCATAAAAGAAACAGTATTGTGCCACATCCTGGATTGTATTAAGCGCTCTGCCTCCGTATCTCTCTGATCTATCTTTGGGAGCACAAGCATCTTTTTACAAATCGTTTTTCTCTTTTATCTTCTCAAATTACCTTTGTCTGAAAAACTTTGCTTACAAGCTGTCTGCCTTTGCATTCACTCATTCATCATTGTAAAACGCGCTGGCACTGCAGTCTTCTGTTGATGTGTTGGTCTCGAAAACCTGAGGGTCAGTTTGATGAAATCCTAGCGCGGTGTGGAGTCTTTTGCAAAGCAGTCTCTTGTAAACAGTTTGTCAGAGTTGCTGCCTCATGAATAGGAAGCCGAATTTACATAGCGCCCAAGGAGAAGGACATGTGCAACTGATGTACTCCACTATATTAATCGTCTATGTCAGCTCATCTGTCAGCGAAGCTGTTGAGGCTCAAAGTGAAGCTTTAGAAAAGAGATTCCAATAAATGTAATTACCTACTAAAATTTTCGTGAATGTATCTTCCATTTCACCGTGAATGGTTTTACTAGGTCATTTACCTGGAAACAGTCTATTTCACAAGGTATGTTATTCCTAGAAATTGGAAAGAGAAAGCCAACTCATCGGAAGGATGTACATTGACACAAAGCCTATAAAGTAGAATCTCAGAAAAGAAAAATACATCTATAAATTAAGTGACGAACTCACTGCTCATTCATTGTTAGGGGTACTTTGCATGTTGAGACGTCGCTACTGCAATATCGTTGGGGTCAAATCGAAAGTGACGCACATCCGGCGCCGGTAACGACGTCAAAACATGTAAAGCCTAGATGCGCCGATAAACGATCGCAAAAGCGTCATAAATCGGCAATCTGTGTAGCGTCGGTCATTTTCATAATGTCGCACCAATAGGAGATACGATGTTGTTCCTCGTTCCTGTGGCAGCACACAGCGCTGTGTGTGAAGCCGCAGGAGCGAGGAACATCTCCTTACCTGCCTCCACCGGCTATGCGGAAGGAAAGAGGTGGGCGGGATGTTTACGTCCCGCTCATCTCCGCCCCTCCGCTTCTATTGGCCGCCTGCCGTGTGACATCGCTGTGACGCCACACGATCCGCCCGTTAGGAAGGAGGCAGGTCGCCGGCAAGAGCGACGTTGCAGGGCAGGTAAGTGTGTGTGAAGCTGTCGTAGCGATAATGTTCGCTACGGCAGCTATCATAAGATATCGCATGTGCGACGGGGGCGGGTACTATCACGCTCGGCATCGCTAGCATCAGCTAGCGATGTAGCAGCGTGCAAAGTACCCCTTAGAGTTGATCAAATCCGCCAAAATCCGGGACCGGCAGATCCCTGCCAGATTGAAAATAAAATCCGAATCCGCTTCAGATTCCGGTGCCCATATAAGTCTATGGGGACCAGAATCCAGAGATTAAAAACGTTTGTGGAGGGGATAGGGGGGGAAGGAGCGCACACTGTGTACTCACCCGAGGCTGTGTCATGGCGGCACACTCCTTCTGGGTCACGCTTTTCCCTTCCGGAGCCGACCATTCAAAATTCATTGTTTTGCCCTTTTGCCCACGCACCGGGCATGAATCATTATGCAAAATAATGGAAAAAAAAGTCTAGAAAACTAAAAATAACTTGCTGACAATTTTAATGGCAGAAAAACAGTAAAGGAACAAAAGTACACAAGTCTATCGGGTGATGAACTTTTGGGTATAAGAAAAATAAAATGCCCCTATGCCCTCCAACCCAACAGCATTCATATATGCATTTCCTGTGCTAATTAGACTTTTAACTAGTCTATGGCTCATAAGTTTCCCCAGACTAGTCGGCCCTCTTTCCATGTTATCATGCCCCTGTGGGCATGATAACATGATTTTCATGACTCATCACTGCCGATTCCTAAAAATCTCGCACGTGGATTTTTTCACTCACATTGAACATCTGACATTGGGTGTGCGAGACCTGACTTCAGAGAGGTACACTGCGCATGATAGGAAGTGCAGAAGATGTTCTTCTGACCATGGATGCCTTTCTGAAGTCGAGATGCATTCACCCAACTTTAGAGGATTTATTTGAGTGAACTGAGCTGTGCGCATGTGCAAGATTTTCAGGAGATGGTGGTGACAACAGCTTGTAGAAATCATGTTATGCCCACAGGGGTATGATAACTTGGAAAGTGGGTCAACTAGTATGGGGAACTAATGCCCCACCAATTAGTCACAGACCTAATTAGCATAGGAACAGCAGAGTTTATAAATCCTTTTTTTAAACATTGACTTTAACAAATAACATCATACAGGGCTGGTTATGTGGAGAATTTAGACATATAGATATGAATGCTGCCAAGTTGAGAGCATAGGGGACCTGACAGGTTTGCTTTAGAGGGGTTGTCCTTTAATTAACCAATTTCATATAGCGGAAGGTTGGTAGGAGACTGAAGTAGATGCCTGATGGACCAGCGCCGTTCCTCTGTACTTCACGCTGTGTTCCATGTTTCTGTTCATGTAAGAGCCTCCTGGCCCCCCGTGGGTGTTGCAAGAGGTTAGGACATCATGGTAATTATGGTCACAGTTAAATTAGTTTGAAGTCAAGCTTTTCATTAAATTGTGATTCATAATGGATATTTACCTATGGTATTGTAAATCTTAACTTATAACAAGGTTGATGGCACATGATATGGACTGTTGCAAACAGTTCTATGAAATAAAATTATATAAAATGGTGTTATTGACTTTGCATTATAAGATTATTTTTGCAAATACACTTTTTTTATACAAAAGCATGTACAAATTTACAGATTGTTTATGTACAAAGAAGTATTGCACTGGCATGAGCCATGGGCTGCTGGACTAAAGGGGGCTTTACATGCAATGACATATTTAACAATATGTCGTCGGGGTCATGGAATTAGTGACGCACATCCGGCATAGTTGATGACGTTGTTGCGTGTAACAGCTCCGAGCGAGTGTTAACGATCAAAGCTACTCACATAATCGTTGATCTTTGACACGTCGTTCATTTTCAAAATCTCGTTGGTCGTTGTGGACGTAGGTTGTTGGTCGTTCCTGAGGCAGCACACATCGCTACCTGTGACACCCCGGGAACAAACAACAGCTTACCTGCGTCTTCCGGCAACAAGGTGGGCGTGTCGTTAATGCGGCTGGTCACCGCCCCTCCGCTTCTATTACTCGGCCACTGTGTGACGTCGCTGTGATGGTGCACGAACCTCCCCCTCAACGAAGAAGTTGTTCGCCGCCCACAGCGACGTCGCTAGGCAGGTAAGTACATGTGATGGGTGTTAGCGATATTGTGCGCCATGGGCGGGTGCTTTCATGAGCGACATCAGTAGCAATGTCGCTGCATGTAAAGCAGCCTTTAAATGATGGAAAGTTGGCTACACACAGAAGAGTTAATGCCCATTTACACACAACGATATCGCTAACGAGATATCGTCGGGATCACGGTGTTGGTGACGCACATCCGGCCTCGTTAGCGATGTCGTTGTGTGTGACACCTTTTTGCGATCAGTAACGATGGCAAAAAGGTGTCAAATCATTCATCGTGTACACGTCGTTTATTTTTAAAAAATCGTTCCTCGTTTGGAGCGCAGGTTGTTTGTCATTCCTGCGGCAGCACACATCGCTATGTGTGATACCGCAGGAACGAGGAACAACATCGTACCTGCATCCGCCGGCAATGAGGAAGGAAGAGGGTGGGCGGGATCTTCCGGCCGCTCATCTCCGCCCCTCCGCTTCTATTGGGCGGCCGCTTAGGGATGCCACTGTGACGCCGAACGAACCTCCCCCTTAAAGGAGAGATTGTTCAGCGGCCACAGCGACGTCAGTGAACAGGTAATTGCGCGTGATGCTGCCGTAGCGATATTGTTCGCTACGGCAGCAATCACCCCATGACGCACCACCAACGTGGGCAGGTGCTATCGCTCGCGACATCACTAGCGATGTCGCAGCGTGTAAAGCCCCCTTTAGTTATGTTGTAGTCTAGGCGAATGTTTATAAGGATGCTTTTATCATGTCTTTGGCTATGCCGACTTTACAGATACTCCACCTATTATCCAATGGCTTTTCTCCTTTATTGTCAGTACAGTTCAATCGTATTTTAAGCTCTAGGTCTTGCAGTTGGTTGGTTGCTAAAGACAGCAAACAAAAAAAACCTTGAATTCTTTTTATTTGGATTTACCTTTCAAACAATGGTAAGAAATCATGGAGACCCAACCATTTGGGTTAATCTGGCATGCAGTTTTGCAGGTCCTTTATCTAGGTTTAGTTCCCTTTGTACAAAAGCACAGTGGCTACCTGGTACTGCCTTCAGATTGTTTAATTTAGTCCTGTTCTATGAATGGGACAGTATGCAATATGAGGCTGACCTACTTATATGCCTAGGAAAACAATAAAGGGATTGCAACAGCCAAAGGAGCACCAGCGCAATGGCATTGTTCTGACCGGCAGGATTTTTGGAGAACCCTATTGAAAGGAGCAATAAATCTTGGCAGTAATCATGCTCTTACCTCTTATTGCTATATTAAGAAGAAAGGGTACAACACCTTTTGTGTCTAATATGTGTAATATGTGACAAGGCCTGCAATATGCCGAAACCCCACCGATTGCACCAAACATTTAACAGACGTGCACTACTGAGGAAGAGGGTGCACTCGACTTTGGTATGAGTGGAGTACAGGCTCGATATATAGAGTCCATGCTCTTGTAAAAGTTGATGCTTATTCAGGAGCAGAGTGCTCCTGCTTTCCGAGAACTGCCCATTTGACAAGTGTTCTGAGTGATGGATGGTTTAGTCAAGGTCTCAGGACCTGGGACTCCTCGACCTGGGAGGCGTTACAAACCCTGTCACATATTAGAAAAAATAAGATGTAGGTAGGTACTCTAAGTATCTAAAATAAATTCATCTGGAGATGAGAGATGCTCATAGCAAACACAGACTATGCAAACAAAATGAGTGTTTGAGTTCGGAGTCTGACTGCTTTACGTATGCTGACCACTTGATCAGTGTGCTTGGGTAAGTTCTATACATGGGCCAGTGTGACCCACTTGCAGTGTATGAACGGCTCGCACTGGGGTTAAAATCAGTATTATCGAATGTAGTGTGTACAAATAAAAATTAAACCCACGCCCTCCTTCTCCTGGAAGTGCTCAGTGTATGGCTTCCTGTATGTGGGTGGAGAACCAATATGTGACTTCCAATGAGATTCAGGTCAAGTTTGGGTCCTCAGCAGAACTTTATCTAAAGTCCGGCTGAACCCGCCTAACCTGAATTTCCACAGCTCCGCTCATCTCTACTAGAGATACTTGTTAGCAGTGAGAAACGGACGCCAATAGGGGTTTAAGGCATTAATCGATGTGGGGAGTGCTTGTTCCACTTTTTCCCTAAAACGGTATCATTATTTCAGTCAAACTTCAATGTTTTAATCACTTTTTACCACTCGTTTGTAGATTCCATACTGTATACTGTAGATTATTACTGTAGATTATTCAGCAAAATGTAGGTTAATTATTACTTCTCAGTACATACAATTAGAGGTTATATCAGTACTGAAGATCGCGCCTATGGTTTTAGTAACGTAGCCGTCTTTGGAGGTAACTATATTAGGATGTTTTATTGCTCTTTTTGCTTAGATAACACAAGACTCATCATATTTTCTGCCATATATTTATCACTGAAACATCCTCTTGTCTATCTACAAAGAACTGTTGCTTGTATTTGTGTATGACAATAGAAACATGTTGCTACATGGAACAAACTAGGTTCATTTCCAAAGAAAATTGTTGCTACGCCTATATTTTTCTAACTAAGCCGTCGAGAGCTGTGCATTACAGCTGTACAATGTACAGTGAGCCAGCCATCCATCAATCATGCACAAATTACTGTCAGAGACAGATTTGTATGTTTTTTTTCAACTAGTCCATTCAAAGTGCTCTTTCTGTTTCACTCTTTTTGTCAAAGCATGGATCTGCAAAGTTTGCATCTTATTAAATCTTTTACAGAATATGGTAATAAATATTTACAAATTTTACGCTTCAATTAAAGAGGGTCCTCAGGACTAGAGATGAGTAGACCTAGGGAAATTCGAGTTCTGGTGGTCCAGAACATTTTGAAAGTTTGGTTTTGGACTCGGACTTGACCTGAACTTCACTTGAAGTCACTGATTGGGCAGTTTGGGTCTCCGCCATAAACTGATCACTTCCGGGGGAGGGTGGGTGTTTTGTTTTTTTCCATATTTCTTTTTTTGGTGCACACTACATCTGATCATGCTGTTATTACCCCCAATGCGAGCCGTTCTAACACTCCAAGCAGCTCGCACTGGGCCAAGCGCTATGAATACCTGAGCACGAGTGATTTGCATTCGTAAAGCACCCGTACTCCGAACCCAAACTTTGTTATCTTGGAAAAGTCCGAATTCGTACCGAACTTCTGGTTCACTCATCTCTACTCAGGAATATAAGTTTGGTGGTTAGTAATATTTGATTTTTTGCTTTTTCCATTGGCACCCCATATGAGCATCCAGTACCCTTCATTCTTCACAGGCATACCTCTATATGAACAGTCTTCTCTGTGGCTGTTATTACAGGCAAGTTCTATTCATAAATACTACAGATACAGCATCAATTTTGTAGTACTGAAGAATCCCTTCACACACATAGATAATAAGGTAAAGTGTACAAATAGCCACAAGGCATCATACCACATGGAGGTCTAGTTTGGGTTTTCACTTTAAATGAATGTTAAAATGAAAGTAACATATGGAAAGATAATAGAAAATGTCCTAAAAGGCATACAATTTTATTTAAATTATGAGTATCAGATAAACTGAATAACACACTTGAAGATGATGGTGTCTCTGGAGGAATCCAGTTCTGCTTAGAAATGTTGATTATTCATGCTGCCTATGAACTCCAGTTTATCTGTTTTGGAATGTTATTAAAAGAGATTTCCGGCCTTGTGAAATTGATAACCCCCGTCCTTTGGTACCCCAACTAATCATTTGTTTTCAGTTGCATTGGTGGATAAATTTAAAGTTAAGAGAGCCGGACAGCATGTAGTGGCCATTTCCGAGAACTACAGCTCAACTCCTCTGTATTGGTCATCTATATGAAAAGACGAGACAACCCCTTTTTAGGCATGGATTATGTGGACTTATGTTTCCTGATGTAATTTATTGGGATATCTATCACATTGTAACCTTGGCCAGATCTGTGCCTTGCCACGATTCTGTCTCTGAGCTCCTTGGGCAGTTTCTTTGACCTCATGATTCTCATTTGGTCTGACATGCACGGTGAGCTGTGAGGTCTTATATAGACAGGTATGTGCCTATCCAAATCAAGTCCTATCAGTTTAATTACACACACAGCTGGACTCCAATGAAGGAGTAGAACCATCCCAAGGAGGATCACAAGGAAATGGACAGAATGTGACTTAAATATGAGTGTCTGAGGAAAGGGTCTGAATACTTATGACCATGTGATATTGTAGTTTTTCTTTAATAAATTTGCAAAAATGTCTACATTTCTGGGCTTTTTTTCTGTCAAGATGGGGTGTAGTATACATTAATGAGAAAAAAATGAACTTTTTTGAATTTACCAAATGGCAGCAATGAAACAAAGAGTGAAACATTTAAAGGGGTCCAAATACTTTCCGTACACACTGTAGTTAGACACAACTGATGGGTGGATCTGGGGGCACAGGGCACCTGTAATGTTCCCTTTAAGTGAACAATGTAAATGCTCTTGTTATGAGCAAGATCTATCTGGGAGAAGGATTGTACTGAGGAATGTATATTTTTATACAGTTGAGTAAAACCACTTCCAAGAATCCTTTGCAGTTTGGGTAAGCAGGTGGAAAGAAATGACTCACTGCAAAATGGGTAGAATTTATTCTACCTGCATGGCCTAAAAAGAAGGTGACTATTCTGATTAGCATAAGATACCTGAACTAAGAGCGTTTAAGACATTTAATGAAAAATCACAATTTGAAACTTACCAATTTGTAACATTATATTTGTGAACATATTATATATTGTGCTGTGTTTGAGAACCATAACGTTATTGTGCCTCATATTGAGTTGGCAACCAGTATACTTCTGTGTCCTCTAGAGAGAAAGAAAGTAAAGTTGGTTTACAGTTTACTGATCTAACTGTGAGGATTTTGGATATCTGGATCTTACCAGTTGGCATAAGGCACTTCATTCATTGATCATTGTTATTTTGAGCCAAAATATTCCTAATAACAGACATCATGGCTGGCTATATTTCTGTGGACAAGTAGTGGGTGTTTACTTTTGTGAGTGATCCTTTGCACAATATTTTCCAGTGGACTAATGGAGAAAATAATGTCATCCAAGATTACGTAAGAGAAATGAAAATTGGAACATAAGAATAGAAATTGTCACAAAGATGTCATACCTGTAGTGATATGTGCATAGAGTTGTGTGTACAGGTGTGTACAGTTGTGTTTGGTAGGGGGTTAGCTACCAGGATTATCAATGAACTTGCAAGACATAATTGTAACTCTACCACTTTACAAAGCATGAGTTCAACCTTATCTTAAACATCCAGTTTAGTTCTAGTTCATAGAGAGGATACCCTGGATTTAGAAATGGTATAAAGAAGTGCTGCAAACCTGGTAAGGTGCATGGAGGATCTTGGTTGTGAGGAAAGATCAAAATAATTCAATTTACTCATGTACATAAATGGCCCGTACAAAAAGTATGGGCAAAAGCAGTTTTTTGCGTAAAACCACCTCCAAAGTCAATTGGGCACTCTATCCATTTGGGTTCAGGCAGGTTTAATCTCCAGAGGAGACAAGCCTGTCTCACCATAAGAAATATTAATCTGAGGAATAGTCCACCAGCAAAATTTGATCTCTAGGAACCATTTATGATTTTGAAAAGGGCTTAGAGGCTTTTATTTTAATGTGTTTCCCTGAAAATAATAATATTTTTTTACCTGTAAAATGCGCTAGGGCTTATTTTCATGGTACTGCTTATTCTCAGAGAAACACGGTTAGGGGAAAGTTTACCCCCCCAAAAAAAATATGTAGACACCCCCCCTTCTCAGAAGAATAATACCAGATCCAGGGCGTCTGCGTCACTCCTAGGTTTTCCTGCGATCTTTGTCGGGTGCCCCCAGCATGTGTGGTTCATGCAGTCCTCCCCTGCTTCTAGCCAACACTCACATTCATCAGATCGCAGACACACATCTGATCACACATACAATCGCACACACACACACTCGTCACATTTGGTGATACCAATTGCCTCTTGCTGGCAGAGAAACTTGGGATGCAGTGCAATGGAACGCGAAGACCTGCCATAGACCACATGGAGGACCTGAGGTGGAATGCATCAATCTGATGTGTGATTGTGTATACAATATGATGTGTGTGTGTGATCTGATGTGTGTGGGTGTGCGATCTGATGTATGTGGGTGTGTGATCTGATGTGTGTGGGTGTGTGATCTGATGTATGTGAGCATTCTGATGTGTGTGGATGTGTGATCTGATGTGTGTGGGTTTGCGTTCTGATGTTTGTGAGTGTGTGGTCTGATTTGTGTGATCGATCTCGTGTGTGGGTGCGCGTTCTGATGTGTGTGGATGTGTGATCTGATGTGTGCGGGTGTGCGTTCCACCACAGGTCCTTGATGCATTCCATTGCAGGTCCTCTTGTTTGGCTTCTGGTGAGTATGATTGGGGTCTTCTGTTTTCTTTTTTTCTCTCATTTGGGGTGTCTGCTTTCTATAATGAAGTGTCTTGCAGTATATTTCACTTTTTTATCTGCATGAACATTTCATTATTGAACAAAGACTAGGGCTTATTTTTGGGATAGGGCTTATATTTAAGAATTACGCCAAAAATGCTGAAAATTCCTCTTGGGGCTTATTTTCGAGGTAGGTCTTATTCTCGTGGAAACACAGTAGAATTAGAAAATAACATCTAATTATGTAAATGTGTAAAGTTCATTTCTGAATGTTTTAGTTCAGTGGATCAAAAATTGGGATCAGAAGGGAAATCTTACATTTTTGGGGTCGGACTAGATTTTGCATTATGGTTGTACATATAGCTGATGGACCCATGACTTTTTTCCACGGTGTTAACTTTGTACCTATGTAAGTTGTAATTAATCCATCATTTAGTTCTTTGTAGCTTTTAGCTCTACACATTTATGGTGACTGGTATGACATTATGAAGTTTATAGACGCGTTCCAATTAAATATTATCACATTTGTGTCTATAGAATTACATATTTAACTTCCTTCTAAAATAGTCCAATGTCACCTTCTGTATGTGAAGAATGAGGAATCTTGGTTCCTGTGGTTGGAGCCAGCAACATTCAAGCTCCTATTTCTTCTTTGTCAAAAGACGTTTCTGTCTTTATGATCCGCAAGTTTTCTAAGACATAGTTTATACTGTACGCAGCGTTCACCACACCTCAGGTCTACATTTCCCCGAAGGGATTCTTGCCAAACATATGGGGAATAGCACAAGCTTTCATTTTAGCCTCTGTTTGTTTACACAGTCATTTAATGATCATGTTACACAGTGGTTAATTGAAATGGAGCCTTTATTGGTTAAGTACATGGTGGAATGTATGCTTCTCCGGGCTGAATAACAAATTGTAAATGAAAGCTTTTTGTAGCCAAGAGATGTTTATATGAAAAGGAAAAGGGATTAAGAATAAAATCTGCCCCATAAATCATCTATTAAAAAGATGTACGTTCATAATAATCAACAATGGTATGTGTGAAAACCTCAAGAGCAGGCCATAGACGTTGTATCCTTATGTAATTGCATGATATCCATTATTGAGCCATAATAGAGTATATTATGTGAAGACATGGTGAGTTTTCTAATCTGTGTAAAAAGACCTACCTTATACTGGTACAATTACAACTCTAAGGACCAAGCAAATGGCCATAATATTAATGTTTTGTACGGATCAGTATTAAAACCCCTACAAAATTCTATTGAGTTGCAGATTTAGGCGGGCTTTGCACGTTGCGACATCACAAGCCGATGCTGCGATGTTACACGCGATAGTCACCGCCCCCGTCGCAGGTACGATATCTTGTGATAGCTGGCGTAGCGAAAATCATTGCTACACCAGCTTCACATGCACTCACCTGCCCTGCGACCGTTGCTCTGGCCGGCGACCCGCCTCCTTACTAAGGAGGCGGGTCGCTCGGTGTCATAGCGACGTCACACGGCAGGCGGCCAATAGCCGCGGAGGGGCGGAGATGAGCAGGATGTAAACATCCCGCCCACCTCCCTCCTTCCGTAGCCGCCGGCAGCAGGTAAGGAGATGTTCCTCGCTCCTGCGGCTTTACACACAGCGATGTGTGCTGCCGCAGGAACGAGGAACAACATCGTACCTGTCGCGGCATCACAATTATGAAAATGTCGGAGCCTGCAGCGATGATACGATAACGACGCTTTTGCGCTCGTTAATCGTATCATCTAGGCTTTACACACAACAATGTGCGTCACTTCCGATTTTACCCCACCGACATTGCACGTGCGATGTTGCAACGTGCAAAGCCGCCCTTAGTGTTACAAGAGAAAAAGTTTGGGTACCCAAATTTTTTCTCTTGCACGGTACCCAAACTTTTTCTCTTGTAACTAAAATTGGAGGATACCAGATTTAGTGTTAGGACATTCTCGATAAATTTGCATTCCATAGACTAATTTATACATTCTTCAAGCTTCTTGAAGCCTCATAAATCTAAAAGTAGCCATACATGATGGATAAACTCCAACTGAACCCACTAATTTCGGTGGGACCGACCATCCCACAAATGTTTAAGGTATCCCAATTTTCCTCCATCAGCAGATATCTGGAGGGAAAGATGGCTCAGGAATGTTGGACTTCCACATGCCTGATGTTTTGTTCTTACAGGAGATAAGCCACCCCTCTTCTTATTGAGAACATGCAGCCAAGTGCAATACATGTGTGTTTGTGTATGGGCAGAATAGCTGTTAATTGAAAGAGCATTAAACCCCCATCTTTACAAAGTGAAAGGCCATTGCAATCCTCGCTCCCAGTGTATTGGCAATGAGCGAGGTTAGTGGAGCAACTGGACCACAGCGGGAACACAGGCTTACCCTTTATTGGAAGGGGCTTAACTAAGTACCTACTACGAGGCGAACGCCAGGTACCACTCCCAGTTTAGTGACAGCTGACCCCCAGGACAGGGGACAAACTCAGGTATAGCCACAGGCGGGATGACTGAGGCAAAAAGGCAGGTGGGTACAGACAGGTACGGTGGCCACAGCATGGACAGATAGGTAAGGGAAGAAAGGTACAGGTGATAGACAAAGGGATAATGGGTTAGGAGCTTGGGCCCAGACATCTAGCTAGCAGACTGGTAGCCAAACTAACTAAGGACATTGCGCAGGCTCTCCCCTCTTGGGAGGGTGCCTTAAATATATAGTGCATTGCCTCTCAGCTATAGGCTGAGAAGCATTTCCTTTGAAATAGCGCACCGGCCCTTTTAGAGGAGGGCAGGTGCACGTGTGCATGCCCTAAGCACACTCCTGGGAGATCTGAGCTGAGTGCACACGCCTCGGGAGGAGAAAGCAGGAGCACACATGAACAGCCACAGGGCAGCAGAGAAGGAAGCAACCTTGCTGGGGTGGTAAGTTGTCATCCCTGTATCGCTAACTATTGTTCACAAGTGCAGATGTTTCATTCAAAAGTCCTTCATCAGTGTGCATGCAGATGGTCCTCAGAAAATATAATAGCGTGGCAAGAGGCATAGCTGGGTGTGATGCAGTATCCACCTCTGTCTATGTGGCACTACGCTGCTTGCCTTGCTACTCTACTTTCTGAGGACCCTTGACAAGTTCTTCACAATAAAAACCACTAATCACATTGATCTTGAGTGCCCAGTTTCTCCATCTACTTGTCCATGAAAAGAGATGCTCTCGGACTAGTCCTGCCTCATCTGCATATGCAAAATAAACGTTACTGTACAAAGATTATAACTGTAGCATGGAACATCAAGCACAGTATTGGAATAAAGAAATCTGCACGCAAAATAAACGTTACTGTGCAAAGATTATAACTGTAGTATGGAACAACAAGCACAGCATTGAAATAAAGAAATCTGCACCCATAGTGCCGTAGTAGTAGTTGAGAACCGTCAGGGGACTTCACAGGTTCCCTTTCAGATATAGATGTCCCATTTCCACCAAAGTCGGCTTCTGCTTCAATCACTAGACGCCGCCGCGTCACCACTGTGGGTGGCGCTGGGAACGGGGGAGAAGTCAGCGGCTCTGCTTGGCGCAGGCTCCTGTCATCTGTTAAGCTGGGTTTCACTAGGACCTACAGTACCACTGGTTTACTATGATGGTATGTGCCTTCCGGTTGGAGTAGCTACCTTTCAGCTGGGGTCAATGGGAAGGCACCACACCCCTCTTATGCTTTCTTCCTTCTGCTGGCAGGTGCCAGATATAGTCCTGTAATTCCCTGCTAGACTCTGATTCCTTGCTGTTTGTTGGTATTCCCGTATATTGACCTTAGAGTGTCTACCTGACCACTCTTCTGCCTGCCGTTTCTGTACTTCGCTGCTAGCTCTGGTTTTGACCCTTAGCTTGATATCTGACCACTCTCCCACCTGACGATTTTTGTCCCTCTTCTACCTTCTGGATTTGTCCCTGACTGGTTACTGCTATTCTCAGGATCGCACTCTTCCATGGGCAGCGATCACCTGGGCTCTTTCGTAATTTCAAATCCCTGTATAGGGGTTAAAGGGTTGCAGGGTCTGGGTTCTTGCTTTGTGGACGGTTGCCTCTATTCACCTGTTTCACCGATCCTGAGTCCATGGCTCCAGGCAGGCATCGCAATAGAATTGTGCAACAAATGTCGAGATCTTACTAGAAGACTACCTTTTGAAAGACTTTTTCACTATGTGCCAGAAATTAATTGTAACAATTGTATTTCTTATTTTTAAGGATTATTTTCACCTTTAAGTGCTATCATTTATTTGATAAATGTATATACACTTAGTACATAGGCACGTGAAATATATATTTAGCATCAAATTAATTTGTAGATACATTTTCTTCATATAATTGCTCATTAAAATGTCAGTTACACAGCGTGTCATGTTAAATTTATCATGCACAGAGAAAAACTGAATCACATTATTTAAAAATGTTCTTTAAGTTAAAAAAAAAAAATCTGGAAAGAATAATTACAGAAGCAGTGGAAAGAAACTAATAAGACTTCATTAATTCTAAGACTCTAAAACTGAGGGAATTATTCTGGGTTGTATAATATATTATTAAAATTCACTGTGCAATATTGCATTATTGAATTGTTAGTTCTACATAAAAGCGGCTGAATGGAAAATGTTTGAGTAAGATGGTAAATTTGCAAACTACAATGTAGGACTGTGACCTTGAGTGCTTGAAATTGACATTGGCGTGTGTTTGTGATTTAAAGGAAGGCTAATAACATGGAAGCTTGATGTGCAAGAGAAATGTATTTTAGATGAGCACTTCGATCGTAATGGGAAATGTTTGATTTGGAAATTCTAGCTCATAAATGTAGTGTTTTTTTCCCCCGAAATGATTACAAATAAATTTGAAATGTCAGAAAAGGGGAAATTAGCATTTTAATTATTGTGGAAAATGTATTTTTAAAGAATTCTTTAAAAAAGTAAAGCAAGTAGTAGCACTCTAAAATTTAGTGACCCATCTCAATGTGGCGTATCAACTCCAGAATAAACACCATGAACCTTTCTGGAGCAGGCCTACTGTTGTTTTTTCTGGAGCCAAAATTTTACATTGCAATTGTCATTAAAGTGCCCCCATATTTTGCTTATTAAAATAGGAGTGGAGGCTACTTTTTTATTCTGTTTTTAAAGGGAACCTGTCACCAGATTTGGGGCCTATAAGCTGAGGCCACCACCAGTGGGATCTTATATACAGCATTCTAACATGCTGTATAGAAGAGCCCAGGCCACTGTGTAGAACATAAAAATCACTTTATAATACTCACCTAAGGGCTGATGGGTGTCTCCGTTCACCAGTACCAGCGCCTCCTCTTTCGGCCATCCTTGTCCTCCTTCTTCTGAAGCCTGGGTACATAACACATCCTACGTCATCCACACTAGCCGTCATTGAGGTCCCGTGCAGACGCACTACAATTGCCCACTACTTTTTACATGGATGGCCTATCCTTAGGATAAGTCATCAATGTATGATCGGTCGGGGTCTGGCGCTCTCCACTCAGGCCAACCAGCTGTTTTTATTGCCAGTGGAGACAGCAGGTAGCCAGAAATGCTAGGTTCTTGAGCTGCCCCATCTTCTGATATAGGCCACGGTCAGGTATGACCCATCCATCTCCTATTGATTTGAATTGGAGGTGATGTGCATTACTCAATGCAGCCTTTATTAGAAGACGGGGCAGCTCTAGAACTGAGCATTTCCGGCTGCTGCCTATGGCACCGAAAACAGCTGATCGGTGTTGTGCATGATGTCAGACCCCGGCTGATAAGACTTTGGTGTCTTATCCTAAGGACTTATTGAAGCTCACCTCTATACGCATGAAACGACCATCGTCCAGATATTCTCCGCTTTCTCTTCCGACACTATGTCACTGTTTTATGGATTGAAAAATTAAGAATCGTTGAATACTTATGGTGACTGCCACACATTTCATATCTTTTCTCCTAAAATTGTCTGAAGTTTTTTCATCTTTATGTGCTGGCCACCACCATGTTCTGATCAGTGCTTTAAGTGGAGCTTGAACTTTTATTTGATTGTTATCCTAAGGATAGGCAATTAATGTACAAGTAGTGGTCAAAATCTTTAAGGTTAATGCCGAGTCGGCGTTCAGAGGCTTTGACTCTCCATTCCACGGTGCTAGTTTTCTTTCTTTGTATATCAATCTCTCCTATTCTGTGAGTTGGCATAATTCTAATCACACATCCACATGTTTTCCACTAATGCAATGATGTGCCATGATATTATGATGTTATCCAGGACTAATACTTAAGGTATCTTGGCGCCAATCCAAAACTTATAAAAGGGCTCACTATCAACATGTGTCTACATTTGCAATTCTGTTTTCTTCTTGCAAGATCGAGGGCCATTTGAACCTCTTCGAGTACTAGCTCAAATCTTTACCTACCACAGCTAGCTTCCTACTGTCTTATTTTCTTTCCATTTGATGGGAGATTTATTTTCACAAAGCAAACAATTCAAAAACGAATTTGGATTTTTGAACTCCCTGTAGCATTTTTTCCAGTTCATTGTTTTAAATGGAATCTGTATAATGTGCATGCCACTTGTGGAGGTCCTAAATTGATAATGGTGCATTTGTATCCAGTGTTTCTCAAAGAGTAGAATTAGGGTATTACTGGGATACTGGGACATCCTGGGATTAGCATCCAACAGAAAGGAAGCTTACTAACTTAGAAATCCTGTTTAAATCATTTTATTAGAACTCATTTTATTGGGCGTAAACATTTATAACTTCTAATGTTGTATAACGTATTCCTGAACACTATGTGGAACTGAATATCTTAACAATTACTGTATGCAAAAGTGGCAAAATGTTTTTGAATTTTCAAAAATTCTTGTATTTTCAATAAAAACCTAAAATAATATGATAGGAACAAACTGTACTCAAACTGTGTTGATTGACCTCTTAAAGGGAGTCTGTCATCTTCAAAATGCATTTTAAACAAGCCATAACATGATACCAGCCACTCACCAACACAGTGGCCAGGAGTGTTCTCCTCCCTGGCACCTCTCTCCTGACACCTCTCCTTACACTGATAAACCTAGAAGTGGTATCAACAGATAGAAGCCAGAGAGAAGACTGCACCTGGTCACTGAGTGTGCATAGGCATTGCTCACGTGCAACATGATCACTGATTTTTGACATACCTTAGTCTGGGTAGCTCGGATTATTAATCAGAAGCCTTGGAAGCCCCTAATATGCATTAATGAGAGGGTCAAGAAGCATAAGAAATCAATTTTTCAACAAACCAAGCCTGACCTTTCACACGAAGCAAGGATCACCAAGCTACGACTTACCTAGTTTGGACACCTCATACGAAGACAGCAGTTACTGGAGAAGGACATTATGGCAGGAAGAATAGAAGTAATACGGTGAAGAGGAAGACCAGCAACCCTATGGCTTGATACTATCAAAATAGCGGTAAAGAAGACCCTGGTGGACCTATTTAGGCTTGCATAAGATCAATCTTCCTACAGGCATTCATCCATCAAGTCGCCATGGCTCAAGATCCAGCTGAAGGCCATTAAAAAAAATAATGCACCGAGTTCTTGGTCTTCCATGGAAGCTCCTTCATTTCCATACAAATTAAGATTTTTTCTAAGGCACTGTACCAGTAACAAGGACAATGCTTTTATGATTTTTATGTGCTTGTTTAAAATGCATTTTGAGAGTGACATTCTCTTTAAAATCTATATAAAAAAAGAAATAATGATATTGCTGATATACATACCGTATGTTTAGAAATTCAGTAGAAAGTAACACATCTCACTTAGAGAAGGCAAACCTACACAAGCTACACAATAAATTGAGTGTATGATAGTCCATGGCTTTTTGGGATTTGCATTATGTTTCATTGTAAGAACACTGGATCTTTTGCCAAATCCGTGCAAGTAATTTGCGCACATGAGTTCAGTACATAGCCTTTTACCGTTGTACACTGGAGACTCGCATCTAGATGGTAGGAAGGAAACATAGAAAATAAGAACAGGTTGTTTAATGCTTCAGTAGCTTCTCTTCACAATAGGAGGTCATAGGGAAGCTTTGTGTGACTCTTTCCATCTGTTACCATTGGCTCACAGCTGGGAAATAGTAAACAAGGAGTGTTCTCCAATGATGATCTGCTAGATTGAGCGCTTTTGTAAGCCAGGCACGGTGTGTGCTAATTCTATAAATGTGGAGCAATATCAACTGAACTCTTTAAGAGGGTCACAACTAAGTGAAAGAATCTGGCTCTTATTGCCATTTGTAAAATAAAAATATTGTAATTGAATAAAAAAATAAGAAAATTCCAAAGTTGGGCTAGTAAATATGGCCCGAGAGGCTAGCATAAACTTTTACATTTATTCCTCAAGTAGATATTTTTATTCCGTAAAAATAGGGCACTTTTTTGCCCTGTCCGTAAAGAAAATTGAAGGCATCAGTGAATTTTTTTGAAGCTTAAAAAACTTCTACAGATTATTTTTATCATCATTCCTTTCATGCCTTTTCATTGGGGGTCACAGACAGTGGGTAGTATGGTGTCTCCAGGGGAGGCGTGACACTAGATTGAAAAAGTGTTAGCTCCTCCTCCCACAGCATATACCCTAGCTAGGCAGGAAACTAGCTCAGTTTTTTCTAGTGTCAGCAGGGAGGCTGACATGTCTGGCCTTGCCCTACCAGGTGCCTCAGGCCAGCTTATTTTGTTTTTATTTTTGTTTTTTCTTATTCATTCTATTTTTGATTATGGGGCAATATCGAGGTGCCCTGCCACCCTCGTTCCCCCTGCTTACGGGCAGAGGAAACTTGGCATGCACAAGCTGTCAGTCTTCCCTCGCGCCCAAGTGGTCAAGTCTGCATACCCCTCCAGGCTCCCTGGAAGCACCTCACACCAAGGTAGCTCCAGAGGGCTAAGCAGAGCTGAGGACCTGCTTCAGCCTTGAGCCGAAGATGCGTCCCTGAGATCCCCGCATCCATCACCAACATGTCTTCAGACGGAGCCAGGAGCAGGTAGGGAGACGACGAGTCTTTCCAGGCGGCGGTGGGGCGATGCAGGCCGTGATCCCAGGGAGCATCATTAATTTAGCCCCCGGCTTCGGCCTGCATTCTAGCAACGCCCCCTCTCACTGCTCTGGAAGCCGCTCCCTCACTCAGCAGCTCCTTTCCGATTGGCCGTCATGCTTAGTCCCAGCCCTGAGACCAATCAGTCTCCGGGGGCTGTCTCTCTCCTCCAGGCTGCCAGGAACACTGGACACCATTTTGCACGTGGGGAGCAGACACTGGTGAGATCACCTCCTTGGCTCTGCACTTCTGCAGCACTATATACCGCTCTGCTCAGCGGTATATCGCTGTCTCTCTAGCGGTGTGCGCCTGCTGGCTAGCAGTGTATATCAGCTACTAGCGGTATATACTGGCTCTGCCTGCAGGTATATGCCGACTGTTTGACAGTATATGCCATTTTGCTATCGGTATATACCGGCTGTGCATAGCAGTCACTTTATAATACTGCTAGTGGCTCCTCACTCATACTAACAGCGGCATATCCCTATATAGGGCTGTAGGACTCTGTTGCTGACATGCGTAACTGCAAGGGTGATAAAGCTTCCCAGGCGTCCTCTATGGACCTTTACTATGCTTGTACCACCTGTGGATGCTCGTTTTCTAATGGCCGAAGCTATCCACTATGCCGGGGCTGCGATGCCCCTACTACCGTGTCACAACAGACCCAGTTGCCGGACCAGGAGGCCGCGCAGGTTTTGGATTCTGCCCCGGCCACCGGCCAGGCAGCACCCCCATCTGATGACATTCTTCCTGCATGGGCTCTTCTAATGTCTAAAAGGATAGATGACCTTGTCACTCAGATATCCCAAGCCTCAGGCAGCCTTCTCCCGGCTCAGCTCCTTCAGAGGAGCCCGCCTGCTTAGTCTGGTCCTTCTTCCCCAGAACGTAAAAAGGCTGCTTCCAAGAGGCGCCATTGTGACCTCTACGCCTCTTCCGACTCGGACGATGGTCAGTCTGACCCGGGCTCTGTGACTTTTAGTAGTCACGATTCCCAAGACTCTGACTCTGATTCAGATGTCCCTTCCGAGTCTAGGCATATAGAAGATACACTAATTTCGGCTGTCAATCACTCTTTGTCGATTTCTGATCAGCCTCCGGACCCGACTTCTCAGTCGGCAATCAAGCTGGCCAAGAAGCCTCCTAAGTCATTTGCCCAGGATCCGTTTTTTCGTTAAATCGTGTCTAAATGGTGGGATCACCCTGATAGAAGGTTTAATAAAAAACCTTTCACTTCATTCGCTTATCCTTTTCCATCTGAAATGGTTAAGACCTGGTCAGTACCCCCTGTTGTGGACCCGCCAGTATCCAGGCTAGCTAAACACATGGTTATGTCCGTTCCAGACAGCGCGTCTCTCAAGGACTCGTCCGACCGCGCAGTTGATGCGGCGGTCAAGTCTATTTTCCAGGCTTCAGGCTCCTCTCTTCGCCCCCTGTTTGCCTTGACATGGGTCGCGAGAGCTATGGGTGTGTGGAGTAAGAACCTACGCAGGATGCTTTGCTCTTGTAATATTCCTCCGGAGGCTTTTGAGATCCTTGATTTGATCTCCCTAGCCTCTAATTATTTTCTTCTCAGCTCCCTAGATGCAGCTAGTTTGTCGGCCCTAACGGCAGCCAATGCTGTTTTTGCACGCAGAGTCCTGTGTTTAAAGATATGGAATGCGGACAGTGCCTCCAAGAAATCCCTGTCCACACTCCCCTTTCATGGTCTTCGCCTGTTTGGAGAATCCCTGGACAAACTCATATCTGAGACGACGGGTGGAAAAAGTACCATTCTACCACAAAAGCGGCCTGTATCCAGGAATTTTAAAAAATCTTGGCGCAGGCAGTCCTTTCGGCCCGTCTCCCAAAAACCTTCAGTACAAAGATCGTCCCAACTCTCAGATCGAGGATCTGGACCCTCAAGGGGCTCTTCTTGGCATTCCCACTCCAAACAACCTAAACCTAAGGGACCTCGCCCTGCACAGGCCCCCTCAGCATGACGCCAGGTATCCCTCAGATCTGACTCCTGTTGGAGGGCAGCTTCTGCTTTTTCGGGATATCTGGCTAGACCACACTCACGATGCTTGGGTTCGAGAAATCGTCACCTCAGGTTACAAGATTGATTTCCATTCCCTGCCGGCCAGCAGGTTTCTTATTTCAGACAATAGCCTCCATAGATGTTCAAGATGTTTATTTACACATTCCCATATGTGTATCCCATCAACGGTTCCTTAGTTTTGCCGTAGGACACCGTCATTACCAATTCAGGGCCCTCCCCTTTGGACTGGCCACTGCGCCTCGGGTCTTCACAAAGGTCATGGCGGCCGCCATGTCCATTTTGCACCCCAGAGGCGTTCTGATCATTCCCTATTGGGACGACCTACTTGTCAAGGGAAGCTCTCCTCAAGTTCGCTCAGAAAGCGTGCAGATATGCTTAGACATGCTGTCAAGGCTAGGGTGGCTTATCAACTTCAACAAGTCATCCCTCATTCCTCGTCAGCGCATCACCTTTTTAGGTATGCTGATAGACACGGCTCAGTCCCGGGTTTTCTTCCAGAAGACAAGAGGTCTTCCCTCATCCGGGCCGCCCAGTCCCACCTCTCCCGCCGTCACACATCCCTTCGGAATGGAATGAGAGTGTTAGGCAAGATGGTGGCAGTCATGGAAGCCGTGTCCTTTGCCCAATTCCATCTGCACCCTCTACAACTGGATCTTTTATCTTTCTGGGACAAGAATCCAGCTTCTCTAGACCGGTCAGTCCGCTTATCTCGGACTGCGCTCCACTCCCTTGTCTGGTGGACTCAAGTCTCATCCCTATCTCAAGGGAAGTCCTTCCGTCCTGTCCACTGGCAAGTAGTCACGACAGATGCCAGCCTCATAGGCTAGGGAGCGGTGTTTCTCCACCACACTGTTCACGGACGCTGGTCTCCCTCCGAACTCTCCCTTCACATCAACGTTTCTGGAGATCAGAGCCATATTTTTGGCCTTCAGAACTTTCAGCACTTGCTATTGGGTCTCCCAGTTCGGATCCAATCAGACAATGCCACGGCTGTGGCTTACATCAACCATCAGGGAGGAACTCGCAGCAGGGCAGCGATGAAAGAAATATCCAGGATTCTTCTTTGGGCAGAGATGCACATTCCCATTATTTCAGCTGTCCATATTCCGGGAGTAGACAACTGTGCCGCAGACTTTCTCAGCAGACAGGGTCTAGCGGCAGGGGAATGGTCCCTCCACGACGAAGTGTTCTATCAGATCATTCTTCGTTGGGAACTCCCAGATGTGGACCTCATGGCGTCTTGGATGAACACCAAGGTACATCCCTTCATATCCCGGTCGAGAGACCCGGTAGCGCTCGGCTCGGACGCTCTAGTCTTCCCGTGGTCGCAGTTTCGCCTGCCCTACATCTTTCCTCCGTTTCCTCTCATTCCAAGAGTAATCAAGAAAATCAAAGCGGAGGGAATTCCCGTGATCCTCGTGGCCCCGGACTGGCCCAGGAGAGCCTGGTACCCAGAGCTTCCCCAAGTTCTCAGCGACACTCCCTGGCATCTCCCCGACCGCCCGTATCTTCTGTCGCAAGGTCTAATATTCCACCAGAATACAGCACAGCTGCATTTGACGGTGTGGCGCTTGAATCCTTGATTCTAGCCAAGTTAGGTCTTTCTTCTAAGGTAGTTCATACCATGCTTAATGCTCGGAAGCCCTCCTCCGCCAGTATCTATCACAGGACCTGGAAGACCTATCTTTCCTGGTGTGACCATCATCACCAGTCGCCCCTTGTTTTTTCAATCCCTGATGTGCTTGCCTTTCTGCAAGACAGTCTGGACTCGGGACAAGCCCTCAGTACCCTTAAAGGTCAAGTTTCTGCCTTGTCAATTTTTTTCCAGAAGCATCTGGCTTCTCGCCCTCAGGTCCGTACCTTTCTTCAAGGGGTAGCACATTTGGTCCCTCCTTATCGCCACCCCTTAGATCCCTGGGATCTGAATCTGGTTCTCGGAGATCTTCAGCTTCCTCCTTTCGAACCTCTGAGAAAAATGTCTCTTCAACGTCTCTCTTGGAAGGTTGCCTTTTTAGTCGCCATTACCTCTATTAGACGAGTGTCCGAACTGGCAGCTCTTTCCTGTCGCTCACCTTACCTGATATTCCATCATGATAAGGTGGTCCTTCGGCCTTCCCCCGCCTTTCTTCCGAAGGTCGTATCTTCTTTCCACTTGAACGAAGACATTGTGTTGCTGTCATTCTGTCCGGCTCCGGTCCACTCCTTTGAAAAAGCCCTTCACACTTTAGATCTTGTTAGGGCTCTGCGGATCTACATCTCCAGAACAGCGCCATTGCGCAAGTCCGATGCCCTCTTCGTCCTCTCAGAAGGACACAAAAAGGGCAACCAGGCTTCTAAATGCACGATTTCTCGATGGATCAGGACTGCCATCTGTGAGGCATACAAAGCACGAGGTTCTGTTCCCCCTCAATCTGTACAGGCCCACTCTATACATGAGCAGTGGGTGCTTCCTGGGCTATCCACCATCAGGCTTCGGCGGCCCAACTTTGCAAGGCCGCTACCTGGTCCAGTGTGCACACGTTTACAAAATTTCTTCAAAGTGCATACGCATGCCTCTGCAGATGCTGTCTTGAAAGACAAGTCCTTCAGGCAGCAGTGGCCCATTTATAAGTGGCAACTGTTCGGTTTCTTGACAGTGTTGATATGTGTTCACTGCAGTTGCAGTTGTTGGTCAGCTCTTAGTCTGATTTTATACACTGTTAATAGTTCAGTTCCCACCCAGGGACTGCTTTGGGACGTCCCACTGTCTGTGTCCCCCAATGAAAAGGCGAGAAAGGAAATGACATTTTTGTGTACTCACCGTAAAGATGTCTTTCTTGGAGCCTTTCATTGGGGGACACAGCTCCCACCCGTGTATTTTTGTTGTTCTTCTCCTACTGCTTTTACACCAAACTGAGCTAGTTTCCTGCCTAGCTAGGGTATAGGCTGTGAGAGGAGGAGCTAACACTTTTTCAATCTAGTGTTACGCCTCCCCTGGAGACACCATACTACCCACTGTCTGTGCCCCCAATGAAAGGCTCAAAGAAAGACATTTTACGGTGAGTACACAAAAATGTCATTTTATAGTTCACAGTGAATGTGCTAATGCCTTCATATCAAAATCATGGGTTGTAGCCATGTATCACTTATACTCAGAATTATTTATTATGGTTTTCCAATGTGTCTGTAAAAAAATATTGATTTTTTTTTTATAAGGTGTCCAGAAAAAATTAAAAAGTCAAGTTGGCAACTGAGAAGGGTATCAGTGGTTGAAGGTGAGTGAGAACTTTTCTCATGGTCACCAATAACATGAGGCATATTCAATGATACATAACAACCACTTTAAAAAACAAGATGCCATCATATTCTTAGTGATGCTTCTTATGAAGAAGGCTTTGGCTCATGATTCTCCAGGCACGGTAGTCTCTGATAGTAATGGACCCTAAAGGTACAGTAGAAGAAAGCCCGACATAGAGCAGACTTTAGAGACAGTCGTTTGCTAGTAGCGTTTATTACTTTAGTTTTATTACTTACTACCATTTATTACTTTACTACTTGAATTTATTGAGTTAATTCACAAATCACATACAGTATATAGTGAGTGTTCAAATTTAAAAATTAAAAAATGATGCAGTTAAAAATAGATGTATACTTGTTTTATAGATTTTAGCTTTTCTGAATGCCCAACAGTAGCCAGATTGGGAAACACTGGGCTACATGCCGGTAGTCCGTATCAATTAGTATACCAATAAACATGTAGGAGAGCTGAAAATGGTACTGAGGCTTTCTCTAGTTATAGGTTAAACTAATCCTACATGTGTAAGGTGCATATAAAATAATTGGCTATGTTTGATACACCTATCTGGAAGCTTAAAAGGGGGATTGTCCCGATTGACCTTACCAGAACATCTTGTGGTTTGGGCAACATGGGAGAATGTGTTGTGTTTCAACAAATATTAAACAGGTCACATTCCAAATTCTACATATGTCACATGCAAGTCACAGCCACACGTGACTTCCATTGAAATTACAAAAATCCTATGGGTTTTGAAATTTCACATCAATGTCACATCTCAATCACATTAGGAAGCAAATATAGCATGAGCCCCTAAAGGTCCAGTCACACTAATCAACTTACCAGCGATCCCAACAACGATAGGGATCGCTGGTAAGTTGCTAGGAGGTTGCTGGGAAGATGTCACACTGCGACGCTCCAGCGATCCCACCAGCAACCTGACCTGGCAGGGATCGCTGGAGCGTTGCTACACGAGTTGCTGGTGAGCTCACCAGCAACCAGTGACCAGCCCCCAGCGCCGCGTGGAAGATGCTGCGCTTCGTAACTAAGGTAAATATCGGGTAACCAACCCGATATTTACCTTGGTTACCAGCGCACGCAGCTACACGTGCAGAGAGCAGGGAGCAGCGCACACTGAGCGCTGGCTCCCTGCTCTCCTAGTTACAGCACACATCGGGTTAATTACCCGATGTGTGCTGCAGCTACATGTGCACAGAGCAGGGAGCAGCGCACACTGCTTAGCGCTGGCTCCTTGCTCTCCTAGCTACAGCACACATCGGGTTAATTAACCCGATGTGTCCTGCAGCTACATGTGCACAGAGCAGGAGCCGGCACTGACAGTGAGAGCGGCGGAGGCTGGTAACAAAGGTAAATATCGGGTAACCAAGGACAGGGCTTCTTGGTTACCCGATGTTTACTGTGGTTACCAGCCTCCGCAGAAGCCGGCTCCTGCTGCCTGCACATTTAGTTGTTGC
The DNA here is from genome assembly GCF_048569485.1 of Anomaloglossus baeobatrachus. Classification (NCBI taxonomy): domain Eukaryota; kingdom Metazoa; phylum Chordata; class Amphibia; order Anura; family Aromobatidae; genus Anomaloglossus; species Anomaloglossus baeobatrachus. The sequence goes on from NC_134362.1 coordinate 149,965,731, forward strand.
TGTCTCGCTGTCACACACAGCGATCTGCGCTTCACAGCGGGACAGCAACAACTAAAAAATGGCCCAGGACATTCAGCAACAACCAACGACCTCACAGCAGGAGCCAGGTTGTTGCTGGATGTCACACACAGCGACATCGCTAGCAACGTCACAAAAGTTGTTCGTTAGCAGCGATGTTGCTAGCGATGTTGCTTAGTGTGACGGGGCCTTAAGAAACAATCATCATATGTAAAACTAATACCCCTTTACATCTCCAAGAGCTGTCTGCCAAAAGATGAATCAGCTGGCAGCCACCTTGCTTGATTCTCCCATGCAAAGAAGAGCTAACCCTCTGGATCAGGGTTGTATTCTGAGCGAACCCAAGCTTCGTTGTTCAGTGTTCGTACCGACAGAGACTTTAAAGAAGAAACAGAGTTCAGGTTCGGAGTTCTAGTGCTTTATATATGCAAACCACTCACACAAGCATCGCTAAGCTCAGGTACACATGCTGCTCAGCCTAGTACAAGCTACTTGCTGTGTTTGAGCGGCCCGCACTAGGGGTAACAGCAGCATGATCGGATGTAGTGTGCACCAAACAAACAAAATGGAAAAACTCTGCCCACTCGCCCCGGGAAGTGATCTGTTTATGGATGGCTACATGGGGGTGGAAAACAAAATTGCCCATTTATTGACTACCAATGGCGTTCAGGTCAACTTTTGGTCCCGAACAAAACTATGTCTAAAGTCCGGCTGAACCCACCGAACCGAACTTCTACAGGTCTTCTCATCTCTAATCAACATTCTGAAATCAGACATACTGGATTCTTATCTTTCCTGATGCTATTTGTCGGGGCTCCCATAGACATTAAGCTTGTCCACTGATCCTGTTTCTTGGGGTTGGCTGATGTTAGGCTTATACATGTGTAGAGCCTACGGTGTATGAGTGTCTCGCAATTGATGCTAATTTTTTTCTCTAGTTTTTTCTTTTTTATGCAACACTGTTGGAAAAAATTGGTTAAAATTATAGTAAGGCAACATTTGTGTTTGTTCTGATATGGAACCATTTCCAAAACTCTTGACTGATACATCTTAGTTTGTTCTTACATGAGCATAACCAGGGTTTTCTTAAGTTTTAGGCCTCACGCTATATAAGCTAAGTAGATAGGTTGTACATTTTGTGAGATACTGATAGCAGGGTCAAGAGCCTCCTAATGAAGACGAATGAATAAAATTGTCCGTGCCGGAGTCACATGTACCAGAAATTGCCCAGGTTGTTTGAACGTGTGATAGAAATTCACAGCTTCATTTATCAGTGTCATATTTGGGCCCAAAGTAAGCTGATACTGCTCTCTTTCCTCTTAGATGTATAGGTCACCCTTAATATTTATTTCAGTGGTAGAACATTTGTTTGATGGGTTACTGTTAGGCAAGCAATAATAGGAAACCACTCAAGAGAGACTATAAGGAAAGTCCAAAGTAATAATTCAATTCTCAGTCTTGAACTACTGTACAGGGAGATAATGCTTGTCTGAAAGTGCTAAAATATATGCAAATGTCCATGTTATTGGTTTGTGGGGGTTGGTAATTATATTCCTTGATCATGCAAAATACTATTATCTTATCTACTATACAATACGGATTTTATGTGAACATCAAAGTGATATAATGTCCTCTAGTAATTTTTACTGGTTTTATATTCTATGTACATTTTCATATGACCATCAGACTGATGGAATTGTGCAGTTGGCATTATTAATCCAGGCTTTTAATTATCTAGGAATTGAATTTTTTGTCAATTTTAATCACTTAATTTGTATCTAAACTAGTATAGCGCTCCCTAGTGTTTAAATTGTCATTAAAAATTTAACAAACTCACTAAGCAATGTTACATCCTAATTGACTAATATTAAAAAAAGTAGAATCTAAGAAATTAAGAAATGTTGCCATTCTTGCCCAAGGGCTTTGTCTCATATTGTAATTCATCTATATTTAATTATAGAGCTTTGTTTAAGCTCTGATTACCCCTTTACAGCACCACAGTGTTTGGGGATTTTTTTTCCAGGTCCCTGCTCCTGGTTTCATTTTTACCCTCCAGCAGCTTTACCTTTTACCAACACTGCTCCTGTTCCGTGGTGCCATCTTGTGACTGCACCTTCTCACTGGCCAGAAGTCAGAAGGTATGTCACAAGCTCTCAATACAAGTCTGTGAGACCCAGAACAGGGTTCTCATAGACTTGTATTTAATAGTGAGCACTGACTGTCTTCATGAAACACTGGAGCTGCTGGCAAGTCACTAACCGCAGAAGACCAACTGGAGTGGCTTTGATAGGAGATAAAGATGACAACAGGTAAGTATGAGAGTAGGATCAAGGCAGTGAAATAAAAAATGCTTGAGTTGTACATTAGGAAAATATGTCTAGAGCTTCCCATAGAATGGCCAGGTAAATAGTCTCTGGTCATTCTTTGAGAAGCATGTGAATATTTTAATTTCTGTGATTCCTGGCTTGGCTTTTGATTAGCTGAGCTGGTGCGACATCATCATTGTGGCATTGTGTGAGAAACAGATGATGTCACACTAGCTCTGGAAGATTAAAAGCTACACCACTGATCCCAGAAGGTGGGATTTGCAAGCATCTGGTCTAGTGGCCACAGGCTACCGACCTAAGAAAAAGACTCATGGCACATCCTACCTTTCTAATGTGAACAGGTGCAAACTGAACATGAAACATAGTAACAAAAAGAAGACAGTTGAACTCTATAGTGCTATGATATGTGGAACAATGAACATGGGAATATAGACATGCATCACCGCCATGAAAAACGTAAACATTGAGATACTTAGCACAAAAAAATGGCCAGTTTTATGGGAGCCCAACAGTCAACGGCAAGGTGACCTCCCTTTGTTGGGTTCCTATCAAACCAATGCCTCTCTTTGGGTTAAAAAAACCTTCAATTTAAGGGTGGACAGTAACCTGCAAATGGAGAATTAAAATAGCTTAAGGCTGAAAAGCAGTAGTGCTTCATCAGAAGAGAGCCTTAGGCTATTTTAATTCTTCATTAGAAGGTTCCTGTCCATCCATAAATTGTAGATTTTTAACCCAAACAGAGGCATTAGTTTATTAGGGACCCAACAAAGAGGGTCGCCTTGCTGTTGGCTGTTGAGTTCACATAAAACTGGCAATTTTTGTGTGCTAAGGATCTCAATGTTTACACGTTTTTCATAGCTGTAATGCATGTCTATATTCCCATATTCATTGTTACACATATCTTAGCACTGCAGAGTGCAACTGTCTCCTTTTTGTTACGATGTTTCATGTTAAGTTTGCGTCTGTTCACATTAGAAAGGTAGGATGTGCCATTAGTCTTTTTCTTAAATTACAGGGTAATGCCTTCTGATTGAGTACTCCCGCTCTTCAGCATCAGGCGATTTTTAATTCTTTATTTGCATGTTTCTGTCCACCCATAAATTGTACTTTTTTTAGCCCAAAAAGAGGCATCAGTTTGATAGGGACCCAACAAAAAGAGGTCTCCCTGGCATTGGCTGTTGGGCTCACATAAAAGTGACCATTTTTGTGAGCTAACTATCTCAATTTTTACATGTTTTTCATAGCAGCAATGCATGTCTACAGGGTGGGCCATTTATATGGATACACCTAAATAAAAGGGGAATGGTTGGTGATATCAACTTCCTGTTTGTGGCTCATTAGTATATGGGTGGGAGGAAACTTTTCAAGATGGGTGGTGACCGTGGTGGCCATTTTGAAGTCGGCCATTTTTATAACACCAACCTAGGTGTATTCATATAAATGGCCCACCCTGTTTATTCCCATATTCATTTTTCCACATATCTTAGGAGTACAGAGTGCAGCTGTCTCCTTTTTGTTACTGTAGACTACTGATGACCTGGCTGTTGGACCTGACCCCCGTGACTAGATCTGCCTATCTCTAAATAAGACCTTTAATTCATTACCTTTTTTTTTTTTTTTAAGTATTAACAAAACTATTTTAAATGGTACTAGAAGTATAAGATATGCCATATTATGATGTAGCTACTTCTTATTAATCTAAGAAAATATATCTGCACTAAAAACTACAATTCCTATTGAAGCCTGCCCTAGAGATTTCTCATATATAGGTCTTTTCTGTAGAGCTGAGACAATAACGTGCGATGTAATCTTGGTTTAATAACTTTCCTATCCACGTCTTCTGTAACTGTAAGCTAGAATCCAATGTATTTAAGAGCTATTTCTTTTGATCACCCCACACCGTCCATCACTATTTTGCGAAAAGCAGGTGTTGCGATAAGTGCAAAGCAAACAACTCAGCCATATGTTTCTATAATTTAAATTAATTTGGTACAGTCATACTGTTAATCTTCAGTGACTTGTTGATTGGCACTTTGCAGACATATTTCTGGATGGCACCCAATACCATTTTCTGCAGTTTTTCTGGCAGTAGCAAAGAGTAACATTTTCACAAATTGGAATCTTGCACAGCTCCGGGAACGGAGCCAAGATTTAAATTGGACAATAACCTCTGCTCTGTATATAGCTTCTATTCTTCAGCTGTGGGTAGAGCGATTTGTTTAATGCAGTTAGCCTAGTAGCATATAATAGACTGATATATGAGTCACCCCCTCACAACGTGTGTTTCTAAAATTTATATACATTGAACAACCGGTTTGCACTGTACCTGGCGACTACTGTACAAACAATACCAATTAAGTGTTCATGGAAAAAAATAAAGCCCGGTTGGTTCCAGTGATTCAGGAGATTTTCACAACACAGCTTTGTCTTTTACGACTTTTTTTTTTTTTTAGTGTGACTGTAAAAAATGTTATCACCTTCTCTTTCATGTTCCTCATGCTCTGTGTTTACCAAAAAAATAAACGGATCCACTAAAATAGAAATGGAAACAGATTAAGGTTCAGTCATTTACAACAGAGATTTTAAGAAAGACATAATCATAAAAAAAATCAGTTTCACATCTGTTTTGTTTGTCTCTGTTGGTTCGGATAATTCCGTCTTTCAGTTGTGTGAATTAAAAAAAGGAAAGAACTTGGCTTGAACTTGGATAAAAAAAGCAAAAAAAAATAACTCTTGGTGTTGAATGTATATAAACCAACATCCCGTTTTAGGACCTGCTAAATAAAGAAATCTTACACCTGGTCTTCTTCATAGAGATAGCAGAATAATTTCATAGGATTCCTCTGCGTTGGCCACAGGGACAGACATATCATTGGTGCAAGGGGGAACATTTTTATTTCCAAAGAAGGTGGAATTGTGCATTATAATGAGCCTTTGGACTGCAAAGGTCCCATATATTGTTATGCACAGGGTCTTCTTCTGTCTGTGTCCACCAGTGATCTTCCAAGTCAGTCATGTGTTACCGCTAGATGGGAGGCCTGCAAATTTTCTTTACCTCTTGCCATTCCCAACCCTTTTTTTCTTTTCTTTTTGTATAGCCCGGTTAGCAATACACCATGTTGGCGTAATGCCGCAATGATATCGCATTGGCAGTCTAGCTATGAAAAAAAGAGTTGGGAATGGCGGAAGGTAAAGAGATTTCTGAGTCATCCTACGGTCACAGATTACTGACCTGATCGATGGATGGCAGTCCTGCGAATTTTCTTTTCCTCCCACCATTCCCAACTCATATATATATATATATATATATATATATAAAGCCTGGCTAGCACAACGTCATGTCTGCATAATTCCGCAATGATATCATCCTGCTAGCCATACTGTGACAAAAAAAGTGGGTAATGGTGGGAGATAAAAGCAATTTCAGGACTCCCATCCATTGGCCAGGTCAGCAATCTGTGACCACCGGATGACTCACAACTCTGTTTATTTCCCACCATTCCCAACCCTTTTTTCTATAGTGGGGCTAGCATGACGATATTATTAAGGCATTATGCTGACATGATGTCGTGCTAGCCAGGCTATATAAAAAAAAAAGAGTTGGGAATGGTAGGAGGTAAAGAAAATTTGCAGGACTCCCATCCATCGCCTAGGTTAGTCATCTGTGACCGTAGGAAGACTCAAAAACCTCTTTATCTCCCACCATTCCCAACTCTTTTTTTTTCACAGCGGGGCTGGCATGACGATATCATTGCGGCATTACGCCGAAATGACGTTGTGCTAGCCAGGCTTTATATATATATATATATATATATATATATATATATATATATATAATATGTATATATAAAATATACAGCACAGACCAAAAGTTTGGACACACCTTCTCATTCAAAGAGTTTTCTTTATTTTCATTATTTTCATGACTCTGAAAATTGTAAATTCACATTGAAAGCATCAAATTTATGAATTAACACATGTGGAATGAAATACTTAACAAAAAAGTGGGAAGCAACTGAAAATATGTCTTATATTCTAAGTTCTCCAAAGCAGCCACCTTTTGCTTTGATTACTGCATTGCATACTCTTGGCATTCTCTTGATGAGCTTCAAGAGGTGGTCACTGGAAATGGTCTTCCAACATTCTTGAAGGAGTTCTTAGAAATGCTTAGCACTTGTTAGCCCTTTTGCTTTCACTCTGCGGTCCAGCTCACCCCAAACCATCTCGATTGGGTTCAGGTCTGGTGACTGTGGAGGTCAGGTCATCTGGCGTAGCACCCCATCACTCTCCTTCTTAGTCAAATAGCCCTTACACAGCCTGGAGGTGTGTTTGAGGTCATGGTCCTGTTGAAAAATAAATGATGGTCCAACTAAATGCAAACTGGATGGAATAGCATGCCGCTGCAAGATGCTGTGGTAGCCATGCTGGTTTAGTATGCCTTCAATTTTGAATAAATCCCCAACAGTGTCACCAGCAAAGCACCACCACACCAGCACACCTCCTCCTCCATGCTTCACGGTGGGAAACAGGCATGTAGAGTATATTTGCTCACCTTTTCTGCGTCGCACAAAGACATGGTGGTTGGATCCAAAGATCTCAAATTTGGACTCATCAGACCAAAGCACAGATTTCCACTGGTCTAATGTCCATTCCTTGTGTTCTTTAGCCCAAACAAGTCTCTGCTGCTTGTTGCCTGTCCTTAGCAGTGGTTTCCTAGCAGCTATTTTACCATGAAGGCCTGCTGCACAAACTGTCCTCCTAACAGTGTTTCTAGAGATGTGTCTGCTGCTAGAATACTCTTGTGGCATTGACCTGGTCTCTAATCTGAGCTGCTGTTGTTAACCTGCAATTTCTGAGGCTGGTGACTCAGATAAACATATTCTCTGCAGCAGAGGTGACTCTTGGTCTTCCTTTCCTGGGGCGGTCCTCATCTGAGACAGTCTCTTTGTAGCGTTTGATGGTTTTTGCCACTGCACTTGGGGACACTTTCAAAGTTTTCCCAATTTTTCGGACTGACCGACCATCATTTTTTAAAGTAATGATGGCCACTCCTTTTTCTTTACTTAGAATTTGTATTAGGGCAAGAAAAAAGCAGCTAACAGTCTATTCAGTAGGAGTGTCAGTTGTGTATCCACCAGATGTCTGCGCAACACAACTGATGGTCCCAACCCCATTTAAAAGGCAAGAAATCCCACTTATTAAACCTGACAGGACACACCTGTGAAATGAAAACCATTTCCGGTGACTACCTCTTGAAGCTCATCAATAGAAGAGTGTGCAAAGCAGTAATCAAAGCAAAGGTGGCTACTTTGAAGAACCTAGAATATAAGACATATTTTCAGTTGTTTCACACTTTTTTGTTAAGTATTTCATTCCACATGTGTTAATTCATAGTTTTGATGCCTTCAATGTGAATCTACAATTTTCAGAGTCATGACAATAAAGAAAACTCTTTGAATGAGGTGTGTTCAAACTTTTGCTCTGTAATATATATATATATATATATATATAATATATTTTTATATAGCTTAGCTAGTATAATGTCATGTCTCAGTAATGCCGCAGTGATATCATCATGCCGGCCCGCCTATGAAAACAAGAGCTGGGAATGGTAGGAGATAAAGAGATTTGTGAGTCATCTTGTTGTCAGATTACTGACCTTGCCAATGGATAGCAGTTCTGCAAATTTTCTTTACCTTCCACCATTCCCAACTGTTATTTTTTTCATAGCCCAGCTAGCACAATGTCATTTTGGCGTAATACAGCAATGATATCATGTCAGCCCCATTAGAAATAAAAAAGAGTTGAGAATGGTGGGAATTGAAGAGATTTGTCAGTCATCCTACGATCACAGATTACTCTTCTGACTGACGCATTGGAGTCAGGCGAATCGATTCTCCCAGTGGTTCTCTTTAAAACACAAGGGAAAATCCAGTCAATATAAGCCCGTGTGTTCTAGAAAGCAGTAGTGTTCTTTGGATATGTCTCTAAGATGTATCTAAACATCATTTTGACTGTAAATACACAAGATAAGGTTTCATGCCATTAACCAATAGCATAACATTGAGATATGGTAAAACTGTGGATGAACTCGACTGTAAAGGCCACTTTACATGCAACGACATCGCTAACGAGATATCGTTGGGGTCACGAAATTCGTGACGCACATCCGGCCTCGTTAGCGATGTCGTTGCGTGTGACACCTACGAGCGTCCGCTATAAAAAATACTCACCTAATCATTGATCGTTGACACGTCGTTCATTTCCAAAATATCATTGCTATTGCTGGACGCAGGTTGTTTGTCGTTCCTGAGGCAGCACACATTGCTACGTGTGACACCCCGGGAACGACGAACAACCGCGTTCCTGCGTCCTCAGGCAACGAGGTGGGCGTGTCGTTAATGCGGCTGGTCTCCGCCCCTCCAATTCTATTGGTGGGCAGCTGTGTGACATCGCTGTGACGCTGCATGAACCTCCCCCTTAAAAAAGAGGTTGTTCGCCACCCACAGCGAAGTCGCTAGGAAGGTAAGTATGTGTGACGCGTCCTAGCGATATTGTTCGCCACGGGCAACGATTTGCCCGTGACGCACAAACGACGGGGTCGGGTGCGATCGCTAGCGTCATCGCTAGCGATGTCGCAGCATGTAAAGCGCCCTTAACTTTAATAATTCCCAACAGAAAAAAAGTCTTAAAAGGAAGCTATTGCCAGAATATGACCTCTTGTTTAAATCAAGTTTATATCATATGTTTTATTTCTGTGTACACACGTATTTTGCTTTTTTAAAAAATTAATAATAGGAAAAAACAAACACAAAATCACAAATTTTTCACTATCTGAATTAAAAAAAAAAAATATTTGTAATTTTCACACCAACCTGTCACACGTCGTGGCTCTCTTGTTGCAAGGAATGAGGTGGTCCCCCATTCCTTGTCGGCCACGAGCCCTACTGCTCAGCAGCACTAAAGGTCTGGGAGACTGTGCAGTCTGCAGGAGTTGCCTTCTCTGAGACACAGCAGAAGGGTGACACCTAGTGGTTCTCCCCTTGCAGGGAATGGAGCGGTCTCCCATCCCTTGCCTGCCACGAGCTCTCCTGCTCAGCATCATGGAGGCTCTGGGAAGTTGCGCAGTGTGCAAAGAATAGATGCTCAGGGAAGCAGCAAGACTTCCCATGTCTCTGCACATTGTGAAACCGGGGATCCCGCCTTTATGACCCAGAGGCAGGAGGATGAGCATGTGCTCCACGTGACGTCTTCTGATTCGCTCTTTGATATCACACGGCCCCATGACGAGGCTGGTGATGTGCTGAATCCTGACTGGCTGGGCCAGGACGTCACGAACCCTGATTGAGTCACGCCCGTCTCGCGCCCGCCCTTGGGTGGAGCTACACCTCCTTAAAAGCTCCCCCTGCCATCATGGCGGTGCGCGACCGTCCTTCTATGTTTGGATGTCTGGCAGCGTGCTGCCACGCCACTGTACAGACGTCATTGTCTTTCGTGGGCTTTGCCCTTGCTGCTCAGGCAGCACCTGGTTTGCAGGCCGTGTTCCTGCCTTGCTGCTCCGGCAGTATCTCCTTCAACAGGCCGTGTTCCTGTCCCAGGTGAGCTCCTCGAGTCTCCACCGGACTCACCTGGTTATTGAAAGCACACGTGCGTGGGCACCTCTGTGCTACCCTCGTGCCATATCCTGTGACTCCCGCTGGCACACGTGCGTAGGCACCTCTGTGCGTCCCCGTGCAACAGTTACACCGTACAAGAAGCCCCGAGCCATACAACCCTCACGGGTTAGGGCGGACCGGTGTACATAGATCGTCTGTGACGTTCCAGACGATCACTAGTAGCAACCCGCTCACTCTTTCCTGACCATAGCAGCGGTCCCTTACACCGCACAGTGGACCTTGACCGGTGGAAGCTGTCCATTTCCCATCTTGGCACGCTTCCCCGGGTCCCCCTCGTAACACCAACCACTGGGACTTTTCTAGACCCTTACATTATGGAAAAGTTTTCAGCAGGTTTGTTATCATTAGAGGCAGGACTGCAATGATAGGTAACACATCTATACACAACTGACAACAAAGGACCCTGCTCCTCCTCCCTCCACAATCATGTGCACAGACTCAGAAGACACGAAAGATACAGGGTCCATTGTGGATTAATACTTGTGATATTACCTGAAACTACAGGAAGTTAATCTGTGTGAAAATATCAAGATGTCTATATTTAGTGCAGATTATATGTGAAATTATTTTCTACAACAATATTTAAAAAAGTACATTTAGCGCAAATACTGAATTGAAACAATAGGTCATTTTCTGATGATGGCTTCTCTTTATGTGACCGTGGAAGTGATGCAAAATCTCTAAACATCAAAACCCATATTTAAATATTGTGCTATAATGTATGGACTCTCATCTGTTAAGCAGAGAGGATAGTAGCAAAGGGATCATTTTTTATAATGGATTACCCTACAATATGAATAGAAGCTGTGTATTACATTTGTTCTCCTGTGGTAGTGCTGCACCCGACACCTCCGCCAATAAACTGTTCTTGGTGCTGTCATCATCCAGAGCTACCCAGTTCCGAAGCTACACAGTTTTGGCAATTGTATAGCGGTCGTGAATGGGTACTGGATATCCGCCTTATTCTAGTCAACTGGGGAAGAATGTGCAGAATCTGGTTGCAGCCACAATTCCATCAAAGGAGCTGTGCTGTGCAGCTCCAGCCGGTGGTGGAACTGGGAACAATTTATCAGTGTGGGTTTTAGGTATTGCACCCTCAGCGATCAGACATTAATGACCTATCCTAAGTTCCGGTCTACCTCTTTAAAATGGATTTTTGATATAGCTACACCAAACCATGTATCGTGTGCCTAAACTATAAGGTTACATGCACACATTGAGTATTTGGTGAGGTTTTTTTTACCTCTGTTTTTGGAATCCAAAACCAGGAAGGGGTAAAATATGCAGAAGTGTTGCTCATGTATCTATTAAATGGAACAAGTATACTATGCAGAGGCGGTTTCTGCACCAAACCGTGCAATACCTTATAGCCGGGTTTATAGGTCAGCTTCAGTCCTCCTTATGGAAACAATGGTCATGGGTGCACGTAGATAGGGGAAAAAAGATCCAAACCAATGTCCAGGAAGCAGAAATCTACGGCAGACACCATCCAATTTTCCAAAGTGCTTTATTCCAACATCATGTGCAGTTAAAAGTAGCGGGGAGAGAGCCGGGTGCAGGCCCCCTAATGAACGACGGATGTTTTGCACGCCAGGGACCCGCAGAAGCACAAGGATATGCGAAACGGCCGTCGTTCATTAGGGGGCCTTCACCCGGCTCTCTCCCCGCTACTTTTAACTGCACATGATGTTGGAATAAAGCATTTTGGAAAATTGGATGGTGTCTGCTATAAATTTCTGCTTCCTGGACATCTATTAAAAGGAACCTGTCACTTAATCACCTGCAGGGCTGTCCAATCTGATCAGGTCTGATGGGCATCACCGTTCTCGGGTTCGGAGCCTCCTCTATCCTTGCTGTTCTCGGTCTGGCACCTCCTCTCCTTCATCTATCGCTGTACTCCTTGTTTTGTGTGGATGACTTTTCTGGCGTGATCTACACAGTGCCCTCCATTGCGCTCCTGCGCAGGTGTACTTTGCTCTGCCCTTCAGAGGACAGATCAAAGTACTGAAATGTAAAGGTGCGGGAGTTCTTGGAACTTTCCTCGTGCCTGTGCATTACAGTAATTTGCCTGCCCTCAGCAGGGCATAGCAAAGTGCGCATGCGCAGGAGCCCAATACCGGCCTGTGTGAATGACATAGGATGCGTCATCCATACAAAGCAAGGATGATGGTGATAGCAAGAATAGAAGAGGAGCCGGATCCAAGAACAGCAAGGATAGAAGAGGCGCTGGACCCTAGAACAGTGACGCCCATTGGACACTACTGTATCGGACCGCCGTGCAGGAGAACAGGTGACCGGTTCCCTTTAAACTTTGCCTCTGATTGTTCCACTCCTGAATTTAGATTACAAATACTGACGTAAAAAACTCACCAAATACTCAGTGTGTGTACGTGGCCTTAGAATTTTCCATTATTTTACTGCAATTTTCAGTCTCTCTCATCACTGTGAGGATCTAATAATTTTTGCATTATATAATTAGTGGAGATTTCCTTTCATCACATTTCTCATATACAACACTCCATTCGGCTTTTAATGTCCATACCTCACAAGACATTAGATTTAATATCTTGCATTCTACTCTCTATTAAAAGTCAAGATTCAGTTAGAAATATGAATTTATTTAATGTTTGCAAAAGCAAATTAAAGCTTGTAGATTCTCCATCTGGTAGAGGTGTCTCTCAGTGGAATTTAAGCAATCATGAAAGTCATAGAAAAAAGAAAAAAAAAAACCACGTATGTAATCACAATTTTCTATTCTGCATAGTTGGCAAAACCTTTTTCTTTTCTGTTACGAAAATGCAAAGCCTTCCATGACATATCATTATAAATTTATACCGCAAGATTGATTCATACAGATATCTGGATTTGATTCAAATGCTATTAAAGGCTTGTCATCTAAAATGTATAAGCTGTTATAATTTCCATCTCTGGGTGAGAAAATAGAAGAAAATAGTCTTTTAACTCCCAGTAATGATGTGTTGGCTAATGTACATTTGAGTAACACAGCCTTTCTCCTATTAAGTTGAAGCCACTTCAGTTCTACGCTATGCTGTCTTTATGGATTCCAATTCATCTGTGCTATTCATTAGATAGTACAAAATTACAGATGTAGCAGAAGTGAATTAGCTATTCAGCGCAGTTCCCCATTATGGGGTGATGTATCAATTGTGATATTTCTACCTAAAGAGAAAGATCAGTGATAAAATAAAATGCAGTGAAACAGTGACAAAGGCCATGTAATGATGGATGTACTTTGTTTCTTATAGGAACATAGGTACATGACCCCTAAAGTACAGTTTCTGGATCACCATAAGAAGAAGTGGTGGTTAGTGTTGAGGGAATAGTTGACTATTCGTTCTCGCTATGCTCTTAGCGAGTACTGTTCGCTACTCGCATATTCGTTACGAGTAGTGGGCACAATGGGAAATACTTGTTAAGTAACGAGTAACCCGAAAGCCGTACTATTCGCTACTTGCACAAATAGTACGGCTTTTGGGTTACTTGCTACTTAGCGAGTATTTCCCCTTGACTTACATTGCGCCTGCTACTCGTAATGAATATGCGAGTAGCGGACAGTACTCGCTAAGAGAATAGCGAGTACGGATAGTAAACTACATGCTCAACACTAGTGGTGGTAACTTTAAGGGGTATCTGTCACAAGTCAAAAGTATCTTGGTTTTGGTCTTCTTTTATTCCCACTGATCCCCTGAGTATTCTGCTTTTTCATTTTTTCAAAATCCGTCATATTTTTCCAGAGATCTTTTTATTTACTGCTCATTTTTACTGTCTTTATGAAAAAGGGCGTAGTTATCAGGGTAATAATGCAGCACAGCCTAAACAGATGCCCCTGAGGATCCTTCTTGTCAAAATCATAGAAATTTGCACTAAATAAGACCCATATTGTAATGCTTGTGACTGGTGTAAGGGCAGCGAGCGGGGTTAGTGGACCCAGCAGGGACCTGGGCTTATCCTTTAGTGGTAGGGGCTTAACTAAGTGCCTACTATGAGGTGGATGCCAGGTACCACTCCCAGGGCAGTGATCAGAACTGTGACAGCTGATCCCCAGTACAGCAGACGGATTCAGGTATTCATACAGGTGCAGGCAGGTACATGTGGGATGTTGAGGCACATGGGTACAGACAGTTATGGTGAGTACGGTAGAGACAGATAGGAATGAAAAGGCAGGTACAGATGACGGACACAGGGATAGCGGACAGGAGCACGGGAACCTGACAACTAGCCAGCAGACTGAAGACTGACTAAGGTCATTGTGTAGGCACCTCCCCTAAAAGGAGGGTGCCCTAAGTACACAGTGCCTCTCAATCATAGGCTGAGAGGCATTTCTGGGAAATAGCATGCCGACTATTTAAGAGGAGGGCCGATGTGCACCTAAGGGTCGTTTCACACATCCGGCTTATCGCCGGATTGTCGGATTTGGTGCACTCCAGTACAGTGTATACAGTACAATGCCAGCGCAACAAGCTCCGGTCACATGCTGTCATGTGACCGGAGAATGTGACCCGGAAGTTGTCGCGATGCCATTGTACTGTATCACAAACTGTAATGGAGTGCGCCGAATCCAGCGAAAAGCCAGACATGTGAAACTAGCCTAAGCACACTCCCGGGAGACCTGGGCTGTGTGGTGCACAGGCTTTGGGAGGGGAAGGAGGTAGCAGCACACATGGATAGCTATGGTAATACTGAGGAGGACGTGACCTGGCCAGGGCGGTGAGTAAGTCAGCGTCTCTGCAGGAACGCAGGGGCTACACATATCTCAAGATCCGTATGGCAGGTTTTAAAATAATGGAAAAAGTAGAACAGTCTGGGGAGCAGCGGGAATAAAATACAAACAAAAATTGGCCAGTCTTGAGCCACTCTAAAAAAGGCTTCCTATTTTATCTTAAAAGAGAATGTTATTCATAGACTGCGCTTTCCATTCACTTTTATGAAAACTTTTATCTGTAAACGATACTTTACACGCTGCGATATCGGTACTGATATCGCTAGCAAGGGTACCCGCCCCCGTCGGTTGTGTGTCACGGGCAAATCGCTGCCCGTGGTGCACAACATCGCTAACACTCGTCACATGGACTTACCTTCCCTGCGACGTCACTCTGGCCAGCGATCCGCCTACTTTCTAAGGGGGCGTTTTGTGTGGCGTCACAGCGACGTCACACGGCAGCCGTCCAATAGCAGAGGAGGGGCGGAGATGAGCGGCCGAAACATGCCGCCCACCTTCTTCCTTCCTCATTGCCGGTGGACGCAGGTAAGGAGATGTTTGTCATTCCTGCGGTGTCACACATAGCGATGTGTGCTGCCGCAGGAACGACAAACAACATCATACCTGCAGCAGCAATGATATTTGGAAAAGGAGAGACGTGTCAACGAGCAACAATTTTTCACGTTTTTGCGCTCGTTGATCGTCGCTTCTTGGTGTCACACGCTGCGATGTCGCTGACGGCGCCGGATGTGCGTCACGAACGACGTGACTCCAACGATATATTGTTAGCGATGTTGCAGCGTGTAAAGCACCCTTAAGTCGAAAAAAAGGATATAAAAAAAATGCGTTGTCACCTCTCTAATCCCAATGACACTAGAGAGCTTCCATTTTCAATATAGATGTTTTTTTCAGAGGTCAGACTTGCATCTATTAGATGCCAATGACATACATTTGTGGCTATGCCATATGTATCCACATGGTCTTTTGATCTCCTCAAGTAGCATTTGTGACTTTTGCTGATGACCACGAGTGTCAATGTTTAATCAGTGTAAGTTGTCTTTTAGAGGTTGTCTAAAATTAGAAAAAATTGATTTCTTCTTTTCTGAAAATAAAAAAAAATAAATAATGGGCTGTTTATGGTTTTAGAGTTAAAGACAATCATTCAATATCGATATGATGCAATATAAGACGTTACTCTTGGACAAACAGGACACCCTTTTTTCTAATTTTGGACAAGGCCTTTAAATCAGCTTGATGGAAACACCATGGAGCCCTAAAGGGTTGAATACAGAATTTAGCATCTACAGTTTATACATCCATTGTGCTACATTTGTCGTTACAAGTTTTCGGACCACCTATACTCAATTGCTTCCTTGCCTATTCATGTCTCCGGTTAGCCTGCTGCATCTGACTCTGGCCACATTGTAGGTCTTAGGCACGCAACGGCGGAACAAGTTCAGATTTCCATCTTTTAATTAGAAGGTGTATTGTTTGTATCGTCCTCTATCCACATGGATTCCCATCAAACTAGCTAAACCCAGCATTCATCATTAATTGAATTTGTCATCTCATTCAATCAGCCATTCTGTTAAACAGCGATTAGACAGTGACATGGCTTGTTTTTCCATCAATGACCTTTTTCTAAAGTGCATTGGAAATGACATCTTACGGGGTCTCGTATATTGTGGGCACATTATAAAATATGTACAGTACAATATGCAATTATGCTGAAGTGTTTATTCTAAGTGCGGCTCGTAATTATTCAAGCAGATGATAATGTATTTCATGTTTTTGCAAAACGCAAATTTAGAATGACAGAATTTTAGAAAATAAATGTAGCAGCCTGCAAAGAATGCGACCAAAGTAAGCTCTGCTACATCAAAATCTAAAGCAGTCGATAGGACAGCACGTTGGCTCAGTGGTTAACATTATACATGGTGGCTCACTAGTTAGCACTGTATATGTTGGCTTGGTGGTTAGCACTGTACACTGGCTCGGTGGTTAGCACTGTACATGTACACTTGGTAGTTATCACTGAACATGTTGGCTTGATGGTTAGCACTGTACATGTTGGCTTGGTGGCTAGCACTTTACATGGTGACTCAGTAGTTACCACTGTACATAGTGGCTCGGTGGTTAGCAATGTACATAGTTGCTTGGTAGCGAGCACTATACAGGGTTGCTTGGTAGTTAGCACTGTACATGGCGGCTCAATATTTAGCAGTGTACATGGTGGTTCATTAGTTAGCACTGTACATGGTGGCTTGGTGGTTAGCACTATACATGGTTGCTTGGTAGTTAGCACTGTACTTGGTGGTTCATTAGTTAGCGTTGTACATGTTGGCTTGATGGTCAGCACTGTACCCTGGTTCGGTGGTTAGCACTCTAAATGTTGACTTGTTGGTTAGCACTGTACATGGTGGCTCAGTAGTTAGCACTGTACATGGTAGCTCAGCAGTGCTAATGGTGGCTAACGTCCTGTTCCTGCCAGACGGTCTTTTCAGAGCCCATCACAGTATGGCCCAACCACAGTTATAGATTTTCTATATTAGAGCAGCAGTTCAGTTGTCAACCAACCAAAGACTGTATGGAGATCCAGTGTCGCAGCTAAATTCTCCAGAAGATCGGAACCATTAGTGTAACCCAGTAAAGAGTTTGAACTGTTCATACCAAGGTGTGGTCTGCCTTCTTGCTACCTATCTACATCATACAGATATACCCAGGGAATGGGTTTGGAGCACCAGGAACCAGGTAGGAGCATCGTGACACCCAAAACTGCGCAACACCACAGACAAGTCACACCACCACTCGGCACCTATGTCTGGGCCTAATAGTGTCTCCTGCACTTACTACCCGTGTGAGACATACAGTATGTTACACATGTTGACTTGTTGATTAGCACTGTACGTGGTGGCTCTGTGTTTAGTACTGTTGCACTGTAGTCCTGGGTCCAGCGTTCACATCCTACCAAGGACAACATCTGCAAGGAGTTTTTATGTTTTCCCCATGTCTGTGTGGGTTTTCTCCAGTTTCCTCCCACCTTTTTAAAGACAATACTGATAAGGAGATGAGATTACGAGCCCAAAGATGATGTCTGTGTAAAGCTTGGTTAAAATGTATGGTAATATGGATATGATTAAAAATGTATATTGTCCATTTTGAGCCTCCAGCTTTAGATTTAGTCTGCCAAAGATTGGTACAAAGTCCACGACAAAAAAAAAATTGCCATGCTCAATCACATCTTATATGACTGGGATATAATCCCCTAGAAGAATTGCTTTCTGAAGACACTTGTTGTAGGGTCTACTGAACTACAAGACGGTAGTGACTCCATGTTACTTCCTACAGAATCCATGTATACGGCATAATTCCCTGTTACATCTCGTGGCTCTCCTGAGGCAAGGACTGAGGCAGTCTCCCATTCCTTGCCTGCCACGAGCACTCCTGCTCAGCAGCGCCGAAGGTCTGCCAGACTGCGCAGTGTGCAGGAGATACCTTCTCAGAGAGGCAGCAGAAGGGTGACACCTAGTGGTTCTCCTGTTACAAGGAGTGAAGCGGTCTCCCATTCCTGGCCTGCCGCAGACCCTCCTGCTCAGCGGCCCCGAAGGTCTGCGAGGCTGCGCAATGTGCAGAGGTTTACTGCTCAGGGAAGCAGTGAGATTCCCGTTATCTCTGCACATTGTGAGACCGAGGATCCCGCCTCTATTTCCCAGAGGCAGGAGGGTGAGCATGTGCAATGCGTGGTGGGTCCTGATTCGCTCACTGACGTCACACGACTTGATGACAAGGCTGGTGACGTGGTGAATCCTGACTGGCCAGGCTGGGACGTCGTGGACCCTGATTGGGTCAAGTCCGTCATCTCCGCCTCGCGCCCGCCCTCGGGTGGAGCTGCACCTCCTTAAAAGCTCCCCCTGCCATCATGGCGGCGCGCGACCGTCCTTCTATGTTTGGATGTCTGGCAGCGTGCTGCCACGCCACTGCTCAGGCATTACTGTCTCTTGTGGGCTTGGCCCTTGCTGCTTAGGCAGTACCTCGTTTGCAGGCCGTGTCCCTGCCTTGCTGCTCCGGCAGTATCCCCTTAAACAGGCCGTGTTCCTGTCCCAGGTGAGCTCCTCAAGTCTCCACCGGACTCACCTGGTTATTGAAAGCACACGTGCGTGGGCACCTCTGTGCTACCCTCGTGCCATATTCTCATGACTTCCACTGGCACACGTGCGTGGGCACCTCTGTGCTTCCCCGTGCAACAGGTACACCGAGCCGTGAGATCCGTGCCATACAACCCTCACGGGTTAGGGCAGATCGGTGTACATAGATCGTCTGTGACATTCCAGACGATCGCTAGCAGCAACCCGCTCACTCTTCACCCACCATAGCGGCGGTCCCTTACACCGCACAGTGGACCTTGACCGGCGGAAGCTGTCCATTTCCCATCTTGGCACGCTTCCCCGGGTCCCCCTCGTAACAATTCCCACTTTGTTTCTTGCAGTCCTATTCAGCGTCAGACTGGCTACCGGAGGAATCTCCAGTAATACCAGGCCTGACCGCGGTTACCTGCACTGAACTACGGAGTGCAGTCTAGACTGAACTTGGGGTTTGCAGGACTGGACCACTAGCGCCAACTGATTGATTCCCCTGCAATTGCGGTTCAGTTCATGACAGCTGCAGATAGGCCGGGCTGCAATACGGAGCTCAGGTGCCTGTCTGCAGCTGTCATGAACTGAACCGCCATCGCCGGGGAATCAATCACTCGGCTCTCGCGGTTCAGTCTAGGCTGCACTCCGGAGCTCAGGTGAGAGCTCCGGAGTTCAGTGCAGGTAACCACGGCCAGGCCTGGTATTACTGAAGATTCCTCCGGTAGCCAGTCTGACGCTGGTCCTATTCATAGATCCCGATTTAAGAAAATTGTCCAAAATTGAGATAATTTAAAGATAAGAATTACATTTTATGTAATTCGAGTTGAACGCTCTGAAATCCTTTTTTCTTTTTCCTTTTATTTATTGGAAAATTAATTTACCTCCTTTTAATAGAACTAATTAAGAAAGAAAATACCCCTTCTTTGTCAGGTCGACCTGATTGTGCTTTATGGGCCGTGCCTCCGTCTCCTCTATGTAGTGTTTACTGTATCCGAGCCTTCAAAAGCAGTTTTGTTCCCAATCTCTTGCATTGACTTTCTGTCTACACTCAGCCTCCGTTGTTGGGTTTTATGAAGAGTCTGGTGAATGTTTACAAGTCTACGCAGAATATTTATATAGATCTAAAGCTCAGTGATCTCATAGAAATCTCTCCGCTATTTTCAGTAAGTGCCTTTTGCATCTGATTTACACAGTCTCAGTTACATAAACCATGCCTGCCGTAATGGCCAAGTTGCTTTATTTAGAGTAATTACATTTATAAAGGGCTATCAAATTTCTGTTATCTTTGCTATAAACATGTAAATTATGTATACACTTTATTCACATTGATGTTTTTGTCGACCGCTGTTACTAGACACTCTGTTAAAAATAGCTACTATTAGAATGCCTTTTCTTTTTTTTCCCGTAGGTCAAGGAACTATTAAACACTGTGTATTTTTTCATCATTTGCCCTTTAAATTTGAAGGCTTAGGCTATACAGATTGCCTCTTCAAAGAGGATGAGGACTTGAACGATAGTGCCATCTTTTGGAAGTAGCCATTCTAAAAGTCAATATCAACCCTTTAACGAGCCTTGCTATGTGACTTAGGATAAAAGCCAAACCAAAATCTCTATTTGCAGACACATGTTTCTGAGTATTGCCCATAATCAGGGTAAATCAAAAGATCCAGTTTGGCTATATGAGAGACTTCTGACTAGGGTCTAAGTGGTAACGTCTCTCTTCTTGGAAGGTGTCATGTCCTACATACCAGTGTAAGGAAGCTTATAGGCCATGCAAAGCTTCTAAATTAAACATGCAAATTACCTCTTCACATAGGAAGAGGACTTTAACTTTACTGTGATTTATTAGAACTATCAATTATAAAAGTCAATATCAACCTTTTAATGAGTTTAACCACATGACTTAGGATAAAAGCCAATGCAGAATCTCTATTTGCAGTCACAAGTTTTGGTCTCTTGCAAATCCTTAGTGCAAAGCTAGAGATATGATTTCCAATCGTAACAGGGCACTTTGTCACTGGCAGATGGCAGACACAGTGTTGCCCCTCAGGGTAAATCAAAAGATCCAATTTGGTTATGATAGGCTTCTGACTGGGATCTAAGAGGTAACAACTTTCTTTGTGAAAATGGACATGTCTTACATACTAGTGTAAGGACTTATTGGCCATGCAATGCTTTTCTGGGAAATTAAATATGCAAATTCCCCTTCTGCGTAGGAAGAGGACTTCAACTTTAGTATCACCTATTATAACTAGAAATCTTTAAAATCAATATTGACCCTTTAACAAGCCTTACCATGTGATTTACCACCAAAGCCAATCCAGAATCTCTATTTGCAGACACATGTTTCGTTTGTTGCCCCTAATCCGAGTAAATCAAAAGATCCAATTTGGCTATATGAGAGGTTTTTTACTGGGGTCTAAGGGGTAACATCTCTCTTTGTGGAAAGTGACATGTCTTACCAGTGTGAGGAGGCTTATAGGCCATGCAATGCTTTTCTGGGAAACTAAACTTGCAAATTGCCTCTTCACAGAGGGGACACTAAAGTTAGAGTAGTTTTCCTATTATATATACTATTATTATTTATTATTATAGCGCCATTTATTCCATTGCGCTTTACAAGTGAAAGAGGATATACGTACAACAATCATTAACAGTACAAAACAGACTGGTATAGGAGGAGAGAGGACCCTGCTCGCGAGGGCTCACAGTCTACAGGGGCATATAGCAATCCTAAAAGGCAAGCTTGACTCTTTAACAAGCTTAACTACATGACTTAGGATAAAAGCCAATCCAGAATCTCTATTTGTAGACACATGTTTTGGGGTGTTGTCCCTCCTCATGGTAAATCAAAAGAGCCAATTTAACCACATGAGAGGCTTCTGACTAGGAATCTAAAAGGTAACTGCTTTCTTAGTGGAAAATGAATGCCTTACATAGCAGGGTAAGGAGGCTTATAAGCCATGCAGTGCTTCTCTGAAAAATTGAACATGAAAATTGCCCCTTCACATAGGAAGAGGACTTCAACTCTACTGTCACCTATTAGAACTACCAATCCTAAAAGTTAATATTGACCCTTTAACGAGCCAAACCATGACTTAGGGATTCTGGATTGGCTTTTATCCTATTTGCAGACACATGTTTTGTGGTCTTGCCCCTCCACAGAGTAAATCAAAAGATCCAACTTTGCTATGAGATGCTTCTGACTGGGTTCTGGGATCTTTCTTTTTGAAAGTGACATGCCTTATATACCAGGGTAAGGAGGCTTGCAGGCCATGAGGTGCTTTTCTGAAAAATTGAACATCAAAACTGCCTTTTCACATAGGACTTCAACTTTACTGTCACCTATAAAAACTATCAATCCTAAAAGTTAGCATCGATCCTTTATTGAGATTTACCACATGACGATTATCTTTATATGCAGACACTTGTTTTGCTCTGTTACCAATCCTTAGTGCAAAGCTAAAGATTTGATTTGGAGAGGCAAGTCTGTATGAGTAGGTTCCCAATGAAAGAGGGCACTTTGTCAGTGGCAGATGGCAGACACAGTGTGATCAAATTATATACTAAGAACCTCAGTTTTGCAACTATACTCTATTAAGCCAGTAATGCACTACAAATTACATATATTCAATGTTTGACTATGTCTTACAGTTATATTTATTTCTATTTTAGTACAATGCAGTCACATCAACCTGCACTTTTACATGTATTTTATTCTGCTAGTTCTTTGAGTTGTGTGGCTTACATGTATTTTTCAGGTAGTTTGACATTTTTTTCATCACTTGATGAAAAAATGCATATGTTAAATGAGTTGTGTGAAACTCCTGTCTTTAGGAGCACACCATTTCCAGGCTTTCCGGCTTCCATGTGAGCTGTGGGCCCCATATGGCTGATCTCTTTGCCTCTACAGTAACATAGTGGACACATGGGCGCTGATACTGGTCAGAGCCAGTGATCCGGCCATCTTCAAAGAAGCGCTTCCAAGCTATATAGCAAACAGCTTGCAAGTGCATGCTCCTTTCCTATGAAAGTGGCCACCTTTGAGGTGGCTGGTAAGTTAAGCAATGAGCAGTACACTGTGGAATTAAAATTTTGAATAGGAGGGGAATTACAAACTCACTTGTTTTTAATACAACTTTGCAATTTTACCAACTTAGTAAGATGGGAAAACACAGGTAATGCATCTTGATTTTTTTCTTTTGCATTTTTGCTACTATTATTATTTTTATTATTATAGCGCTATTTATTCCATGTTGCTTTACAAGTGAATAGGGTATACATAACAAACAAGTACAATAATCATGAACAATACAAGGTACAGACTGATACAGGAGGAGAGAGGACCCTGCCCGCGAGGGCTCACAGTCTACAAGGGATAGGTGAGGATACAGGAGGTGAGGACAGAGCTGGTTGCGCAGTCGTGTAATGGACTTAACCATTAACCCTTAGGTTATTGTAGGTTGTAGGCTTGTCAGAAGAGATGGGTCTTCGGGTTCTTTTTGAAGCTTTCTACAGTAGGGGAGAGTCTGATATGCTGAGGTAGAGCGTTCCAGAGTATGGGGGATGCACGGGAAAAATCTTGTATGCGATTGTGAGCAGAGTAGATAAGAGAGCAGTAGAGAAGGAGATCTTGTGAGGATCTGAGGTTACGTACAGATAGGTACCGGGAGACTAGGTCACAGATGTAAAGAGGAGACAGGTTGTGGATGGCTTTGTATGTCATGGTTAGTGTTTTGAACTGGAGTCTTTGGGCAATGGGAAGTCAGTGAAGGGCTTGGCAGAGAGGCAAGGCTGGAGAATAGCGAGGGGAGAGGTGGATTAAGTGGGCTGCAGAGTTCAGGATAGAATGGAGGGGTGCAAGAGTCTTAGAATTTTTATTCTAAAATGAAGCATATCATCAATAACTCCCATGACGTATAATGAATAAAACACAACAAAACAACCCACAAGAACTAAATAGAACTCATTTGGTCAAATTTATTAAACTGTCTAAAATAGAGAAAAATGTCTACTGCCCTTCACAAAGAGTTATATCAGAGCTGTAATTTTTTTTTATTCTATTTTGAAAAATAAAAGCTACAAAAAAGTTTAATAAATCTAGTCCATTACTTTAAAAAAAAGGCACCATCCAAAAAAAGAAGAAAAAAAAAAAAGGAAGACAATATTACGGAATGTTTCCACTAGACGTCCACTGCTTAGAATCTACAATTTCGGCACAAGTCCTTGATGAGCATTTCAATTCTGTAGCACTTGTTAATTTATTCTGCGGATTTTCTCAGCAGTGTATGAGTGAAATTTAATTTATAGAATCGCGTAAAGTGTCATCCATGGCGCTGCTAATGTGATACGGATTTCATTGCCTCTAATTTTCCGCAATCAATATGAATAAAGTTATCATGAAAAATAATCACGTAAATAATATTCTAAATGTAAAATAATAATTGTTAAAATGACAGTTCACAGATTGTTCAGTTCTCACCACATGTGAATAAATGTGCCCAAAAATGATCCATGCACCTGATTATAAGACGCACCCCCAAATTTGGTGAAGGAAAAGAGATTTTTTTTTTTAATATTAAATGGGGTCCATCTTATAATGCCAGTGTCCCTCTAACAAATCATATAGGGTATATGTCCCTCTTAGCCCCCCATCCTAAAATTAGCCCCCTTAATCTGGATATGGCCCTCTTATATTGAATATAGCCCCCTCATGATGGCACATGTTCCCCTGTGCTGCCCGTGGCCCCTATAGATCGCACAAGTCTTCCAGTGTTAGATATCGCCCCCATAGTGCTGCCCATGGCCCCTATATAGAGCGCACAAGTCCCCCTGTGTTAGATATCGCCCCCATGGTGCTGCCCATGGCCCCTATATAGATCGCACAGGTCCCCCTGTGTTAGATATCGCCCCCATGGTGCTGCCCATGGCCCCTATATAGATCACACAAGTCCCCCTGTGTTAGATATCGCCCCATAGTGCTGCCCATGGCCCCTATATAGATCGCACAAGTCCCCCTGTGTTAGATATCGCCCCCATAGTGCTGCCCATGGCCCCTATAGATCGCACAAGTCCTTCTGTGTTAGATATCGCCCCCATAGTGCTGCCCATGGCCCCTATATAGATCGCACAAGTCCCTCTGTGTTAGATATCGCCCCCATGGTGCTGCCCATGGCCCCTATATAGATCGCACAAGTCCCCCTGTGTTAGATATTGCCCCCCCATGGTGCTGCCCATGGCCCCTATAGATTGTACAAGTCCCCCTGTGTTAGATATCGCCCCCAGGCTGCTGCCCATAGTAAAATAAAACACTCTTTCCTTACCTCCTGCAGCACTGATCTCCCTCCTGTCTCCCTCCGTGCTTCTCTTCCTCCACTTCTTGGTTCTCAGTGCGGTCATGTGATCGGCACAGCAGACTGAGATCTCTGCGTGCCTGATCACAGTGGAAGCAGGGACACCGGGGAGAAACGCTGGAGGGGGTAAGTAAAGCTTTTTTATTTTAGAATGAGTAGCAGCATGGGGGCCATATCTAACACAGGGGGGGTGCATGTGCCATCACAGGTGGGCGCAGGGACAAATAATATGCACCGCTCCCCCAGCCCGTCACTGCGGTGCAATTTCAGCACCATCGGAGATGGACATCGGCTGTGCATATTATATGAGCAGGAGATCAAAGGCTGCAGCCCGCAGTGTTCACCTGCCCCCACCTCCCCTGGACCCTGCTGCAGTGTGTGTGTGTGTGTGTGTGTATATATATATATATATATATATATATATATATCTATCTATATATATATATATATCTATACACCCCCGTATATTCAGCTTATAAGCCGCACCCCCTACTTTCCCCCAAAATTTGGGGGAACAAAGGTGCGTCTTATAAAGCAAAAAATACGGTATACGGTATACGGAATAGCCTATATTTTTTTTAAAAGGGGACTATCCTGCAATACCAGAGATAGACCATTGGCAAGAATGAAGATTTTTTGAGGGGGTGGAGAATCAAAAAATATCTGATTCCACTATGCCCGCATCAAGACCCATGAGACAATTGCTGGTCTTGATGAATTTGGGAAATAGGGAAATAGTTCCTGCACTTGTCCAAATGATTAGATTAGCCTATATATATATATATATATATATATATATATATATATATATATATATATATATATATATATATATATATATATATATATAATCTTTTTTTTTTAAAAAAAAAAAAAAGGGAGTATCCTACCTGAGCTGGACCATTGGCAAGAATGAAGATTTTTTTGGAAGGTACTGTAGATAATCAAAAAATATCTGACTCCACCATACCCGAATCAAGACCCATGAGATAATTGCTGGTCTTGATGAATTCGGGACATAGTGCCTGCACCTCTCCATATGATTATCCTATAAAAAGTTTTTAAAAAAGGGACTATCCTACCTGAGCTAGACTATTGGTAAGAATGAAGATTTTGGGGGGTAGAGAATAAAAAATACCTTATTTTCTGACCTTAAGCAATCATTTAAAGTGCTGTGGATTATGAGATCACATTAATTTATTTTTTACCAGATCCCTTGTGATTTTTTTCTTTAATTTCCTCTTACCATTGTATTATGTCTGCACCATAACTATAAATATATTGAGTATTTTTGTTGCTTAGAAGACATTTAGCACTGTGCCCGGCTATTCAATGACCTTGAACCTTTGATTAATACATTGTATAATACCTAAACAGAATTTAGTGTACTAAACTCTCCGCCACTTTATGTTTTTCTTTTTTTACAACTTGGCCGCTCGTTTTTTTTTTTTGTTCTTGACAGACAATTTATTGGAAACAGAGAAAGCATTGGAAATGAGAATAAATCATTGGGCACCCTTGAGCGGAGTTGGTTGTTATATACTGAAATTTGTAATGCTGACTCTCAATTATTGTCACCCAGTCACTTCACATTCACCGGTTAAACATTTGTTTTTTATCTGAAATAACACAATCAAACATATAGACCAGAGGGAGAAACATATTGTTCCATTACAGAATGGTTTTGTTTCTTGTACACATGAAAAAGGTGCTTGGTTATGTTCGGAACATTGAGCTCTAGAGATGTTTTGTTAAACAGATCAATTTTCCTGCTGCTGGGACAAAATACATCAGTTTATTTATAACCTATTCCAGGAGTTGGTGGACAACACACTGTAATGTTTCTTCAGTATATGTACTAGTAAGATTTATTTACTTAGGGAAAATGACAAACCCCAAAGTATGGATAGTTATTTAGCTGTTATTTATCTGCTCTAGAGAACAATTATATTTACAGGTTTCTGCCTTAGTGACCAGAAAAAGTAATTAAGATACCTTTTGTTAAAAAATAAAAGAATGTAGCACTAATACTAGTACTAATAAAAAAATAGTTGTAGTAATAATAATTATTAATGTTATTATTAGATTATATAATCTAATAGGGTCAAGAAAAAAGAAATGGAAAAGGTTAAAAAAATATCAAGATTGAGCTGATCGAATGCCCCAAAAAGTGGGACCGGCGGATAACTGCCAGATTTTAAAAAAGTCCGATCCGCTCCGGAATCCAGTGCCCGTAAATCTATGGGGACCGGAATCTTGAGATTAAGAACGTTTGTGGAGGGGATAGGGGGGTAGGAACGCGCGTGGCATACTCACCGAGGCTGTGTTATGGTGGCAAACTCCTTCCGGGTCATAGTTTTCCCTTCCGGAGTCGACAATTCAATAGTCACTACTTTGCCCGCCCACTGGCATGTGTACTTGGTGCCAGTTAGACAGGACCCCACCCTGAGTGACAGTGTGTCAGCTGACTGCAACCAATCACAGGCGACAGGACGTCCGGTGGGCGGGGAATGCAGTGTATCCCTCGCAAGCTTGACTCCGGCTTTTTTTTATTTAAATAAATAATTGAAAAAAAGAAACAACGTACAGTCCCCCCTAATTTTCATCCCCAGCCATGATAACCGGCTGGGGGCTGGTATTTTCAGCCCGCAGCCACCCGGTATTGCCGCATCTATTAGATGTGACAATCCCAGTGCATTACCGACCCTTCCTGTTTGCCTGATGTGGTGTCAATCGGGGTAATAAGGGGTTAATAACAGCACACAGCTACTACTAAGCCCTAGGTGTGTGATGGCACAGGTGTCTGAGACATCACAAACCTGTAAATGAATGTAAATAAGCACAGACATAGAGAAAAATCCTTTATTTGGAATAAAGTACAAAACGCGCCCTCCTTCACCACTTTATTAACCCCCAACACCCTGCAGCTCCGGCGTAATCACACGCGATCCCACGACGACACATCTAGCTCTGCTACATCTCACAGCTAGCAGCCAGCTATGGGTGTAGCCTATGACTGAGCCGCGATGAGCGATGACTGCATGGCAGGCAGATACTGTCACAGGCTGGGGGCGCGTCAACCTGCAACAAATCATAGAAGAGAGGACGGCCAGTGGGCGGGAAAACACGGAAAGCTGTGTGTATACATGCACAGTACAGGCAGTGAATGCACGACCCGGAAGCAGTGTGCCGTCATGACACCGAGTCTCGGTAAGTATGAAGTATGAAACTCTCACTTATTTCTTCTGTTGATTATATTTACATTAATTGCCGAATCCGGATCGTGTACCCGGAATCCCGGGCACCCTGATATCGTTGAAACTGTGCGGATCCGGACTTTTACAGTCCGGATCCGCTCAGCCGTAATCAAGACCTAAAAATGGAAAATCAATTACTATGGCACAAACTAGTAGTCTATTATGTAAAGCTGAGTGTATGTATGTATGTATGTATGTATGTGTGTATGTCCGCTAAAGGAATCCATACCGTTGCATTTACAATCATGAAATTTTGCACAGACACTCCATTTGACTCGGGGAACATCATAGACTATCTTTTGAGGGGAATTTTAACCCTTTACAGTTATTCACCAAAAAAACCTGCATCAATTAAAGTCAATGGAGATGGGAGCCACAGTGAAGCCAGAACTTCAGAAGAATGTGCAGCCCCACGCCCTTGAATGGAATGTTGGCATGTCACAATGCAGCATGGGAAAGAGACAGACAGACAGACACAGACAGACCAAGATACAGACAGACAGGGAAAGCGACAGATAAGGAAAGATACTGACAGGCACAGACAGACAGACAAAGAGACAGACAAAGAAACAGACACAAACAGAAAGACAAAGAGACAGAGAAAGAGACCGAGACAAACAGGGAAAGAAACAGAGAGATAGACAGAAAGAGACAAAAATAGAGAGAGGGAGACAGAGAGAGAGAAACAGATATAGACTGGGAGAAAAACAGAGAGACTGGGTACTACAGCTAGTCATCAATAAAGATAAGCAAACCTTTGGAGGTTAAGTTCACTAGCAGCAATCGAACCAAAACTCCACTGGTCCAAACTTGCCCAAGCCCAGTTCGAAAAACACTGATTGGCAGTTTGAGTAACCGCCCACATACTGCCAGCCATAAGCAGATCACTTCTGGGAAGGGTGGGGTGGCTTTTTCCATTATTTTGTTTCACACTATATGAGATCATGCTGCTGTTACCCCCAGCATGAGCCGTTCAAACACCGCAAGAGGCACTCACACAGGGGTGAGCACCGAGCATTGCTTGCACAAGTTAAGTTCACATGTAAAGCATCCGAACTCCAAACCTGAGCTCTGTTTTTTTAAGTTGGTGTTCAGTTCGAAAACCAAACCTCGAGTTCCCTCATCTTTAGTCATCAACACACTGGGTTCTAACCCTAAAAACCTCGGGAAACACTTACTCCAAGCCAGAATCCTTCTGGGAAAGAGTCTTGTGGACAGATAAGAGCAATAGAGCTTTTGGTAAAGCACTTCATTCTACTGTTTACCAAAAATTTAAGGAGGCCTACAAAGAAAAGAACACAGGACCTACAGTCAAATATGATGGAGGTTCAATTATATTTTGGGGTTCTTTCGCTGCCTCTTGCACTGCGTGTGTTGACTTTGTGCAAGGCATTACGAAATTTGAAGATTGCCAAAGCATTTGGTGTTGCAATGTAGTGCCCAGTGTCACAAAGCTGGGTTTCTGTCAAGGGTCTTCCAGCTGGGCAATGACCACAAACATACTTCAAGAAATGGATGGAAACAAAGTGCGGGAGACCTCTGAAGTGGCAGCATTGATTTAAAATCTAAATCCCAGTGAATACCTATGGAGAGATCTTAAAATTGCTGCTAGGAGAGGGAACCTTCAAATATGGGAAACCTGGAGCAGTTTGCAAAGAAAGAGTCCAAAATTACTGTTAGAGGGGAGTTAGAAGCTGTGGATGGTTATAAGAAGTGATTGATTGCAGTTATTTATTCTAAAGGGTGTGCAACCAAATATTAAGTTGAGGATGTCAAAAATTTTGTTTGGTCCATTTTTTGAGTCTTGTGTGAAATTATGTTCAATTTACTATTTATATTCTGAGGCATTTTAAATGTTTTTTTTTCTTCAATACACACAAAGCAAATAAACATGTGTATACCAAAAAATTTGTAATTGCAATAATTTTCTGGAGGAAATACTTCATTTTCTGGAAAAATTTAAAGGGTGCCAACATATTTGGCCATAACTGTACATGGTGCGGCCAATTGTGCATGTTTCTACATTGAAGTGTAAGCCATTCCCACACCTTTCGGGTAGTGACTTATCTTTCATGAGAATACAAGGATCAAGCATTCAAATTGGCGTGTTTGATACTATTTTTTCCTTTGACATCATTTATGGGAAACGAGTTGGTAAACCATTTATGCCTTTGGGAATTTAACATTTCTCTGTTATATATAGGGGCCTTCAGAAAATGTTGTACAAAGCACCGTATGGTGGTATACAGAAGTTGACCAAGAATCTTCCAATAATTGGTTTAAGGGTGCTTTACACGCTGCGACATCTCTAACGATATATCATCGGGGTCATGGTGTTTGTGACGCACATCCGGCGTCGTTAGTGACATCGCAGCATGTAACACCTCTGAGCGACCTAAAACGATTGCAAAAGAGGTAAAAATTGTTGGTATTGGAGAGGTCGCTCCAACACCAAAATTGTTGACAGGTGAGTAGCGAGGTTGTTTGTCGTTCCTGCGGCAGCACACATCGCTATGTGTGACACCGCAGGAACGAGGAAACTCACCGTACCTGCGTCCACCGGCAATGAGGAAGGAAGCAGGTGGGAGGGATGTTCGGCCCGCTCATCTCCGCCCCTCCTCTGCTATTGGGCGGCCACTTAGTGACGTCGCTATGACACCAAACGAACCGCCCCCTTAGAAAGGAGGCGGTTCACCGGTCACAGCGACGTCGCTAGGCAGGTAAGTAGTGTGACGGGTGTAAGCGATGTCCACGGGCGGCGATTTGCCCGTGTCGCACAACCGACGGGGTGGGTACGCTCGCTAGCGATATCGGTACTGATATCGCAGCGTGTAAAGTACCCTTTAGACTGATTTGCAACTTTATTTACTTTTAGTGTGTTTTATTCTTTTGAGTCATAAGCAGGGAGACTGAGTTCAATGAAATATTACCTTTTTTCTTTGGGGATATTTTTTGTATTCCTAGAATTTTTTTTCAAGCTTTTTTGTGTATCTGTAAAGCTCAATTTTATTATTTTAAGTGAATGAAAGGCTTAATAAATCCTATTTTATGTAGCCAAATAACTAAAAATAATGGTTGACTCTAGTAGAAAAGATTAAATGTTCCTTCTCAAGCTATATTATCATTCTTATGTATTCATTTTAGAGCGGAATTAATCTGAAAAGTAAAGTTTGGTGTTCGTACCAAACTTGCACTTTACAAAAAAGACAGTGTTCGAGTTTGGGTGCTAACTACTTGCTCGAGCATCGCTGTGCTCGGGAAGGCTTTCTGCTCTGTCCAGTGCGAGCCGCTTGCAGTGTTTGAATGGCATGCACTGGAGGTAATAAGAGTGTTATTGGATGTGGTGTACACCAAAGAAAAAAATGGATTAAATCTTCCCACCCTTCCCCGGAAGTGTTCTGTTTATGGCTGGCTGTGTGTGGGTGGAGACCTGAACTGCCCAATCATTGACTTCCATTGGGGTTCAGGTTAAGTCTGGTTCCAGAACCAAACTATTTAAAGTCCAGCTGAACCCATGAATCCGAATTTCAATGGGTCTCTGCTCATCTCTAATAAAGATCGCTATAACTTCTGATAGATTTCCTGACTGTAATATATGCATGGATTACCTGTGTTACATAGCAGATGTGATTAAGGCTAGGTAAACACTGGGTTTGTGGCTCCAGGGGTATGTAACCAAAGATGGCCATTATTTGTATGGATGCCGATGCATTTATCTACCATAGGAACCCATTGGAAAGAAATGTAAAACACTTGGTCCATGTATTTTTTCAGTAACTGTATAGGAAAGTTGAGCCTGCTGTGCTTTCCTACATATAAAACCAAATGATATTGCAAGCAAGTACCTGCCAGATGAAGCTCACAAGATCTCACTTTATCTCGCTGTCTGGTGTATAGAGGCCAATGGCAATTTAAAGTATACATCAGGGAGAATTCCCAATGTATACAGTAAACTAAGTGTACTTAGCCTTAGAACATGAACAATGTATGTTTCCTGTTCAGCATCATATTTCTAATTAATTTGGGGGGAAATTCTTCATATATTTTGTGTAGTAAATAACCCCCCCCAAAGCAAAGTTCAGCACCATTTTACTTCAATTAGAAGTATGTAAAAATAGTTGTATGTAGAGGTTCTAATTTGCCAAATCACATAAAATTATCAAGAAAATTTGATCTGTAATGAAGTTATTCAAGGTGAATATTATTGTTACCTTTATGAGCTCTGGGGTCTTTTCAGCGCCCCTGAGAGCATAATAAATTGTATTAAAAAATAAATATTAAAAAAAAATACATCACTGCTCAACTGTACCAACACCCCTACAGCCCCCCATCCAGGCATCTACGCCTTTTCTTTTCACCTTACCCTATTGTATGCATTTTCTTTGGCTAGCTTCACTCAGACCTGGGCTTCTGGCCAACCAGGATTGAGACATGCCTGTCTGCCGTTTGTGGCACATCATGATGTCACCATGTGGGCTGATATTGCGTAAAACACAACGATGTCCAAGATTTGATCATACCAGAAAGTGAGGCCAAGCGTAGAGATGGGTGAACCCAAGGTTCGGTTTTCAAACCAAACAACGACATAAAAAAACAGAATTCAGGTTTGGAGTTTGGTTGCTTTATGTGCAAACTCCACTCGTGTGAGCATCGCTGTGCTCATGTATGCTCGGTCCTGTGAGAGCCTCTTGCAGTGTTTGAATGGCTCGCACTGGGGGTAAGAACAGCATGATCACATGTAGTGTGCAACAAAAACAAAAAATTGAAAAAGTCCTCCCAACCTTCCCCGGAAGTGATCTGCTTATGGTTGACTGAGACTCAAACTGCCAATCAGTGTTTTCCAAATGGGTTCTGCCAACTTCAAACCTGTGGAGGTTCAGTCCTTTTGCTGCTAGCGAACTGGACCTCCAAAGGTTTGCTCATCTTTAGCCAAAAGTGAAGCAAGTCAGAGGAAGGCAGAAAGAGTCCCGGAGATGGAGATGATGGGCTGCGAGGAAGGCGGGACAGCCAGCAGTGAGATGATTTTGTTACATTTTACTGGACCTCTATAGTTTGGCAAAGTAGTGGCCAAATGGTTGCTATTTTGCGAAGTTCTAGTTGA
The DNA here is from genome assembly GCF_048569485.1 of Anomaloglossus baeobatrachus. Taxonomy (NCBI): domain Eukaryota; kingdom Metazoa; phylum Chordata; class Amphibia; order Anura; family Aromobatidae; genus Anomaloglossus; species Anomaloglossus baeobatrachus. The sequence continues at coordinate 149,999,316 of NC_134362.1, forward strand.
ACCAATTGCAAAAAAATCTGTATTCTGGAGAACATCATTTTTTACAGAATTTGAGTAGCATTCAATTCCACTCAACAAATTTGCTATTCTCTAGTTTTACCTGTTCCAGAGGTGGTAAATGAATAAAGGCGTCTTTTATAAAGCTACCTAGCTGTAACTGACAAAATAAACCAGCCCTCTGTGCACTGAATGAGCTGCAAGGTAATTAAAAGAAAACCACATGCAGAAAATATGGGCATTTGCTTTTCTTAACAGCTGAGAGCTCTTGGATCCTAAGGGGAATCTGCTTACATTCCAGCAAAGCTTATGTCTTTTGTGAATCCTTTTTAATCATCCCTGAGCCAACCACAATATTATTCTTAAGTAAAAGCGAGCTCCTGCCAGGAAGCTGTAAGATATATATGTACGTCCCCAGCTGATCACACTGCTCCTAAATTATAAGCTATTAATTATAGACTGATAAAGATGCAGGAGATATGTCACAGTACTTCAGGTGGATGCTTTTCAAATTAGACGGACCATTGAAACCACCTGCTAGTCTAAATGCTGAGGGCCTCATGTCCCTCATCAGTACATTGCAGTGTTAACATTGTTACCAATTTTCCTAATTTCTCCAGGGCAAATACTAATTAATGGATACAGTTCGCAGCTGATTAGCAGTAGTTTCTTCAGTAATTACATTCGCATGCTAACTGTTCAGAAGAGTATTCCTAACCCAGTTCTTATTTCACTGAAAGACTAATTTGTTTTCTGAATTGTTCTGGCCCTTGAGATAATAGCTCCTTTTTATTCCGGTTTTCAGCCATTGTTGCTTGTTGCATATGTTGTTAATTGAGTTTAACCTTTAAAGATGTTTTTTTTTCTTTGGCATCTAAGTTTCTTTTTTAGGAACAGGACCTACCTTCATAAAAACAAATATGGGTACAGCCATGTCACCGATAAAGACGAGTCGGCTAATTGTTCCAAATCCCAAACCTCTGTTATTGAGCTCTATTGACCCTAATCATATGGAGTTGTTGAAGCTATGAATTTTTAAGGACATTCATTGTCCGAGAGATTGAGAATACGATCATTAATATTAGAAAAATGTTACAGGTGTTCACGTTTTGTAAGCTTTGTAGTGTGAGGAATTGAGGGTAAACTGATTCAATTTGCTGATGACGCAAAGCTTGGAAGGTTAGCTAAAACTAGAGAAGAGAGAGAGGATTCAGAAAGATCTAAACAAACTGGAACAGTGGGCAGCAACTGACAGAATGGTTTTTAACAGGGAGAAATGGAAAATCCTACATCTGGGCAAGAAAAATGAAAAAAAAAACATACAGATGGGAGGATTAGGGATAAGCAACAGCAGGTGTGAAAAAGACTTGGGTACACTAATAGACCACAGACTACACATGACTCAACAGTGTGATGCAGCAGCAAAAAAGAAAATTCTGGGATGTATTAACAGAATCTTACAGTCTAGATTACGTGAAATAATTATTATATAATTATTCTTTTTTTGGTCAGACCTCATCTAGACTACTATGTCCAGTTCTGGGCACCATATTTTAAAAAAGACATCAACAAAGTGGATCATATTCAGAGAAGAACAACCAGAATGGTGACCAGTCTACAAACCATGTCCTATGAGGAACAGTTACAGGATTTGGGAATGTTTAGCTTGCAAAAAAAAGATTGAGAGGAGACATAAAGCTGTCTACAAATATCTCAAGGGCTGTCACGCTGTAGAGGGCTCAGCGATATTCTCAGTCGCACATGGAAAGACTAGAAGCAATTGGATGAAACTGATTTAGAAGAGACACAAATTAGATATTAGAAAATACTTTTTGACACTGAGGGTGATTAACCAGTGAAACAGGCGCCCACAAGAGGTAGTAAGTTGCCAATGGAAGTCTTTAAAAAAGACTGGACAAACATCTGTGTGGAATGATCTAGAGAATCCTGCTGTAAGCAGGGGGTTGGACCAGATAATCCAGGAGGTTGCTTCCATATCTAACATTCTATAATTCTATGAAAGAATATGGACACTGTGAAAGAAGATGTTTTGGCTAGTCATAAGGTCAATTTGCATTAAACTATTATCATGAGTGAATGTTCCTAGGGGCATTTGTTTCCCAAAAATCATGGAGGCTAAATAAATCTCGTTCATTAGAATAATGATCTTTTGGTGTGCACAAAAGATCATTGTTTTTGTCAGCACATCGTCCAATGTAAACCTGACTCACGCTGCCGAGAATAGTGGCGGCTTGTACACACTGAATAATCTATTACAGGTCACTCAGTGCACATCTGAAGTCAGGTTTGACTGTTAATCAGTTTATTAAATTATCAAGCATGGTGGTGGATGTCTTACATTGCAAAATGTGCAGCATAAATGCCCCTTTAGATTTAGGCCTAAACCATGGTTCTTGTGAGATTTCTACAGACTATGCCTGGGGTCAAACAACTGTTTTTTTCTTTTCATGCAAGAACATTTGGTCAATTATGATAATCAGAGTGTAATCTGATTTTCTTTGATCAGGGAGAGAGACAAAAATTCTTTATCTATTCCATTTGTTAGTCTGTGAAATTTGGACTGCATTCTGATGTCATCCAAGTGTGATACAATTTTTACCGCGGACCCATTGACTTGCATAGCCAAGTCCAATTCAATTTACTGAGGAAACTGGGCCACACAGTGATTTTTTTTTCCCATAAACAGACTTGGTCCAAGGAAAAATCTGGCTTGTGTACAGTCCCATAGAATAACTTTGGTTCAAGTGTGAGGCAATGTTTTGTCTGATAGCACTCGGAGTGTAAATACGTCGTCCACACAAGCCCTAGCAATAACATGTTCAGGAACTTTTTGTATCATAAATTCTGTTTAACATATTTGTTGTCATCTGAACAAGAGGAAGACAGAATACGAACAAAATGCGGTAAAACTGATTTTTGTATTTGCTTTCAACTTTTTGTTCTTTTCTTTGCCTCTAATAATGTGAGATATTTCTCATTTAATTTTAGTCTCTAGCTAAACTGATTTAGGATCCCTAACCAAAACTGGCCCAACAAACACAAATCAGTATTTATTACCAAATACAAAGTACACATCAGACCAACAAATAGGCAATGGAAATGTATTTATTAATTCGTAGGAAAAATAAAACACCAAGTTAAAAAATGAGTAGACAAAAAAGAAAAGTATTTAGGTAGGCAATATAGAAGAAAAAAGTATAGATTTACAGTCATAAACTGTGGATGCAATATACCCATCACATGATTCCTAATATGTTAAATTATAGAGCCCATAGAAAAAGCCAACTGTTCAATCCTCTTCTCCAAAGCAATGAAAGGAACAATGCATCAGAAAGATAAGAACTATAAAAAAAAGCTTCAAATCAAGAGGTTTGAATGTGTCGTGAACCAAAATTTGAATGACTCGTGTTGTTCAATAAGTCCGATCTGTGTACAGCGTGATATAGAGAAGGAGAGGCTGGGCAGAATGTTATATAGGTTTGTTGGAAAAGATTCAGTATAACTTGTATTTTATTTATTGAAATCTCCGATGTTTCTATGAGTACAGTGGGCGGACCTACTGGTGATTGACAGCTATCTCTGCATGCACAGTCATACCGGGAAGACTGTCAATTAGAGATGGGCGAGCACTAAAATGCTAGTTACTCGAGTCAAGCAGGTCAGATGCTCCAAAAGTGCTCAACTTGAGTAACGAGTATAATGGAAGTCAATGATTGGGCAGGTCTGGTCTATGCCCAAATACATCCAGCCATTTACAGAGCATTTTCAGGGGGAGGGCGGGTTTTTTTCTTATTTTTTTTATTGACACACCACATCTAAAAACTTTATTTTTATTCCCCAGCAGATCCATTCAGAAACTGAGGTGCTGGCTTCCATCATTCAGTGACAGGAGCCAGCTCTTTGTGCTCTTGTTTCATGGACTTCATATACTCCGTCAAGCACCATGAGTATCCGAGCACACCGATGCTCAATCGAGTATCGAGCATGCTTGCACATCACTACTTTCAATCACTAATTGGGACCAAATTTGGCTAAAACCTTTCCAAGAAAAAAGTAAATCAATCTCATGAGTGCTTCCTGCTCTCTACCATCCTGCCTGCAGATGAGACCTTTTTTAACCCATTACTTGCTAAATTAGCAATTTTCATTTTTTTTAATTAAATGACAGATTTTTAATGATTTGGGTCCTAATGCATCATAAACATAGTTTGCCAAATTTTTTTAAAAATTTTGAAAAAACTCGAAAATAGGTGTTTTGAAAGCTCTCTGGGTGGAAGAATGTGCAAGTAAAAATGACAATGACCTGATTTCCTGTTTTGAAAACATTCATTTTACAAACACAACACAAAAAATTGGACATAATTATTAGAGATGAGCCACCCCCCTAGAGTTTGAGTTTGGTTCGGTTCGTCGAACGGTGCCCCATTCGACGAACCGTTTGACGAACAGTGCCCCGTTCGACGAACCGTTCGACGAACCTCTCGAACCCCATTGAAAACAATGGGAGGCAATCAGAAACACATAAAAACATATTATAAATGTACCCATACAGTTAATAAACATTGCCATAACACTTACCTGTCCCTGCGATGCATCCTTCACTCTGTCTCCCGCAGCTTTTCCATCGGATAATCGCTGCGTCCTCCCGGTAACAAGCAGTGATGACAGGTCCTATCGTGATGTCAAAATAGCATGTGACCAGTCACGTGTCTATTATCTCATTGGCTACAGACTGGTCATTTGGCTTTGACGTCATGCTAGGTCCTGTCATTGCATCTCTCCGGTACACGGTGCACATTTGTGTACCGCCGTGTACCGGCGACATGCTCTGGCACACGCTCGACTCCCTATTCTGCTTCCCCGTTACGTTATTGACCGGCTGACACAGCCGGTCAATAACGGAAATCACCGTTGCCATAGCAACGCGCCTGTTAGCGGTGACGTCACTGCTAACAGCACGCAGCGGCACCGGGAATCACGTGATCGGAGCACCGTTGCTATGGTAACCCATCTGTCAGCGGTGACGTTACCCCTAACAGCCAGCAGCACTGATCACTCATGGAGTGAAAAGCCTGCACGGGGAGCAGCAGCATCTTCCTCCCATGCAGTGCTGTCTGCTGTAGCAGAGCTGCATGGGCTGAAGGAGAAAGATAGCAGAAGACCATGGATCGTGGCTGGATAAGAGGGAGTAATAAACATGGAGTCTCTAAGTGTGTCTGTGTATTTATTTCTATTAAAGTATTTTTTCTCTGTGTGGTGTCTTTTTTTTAACAATTTATTGGAGATTCTTAATGGCTGGGTCAAACCTGCCTGACATTAAGAATCTCTGACTTAATACTAACTAGTAAAACAAAAGCTAGTATTAACTCATTATTACCTAGCGAGCCACCGGCATCAGGGCAGCTGGATGAATTGGATACAGCGCCAGAAGATTGCGCTTCTATGAGAGCGCCATTTCCTGGGGTGGCTACAGACTGCAATTCACAGCAGAGGGGCCCAGAAAGCTCGGACTAACCTGTGTTGCCGATCCAATCCTCAGCTGCCTAGTTGTACCCGGTTGGACACAGAAATGGGGTGAAGCCCATGTTGTTGTTTTTTTTTTTTTTATTATTTCATGAAATTCATGAAATAATTAAAAAAAGGGATTTTCTATATTTTTAGTTCCCAGCCGGGTACAAATAGGCAGCTGGGGGCCTGCTGTACCTGGATAGCATACAAAAATATGGCAAAGCTCACGTCATTTTTTTTGTAGTTTTTTTGCAAAAAAAAATAAAAAATGCTTCCCTGGATTTTCCATTGCCAGTGAAAGTAACACCAAGCAGTGGGGGTTAGCAGCCAGTAGCTGCTTGGATTACCCTTGGCTAGCAATACAAAAAAAGCAGCGGGAGCACATATATTTTTTTTTAAATTATTTATTTAAATAACTAAAAAAAGGGCTTCCCTGTATTTTGATTGCCTGACATCACAGTACTGTAAAAATAAATCATTAAAAAAAATGACGTAGCGCTCCGTGGTATTTTTGGTTCTCAGCGCAGATAAAGCAGACAGCTACGGGTTGCCACCCTCATCTGCCTGGCGTTACCTTGGCTGGCAATCAAAATACAGGGAAGCCCATTAATTTTTTTTATTTAAAAATATAGTTAAAAAAAAAAATGACGTTGGGTCCCCCCATTTTTGATAGCCAGCTAGGGTAAAGTAGAAGGCTGTGGCCTGAAAACCACAGCTAGCAGCTTTACCGTGGTTGGGGATCCAATGTGGAGGTCACCCCAGGCTCTTTTTTTATAATTATTTCATAAATATTAATAATTACAAAAAAAAAGTAGGGTCCCCCCCAAATTGGATCACCAGCCAAAGTAAAGAGGACAGCTGTGGTCTGGTATTCTCAGGGTGGGAAGTTCCATAGTTATTGGCCCTTCACAGCCTAAAAATAGCAGGCCGCAGGCGCCCCAGAAGTGGCGCATCCACTAATTGCACCGATCTTGGCGCTTCACCCCAGCTCATCCCGTGCCCTGGTGTGGTGGCAAACGGGGTAATAAATGGGGATGATACTAGCTGTAAGGTCACCTGACATCAAGCCCACCGGTTTGTGATGTCATGGCGTCTATCAGATACCCGACATCACAAACTGTCAGTACTAACAAAAAAGAAATAGACAAAAAAAATGTATTTGAAAAAACACTCCCCAAAACATTCCCTCTTTCACCAATTTATTGTAAGGAAAAAAAAATAAGGGGGTCCCACGATGACTCTGGACCATCTAGAATATGGGGGGACATGGTCAGGGAACGTATCCCCCATTTTGTAGGAGTGCAGACCCTCCATGTGAGGAGTGTGGATGCAATGAATCTGCACCCACTCTCACAAGTAGAGATGAGCGAACCGGTCGCGGTTCGGCTCGAGGTTGGTTCGCCGAACGGACCTCCCGTTCGAGTTCGGTTCGTCGAACGTTCGACGAACCGAACTCGAACTGCATAGGAAACAATGGCAGGCAATCACAAACACAGAAAAACACCTAGAAAACACCCTCAAAGGTGTCCAAAAGGTCACAAACAACTCACAACACATGGGAAAGTGACAAGGACATATACTCATGCGAAAACAAAAGAGCTGGACAAGGAAAAAGAGGAGGACACACAGATATATGAGTATATGCAAGGAAACATCGATTCCATTAATGTGCAACTTGAGCCCTGCTCATTCTTGGCTTCCAATCTTGATAAATTGCCTGAGCTCGCCACGTACGTCTTGGGGATCTTGTCGTGTCCTGCAGCCAGCGTTCTCTCGGAACCTGTCTTCAGTGCTGCTGTGGGTCTGCTGGCAGATAAGCACACGTGTCTGTCCACTGACAATGTGGACATGGCTCTCAGAGGACTTTTCTTCCCCTGGTTCAGCCAGGGGACGGGAAAGGCACGCGTATTTTTGAGAGTGCTTCATGCAAAGCATCTTTTTCTTTTTCAAAAGGGAGCTCAACCGATGCCAGTCAAGTGGGGTGTGTGTGGCCCAGTGAGTGGCAACCAGGGAGACTGTGGTTGGAGTCCCCTCGCTGTGTCTCTAAAAGAACCAAGATGAACAAGTCATGGCTCTCAGAGGACTTTTCTTCCCCTGGGTCAGCCAGGGGACGGGAAAGGCACGCGTATTTTTGAGAGTGCTTCATGCAAAGCATCTTTTTCTTTTTCAAAAGGGAGCTCAACCGATGCCAGTCAAGTGGGGTGTGTGTGGCCCAGTGAGTGGAAACGAGGGAGACTGTGGTTGGAGTCCCCTCGCTGTGTCTCTAAAAGAACCAAGATGAACAAGTCATGGCTCTCAGAGGACTTTTCTTCCCCTGGGTCAGCCAGGGGACGGGAAAGGCACACGTATTTTTGAGAGTGCTTCATGCAAAGCATCTTTTTCTTTTTCAAAAGGGAGCTCAACCGATGCCAGTCAAGTGGGGTGTGTGTGGCCCAGTGAGTGGAAACGAGGGAGACTGTGGTTGGAGTCCCCTCGCTGTGTCTCTAAAAGAACCAAGATGAACAAGTCATGGCTCTCAGAGGACTTTTCTTCCCCTGGGTCAGCCAGGGGACGGGAAAGGCACGCGTATTTTTGAGAGTGCTTCATGCAAAGCATCTTTTTCTTTTTCAAAAGGGAGCTCAACCGATGCCAGTCAAGTGGGGTGTGTGTGGCCCAGTGAGTGGAAACGAGGGAGACTGTGGTTGGAGTCCCCTCGCTGTGTCTCTAAAAGAACCAAGATGAACAAGTCATGGCTCTCAGAGGACTTTTCTTCCCCTGGGTCAGCCAGGGGACGGGAAAGGCACGCGTATTTTTGAGAGTGCTTCATGCAAAGCATCTTTTTCTTTTTCAAAAGGGAGCTCAACCGATGCCAGTCAAGTGGGGTGTGTGTGGCCCAGTGAGTGGCAACGAGGGAGACTGTGGTTGGAGTCCCCTCGCTGTGTCTCTAAAAGAACCAAGATGAACAAGTCATGGCTCTCAGAGGACTTTTCTTCCCCTGGGTCAGCCAGGGGACGGGAAAGGCACGCGTATTTTTGAGAGTGCTTCATGCAAAGCATCTTTTTCTTTTTCAAAAGGGAGCTCAACCGATGCCAGTCAAGTGGGGTGTGTGTGGCCCAGTGAGTGGAAACGAGGGAGACTGTGGTTGGAGTCCCCTCGCTGTGTCTCTAAAAGAACCAAGATGAACAAGTCATGGCTCTCAGAGGACTTTTCTTCCCCTGGGTCAGCCAGGGGACGGGAAAGGCACGCGTATTTTTGAGAGTGCTTCATGCAAAGCATCTTTTTCTTTTTCAAAAGGGGGCTCAACCGATGCCAGTCAAGTGGGGTGTGTGTGGCCCAGTTAGTGGCAACGAAGGAGACTGTGGTTGGAGTCCCCTCGCTGTGTTTCTAAAAGACCCAAAATGAACAAATCATGGCTCTCAGAGGACTTTTCTTCCCCTGGGTCAGCCAGGGGACGGGAAAGGCACGCGTATTTTTGAGAGTGCTTCATGCAAAGCATCTTTTTCTTTTTCAAAAGGGAGCTCAACCGATGCCAGTCAAGTGGGGTGTGTGTGGCCCAGTGAGTGGAAACGAGGGAGACTGTGGTTGGAGTCCCCTCGCTGTGTTATACATGCTTTTAGAAGGGCATGACATGGCTTGGAGGTTGACTTTCATAAAATGCAAACTGTTGGCTACCAAAATGCTGCCTTTCCAACAACTGTGGTTATAGGCAATGAGGAACATACTGATGAAGATGAGACGCAGATACCCGATTGGGATGACAACTTAAATATTCGGTCAGGGCAAGAAGAGGCTCGGTCTGAGGGGGAGGGGAGTGCAAACACAACAATTGATGATGAAGTTCTAGATCCCACCTACTGTCAACCCCCAGTCAGGCACTCGAGGAGGTCAACAGAGGCGGTGGAGGAGGATGCAACCGACGACGAAATTACCTTGCGCCTTCCTGGACAGAGTCGGAGCACTGGTAGCACGTCTACAACTGCATCCTCAGCCACCACTCTGCCTATGAGCATTATTCGGGGTGCATCAACAGGTCGCATGGCCTCTAAGCCTTGCCTAGCCTGTTCCTTTTTTGACATAGAAAAAGATCGCCCAAATCATGTGATATGTAAAATTTGTCATGATTCTCTTAGTAGAGGTCAAAACCTCAGCAGTTTGACAACTTCTTCCATGAATCGTCACATGAATAAATATCATAGGTCCCGGTGGGAAGCTCACTGTGCTGCAATGCGGCCTAGCGGAGCGAACCATCCACCGCCCGCCCCTTCCAGTGCATCCGCGCGCTCTTCATCTTCTAGGACTGTGGGGACAGCTGTCACACCTGTTTTTCCACGCAAAACTTCCACCACTGTAACCGCAACAGGCAGTTTGCTTGGTAGGTCGTCAGTTGGTTTGGAAGGGGAAACAAGTGAGTGTGTACAGCTCTCTCAGACATCGATAGCACCTACGTTGGATGAAGGCAACATCATGTCTCCGCCTGCACTTTCCTCACAAACCTGCATTTTTCCAGGGACACCCTACTCAACACCGTCTACACACAGCAGCCAGATCTCTGTCCCTCAGATGTGGTCAAATAAAAGGCCACTTCCTCCGACCCATGACAAAGCTAAGAGGTTGACTCTATCCCTCTGTAAGCTGTTGGCTACCGAAATGCTGCCTTTCCGCCTAGTGGACACACAGGATTTTAGAGACCTTATGTCTGTCGCTGTGCCCCAGTACCAGATGCCTAGTCGCCACTACTTCTCTAAGAAAGGTGTGCCCGCGCTACACCAGCATGTCGCACACAACATCACCGCTTCCTTGAGAAACTCTGTGTGTGAACGGGTGCATTTCACCACCGATACTTGGACCAGTAAGCATGGACAGGGACGTTACATGTCGCTGACTGGGCACTGGGTAACTATGTTGATAGATGGTGAAGGGTCTGCTGCACAAGTCTTGCCGTCCCCACGACTTGTGTGTCAATCCTCTGTCTGTCCAAGTTCCGCCACTGCTTCTGCATCCTCCACCTCATCTGGGTCCTCCACCTCCGCCCCAAGCCTGCCTGGTCAGGCCACCAGCGTTCTCACTGCGCAGAAGGAATCACGCACCCCTCATTACTATGCTGGCAGCAGAGCGCAACGGCATCAGGCGGTCTTTAGCTTGACATGTCTTGGGAATAAGAGTCACACAGCTGAGGAGTTGTGGTCAGCTCTGCGGTCCGAGTTTAATAAATGGTTGTCTCCACTCAACCTGCAGCCTGGTAAGGCCGTGTGCGACAATGCTGCAAACCTGGGTGCGGCCCTTCGCCTGGGCAAGGTGACACACGTGCCTTGTATGGCTCACGTGTTGAACCTTGTTGTCCAGCAATTTTTAACACACTATCCCGGCCTAGATGGCCTTCTGACCAGGGCACGTAAACTGTCTGCAGTGCTCACTTCCGCCGTTCAACCGCCGCAGCTGAGCGACTTGCATCGCTCCAGAAGTCTTTCGGCCTGCCGGTTCATCGCCTGAAATGCGATGTGGCGACACGCTGGAATTCAACTCTCCACATGTTACAGCGACTGTGGCAGCACCGGCGAGCCCTGGTGCAATACGTCATGATGTATAGCTTGGGCCAACGAGATGCAGAAGTGGGGCAGATCACCCTGATGGAGTGATCTCAGATCAAGGACCTATGCACCGTTCTGCACAGTTTCGACATGGCGACGAATATGTTTAGCGCTGACAATGCCATTATCAGCATGACGATTACAGTCATTTACATGCTGGAGCACACGCTAAACACTATTCGGAGTCAGGGGGTGGGACAACAGGAAGGGGAGGAACTACAGGAGGATTCATATGCGCAAGACACAACAACATCACCAAGGTCCAGACGTTCATCATCACCAACGCGGCAGGCATGGGACCATGGGGGACAGGGATCAACAAGGGCGCATGGTAGCAGGCGAGATGTTGAGGAAGGTGCAGGAGGACATGAAGATATGGAGGACGAACTGTCCATGGACATGGAAGACTCAGCGGATGAGGGAGACCTTGGTCAAAATTCAGTTGAAAGAGGTTGGGGGGAGATGTCAGAGGAAGAAAGAACGGTTAGCACCTCTATGCCACAAACACAGCGTGGACTTGGTCCGCATGGCTGCGCAAGACACATGAGTGCCTTCTTGTTGCACTACCTCCAACATGACCCTCGGATTGTCAAAATTAGAAGTGATGATGACTACTGGCTTGCCACACTATTAGATCCCCGGGACAAGTCCAAATTTTGTGACATAATTCCACCCATAGAAAGGGACGCACGTATGCTGGAGTATCAGCATAAGCTGTTACTCGATCTTAGCTCGGCTTTTACACCAAACAACCGTGCAGGTGAAGGGAGTGATTCTCCCAGTTGTAACTTGACAAACATGGGACGGCATCGTCATCTTCAACAGTCTACCCGTACCAGTAGGACCGTATCTGGTGCTGGTAACAGCAATTTTATGGAATATTTTCATAATTTTTTTAGACCCTCCTTTGCAAGGCCACCAGAGACAACAAGTCTGACACATAGTCAACGGATGGAGAGGATGATACAGGAGTATCTCCAAATGAACATCGATGCAATGACTTTGCAAATGGAGCCTTGCTCCTTTTGGGCTTCAAATCTAGAAAAATTGACAGAGCTCTCCAGTTACGCCTTGGAGATTTTGTCGTGTGCAGCTGCCAGCGTTGTCTCTGAACGTGTCTTCTTCAGTGCTGCTGGGTGTGTGCTGACAGATAAGCGCACGCGTCTGTCCAGTGACAATGTGGACACACTGACGTTCATCAAAATGAACAAGTCATGGATCCAGAAGGAATTTACTACCCCTGTGTCATCCTGGGGAGAGTAAATGCTTGTGGATTTGGAATGTGCTTGATGCAAATCAAAACATCCTGTTTGCAACTAGGGCACAAGTGCTGCCACTGATGGGGTGTCTGTGTGCCCAATGTTGGGAAAAAAGGTAGACTCCGCTTGGAGTAACCCTTGCTTGATGTGTTTTTTAAAAATGATACAAGATGAACAGATCTGAAGGCAAGATGAAGGCAACATCATGTCTCCGCCTGCACTTTTCTCACAAACCTGCATTTTTCCAGGGACACCCTACTCAACACCGTCTACAGACAGCAGCCAGATCTCTTTCCCTCAGATGTGGTCAAATAAAAGGCCACTTACTGCGACCCATGACAAAGCTAAGTGGTTGACTCTATCCCTCTGTAAGCTGTTGGCTACCGAAATGCTGCCTTTACGCGTAGTGGACATACACTGCTTCTGCCTCTTCAACCTCGTGTGGGTCCTCTACCTTGGCGCAAACCCTGTGTGGTCAGGCCACCCTTCCTTGCAACTGCGCACAAGGACTACCACACACCTCCTTACTATGCTGGCAGCAGAGCTCAATGCCATCAGGCGGTCAAAGCTTTACTTTGAAATGTATGGGAAATGTGAGTCACACCGCTATTACAGAGAATAGTAGTCAGGCAGGGTCAAAACATTAATTGAGGAACAGGAACAGAATGGGACGGCCAGGAAAGAATCAGAAAACAAGCAGAGTTGAAATGCGTATCAGCCAACAAGGTACATAAACAGCAAGCAGGAAACGTAGTCAGGTAACAAGCACACAAAATCATAAAACTGAACTGGGGGTAAAATTAACCAGAGGTTCATAGCTATGTCTGGCAGTGGTCTGCAGACAGGATGGGCATAAAAAAGGGTGTGGTGTCTTCCCATTGGTTGTAGCTGAATGAAGGTATTTCATCTGTGAGATACCCACCAGCTACATTCAGCCAGAGATTCTGCATCTGTCAAGGTAATGCAGCCCAGTGGGTGAGCATAACCTGCGTCCACCTGCGCCGCTGGCATCGACTACTCTCACATCATCAGCACTATTCATGAAAGGAACACGTTGTCACCTGGCAACCGGAGTACAAATTGACGGAGCGGACTACGTTGGTGACTTAACAGCCGTGTGCGGCAATTATGCAAACCTGGCTGCGGGCCATCCTCAGGGCAATGTGACACACGTGCCTTTTAGGGCTCACGTGTTGAACCGAATTCGCCAGCAATTTTTAAAACACCATCACGGCCTACATGGCCTTGTGCAGTGGGCACGCTCGCTATGTGCTCACTTCCATCGTGCGCACACAGCAGCTCAACAACTTTCATCACTCCGGAAGTCTTAGGGTCTGGCAGTTAAACGCCGTAAATGCGATGTTTCGACACGCAGGAATTGGAATCTGCACATGTTGCAGCGTGTGTGGCAGCACCGCAGAGCCCTGCTGAAATACGGTAAGACATATAGCCTGGGATAACTTGATCCAGAGGTGGTGCAGATCACGCTGCTGGAGTGGTGTCAGATCAAGGACCTATGCACCCTGCTACACAGTTTTGAAATGTCGACGAAGATGTTTAGCACTGGCAATGTCATTCTCAGCGTGACAATTCTGGTCATCTACATGATGGAGCACACTGTAATTATTATTCTGAGTCAGGTGTTGGGACAAGAGGAAGGGGAGGAAGTACAGGAGGAGTCATATGCGGAAGGGATAACAAGATCTACGAGGTCCAGATGGTCAGCGGCACCTATGCGGCATTCATGGTGAGGGAGAGGGATTAACAAGGGCGCATAGTATCAGCAAAAAGTGTTGATGAAAGTGCAGGAGCCCATGAAGAAATGGAGGACGAACTGGCGATGGGCATGGAAGACTCAGCAGATGAGTGAGAGCTTGCTCACATTTCGGTTGTGCGAGGTTGTGGGTAGAGGGCAGAGGAAGGATGCACGATTCTCACCTCTCTGCCACCAACACACCAAGGACTTGGTCCTCCTGGATGCACAAGACACATGAGCGCCTTCTTGCTGCACTACCTACATGACCCTCGGATTGTATGAATTTGAACTAATCCTGAATACTGGGTTGCCACACTGTTAGATCCCCGGTACAAGACAAAATTTGGCGAACTAATTCCTGCCATAGAAATAGACGCACGTATACAGGAGTATCTGCAGAATGTGGTACGCAATCTTAGATCTACTTGTCCACTAAACACCAGTGCTGCACAGAGTGAATCTCAACGCTTTGTCATGGATAGGAGGAAATGGTCTTTTACTTGTCCACATCGGAGGGACCGAGGGATGGCTGCTGTGCTGAGATGGCGTTGAGTACGGTGTCCCTGCACAGTTGCACTTTTGGTCATATCCCAAAATGAGTTGAAAAAGGACAGATGCTGTTGGAAAGGGGAACAGGTGTGTTGGAAAGGGGAAAAAAGTTTTGGTCCGTGGATTTGGTGGTTAAGCAACTGTAACATTTGCTGAAGAAACAACATCTGTTACAGTGGGACTGGCAGATTTGGATAAAGTGGTATATAATCTGTGACCGCTATATAACGAAAATTAATAAGAAAAGAAAGAGAAAGGTATATATCCCCATCAGCAGTCAGTGTCCACCGTGCTCCCAGTTGGAAAAGGAGAGGTTGGCAACTTGAAGGTTTGGTGGAGGATACAGAGCTGTGTGGCTATGAAACTAATAGTAGCCTGAACTGAGTTAGACGCCATTCGGATCTGGAGACTGTGAGCCCTGTTAGCGTCACAGGGTCCACATGCCCACCCAGCCCAGGAACTCCCTGTTAACAACACAGGGGCCATTGAGTACGCTGACCGTGTGCGTAGGGGCCACACCTGTGGACAGCAGGCGCATCAGCAGCAGCAGGCCTGTTAATGCCACTGGGCTGCACAAGCAGGACTGTTAGGACAGGAGCTGGTCTTAACCGTTCTGCGTTACCAACTGTGGTGGTGGCCTGCATCCACCACCCGATCCCTGCCTACCTCTGGCCTAAAGCCGCAATGGGTTCAACACATGGAGGTGTGCTCTTTCGGAGCATAATAGAAGACTGCGCACCTCCTTGTTGGCTCCAGCCCCTTTTATAACCTGGGTCCGCCCCAAACCAGGGTGAACCACAATGCACCTCCTGGAGACAAAAGTAGAATGACACGTCATGAGTGGCATAACTAGCGTCCTATTTGGAAACGCAACTTCAATGATGACCTCATGGCTGCCATGACCCAAACACCTCACCAGTCATCGTCTGAGCATCAATAATGCGGTGACAAGTCATAGGTGTGGGCCTCTGCAAGCCATTTGGGAGGACACCTGATGCCCTGTGGTCTATATGGGACCCCCACATCAGGGCCAGGGCCAAAGAGTTCATTACCGGACCTAGTCTCTGATGCAGGAAGTGCCTGAGCATGCTCAGTAGCATGAAATACAGTCTCTGAAAAAAGACTATCAGCTTTAGCATGGTGTCTATGCCCAAAACAGGACTTAGACCCGGCACGGAATGCAAGCACCTGTGCAAAGAGGCTTTTCACACTTAGTGTGGGAGCATGCGCTGTATCCCGAAATGAAAACTTAGCGTCAGGAATGGCACAGTCAGGCTGAGCATACTCACTAGGCGAAACACTGTAATTATGCTGCAGCTGGGGTACATCGGCACACGCATGCGCACTAGCTGCCTCTCCACACTTAGACGTGGAGGGGAAATTTGTCTTGGAGATGCTGTCTATGAACAGAAGGAAAAGCTAAAGGAAGCCTGACTTTCTATCCCTCCGAATTATGAAATGCAGCAATGAATTCCATGAGTTTGCTATAACATTAGCGTAGCAAAATGTGCATGAGGGTGTGATGTAGAGGTGCTAGAAATAGCTTGTCACCAGTGGGGCACTAATGGAATACAACAGCCAGTTCTATGATGCCACAAAATGGCAGTATTTTGTGCTATCATTATAGCTTATTAAAAACAGAGCACGAGGTTGTCATGCAGAGGTGCTGCACATAGATTTGCAGTAGTGTGAATTGACAAAAGTACAATAGCCACGTTTAGGATACAACTAGGTACAGTGAGTGTTTGCTAGTAAAATTGCTTAGTTTAAAAAAGTTGTAGTGTGCAATGCAGGCAGACGTGCTATGCAAATGTCTTTGCACTAGTGGGACTATAGCAAAGTCCAATAGCCACGTATAGGATGCCACTAGGTACACTGAGTGTGTGCTAGTATAATGGCTTCGTTATAATTAGTTGGAGTGTGCAACGCAGGCAGATGCGCTCTGCAAATGTCTTGGCACTAGTGGGACTATAGCAAAGTCCAATAGCCACGTATAGGATGCCACTAGGTACACTGTGTGTTTGCTAGTATAATGGATGAGTTTAAAAAAGTTTGAGTGTGCAATGCAGGCAGACGTGCTGCAAATAACGTTCCAATACTGTGAATTGACAAAAGTACAATAGCCACGTTTAGGATACAACTAGGTACAGTGAGTGTTTGCTAGTATAATGGCTGAGTTTAAAAAAGTTAGAGTGTGCAATGCAGGCAGACGTGCTGCAAATAACGTTCCAATACTGTGAATTGACAAAAGTACAATAGCCACGTTTAGGATGCCACTAGGTACAGTGAGTGTTTGCTAGTATAATGGCTGAGTTTAAAAAAGTTAGAGTGTGCAATGCAGGCAGAAGTGCTGCAAATAACGTTCCAATACTGTGAATTGACAAATGTACAATAGCCACGTTTAGGATGCCACTAGGTACACTGACTGTTTGCTAGTATAATGGCTGAGTTTAAAAAAGTTAGAGTGTGCAATGCAGGCAGACGTGCTGCAAATAACGTTCCAATACTGTGAATTGACAAAAGTACAATAGCCACGTATAGGATGCCACTAGGTACACTGACTGTTTGCTAGTATAATGGCTGAGTTTAAAAAAGTTAGAGTGTGCAATGCAGGCAGACGTGCTGCAAATAACGTTCCAATACTGTGAATTGACAAAAGTACAATAGCCACGTTTAGGATGCCACTAGGTACACTGACTGTTTGCTAGTATAATGGCTGAGTTTAAAAAAGTTAGAGTGTGCAATGCAGGCAGACGTGCTGCAAATAACGTTCCAATACTGTGAATTGACAAAAGTACAATAGCCACGTTTAGGATACAACTAGGTACAGTGAGTGTTTGCTAGTATAATGGCTGAGTTTAAAAAAGTTAGAGTGTGCAATGCAGGCAGACGTGCTGCAAATAACGTTCCAATACTGTGAATTGACAAAAGTACAATAGCCACGTTTAGGATGCCACTAGGTACAGTGAGTGTTTGCTAGTATAATGGCTGAGTTTAAAAAAGTTAGAGTGTGCAATGCAGGCAGACGTGCTGCAAATAACGTTCCAATACTGTGAATTGACAAAAGTACAATAGCCACGTTTAGGATGCCACTAGGTACACTGACTGTTTGCTAGTATAATGGCTGAGTTTAAAAAAGTTAGAGTGTGCAATGCAGGCAGACGTGCTGCAAATAACGTTCCAATACTGTGAATTGACAAAAGTACAATAGCCACGTTTAGGATGCCACTAGGTACACTGACTGTTTGCTAGTATAATGGCTGAGTTTAAAAAACTTGGAGTGTGCAATGCAGGCAGATGTGCTCTGCAAATGTCTTGGCACTAGTGGGACTATAGCAAAGTCCAATAGCCACGTATAGGATGCCACTAGGTACACTGAGTGTGTGCTAGTATAATGGCTTCGTTATAATTAGTTGGAGTGTGCAACGCAGGCAGATGCGCTCTGCAAATGTCTTGGCACTAGTGGGACTATAGCAAAGTCCAATAGCCACGTATAGGATGCCACTAGGTACACTGAGTGTTTGCTAGTATAATGGCTTCGTTATAATTAGTTGGAGTGTGCAACGCAGGCAGATGCGCTCTGCAAATGTCTTGGCCCTAGTGGGACTATAGCAAAGTCCAATAGCCACGTATAGGATGCCACTAGGTACACTGAGTGTTTGCTAGTATAATGGCTTAGTTATAATGAGTTGGAGTGTGCAACGCAGGCAGATGCGCTCTGCAAATGTCTTGGCACTAGTGGGACTATAGCAAAGTCCAATAGCCACGTATAGGATGCCACTAGGTACACTGAGTGTTTGCTAGTATAATGGCTTAGTTATAATGAGTTGGAGTGTGCAACGCAGGCAGATGCGCTCTGCAAATGTCTTGGCACTAGTGGGACTATAGCAAAGTCCAATAGCCACGTATAGGATGCCACTAGGTACACTGAGTGTTTGCTAGTATAATGGCTTCGTTATAATTTGTTGGAGTGTGCAACGCAGGCAGATGCGCTCTGCAAATGTCTTGGCACTAGTGGGACTATAGCAAAGTCCAATAGCCACGTATAGGATGCCACTAGGTACACTGAGTGTTTGCTAGTATAATGGCTTCGTTATAATTAGTTGGAGTGTGCAACGCAGGCAGATGCGCTCTGCAAATGTCTTGGCACTAGTGGGACTATAGCAAAGTCCAATAGCCACGTATAGGATGCCACTAGGTACACTGAGTGTTTGCTAGTATAATGGCTTCGTTATAATTTGTTGGAGTGTGCAACGCAGGCAGATGCGCTCTGCAAATGTCTTGGCACTAGTGGGACTATAGCAAAGTCCAATAGCCACGTATAGGATGCCACTAGGTACACTGAGTGTTTGCTAGTATAATGGCTTTGTTATAATTAGTTGGAGTGTGCAACGCAGGCAGATGCGCTCTGCAAATGTCTTGGCACTAGTGGGACTATAGCAAAGTCCAATAGCCACGTATGGGATGCCACTAGGTACACTGAGTGTTTGCTAGTATAATGGCTTCGTTATAATTAGTTGGAGTGTGCAACGCAGGCAGATGCGCTCTGCAAATGTCTTGGCCCTAGTGGGACTATAGCAAAGTCCAATAGCCACGTATAGGATGCCACTAGGTACACTGAGTGTTTGCTAGTATAATGGCTTAGTTATAATGAGTTGGAGTGTGCAACGCAGGCAGATGCGCTCTGCAAATGTCTTGGCACTAGTGGGACTATAGCAAAGTCCAATAGCCACGTATAGGATGCCACTAGGTACACTGAGTGTTTGCTAGTATAATGGCTTAGTTATAATGAGTTGGAGTGTGCAACGCAGGCAGATGCGCTCTGCAAATGTCTTGGCACTAGTGGGACTATAGCAAAGTCCAATAGCCACGTATAGGATGCCACTAGGTACACTGAGTGTTTGCTAGTATAATCGCTTCGTTATAATTTGTTGGAGTGTGCAACGCAGGCAGATGCGCTCTGCAAATGTCTTGGCACTAGTGGGACTATAGCAAAGTCCAATAGCCACGTATAGGATGCCACTAGGTACACTGAGTGTTTGCTAGTATAATGGCTTCGTTATAATTAGTTGGAGTGTGCAACGCAGGCAGATGCGCTCTGCAAATGTCTTGGCACTAGTGGGACTATAGCAAAGTCCAATAGCCACGTATAGGATGCCACTAGGTACACTGAGTGTTTGCTAGTATAATGGCTTCGTTATAATTTGTTGGAGTGTGCAACGCAGGCAGATGCGCTCTGCAAATGTCTTGGCACTAGTGGGACTATAGCAAAGTCCAATAGCCACGTATAGGATGCCACTAGGTACACTGAGTGTTTGCTAGTATAATGGCTTTGTTATAATTAGTTGGAGTGTGCAACGCAGGCAGATGCGCTCTGCAAATGTCTTGGCACTAGTGGGACTATAGCAAAGTCCAATAGCCACGTATAGGATGCCACTAGGTACACTGAGTGTTTGCTAGTATAATGGCTTTGTTATAATTAGTTGGAGTGTGCAATGCAGGCAGATGTGCTCTGCTAATGTCTTTGCACTAGTGGGACTATAGCAAAGTCCAATAGCCACGTATAGGATGCAACTAGGTACACTGAGTGTTTGCTAGTATAATGGCTTCGTTATAATTAGTTGGAGTGTGCAATGCAGGCAGATGTGCTCTGCAAATGTCTTTGCACTAGTGGGACTATAGCAAAGTCCAATAGCCACGTATAGGATGCCACTAGGTACACTGAGTGTGTGCTAGTATAATGGCTTCGTTATAATTAGTTGGAGTGTGCAACGCAGGCAGATGCGCTCTGCAAATGTCTTGGCACTAGTGGGACTATAGCAAAGTCCAATAGCCACGTATAGGATGCCACTAGGTACACTGAGTGTTTGCTAGTATAATGGCTTCGTTATAATTTGTTGGAGTGTGCAACGCAGGCAGATGCGCTCTGCAAATGTCTTGGCACAAGTGGGACTATAGCAAAGTCCAATAGCCACGTATAGGATGCCACTAGGTACACTGAGTGTTTGCTAGTATAATGGCTTCGTTATAATTAGTTGGAGTGTGCAACGCAGGCAGATGCGCTCTGCAAATGTCTTGGCCCTAGTGGGACTATAGCAAAGTCCAATAGCCACGTATAGGATGCCACTAGGTACACTGTGTGTTTGCTAGTATAATGGCTGAGTTTAAAAAACTTGGAGTGTGCAATGCAGGCAGATGTGCTCTGCTAATGTCTTTGCACTAGTGGGACTATAGCAAAGTCCAATAGCCACGTATAGGATGCCACTAGGTACACTGAGTGTGTGCTAGTATAATGGCTTAGTTATAATTCGTTGGAGTGTGCAACGCAGGCAGACGTGCTGCAAATGTCTTGGCACTAGTGGGACTATAGCAAAGTCCAATAGCCACGTATAGGATGCCACTAGGTACACTGAGTGTTTGCTAGTATAATGGCTTCGTTATAATTTGTTGGAGTGTGCAACGCAGGCAGATGCGCTCTGCAAATGTCTTGGCCCTAGTGGGACTATAGCAAAGTCCAATAGCCACGTATAGGATGCCACTAGGTACACTGAGTGTTTGCTAGTATAATGGCTGAGTTTAAAAAACTTGGAGTGTGCAATGCAGGCAGATGTGCTCTGCTAATGTCTTTGCACTAGTGGGACTATAGCAAAGTCCAATAGCCACGTATAGGATGCCACTAGGTACACTGAGTGTTTGCTAGTAAAATTGCTTAGTTTAAAAAACTTGTAGTGTGCAATGCAGGCAGATGTGCTCTGCTAATGTCTTTGCACTAGTGGGACTATAGCAAAGTCCAATAGCCACAGATAGGATGCCACTAGGTACACTGAGTGTTTGCTAGTATAATGGCTTACTTAGAATGAGTTGGAGTGTGCAGAGGACAAGAGGGTACAGTGGCAGGATTGTGGTGCTCTGGGTAGAGGAATGGAAGCCTGCCTTTCTATTCCCTCCTAATGGTGAAATGCAGGGAGGAAATCCCTGACCTGGGCTACACAGACGCTGTTGCTGTTTGCAGGACCTGTCACCTATGGCTCTCTGACCCTGCCGGTACGAGCCCTTAAAAGGACTGCTAGAATGTGCTCTCCCTAAGCTGTCTAACGCTGTGTATGCAGCGCATACAGCTGTATCGGCGATAGGACAAAGGACGGAACTGCGACAGTGATGTCTGACACCAAAGACGCAGAAGGCAGATAATGGCGATCGTGAAGAAAATGTCCGGTTTTATAATGCAGGGACATGTGACATGCAGATCCTATCACACATGCCGTTGCTTCTCTGCCTCAAAGTCCACTTTGGTGTGTGTGTGTCTGTGATTGGCTGACATGCTGGCCCGCCCCACAAGACGCGCGCGCTTAGGGAAGGAAGACAAGAAAAAAAAAAAAAAAAATGGCGATCGCCATTATAGAAACAGCAGTGATCTGAAGGCGCTGTTCACGCACACTATACACTGAAATGTGATAATAGTTTGATTCACAGAGTGACTTACACTATTACAGCAGAAACCAAGCTAAGATTTAGCTGTTTTTTGGCTGCTAGAACCGTTCTCGAACGTTTCTAGAACTATCGAGCTTTTGCAAAAAGCTCGAGTTCTAGTTCGATCTAGAACATGCCCCAAAATCACTCGAGCCTAGAACTGGAGAACCACGAACCACGAACCGCGCTCAACTCTACTCACAAGGTCCACAGCAGCAGAGTCCATGTCGTAACGGTTGCTACCAAAGCTGCAATGCCCTGCTCATGAGGTAAGGGCATGCCTAATCAGGAGAACTATTCTACATTTCCAAATATTGGTATTTGCTGATATTATTGCTATTCCACCTACTATATATTGGGGATAAGATCTTGGAGATGGAATACGGTTTTAAGTCCAGTTATCCAGCTGAATGAATACTAAACAACAGAGCTCGCTATTTAGACATGTTTTCTTGTGGTGTATAACAAACTCTCATGTTTGGTAGTCATTCAGCAGGGCAACTATAAAATCAAATACCTCCATTTGGAAATGTAGTATAGCTCTCCTGATTAACTATGTTCCTTACCTCATGAGCAGGGCATTGCAGTAGCTTACATATGCATGGTTACCACCACTCACTGTGTCTGAACACAGGAAGCTGAGCTGACAGCCGCTCTGTGCATGCGGCAGCGTGTATTGTGAAGGAGGGGGCCTCGGGGGATCAACGCTGCACAGGTACTGTAGGACACCGGGGAACACCGGTGGTGTTATAGGGGGTGACCTGGCAGGGCCTGGGAAGGAGTTTTCTGTCGCATGTGTCATGGCACAATCAACAGAAATCAGAGGAGTAGGGTGAATGCGGCCGGCGCGCTGCTGTGCGCGCGGCCATCATGGATTTCCGGGAGAGGGTCAGGGTGGGGCACTTTGGTGACACCAGGGGACCGCGGAGTAGATTTATCTCCCATCTGACATGTTTGTTCATGCCAGATGGGAGATAAATAACTTTTTACCGGCGCTGTCATTTACTGTAACGTGATCATCGGTATACGGTGTATACCGGTGATCACGTGAGCGGGGATCGGAAAACCCAGCCTGAATCATGATCTCCAGGGTCTCATTTACCCCTGAAACCCCGGAGATTTTCTGACACTGGGGGGCGCTATTCACTTATTTCTGCCTGCTGTTTATAAACGGCAGATGAGAATAAGGCTACATTCACACGACCGATCCGTTTTTGCGGTCCGCAAAAAACTGTCTGTTTTTTTCACTGGTGCATCCGTGTGGCATCCTTTTCCGTTCCGTATACGGTCCATATGTCATCTGTTTGTCATCCGTGTGCCTTCGGTTTTTTTTTGCGTACTGCAAAAAAACTGAAGGAGGGAAAATGCATAAATTTACCCAGGATCCATAGCTTCAACCTACATGAGGCGGTCACATGTTCACTCCAGTGTCATTTTCTACTGTTTTCACAGTGTAGAGCGCTCTGGTGATTTTCTTGTGCTTGTACACTTCATATCAGTCTTTTCTGTCATTATAATGGCAGAAAGACACATCATGTCCCACTCTCCTGCATTTTGTAATTTTGCGCCCTTTGGTGCCTTTCATGTGGCACTAAGGGTGCTTAGCCTTGTATTTGGCAAAAAATAAATAAATTTAAAAAAAAAATGACGTAGGGTTCCCCCTATTTTTGATAGCCAGCTAGGGTAAAGCAGATGGCTGCAGCCTGCAGACCAAAGCTGGCAACTTTACCTTGGCTGGTAATCCAAAATTGAGGGCACCCCACACTGTTATTTTAAATTAGAGAAATAATTTAAAAAAAAACAACACGTGGGGGTCCCCCCAAATTTGGATCACCAGCCAAGGTAAAGCTGACAGCTGGGGTCTGATATTCTCAGACTAGAGAGGTCCATGGTTATTGGACACTCCCCAGCCTAAAAATAGCAGGCCACAGCTGCCCCAGAAGTGGCACATCCATTAGATGCGCCAATCCTGGTGCTTCGCCCCAGCTCATCCCGTGCCCTGGTGCGGTGGAAAACGGGGTAATATATGGGGTTAATACCAGATGTGTAATGTCACCTGGCATCAAGCCCTGCGGTTAGTGATGTCAGTAATAAAAAAAAATAGACGACAAACACATTTTTATTTGAAAAAACACTTCCAAAACATTCCCTCTTTCACCAATTTATTAGAAAGAAAAACAAATTCAGGTCTGGTGTAATCCAAGGGGTTCCCATGACTATCCATACCATAGTCACTGTCCCAGTCAATTAAGAACAGAATGTTCCATATTGTCTGGGAGAGCAATGCAGTGACCTGAGCTAACATCAATAGGTCAGCCCAGGTCACTGCAGGGCATGACAAGTGCTGCTGTCAGGAGCGAGGTACGTTACCTGCGGTGATGATCTCCTGCACTGGTGATAGCAGAGCTGTCAATAACCGCCGCCTTCACAGCCAAATATCGCGGGAGCCCGTGACGTCTCCACTAGTCACAGTCTTGGGTCGGCAGTGAGAGGAGGAGATATGACAAGCTTCGGCCATGGAGGACAGTGACAGCGCTGAGGTCGGGAGGGCGGGACTTACCACAGGTAAGCCGAGCAGGGAAATGTGTGCGGAGTGCGAGGTGGGTGGAGCCAAGCGGGGTAATGTGTGCAGAGTGCGAGGTGGGTGGAGCAAAGCGGGTTAATGTGTGTGGAGTACGAGGTGGGTGGAGCCAAGTGGGGTAATGTGTGCGGAGTGCGAGGTGGGTGGAGCCAAGCAAGGTAATGTGTGCGGGCAGTGGAGTGCAAGGTGGGTGGAGCCGAGCGTGGTGATATGTGCAGAGTGTGAGGTGGGTCGAGCCAAGCGGGGTAATGTGTGTGGAGTGCGAGGTGGGTGTAGCCAAGTGGGGTAATGTGTGCGGAGTGTGAGGTGGGTGGAGCCGAGCGGGGCCATGTGTGTGGAGTGCGAGGTGGGTGAAGCCAAGCGGGGTAATATGTGCGGAGTGCGAGGTGAGTGGAGCCGAGCAGGGTAATGTGTGCGTAGCCGAGTGGGGCCATGTATGTGGAGTGCAAGGTGGGTGGAGCCAAGTGAGGTAATGTGTGCGGAGTGTGAGGTGGGTGGAGCCAAGCAGTGTAATGTGTGCGGAGTGCGAGGTGGGTGGAGCCAAGCGGGGTAATGTGTGCGGAGTGTGAGTTGGTGGAGCCGATCTGGGCTATGTGTGTGGAGTGCGAGGTGGGTGTAGCCAAGCGGGGAAATGTCTGCCGAGTTCGAGGTGGGTGGAGCCAAGCAGGGTAATATGTGCGGAGTGCGAGGTGGGTGGAGCCAAGCGGGGTAATGTGTGTGGAGTGCGAGGTGGTGATGCCGATCTGGGCTATGTGTGCAGAGTGCGAGGTGGGTGGAGCTTAGCGGGGTAATATGTGCGGAGTGCGAGGTGGGTGGAGCCGAGCAGGGTTTATGTGTGCGGAGTGCGAGGTGGGTGGAGCCTAGTGGGGCCATGTGTGCAGGCGGCGGAGTGCAAAGTGTGTGGAGCCTAGCGGGGCCATGTGTGCAGGCGGCGGAGTGCGAGGTGAGTGGAGCCTAGCGGGGCCATGTGGCACTGAGGACGTCAGTGCCGGGGACTGCATGGCTGGGGACAGGTGAGTGTGAGTGTGTGTGTGTGTACATGCCAAGTGCAGGAGGGGGTGGAGCCGAGCGGGGAAGTGTCGGCTCCCTGCACACGTAACTAGGGTAAATATCAGGTTACCAAGCAAAGCGCTTTGCTTGAATACCCGATATTTACATTGGTTACCAGCTTACCGCAGGCTGCCAGCAATGGCTCCCTGGACACTGTAGCTGTAAAAAGCCCTGCTTTTGGTGATCGAACTGTTCTCGAACGTAACTCGAACTGTCGAGCTTTTAGCAAAAAGATCGAGTTCGAGTTCGATCTCGAGCACCCCCCAAAATCACTCGAACATGAAATTGGCGAACCTCGAACCTCGAACATCGCTCATCTCTACTAATTATAAAATCTTAGTTGCTAGAAGCAAAAGATTCGGCGTCCCAAGAAAAGGACATTGCTAGATAATAGGTTATTAACAAGATAAGTTATCTTTTAAGGTGCAAAAGTATAGACCAATCTTAGCCTGATATCTATATAAATTTGGTTGGAGCCCATTTTTCTGGCCAGTTTAGACAAATACGAACAGCACATACCCTGTATACAGTGGGTACTCCATAATGTGTCAAAAGGGGCGTCATGTGATTGTTCTACTGGCTTGTTGAATAAATTTAATACAGCATATCTATGCTTATTTTGTTTTAAGAGATGAAAAGGTACATTTATTTTTTTAGGAAGTAATTTCTCGTTTATTTATGTGAGTTAACACATGACATATTTTGTTTGTCGAGTGAATCTATTAGATTTCGAGTACCTACTTGTCCAAAAATAAAGGGCTTGAGTGGTTTATCTTCTTGAAATAATAATGTCACGTTGCCTAGTTTTGTAAAATGGCACATCAGTAAAATATAATTAATTTTTGGTCAGATATACATTTACTAATGTTGGTATTTCCATATCCCCAACAATGGATTTCTCAAATATACATATGGAAAAGTGAAGTTATTAAATCTAATGTAGCTCCGATTATGTTTAATTATGCAGTCTAGAAATGATTTCTGCCAGATAGCAGGTGACTCTTTTGTAACATAGGTCTTAAGTAGTCGCTTGCCATTTTCCTATCACTGATCGCAGATGTCTGTTGTCTGTCAACTAATTACCAACATCATTATTTTAATTATTGCCGCTCTCAACATCATATCTAATTGATTTGAAGGCATCACTTGTGGACTTCAAATCATAATCTCAGTTGTTTCTTATTAGGACAGTGATTATCTTAGATTTTTTATCTATTTTTTGTAGACACACCACTTTGTATTTATTTCTAATAATATCCTATCATGAAAAGAAATGGGGCGTACATTTCATTAAAACAAAATTGAATTGTGTGTAATCATGGACATATTAAGAATTTGATTTGACTATATTGCCTATTATTTTATATATGAAACCACATATGACCTTACTTTTATTTAGGCCTTCAGATTTCTGTGTTTGCTGATGTACACAAAAGAGTAATGGACAGAGGGTCATCTGTGTTTTTGATCTGAGTTTCCTCCGTGTTTGGTCAACATGTCAAGTTTTGCCTTCAGTGTTTCAGAAGTGTTTTTCCGCTACTGAAAATGTATTATCTAGGAGCCAGGGATTGGACAGGTTGAATATATAGCATTTTCTGAGCTAGGAAGAGCCACAAACCTTCCAGGATTTACGGAAATAGTAATGTTAAAAAAACACTCTCATCAAAGTTATTATCCTCTTAATATATTGCAATCATCATAAAATATAGCACTGTTTATTTAAAATTGCTCATTTTGCCTATCTACCCAGTTAATGCTTCTCTTTTTCATTATGTATATGACATCACATGATTAAAAAAACTACCTGAATCCTTCTAAGCTCCAGAAACAAAAAGTTCCTTTCTCATGCATGAGTCATCAGTAGAACTATATAGTTTTTTCAAAGACATAGAATTGTAGCTTTAATGGTGACTCATGTAGGGAATAGAGACCTTCTGTTTCTACACAGAGCTTAAAAGGATTCAGCTAGTCTGTTTTAAATTCTTAAGGACTGGGAGATTTTTCTGCAGTTATTTGAAGACCCATAACTGTACTTTTGAATAACAACATCCATTTTATCATATGATGTAATGGAGAGCAGGAAAAACATTCCAAGTGTTGCAAAACAGCAAAAAAAAGTGCACTTCTGTTAATTTTCTTTTTTTATTTATTTGCACAGTGCACTTTACTGTATACTTTGGAGTATGATTCACCTTGTTAGTATTTTTACACCGATAACAAGCATCCATTGATGTTGTTTTATTTAAGTGGTGGTAAAAAAAATCAGAAATGGTTAAAAAAAAATAAAAATGTTGCTTTTGTCATGACGTTTTAAGAGACATAACACTTTGAATTTTTGGTAAATGGAGCTGTGTGATGAATTATTTTTTCCGCCATGAGCTGATGTTTTTATTGGTATTTTTTGGGGTAGATACAATGTTTTGAATATTACAATGTGACTGTCAGATAGAAGAGGCAAAGTGTTCCTACACTGTGCCTGATGCTAATGGACCCTAGGCTTATCCATTTCCCTAGGCTTATCTCTAATGGGGGAGATCCCTGGATCTCGTACCTTGCTATACTCCTAAATAAAGCTAATATGACATAAGGGACAGGAGTGTAAAGGAAATCACAGACAGGAAAAACAGAAGCATGGTCACATTGAACTCTCTCAGAAATTAACACTAAGAAACAAAAGAGAAAAGCCAGTGAGGCAAGGCAGCAACATGAACACACCTAAAATAAGAAAAGGTTTACATCAAAACTGCTCACAATTTTAAACTCAACCTCCAATAAGCCTGATAAATCCACCTCTCCAGGATTGAATAAACAAGCTATAGCTGGCATTACAAGAACAGTCCAGCCAGCATATATAGGAATATAGAATTCCACCATCTGCCTGGAGGGATTCGGGTTTGGCGTGCAAACATGCATCAAAGGCAGGAAGACAACTTAGAATTTAGTATGTCATAAGTCATTAAGGGATTAATCATGCGGTGACATAGACCTAATTAAAAACAGAAGAAATAAATGGGTAGTAGGGCAAAATGAGCATTGGTAAGTACACAGTGCTATATAATATGATTATTGCAATATATTAAGATAACAATTTTAATGGCAATGCTTCTTTAAGAATGGAATTAAATCGGGTTTTCCAGTGAACACATTTTATCCACAGGATAGGTGATATCTTGCTGATCAGTGGATATCCCTCTGCTGAAGCTCACACAATAAAAATTTGGGGAATCTAGAAACTTTTATCTCCATTACTATATGAAACAGTAGGTCGGATACCCTACCGATGCTCTGTTCATTCTCTATGGAGCTGTCGAAAAAAGAAAAGTGCAGTGTTCGACAGCCTTCTAAGGAATAAGCAGTGATGGAACCTGTGCAAGGCCACTCCATTCTGTCAGGGATCACAGTTCCCCATTATGCAGGTCACAGCAGTTGGACCCCCACTGATTAACAAATTATCACTTATCCTGTGGATTGGTGATAACTTGGTTTTACTAGACAACCACATAAAGAAAAGATGCTGGTTGTTTGATAGCAAATTATGTTTCTTAACAGCTTAGAGGTTGTCTAGGATTGGCCAAAATTGGTGCATATTCATTGTTTTAAAAAAGCAAAATAAGCATTACTTTTCTGTTTAAGCCCCTACCACCCTAGCACCTAATCTCCGCTAAACTTTGTTTACAGTGTTGAAATGTTAAATGTACAATACTTGACTGATTTGTGAATGGCTGCGGCAGTCACATGTTTTAGACAGAATGACACCATTGGTGCGGCTGTGGCTTCAGAATTTAAGTAATTTTTGAAAATTACTTGGATAATTTTTGGACAAACCACAATCCATACACCTTTTGAAAAACATTGAGGCAAGTACAAGATGTTAACTTTATTTACACTTCCTATTCTTCTACGGAGTCTCATATTGGTATTTAGATTGAAGACCATTTATGTAGATTTTTTAATACGGGTAATACATAATTTACATATACACAAGAATATATACACTGTACATATGATATATAATGAGCTAAAGTATGTTATCCATAAATGCGAATTACTCTATTGGAGTGGAACATGGTAATTAAATTTCTAATGTAGGATGACTTGCTGCCTGCATGCTTTCAGATTTGTGTTTTCTCAGAAACAACATCTATTCTATCTTCCAAGAGATGATGGATGAATAGAAATGTGTGTTATTGCTTGTTTGGATCATTATGAACTGAAATATATCAAACTCCAGATTTGCTAAGCAAACCAATCTTCTTTTCCTTATTCTTTTTCAGTTTGGAAATAATAACAACTACATGAATATGGCAGAAGCCAATAATGCATTTCTTGCTGCAAATGAGGTAGGTGTACTTTTAGCTCTTCTCATATACATCTGTTTGCTTAGATAATTTAGCAGACAGGGGATAAATAAGATTGAAACTCTGCATCTCAATGTGTTTCATGAAGCACAAAATAAAGACTTTAATGAGAAAGAAAATAACCCGACAGTACTACATTACCACTCAATTTAGCTGGCCATAAGGCAGTTACGCCTGTAGCATGCCAATACAGAAAACACATGCCTAATGGGAAATCAAGCATATAGGGGGTGCTATTCTGGCAAATATATACTACACATATGGATTTTATTTTAATAAAATTCTACGTTCTCAATTAGAAATTAGCAAATTTGTTCAAGTGTGATTGAATTCTTCTTGAATTTTTCAAAAATTCCGAATACAGATTTTTTGTAATTAACTTGGCACAAATTCATCAAAAAAGTGCCCAACTGCAGCTGAACCAACAAGGGCTGGAAAAACTATAAACAATAATAATATTCACTTCAAGGTTCACCTATCCCCACCGCCCCTCCTGCAGCCCGCCATCCGATGCTCTTGGTCTCTGTTTTTCTCATTCTCTTGCAATGCGTATCCTCTTTGGCCTTTTCATTCCAAGCTGGAAATTCTGCCATGACTTGGCGTCTGACTTCCCTACGGGCCATGCCTTCAGAGGCCTAGTCATGCTGGAATCTTTTGCCTGGAGTGAAGAGGAACGACTAGGATATGTCAGAAGAAGAAAAGAAGAGGTGTGTAGGACAGGATGATGCACTACAGAGTTGGAGGGACAGATGAGCATTTAGATGACATTTTTACATTTTTTCTGTTCTACATAGTTACATAGTTACTTAGGTTGAAAAAAGACCTAGGTCCATCTAGTTCAACCTTCCTCCACCACATCCTATGCTTTTTATGCCCTGGGGGCTCAAGAGACCCAAAAACATAACAAACATTCAGTTTCCTTAATGTAAATTTGCTGTAAATTCTGCATGATTTGTTTAAATCAAATCTGCTCATCTCCAGTCTCAAGATTTTTTTTGACGTAAGGAATGTTTATCAGGGTTTCGATCAAGGAAAAAATGTTATTATTGAACAAAGCTACATAAATATAATTATTTACCACCCAGTTCACTATAAATTCTGTAAAAGATTTGGCCATTCCAAAATTGAAAAAAAATAAAAGAAAATACATAAAAACAGACAACAAAAAATTAAGCAAAACTAACTCACCATGATGTAAAATGAAAAAATAAAGAAGCAAATTTATCAAGTGTTTTTTTTCATTTATACAGTGCAAATTTAAAGGGATATTCCCATCAAATCAGTATGTGACCACCTGTGTGCAGATCACATACTTGTGGTCTCACGACTGGCTGTCACACCATAGAATCCTCATAATGCACAGTGGGTGCAATGTGAGGATTTACAAGTCTGCAGTCACATAGAGTGACAAAGTAGTTGCAGATCTGTAGCCTAAAGGCCGCTTAACACGCTGCGATATCGTGACCGATATCGCTAGCGTGCGTACTCGCCCCCATCGGTTGTGCGACACGGGCAAATCTCTGCCCGTGGCGCACAACATTGCGCGGACCCGTCACACTACTTACCTGCCTAGCGACGTCACTGTGACCGGCGAACCACCTCCTTTCTAAGGGGGCGGTTCGTTCAGCGTCACAGCGATGTCACAGCAGCGTCACTGAAGCACTGCCCAATAAAAGCGGAGGGACGGAGATTAGTGGGACGTAACATCCCGCCCACCTCCTTCCTTCCGCATTGCGGGCGGCCACAGGTAAGGTGAGGTTCCTCGTTCCTGCGGTGTCACACATAGTGATGTGTGCTGCCGCAGCAATGAAGAACTCCATCGCTAGCTGCAGCAGCGACAATCGAGATTAGGGGAGCATGTCACCGATGAGCGATTTTGAACGATTTTGCGACGATTCAAAATCGCTCATAGGTGTCACACGCAATGACATTGCTAAAGCAGCCGGATGTGAGTCAGAAATTCCATGACCTCAATGACCAACGAGATTGCTTGAGCGATGTCGCAGCATGTAAAGCGGCCTTTATGCCAGACAACTCTTTTTATCTAGACAGTCTTAAAATGTGCCAGATTTATCAAGGTTTTGTATGCTGTTTGATAAATTTGGTGCAACTTTAGAATTAGTTTGCACCACTTATCAGTTGGCTTATTTTGTGGCAGAAATTTGCATCAAACCTTTGGTGGACTGTTGTACATTTAGCCCATTTATCTCCTGGGGGATAAAATAATAATCTCCACAAACTGTGATTTCCCCCCCCCCAATAAAAACACCCTCCCTCCCACCGGAAATCCTCTATTTCTAGCTGGCTTTATGTGGGCGGAGACCCGAACAGGCCAATCATTGACTGTCCATAATGCTTGTCCATAAATGAAATAGAGATAGAGAGACAGGCACAATATGAGAAGCATCCGTGGACAGATTTAGGATAGTTATTTAGAACTGCTCACCTTTGCAGGTTGTGCACCCCCGCACAACTCCAGTGATAGCGTGTCAGTTCGGGGTATTCCTCCATTCTGATTGCAGTGTCCAAGCTTATTGAATCCAGACTTATGGTATCGTTGTCGGTTCCTGAACTCCACCGGCACCTTGGGATTTAAGTTTTCCTCCACGATCCTTCAGTTCCCAGCTGGATTCTATAATGGGTTGGCAGGTTCTTTGCAGCTACTACCGAAATCCCAGGTAGGAAGTGGGTATATGGAAAAGAGTTCTTTCGGTCTAATGTAGCGCATAAGGAACCACTTGCTGATATTATTATATCAGGTACCTGATATTACATCATGTACCTGATGAAAGCATATTTTCTGCTGAAACGCGTTGTATTAATAGGAGCTTATAATTAATAAAGTACAACATTTAATATCAACAAGTGGTTCCTTATGCGCTACATTAGACCGAAAGAACTCTTTTCTATAATGCTTGTCCAAGCATCTCACCAATTTGAATTGAGTAATGAGTGTTCCATCATTTTAGTGCTCACCTACAGTTAGGTCCAGAAATATTTGGACAGTGACACAAGTTTTGTTATTTTATCTGTTTACAAACACATGTTCAGAAATACAATTATATATATAACATGGGCTGAAAGTGCACACTCCCAGCTGCAATATGAGAGTTTTCACATCCAAATCGGAGAAAGGGTTTAGGAATCATAGCTCTGTAATGCATAGCCTCCTCTTTTTCAAGGGACCAAAAGTAATTGGACAAGGGACTCTAAGGGCTGCAATTAACTCTGAAGGCGTCTCCCTCGTTAACCTGTAATCAATTAAGTAGTTAAAAGGTCTGGGGTTGATTACAGGTGTGTGTTTTTGCATTTGGAAGCTGTTGCTGTGACCAGACAACATGCGGTCTAAGGAACTCTCAATTGAGGTGAAGCAGAACATCCTGAGGCTGAAAAAAAAGAAATAATCCATCAGAGAGATAGCAGACATGCTTGGAGTAGCAAAATCAACAGTCGGGTACATTCTGAGAAAAAAGGAATTGACTGGTGAGCTTGGGAACTCAAAAAGGCCTGGGCATCCACGGATGACAACAGTGGTGGATGATCGCCGCATACTTTCTTTGGTGAAGAAGAACCCGTTCACAACATCAACTGAAGTCCAGAACACTCTCAGTGAAGTAGGTGTATCTGTCTCTAAGTCAACAGTAAAGAGAAGACTCCATGAAAGTAAATACAAAGGGTTCACATCTAGATGAAAACCATTCATTAATTCCAAAAATAGACAGGCCAGAGTTAAATTTGCTGAAAAACACCTCATGAAGCCAGCTCAGTTCTGGAAAAGTATTCTATGGACAGATGAGACAAAGATCAACCTGTACCAGAATGATGGGAAGAAAAAAGTTTGGAGAAGAAAGGGAACGGCACATGATCCAAAGCACACCACATCCTCTGTAAAATATGGTGGAGGCAACGTGATGGCATGGGCATGCATGGCTTTCAATGGCACTGGGTCACTTGTGTTTATTGATGACATAACAGCAGACAAGAGTAGCCAGATGAATTCTGAAGTGTACCGGGATATACTTTCAGCCCAGATTCAGCCAAATGCCGCAAAGTTGATCGGACGGCGCTTCATAGTACAGATGGACAATGACCCCAAGCATACAGCCAAAGCTACCCAGGAGTTCATGAGTGCAAAAAAGTGGGACATTCTGCAATGGCCAAGTCAATCACCAGATCTTAACCCAATTGAGCATGCATTTCACTTGCTCAAATCCAGACTTAAGACGGAAAGACCCACAAACAAGCAAGACCTGAAGGCTGCGGCTGTAAAGGCCTGGCAAAGCATTAAGAAGGAGGAAACCCAGCGTTTGGTGATGTCCATGGGTTCCAGACTTAAGGTAGTGATTGCCTCCAAAGGATTCGCTACAAAATATTGAAAATAAAAATATTTTGTTTGGGTTTGGTTTATTTGTCCAATTGCTTTTGACCTCCTAAAATGTGGAGTGTTTGTAAAGAAATGTGTACAATTCCTACAATTTCTATCAGATATTTTTGTTCAAACCTTCAAATTAAACGTTACAATCTGCACTTGAATTCTGTTGTAGAGGTTTCATTTCAAATCCAATGTGGTGGCATGCAGAGCCCAACTCGCGAAAATTGTGTCACTGTCCAAATATTTCTGGACCTAACTGTATCACCAGTCTTCAACATTTTATTCCCCTTTTGGCATGATAAATCTCTCCCATTATATACCGCCCTACCAATCCATAGGTGAGGTACTCCTCTCATAGCACTGCTTGGATCCATGTGCTTCCTCTTCCAGTTGTAGCCAGTCCTACCAATCCCAAGTTGGGGTGGTTATCTCGTAGCACTGTCTGGATCTATGTGCTTCAGCCAGTCATACCAATCTGTAAGTTAGGTGTTCCACTTATAATACTTCCTGGATCTCTGTGATTCCTATTCTGGTTGCAGCCAGTCCTACCAATACCTAGTTGGGTTTTACTTTCATAGTACTCCCTGGATCTCTGTGCATCCTCTTTCATTTGCAGCCAGTCCTACAAATCCCTAGGTGGGATGGTCATCTTGTAGCACTGCCTGGATCTGTGTGTTTCCTCTTTGAGTTGCAGCCAGTCCTACCAATTCCTAGGTGAGGTGCTCCTCTCATAGCACTGCCCGGATCTCTGTGCTTCCTCTTCCAGTTACAGCCAGTCCTACCAATTCCTAGATGGGGTGGTCTTCTCATAGTACTGCCTGGATCTCTGTGCTTCCTCTTCCAGTTACAGCCAGTCCTACCAATTCCTAGATGGGGTGGTCTTCTCATAGTACTGTCTGGATTTCTGTGCTTTTATCCGTTGCAGCCAGTCCTACCAATCTCTAGGTGGGATGCTTCTCTCATAGCACTGCCTGGATCTCTGTGATTCCTCTTCTCGTTGTAGCCAGCCACTGCTCTGTACATTCTGCTCATGTTTTATTAGTAACTGGTGCAATGTCCTTATAGTCGCTGGTGCAATATCCACAAACTATGCCCAGCAGAAGAGAGAGCCTAGCGACTAAAAGCTGTAGAAGTGCTAGAAGAGTAGTGGGAGATTGGGAGGTTAGTATACTTTATTTCACACCGTGCTGGATCTTTTTTATTTAACTCCTTTAAAAACAAAGGATAGCACTTTTTTATAGTTTTTTTGTTGTTTTCTTTTTTAAATCTCCCTTTAATATCCTGATAGCACTTCTGGCTAGCTTAACTTTGCACCCAGTCTTATGTCTGCAGTATATTTATTCTATGGTCATTACAGATATATAAATGTGTCGTTGCTTACCAATAATCAATAAACAGCAAAGCAAAAAATTGGTGCTATAAATTTGTGGTCACAATTAAAATATAACTTTTAATGTCCAAGTTAAAAATACCTATACACCACACAACATAAATGGTTGTAAAACCAACCGAGATAATTGGAGCTAATGTTGAGCTCCTCCTATTACCAAGTTAGGACACTATGTACCCGGTAGGAAAACCCCCCACCGTAGTAACAGTAATCGAGACAATAGTGTGAAATTGTCTCATGTATAATACACACAAGCAGTAATCCACAGCAATAAATAACCATAACATAGGTCTCACTGTGATGTATGAAGCAAAAAAAGTTAATCCACAGGGGACTGTGGTCAAGAAATTAAAACTTAATTTGAAAAGCGGACTTCCAGCATGATGTGTCCGGGCTGGCATAAAGCTTTATGCCACCCCGGACACATCATGCTGGAAGTCCGCTTTCCAAATGAAGTTTTAATTTCTTGACCACAGTCCCCTGAGGATTAAGCAAATTAAGAAATGCATCGGGAGGTCTAAGAAAGTATCAGGTCAGATTGTTGCCAGCTAAGGGGTATTGTGAGGCTGACTTGGTGCCCCCCCCCCCCTCTATTGGACAACTTTTTTTGCTTCATACATCACAGTGAGACCTATGTTATGGTTATTTATTGCTGTGGATTACTGCTTGTGTGTATTATACATGAGACAATTTCACAATATTGTCTCGATTACGGTTACTACGGTGGGGTTTTTTCCTACCGGGTACATAGTGTCCTAACTTGGTAATAGGTGGAGCTCAACATTAGCTCCAATTATCTTGGTTGGTTTTACGACCATTTATGTTGTTTGGTGTATAGGTATTTTTAACTTGGACATTAAAAGTTATATTTTAATTGTGACCACAAATTTATAGCACCAATTTTTTGCTTTGCTGTTTATTTATGGTTATTACAGGCAGCAAAATTTGGGGAGGAATTCTTTCTAATATGTTAATGGAACCATTCACGCCGAGTACAGTAGATGTGCTGATCAATAGGACTATTTCAAAATTAGCATTCCAGTCACTCGTTCCATCTTTCCTATGACCATCAAGACTTGCTTAGATAATCGAATAATGTTTGGCATAAGGCCTGGCATTTATTTGTGATAATGAACACAGAACCCCATCTGTAATGATAACATAATGTTTCATTCTGTAGAATTTCTTCCTACATTAGAATCGAGCATTGATGAAAAGTCCGCTACTAGCAGCTGTTAAGAGACAATTTAATTCCAGCTGTGATAATTCACCGTGGCAGACATAGGCTGTTATATGTTGATACAACAACCTCTCTACATTTGCATTTTTATCAAAGGAACAAATGTTTTCAACATTTCTGTACAGATGGCATTCAACCATCTACACCCTGGTTAATGTATTTCTCTTCTAAATTGCTTTATTTTAAAGCATAAATATTTGAATATATTCTATATGCTCTAATCATAAGAAAATAATGCAAGATAATACTTTTTATTTATGCCCAAGTACATTTTTGAATTATATCGATTGAATTGTACCATTTTATTATGTTCTTTTCCTTTTCTGATTCTAATCTGATTTTTCAATGTGCAGGATTTGTAGATCACCTTTATACTATGTTTGTAATTCTATCAATGCTTTCTTTGTGCAGAAACAGCAGTGGACCGATGAATGCTTTAAGGTACTCCTTGTTTCATGTTTATTTTTCTCTTTTTATTTATGTAATTTACAAAATTGCCAACAATGAACACATTTTATTTACAATTATATATTGTCTTTTTCATCCAAGTGACTAATATAAAGCTTTTGAATGTGACATATTTAGAATTTACACAATGGTATGAAAACTCTTTTGAGTCAAGTGATCAGAATTACTTTGCTATATTAGATATTACATGACTTTTATGTCTTTTCTTTTGGATCATAAATAGCAAATAGATAAAATATTTATTTTGCCATATCTCTATTTTCACATATGCATCAGTTCAGGTTCTTTTAATAGAGTATGTAAACATATTGACAAATATCTAAAGAGTTCTCTTAATGGACCCTTTTTAATTAATTTCTATTTCAGGGTATAGAGGCGTCCTTCAAACAAAAGGGTCTTCAGTAGAGATGAGCGTTTTGCTTTGCTCAACCCTGGTTTATGATACAGGTCATTGCTCTCTTGCCATGGATAGGCGCCCTGAGAATTTCCTTACCTTTTGGGATCCCAAGCTTAGATTATTATTAGCCGGGTTGGCGAGATGTCACCTCTGTACTGCACATTGCACAAATTACATCAATCCAAGCCGGCAAATCAAATTATGTGCCAGGGAATCTGGAAGTTCATGAATTCACGCATCTCCTGTCCACATCAGTAGAGCATTAACCTGGACCATGAATAGGATTTGTGCAAAGCAATATGCTTATCTTTAGCCTTCAGTAGTGATGAATGCACTCCACCATGCTCAGGTGCTTGGTACTCAAAAACATCAAGTCGGATGCTTGGTCATGCTAGACTTGAATACAAGCAGAATGGAAATCAAAGGGAAACTCCACCATTTTCCCAGAAGATCTTCTGGAAAAATGCTTAAGGTTCCCATTTACTTCCACTATGCTTGGTACTAGAGTCAAGCCCGTTCGAGCATCCGATTTGGTCTTTTCAAGTACCAAGCACCCGAGCATGGTAGTGCTCGCTCATCACTAGTCTTCAATCAAAATTACGCTGACTCTGAGCTGTGAAAAATAAGCCAGAATATAAGTGGCCACAACATGACTTAACTGTCTACCAAATACATGTTTTGCCAACAGCTAGGTCTTCTGACTCCATCATATACATGCACTCTCGGCTTGGCCAAGCAATTATCTAATTTTTTCGGGGGAAGGGCAATCATCCGCTGCCAGATAGCTCTAGATTTAGCCTGTTTACTGTAAAAACAAAAAGGATTGGGCTTTCAAATTCAAGTAGCCCAATCATTTTTCCATTGACATTATCAATCAATGCTTCAACCATAAAATGTAGTACAATATTCAGCTCATATTTTCACAGCTTTTTTGATACAGACTTGATAAAATAACATACTGGCCTTGATTCATCAGGTTGAACCAAAATTCTGTCTTAAAATTCTTTCAAATGTTGCAATTTTGTTTACAATTGTGTTGCACAAAAAGTTTACTAAATTTGTACTTTTCCACCACCTCCACCAACTTTTTAGAAAGCATAATGGAGCAGGGGAGGGAGTAGCTGAGCGTACAGGACAAAGTCATTATATTTTACACCAAAAGAATAGCAAAAAATATGGCTGAAATGTACACCAGTATCTGGAGACATTTCTTACAATGGCACGTAGCAGCTATTTAATGCTCTTAATACATTAAGGAGCGCAAGCCTCTAAGCTCTTCTGGCAAACATTCCTGCAGTAGACCCTCCTTGACACTGGGTTTTAATTTTCAGCACACCTGATGGTAAAACTACTAAATTTTGCCTATTTGGCTGCCCGGGATGGGCAGGTAGCAAAAAACAATTCTCTTTTTTTTCTTTTAAACCTTTTAATGTTTTTTTTCTTACCGCTCCTGGTGTTTCAGTTTTTGTTTGGAGACACAATATAAACCATATACTGTGTGTTTTATTATTCTGTTTGTTGTTTGTTCATTGGGACCTTCAAGCACCTTTGGACAAGAGAACATTATAAAAAATTTTAAAATAATCCATCTTTTTCATTTAATTATTACTTAGTGTCAGCTAAGATAGATCTAGGGTCTATTGAATGCCAGATCAATACAATTTCCACTTTAGGCAGAAATACTTAATTTAAAATCATTATACTTTACTAATCTAACAACTAACAGATCACTATTAAGGGAAATATCAATATGTTACTATTTATTCAAGTGCAGAAAAACAAAAAGCCAGCACTAAATGTACACTTCAGCACTAAACATTCCAAACTGTACTTATTATAAAAAATTTTGAGATTTTTGGCAAAAAATTGCAATTTCTTGAGCTGCCTCGCCACGTCACGGCAATTCTCATTTGAGGCAGTCCTACACTAAAATATTTTTATAAAATGTGCCATACGGCCTCACATATGAATAGTAGAACTGCTCTTAGCAGCACTCACCTGGTCTATTTCAATCCCGTACCCATGACTGAGTCATGGCTGTGGGCGGGACAGGTCCAAGCAAATGCTGCATGAAGTAAATAGCCTGTGGACAAGGCCTGATGACAATGTGAACAGTCACCAACCGCCAAAATCTAGACAGATGGAATACATTGCAAATTGGGGTGCATAGCAAAGTGGGGGTCAGCCACCGACCAATTCAATGAAGAAAAACAAAAAGCCAGCACTAAGTGCAGTTGAATTCTACTGGGCTTTATAAATATCCTTATTCTCCAGAAGTCAGATTTTTGGTACTTCGGCTGGCTGTCCTCCATTTCGCTAAACTATAGAGGGCCGACAAAGGTAGAAAACAAAACCCTAAAGATGGCTTTACACGCTACGACATCGCTAAAGCGATGTCGTTGGGGTCGCGGATTTTATGACGCACATCCGGCTGCGTTAGCTATGTCATTGCGTGTGACACCTATTAGCGATCTTGAATCATTGCAAAAATGTTCAAAATCGGTGACATTCCCCCCAATCTCAATTATTGTTGCTGCTGCAGTTACGATGTTGTTCTTCATTCCTGCGGCAGCACACATCGCTACGTGTGACACCGCAGGAACGAGAAACCTCACCTTACCTGCCTCCCGCCAGCAATGAGGAAGAAAGGAGGTGGGCGGGATGTTCGTCCTGCTCATCTCCGCCCTTCCACTTTGATTGGGTGGCCGCTTAGTGACGTTGCTGTGATGCCGAACGAACCGCCCCCTTAGAAAGGAGGCGGTTTGCCGGTCACAGCAACGTTGCTATGCAGGTAAGTATGTGTGACGGGTCCGCGCGATTTTGTGCACCAAGGGCAGCGATATGCCTGTGATGCACAAATGATAGGGGCTGGCGGGTACGCATGCTAGCGATCTCGCTAGCGAGATCGCAGCATGCAAAGCGGTCTTAATACCTAACTGCTAAGCTCTCTAGCCATCTCTGCTGCTCCCTGTCCTTTGTATGGTCCTTGTTTCCTCTTCTTAGCCCCGCTGTATGCAGAAACCCAAGTAATCTTCACATTAGGTCGGGAATTCCAGCCGTAAGGCAATGATACAGGTCCTATCATAGCATCATGTCCATGACTTGACAATGCACATTTCCTGGAATGTCCCAGTTCTAGTCACGGCATTTCATGAGGATGCATTGGGTTTTAGCTTGCGACAGCAGTAAGAAGAAGCACCAAAGACCGTAAAGAGGACAGAAAATTGTGATGGTGGTAGGAAGGTGAGTATTGGTTGTCTTTTCCCTTTATCTACATCTTCAGTTCATTATGCCTTGTCGTTTCTCTAGAGCCTAGACCATAATAATGGACATTCAGTTTCGGGAGAATTTCCCTGTAAAGTCGGCAAGATTTGGTTAATTCAAATCAGATCTGCTCATCTATAATACTAAGCTCCCTTTATCCATTAATTTCTAACCCATTAGTACTTTTGTGAAATAGAAAACTCTTCTCAATATAAACCAATACAATATTATTATTTGAGATATGATATGTAGAGATGAGCGGACCAGTGGAAGTTTGAGCTCTGCTGGTTCAGCCGGACTATATATAAAGTTCTGTTCTGGACCCGGACTTGACCTGAAACCTAATGGAAGTCACTGATTGGGCAGTTCATGTCTCCACTCTCATGCAGCCAGACGGTTAGACCTTTTTCTATTTTTTTGGTGCACACTAAATCCAATTACGCTCTTGTTATCCCCAGACAAGCCATTCAAACACTCTATGTGGCTCGAATCAGGTTGAGTGCTGACCGTACCCGAGCATAGTGATGACTGGTTAG
Source organism: Anomaloglossus baeobatrachus (assembly GCF_048569485.1). Taxonomy (NCBI): domain Eukaryota; kingdom Metazoa; phylum Chordata; class Amphibia; order Anura; family Aromobatidae; genus Anomaloglossus; species Anomaloglossus baeobatrachus. The sequence goes on from NC_134362.1 coordinate 150,041,099, forward strand.
CAGACGTAAAGCACCTGAACTCTGAACTTGAACACTGTTTTTTGGTAAAGTCTGTGTTCGGTATGAACACTGACCTTTACTTTTCAGATTTTCTCATCTCTAATAATGTAGTGACTGTTAAAGGCATAGAAAGCAGTTACATCTCCTTATATGTTACCACCAATCTTTCTAGCATCGGAAATATTTATTGATATAATATTTCAAAGGTTTAATTACAGTGATAATGAAAACAAGTTAAAACGCCACATAACAAGAATGAGTGTTTACCCGCATTGTTAATGTGATATGTTAGATTTCATTAAGCAGTAATGGTGTAGCAAATGAGTCACAAATTACTGTTGCATCTGTTAGAAGACCACATTAGTGCCAAATAACTGCAAATGCAGCCATTGGGTTATGGTCATTAGCCAATCGCTTCTGATCATGGCCAATCTATCTATGGTAGATCAGAGACTTGGAGTTTCCGTAATGTGAAAAGTGACTGTTTTTGCCTTAGAAAAATAGAAAAAAATAAATAAACATATAAACGCCCACTGCTGTGGATTTAGTATAAATTGTGCTCTGCATCAAAAGTGATTATTTGAGCTTGAACAGTCTATCCAAATAGCATCTTCCTATAGAATTGCAGGGCTCATCACTCCTGACCCCTAATGACAGCTGACAGGTTGTATACGCAAGCAAAGGGTTTTTAATGTTTTTGCTTTTTTGTCCACTGTATACCGCCTTCATACAGCTTGCGGTTATTAATTTCTATCATCATTAACAGTTTGAGGAATGACAATGTATTGCAGCTAATGAGATCGTTCCCTAGAATGCATCTTTTCTTTTTTTTTTCTCCTATTAACCGGCATGCAAAGCTTTGTCTCACGTAATAGTAATTGTGTTTACTGCACAATGGTGGAATAATTACGTTTTGTTATAGTTAACAGACATGTAATGAGGACGGTATCTGTCTTCTACTCTGCCCAAGATCATTACCAATATTTTACCCCTTGATCTTAGAGTGGTCTGTCTTCCCACTTTAATTATTTTAATAATATGTTTTGTTAACTTGAATAATGAGTATTATTTTTAGTAGTTTATATTTACTTCATACTTATAATTCCTTTTATTTTCCTATACTTAAATGTAATTTTTAATATTTTTTTGTATTTGTTAACATTTATAATATTTTTTATATTTTTTTATATTTTTTTACATTTCTGTCAAGCTGTAAATAATACAATTTTGGCTTCAATGATTTTAGAATTAGAATCATCAATTTTATGTGTGCATGCAAACATACTTGTATTCATATGTAATATGTGTTTTGGGGGTATATATATATACCCCTCAGAAATGTAATAAAAAATAATTATGAGCTCAGCTTTAAAGAATATACCCCAAAAAATATACACTGTGTGCAGAATTATTAGGCAAATGAGTATTTTGATCACATGATCTTTTTTATATATGTTGTCCTACTCCAAGCTGTATAGGCTTGAGAGCCACTTACCAAGTAAGTAAATCAGGTGATGTGCATCTCTGTAATGAGGAGGGGTGTGGTGTAATGACATCAACACCCAATATAAGGTGTGCTTAATTATTAGGCAACTTCCTTTCCTTTGGCAAAATGGGTCAGAAGAGAGATTTGATGGCCTCTGAAAAGTCCAAAATTGTGAGATGTCTTGCAGAGGGATGCAGCAGTCTTGAAATTTTCAAAGACTTGAAGCGTGATCACCAAACAATCAAGCATTTCACAGCAAATAGCCAACAGGGGCACAAGAAGCGTGTTGGGCAAAAAAGGCGCAAAATAACTGCCCATGAATTGAGGAAAATCAAGCGTGAAGCTGCCAAGATGCCATTTGCCACCAGTTTGGCCATATTTCAGAGCTACAATATTGCTGGAGTATCAAAAAGCACAAGGTATGCCATACTCAGGAACGTGGCCAAAGTAAGGAAGGCTGAAAAATGACCACCTTTGAAAAGATATATATATATAAGACATTAGATAAAACGTCAAGACTGGGCCAAGAAATATCTTAAGACTGATTTTTCAAAGGTTTTATGGACTGATGAAATGAGAGTGACTCTTGATGGGCCAGAGGGATGGGCCAGAGGCTGGATAAGTAAAGGGCAGAGAGCTCCACTCCGACTCAGATGCCAGCAAGGTGGAGGTTGGGTACTGGTATGGGCTGGTATCATCAAAGATGAACTTATGGGACATTTTCGGGTTGAGGATGGAGTGAAGCTCAACTCCTAGACCTACTGCCAGTTTCTGGAAGACAACTTCTTCAAGCAGTGGTACAGGAAGCAGTCGGCATCATGCAAGAAAAAGATGATTTTCATGCTGGACAATGCTCCATCACATGCATCCAACTACTCCACACCGTGGCTGGCCAGTAAAGCTCTAAAAAATGAAAAAATAATGACATGGCCCCCTTGTTCACCTGATCTGAACCCCATAGAGAACCTGTGGTCCCTCATAAAATGTGAGATTTACAGGGAGGGAAAACAGTACACCTCTTGGTACAGTGTCTGGGAAGCTGTGGTGGCTTCTGCACGCAATGTTGATCGTAAACAGATCAAGCCACTGACAGAATCTATGGATGGAAGGCTGTTGAGTGTCATCATAAAGAAAGGTGGCTATATTGGTCACTAATTTTTTGGGGGTTTGTTTTTGCATGTCAGAGATGCTTAATTATAAATTTTGTGCAGTTATATTGGTTTACAAGGTGAAAATAAACAAGTGACATGGAAATATATTTGGTTTTTATTAAGTTGCCTAATAATTCTGAACAGTAATAGTTACCTGCACAAACAGATATCCTCCTTAGATAGCCAAATCTAAAAAAAAACCCACTGGAACTTCCAAAAATATTAAGCTTTGATATTTGAGTCTTTTGGGTTAATGGAGAACATAGTTGTTGATCAATAATAAAAAAATCCTCTAAAATACAACTTGCCTAATAATTCTGCACACGGTTAATAAAAAAATATTTATTAGTTCAGATTTAAAGAATATATCCCAAAATGTAATAATAACAAAAACCTAGGAATATATCCCCAAAAATGTGATAATAAATATTTGAGTTCAGCTTTACAAAATATACCCCCAAACTGTAATAAAAAAATACTTATGAGCTCAGCTTTAAAGAATATACCCCAAAAAGGTAGTAAAAACAAAAACGTAGGAATATATCCCCAAAAATGTAATAAAAAATACTTGATAGAAACAATTTGCCCAAAATAAGTAATAAAAATACTTGTGAGCTCAGCTAGAAAGAATATAGTCCAAAAGTCTATTAAAAAATACTTATGAGCTCCGTTTTAAAGAATATGCTCCGAACAATGCAATGAAAAATACTTATGAGCTCACCTTTAAAGAATAAAACCTAAACAATGCAACGAAAAATACTTATTAGCTCAGCTGTAAAGAATATACCCCAAAAATGTAATAAAAAATACTTATGAGCTCAGCTTTTAAGAATATACCCCAAAAATGTAATAAAAAATACTTATGAGCTCAGCTTTTAAGAATATACCCCAAAAATGTAATAAAAAAGAAACTTAGGAATATATCCCCAAAAATGTAATAAAAAATACTTAGGAGCTCAGCTTTAAAGAATATACCTCCCAAAAATGCAATAAAAGTACTTATGAGCTAAGATTTAAAGAATATACCAACAAAAAAATTAATAAAAAATACTTATGATCTAAGCTTTAAAGAATATATCCAAAAAAAGTAATAGAAAATACTTATGAGCTCAGCTTTAAAGAATATATCCCCAAAAACATAATAAAAACATAAACTTAGGAATATATCCCCAAAAGTGTAATAAAAAATACTTATGAGCTCAGTTTTAAAGAATATACCCCCCAAATTGTAAGAAAAAATACTTATGAGCTCAGTTAGAAAGAATACACCCCAAAAATGTAAAAAAAACCCCAAAAACGTAGGAATATATCCCCATAAATGTAATAAAAAATACTTATAAGCTCAGATATAAAGAATATACCCCAAAAATGTAATAAAAACACTTATGAGCTCAGCTCTAAAGAATATACACCCAAAAATGTAATAAAAATATTTATTTGCTTAGATTTAAAGAATATACCCCATAAATATAATAAAACAAAAACGTTGGAATATATCCCCAAAAATGTAATAAAAAATACTTATGAGCTCAGTTTTAAAGAATATACCCCAAACATGTAATAAAAAAATACTTAGGAGCTCAGTTTTAAAGAAAATACGCCCCAAAAAATGCAATAAAAGTACTTATGAGCTAAGATTTAAAGAATATACCAACAAGAAATTTAATAAAAAATACTTATGAGCTAATCTTTAAAGAATATATCCAAAAAAAGTAATAGAAAATACTTATGAGATCAGCCTTAAAGAATATACCCCCAACAATGTAATAAAAAATACTTATGAGCTCAGCTTTAAAGAATATATCCCCAAAAACATCATAAAAACAAAAACTTAGGAATATATCCCCAAAAGTGTAATAAAAAATACTTATGAGCTCAGTTAGAAAGAATATACCCCAAAAATGCAAAAAATGTAAAAAAAAACCTTAGGAATATATCCCCATAAATGTAATAAAAAATACTTATGAGATCAGCTATAAGGAATATTCTCCAAAAATGCAATAAAAACACTTATGTGCTCAGATTTAAAGAATATACCCCAAAAATGGAATAAAAACAAACATAGGAATATATCCCCAAAAATGTAATAAAAAATAATTATGAGCTCAGCTTTAAAGAATATATCTCAAAAAATGTAATAAAAAATACTAAGAAAGAACAGATCTATTTACAAACATGAAACATGATCAAAGGCCACTAAATCAGGATGTACTTCCTCCTATCACATAGTTAACTAACAGCATGACGTTTCTTTCATTATTCCTGTTGTTACTCAGAATTTAATTTTTTCCCCATAGAAATGTTGAGTACAATTTTCACTTTTTCTTGTACAAATCATTGTAAACCCCAATGTTTGATCATATTTTATTGCAGCGTGAACTATAAATTTGTCTAAATATATATTTTGTATTACATGAGTATTGTTTAATGTGAGCTATTTTTTTTTACATCAGTTAGGTATCAATAAAACGGCCATTTGATATGCACTAGACCTAATGTATCTGTTGCTGAAACAAACAAAAACAGATGTTGCTAATTAGGCGCACATTAAAACACTGTTAATACTGGTAGACTATTACCGCAGTATGATAATTGCACTTAAATCTTTGATCAAGAGGATCTGTTTCTGCTGAGATTTCAAAATTTACGGAACAGAGATTTATCTTAGAATTAACGGCTTACATGTAAAAAGGCTGCATAATAGTAATGGGTATGAGGGTGTATATCTTTGTCTAGTTATACTCTGTGAACATATTGGCACTGCATAAATTATATTCTCTCTCATTCTCTACGAGGTTGTTCATGTATTTGGCAATATGTATATACATTCGCTTGACAAGACCTCTGAATGATATACTTGTGTGCCATGCCATTAGTTGGCGGCGTGTGTCACATTGTTGTGACATCATGACGTTTTCCATCAGTGCACGGCACACAGTGATGTCCTAAGCATTGTCCACCTGTAAGACATGGCCTGGAATTAAGTTTCCAAAGAGAAAAGGGAGAGGGGGAAAATAAGAAGCTCTGAGGAGCAGAAAGTGGGCTATGGGGGTAGGGAGAGCAATGAGGTCAATTTTTTGGAAATATTTTCCTGGCCTTCTGTGGTTCAGCAAAATTGAGGCCATAGCTGGTCACCTTTTCGCTAAATTCTTGTTGAGCGACTTGCAAAGAAATCCTTTTTTTGGAGAATTTGGATATTGCACTTGAATAAATTCACTTGTCTTTAATGTTTGCCGTACAGATGTTTGGCTGACAATTATCTTATTTGTATGGCTTGTTTTCGAATAGGAAGATGCTTTACTGACCAAGACTTATTATATCACTAGCATATAATTTTCATGCTTAAGTCGTCCCAGAGATTATTTCTTCTTCCAAAAAAATGTATGTATGCTTGTCATTTTTACTAATAAAGATGAGCAAACCTGAAGCTCGAGGTTCGGGTTCATAAAGTAACTTCCAAAAAAACCCCAAAGTTCGGGTTCAAAGTTCGAGTGAGTTACGAGTGCAAACCACTCAAGCGAGCAGTGCTGTACTTGAGTATGAGTGATGCTCAGCCCTGTGCAGTGTTTGATCGGCTCGCACTCGGGGTAAAATCAGCATTATCAAATGTAATGTGCACACACAGAAAATGGAAAAACTCCGCCAACCCTCTCGGAAGTGTTCTGCTTATGGCTGGAGACACAAACTGCCCAATTACTGACTTCCATTGAGGATTGGTTCAAGTCAGAGTCACAAACCGAACCTTATCTAAGGTTCGACTGTGCCCTGCGAACCGAACCTCCAAAGGTTTGCTCATCTCTATTTACTAATTAATTAAAATGTACCAAAAAATAAAATTTTAATTGTTAAGTTACTTAATTTGGCCCAAAGTTTCAACTGACTAAGCGACTCCTATTTGTTTCTTGTTTTACAGACGTTCCACACTCCGAGTCTCGGTGATGAAGAATTTGAGATACCTCCCATCACTCCACCTCCAGAGACTGATCCTTCACTTGGCATGTCCGATGTCCTGCTCCCATTTCAAGTGATGGGTGAAGCTTTGGCTGCCCAGGGGAATGAATTTACACCTCAGTTTCCACCTCAAAGTCTAGACCTCCCTTCTATCACCATTTCCCGTAATGCAGTAGACCAAGATCGAATATTGCACTCTAACGGATTGACCATGGTAAGTTTCATATAAAAAGTTAAAAAAAAACACCACCTGTAAAATATCTTATTCACCTATAAATAGAAAGAAATCTAAGTGAATTAGTATGAAGACAATATACAACTGCTGTTCCGTATGGTTTATAAAAAAATGATCTATTTAGAAATGGCCCTAAGCTAAACCTATGACATATGGATAAGAACTACTGCAATGCATTTTGCTTAGATTAAGATATTGCCCTTTATTAGCTATAAACTCTAAAGGCCTACTTTATATGTAGTAACATCAATATATAGCAGATTAGTACATTTCAGCGTTGGGGCAATCTCGGCAGTAATGAAGTTTCCCTTTTCAGTTTCATAAGGAGCCTCGGGGGTCTGAATTCCTACGGAGAGCTGAGAAATGAAATGAATAATAACTATAATCATTGCAGGAAAGCAACAGGATCTAATAATGGCTGCATGTGAAATTTCTAATTAAAAACAAGAACCACCGAGCTATTTACTGTTCTGTGTGAAGTAAAATGTTTGGGAAGACATAACATTTGTGTGATTGTGTAATATTACTACACATATTCCCTTTGTTTTTTTAAATGCACAAGGATGTTAACAAGTTGCTGGTATGCTCACCATGTCAAACCGAGGGTGATGATGAGCAGGCTGGTGTTTTTTCCACATTTAAGGACCCTGCTATTATATGTCAAAGTACCGTATTTTTTGCTTTGTAAGACTCACTTTTTCCCCCAAAACTGGGGGGGAAATGGGGGTGTGACTTACAAAACGGTTATGGCTTACTGGAGTGGTGGTAGTTGAGCAGGATCATAGGAAACTGGCTCACAGGATGCACTCGGGGAGGCATTGATTTGCGATTGAGCAGGCTGCATTGAGCTGACAGTCAGCTAAATTGAATTGCTGATTGTCAATGAGATGATCTTCAAGAAAATGGCCGCGGAAGCGGGCTTGCACAGATTAATGTGATGGACTTCAAGAGAATAGGCATGGAGTCCTATCTGCGATGCGCCGCCTCTGCGGCCATTTTCTTGAAGTCCATCTTGTCAGTCGCAAGCCATTCAATGGAGCTGGCAGTCAACTCAATGCACCTGCTGCCGAGACACCTCTGCAGACCGCCCGTCGATCAACTCACCCGCCACTGAGACACCCTGTGCTGTGACAAATCCGTAGACCACCCTCCCGCAGATCAATGGCGCCTGCCGCTACACCCCTGAGCGCAGATTGTGACCCTGCCTCCTATGACCCCACTCCACCATCGTCGCCCTAGTAAGCCTTACTCGAGGCCCGCTGCTACACCCTCGATCCAGAACATTTCCAACCCTCCTGAGCTGCAATAACCCCTCCTCCAAGCCCGCAGCTTCACCTACCCTGCCTCCTGTGACCTTCCTGAGCCACTCCCCCTGGTAGGCATTAAGATTAAAATGCACTAGGATTATAAGACGGACCTTCTTTAACATTACAAATTATTTTTTCCTATTTTCCTCCTCTAAATTTATGGTGTGTCATATAATCCGATATCTCTTATAAAACGAAAAATACAGTAATATATTTATTATCAGGTCTTTGATTACAGGAGTTGGGGGCATTTCCCTTTACTAAAATATATAATTGGGGTTAGTGTCGCAAATCTGCTGCCAATTTACCAGGTCTGGATATAGCCTTAGTTGGCCCTATTCATACTTTCTGGTAGAGAATAAACTTGACAAATAAACATGGCCATTGCTGAGGAAATGTACACTGATCATCCATAGCATTACAAACACTGACAGGTACATTGATTATCATTGATTTTTTTGTTACTATAGCACCTGTCAAAGGCACTTGTCAAATCAGTTCTTAAAGATAATGTGTTGGGAGTAAGACAAATGTATAAGCTTAAAACGTAACTGTTGTTTTAAGTTGTTTCATAAATCAATAATAAACATGAAAATAAGCAACTTTGTAATATTTCTTATCAGAGAAATCGGCTTCTGTTTCTGCCAGAATTGATTAGCCCTGATCAAAATTCTCAATTCTGAATTCATTGATTTATGAAATAAAAATTAAAATTACGATTACGCTTTAAAAAGTCCTGACCAAATTATTTATTTCATGAACTGTCCTAATTTGTTATGTAATGATGTTTTCTCCAGTTTCTGATGTCGTTCCTGTCCCATTTGAGCGTTCCTCTTCTATGCTGTCTTACGCAGGAACCGTTTTGTGAGGTGGAGCAATTTAATTCAATGTAAATCTATAGAACGTCAAAATGAGGCGCCATTTACTTAGACAGAGAATGTGACTTGAATAAAACATAAACCTTAGGGTGAGCTGGTTAGTCTGATTGTAGGTCATTTGAGCAAAAAGTATAACAGAGAAACGCTGGTATCTAAGGAAGTTGTGAACTGTATGTGTATATATATATATATATATATATATATAGCTACACTTACACATAATTAGATGGGTAAAAAGGACAGTTTCTGTAATAAAAATGTTGTTAGGAATTTTTTAAGGGACCGGGTTACTTTGACAAGGGTCATATTGTTCTGTCCAGAAATTTGGGTGAGCCTGTCTACATTTTGTGTTGGGTTCCTGATGTGGAGAGATTGTTTAGCACCCCACCAAATGTAGTCTAATAAGGTCTAATCAGTGAATCATCAATATATTGTCATGGTCTCTCCTCATGGTTTATTGATGTGCTTCGAGAACAAAGGCTAGTTCACTTGGTGTGAGCCCACAAAAGAGCTGCTCTTGCACATATTTCTAAAAAAAAAAAAAAAGAAAAAAAGTCATCTTTGGCTATGAGAAGAATGTGTTGAAACCGAATCTGTAGAGCAGAATAAGTTGCTAAACTATGACTTCCAAAAAGCGTCAACGAAAAAAAGGCAGCCATATTTATTAACACCAAGACACAGATTTAATGCACTGCAGGATTCAGCAGGTCTGCGTAATAAAGGCTGTGGAAGCAGAGGTGCAAAATACTGATGAAACAACCAGTCATAAGTAGAAATGTGCAAACCCAAAGTTTGGTGTTTGGTGTCATACCAAACACAGACTTAAAAAAAAGGCAAAAAAAAACAGAGTTCAGATTTGGAGTTCGGGTGTTTTACGTATGAAAATCTGCATGTGGATGGAAACCCGAACTGCTTAATTAGTAACTTCCATTTGAGTTCACGTCAAGTCTCGGTCCCAACTTTCTATATAGCCTGGGTGAACCTGCCAAACTGAACTTCTACTGGTCCGCTCATCTCTACTCAAAAACCTACAATTCATAGAAGGAGTGATACCTAATATTACAAATGCACATGGATAAGGCTTGTAAACAAAGACTTCCAAAATGTCATCAGTAAGCATCAGACGTAGATGAGGAAGCAAAGGAAGAAGGTGGCCTGTTCTGAGGAATCAGGTTTTCATTTACAATACATAGACTTTCTGATTTATGTATGTAACTTAGTTGGGCAAGAGGGTCAACCAAGATGGAACCTGGGAAGCAGGTTTTATGATGCTTTTGCCACTATTCTGCTGGGAGATTTGGGCCCTGGCATCCATATGGACATTACTTTGGCATATTTAATTTGTCTAAGCGTTATTTGAGACCAAGCACAAATTTAAGGAAGTGATGTTCATGGCAGGGCCTGTTTCGTCGGGATTGTGGGCTTTGCCACACTTCAAAAACTGTTCAGTAATGCTGTAATTAAACAGTACAAATAGATCAAGGTGTTGACTTGCCTTTTAGTTCCCCATATTTCAATTCATTTGATCAACAAAGGTATGTTATAGAGAAGCATGGCCGATCTGTAGAGGTTCCTCCTCAACTTGCAGGACTGGAAGAATTTTCTGCCACAGTTTTTGTGCCACATTCCACAGGACACTTTCATAGGTAATGTCGAGTCCATGACATATAATATACATCTAAAAGTAAAAAACACGGCTGAAATCTTGATGACTAAAAGTTTATTTTCTTCCTTTATTGAATCATATTAAAATGACATAAATAGAAGTTGGACAGTTTGTTGACAAGTTTCGGCGTTCAGCCTTGAACACTGAAATGTGTCCATGAACTATCCTACACCTCTTTGTCCATTTAATATGATTCAATAAGGGAAGAAATAAACTTTTAGTGATCAAGATTTCAACCGTGTTTTTTACTATTAGATTTATATTATGCCAGTGTATTTATAAGTGTAATAAGGTTATGACTTCAGAGCACTGATTGCACTGATTGATAGAGCAGGATTGGCATATGCACACCTTCACTCCATTCAGAATTGGGCTGTTGAGCCCAGATCCTATCTGTTGGAACCAAAGTGACCAACAAATTATTTAACATCCAATGGATAGGGTAGATTTTTTTTAATAATCCTTAAAGAGGTTGATCACTACGTTTACATTGATGACCTATCCTTGGGAAATGTCATCAATGTCTGATTGGCAGGGGTCCGACACCAGGCACCCCCACCGATCAGCTGTTGTCAGTCCTGGCGGCGGAAGCAGGCAGCAGGACATGCTAAGTTCTGGAGCTGTTACATATTCAGATAGCGGCCGGATACTGCACATCGGCCTCCCAATCTAATCAATAGGAGGTGGATGTGCAGTACCCGGACGATCAGAAGGTGGAGCAGATTCGGAACAGAGCATTACCGGCTGCCTGCTGCCACTGCCAGGACCGAGAATAGCTGATTGGCGGGGGTGCGGCGTGTCAGACCCAGGCTGATCAAACATTGATGATCTATCCTAAGGATAGGCCATCAATGTAGTGGACAATTTCTTTAAAGTCTAACTCACTACTCAAGACCTAAGTCAATGATATCAAAGATATTTTTAGTGCATCCACTTTCAAACAAAATTATATTCCCAGCTATCACAGACATTTTTCTCCTTGTGTAAAATTATAAACATGTTGGATTCCGCACCTAAACGCTCTTCCAAAATGCCTTTTCAAAACATTGTTCTGCTCTACCTAGCAGAACCGAAAGGTATTAATGTGGGCTTAGCCTTGTTATTGTATACAAACTAATGTACGTAACTAATCATTCCAGCACTTCACCTTTCTCCTGCATCTGAATGTGGAGCGTGGTAAGAACAAAAGGCAGTCGTGAATTAATTTTCACCTGCCTGCGTTAATTTGCCAATTTATTATCTAGATTGCTTGGCCTTTCTGTTTGTTACACAGTTCATTAAAATCTCCAAAATCAATATTTTGACAGCTCTTAATAAGATGTCTATCTGTTCTTACTAGAAGGGCAAATATTTATCAATAGGCTAGCAATGAATCATTAAATTAGTTATTGAGCAAATTGTTTTACCTATAATGGGAAAAGGACCTGTGGAAATAATACCTATATGTGCCTATAAAATCTCCCAGTGCGGCACTGGGTATTACCAAAGTAAATCCACTAGAATGTGTAAAGATTAGTAACTCTGTACATAAAGCATTGCAAATGTATATTTTTTTATTGATACATCCTTTATTATAACTAGATTGCTATTGTAAACAGTTTTTCAACAGTCAAAACAGACTTTTTAGAATGGAAATCACCATAGCTTAACACTAGAAGTCCCAGAAATTTCGAGCTCCCCCCTGAAGTCCCGAAAGAGGGTCAAATGACCCTTAGTCCAAGCTTAATAGAACTAACTAGAAACTAAATGGCTTAACTCAATGGAAAACAACAACCTCCTGTGGTGCGACAGTAATGGCCTTAATTACAGAACAAAAGACGGTGATTATAGGATGTTAGCTAAAATCCTTCAGGTCATTTGACCCGTCCCTGGGTTCCATAGGTAGAAATGTTAAATGACCCCTCTCTGGGACTTCTCGTGTTAAACAGTACCTTGCATTTAATTCTTTTTTTTAAATAAAAAGTACAATCTAGAATTTTGGTGCCCGAGTGGATAGTGCTCACTCAAAACATTACTTTGTGTGCAGGCCCATAGACTTTCTATTGGAGCTTTTTAAGAAACTGGTTGAGGTCTCATTATTGTTACAAGGTCTCAGGTGTGAAAGGGGAGCAGGAGTGTTACATTTGGTGTTATCGCTCACACATATTCTCATGCTGGACACCGGAAGTTCAACATGGCACTGATGAGAAAGAATTCTCTGAGGGTCTGAAAAAAGAATTGTTGCTCTACATAAAGACGGACTATAAGAAGATTGCCAACAGCCTTAAACAGAGTAGCAGTATAGTGGCCAAGACTATTCAGTGGTTTAACAAGACAGATTCCACTCAGAACAGGCCTCACCATGGCCGACTAAAGAAGTTGAGTGCACATGCTCGGTGTCATACTAATAGATTTTCTTTTAAAAATACACATGCCAGCATCACTGCAGAGGTTACCAGAGTGGGGTTTCAGCCTGTCAGTGCTCAGACCATACTCAGTACACTGCATAAAATTGGTATGCATGGCTGTCATCCCAGCAGGATGCATCTTCTAAAGATGCTACACAATAAAGACTGCAAACAGTTTGCTGAAGACAAGCAGACTAAAAACATGGTGTACTGGAACCATGACCTGTGGTCTGATGAGACCAAGATAAACTTATTTGGTACAGATGGTGTCAAGCCTGTCTGGTGTAAACCAGGTGAAGAGGACAAAGACAAGTGGGTCTTGCTGCAATCAAGCATCGTGGTTGGAGTATCATGATTTGGGGCTGCATGAGTGCTGCCGGCTGTGAGGAGCTATAATTTGAGGCAACCATGAGTGCCAACATATACTGTGACATACTGAAGCAGAGCATTATGCCCTCCCTTAGGAAATTTGGCCACAGGGCAAAATTCCAACATAGGGAGCCCAAAATACACCTCCAAGATGACCACTGGCTTGCTGAGGGTGCTGGACTTGCCATGTGTCTCCTGACTCAAACCCTGTTGAGCATCTGTGGGGCATCCACAAAAGGAAGGTGGAGGAGCGCAAGGTCTCTAACATCCATCAGCTCCGAGATGTCATTATGTAGGATGGAAGAGGATCCAGTGGCTCCTGTGAAGCTCTAGTGAACTCCATACCCAAGACAGTTAAGGTATTGTGCAAAAATAATGGTGGCCACACAAAATACTGACAATTTGGTAACAATATGGCCATTTTCATTTAGGGGTGTACTTTTGTTCCCAGCGGTTTAGATGTTAATGGCTGTGTTGAGTAATGTAGAGAGCATACCAATTTACACTGTTATACAAGCTGTATACTGACTTCTTAAAATTGGATCAAAGTATTATGACTTCAGTGTTGTCCCTTGAAAAGATATAATAAAATATTTGCAAAAATGTGAGGGGTGTACTCACTTTTGTGATATACTGCATATAAACTGGAATGTATAAAGCAAACAAGCACTTTGTGTAGTTTAGCACACTCCATGGAATATAAAATAAATAGTTGTAGAGGATGAGTCTGTTATAATTTAGAAAGTTTAACATGTCCAACATTTGTGAGTATAAATGAGGCTGTTGTCTTTCGTTCAGGAATTTTGTGGCTGGTACAGACATTGCAGTCAATGCAGTAGACCCAGCCTTTGTACGTCTTTACCCTAAAACATGCTTTGAGTGGCATTTCAAAGTTTGTATACAGACCACAATGCTAGACTGTTTGTCTGAGGCCCCCTTCACCCGTCCGTCTCTCCGGTACGTGTTAGGTCCATTTCCGTATGTACCGGAGACACGGACACACGTACTCCAATGTTATTCAATGTATGGAGTTACACATGCGTTTCTCCATAAGGTGGGTGTGTCCGTGTTCGTGATACTTTTGTCCGTAAAACACGGATGCATGTCCATTTTCTGCACGGAACACGCACAAATGCACCCAATGAAAGTCTATGATCTATGAGCTATGGTATTCCCTGCTTTCCCCTGCAACTGGTGCCTATGATTGGTTGCAGTGAGACATGCCTATACACGCTGAGTGACAGCTGTCTCACTGCAACCAATCACAGCCACCGGTGGGTGTGTCAATATCAAGCAGTAAAAAAAATAAATAAATGATTTAAAAAAATGACGTGCAGTCCCCCCCAATTTTGATACCAGCCAGGGTAAAGCCAAACGGCTGAAGGCTCGTATTCTCAGGATGGGGAGCTCCACATTATGGGGAGCCCCCCAGCCTAACAATATCAGCCAGCAGCCACCCGGAATTGCCGCATCCATTAGATGTGACAGTCCCGGGACTGTACCCAGCTCATCCCGATTTGCCCTGGTGCGTTGGCAATCGGTGTAATAAGGAGTTAATGGCAGCAGCCCATAGCTGCCACTAAGTCCAAGATTAATCATGACAGGCGTCTCCCCGAGATACCTTCCATGATTAACCTGTAAGTTAAAGAAAATAAGCACACACAATGAAAAATCCTTTATTTGAAATAATAAAAAAACCACCCTCGTTCACCACTTTATTAAGCCTTGAAAACCCTTCCAGCTCCGGCGTAATCTACGGAGGTCCCACGACGCTCTCAGCTCTGCTACATGAAGGTGACAGGAGCTGCAGTAGAACATCGCCGCTCCTGTCAGCTCCACGCAGCAACTGAGGAGAGAAGCGCGATCAGCGATGAAGTCACAGGTGAGTTGTGGTCTCGGGTGGAGGATCCAGCTAGCCGCGGGTAAGCTGAGTGACAGCAGCGCTAATCGCGCTGTTCACTTTAGTCACTCAGGGGATTAGCGGTCACCGGTGAGTCCTTCATGGGTGACCACTAATCAGTACGCGACACAGACAGAGCCGCAGTATGACAATGAAGTCGGGTGAAGTTCACCCGAGTTCATTCTCATCGCGCAACGCTGTCTGTCTGCTGTCAGCGGGCATATAGCAACGTCATTGTGCATCACACACGGAACATTTCACATGGGCAACACACGGACATTACACTTATGTATCTCACGCACACACAGACATTCCACATGCACAGACGGCTAGCATACACAATCACACGGATGTCACACGTACCAGAAAAACGGCCACAAAAAACGGAACACGGACCCGAAAAACGGCACGTAAGACATGAACGTGTTTTTCACGGACGTGTGAATGGGGCCTGAGGCTGTAAATTCGTGTCGGGAGATCCATGGTCAGCCTGTGCATTGGGTCTGTATGCGGAATGTGTCATACACTTCATGTAACTCATCCTTATTGTTATGGGTTGTAAATCTAAACACAGTAAAATTATGTCCTACATTTAATATTCTTGAATTACTAAAAATTGTAAATTTGTACAAAAGATTCCTAAATCTAAATTTTGCTAATAATCCATAACTTTGCATGAAACAAATAGTTAGGGAGTGAGGCTTACATAATAGTGTATTTTGGACAAAAAAGTTCGAACGTTGGAGAAACAGTATTCCTTGAATATTTTATTTATTTATTTATTTTTACTGCTTTATATTAGAATAGAGTAAAAAGTATATAAAAAAAAATCACACAAAAGTAAAAAAAAGATATTTTCCCTTTCAAACTGGCCTCCTCAATGACTTTGCCATTTTAAGGATTAGAAATCTTCTGTTGTATACTATTACTTCATTGTTCCAAAGGAATATAATTATAGTTTTTCTTGGAAAAATTTTATAAGATTTTTTTGAGTGATAAAGAAAACTAATGCACTTGATGGGTTTATGAGTAATATTGTACCTCTTTTGTTCTGTGGTCTACTTGACACATTCACCTATAAACTCGAATTCACAATTGCCAGAGGAACAGTTAAAAATAGGTTATGTCAAAGTTCCTCAATGCTTCCCTCAGGGTTTGTGTTGGCTAGATAAATAATAATATTTTTGCACTACCATCATATATTTCCCAGTGGAAGACTGATAAAAATGAACGGTGACTTCTCTTATTGCTTCATAGACATCTTGAGATCCATAAACTGAAGCCAAGTTGCTTGTTATCTTAATAACTATAGGTTTCGGTAAAATGATTTCATGTCGTAAAAGAGCTCTATGAAGTGTATGTTGCATGATACAATGTTGATATGATTTTAGTACATTGGATGTTTCCAATAAAAAGATATTATAATACAGCTACAATAATTTGGATATAATTTCTAGACTAATAATAATCATTATAACAAGGTCACAGACACAAAACAAATAAGGACTGTCTAATAAAGTTAGCCAGTTCAAGACCAGGCCATTTACCCCTGCTCCTGTTTAGGACCATTTCCGGGGTTTTGTACATGTAGTTAAATGAGCTGTGAAAAAAAATTATTGTATGATTATTTATATAATATTTAATTTACTATATATATATAATATTATTTTTGCATTTTTTTTGTGATACTTTGGTTGTAATGTTTATGCTTTTTATTTTTTATTTTTTTTTTGTTCATGTCAGGTGATATTGGAGATGAAATTGTTTTTCACAATAATTTATTTATTTTTTTATAACTAGTATCCAGCACAGCTTCTGCTCCCTCCTCCCTCCTTTTGCTCAGTAATCGCATGACTTTTTCTGAAGGAAAAAATGCTGTTAGCACTTCCTATTACTGAAATACTGTGCCTGTTTAGTGCTGTGTCTATATAAGTTGGGAAGGCAGAGATAGTAATAAACCATCTCTGCCTTCTCTATGAGGAGTCCGGCTGTGTCTGACAGCTGGCTTTCCACCCTTTCAGCTGCACGGTTCCATGCATCTGCTTGACAATGCAGGGACATTTTAGAACATCACTCTGATGCAGAGTTAAACATGGTCCCATACATTTATTTTTTATATGCATTCTGGAATAATACTAATAATAATAAAAATAATAATCGAATATATAAAGCTGAGTGTGTGTGTGTGTATGTCCACTAAAGGAATCCGCACCGTCGCATTTACAATCACGAAATTTTGCACGGATGCCTCATGTGAGCCAAGGAGCGTCGTAGACTATGTTTTGACAGAAAAATGTAACCCCATGCTTTACAGTTAGTCTCTAAAATCCTGCCGCCATTAAACTGAATGGAGGTGGGAGCTATAGGTTATTAATAGCAACTGTCAGTGGTTGCTATAGGAACAAAATAAACTGTTAGTTGAAGCTTATGTGTGATGTTATATGATGTTGGTGGAGAGATGGATAGAGAGACAGAAAAAGACAGACAGACAGAAAAAGACTGGGAAAGAGACAGACCTGGAAAGAGACAGCCCTGGAAAGAGACAGACCTGGAAAGAGACAGCCCTGGAAAGAGACAGACCTGGAAAGAGACAGACCTGGAAAGAGACAGCCTGGGAAAGAGACAGCCTGGGAAAGAGACAGTCCTGGAAAGAGTCAGCCGGACAAAGAGACAGACCTGAAAAGAGACAGAAGGGCAAAGAGACAGTCAGGCAAAGAGACACGGGGAAATAGAAAGACCTGGAAAGATACAGCCCTGGAAAGAGACAGCCTGGGAAAGAGACAGCCGGGGAAAGAGACAGCCCTGGATAGAGACAGTCCTGGAAAGAGACATTCCTGGAAAGAGACAGTCCTGGAAAGAGACAGCCGGGGAAAGAGACAGCCCTGGAAAGAGACAGCCGGGGAAAGAGACAGCCCTGGAAAGAGACAGCCGGGGAAAGAGACAGCCCTGGAAAGAGACAGACCTGGTAAGAGACAGACCTGGTAAGAGCCAGACGGGGAAAGAGCCAGACGGGGAAAGAGACAGACGGGGAAAGAGACAGACGGGGAAAGAGACAGACGGGGAAAGAGACAGACCAGGAAAGTGACAGACCAAGACAGACGAAAAAAGAGACAGATTGAGAAAGAGACAGACAGACACACACATAGAGACAGACACAGAGATAGAGAGATACAGACACAGAGATGGAGACCGATAGACTGATACAAATACAGACAGAGATGGAAAGAGTCAGACAGAGACATAGACACAGACAGACAAGGAAAGAGACAGACAGAGAGACAGACAGACAGCGACACACAGACAGAGACTGGGAGAGAGGCAGAGACAGTTACTATCCCGGGCAATGCCCGGGTACTACAACTAGTAATCATATTAATAATAATAATAATAATAATACAATAATAATATACTCCCTCACATATCAATTCCTACAAATTTAAATACTCTGTAATAGTCTTCATTGTATCAAAAAACGTTTTGGTGTCTATGAGACACCCCTCTATACTAATGTGTAAATGAAATGAAATAAACACAAACACCAAAAAAATCCTTTATTTGAAATAGGAAAAAAAAAAGCACCCTTTTCACCACTTTATTACCCCCCATAACACCCCTGCAGGTCTAACGTAATCTACACAAGGAACCACAATGACATTTTTCCAAGCATACATATACATTTTCAAGACTAGAATAATTAATAGAAGTCAAGCTGAATTTTAGATGGAGATTTCATGGTGATCTAAATAATCTGTATATTTTTTCATCAAAATATCAGTTTTCCCTTGTATCGTTTCAGATACAGATGTTTAAACAAATGCATGTTTAAAGAACACTACAGATTTCTTCCTTTAGTCAGTCTGTCTTCTTTTTTTAGATAACCAAAAGATAACGGCTTTATCTCTCCATGTCTCTCCCTTCTGCCCCCGCTTTATTAACACCTCCCTATAATCTGTCGAATTTTACTGAGCAGTATTGACATCAGTGCAACAGTGGCAATTGGGGTAATAAGAGGTTAATAACAGCTCACAGCTGCCACTAAGCCCTAGATTAGTAATGAGAGGTGTCTATGAGACTCCCCTTATTACTAATCTGTAAGTGAAATGAAATACACACAAACACCAAAAAAAATCCTTTATTTGAAATAAAACAACAAAAAAGCACCCTTTCCATCACTTTATCCCCCCAAAACACCCCTGCAGGTCCAACGTAATCCACATGAGGAACCACAATGACATTTTTACAGGCATACATATATATTTTTAAGACTAGAATAATTAATAGAAGTCAAGCTGAATTTTAGATGGGGGATTTCATGGTGATCTAAATAATCTGTATGTGTTTTAATCAAAATATCAATTTTCCCTTGTATCTTTTTAGATACAGATGTTTAAACAAATGCATGTTTAAAGAACACAATAGATTTTTTTCTTTTAGTCTGTCTGTCTTCTCTTTTTAGATAACCAAAAGATAGCGGCGTTATCTCTCTGTATCTCTCCCTTCTGCCCCCCTTTTTTAACACCTCCCTATAATCTGTCCAGCTTGCTGAGCAGTATTGACATCAGTGCTACATCAATTTCAAAAAGTGGATTATTTTTACAAGACAGCTATTGTGACATATTGGGTCAGTCATAAATGAAAGATATTCATGCAAGCATGCAATACTTGTAATGAAGTCTCACTCTGACCTTCTGTATGATTGATTCGGTAATTTAGTTTTCTCAGGCAGTGCCTGAAATGAAATGAAATCATGTTGAACAAGTTTTGAATACCCACAGTGCACCAGGAGAAAGAAAAATCTGCAGCCCCAGAGGCTTGCAAGTGAACAGCTGAACGATTTATCTCTGTGCTATTATAGCCTATGCCAGAATTCAACATTTTCTTTTTTTTTTCTCTCTTTTTTTTTTTTTTTTCTTATTTGGCTTAAGTACTTAATTCTGCAGGTAGCTCTAAATGGGAAAATAAAATACTGTCCAGATTTAAAATGACAGGACAGAAAGTATGTGCAGTGCGCTGATAAAATATCTTGAATAGAACTGACCTTTCATGTAGCTGAAAGTTACTTGGGAATTTGTCCTTATAATTACCATATAGATTATTTTTATTTCTTTCCTGCAATGAAACACTTCTCAGAACAGCAGTTGTGATTGAATGGAAATTGAACTTGTTAACATTCTCTTCTGCTTAGTCTGTTGTATGTAAGAGAAGGTTGGCTTTGATGAATTTAGAAATTCTTTTTCCTCTCGATATACACAAAAAGCCAGTCAAATATATTATATTGGGACCTTTTATCTCCAGCTCTGCAAAGCTAAATGGGTTTTCGCTAAATGAGAGAAAACATTTATAATGTTACCTGTGCGCATTCCCTTGTATCGAGAAGACAAATGGCTTACAATGTGTCCAAAGCCCGGTAAATATATTTACGCTGATTGCTTGTACAAGAGAAGGGATTTGGTTGGGATCAGGGAGATTTTGTTAGTTAAAATGCTCAATATAGTTATAAAATCTGCTGGAATGGAAAAAGCCGAACTGGGAAACATGGAAAGGATATTTAGTTATTACCTATAAGCTTTCCCTAAATACTTTTTATTGGTTTAATGGTTCAAAGATCCTTTCTGAAGATAACCGATGAAGTACTAAAAAGGTTAAAGGAAACCAAGAGCTGCATGATTGTCAGAAAAATACCTCCAGCACTTCTGAGAAAATATCCTTTAAGATGTGGCCGGGAAGTATTGCTGGAGATGAGACCAATCCGCCGTCACCACCGAAATGGCTTTTCTCAGCACTGTAGGGGGGGTGATTGACAGATTTCTCTTATAGAAAGAGACTATGGATAACCTAGAGCTGGTCATGCAGAAGCTGGCCTCTGGTAGAGCCGATGTAGTCTCATTTCAGTCTACCATCACTACCGGAATGGCTTTTCCCACCATTGCTTTAGGTGATTGACAGATTTCTCTTATAGCAAGAGACTAATGGATAATCTAGAGCTGGTCATGGAGAAGCCGGCCTATGGTAGAACCGGTGTAGTCTCATTTCAGTCAATGGTTCCCAACTGGATCATTAAAGTTCCTTTAATGCCAGATCATTTGTGATAAAGATTTTGCTAAATACTTTTTATTGGTTGAATGGTTCAAAAATCCTTTCTAAAGATAACAGATGAAGTTCTTTAAAGGTTAAAGGGAACCAAGGGCAGCATGAATCATAGCCTGGCTGCATGATTGTCAGAAAAAAACCTCCAGCATTTCTGAGAAAATATCCTTTAACCCTAGAACGCATACCTTGGGCCTCGCAGGCCTGCTAGGTTACTTATTTTCTATTGTAGATTTCTATGGTTGTGTGTTCTAGGGTTAAGATGTGGCCGGGAACCATTGCTGGAGAGGAGACAATCCTGCCTTCGACACCGGATTGGCTTTTCCCATCACTGCTAGAGGTGATTGACAGATTTCTCCTATACCAAGAGACCTGTCAACCTAGAGCTGTCCGGGGAGAAGCTGACCTATGAGAGAGCCAGTGTAGTTTCATTTCAGGCTATGATTCCTAACTGGATAATTAACCCCTTTATGACCAAGGGCGTACTGGGACGTCCTTGGTCGCCTCCTTTTGGTTACCACGGCATCCAGTGGCGATCCTGCCATATTCCCCACACTTGTCTGCTGATATGATCAACAGACATGTGTGACTAACAGGCGCAGGAGGATGGGAGATCAACTCATGCCTTTTAACCCCTTAGATGGCGCTGTCAAACACAGACAGCTCGATTTGATTCAGACGGGGATCGCATTGTTACCTGTCACCATCGGCATAAGCATCTATGCTTCTTTTAATGCATTCCATTATTTTATTAGCCTTGGAAGCAGTTACCTGACACTGATCAATAAAGTTGAGTTTGCCATCCACCCATACACACATCTTTTTCGGTGACCATTTTACCCAGTGTTTTACAATAAAGTACATAATTATAATTTTAATTTCCTCTGCCCCAGTATAGGACCTTATATATACACATTAAACTTCAATTTTCATTTCTCAGCCCAAGCCTCTATCTTACATAATTCCTTCTGTAATATTAAATTATCTTCCTCTGTATGAATTACCCTACAGTTTAGTATAAACTGCAAATATTGAAATTCTATTCTGTATGCCCCTACCAGATTATTAATAAATATGTTAAAAAGAAGAGGGCCCAATACTGACCCCTGTGGTACCCCACTGTTAACTGTGACCCAGTTCGAGTGTGTTCCATTAATAACCACCCTTTATTTCCGGTTACTGAGCCAATTTTTAACCAATTTACACATATTTTCTCCTATTTACATTTTGTCATTGTGTGTACCAACAGAATATTTTTGGATTATTTTTACTTTTGAGACAGTTTCTTTGTCTCAATCTTTGCTACCCAGATATCATCTTTACAGATTAGATTTAGTTTTCTATAATTGTTTAATACCTCATTACTACTCTCTTGTTTTAAGGCCCTGTGCGCACACTGGGTTTTTTTACGTTTTTGCTGCAGAAATCTCTTGAGAAAATGGTTGTAACCTTTCTGCAGACATTCCTCATCAAAACCTATGGAAAAAAAAATAGCTGTGCACACACTGCATTTTTTTCTCAAGAACATTCTTTCTGCAGAATTTCTTGAGAAAAAGAATGAGCATGTCACTTCTTTTCTGCAGGTACCTGCGTTTTTTGCCATAGATAATGGTAAAAAAATGCAGGAACCAACCTGCGGAAAAACGTATCAAAACCGTGCTAAAACACATGCATTTTTTGCCGCGTTATTAGTGCGTTTTTTGAACGCATGTGCACTAATTTTTCAGTCTCTCAAGAAATTTCTTGAGACAAATCCTTTTTCTAGTGCGCACAGGTCTTAATTCTCTAAACACTCTTTTTTGTAATTTATTGCCCTCTTTAAATCTGTATTTAGCTATAGTGTTTTCCTTCTATTTTTAGTTTGTTTATTCCCTTATGGTATATATTGTGCACAGGTCCAATTCAGGATGCTTATAAAAGTGTCCCATTTGCTTTGTCTAATTTTATTTCTCAGGACATAGTCCCAGCTTATGGCATTAAGTTCATCTGTTTTATTTTGGAAATTCGCATTCCTGAAGTTTAAAGTCCTTGTAGCCCCTTTACCATACATCTTAATAAAAAATACAAGAAAACTTATTGCTTTGTGCTAACTTTTACCCAAGTGAGCTCCAACCCATATATTTGATATGTGGTCCAGCCTATTGTTTAATATTAGTTCTGGCACTGCCGAACTTCTTGTTGGATCCTGAACTAACTAGTTGTGAAATGTAATTGTCTTTCATTATTGTCAGAAACCTGTTTTCTTTGCTCGATCTGCAGGTTTCTGCTCCCCAATTTATTTCAGGGTAGTTGAAGTCCCTCATAATAATGATTTCTCCTGATTCACTGCTGTCACGCTGCAATAAAACGTGGCCTGGAGTAGTGCAGAGGAGTCATCACAAGGTGGCAGCAGAGTAACATCACGCTGTACTAAGATGTGATCTGGAGTAGTACAGCAAAGTCACCACAAGGTGGCAGCAGAGTAGTCAGAGAGCCGAGTCAACAACGGGAAGTCAAATCAGTATACGAGGGGTGAACAAACTCAGAGTCAGAAGCAAGCAAAAGTGTCAGAATCTGAATGGTAATAGAGAAAGTCAAAGGGAGAGAAGAGTCATGTCAGGAATGGAAGCGTAAGTAAAGTACCAGAAAGACTAAACTACAAACAAAGGTATGAAAAGCGGGGCGGGGCGAGGGGAGACTGACACAGTTTAGGCGAGAGAGAGAGCATGGCAGGACCGATTGGATACCATAACAGAGCCAGCTACACACACTATGAAATATAGACTATCACTGGCGCTGAGCCAGAGGAGCAGTACCCAGATATAGTGTCCCGGAAACCAAAATGAGGCAGGGAGAAATTAACCCTTGATAGGACCAGGCCAGAGATACCTCAGCTTCAGATACCGGCCTGGATCATGACAGCTGCTTCATCTATTTGCTTTATGAGGATAATGTCTGCTTCTTCCATTATATTTGGAAACTTATAACAAACCCATATCAGTATTTTATTATTTTTTCACCCTCCCCTAAGCACCACTTTAGGGTTTATCATTAGCCTCACATATATTATAGTTAATAGAATATTATCACGTAGGATGAGTTTTAGGGACTATTTGACATATAAACACACACCTCTATGATGAACTGCTCTGAACAGCATAAACGATCAGAAGATCACAGTTTCATGTCCTTTAAAGGGATTAAAAAAACAATGAAAAGTAAAAAAAAAAAGTTTTTAAAAACATGAAAAAAAACACAAGTTCAAATCACCCCTCCTCTTCCGCCACTGAAAATATAACAATAGATAAACAAAAACATGTTTGATATTGCAGCTTTTAAAAATATCCGATCTATCAAAAAGTAAATAAAATAATCTGATCGGTAAACTGCGTAATTAAAAAAAAAATCTAAACACCAGAATTAAGGTGTTTTTTTGGCGCTGCAGCATTGCAATAAAAGGCAATCAAAACATTGCATCTACACAAAAAAATCCAAAATGTGGTTACTTTTTGCTGATCTGGCACCTATGGGTTTTGCAAATAGAGTCTGCAAGCTATGCTAAGAAAATCTGTGCTCCAAAAGTCAAATGGTGCTCCTTACTTCCTGAGGCTTGCCGTGTGGTCAGAAAGTTTGTACAGTAACATGTGGGGTACTGCCACATTCAGGAGAAATTGTGTAACACATTATGGTTCCTTTTTAACCTATTCCTTTTTTGAATATTGGAAATCTGGGGTTAAAACAACATTTTAGATATAAAGAATGTAATTATTTTTTTTCACTACCCACTTCTACTGTCAATATACTCACTGCACCCCTAGATGAATTCATTGACTTTGTAAAATGGGGTCAATTATAGGGGATCTGCTTTTTTGACATATTAGGGGCTCTGTGAACATAACATGGCACCCCTAAACTATTCCAGCTACATCTGAACTACAATATGATGCTCCTTCCCTTCTGAGCTTTGCAGTGTGCCACAAAACTAGTTATTGACCACATATGGGGAATTGGCAAACTCGGTTGAAATTTTGTAACAAACTGTATGGTCCATTTTCTCCTATTACTCTTCTGAAAAATAAAACTTTGGTTCCAAAGAAACATTTTAGTTGAGAAAATTGTATTTTTTTATTGTTACAGCCTGTTATACAATTCTACGAATCACCTCATGTTTAAAATTCCTCACTACACCCCAAGATTAATTCCTTGAGAAGTATAGCTTCCAAAATGGTTCATGTTTGGGGGGTTTCTGCTTTTTTAGCATGTCAGGGGTTCTTCAAATGTGACATGGTGTCCACAATCTATTCTAGCCAAAATGGCGCTCCTTCCCTTACGAGCCCTGCTGTGGGCCAAATTAATAATATTTTTCGCCACATATGAGGTGTCTGTGTACTCAGGAGAAATTGCACATACAATTGTTGGGTATATTGTTTTCTGTTACCCATGTAAAAATGCATAAATGAGGTAAAACCAACATTTTTGTGGGAAAAAAATATTTTATTTTCTAGCCTCACTGTTATAAAATTCTGTAAAGCACCTGGGGACTTATGGGGCTCGCCCCATATCAATATGGGTATCAACATACTCAGGAGAAATTGTCCAACAAATTTTATGGTCCATTTTTTCCTGTTACCCTTGTGAAATGCAACATTTTCAGTTAAATAAACATTTTTGGGAAAAATTCTGTGTTAGTTTCTTAGCTCAATGTTATAAAATTCTGTGAAGCACTTTGGAGTTCATGGTGCTCACCTCACATATATGATGGGTCTAGTTTTAAAACAGCATCATGTGTGGGGGGATTCCACTGTTTTGGCCCATCAGGGTCTTTGCACACGCTACATGATATCCACTATCTATTCCAACCACTTTTTCCCTCCAAAAGTCAAATAGCACTCCATCCCTTCCTTGCGCCCAAACAGTAGTTCTCCACCACATGTCAGGCTTCAGTGCAAAACTAAATGAAAACATTTAAAAGACATAAAAATGCTTTTTAATGTACTCCTATTTATCAGAGCTATAGAACTACCTTCATGTGTTAAGACTTTCAAGTGTTCGTATCTGACAAACACAGTCTTCATTTAGAGCCTGGGGTCCTTATATGCTAGGAGGGTCTAGTTAATCATCTGTAATGATCTTCTATTTGTATAGGTGATACCATACAGTAAAAAAAAATACATTTCTGAAAACCATTCAGTAGAATGCTGCTGGCATTATTATTAAGTTGTTATTGACTCTCTATGATCATAATAATGTCATTTCTAGTATTTGGGTCTTCAGGCTTCTCCATGGAGCTCTCATGATTTTTTTTTTGCAATTCTACTCATCCATCTTCTTTTTGGTTATCATCTTCATCTTTTTCCTTTTACACTTGAAATTTTAGACTTTCTTGCAACATATTCAAAGTATAAAGTAGTCCAGTTAATTGTCCAGAGTTATATACATGCTTACATTTCCAGTAAGATTCTCTCTTTTCTATAGACTGTAGAGATGAGTACATTTTTTTGAGTGGAAATTAATTTTACTAAAATATTCAACAAGGGTGATTGTACCTTGGCAGTTTACCAAAGACTTCCCCCTGCACTTTACGGGGTCAGGACGCTCAGGTCCTTTATACGCTATCTGCCTAGCTGTACATTTTTGTATATGAATACAGTTTCCCTGACAGGTTAAGGTGCTATTGTGATTAAATGTATTGATACCTGGGTCGGTCCTATACACAGTGTGTTTGCATTTAGCCCTGGCCGGTATGCTTCTTTCCATCCCCAAATTTTTGATAAACCTCTCTTGTCATAAAAGTGAGCTGTACTTTGTACTAATATTGTCTATACACTGTCTAAGGGTAAGTTCACTCAGTGCGTTTTTCGCGGCGTTTTTGCGCGTTTTTCGGGTGCGCTTTTGGCCTCAAAACTGCATGACTTTGCTTCCCCAGCAAAGTCTATGAGTTTTCATTTTTGCTGTCCGCACACAACTTTTTTTTTAAGCTACGTTTTTGAGCTTAAAAAAATGGACATGTCAAGTCTTTCCTGCGTTTTTCTGCGTTTTCCCCTCATGCAATGCATTGGAAAAACACAGAAAAACGCAGTGATCAAAAACGCAGCCAAAAATGCACCAAATCATGGAAAAACATGCGTTTTTTGCCGCGTTTTTTTGACGGGGGTGCGTTTTTGTGCGTTTTTAGCAGCCAAAAAAATATGTAGTGAATCCAC
The DNA here is from genome assembly GCF_048569485.1 of Anomaloglossus baeobatrachus. NCBI lineage: Eukaryota > Metazoa > Chordata > Amphibia > Anura > Aromobatidae > Anomaloglossus > Anomaloglossus baeobatrachus. The sequence continues at coordinate 150,068,698 of NC_134362.1, forward strand.
TGGACCAAAGGGGGACCCGGGCTTACCCTGATGTGGGAGGGGATTGACTAAGCATACACTGGGGTAGACGCCAGGTGCCACTCCCAGGGCACTGTCAAGGACTGTGACAGCTGACCCCCAGGGGAGGGAACACCAGAACGGACACAGGTGTAGGCAGGTACAGTCTGAATAGCTGAGGCAGACAGGATATGGCTAGAGCATACCGCTATGGGCAGGCTAGTATGGGAATACAAACATAGATGACAACTAGCTACCAAATGGTAGACTAACTATAGAATTTATACAGGCATCTACCCTAATGGGAGTGTGCCTTAAGTACCTAGTGCCTTACTGCCAAATTCTGTAAATAGTGTGTCAGCTCTTTAAAAGCAGGGCAAGTTCATGCACCCTAAGCACATTCCCAGGGGACCTGTGTGGCGTGCACAAGCCCCAGGAGGAGATGGCAGACAATGGCGTGGACTACCGTGGAAGTACAGGGAAGGATGCTGTCCAGCTGCTGGGGTAAGTGAGTCAGCATCCATGTTAGGGAGCGGCAGAGTAGTGTAGGGGTGTTGGCACTAGACCCTCCTTAAGGATCTCAGGGCATCTTTTTTTTGTCATCATATCTCCAGCCTATACACTCTAGGCCAGAACTTCAGGTCACAGAAGTCACTGTGCATCATACGTCCATGACATTTGCTTTTTATATATTGATTATACTCTGGGGCCTGGATAGACCCCAATATTTAATAAGGGATGTACAATTCGAGGAGAACAACTTTTCTATAAAATGAATATTGTATAGACATCTAAGCAATTTGATTAATTCAAATTTTGTCAGATCCACTCATGTCTAATTAGCTGTGTCCAGACCTTATTTGCTGTAGACTGGTATTGCATATAATCCTGATACAAAGCATAATAGTGATGGGGTGTTTTTTTTTTTGTAAAGTTTGTTAGACCTACTATATCCATGTGATACACATACAAAAACAATTTGTTTCTAAACCTTGAAATAAAATATACTTTCAGACTAGACTTGGACACATCGCATTCCCCAGCTATCTAATAAAGAGCAGCTGTTACCATGTGCATTATCTGCATGTATATCAGTAAACAGAATGTACAAGGGTTAAAGTCCAATGTTGAGCTATTACAATTATCCATTCAGGTTGAGTAAAACGAAAGGCTGTCATTAGCACATCCTAATCATGACTGGATTTTAATGTCTCATTAAAGTAATTAGCCCTCTGCCTGACTTTCACAGATTCTGACTCCACCAAAGGAATCTTCACACATGGAGATGAGCAATATAATTTTGTCATTTTATGAATTGAGTAATTTTGTGTGACAGATTAATATGTGATATTTTCCTTTGTTAGGTCTGTCATAAATGCTAGTTAATAGGAATGAGTGCAACCTCTGAAAGACCCAATTGACTTGTAGTGATGTCTTCGGTTTCATCATGGCATCCGTGATTTTAGAAGGGTAGATAATCTTGGCCTTTCTGTTTTTCAGCTTATTTTTGAACAGGAACATTATTTTCAACACATCCAAATATGAAACTAACTAATAATCCAAGATCTATTCATTAAAATGCCCTTTTTTATGGAACAACCCTTTTTGAAGGAGCTGGAACTATCTTTTTGTTCTACTGGTTTGTCTTAAAGGGGTGGTTCACCCATATTTATTATTTGCTAGATCGATATTGTGATGAGAAACAATGTTTCTCTCAAATACCTTCTGTTGGCAATAGTGCCTGTAAGAGGCACTATTGTGGACCGCTGTTCCCCAGCTCCGTGACCTCAGGGATCTGGTGATGTCACATCAAGTTCCTGTTCACGTGACATCACCGCGGCCGGCTGCAGTGTCCGCAAGTGATTGCCTGTGGACTGTGTTTCACCACTCAGCACAGCCCATCAGCTCCCTGCTCCCTCCTCCCTCACAGCAAAGCGCCACAAGCAGGTAGGATGCTGGGCTGTGATGAGAGGTGAAATATCGCTTACAGCCCAGTGACTCAGGAAGACTGGGGCCGGCCGCGGTGATGTCACGTGATCAGGAACTTGACGTGACATCACCGGATTCTCGAGGTCATGGAGCCCTGGAGTCAGGCAATGGGAAACAGTGGTCCTCAATAGCGCCTCCCACAGGCACTATTGCCAACATAAGGTATTTGAGAGAAACATTGTTTCTCAACATAACATCGATCTAGCAAATAATAAATATGGGTAAACCACTTCTTTAAAGCCATAGATGTTAGAAGGACGGAGACTTCTTAATATATTTCTTATGGTTGGATAAAATATGAGACAAATAGTAATCCAAAGAATGGATGAAATTAAATTAGGAATTGCTTAGGCATTTTAATTTTTTTTGTTATATTGTTCCTTTAAAGAAAACCCCCCAAAATTATTATTTTTAGCCTTGGTTTTATCATTTTTGTTAAGTGAGAAAGAGTTAATAAATTATAGCTGTATCTGAGGATGAAAAATTAGCATTTTTGACAACCTCTTTTTTCCCGATATTTACAGAGCATTTTAAGCTTTTACTTATATTTTTGTCTCCACTCTTTATGACCTTATATTTAGCTAACATTAGCACATTTTCAATTAATACAATGTTGGGGCAATGTTGCCTAATGTGTTGCAGATAAAACAGTTATTTCATGGGTCATTAATGTGTTTAATGCGTGGAACATTCTATTAAAACAAGCACTTATTATTTTTATGAAGATGTTTATTACTTTGGTTAACAGCCAGAGTACAACTAGATTTTTGAAGGCCATAATCATTCATCTTATGTGAGCTTTGCCTCTTTTGTTTCTGGCTTTTCTTTTCGCAGAAGATTTGGATTATCATCAGCAAGCAGCCAAAGATTTTTGTTATTTCAAGCTGAGATTGATAGATGTTGTTGAAATTACATGCAATACAATTACACACCTTCAAAGATTTACAGCAGTGGTGCTAAATAGCTATGAAACAGAATAAGAACAAAGGAGAGGAGAGAGAAAATTGTTTATAATGGAATTTAAGAATTGATACTCTGAAGATCAACATTCACAATTCTGATTTTGCAATCTCTAAATGTCTATGTAATGCAAATACCCGTGTTTCTCCAAAAATAAGACAGGGTCTTTTGTTTCTTGCTCCGAAAGATGCACTAGGGCTAATTTTCAGGGGATGTCTTTTTTCCTATGAACAAAAATCCACCTTTAGTCTTGTAATAAAAAATCATCACTTATTCAAATATAATCATATTACATTCTGGAACGTCAACGTAACTCACAAAACCAATCAATCAAGGGCCATCGGGTCCAACCAGAAATCAGAGCTGCAGCAACAAATAACCACAGGGTGTATACATAAGCAGTGCAGACCTCAAAGAAAAAAAAACCTGTTAAGAATTAACTTTTAATGATTAAGTTAAAAGGCCAAAAAAGACACAAAAAATTGGATCAAAATTGAACCACGGTACCACAATAATTCAGGGGGTAGCAACAGTGAAATACTTTTACTAATAGATAAGATAACATGCTAGGTAGGTTACAAAGATAATATAAGACATATAATACAATCGGAACTCTCAGGTTGAGGGGAATTAATTACCCATTCTAGTCACTAGGTATTTAAAGGGAAATAACCCTGATGAGCCCTAGACGTCTCTAACTAGCAATGGAGGGTGTGACACCGTAACTGTTTTGGGCACCCCCATTCACCGTAGGGAAGCCCTAGACCAACCCTACAGTGACCCTGTCCAAACTGTAGCACCTATCAACAGAAAAAAAAACAAGTTAAATTAACTTATCTGAGTCATTTTTCGTGTTCTGACGCGTTTATCCCCAGTTTCCAATACACCAGGGTTCATCAGGGGACAAAGACATTCAATGTATAAGAGACCCTGATCCAGAGACTCCAAAGACAGGACAGCTGTGTGCCAAAATCTGGGGATGAGGATGATACCATCGGGTGCTTTCCTGCACTCTATATTCTATCTATCTATCTATCAAATCAAATCAAATCAAATAGGCTTTATTGGCAGAACAAAAAAACTATTAGCAATGCCAAAGCAAAAAAAGAAGTGTGACAGGGAAGTGGGTTAGGGTTGTGGAGATGGGTGTTGGGGCCACAATTTAGGGAATGATGGTCCATTTGGAGGTTTTTAGTACCCCTCATCTTATGACAAGTAGAGACATATTGGGCGGCGATCTCCACCATTGATTCTTGTTCCCCCAGTTGGATGCGGAGTTTCATCGTTTTCAGGCTCAGGGTCTGCCTGTCTTTGGGGTGGTGTAACCTTTCCAGATATGGGGCCAGAGTGTAGTCCCTCCACAGTGACCGGTAGATGGTGAGTTTCTGAGAGTTCTCTAATTCACTCTTCCAGTCCTCTATGTATTGCATCTTGCAGCTGTCTGAGATCTTTTATTTGGCCTTTTGTCAGGGTGTGTTGCTGACTTTGGCTGTTCTGGCTGCCGGGGTTCCTGGCTTGCTCTGGGCTCTGGCTCAGCAGGGCTTTATGATGATAGGAGCTGGGGTTGCTGTTCTGTATGTGCACCTGGTGTGATAGCGCCCGCTTGTGTATATTGAGCCATAAGGTGAATCGGCCCAGCTCTGCCTGACAGGCTATGTTTGAGGTGCTGCGATGGACTTGGAGGAGATATTTGCAGAACTCCAGATGGAAGACTTCAGTTGGGCTGGAATCCCACTTTGTTTGGTCTGGATAAGTCACCGGGCCCCATACCTCGCTGCTTATACAGCAGTATAGGTGTAATGACGCTGTCGAATATCTTGAGCCAAACTCTCACCGGTGGTTTGAGGTGGTACAGTTGTCTTCTGATAGCATAAAAGGTTCTGCATGCTTTCCCTTTCAGAGTCTCTGCTGCTTGCTTAAGGCTCCCAGTTTGGCTTAGCTCCAGACCGAGGTAGGTATAGCTGCTGGTCTTCTCCAGCATGGTGCCATTTAGTGTGAGGGAGGGAGTAGAGGTTTCATTATACTTCCTCTTCTGAAACACCATGACTTAGGTCTTCTTATGATTGATGGGCAAAGCCCATGTGGTGCTGAATGTTTCTAGCACAGCCAGGCTATCTTTGAGGCCTTTCTCAGATGGGGAAAGCAGCAGGAGGTCATCTGCGTACAGCAGGATCTTCACCTCTCGGTCATGCAAGCTGAGACCTGGGGCGGGGGAGGATTCCAAGGCTGAGGCCAGTCCATTTATGTAGATATTGAATAGAGTTGGGCTCAGGCTCTATCTATTTATCTATCTATCTATCTATCTATCTATCTATCATCCATCTCTTATCTATCTATGTATGTATCTATCACTAAAGGTCCAACAACCTTAACCTCGGATTACAAAAGCTGGAGTCCCTAAGTCCCCGTTCACACATCCATGATAAAATACACATACGTTTTTCACGGTCTATGTTGAAGGTGCGTATGGCCATCCGTATACCTTGATTTTGGCACACATGTGTTCTCCGGATAGCACACGGAGATCAGGAAGTTTTTACTCACCTGTCCCCAGCGCTACTGTCTCCGGCACTGCTGCTTCCAGGTGAATATTCATGAGCATAATGAGCATGCCCGGAAGCAAGTGACAGCAGCACCAAAGACAGCGTACTGGAGACAGGTGAGTATAGAAAATCATTTTATTTCAAAGGCATGTGTTTTCTCCAGTACACACATGTCACACTGATGTCAAACAGATAACAGCACTGTGTGGCGTATGTGATATCAGTGCTGCCAGAGAAAAAGGGACTTGTCTCTATGCGGAATACATGGATATGCGTGTGTGCCACATGGATACACGTCTGTAAAAAAACACGAATGCGCAGACCCATTGATTTTAATGGGTCTGTGTATGTCTGTGTCTCAAATACGTATGAAAACGAATGTCATGCATAACTGGAATCTTAAATGTGTGAAGGGGGCCTAACAGAGAGGTGACCCTGAAAAATAGCACAGTTTGAATCCTCCTAATGCCGGTACTGACTGTAACTAGAGGTTGTGTTTGGAGTGGGGCTTATATTTCAAGCATACTTCAAAAATCCTGTAAATTCATGCTAGGGGATATTTTAAAGGTAGGTTTTATTTTCGGGGAAAAGGGGGGAATAAATTATACTATTTACTGGACTGCTTGCTTCAGTTTTGATAAAATTACTGTTTTAGCTACTGTAGATCAGTTCTCTGAATTCTGAGCTCTATCACCGCGTTCACACCGCTTATCGGTAGTTTTTGGTTTACACTCTGCATGGGCAGGAAGGTGCCAATTAGTGAGTAGAGACAAGGTTATACAGCGCTTATGATTATAATGGACTACTTGGCAGCAGGTTTACTAATCCCCTATTGATAACCTCCTGCTAATAAAATATTGATTTTATCAGACTAATCTCCAAAATCAGGTTCTGTGTCTCTACTTCATATTCTTAGATTAGATGGTAGAGACCTGATGAAAAATTTAATTTAACATAGTATAGTATTTTGTGTCAAGCCCTCCACTATAGTACTACTCGAAGAGATAGCCCACTGATGACTCTTACAGTACTTATTTTATTTTGTTGAATACATTGAAATTAAAGTTGTTTAAGAAATATTTCTACATATTGTCGTGGTACCTTGAGTTGTCTTGTGACAATAGAAAGTCCATTGATCTGTGAGACTTGTATATTTTGCCCATGACTCATCCATTGATCTCTTCTAGTCATGTGGACAATATAATTCAGTCACAGGAATACAACATAATTTCTGACCAAATGAAATACACATCTATAGTATTAAAATGCAATAATAATATAATCTAGAGAAGTACCTCTGTTTTATGGATGCACAGGTAAGGCCTCAACCCAAATTGTTTATAAGATAACACATTTTCAACAAAGAAGGAGAAAATTAAAGGTCTAAGGATATGAATTGATGCAGTGCTTCAGCATGATGGCCTCAGTCATGTTTCATATAAGCTCAATATGTTATTTTATTTTGTTTGGACTCTATGTTAAATGAAAAAATAAAGTGAAGAATATCCAGGCTTTCACAAATTCTCATTGCTTTTTCATATACAACATTAAGGCATGGCCACTAGAGATGAGCGAACCCGTGGAAGTTTGGTTTGGCTGCTTCAGTCAGACTTTAGATAAAGTTTGGTTTGGGACCCGGACTTGACCTGAACCCCAATGGAAGTCACAAATTGGGTAGTTCGGGTATTCGCCCACATGCAACCAGCCATAAACAGAATACTTCCAGGGGAGGGTAAGTGGGGTTTTTCCATTTTTTTGGGGGGTGCACACTACATCTAGTAACTCTGTTGTTACCCCAGTTTGAACTATTCAAACACTGCTAGTCTTTCGCATTGGGCTGAGCACTGAGCGTACCAGAGCACAGCAATGCTCACTCGAGTGGTCAGCATACGTAAAGCACCCCAACTCCGATCCCGAATTATGTTTTTTGTAAAGTCTGTGCTCGGTACAAACACAGAACACCGATCCTCGGGTTTCCTCATCTCTAATGGCCACCACTCTTGACCCTAAATAGTTTTAAAGTTTGTTAAATATAAAATTAATTGTTAATGGGAATTTGTCAGCAGGTTTTTGCAAAGTCAACTGAGGATAACATGCTCTAGGAGTTAAAACAAAGATATCAGTCTCTTTTCAAGCTCCATGCTGTTGTTTACTTGCAATGATTGATTTAGGACCAGGTCTATAGACATTGTGCATACAGAGCCTATTTTGGGCGGGGTTTGGTTTCTTAGCTCTGCTGCATTGCTAAATCTAAAAACTCTGATTGTGTGAGAACTGCTGCACCCAGTAAACTAAATGATACATTATTGGATTCAGGGTCTGTTTGCCTACATCATCCTGGTCTAAGATGTAGTAGCAAAAAAAAACAGCTGACAAATTCCTTTTAAGTAGTTTGGTATTTTTTTTCACTCTCTGATGCACTCTCTAACCTTAGAACGCATACCTGGGGCCTCGCAGGCCTGCTAGGTCACTTGTTTTCTGTGGTAGATTTCTGTGGTTGTGCGTTCTTGGGTTAAAGGCTCATATTTGGAGATATTTGAAATTATTTTGTAGCTGACATATATATTCTTACTTTAGACACTATTCTTGATTAACCTTATAAAAATATATAAAATAGCAGATGAAAAGGGAAAATCTGTAGATGCCATTCTCTTATCAGTCATTACAGAGCATATTGAGAAAATTGCCATTTTATTAACTACCGTTAAGTTCTTATACTACTGACATTTTATTTTGCATCAAGTCAATTTATGGCTTTGACTTTTAAATTTAGTCGAGTCAAGTAAATTAACACATTTCTCAGTTCCTGCTCTAATTCTTCGTATAGCTTAGCATGTAAATCATAGCATCTTGAAGAGTGTTTGTATTTTCATTAAGACCAAACCATTTTCTAGGAAATTACACAATGTGTTTTTTGTTTGCTTTGCGTTGTTTCTCTCATGATAGCTACTAGAAATATAAGGTATTATTTAAAGAAAGAGGAAAATAAATAAGACATTTTCTAATTAATGACAAAATTCCTGACTCTCTACAATTTTTAATGATTCGAAGAATTGCAACAATTAGAAATCTATCCTCTCTAATGAAGTTATGCATACACAGAGACTTTAAGTATAACATTTATTGCCTAATTTCACGTGTAGCAATCAGCATTTAATGATATTAATTTGTAAGAGAAGATATACATTTTTAATTTATTTTATTCCCCTAATTTAAATGTTTTTAGTGCAGTCATGCACACGTAATAGGTAAGATTTATTATTGAATACCGATCAGAAAAGGCAATTGATATGTATCATAAGATTCATATTTTAAAGTATTGTCACATTTGTATATTTGTATTATTATATTTTCTTACTAGTATTATTGCCAAATACTGAATAACTCAAAGGGGTTGTCCACTACTAGGTAAACCCCTTCTGATTCCGCTTATTCCCCCAGTTAAAATATAAGAATCTGTACTCACCTCCAGTTCTAGCACCATTCCAGCACTGTCGGTAACTACTGTTCAGGGCTAACATGACATTGTGACATCGTTTGAGCCCTGTGTCCAGTCACCGCTGGCTTCTCTCTCCCCGCCTTCATATCAAGTGAGTTAATCAACAGGAAGTGATGCTGTGGCTGCCACTCACTTCCTGTTTTTTTGCTCATTTTGTCCGAAGGAGGTGAGAGAAGCTGGCGGTGATTGGACGCAGGGCTTCCGGAACATCACAATGTCATGTGGATCCTGAAACTGCGTTTACTTAACAAAGCTGGAATGGCACCAGAACATGAGGTGAGTACAGGATCTTTGACTTTAAATGGGGGAAACAAATGGAATCAGAAGGAGGTGTCTTAGAAGTTGACATCCCCTTTAATGGGGATTCTTGATTCGAGAAGCTTAATAGGAATTCTACTACAAAAACATAAGTTGTTCTGACTGATTTAATTCTCAAGTGACATTAAACAAGTGTCATTTAGCTACTTGTTTACTGATTGACGTCTGTTTATCTGCCTATTTACACAGGCAGATCGCTCATAACATGCTCATAAAACAATCTATAACAGATCGTTCATTGTACATAGGCCCCCATTGTTCTCAACCATACAGGTCCTGGTTACACAAGACAATGCACTGTCAAGAACAATGATCTTTTGTGCAGACCAAAAGATAATTTCATTCAAAGAATGAGTATTATGATCATTTGTTGGGTTGTTAGCAATATGTTTAGACTGCACGATTATCGTGACATGACCGGTCCTAAGAACACTCATTCACAATAGTCATGTAGTGTAAATGGACCTATACATGGCCAAATGAAATTTAGGAAAATATGTTTTTTCTTAAAAGTTTGAAGTGATATATCTTTAAACATAAAGAATTTCTGCCAATTTGGTCAGTCTAACCATATGGTGATGTGTTTTGTGAGTTAACACAAACATTTCTTTCCAAGCGGTAGAAAAAGTAGCACCTACGGCTTCAATGGTCAGTGGTAAAGAACCAGCTTCTGTGAGGCTCAGTCTGCACAGCAGCTTTACCCACAGTTGTGGTGCATGTGCTCAGAAGGTACAATGATGCACAAAAGGGTAACAGTGTTTTGAAGGTTTGACTTTCACTCTCCATGGCTCCACCATTTACTACAGTTTTGAGAGTGAGACTATCTTCATTTTATAGAAAATCTTGGTTATCTTGTATATTAAGTTGACTTGCAACTATTTAGCATATAATTAGTAATGCAGATTCTTATTATGTCACTGCATTGTTACTGTTTTGCTCCTAAAAGTCTAAATTTAATTTTTTATTATTTTGTTAGTATTTTTTAAATCCACCTTTGGCTTTCAACGTAGTCTGAATCCTTCTGGGCATTCTCTCGATAAGATGCAAGCATGTATCAACCAAAATCTGATCCCAGCTCTCTGTTTACTTTGTATATTGACAGTGAGTTGCTTATTAGAGTAGGGGGTGTGGTCGGACCAGAACATGTGAGGTAGCTAGTCCTTTAGTTATAATCTTATACTGATAAAAAAATAATTGTATTTAAATAACAGCACACAACCTAATAAGTGACACACAATCCCTAACTCATGCTGTCCTCAGATCACATAACGAAAAACCTACTGGCAGATTGCATTTAAAAGTAAATGGTCTTTCAACTTATGCTGCCCAAACCATGGTTAGCATGAATCAGCCTGGCTGCACATTTTCAACAAAAGCTCTGAAGTTTCAGAGAAGTCATAGTGCGAGAAGGTACCTGGGCACTATAGGGAGAGATGACGCCAGTCTGGCACCCACCCCTGTCTAAAGGCACTTTATGTGAGAATTTCAATGAATCAGGGTGCAAAGGCTATGGTCATTGACCTCACTGAAACAAAGCGTCTTCATTCAGTTATGCTAATTTTAATGGCTGGTCTGGTCCCTGCGCGATGTCATTGTGGAATTTACACAGTGACAGCACGCTCTTTGTTGCAGCTCAGATCTGTAGAGCCGACAACAGTGCTGCATGCATTAACTGTTAGCGTACCCGACGGGGTTCAGAGACTAGTGCTGCCTCCGTAAGTCATGTTACTTGCAGTGGCATTGTTGGGCCCTGAACGCTACTGTGTACTCTGACACCATGCACGCACTGCTCTTTTGCCAACTGTTATCAGAACTGGCAACATAGAGTGCAATGTCACTGTGCAAAATGCACAATGATAGCACACAGTAACCAGACCAGTCTCTGAAATGAGCATCACTAATGACTCTGCATTTCAGGGAGAGGGCAGGGGCTGTGACAGGGACCACAGCCTCTACCTCCTAATGATGCTTTGTTTGAGTCTACCAGCATACACTAACATTCTCAAACAAAGCGTCATCAGACAGGAAGTAGGGGAAAAAAAATGATAATATTCAGTGTTTTGAAGGAAGGATAAAGAAGTTTTAATCCAGCAATATTAGTAATTAATTTAGAATGGAGCAATAAATATGGAATTTAGATTCAAAATTCTTTAGCCTTCCAACCATCTATTAAAGTGCTAGAAAATTATAAAATACCTTTTAGATAATAATGCTAATTAGTTGGATGAAAGTTTATAATGAGATGTTTTGATAGTTAGGAGATTTTTGAAACTGGCATTTAAGAAAGCTCCTAGTAGTAAGATGGAGTTTAAAATATTCTTTAGGTTTTAACCACAGATTTGCTTCAAATGATGTAACCAAAGTGGAAATAACAATTGCAGCCCCCGGGCACTTTCCGTTTTTGCGTTTTTGTTTTTTGCTCCCCTTCTTCCGAGAGGCGTACCTTTTTTATTTTTCCATCAATCTTGCAATATGAGGGCTTGTTTTTTGCGGGAAGAGTTGAACTTTTAAATGAAACCATAAGTTTTACCATATAGTGTACTGAAAAACGGCAAAAAATTCCAAGTGCGGAAAAATTGCAAAAAAAGTGTGATCATACAATAGTTTTTGGGATATTTTATTCGCTGTGTTCACTATATGGTAAAACTGAGGTATCTATGTGATGACTCAAGTCAGTGCGAGTTTGCAGACACCAAACATGTATAGGTTTACTTGTATCTAAGGGGTTAAAAAAAATTCACAAGCTTGTCCAAAAAAAGTGGCGCACGTTTTGCGCCATTTTCCAAAACCCGTAGCGTTCTCATTTTTTGTGATCTGAGGCTCAGTGATGGCTTATTTTTTGCGTCTCGACCTGACGTTTTTAACGGTATCATTTTTGCTCAGATACTACGTTTTGATTGCCTGTTATTGCATTTTGTGCAAAATTTGCGGCAACCAATAAACGTAATTTTGGCGTTTGGAATTCTTTTGCCGCTACGCCGTTTACTGATCAGATTCATTGATTTTATATTTTGATATATCGGGCATTTCTGAACACAGCGATACCAAATATGTGTGTATTTTTTATTTTTTTTAACCTTTTAATTTTCAATGGGGTGAAAGGGGGGTGATTTGAACTTTTAGGTTTTTTTATTTTTTTTAATTTTTTAAAACTTTTTTTTAACTTTTTTTTATTTTACTAGTCCCCCTAGGGAGCTATAGCGATCAGCAATCCGATCGCTCTGCACTACAGAGCTGAGAACTGCAGATTTGCTGCTTTACTTTCAATGCCGGCTATATTCCGGCATTGAGAGGAAGTGAGTCATGTTAGCTACAGGCGTCATCACATGTGCTACCATGGCAACCACCGAAAGTCATGTGATCATGTCACGTGACTTCCGGTGGGGGCGGGGTAAGTTGACTGTCATGGCGGCGCCCATATACATATCGCTGCCAGATTTTGGCAGCGAAATGTAAGGGGTTAATGGCCGCAGGTGGAAGTGATTCCACCCGCGGCTAGCAGGCACACATGTCAGCTGTTGATAACAGCTGATATGTGCGCGGATCGCTGCCGCCTGCCGGCGGCAGGGGGCGGGGCTTACCGGCACACGATCCATGACGTACCCAGTACGTCATGGGTTGTTAAGGGGTTAAATTTGCAAATAAAAGTATCAGCATGGGTGGACCTTTCAAAATAAACCTTTTTTTAACAAATTCAGCTGGAAAAAATACTTAAACCTCCTATCCTACTCTGGTTATTTTGCATGCAGCGCTAACATATTTGCAAACATATGATATATTCTACATAGATGAAAGGTACAGCCCAAGATGTATTTTCTCAAGTCATCTTAAGGTACTCCAGCTTAATACTAAAACAGAGTATTTGAGATAGATTTTATATATATATATATATATTTATATATATATATATATATAAAATCTATTATATAAATCTATTATTGTAGCCATAAATGATGGGGATTTGTTTTGATAAAAAAACATGAAAACATTTGTTTTGATAACACAAATTAACATGACTATGATCAGTTTTTTTATGAATGTGCATATTTAATTAAACAACATTTATTTTTTGTATCCACCAGGATCAAAGACAAGCTCAGATGGCCCAATATCGTCATGACCCCTCATTAATTATGAGGTCGCTGGTACACATGTCAGATGTGGCACGGGGAGGAATAATGTCTCAAAGTCAACTCACCACCATAAACCAATCTCAACTCAGTGCTCAGTTAGGACTCAATATTGGAGCAGCTCCCATCCCCCATACATCTCCTTCACCTCCGGCGAGCAAGTCAGCCACTCCATCCCCGTCCAGCTCAGTAAATGATGAAGATGCCGATGAAACAAACCGGGTATGTATGTATAACATTTCAGATTAAATCTGGTCTAATGCCCTTTCAATTTAGACAAAAAGACTGACGGCACTCCCTGGGAGTGCCATCAGTCTTTTTGTCTAGATTAATGAAAGTAATACCTTATGACCGTGCACTCCTCCCCCACTACCCACGGGTGATTTTATTCATTATAGCAGGTTTCTACTTGCCCATACACAGGTGGTTTTTAAACCTGGAGAGAGGCTTTAGAATAAAGTAGGTATCCAGTTACGAGATATGCCTTGAAGTGGCGACTGGGCAGATATAAAAATGGCCGTTTTTGTATGCTAAATATCTAATTTTTCTTAGATTTTCTTTAGCAGTTATTCATATCTATATTCTTACATTCATGGTTTTCATACTTTAGCATTTCAGAGTGCAAACTGTCTTTTTTTTGTAATTTTAATGCCCTTTCAATGACAATATCCTTGGTATTTAGCACCATTGATAATTGACTTTTTTTTATTATTATAAATATTACTTAAAACTTTTAATAAGTGAATTTCCAACCGAAAGTAAATACTTTTCCTCCTGAGTGGACAATGACAAAGTGTAGAAAAACAGGATTTTTTTTTTTCTACAAAATAAGACCCATTTTTGTCCATGAATTCACAAACAAGAGCAGCCTGTACCTAGAAAAAAGTCAGACTGTTTCTTATTCCACTATTAATAATAATTCAGAAAGTTACATAACTTTTTTTTTTAGATATTTTTATACAATATTTTCTAGCCAATTTTTTTGCAAGTAATAGATTAGCCTCAGTATGCTTAAGAGTCCCTAACTTGAAAAAGGAGCAAAAATATGCTAATTTCTTCCGAAATATGTCCCTGTAGAACGCAGTAAATCATATTTACACTATAATTAGTCATTTACTCATTCTGCCTTTAACGTGTATTTTCTTTTGTTGACAAGCATACACACACATATACTATTGCCATATACTTCATTTAATTTTTCACAAGAAACACTCTTATGTTAAATCTCCAAATGCTTTTTTTTTCCTGGTAATAGCAGATTTATAAATAATTTAAATTTCAGCAGAATGTATTTTCAATTCACCTTCAAGAAGAAAATTCACAAGAGATTTCAGCCTGCCAAAACATGAGCTGAGAGTATTTTATTATTCAGAAATATGAATTAAAAGACAACAGAGAAAAAAACAAAATACTACAACAATTTTGTTCTAATCCCTGCTGCTTCATTTTAATATAATTGTTGATTAACTGTGCTAGTCTGATAACCGCTTTATTTTTTTTCACACATATTCTTTGTTAGAAGAATTGAGTTAATTTTGACAAGAGCAGAAGAAATTAATAAATCAGATAAATTAGAGATGAGCAAATGGATTTGATGCAAATTGAATTTGTGTACAATTTTTCAGGAATTTGCTGAACCCAATTAATTGAAACTAATTGCAATGCCCACAATCATTTTACTCATTGCAGAATATTGCATCAGCCAGAAAAAGCTCTTGTCCTGCTACGTGGTCTTCCCCAAAATTCCTTTCAGCAATTGCATCACTCAGCCAATCAAAATAGGTATAGCTCAGCCAATCAAAAAGGACAACGAAAGCCGGTATAAAAGCAAAAGCAGGGAATGCATCAACCATTTTGAGATGAATCTTGAAATGAATCCCACCAGCAGTGGGCTCTTATGCACAGCATTCTAAAATAGTGTATATAAAAGCCCAGGCCGCTGTGTAGAACATAATAATCACTTTATAATACTCACCTAAGGGGTGGTGCAGTGCTGATTGGTCGGATGGGTGTCTCTGTTCTCCGGTACTGGCGCCTCCTCTTTCGGCCATCTTTGTTCTCCTTCTTCTGAAGCCTGGGTGCAAGACACATCCTACGTCATCCACACTAGCCAATATTAAGGTCCTGTGCAGGTCAGATCAAAGTATTGTAGTGCACCTGCGCAGGACCTCAATGCCAGCTAGTGTGGATGATGTAGGACACATCATGCACCCAGGCTTCAGAAGAAGGAGGACAAAGATGGCTGAAAGAGGAGGCGCCAGTATCGGAGAATGGAGACACCAATCCGACCAGTCTGCACTACACCGCCCCTAAGGTGAGTATTATAAAGTGATTTCTACATTATACACAGTGGCCTGGGCTTTCATATACAGTTTGTTAGAATGCTGTATATAACAGCCCACTGGTGGTTGTCGCAGTTTATAGTCACCAAATATGGTGACAGGTTCCCTTTAAATAGGTGGTTCACTACTTTGCAATAGTGGCCACCTCTCTGTAAAACTGATAGGGAAAGTTTTTCTAAATACCTTGTTCAGCCTATTCTGTCTCTGCTCATCCACATAAAGTGACCCCCCAGGGCTCTGTGACCTCTGGGATCCAGTCATGTTACGTCAACTTCCAGTTGACCTGACACCACTGAGGTGGCCCTAGTCTTCTTGAGTGACTGGGCTGTGAGCGGTATTTCACCACTCATCACAGCCCAGCATCACAGCCCAGCATCACTTTTGCTTGTGGTGCTCTGCAGTAAAGAAGAACGCATGCAAGATGCTGGGCTGTGATGAGCCATGAAACACCACCCACAGCCCAGTCACTCAGTGAGACTGGGGCCAGCCTCTGTGGTGTCAAGTCAACTGGAAGTTGAAGTGACATAACCAGATCCCAGAGGTCACGGAGCCCGGGTTCACTTCATGTGGATGAGCGGACCGTGACAGTGCCACCTAAAGGCAGAATTGGCTGAATAAGGTATTTAGACAGAGCCTTCCCAATCAGTTTTACAGGGATTTGGCCACTATTGCAAAGTACTGAACCACCTCTTTAAAGGACATCACAGCTTTGGAATAGTGATATGAAGAGAAAGCTTATAAAACAATGAATAAACATTACAGATAGTGTTTGATAACATAGCAGTGAAAAAGGGTTGCCATTCATTTACCCCTAAACATATAAGTTGAGGTCAGTTTGATATTACTGTGATTGCATTAAGGAACTTAAGAGGGGTTGGATATAAACCTAGGAGACCACAAAATATTATACTCTGTTTTTTGGAGTACTTGTGATTCATGGTGAAAAATTTTATGTGACTCAGTTTTGGAAAAAATGTGGCAAAGATTTGAATTTCAAACTAATTGCTCATTTCTAAAATAAAGCTAATTTGCCCATTGTATTAACTTTTCAGACAATTGGAGAAAAAAGAGCTGCACCTGATTCCGGAAAGAAGCCCAAGACCCCCAAAAAGAAGAAAAAGAAAGATCCAAATGAACCTCAGAAACCTGTCTCTGCATATGCTCTATTTTTTAGAGATACACAGGCTGCAA
The DNA here is from genome assembly GCF_048569485.1 of Anomaloglossus baeobatrachus. Classification (NCBI taxonomy): domain Eukaryota; kingdom Metazoa; phylum Chordata; class Amphibia; order Anura; family Aromobatidae; genus Anomaloglossus; species Anomaloglossus baeobatrachus. Next base: position 150,085,667 of record NC_134362.1, read on the forward strand.
TTAAAGGTCAGAACCCCAATGCAACATTTGGCGAAGTATCAAAAATTGTGGCTTCAATGTGGGACGGCCTTGGAGAAGAGCAAAAGCAGGTAATTTTACCATATTCTAAATGGGATATGACCATAAGTTTTTCCTTGTGTGACAATTTAGAAAACGTTTTGCAATTCGTATGGATTTTTTAGCCTTATGCATTTTTCATTACCAGTATATTTTGTTATTTGCCCCCAGAGTAAAGGCATATTGGTTGTGCTTGATCATCTCAGTCAATACAGTTGTTTTTCTATTGAAATACCTAAGCCAAAAGTCTTTGGAAGACCCCTTACCTTACCAAATCATAGGAGATATTGTGCCCAGGTATTGAATCTGCGTGAATATAGTGAGGCATTATTGGGCGATGATTACTAGGTAGTGATTATCAGATCACTTTGCACAACCCCAATCCACTGTTTAGGAAACTGCTCTCTGGCTATGGATGGATGCTGTACAAATTTTCTGAGCTTCTGGATTTACCAGCATGTAATTTGATTTGGTGGCCTGGCATGACATCATCTGTTAGGTGCACATATGATGTCTCGCCAGTCCGGATAATCATAAGCCCAGGATCATGGATGGTAATGAAATTTATACAGCTCCTGTTCATAGCGAGAGAGCGCTGACCTGGACTATAGCGAGCTTCACACACTGCAACATCGCTAGCATTTGCTGGCGATGTCGAGCGCGATAGACCCCGCCCTTGTCTTACGGCCGATATGTGGTGATCGCTGCCGTAGTGAAGATTATCACTACGGCAGCATCACACGCACATACCTGCACTGCGACGTTGCTCTGGCCATCGAACCGCCTTATTTCTAAGGGGGCGGTTCGTGTAGCGTCACAGCGACGTCAAACGGCAGGTGTCCAATAGAAGCGGAGGGGCGGAGATGAGCGGGTCGTAACATCCCACCCACCTCCTTCCTTCCACATTGCTGGTGGAGGCAGGTAAGGAAATGTTCGTCGCTCCTGCGGTGTCACACACAGCGATGTGTGCTGCCGCAGGAATGAGGAACAACATCGCTAATAAGCAGAAAACGATTTTTTGTTTCAGGATGACCTCTCCGCGGCAAACGATTTTGACTGCTTTTGCAATCGTTTAAGGTTGCTCATAAGTGTCACACACTGCGATATCGTTAATGATGCCGGATGTGCATCACAAACACCGTGACCCCGACAATAATACATTAACGATATCGTAGCGTGTAAAGTCCGCTTATGGGTGGCAGTTGTGTGAGGTGATCTGTTTATCTCTACTACTGGGTGAAACTTTCCCATGTAGGACCTTGGACTTTCTACAAGAATGATACAACCCGGTGAAATGTTCAACTTAGTATACCAATAACAAATAAGATTGGTTGCAGATTGACCAATCATAATCAATCATTTGTATGGACAATCCCAGCAGTAACTGTGATAAATGGATGATGTACGTTTAGCTTCAGCCAACAGCAGCTGGAAAGCACACAGTACTCACAGGCTACGTGTTTTGGTTGTGCGTCCTTACTCATAGGCATAAGAGATTATGACTATGAGTAAGAACGCAAGTCCGAAATACATAAGGCGAGGGCTGCTATTATCTCGTGAGCACTGTGTGATTTTTTTTACACTTTTTATGAAGTTTAAATAAAGCAAGATTTTTTTAAGGGCCGGGAACTCTACCATTTTTTCCTTGTTCCCGAATGCCGTTTCCAAAGACCCTTGCACATTCTCAACGATTTGAGCATCCACTAGATCAGAGTTCCCCAACTCCAGTCCTCAAGGCCCACCAACAGTGTATGTTTCAAGATTTCCATAGCAATGAATAGGTTTTGGAATCATCCCCTGTGCAGGTGATAAAATTATCACCTGGGCAATACTAAGGAAATCCAAAAAACATGCACTGTTGGTGGCCATTGAGGACTGGAGTTGGGGAAGTTTGCACTAGATGTTTGGTAAGCTGGACATAGTTTTGGCAATCTGCTAACTGCCGTGACAAGCCATCATTGGTGTACGAATGCAAAGATGCTGTGTCGAAAATGGTCAATATTTTGGGTATGGTTAAGAATAGGTAGAGTTTGTTTTGCGCATGAATATTTCTTATAGTTTATCTCTTTGATGGATACAGGCAGAAAAACAATAAATGGGCCCATTGCAGTCCAGAGCTCATGAAAATGCACAATACCACCTGTTTTGTAGGTAGAAATGGGCCACCCTTTCCCCTTGGGCCCCTCTGCGGTCTCACAGGTTGCACCAATTATATGTCCGGTCTAGTTTCTCTGTGATTTTCTACAGAGTATGCCGGTGCTACATTTTATAATTATTATACACATCAATTGATAAATAAATACATTTTTCAGAGGAATGACAGTTGTTATCCAAAGTTTAGAATGAAAGTGCCTTGTAATAAAAATGTATGGTGTATTTTAATTACTATTTGCAGTCTGTTAATGTAACATGAAGGCATTGTGTGCAAGTTTCTTAGACATCTGCTCTTTACTAGACTTCCCCTGTTATGATTTAATGATGGTGATTAATCAAGCCTATTTGTAGTTGTGCGCAACAACTGGGCCTTTGTTGAATGGCACAAAAAAAAATATTCAGAAAAGGCCAGACTTCTGCAGGCAGGAAGTCATGAAAAGCATAATCACAGCCATTCAGGGGACTTGGTGAATTATCAAAGGGATGCTCTAGTTTTTGTACTGACCGGACTGATTTCTAATGAGCAATTTTCTAATTGTATAAATGATAAATATAGCAAAATGTAACGTACCGTAATAATGTAAAATTATGTATTTATTTTATTGCTGATAATTAAAATCTGCTAAAAGTTGTACAATTTTGGACAATTTTATGAATATTTATTTTTTTAATGCATGCAATTTCCTTATTAACATGCATATTCTATGAAGCCATATGCTGTTCTGCATATTAATCTCTTTTTAAGCAGGAGGGGTGGAAAAATCAACCTGTCCTACTTTTCTATCCACTGTTTTGTAAAACTATGGATATACTGTTCACGATCCAGTCTCTCAACTAAGGTTTCTTTTGGTTGGAGTAACTTTTTGCTCTTGCCATGTTTTTTATTAGGGTGCGTGCCCACAATCAGTGTTTGCAGTGTTTTGGATGTAGCATGTTTTTGCTGCGTCCAAAACGCTGCGTTGTACAGGACAAGCATAGTGGATGGATTTCTAGAAATCCCGTGCCCACTATGCTTGTTTTTGCGCAGAAAACACTGACCTGCTGTGCGTGTTTCCAAACCGCAGCATGTCAATTGTTTGTTGCGGATTCGCATGCGTCCTCCGTAGCGAGTACACAAGCGAGAGACCGCAGCGCATTAAACTCTGAATGTGGGTACAAGCAGCTGCGGTCTCTTTTGGCGGAGACTTGCGGCCCCACAGGTCAGGACCTGCTGCGTCCAGTCCTGATCATGAGCAAATACCCTTAGGCAAATTGGTTTATTGTTACATTTCCTTCCCTGCTATGCTCTTACCACAATTTGGACTGGGCATTGAGTAACAGAAGTCAATTTATATTGTTGACTGGGATTTTATTTTGGGATGTTAAAATTATCTGATGTTAAAATTACATTTTTATAAGATCTATCTCCTATCCACTTTGTAGGTGTATAAAAGGAAAACAGAAGCAGCCAAAAAAGAATACCTAAAGGCTCTTGCAGCTTACAGAGCAAGTCTTGTATCAAAGGTAAGAATAGTTTTTTGGAAACTTGTGTTCTATATAGAGATGAGCAACCGGTCGAAGTTGAGGTCCGGCAGGCGCAGCCAGACTCTGGATAAAGTTCAGCTCTGGACCAGGCCTTGACCTGAACCCCAGTGGAAGTCAATGATTGGGCAGATTGGCTTCCACATACAGGCATCCATAAATCGATCACTTCCAGGAGAGAAAGGGTGTTTTTTTTTTTTTCTTTTGGACACACTATATCCCAAAACATTTTTAACTCAAGTGGGAGCTATTCAGAGACTGCAAATGGCTCTGACTGCGTTGAAATTTGAGTGTGCTGCGCACACCTGTGTTTAATCAAATGGTCAAATCAAAAAAGTTTGTGGAGCCTATGTTAGGAGTCTCAACACAGAAACCAGCCAGAGATCCCTCCAGGAAGGACCCAGCCAAGGAGTGGCTCTTTTTAGGAGACCACCATAACTACCATATTAAGTGGCCCTTTTAGTCAATATCCAACTTTTTGACAAGTTTAAAGATATGACAAGGGAAATACCAAGGCCAGGTATCCATCCACAGACAGCTGTTTTGGGGTATTGTCCCTCATCATTGTGGAGTAGGATTCTGGTCAGGTTGGAGCAATGCCTAGTAGACCAACAAGACAAAACAATCACTGATCTCGGGGAGACCAGCCAGAGAAAACACTGCTGGCAGCCAGCAAGGGCGCTCAACACAGTGAAATTCTAGGTACATTGTCCCCTGGGAAATATGCAAATCAAAAAAGTTTGTGGAGCCTCTGTTAGGAGTCTTAACACAGAAACCAGCCAGATATCACTCCGGGAAGGACCCAGCCAAGGAGTGGCTCTTTTTAGGAGACCACCATAACCACCATAATAAGTGGCCCTTTTAGTCAATATCCAACTTTTTGACAAGTTTAAAGATATGACAAGGGAAATACCAAGGCCAGGTATCCATCCACAGACAGCTGTTTCGGGGTATTGCCCCTCATCAGTGTGGAGTAGGATTCTGGCCAGGCGGGAGCAATGCCTAGTAGACCAACAGAGAAAACACTGCTGGCAGCCAGCAAGGGCGCTCAACACAGTGAAATCCTAGGTACATTGCCCCCTGGGAAATATGCAAATCAAAAAAGTGTGTATATATAATATTATATACACGCAGATATATACATATCTGTGTGTATATAAAATATATATGCATATATATGTATATATATATACATATATATATATATATATATAGCCATAGTGGTCAGAAGACATTGCCGAGCTTGTATGTTGTGAACCTACTTGCTCAGTGTAAGGTTCTGCTTGTCAAAGTGATGGGTAGAAGTGAATTTCTGTGTTATAATGTAGCATGGATAACCTTGATCGGCTCTAAACCTCCTGTCAGGTCAATCTGACTATTTCCATTGTGAAGCGTTATTTATGCTGCATTGTAAGTTATTATTGTAGCACTGAACTTTTTAATGGCTACTTTCCAAATGGGACTTTGAAACCACTTTGTCACGAGCTTAAAATTAATCCAGGAATCTATCAACACTTTTGAGCATATCTTCAATCTTAAAATTAAAGGAAAAAATGCCTTGAAAATAATAAATCATACATTCTATACTACTCAAACCCAAAGGATCTGGCGCAGGTTCTCTGGTCGCATCAGGATACTAGGTGATGATGTCCAGTTCTTAAGTCACTTGAGCTCTGAAGCTAATGATTAGCTACAGCAGTCAGTTGACTGTAATGGTAGAGTTACTATCACCTATTTGCTGCAGGCCTTTGAGCTCTGTGATCAGGTGATGTAGAAATGGAGGGTCATCATTTCCTATGTTGGTGTAGATCACGAAAAGTGCATATGCTCAAGATGGAGGGGATGGGGAGTTATAGCAGGTATGTCTGATTTTATTATTTTTAAGACCTCAGTGTCACTGATAAATTTTAACAGGAAACTGGACAACTCTTCTAATTGAAATTCACTTGAGTGACTAGCCTTTCATGATACATGTAGTATCTGATAAACGTATGAAAGACAAAAAATAAATATCTTGTGGCTCCCAGTATGAATATATCTCTAAATAAACAAAATAAACACTACAATTGTATCTAAACGCCCCTAAATAATATACAATAATGTACATATACATACAGTATACATATGTATATTTATATTCCCAGACATATATATATATATATATATATATATATATATATATATATACATGTATACACACACACACACGTATATACATACAGTATACATATGTATATTTATATGCCCAGACATATATATATATATATATATATATATATATATATATATATATGTCTGGGCATATAAATATACATATGTATACTGTATGTATATACGTGTGTGTGTGTGTATACATGTATATATATATATATATATATATATATATATATATATATATATATATACATATATATATATATACAATGTATATATACAATGTATATATATATATATATATATATATATGTATACATACAATGTATGTGTATATACAGTATGTATATTTATTTATATATATCTTTACTGACTCATATGACTCCTCTATAATGGACGTAACACTAGACATCCCATATGTCATCGTCTTTGTGAAACTCCTGCGTAGACATAAACTAGTTTGTGTTCCAAAATCTGAAAGATAGTGGAGTACATTTCTATCAGCCCAAAACCTGCCTAATGAGCACCCAAAAGACCAGCATTGGCTCATAATGTTTCTTCTTTAAGAAGCTTGAAAAAGACTCTTAAGAGGTCAATGCGTGGTGTTGATGGGCTGGTTTTGAATAAGACTTTCACAGATGCCGGGGAGCTAATCTGTTTTTCTTTTGGTGTTGATTGTAGAGGGAGGACTGGGCACTTAAAACTGGAGTACAATATGTGCCAGCTCTGTCCAGAATAGATGTTTTTTGCCTTTTATCATAAACTATTGACCTTTATTGGGCTGACAGCAGATGCAGCTATGATTAACGTGGCCAAATCCTTAGTAATAACAGTTACAATGTATTTTATTTACATGTACCATTAATTAGTGGAGTAGCATTTAATGTTACAGATTAGTATGATTATATTTATGGAAACATATAGGTTAATCTAGCTTCACAAGTAAATCAGTTTCTTTATTGTAGATATTAATAAAAGTCCAGGCAGGACAAAAAACATTAAAATGTATAGAATCATAGAATGGTAGAGTTGGTAGAGAACTTAAGGGCTATCGGGTTCAACCCCCTGCGAGTGCAGACTTTATTAAATTATCCCAGCTACATGTTTATCCAGTTTGCACTTGAAAATTTCCATTGATGGATAACTTACTACCTTCCGCGGTAGTATCTTCCACTCTAATCTGAATCTCCTATCCTTTTAGTTTCATCCCATTGCTTCTTGTACTTCCTTGTGCTAATGAGAATATGGAGCTTCGCTGCACTGTCACTACCTTTCAGATATTTGTAGACTGCTAATAAATTCGTCAGTGTCCATGGCGCTCTTGATGCGTTTTTGATGTACGGTGTTCACACACCATAAACGCGTCAAGAGTTCCATGGATACTGACAAACTTGAACTTTTACTAATATCTACAATACAAACTATTTTACTGGTGATGAATCCGGGGATTCCCAGCCAGGCTTCCGTGCTGGTACTTGCCAGGTCTCAAACTAAGTATTGTCTGCTATCCGATGAGGGCACAATGAGTCCAGCATGGCCATGGACTATTTTACTCGTGAAGCTGGATTACCTTTTATGTTTCCATTGGATTTCCACGTCCTAGCAAAGACGATTCTGTGCTCAGAGTATCCTATGTAATAATGCAGTGAGCTGGACTTTCTTTACTATATTTAATATATTTATGCCATAATTCTTTTTTTTCGCTTACAGGCTGCAGCAGAATCTGCCGAGGCTCAGACAATACGCTCAGTCCAGCAAACACTGGCATCAACAAACCTCTCATCCACACTTCTCCTTAACTCCTCGCTGTCTCAGCACACCTCTCTCTCTGTCGCAGCGCAGAATCTCCAGCAGTCAATTCCAAGGGCCATTGCACCCAAACCGTTAACCATGAGACTACCCTCTAACCAGATTGTGACCTCTGTAACCATTGCACCAAACATGCCATCCAGTATGGGAACACCATTGATGAGTTCCATGGGTGCACCAATGGTGGCCAGTCCACCCTCTTCTCAAGTGAGCCCTTCACTGCAGAGCCAGCAGCATCATATCCAACAATTGCAGCAGCAGCAGTTGCAACAGATGCAACAGCAGCAGCTCCATCAGCATCAAATGCACCAACAGATCCAACAGCAAATGCAGCAGCAGCATTTCCAGCATCATATGCAGCAGCAACTCCAACAGCAGCAACAGCAACAACTGCAGCAACAAATGCAACAGCAACTGCAACACATACACCTACAGCAGATGCAGCAACAACAGCAGATGCAACATATTCAGCATCAGTCACAACTGTCTCCTCAGCAGCCATCCCCGGCCCCGTCCCAAACTGGTGTACCTTCCCAGATAGCATCCCCCATCCCCCATATTAGCAGTCCATCCCCAGCATCCCAACATCACCAGCCCTTGATACAGTCCCAGGCACAGACTCAAGTGCTTTCACAAGTCAGTATTTTCTAACCCTCCAAGGGTTTCATTCCAGGATATTTTCATCTCTTTAAGGGAAGGTGCATATTCTGTATATTGTCCAAACATGTTATGCAATAATGCATGACGGACCAAGTGAGACTTATTATTTGTCTATTAGATAGGCAATAAAGGACTGTGTGAGCTGTATCATATTTTAGCATCTTCAAAAATCTCTTCTCCTCCGAGAACTAAAGAATGATGACTTTGTTTTTCATGCAATGCTTTTTTTTATTTTTAATTTATTGATTTTATTTCCTAAAATATGTGAATTTGTGTGGTCCAAAAACACACTGGGAAATCACTAAAAAAAACAAAAAAACAAACTGTGGACACTATGAGTGGACTTGAACATGCGACAAAGCATTGGAGGCTCACAGAGATACCATTGTATGCTACCTGTAAAAGTGATGATGTCACCACCATGCAAGTGCATTTGTATGACATATACGTAGTTAATGGCATTTTTGTCATATGATATGATGTAAATCACAGATGTTTGCCAAAGTTTTTATTTTTTCATGTTTTGCCTATATCAAAAATTAAAAGGAAAAAAACAAAAAATTCTCATTAGCAACCAAAATTTCAGTTTTGGAATACACTGTAATGGTACGTGGATTGCTTCTGTGTCCCACTATCTGCATTAGGTCAGGAATGTGAATCTAGTGTGCCGATGTGACACATTTCTTATTAAAACAATGTATTTTTAAAAGGGAAAATGCACTTAAATACTGTAAATGGCTTAAGTTAACTAATTCTACAAGTACTGTATGAACAGTAGACTATTTAAAAAGGGGTACCCTAATGAGGTGTATATATTTTCTTTTTCGAGTTGTACGGTTTCAAATGATTTCTTGTAAAATGTTTTCATAAACAAGGCTTTAATGTAACACTGGTTACACAACCATTAATTGCTACATCGCTTATTGTGTTTTTATGCTGTTTTATACTTTTTTATGAGTTCCAATAGCGCCAGTTAAGTTGTTTGTATTTTTGCTTAACTGAAACAAATGCTTTTATCTTGCTATAGAATAAACACATTTCTGTAATAGGTTGCATGACGTTTATTTATTTTTTTTGGATTGCTTGTAGATTTTTTTTTCTATTATTTCTTATACAGATGTATTTATTTTTAATTTCCGTGAAAGATTTAGAGCTGCCTCTTTTATTATAGATTTGGCGGAATAAAAAAAAAATTATACCTGATTTTACATTCAATTACGGTGTACTTCTATCAAGTGTTTATGGACCCCTCAGTAATGAATAATTATCTATGGTATTAACAAGCCACTCCCCCAAACTACTTTTTGGGGGAGTTCAAACTTGACCTGGTGCCTAAAACAGTTTAAAATGGATTTTAATTTTAATCATATAAGTCACCCAGCATAACTCATCACTATCTGTTTAATTATCTTGCGTATTACTGTGCTTTATATGTGGTATCAAAAATTGCTAATTAATTAATCCTTAGTTTAAATGTGAAAATTGTTATGAGTCCAGCAAAACCAAGATTATATTCTTATCTACATCTGTATAAATAAATATTTTCTGTGAGAAATCTTGTAATATCTTTTAAAGGGAGTATTTATTTATAGAGGTAGATCGTTGAACTATTCTTTGAAGACCCTGAGTGTTCTATGAAGAACAGTTAGAACAGTGTTCCTCAACTCCAGTCCTCAAGGTCCAACTAACAGATCATTCTTTTAGGATTTCCTTAGTATTAGGGTACAGTTCCACTTGCGCATAGCTTCCGATGCGAGAGCATCGGAAGCAATATGCTAATGACCCTCCGCTGCGAGCGTCAGCTAAGGGTCATGCGACTGTGATGCGACCTTGCTATCGGATCACAGCTGTAGAGAAGAGGGAGGGAGCACTTTCTCCCCATCTCCTCCCCAGCCTGTCTCTGCATACATCGCACTGCACTCGGATTACGTGTGAGTGCAGTGCGATGTTTCACACGCTCCAATAGACTTGTATGGGTGTGCATTACCCGAGAATCGCTGTCAAACTCAGCATGCTGTCATTCATGCTCAGATATGGCATGAGAAATCAATCACAGATGGACACTGCCCCATAGTTTTGCACTGATGCCAGTGCAATCCGATGTTTTTTCAAATTGCACTTGATCGTTCCTAATACAAGTGGAACCGAGCCCTTACATTGGTGATATCTGAAGACTAGACTTGAGGAATGATAAGTTAGAAAATTATAAAATCGCAGAACATCTCTCACATCTCTAAAAAGTTTTCTCTTTTAAGTGCTATCCGTGGTTTTCATGAAGAGCACCCAGTCCCATGTTCTTCTCTGGGACTGTGAATGTCTTCTTTTTTTTTTCTTCCTTAGACCAATCGGTGACATGTCTGATTTTGATCCAAGTGTTGGATCAAAATTGGCAATGCAAATTTATGGATCCTTGAAAAACATCGGACCAAGCTTGGATGTATCTAAGTACAGTTTGATCTTCACCGACTGACTTAATGTAAGAGGTGGAAAAACTTTATTTTCTTCACACCTATGCGAAAAACTGATCCAACTCTGAATCAACTCTGATCCAACTCTGATCCAACTCTGATCAAATTATCAAAGTCTGGTCACAGTCCATTTCGCATAGTCAGACTATTTTTCTTGGATGGAGAGAAAACAGTCATGTTCTCCTACCCATAAAACAAACCTGATCAATCTCCAATATCCTCAGAACCACCAGCAGTTGTATCCAAATTCCCTGCCTAACAGTCCCTTTATTACACTGAACACATAAACAGATCTTTAGAAAAAGTATTTCTAAAGCCAGTTAAAGGTTTCCAAATAAACTCTTTGACTAGTGGATGGGTTGTTAGTTTCCCTAGACTAGTCGGCCCACTTAGCATTTTGCCACTCATCTGTGGGTGTCATTTCATGATTTACAAAAGCTGGTATCATCTCCAGGACTCTTCAAATTTCACGTATGCCTGCGGCTTTGTGTACTCATATCATTGAGCCGGGTGTACTCATCTCAGCTTCAGAGAGTGGCTCTATGCATGATCGGAAGTGCAGAAGATGGCTTATCTACACCGAAGAGACACAGAACAGCCATCTTCTGCACTTCCGGTCATGCACAGTGGGAATCTCTGAAGCTGGGACATTTACCGAGCTTCAGAGGCTAAATGATGTGAGTGAACATAGCCGTGCGCATTCACAAGTTTTGTAGAGCGCTGGTGGTGATGCTGGCTCTTGTAAGTCATGTTATCACACTACAGGGGCAAGATAATATGCTAAGCGAGACGAGAAGTCTAATGCTCCATCGTCTAGTCAGAGGGTTAATTTCCATATCATAAACAGACTTTATTATTACTTTTTGTAAAGATCTGTTTATGTGTGCAATGTAATAAAAGGACTGTTAGGGAATTTAGATAGGTAGACAAAACTGTTGGTCATTGTAGGGGCCTTCCAGGTATCCTTTAAGTTAAATGAAAATCCCAATATTAATACATTTTTTCTTATAGAGTCATAAAATAACCATCTAATTACAATTTGGATCTTATATGATGGTTACCTGGGAATTTTTTATATATACAGCAGCCTTTTATTCTTTGCAATGAAGACAGGCGGAAGTAAAGTTAGGAATGCCTCTCTCCTGAAAAAATGGGCTTGGTAACCAAATTATACAAATATTTTGTGCCACTTCATCTATTAGGATTGTGGAACTGTATCTATACTTCTTCTGACAGCTCTCCTTTAATGGGTTTGTCATAGTTACATATTCAAAGGGAATGTGTCATCTGAAAATGATCTAGTATCAGGTTTTGTTTTGTTTTTTTTATTTTTTTTTCATTATTAGAATCGGTATTAAAAATAAAAAAGAGAAATCTTGCAATCTTTATACCCACTGGGGCATTTTATTGCCACTGGGGCTATTCTAGGTTCATATTTCCCATTGATTCACCCAATGCGCATGTACATTAACATCAACTTTTCTGTACTGAAAAATCTCAAGTTCTAAAGTGGTAGTGAAGTTGTAATATTACCAGATATTATTGCCAATAATTTATTGGTGGATCCTCTTATCAGTTAAACAGTATAGACCAAAAGTTTGGACACACCTTCTTATCTCTAGAACAACTATTAAGAGGAGACTTTGTGCAGCAGGCCTTCATGGTAAAATAGCTGCTAGGAAACCACTGCTATGAACAGACAACAAGCAGAAGAGACTTGTTTGGGCTAAAGCACACAAGGAATGGACATTAGACCAGTGGAAATCTGTGTTTTGGTCTGATGAGTCCAAATTTGAGATCTTTGGATCCAACCACCGTGTCTTTGTAGAAAAGGTGAACGGATGGACGCTACATGCCTTGTTCCCACCGTGAAGCATGGAGGAGGAGGTGTGATGGTGTGGGGGTGCTTTGCTGCTGACACTATTGGGGATTTATTCAAAATTGAAGGCATACAGAACCAGCATGGCTACTACAATATCTTGCAATCCACTTACCTCATACTTGTTTGCATGTATAATGATTTTATCTTTGGTTATATTGATATTAATAAAATTTGATATTTTTGAATAAGTCTCCTATACGTGTTTTTTACACGATTTTTTGAGTCGATTTTGGAGTACATTATATGACATCCTTTTGATTGGGGTTTTATATTTAATCCACTAGGATGAAATCATACTATGAGATTTTCCCCTATTCGTCTATGCTATATTTTGTACAATATCTTGCAGCGGTGTGCTATTCCATCCGGTTTGCGTTTAGTTGGACCATATTTTATTTTTCAACAGGACATTGACCCCAAACACACCTCCAGGCTGTGTAAGGGCTATTTGACTAAGAAGGAAAGTGATGGGGTGCTACGCCAGATGACCTGGCCTCCACAGTCACTAGACCTGAACCCAGTCGAGATGGTTTGGTGTGAGCTGGACCGCAGAGTGAGGGCAAAAGGGCCAACAAGTGCTAAGCATCTCTGGGAACTCCTTCAAGACTGTTGGAAAACCATTTTTGGTGACTACCTCTTTTTTTTTTTTTTTTTTGTTTTAATGTTTTGTTTATTGAAGCAAAAGATGATAATAATTCACATACATCAGAAATCACAGTCTTAACTAATACAATAACATTCACGTCAGATGCTTCCCGTTTTAACTCTACGACTCAAATTACTCCTGAAATAGATTGAACCATCTGGAACTGGGGAAGTCCGACTTACTTTAGTAGCCTGGTTTCTGTACTAAGCTGCAACATTTTTAACAACAAATTCAAAGAAACATGAGGTAGAGGGGGAACTAGAGTCTAGGTATGCGAATTTTATCGCCTGCAATTGAGCTCCATAATTAGAGTTAGAGGGTTAAGAGACAATAGGAAAGGGGGGAGAGAAAGAAAGGAGAGAAGAAAGGAGAGGATTTTGGTCCTAGATCCGATCACTCCGTGATAAGAATTATTAGACATCTGTCACTCATTTCAATGGAAGGGGGTGAGGGGTGGCTCATAGACCCCTATGCTGCCTTCTGCGAAGTCACTATTGAAAATTGAGGTCTAGACTTATAGACCTGCCAGCCCTCCCAGACCTGGAGGAAAGAGAGCATATTTTGACGCGAGAGGGCTGAGAGTTCTTCGACGTGATATAATTGGTCGATCTTCGTCAAGAGCTGCGCGAGAGTAGGGGTTTTCGTTGTGCGCCACAGTTGGGCTATGAGAAGCTTACAAGCTGAACCTACAAATGACGCCAGTTTTGAAGAGGCTTTATCTTTAGGCCACATTGGGAAGTTCAGGAGCATCTGTCTCGGTTCCAGGACCCCCCGTTTGCCTGTGAGTTCAAATATTAACTGTGATGCTATCTTCCAGAAGGTCCAGATAATCGGACAAGTCCACCACATGTGTAGATAAGTACCCCTGTCTCTCACGCAGCGCCAACATTGATCTGAGTTGAAGGAGCTCCATGTACTGGACGAGGTGGGAACAATGTACCACCTCGTTATCACTTTAAATGAATTCTCTTGAACTCTCACACAGCACGACGGACCGTGTGAGGCATTGTAAATTTGGTTTGTTTGTAAATCAGTAAATGTAGAGCTCAGGTCCCTTTTCCATCTCAGTATATATGCTCTCTTTACCACCAGTTTTTTTGTAAGCAGGGTATGGTATAAGTTAGAAAGAATTTTCCTGGGGGCCCGGGTTTGCATGCAAAGAGATTCGAATGCAGTTAAAGGTCTGTCGAGATGGGTATGAGGTAATAATGGCTGAATCACATGTTTTAACTTTGTATGATGAAGAAACGTGAGCTTAGAGAGGCCTGGGTTCATGCCCATCTCCCGTTCAGATATCAGAGAGCCGTCCATCAGAAGATCAGCCAACGGAACATTCACCTTGGTTAGGAAAGGGGATTTCGTGGACGCGGCCTGGTTTACATCGGCATCTAAGATGTCGTAAACTTGGATTAGAGGGGAGAGAGGCAGGGCCAATATCTCGCTGTTTTCCTTCCATTTGTGCAGGAGAGTTCTCGTAAGCTCATTTATGGAGGATCTTTTGTCTCTCTGATTTAGCAGGGGAAAGTAGCATTGCTCGCAAAGATGTGGGGGCTAGATATTCTTCTATAGAAATCCATAATTTAGTCGTTGGGCGTCTAATCCAGTCTATCGTTCTAGAGAGGACTGCGGCATGATAATAAAGTGCTATATTGGGTAATCCCATGCCCCCCTTGTCCCTTGGTAAACTCAGTGTTTGAAAGTTGATTCTCGGTTTATGTTTGTGCCAGATATAGTTGGATATTAAAGAGTTACACTTGGATAAAAAAGATATGGGAATTGGTATGGGTAGCATTTGAAAAAGGTAAATAAACTTAGGAAGTATAATGCTTTTAATTAAATTTTTCCGACCTATCCACGAGAGGAAGGGAGCTTTCCATGAGGCTATATGTGCAGAAAGTGTAGGAAGAAGGGGCTTGTATGGTGACTACCTCTTGAAGCTTATCAAGAGAATGCCAAGAATGTGCAAAGCAGTAAACAAAGCAATAGGTGGCTACTTTGAAGAACCTAGAATATAAGACATATTTTCAGTTGTTTCACACTTTTTTAAGTATTTCATTCCACATGTTTTAATTCATAGTTTTGATGCCTTCAATGTGAATCTACAATTTTTAGAGTCATGAAAATAAAGAAAACTCTTTGAATGAGGAGGTGTGTCCAAACTTTCGGTCTGTACTGTATATAACAGCTTAACCTGTCATTGTAATCCTACCTATGATGATAATGAGACTTCTGAAAACTCTTCCTGAAAGGCAGGAAATATGAGTTTATAATAGCTCCAATGATCCGTGAAAGAATTGCAAGATTACAAATTTTGCTTTTTAATTCAGATTGTGATATGAAAAAACTGTCAAAAATTCCTTAAAAATTGCATGTGATACAGAAGCACTGATTTAAAAAATGGTCATTTTCTGATGACACATCTCATGTAAGGTCGAGTACTACCAAAAGTGGTGGGTGTGCCACATACCTCTATAGTTATAATGCCGGAAATCCAATGTAATATATTTGATGCAGTGTTTGGAGCTAAAGTTAGAATTTTGTGACCAAATTCTTAAGTATAAATTGATTACAAAATACTAAGGACAAATCATAGAAAAAAGCACTGAGATACCTCCAAGGATTTAACCATTAAAGCGATCTAATCACTAACTTTCTCTGTGACATGTTTCCCTCTACCAAAAAAAGTAATTAAGTTCAGCTATATATCCGGCAATATATCCTCCATTGACCCCTGTCACTGTGTATTCTTTGGAACTATACGTTTGTCACATTGTGGATGTGGAAAGTTCAGAGTGCTAGTAGATATTCTTTCTTACAAGAGATGAACATGTTGACAAAATAAAACCATAATATCCAGAACTTTTGTGGTTTATTTTATTCTCTGGTTATAAGTTAAATCAAATAGAAAATGGATACAGCCGCACACTAAATGCCATCAATGTATAAGGGAACTCTGGTACTGCATTACTGCTATATGAAAAAATGAGATTTTTAGTTTATGAAGTGGCCAATGCATGTAAGCCCGGAAACCAACGGCAAGGTAAATCTCAATATTCCGGGTCCCTAACTAAAATGCCACTATTTAGGTTAAAAACATCCATGTCACATTGTGGATGTGGAAAGTTCAGAGTGCTAGTAGATATTCTTTCTTACAAGAGATGAACATGTTGACAAAATAAAACCGTAATATCCAGAACTTTTGTGGTTTATTTTATTCTCTGGTTATAAGTTAAATCAAATAGAAAATGGATACAGCCGCACACTAAATGCCATCAATGTATAAGGGAACTCTGGTACTGCATTACTGCTATATGAACAAATGAGATTTTTAGTTTATGAAGTGGCCAATGCATGTAAGCCCGGAAACCAACGGCAAGGTAAATCTCAATATTCCGGGTCCCTAACTAAAATGCCACTATTTAGGTTAAAAACATCCATGTCTGCGCAGCTAGACTAAAAATCTAACTTGAAATGCCACTATCTGGACTAATCTCCATGTCTGGGCAGCTAGGACTCCTGGTATAAGGATTATGAACACAGCCTGGTTTATAGGGCGGAGTGCTCAGTCACAAAGAAACTCTGGTTAGTCCAGATAGTGGCATTTCAAGTTAGATTTTTAGTCTAGCTGCCCAGACATGGATGTTTTTAACCTAGATAGTGGCATTTTAGTTAGGGACCCGGAATATTGAGATTTACCTTGCCGTTGGTTTCCGGGCTTACATGCATTGACCAATTCATAAACTAAAAATCTCATTTTTTCATACAGCAGTAATGCAGTACCAGAGTTCCCTTATACATTGATGGCATTTAGTGTGCGGCTGTATCCATTTTGCATTTGCTAGGTTTTTTCAGCTGGCACCTATACACACTTGTAGGATGTGCAGGTCAGTTTTTTGAAATATTTGCAATGAGTTAAATCAAAGCTTATAAAGAAAAAAAAGTATAATTTAATTTTTGAAAAAAAAATACACATAAAGATGAATTAATTACTTTTCAATAAATCAAATGTAATTAAAATTACCAAAAATTCATGGTTTCAGGGGAATCTTAATTTTGGTAAATTTTGTTTTGTGCCAATACAGTGAAATGGTTGCCAGCTGAAGCCAATCTACTAGATTTTGAGGGCTGGAAAGAGGTTAAATAAAATAATAATAATTATTATTATTATTATTATTATTCAAAATAATAATAATAATAATAATATTTATTCACTTATATAATGCCATTAATTCCATAGTGCTTCACATACATTGGCAACACTGTTCCCATTGAGGCTCACAATCTAAATTCCATATCAATATGTGTGAGGTAAATCCGGAGATATGACGATAAATCATGATATTCAAGTATGTCAGGAAGCCCTCTCCTGGTGTCACCCCCCCTTTCCTTCACACAACTGGTTTAGCAACAAATCCCATGGCCATGTCCTGTGATATGGAAATTAGGTGGCTTAGGGACAATGGACACAGGATGACTCCCTGCCGTCACCCTGTAGTAGGAGCTGCTATCTCATTAGCAAGGCTATGGAAATAGCCAGACAGAACGACTCCAGTAAAAAATGGTTCATATCTCGCAAGCCATATTTCCGATAAATATGGCAACCATAAAAATGGTGTCTCCGCATGTGGACGATGCCGGCACCCCCTTTTTATGGGAGCAGGACATTGGGAAATGCCCCAGGCGTGATATCAGCCAATGGGGAACTGGCAGACAGGTCATGAGTCCCCTCGTTCTGTAGCTAAATTCATAACTGTCACAATGAGAGCATTGGCGTCCGCCTACGACGCTCCCAGGCCAAGTTATGGCCATATTCCATGTTGTGGATTTTGTCCATAACTCCAGCCAGGGGTGGAGCAGTGCTTCCCTGTGAGGTCACTAAGGTAGGAGGGGACCTGGATTGCCCAGGTTGATAACCCTACTTCGGCCATTTTCCAGTGTTCTTCTGCTCGGGGGCCTGGTTGGGAAAGACCTGTGAGGGAGTTCCTGGAAACCTGGTCTACAGCGCCCCCCTGTGGCCAGACGCAACAAGGTAACTGCTGGAACTGTGTATGCCTGTTTGTAACCCATGCTTTGATTGTAACTGTACTCTGACATATGTATATTCTGTAGATTCCCTATTGTATATATTGTAGTTCTAGTGTGCTTTAGGCTGATTAAATTATATAATTAATCTTGGGCTGTTCTGTTATCTCGATCTTGAATCCCACGTCTGTGTGTTCGGCTAATAGTTACCGTAAATCGGTTGGTGGCAGCGAATTGTGCCAAGGATTATTGGGGGGATGCCAGTGAGATTCGGGGAGATTTTATATATTCCGCCCGCGGAGGTCGGGGGAATATATACCTTACTCTCACCGGGGACCCTTCAATAATCGGCATAAGTAGTATAGCGGCCTCCTTGCTTATGGTCGGGCAATTCCATAATTGGCCTGACTATAAGAGGGGCGCTAGAGAGCGCGTCACGTGCTCTGTCTGTCGGTCGGGAGGTATAAAGGAGGGGTGACCGCCACTTGTTACCCCCCGATTGTGACGTACTGGTAGCCAGCGCGGGGGATTTCTGAGTGACCCCCCCCGGTGGTTTGTGACATATTGGTGGCATAGCGGTGGGATCGAGATAATAGTGTGTGTGAGTGTGAGACCCATACTCCCAGACACTAAAGACTGCCTGCAGCAGCTGTGGCTGCTGGGGTCTTCAGACTAGCTCAACACTAGAGTGTCAGAGTGCAGATACTGTAAGGTGTGTGGAGGCATCAGGTGTCAGTTCTGTGTCAGTGACCAAAAGTCTGCAAGAATGGCTGATGGCACCAGGAGCAGAGCTAGGCAACTGGCCAATGCTAAAGCAGGAGCCGAAGAGAGGGAGGACGGTGCTGTGGACAGCAATGAGGAGGTTGCCCACGAGTCCTCCAGGAGCTCGACGCCAGAAAACCGTTCTGCCGAGGACATTGCGCAACCTGGCACTGCTGGACAAGATGAGGAGGAGCTCACCCAAGGTTCCTCAACGAGCCAGATGCCAGCCCTCCGCTCTGAAAGGGACAGTGAATCACCAGGCTCCGCAGCGTGCCGCAGATCACCACGTGCCATTCCACCGAGCCTGGGAGGCTCGGATAGCCTTCTTCAAATGGCTATGGCCCTTCTCCAGGCTGGAGACCAGAAGGGCTACAAGGAACTCCTGGCAGAGCGCAGGGCAGAGCGGCACGCAGAGCGTGAGGCTGCGGAGCGAGAGCGGCAGGCAGCGCGTGAAGAGCGAGAGCGACAGGCAGACCGTGACTACCAGCTGCAGCTAGCTCAGCTCCGGCCCTCATCAGCCACATGTGACCTTCGAGACACCAAACTTCCAAAGGTCCGTGTTGAGGACTTCCCAGTGCTGGAGAAGGATGGAGACTTGGACTCTTTCTTGACTGCTTTTGAACGGACTTGCTTGCAGCACCATCTGGACAAGGACCAGTGGGCCAAATACCTGACCCCCCGTTTAAGGGGTAAGGCCCTGGATGTCCTTGGGGACTTGCCTGCTGAGGCAGATCAGGGCTACGACACCATCAAGCGGGCCCTGATCCAACAGTACAACCTCACTCCAGAGTCCTACCGCAAGAAGTTCCGGAGCCTACAGAAGGGACCAAAGGACTCCTGGGCTGACCACCGGCGGGCACTTGCCCGAGCTGCCGACCACTGGACCCAAGGCCTGCAGCTTTCCACCGGACCGGAGATCCTGGACTTGTTCATCACGGAGCAACTCTTGTGGAACTGCCCTGAGGATCTCCGCCAGTTCATCCGAGACCAGAAGCCAAAGGGGTCCACGGCTACAGCTGCCCTTGCCGATGACTACACCAACAACCGGGCCCCTGAGGCCAGGAGAGCGGCCACCAGCAGCACCTGGAGAGGGGGTAAGATGAATTCTGCGACTGCCCCACCTGCCCCTAGACTGCAGGGGGTGTCCCCCTCAACTCCCCTCTCCAGGCCCGTGGCAGAACCAAGACGGTGCCACCAGTGCAACCTACCTGGACACTTCAAGGCCATGTGCCCTCAGCGTCCCAAGGCCCCGGCTCCGTCCCCGTCCCAAGGGCCGCCCAAGGTGTATTGTGTGGGTGGGGGTGGTGGTAGGTCCCTGGACAGCTTCCAACCTGTCACCGTCGGCCGGTCTGTGACCATAGGACTGCGAGACAGCGCCTCGGAGGTGACTCTGGTGCGGCCTGAGATGGTGTCCCCCCAAGACTTGATCCCTGGAAAAACCCTCGCTGTCTCCGGGATTGGAGGCACTGACCCGGCGCTGCCTGTTGCTGACATTTATGTGGACTGGGGCGCAGGGCGGGGGGTGAGGGAGGTGGGGGTAACTGATCGGATCCCTGCAAACGTGCTACTTGGGACAGATTTGGGGCAGATAACCTCCCAGTTTGGGCCCCAACCAAGGGCTGAACCTTCAGCCCGTACTGACATGCCTCCGGACAATGTTAATGTGTTATCTATGAATGATGTAAGGGAGGAGGGAGTGAACTCTGATATTTCTGCTTGCATAGACACCATAGACACACACTCAGCTGCAGCTGTGACAGGGGAGGGGGTCAGAGAAAGGTGTGACAATGCCTCTACAAGTAACCAGCCTGTGAGCTGGGATCTGTTGCCCTCTGCAGGGATAAGCAGAGAGCAGGGTGCTGCAGGGGGAGGACCAGTGTGTGGGGTGGGGGCTACGACAGCAAATGTGGGGTCCCCAGAGATTTCACAGCGGGGTTCTGTTGCTGCAGGAGGGGAACAGGCAGGTGAGATTGGGGCCGGTCCAGGAGCGGAAGTGCTCCCAGGTAAGATCTCGGTGCATGGTTCCCCCACAACCGGGGTGTCAGGAAGCCAGGTAGGTCTGCCTGAACCGGCGACTTGGTCAGGAACGGAGGAGGAGCAGGCACGACCCACGGTCGCAGCGGCTGTGGCCGCTGTCACCCGCAGTGGGAGTGCTGGAAGCCAAGGGGCCTCCCGGAGGTCCGATAGCTCTTCCCCTTCTGACCAAGTGGCAGCCGAGTCAGGCGGAGGCCAGGACACAGGTCCCGGGGTACTGACCGAAGATGTGACAGTCTCGTCGATTCTGGCCACATCTAGTCAGGGGTTTCAGGCAGCGTTAGAAGCTGACGACAGCCTGAAAGCTCTTAAGGAGCAGGCGGCACAGCCTCCCTCGGACTCGGACCCGGAGCGAGTGGTCTGGGACCAAGGACGGCTGTACCGGGCCACGGTCCAGCAGGGTTCACCGGAGGCGTGGCCCAGGGACCGACAGTTGGTGGTACCCTATCCGTTCCGGACGGAGTTGTTGCGGATCGCACATGAGATTCCGATGGCCGGACACCTAGGGATCGCTAAGACCAAGGCCAGGTTAAACCAGCATTTCTACTGGCCAAAAATGGGGGCCGATGTGGCTGCCTACTGCCGTTCGTGTGAAACCTGTCAGAGAGTGGGGAAGGCGGGGCCACACCCCAAAGCCCCACTAGTATCTCTGCCAATCATCGATGAGCCTTTCAGGAGGGTGGCTGTGGATCTGGTCGGCCCGCTGGCCATCCCCAGCAGCTCCGGGAAACGCTTCATACTGACGGTAGTGGACTATGCCACCCGGTACCCAGAAGCAGTGGCCTTGTCGTCCATTCGGGCTGACAAGGTGGCCACCGCATTGCTGGAGATTTTCTCCCGAGTGGGTTTTCCCCAGGAAATGCTCACTGACCGGGGGACCCAATTCATGTCCCAGCTGATGGAGGCCCTCTGTAAGCAAGTCCAGGTGCGACATCTGGTGGCCAGCCCGTACCATCCACAGACTAATGGCCTGTGCGAGCGGTTCAATGGCACCTTAAAGCAGATGCTTAAGATGTTGGTCGACTCCCATGGGCGTGACTGGGAGCGGTATCTCCCACACCTGTTATTTGCTTACCGGGAGGTTCCACAGGCCTCAACAGGATTCTCACCGTTTGAGCTCCTGTACGGGCGACGTGTGCGGGGCCCCCTGGCTCTGGTGAAAGAGGCTTGGGAAGGGGATTTGGCCACCCCTGGAGTGTCGGTTATCGAGTATGTCATGCGCTTCCTGGACAAAATGCAGGCCTTGACGCAACTGGTACACGACAATATGGCTCAAGCCCAGGCCGATCAGAAGCGTTGGTACGACCAGAATGCTTGTGAGAGGACCTACCAAGTGGGTCAAAAGGTGTGGGTACTGGTCCCCGTACCACAGGACAAGCTTCAGGCAGCCTGGGAAGGCCCATACCTCGTGTACCAGCAGCTCAACCCTGTAACGTACCTGGTCACCCTGGACCCTGCCCGTGGAAGGCGGAAGCCCTTCCATGTGAACATGATGAAGGCACATCATGAGCGGGAGGCATGTGCGCTCCCCGTGTGCAACCTGCCCGAGGAGGGAGAAGCGGAAACCCTCTTGGATATGCTAGCCCAGGTTAGGGCAGGCGGGTCCATTGAGGATGTGGAGGTTGGCCACCAGCTCTTGGAGGACCAACGGTCCCAGCTGTGGGCCACCCTACACCCCTTCCGGGGGTTGTTTACCAACCAGCCCGGAAGGACTGACTTGGCTGTCCATCACGTGGACACTGGGGATCATCCCCCGATCCGGCGTTCAGCATATCGGGTCTCCCTGGAGGTGCAGCAACACATGCGCCAGGAGATTGACGAGATGCTGAAGCTGGGGGTGATCCAGGCATCCAACAGCGCTTGGGCCTCGCCTGTAGTCCTCGTCCCTAAGAAGGACCGAACCACTCGGTTCTGCGTGGACTACAGGGGGCTCAATGCTGTCACGGTCGCCGATGCGTACCCAATGCCACGCATCGATGACCTGCTCGATCAGTTGGCCGGGGCTCAGTACCTGACCATCATGGATCTGAGCCGGGGATATTGGCAGATCCCCCTGACTCGCAAGGCCAGGGAACGCTCTGCCTTTATTACCCCATTTGGACTGTACGAGTCCACGGTGATGCCATTCGGGATGAGGAATGCCCCTGCCACTTTCCAGCGGATGGTCAACACCCTGCTCAAGGGACTTGAAGGGTACGCGGCCGCGTACCTGGATGACATTGCCGTCTTCAGTCCCACCTGGGAGGACCACCTAGAGCATCTAGCACAGGTGCTCAGGCGGATCCACCGGGCAGGTTTGACCATCAAGCCGGGAAAGTGTCAGCTGGCCATGAGCGAGGTCCAGTACCTCGGTCACCGGGTAGGCGGGAGAACACTGAAGCCCGAGCCTGAGAAAGTGGAGGCCATCGCATCCTGGCCCACCCCCAGGACCAAGAAGCAGGTGATGTCCTTCTTGGGGACCGCTGGGTACTATAGGAGGTTTGTTCCATGCTATAGTAGCCTGGCAAAGCCCTTGACGGACCTCACCAAGAAGAAGCTGCCCTCTGCAGTCGATTGGACAATGGACTGCGAGACAGCCTTCCGGGCCCTAAAGGACGCCCTGTCCAGCCCGCCCGTGCTACAGGCAGCCGACTTCACGCGGCCGTTTGTAGTACAGACCGACGCCAGTGACTTCGGCCTCGGTGCGGTGCTCAGCCAGGTGGACTCTGCGAGCCAAGAGCACCCAGTCTTGTACCTGAGCAGGAAGCTGTTACCAAGGGAAGTTGCCTATTCCACGATGGAGAAGGAGTGCCTGGCCATAGTGTGGGCCCTGCAGCGTCTGCAACCCTATCTATACGGGCGCCACTTCATCGTGGAGACGGACCACAATCCCCTCAGCTGGTTGCACACCGTCTCTGGGACGAATGGGTGATTGTTGCGATGGAGCCTTGCGCTCCAGCAATACAACTTCACCATTCGCCACAAAAGGGGCCGTGACCACGGTAACGCAGACGGGCTGTCCCGACAAGGAGAGATCGCGGACGGGCGCACGGGGGAACACCGGAGGGTGCTGCCCCCTAGCGCCCTCAAAAGGGGGGAGGTGTGAGGTAAATCCGGAGATATGACGATAAATCATGATATTCAAGTATGTCAGGAAGCCCTCTCCTGGTGTCACCCCCCCTTTCCTTCACACAACTGGTTTAGCAACAAATCCCATGGCCATGTCCTGTGATATGGAAATTAGGTGGCTTAGGGACAATGGACACAGGATGACTCCCTGCCGTCACCCTGTAGTAGGAGCTGCTATCTCATTAGCAAGGCTATGGAAATAGCCAGACAGAACGACTCCAGTAAAAAATGGTTCATATCTCGCAAGCCATATTTCCGATAAATATGGCAACCATAAAAATGGTGTCTCCGCATGTGGA
Source organism: Anomaloglossus baeobatrachus (assembly GCF_048569485.1). Taxonomy (NCBI): domain Eukaryota; kingdom Metazoa; phylum Chordata; class Amphibia; order Anura; family Aromobatidae; genus Anomaloglossus; species Anomaloglossus baeobatrachus. The sequence continues at coordinate 150,110,243 of NC_134362.1, forward strand.
CGATGCCGGCACCCCCTTTTTATGGGAGCAGGACATTGGGAAATGCCCCAGGCGTGATATCAGCCAATGGGGAACTGGCAGACAGGTCATGAGTCCCCTCGTTCTGTAGCTAAATTCATAACTGTCACAATGAGAGCATTGGCGTCCGCCTACGACGCTCCCAGGCCAAGTTATGGCCATATTCCATGTTGTGGATTTTGTCCATAACTCCAGCCAGGGGTGGAGCAGTGCTTCCCTGTGAGGTCACTAAGGTAGGAGGGGACCTGGATTGCCCAGGTTGATAACCCTACTTCGGCCATTTTCCAGTGTTCTTCTGCTCGGGGGCCTGGTTGGGAAAGACCTGTGAGGGAGTTCCTGGAAACCTGGTCTACAGCGCCCCCCTGTGGCCAGACGCAACAAGGTAACTGCTGGAACTGTGTATGCCTGTTTGTAACCCATGCTTTGATTGTAACTGTACTCTGACATATGTATATTCTGTAGATTCCCTATTGTATATATTGTAGTTCTAGTGTGCTTTAGGCTGATTAAATTATATAATTAATCTTGGGCTGTTCTGTTATCTCGATCTTGAATCCCACGTCTGTGTGTTCGGCTAATAGTTACCGTAAATCGGTTGGTGGCAGCGAATTGTGCCAAGGATTATTGGGGGGAGGCCAGTGAGATTCGGGGAGATTTTATATATTCCGCCCGCGGAGGTCGGGGGAATATATACCTTACTCTCACCGGGGACCCTTCAATAATCAGCATAAGTAGTATAGCGGCCTCCTTGCTTATGGTCGGGCAATTCCATAATTGGCCTGACTATAGGAGGGGCGCTAGAGAGCGCGTCACGTGCTCTGTCTGTCGGTCGGGAGGTATAAAGGAGGGGTGACCCCCACTTGTTACCCCCCGATTGTGACGTACTGGTAGCCAGCGCGGGGGATTTCTGAGTGACCCCCCCCGGTGGTCTTTGGAGTGTGGGGGAAACTGGAGAACCCGGAGGAAATCCACTCAAATGCAGGAAAAACACTCCTTGCAGATGTTGTCCTTTGTCGGATTTGAACCCAAGACCCCAGCGCTGCAAGACTGCAGTGCTAACCACCGAGCCTCTGTGCCACCCACAGAACAACAAAGAACAACATTACCTTTTCGTGGCCCTTCTTAATACCTGCTTTGCTGCTACCTTCTTACTCGTTATCTGAGAAGCTTCATGTGGCCTCTTTTTTTTTTTCTTCAGCATATCAAATCCATCAACTTGTTTTTTTTGTAGCAGCATCTATCATCTTCCCTATGCACCGGGACATCCAGCACCGAGTTAGTCTCTGAAATCGTTAGGCACATCATGAGAACAGAGGTTTATTTTGGCGCTAGAATTCGAAGCACAAAGTGATGTTTCCAGGTGTCATGCTCCGTAGGAAAGAAGAAGCTAGGTGGAGCTTCATAGATAAAGAGGACTTGCGGTAGCGGGACAATTGAGGTGAGTTTTGTAATTTTTTCACTCTACATTAATTTTGCTATGGGGATGTAGAAAAACCCTTGAGCATGATAAGAAATGTTCTATTGACACTGGATTTGAATTTCGGCAGCTTCACACTAAAAAGAATCTGTCAATATGATCCACCCATGAAACCCTCCTATATAGGCAAGCAGGTCATCTAAAGTTGAATAAAATCATACCTTAATATCTGAGTTCTGATTTTTTATTCCACAGTAATTCACAGATTCATTAATATGTAAATTAGTTGTTAAAATCTAAGCTTCAGACATAGATCTCCTTTGAGAATCTTCCACCAGGGATTATGTTATACGAAAAGGGGTGTTACAATGTAAAACATGTATTGACTGACAGTCTGCTCTCCTTAGTTACATGTCTCACACTGGTAACACCCCTTTTCATATAATAGAAGTCCTGGAGGCAAATTCTCAAGGAGGTCTATGTCCTGCCCATAGATCTTGAAAGAAAAATGTGGCTTTCTGTAGACTGAACCATCAGATCACACATCTTAAGGTATTATTTTATTCTATTATCTATGACCTACATGCCCAAATAGACGAGTTAGGAGGGTTGATCCTACTGACAGATTTCCTTTAACCATGATTGTGCCTTAAAGAGACTCTGTCATCAGTAGTGTTGAGCGAGTAGTTAACTCTTTGTTCTTGCTATGCTCTTAGCGAGTACTGTCCGCTGCTCGCATATTTGTTACGAGTAGCAGGTGCAATATAAAGGCCGCTTTACACACTGCGATATTGGTACCGATATCGCCAGCGTGCGTACCCGCCCCATCGGTTGAGCGACATGGGCAAATCTCTGCCCATGTCGCACAACATCGCCCGGACCCGTCACACGGACTTAACTTCTCCGCGACGTCACTGTGACCGGCGAACCGCCTCCTTTCTAAGGGAGCGGTTCATTCAGCGTCACAGCGACGTCACAGCGGCGTCACTGAACCGCCGCCCAATAGAAGCGGAGGGGCGAAGATGAGCAGAACGAAATCCCGCCCACCTCCTTCCTTCCACATTGTGGCCAGGAGGCAAGTAAGGTGAGCTTCCTCGTTCCTGCAGTGTCACACTGAGCGATGTGTGCTGCCGCAGGAACGAGGAACAACTTCGTTACTGCTGCAGTAACGATATTTGAGAATATACCCCCATGTCACCGATGAGCGATTTTGCACGTTTTGTGCGACGATGCAAAATCGCTCATAGGTGTCACACGCAACGGCATCACTAAAGCGACCGGATGTGCGTCACAAATTCCGTGACCCCAACGAGATCACTTGAGCGATGTCGTAGTGTGTAAAGCCTGCTTTAGTCAATGGGAAATACTCTCTAAGGAGCGAGTAACCTGAAAGCCGTACATTTTGTGCAAGTAGTGAATAGTATGGCTTTTGGTTTACTCATTACTTAGTGAGTATTTCCCACTGACTTACATTGCGCCCGCTACTCGAAATGAATATGCTAGTAGCAGACAGTACTTGCTAACAGCATAGCGAGTATGAATAGTTAACTACTTACTGAATACTAGTCATCAGGTTTTTGCTCCCCCATCAGAGAGCAATCCAAAAAATTCCAAGGCACCGAGAAGCTCCTCGCCATTTATAAATCTTTATTTGTCCCAGCATACCAAAGAAAAAGTGCAAAAAACAATGTTTTGGCCGACAGAGCCTTGTTCAAGCCATGAAATTGTTTTTTTTGCACTTTTTCTTTGGTATGTTGGGACAAATAAAGATTTGTAAATGGCAAGGAGCTTTTCGGTGCCTTGGAATTTTTTGGATTCTCTATAAAGTTGCAACTGGTAGAGAGCTGCACAAAGCAGCATGAGTTGTGGAGTGATGCATTGGATACTGTTAATTCAAGGAAGTTTATTCCCCATCTGAGAGCAGCATAATGTAGAGACAGAGCTGTTTGTTGGCATTTTGACAAAAATCAATGTGTTCTCTGATGCAGATCTAGCAGTTATACAGAGCTCATGAATATGCTGGACTACCTGGTGGCACACCAAGTAGTCCTCTAATGATAATCTACTGCTGATTAAACAGTGATTTTATCAAAACTACACTAAGAAGCCCAGTAAGTGACAGACCTCTGGAATCAGGGTCACTGTCTCTACGTTATGGTCCTCTCAGATTAGGTGGCAAAAACCTAGTGACAAATTCCCTTTAAAAGTAAAAGTGATGCAAATGCTACAGAATTCCGGATTACCATGGACACTTGTCTATTCAACATATTTAATTTAGCCCCTTAACGACTGCGGGCAGTAATATTACGTCCTAGTGGTCATAGTCTTACTGCCCGCGGTCTGCTTCTGGCAGCATGCAGCGATCGGCGCACATCTCAGCTGATTTTCACAGCTAAGATGTGTGTCTGCCAGGCACGAGCTGAATCGTTATCTGCTCATGCCGTTTAACCCCTTAAATGGCGCTGTCAATATGTGACAGCGCCATTATAACGACATTGGCGGTAAACATTTACTTACCAGCCAACACCGAAAGTCACTTGACGTGATTACGTGACTTCTGGTGGTTGTCATGGTAGCACAGGGTCATGTGATGACTCCTGTAGCTGACATGAATTACTTTCGGTTTAACTCGGCCACGAGCTGAGTGAAGCAGAAAATGAGCATATCTGCTGTTTACAGCTGTAGAGCTGTGATCAGCAGATAGAGCAGAGCGATCGGATTGTTGATCCATATAGCCCCCTAGGGGGACTAGTAAAATAAAAAAAGTAAAAAAAAGGTATTAAGAAAAAAAACCCTGAAAGTTCAAATCACCCCCCCTTCCGCCCCATGGAACATTAAAGGGTTAAAAAAATTAAAAATATACACACATTTGGTATCACCGCGTTCAGAAACGCCCGATCTATCAAAATATAAAATCAATTATTAATCTGATCAGTAAACGTCGTAGCGGCAAAAAAAATTCCAAACGCCAAAATTACATTTTTTGATTGCCACAAATTTTGCGCAAAATGCAATAATAGGCGATCAAATTGTAGCATCTGTGCAATAATACTGTTAAAAACATCAACTCAAGATGCAAAAAATAAGCCATCATTGAGCAATAGATCCAGAAAAATGAGAACGCAACGGGTCACGGAATATGGCGTAAAATGTGCGCCACTTTTTTCTGACAAATTTCTGATCTTTTTTTTAACCCCTATATAAAAGTAAACCTATACATGTTTGGTGTCTACGAACTCCCACTGACCTGAGGCATCACACTCACACATCAGTTTTACCCTATAGTGAACACAGTGAATAACATATCTCAAAAACAATAGAGATATCGCACTTTTTTTTGCAATTTTGTCTGCATTTGGATTTTTTTTTGCCCTTTTCCAGTACAATATATGGTAAAACGTATGGTTTCAATTAAAAGTACAGCACGTTCCGCAAACAATGAGCCCTCACATGACCATATTGACTGAAAAATAAAAAAGTTACGTCTCTCGGAAGAAGAATGGAGAAAAGAAAAAAACGGAAAGTGAAAAATCGGCCAGTCGGGAAGGGGTTAGAGCTACTCCACCCAAAACACAATTAGCCATACATTACAAATAGGCATTATATGGGTATATACCATGCAGGGATTTTTCCCTTTAGGGTGGAAGCACATCTATGCGAGAAAAATTGGTCCGACTGGGCTGAAAAAAACTCGGCTGATTTTAGTTCACGTTAGGTGCGAGTGCAACGCAAGTGCGATGCTTTTTGCTCGCGTGTGTGTTGCGATTGCGATGCTAGTTTCATGCAACATCTTAATTAGATAAAAGCTATTACACATGTGTCATTTAATTAACCTATGGGAATGTGCTGTCACATTCATCTAATGAGCGAAGTTACTGCCACACTCGCAAATGTGAACGCTGGTGCACGTGTGTGATGCTACTCTTAATCCCCTTCCATAGGAAATCATTGGGACAAATGGTGCGATAAACTCGCAAAAAAGCAGCATGCTGCGATTTTTTTCTCGGTCCGATTTGGACTGAGAAAAAAATCGCAGATGAGAGCTGAATCATTGACTAACATGTGTCCGATTTCAATGCGAGTTTTTCTCGCATTGCTCTACTGCGAGAAACTTGCAAGTGAGAAGCAGCCCTTAGGGTATGTCAACACAATGGTTTTTTTCCTGGAAGATTCCACCTTCAAGCCACTTGAAAAAGCACAAAAAATTGCCAAAAAGATTGAAGAAAAAAAGCCCGGACGCCTGCCCTGAAGGGGCTCAAGGGAGGGCAACATTACTGAGGAGGGATGCTAGGCCTGAGGGTTAGCAAGGGGTTAAGGTGTAAGAAAAGTGTGGGAAAAGTGGGAGGTGGAGTTATAAGGGCTGTGGGGCCATGTAATTGGTCAGGGGGTTGTCAGTAGTAAGGGGTATATATAGGGCCGAATTATGAGGTGGGAGGCTCATTCACTACCTGGAATACGTCTGGAATTGTTTGGATCCTGAAGATGGAGGGACTCGTGGCACAGATGGAGAGGAGCAGCACGTCCAGCAGCGGATGGAGGAGCGGCTGCAGCGATGGTCTGGTGACGTCGGCGGCGCTGAAGATGGGACCCCTCTGCCTCCGAAGCGGCAGCGACTCCTGAGCGCCTCAGCCCGGAGACAACTGCAAGGAGCCGGCAATGGGGGAGGAACCCCAGCGGAAGATCCACGGCAGCGGTGGCGGCGGCGGATCTACGAGACGGGACATCGTGGGGCCTGGGCTGGAAGTCGGGCGCAGGCTGCAAGGCTGCGGGGCGGTGAGTGCTGTAGCCGGCTCCCCTCCACTTCTGGGTTGCCGTGGCCAGTGGTGACGTGCACGTTATGGCCGCGTTACCCGGTGCGGTCACCTGGCCCGGCGCGGCCACCTGACCCAGCGCTCACCCAACCCGCTGCGCTCACCCGACCCGCTGGGCTCACCTGATCCGCTGCGGTCACCCGATCCACTGCGGTCACGTGGGCCGGCGCGGTCACGTGGGGCTGGCGGTGCGGTCGCATGCCCTTTGACGTCACGTCCACATGGCTCGCTGGGCGGTCATGTGACCGGCATCATCCAGGAGGCGCGGTCTGCATGTCGGTGTGAGGCCCTCTGATGGCACGGTCACACGGCTCCGTGACATGTCAAGTAACCATCAGCATCAATGAAGTGCAGCCGGCACATCCGTGCAGGGCATGGCCAGCATCAGGGGGTACTCGGCGGACGTCGTCCTGCGGAGTGGGTGAGTGATACCTCTGCTTCTACCCGCTATTCAGATTGCAGCGCGGGGGTCACCGTAGCGACTGGGGCGGCGCAGCCTCATGACCCGAGGCGCGGTTATGGGGTCAGGCATTGCATTTAGGTGCCCCCCGGTGTTGAGGTCACGTACGCAGGAAAGTGCAGCCTGCGCAGCCGCATAGGGCCCGGCCATCAGTCAAGCGGCAGCACGTGATGTGGCATCATTGCAGGCGGGCTACGGCGAGGGGGTTTGGCGTGACAACCTGGGTGGCGCGTCCACGTGACCCGTGGCATGGTCACGTGGTCCGGCGTTGCCGTCACGTGCCCCCGGCATCTGGTGCAAGATTCAGGAGCTGCACCCTGCGCAATTGCGCACGGTTATTGTAGCAGATCCAACTCTGGATACAGATTCCCACAGGCGGCTGAGTGGCTGGAGCGCACTCCTCCCCAGTTGTGGCTCCGAGCCGGTGACCTTTTGCCAAGTGTCCCCGGAAGAACGGTTAGTCTGGGCGCTTTCGGTGCGGCCCAGGAGGGCTGCATCCTGCGTCTACCTGTGGAGAAGATGGCGGTGCTCGACGCGGAGGACACGCGACGGCTCTTCCGTGGGAAGCCATGGAGTCCGCCTAGTAAGATTAAGGCTCACTTAAACCTTGTTTTAATGCTTGGATTATGGTGGGTGGTAAAGGGTTGATATATATGGTTTCGGGTGCACTACGGTAGTAGTGTTTGTCAGTGGGTTTCGGAACGGTGCCCTGTGGCCAGCGTTCATTTTGTGGGAGTAGTTGCTTTGTGGTCCAGGAGGCCTTTTTGTGCACTTCATGAGTGTTCGGGGGGTTTTCATGCTAGTGTGTTTTCATGATAGTGTGTATATCTGCAGGTGAAGACATAATTTCTTTTGGTTGGTGTAATTGTGCTTACATTCTATGTGTGATTTTGTATGTGATTTCACGGCGGTTTGCGTGTAATTCAGGTGGTGATACGGATATTGGCAAAGCGGTGGTGAATAGCCATGTTCATGGCGGTTTCCCGGTTTATTCTAATAGTCATGGGGGTCTTTTGGCTGGAGGATTATCGCTGCGCCCCAGTGTTGTATAAGCATTTCAATGGTAGTTTGCTGACATGGCGAATCGTTTTGGGGGGGCACACTTGGCGGCTTAATCTTTCGCGTTTAACGTCGGGTGTGTGCTATTGCTGGTCAAAGGTGCTGGAGCAGGTGGTTCCGTTTTCACTAGGGCGTGTTTTATATTTTATATGCCTCGGTCCAGGGGCTGTGTGTGTACGAAGGGTTATCATGTTCACTGGTGGGCGGTATGTTTTGTTACGGTCAGACGCTCAGGTGAGGTCGAGATGTTTGGGACGCCAGATCTTTTGGGAACCTGTCCTTTATTGTAGTGGTAGATGACATCTCCCCGGGGGGTCTTGGAGTTGACCATTTACTGGATTTGGTTTGCAGGTTAGCTGTTTATTAATGGAAAGTATTTGGCGGATTAAGGTATTTAAAAAAAAATATATATACATATAAATGATAATAAGGGTGTGGCATGATCATCCTTGGTCGGAGGAGGTGTTTGTTGCCTTTTCCTGCACTTGGGTTTTCAGTGTTTGTTGGCGATTTCTTGGGGTACATATATATTGTGTGGAGCCGGGTGTTTTATAGTTGCTCAATGTTTGGTGGTTGCGGTCCGCAGTTTGGGTTCTGGCCAGTAGTTGGGGATTATCCGGTAGTGGGGATGATTGAGTGCTTATTTTCTGTTCTTCATCCAACATGGGAATACTAAGGTGTCTATTAGAGATGAGCGAACCGGTCGCGGTTCGGCTCAAGGTCGGTTCGCCGAACGGGGGTCCCGTTCGAGTTCGGTTCGTCGAACGTTCGACGAACCAAACTCGAACCTATAGGCTATAATGGGAGGCAATCACAAACACATAAAAATGCATGATAAATGTACACAAACAGTTAATAAACATTGCCATAACACATACCGGTCCCCGCGATCCCTCCTGCACTCTGTCTCCTGCCGCTATTCCATCCGATGATCGCTGAATCCTCCCGGTGACCAGCACTGCCAGCAGAGAAGCAGGACCTATTGTGACGTCAAAATAGCCATGTGACCAGTCACGTGGCTATTATCTCATTGGCTACAGACTGGTCACATGACTATGACACGTCATGTAGGACCTGCGAGTGCATCTCTCCGGTACACGGTGCACATTTGTGTATCGCCGTGTACCGGCGATATGCTCTAGCACACGGTCGACTCCCCGTTCCGTTAGGGACCGGCTGACACAGCCGGTCATTAACGGAGATCACCGTTGCCATAGCAACGCAGTTAGCGGTGGCGTCACCGCTAACCGCGGCTCCGGGAGCACCGTTGCTATGGTAACGCGTCTGTCAGCGTTACCGCTGTTACCGCTCGCAGCACTGATCACTCACGGAGTGAAGGCTGCATGCTGCTTCCCGATTGTAGTGAGGATTGTAGTGAGGATGAGGTGCCCCAGCCCATGATGGGCTGGTGCACCTCATCCTCACTACAATCCTCACTACTACTACACTAGTGAGGATTGTAGTGAGGATGAGGTGCCCCAGCCCATGATGGGCTGGTGCACCTCATCCTCACTACAATCATCACTACTACTACACTAGTGAGGATTGTAGTGAGGATGAGGTGCCCCAGCCCATGATGGGCTGGGGCACCTCATCCTCACTACAATCCTCACTACAATCCTGAAGTGCAGTTTCTTCAAATTCATTTAAAGGCACTTGGAACGCTGAGAAAAAGTGGAGAAAAAGTGAAGAAAAAGCGGAGAAAAAATGGAGAAAAAGCGGAGAAAAAGTGGAGAAAAAGTAGAGAAAAATGTAGAAAAAGTGGAGAAAAAATGTAGAAAAAGTGGAGAAAAAATGTAGAAAAAGTGGAGAAAAAATGTAGAAAAAGTGGAGAAAAAATGTAGAAAAAGCTGAGAAAAAGCGGAGAAAAAGCGGAGAAAAAATGTAGAAAAAGTGAAGAAAAAATGTAGAAAAAGTGGAGAAAAAATGTAGAAAAAGTGGAGAAAAAGTGGAGAAAAAAATGGAGAAAAAATGGAGAAAAAGTGGAGAAAAAGTGGAGAAAAAATGTAGAAAAAGTGGAGAAAAAAATGTAGAAAAAGGGGAGAAAAAGTGGAGAAAAAGTGGAGAAAAAATGTAGAAAAAGTGGAGAAAAAGTGGAGAAAAAGTGGAGAAAAAGTGGAGAAAAAATGTAGAAAAAGTGGAGAAAAAGTGGAGAAAAAGTGGAGAAAAAATGTAGAAAAAGTGGAGAAAAAGTGGAGAAAAAGTGGAGAAAAAATGTAGAAAAAGTGGAGAAAAAATGTAGAAAAAGTGGAGAAAAAATGGAGAAAAAGTGGAGAAAAAGTGGAGAAAAAGTGGAGAAAAAATGTAGAAAAAGTGGAGAAAAAGTGGAGAAAAAATGGAGAAAAAGTGGAGAAAAAATGTAGAAAAAGTGGAGAAAAAGTGGAGAAAAAGTGGAGAAGTGGAGAAGAAGTGGAGAAGAAGTGGAGAAGAAGTGGAGAAGAAGTGGAGAAGTGTTTGTTCATGCCAGATGGGAGATAAATAATTTTTTACCGGCGCTGTCATTTACTGTAACGTGATCATCGGTGTACGGTGTATACCTGTGATCACGTGAGCGGGGACCGGAAAAACCGTCCTGAATCATGATCTCCAGGGTCTCAGCTAGCCATGAAACCCCGGAGATTTTCTGATGCTGGGGGGCGTTATTCACTTATTTGTGCCTGCTGTTTATAAACGGCAGATCAGAATAAGGCTACATTAACACGACCGATCCATTTTTGTGGTCTGCAAAAAACAGTCCGTTTTTTTCACGAGTGCATCTGTGTGGCATCCGTTTCTGTTCCGTAGACGGTTCGTATGTCATCTGTTTGTTATCCGTGTGCCTTCCGTTTTTTTTGTGTACTGCAAAAAAACTGAATAAGGGTAAATGCATAAATTTACCCAGGATCCATAGCTTTATCCTACATGAGGCGGTCACATGTTCACTCCAGTGCCATTTTCTACTGCTTTTCACAGCGTAGAGCGCTCTAGTGATTTTCTTGTGCTTGTGCACTTCATATCAGTCTTTTCTGTCATTATAATGGCAGAAAGACACAATGTCCCACTCTCCTGCACTTTTGTAATTTTGCACCCTTTGGTGCCTTTCATGTGGCACTAAGGGGTGCTTAGCTTTGTATTTAGCCAAAAAAATGAAAAAAAAAATGACGTAGGGTTCCCCCTATTTTTGTAGCCAGCTAGGGTAAAGCAGAGGGCTGCAGCCTGCAGACCACAGCTGGCAACCTCACCTTGGCTGGTAATCCAAAACTGAGGGCACCCCACGCTGTTATTTTAAATTAAATAAATAATTAAAAAAAAAAACACGTAGGGATCCCCCCAAAATTGGATCACCAGCCAAGGTAAAGCAGACAGCTGGGGTCTGATATTCTCAGACTAAGGAGGTCCATGGTATTGGACTCTCCCCAGCCTAAAAATAGCAGGCCACAGCCGCCCCAGAAGTGGCGCATCCATTAGATGCGTCAATCCTGGTGCTTTGCCCCAGCTCATCCCGCGCCCTGGTGCAGTGGCAATCGGCGTAATTTATGGGGTTAATACCAGATGTGTAATGTCACCTGGCATCAAGCCCTGGGGTTGGTGACGTCAGGCGTCTATCAGATACCCGACATCACCAACCCAGTCAGTAATAAAAAAAATAGACGACAAACACATTTTTATTTGAAAAAACACTCCCCAAAACATTCCCTCTTTAACCAATTTATTAGAAAGAAAAACAAATCCAGGTCTGGTGTAATCCAAGGGGTTGCCATGACGATCCACACTGTCCCAGTCAATGAAGAGCAGGATGTTCCCCATTGGCTGGGAGAGCAGTGCAGTGACCTGAGCTAACATCAATGGGTCAGCCCAGGTCACTGCAGCGGATGACAAGTGCTGCTGTCAGCGAGGTACATTACCTGCGCTGATCTCCAGCACACTGACAGCCCCTGTCACTGAGTTCAATGACCGGCGCCTTCACAGCCAAGCATCGCGAGAGGCCCGTGACGTCACCGCTAGTCAGTCTCGGGTCGGAAGCGAGAGAAGGTGATGTGACAAGCGGCGGCCATGGAGAACAAATGACAGCGCTGAGGTCGGGATGGCGGGACTTCATCACCGCAGGTAAGCCGAGCGGGACCATGTGTGTGTGTGTGTGTGTGTGTGTATGTATGTGTACATGCCGTGGGCAGGAGGGGGCGGAGCGAGCTGAGCGGGGAAGTGTGGGCTTCCTGCACGTAACTAGGATAAACATCGGGTTACTAACCAAAGCGCTTTGGTTGGATACCCGATGTTTATCTTGGTTACCAGCTTACCGCAGGCTGCCAGCGATGGCTCCCTGCACACTGTAGCTGTAAAAAGCCCTGCGTTTGCTGATAGAACCGTTCTCGAACGTAACTCGAACTGTCGAGCTTTTAGCAAAAAGCTCGAGTTCGAGTTCTAACTAGAACATCCCCCAAAATCACAAGAACCGCGAACTGGAGAACCGCGAACCGCGCTCAACTCTAATAAACAGGTATCTAGAACTATCGAGCTTTTGCAAAAAGCTCGAGTTCTAGTTCGATCTCGAACAGCCCCCAAAATCACTCGAGCCTAGAACTGGAGAACCTTGAACCTAGAACCGCGCTCAACTCTAGTGTCTATCATGCCCAGGGTGCCTTCACGGTTAGCATGTGTTTTGATAGGTCAACGTGTTTGATTTGTCTGGGTGGGTCCATATGTTGGAAGTCAGGGCGTGGGTCATTATTATGTTCCCATGTATATCATGCTGCTTTTGGGGGTGTGTTTGGTTTATTGAATACGTGGGTTTATGTGCCGCTTGGGGTTTTTGCATGATCTGCAGTGACATGGGGTGCGTACGGGAGTCTGCTGGTTGTGGCTGCACAGGGGCAGTTGTAATATATTTTATATGCGTGGACTGGTGGGTTCTTACTGTGGTTCTTCACGGTTGCCGGCTGCGTTTTGGGCAGACTGTATCGGGTGATATTCATTGCAGCCGTTGATAGAAGCTTCGTAGGATTTAATTATTTGAAGAGAAGGAGTTCTTGCCTACGATGGGATTTGGAGTTTTCTTCTGGGAACAGCGGGCTCTGCTTTGCCTTGCGGGTACATGGCTTGCCTTAGAGTGGTTTCTTTTATGGTGCCCCTGCACGGTGGGGCCTAGGGTAATGTGTTGGGGCAAGGAATGTGTAGCATTTTATTTGGGTGACTCAGTGTGTAATTTACTGGTATCAGGGGGTTTCTGGGTGGCGAATTGTTTCATTATAATAATAATCGGGTTCTTATTATGGGGGATTTCAACTATCCAGACATTCAGTGGGACATAGAATCTTCTGGTTCTGCTAAAAGCTGTAAGTTCTTATCTACCATTCAAGACCATTTCCTCTCTCAGATGGTAGGTGAACCGACCAGGGGAGATAATTTGCTAGATCTGGTCCTGTCAAATAGACCGGATACAATTTCAGATCTACAGGTTCGGGAGCACTTGGGCACCAGCGATCATAATATGGTAAGCTTCAACATAATATTCAATAGAACATTTCAAAGGGGAAATGCTAAAACCTGGAATTTTAGGAAAGCTGATTTCAACAAATTAAGGGAAAAGCTTAAATGTGTAGATTGGGACAAAGTCATGGTAACTGGGGATACCGAACATAAATGGGGTAAGTTTAAGGATATACTTCTAGAGTCCTGTAATAAACGTATACCCTCTGGTAATAAAACGTCCCGGAATAAAAAGAAACCACTATGGATAAATAAGACTGTACAAAGTATAATAAAACAAAAACAAAGGGCATTTAAAATCTTAAAGGCTGAGAATACAGAAATAGCATTGCAGGAGTATAAAGATATCAATAGGAAATGTAAAAAAGAAATCAAACAAGCAAAATTAGCTACTGAAACAAAAATCGCCAATGACATTAAAATAAATCCCAAAATCTTTTATAAATACATTAATGCCAAAAGGAAAACAAAGGATAGTATCGGCCCCTTAAAATATAATAACAAGTTAGTTATAGAGGACAAACAAAAGACTGAGATATTAAATAGGCATTTCTCATCTGTATTCACCAAGGAACTGACTGTACCAGGGATCATTCAACAAGTGAAAAATCAAAGTCCACCACCTGATATAATTAATTTAACACAAGATGAAGTACGCCTACATCTGAGTAAATTAAACATTGACAAATCCCCAGGGCCAGATGGCATTCATCCACGAATATTGAGGGAATTGAGCTCCGTAATCGACAGACCGCTGTATCTCATCTTTTTAGACTCACTTGTAACAGGGTTGGTGCCTCAGGATTGGAGGATTGCTGATGTGGTACCGATATTTAAGAAAGGTAAGAGGGTAGATCCAGGCAACTACCGTCCAGTAAGCCTGACATCAGTAGTATGCAAAGTTTTTGAGGGCATTTTAAGGGATGACATGCAAAAATATATTGTAGAAAATAATATGATAACTGACAAACAGCATGGATTCATGAAAGATAAGTCGTGTCTAACCAACCTGTTGGGGTTCTATGAGGGGGTAAGTTCAAACCTGGATATTGGTAATGCAGCTGATGTGATTTATTTGGACTTTGCAAAGGCATTTGATACTGTACCACATAATAGCCTTATACTAAAGCTCCAGAAGCAAGGACTAGGGGACACAATATGCAACTGGGTAAGGAATTGGCTAAAAGATAGGAAACAAAGAGTAGTCATAAATGGTACATTCTCTAAATGGGCTATAGTCAGCAGTGGGGTGCCGCAGGGATCTGTGCTTGGACCGATTCTTTTTACTCTCTTTATTAATGACCTTGTGGATGGGATTGATAGTACAGTGTCAGTCTTTGCCGATGACACCAAACTATGTAGGATATTAAAAACTGACCTGGATAGTACAATATTACAAAAAGATCTGGATAAGATGTCAGAATGGGCAGATACTTGGCAAATGAGATTTAATGTTGATAAATGTAAAGTAATGCACCTAGGACGGAGTAATCCTATAGCTGCGTATACATTAAATGGAAGTAAACTCGGGACTACAGAACAGGAGAAGGACTTGGGTATTCTCATTACAAATAAGCTGAGCAGCAGCACTCAATGTCAAGCAGCAGCTGCTAAAGCAAACAAGATTGTAGGGTGTATAAAAAGAGAGATTAGATCCCGTGATCCCAACGTATTGTTACCCCTCTATAAATCACTTGTAAGGCCACATCTGGAATACGGGATCCAGTTTTGGGCTCCACATTTTAAAAAGGACATTCAGAAGTTCGAGTCAGTTCAAAGGCGGGCAACTAGACTATTACAAGGAATGGAAGGCCTCACATATGATGACAGGTTGAAAAAGTTAGATATGTTTAGCTTAGAAAAAAGACGTCTCAGAGGAGATCTCATTTATATGTATAAATACATGTGTGGTCAATATAAAGGACTGGCACATGACTTATTTCTTCCAAAGACAGTACTAAGGACCAGGGGGCACTCACTGCGAGTGGAAGAAAAGCGTTTCCGACACCTAAATAGGAAAGGGTTCTTTACAGTTAGAGCAACCAGACTGTGGAATGCCCTACCACAAGAGGTAGTAATGGCAGATACTATAACAGCTTTTAAAAAAGGGCTGGATGATTTCCTCAGTACACAAAACATTGTTGGTTATAAATGACTTTGTGACTAAATGTAGAACTGGTGGAGGAAGGTTGAACTAGATGGACCTAGGTCTTTTTTCAACCTAAGTAACTATGTAACTATGTAACTATCTAGCTGGCCAGTGCTGATGGAGGGTGTTGTTCCATGGGTCGGGATTTCTGTATAGAGCATGAGGCGGGACATGTTGTTTCAATGACGAGTGACTGGTCTCCCGCGGTGGTGTAGCCTCTCCGGCACTACATGGCTAAGGGCTTATTTGGTTATGCGTATTTGTTAGGATTGGCTGGTATTATGGGGACAGGATCGTTGTGCGATGCAGCTGCGGGGGAGGTGTATTTGAAGTAGTGTGCATGCAGGTTGCAACTATAACATTACCTTCCTTAATGTCGGGCAGGTGTCATGCCATGGCAGGGTAAGCTGGTGCGGTGCATTGACTTTTATGATTTATGTACCAGGTACTCGTCTGGGGCAGTGCCCCGTTTGGAGGTGTTTTGCAGTGCTTTAAGCCCGAGTGACAGACAGGCGTGGGGCACCTGGTGGGTGCAATGTTTTGACGGATGGCCCAGCTGTTATGGTGTCTGGAGTTTTGGAGTAATGTGGTGTGTGTGTCTGAGTTTTCCTGGAATTCGGGCGTGTGGAGTTGCTTTTCCCTCATTTTGTGAGTGGTGTCGAACCCGCAGTTCAGCGGGGATTGGGTGCGGAGTACATTCCACTTTGGTAAGAGGGTGTCAATGGTTGTGTCGTGCTCTGGGGTTTGAATTACCCGGGTGATGCACACAATTATTGTGGTCAGGTGGCCTGGGTGGGTGCCCCCCCCCTTTTATGGGTCATGGAGCAGTATGTGGTGGTCAGAAATGGTACTTTGACTTATGTGTTGATACCGCCTTGATGGGGGGGTGGTTGTGGCACATGAGTAATAGTTGGGGTCTTTTCTTTAGGCTGGTGTTCAGCTTGACGGTCTTCGGTTCTGGGTCGATGTGATTCCGGGGTTGATTGTTTTTGCTATTGATCTGGGTGGATATTACAAGATCGGTGCTATCACCCACGGTTGACGGGACCAACAGCGTTTGGGTATTGCACGTGGGGGGAGGAGACTGGGTCGCTGAGGTGTCAAGGGGCTTGATCCATGACATCGGGCCTGAATGCCTTGGTCCATTTCTTTCTGCCTGGGTGCCATGTTCATGTTGTTGTTCATAGTGGCTCCCGTTTGGGATGACTACATAATGGGTTTTTACCGGGCACGTTTTAGGAATTGGCCGGGGTTGGGGAACCAGTGTAGGTTCTTTGGTTTACAGCACTTATGGTTGGCTTTGCTTAATTATTAGGTGATGTTCAACTTTCATAGGTGCCTGCAATGTTGCGGTCTCAACGAGGCAGCATTTACCCCCTATTCCATGGGGGTGGGGAGGCGGCTCTGGTGGCTCATTGGGGACTGGTCGCACAGCCGGTGCATAGGATTGGATGACGCGGTCGGCTAGTTGCAGGTCTGGGGTGCGGCTGACCTTGTTGTACTGGTGGTTTGGTGCAGGATGGTATTGTGATGTCTAATGGGGGTCAGTTTTGTTCAATCAGTATTGGTACAGAAGCATTGGTTACCCGAGCAGTGAAGTTGGCTCGGGTTGTGCTTTGGTGGTGGTACTCGCACGTACAAGGTGTCATACGTGCTCGCTGTGGCGGAAAGGAGGGGGGTATTTGAAGTCGGTGGATTGCACAAAGAGCACGAAGGAACGGGTTACTCCTCGTGGTGCAATGGTATGGTTGGTGGGTCCCTGCTGTGCTCGGTCACAGCGGGACATGTTAACGTGGGACCCTGCTGTGCTGGGTCACAGCAGGGCATGTTAATGTGCTGGGTGTCCTCGAGTCGGTGTGGTGCGGCTGAAGGCACATGGTGGAGCAACACTCGGCTGGGTGTCCTCGAGCTGGTGTGGTGCGGCTGAGGGCACATGGTGGAGCTGGTGTTGCAATCATGTACAACGGGTCTCTTCACTTACCCCCCCTCCTTTGCTGGTGGTTATGTTTTATGGAGTTATTACTATATTTATGAATAAAATGTTATTGATTATTTTGGTGATAATAAACGAGGCTGCTGTGGCCTTTTACATCCAATGTCACGCAGTCTGTGTCTTATTTGGGTTGAGAGGCGGTAAAAGGTGGTTAAATGGTTTTGGTTGGTACGGCAAGATAGGGCCGACAGTCAGTCTTTCCTAAGTCATGTAAAAACAATTTGCCATTCGTGTGTTCTGTCTTTCGTAACTTCTTTTAACCACTTCAGACTTTGAAATATGTGAAGCAGCTAAAAGTAGTGCCCTGTACATTTTTCTTCCAGCTTCTGCCTAGAAGAAGCCACTATGTTATATAAATGGAATTTTGGAAAAAAAAACGCTGGCGGGACAGCTGCAGCAAAAAATCTCTAAAAACACATCAGAAAATATTCAGCAGGAAAAACACTGCTAGTGTCTCCCTGAAGCATTTTCAGCCACAAAACAATATAGGTTCTCCGAGATCTAGAAGACGCTTTATGCACATAGCTGTACAAGCTGCAAAACTATTCAACGTTAATTTGATTTGAAAAGATTCTAATAGGATAAACATTGATCAAATATGGACTACCGCTAGTTATGCTAGAGGTGTCTAACGGATGTTGCTCATCTGTTGGCACATAAACTAATGCTTATTAGGGAAGGGACCTGTCACACAGAGGTTTGCCCAAACTTTGCTGACAGTCATGGCGGCATTGGACTCAGATTGCGAATTTTGACACTATACCCAATGGTTTCTCTGGTGTCTGTGATCAACACAGGCAGACTCGGGCATCAACCTGCTATGTGCTGATTCATAGGCAGGCTAGCAAGAGTAAATCTCTGCTAGTCTGCTTGCTCCTTTAATCACATGTTGTGGGGAGACCTATCACATCTGCTCCCCTCCTATTTATACTTTTGGAATACTTCTACCCATGCCAGCTATAGTTTGTCTATGCTGGTCTGTGAGGTGTGGTGTCCCAGCCACACTCTGGTGAAAGTTGGGTTTAGTGGTGCTTTTCTTGGACTGGTTGTGGAGTTTACCCCTATTGTTTTGTACTTCCTTCCTGCTCTTGTTTTCCTCCTGAATCTCTTATCGTCTTCCTCTGCATGGGTATGTGCTATTTCACAGAGTCTTGTTTTTTCTTTGTCTGTCTTTTCTGTGGTTTCAACACAGTCCTGTCCTGTCCCGTACCTCCCTGGGGGGAGGCAGAAAGGTGGTTAGATCAGGACTGGTGAGGAGACTCATGCCTCTACACCATTAAGAGTATCCCTGATACTATCAATAGCATAGGGCCCCCCTTTGATTGAGGTACAGCTTAGGAGCCCTGGTTCCCGGCTATCCCAAAGTCTTTGTAACAGGACCATGACAGTTAAGGCCCCGTTACACGCAATGACATCGCTAACGAGATGTCGTTGGGGTCACGGAATTCGTGATGCACATCCGGCCTCATTAGTGACGTCGTTGCGTGTGACACGTACGAGCGACCGCTAACGATGCAAAATACTTACCAAATCGTTGATTGTTGACACATCGTCCATTTCCCAAATCTCGTTGCTCGTTTAGGACGCAGGTTGTTTGTCTTTCCTGAGGCAGCATACATCGCTACGTGTGACACCCCAGGAACGACGAACAACACCGTACCTGCGTCCTCCGGCAACGAGGTTGGCGTGACTTTCATGCGGCTGCTCTCCGCCCCTCCGCCCCTCCGGGCTCTCCGCCCCTCCGCTTCTATTGGACGCCTGCTGCGTGACTTCGCTGTGACGCCGCACAAACCGCCTCCCTTAGAAAAGAGGCTGTTCGTACCCATAGCAACGTCGCTAGGAAGGTAAGTATATCTGATTGTACTAGCGATATTGTGCGCCACGGGCAGCGATTTGCCCGTGACGCACAAATGACAGGGTCGGGTGCTTTCAAGAGCGGCATCGCTAGCAATGTCGCTGCGTGTAAAGCCCCCTTTAGGAAAGCACATCGGCTCCTTTTACTTTTTGCTTAAGCTGAGCTCCCAGTGACCAGCCTTGTGTAATAGTACTCGCAGGTCCAAAATACTTGAAAGAAATGGCTTAATTTAAGGAATTGTCAAGGCTCTATGAAGTTGAATATGCAAGTAATGTTTTTTGTAGGAAAACACTAAAAAAGATCAATCCATAAGGATTGTGGCAACCTATACACTGTTGGTAATGGTAGCCTATATATACAGTACAGACCAAACGTTTGGACACACCTTCTCATTCAAAGAGTTTTCTTTATTTTCATGACTCTGAAAATTGTAGATTCACATTGAAGGCATCAAAACTATGAATTAACACATATGGAATGAAATACATAACAAAAAAGTGTGAAACAACTGAAAATATGTCATGTATATGTATTCATGTAATATGTATGTTATATTCTACGTTCTTCAAAGTAGCCACCTTTTGCTTTGATTACTGCTTTGCACACTCTTGGCATTCTCTTGCTGAGCTTCAAGAGGTAGTCACCGGAAATAATTTTCACTTCACAGGTGTGCCCTGTCAGGTTTTATAAGTAAGATTTCTTGCCTTATAAATGGGGTTGGGACCATCAGTTGTGTTGTGAAGAAGTCTGGTAGATACACAACTGATAGTCCTACTGAATAGACTGTTAGAATTTGTATTATGGCAAGAAAAAAGCAGCTAAATAAAGAAAAATGAGTGGCCATCATTACTTTAAGAATTGAAGGTCAATCAGTCCGAAAAATTGGGAAAACTTTGAAAGTGTCCCCAAGTGCAGTGGCAAAAACCATCAAACGCTACAAAGAAACTGGCTCACATGACGACTGCCCCTGGAAAGGAAGACCAAGAGTCACCTCTGCTGCGGAGGATAAGTTAAATAAAGATAAGGAAAGCAAAAGATGGCTACTTTGAAGAACCTAGAATATAAGAGATATTTTCAGTTGTTTTACACTTTTTTGTTAAGTATTTCATTCCACATGAGTTAATTCATAGTTTTGATGCCTTCAATGTGAATCTACAATTTTCAGAGTCATGAAAATAAAGAATGATAAAGGTGTGTCCAAACTTTTGGCCTGTACTGTATCTCAAATGTAGGATTGGTTATAGCCAAATTTTAAAGGGAGTTCGACACCCACAAAATGCTAACTACACTAAGCCACTTTTACGGGTTTTTTAGAAATTTAGCCTCTATAAAAAATCATGCCTGTACTATAGCTCATAGTGGTTTAGTTGCCATAAAAAATATTTTGTATGCAAATGAATCCAATGGCTCAGTGCACTGTTATGCCCCCTCATTTTGCATACTGAGAACTGTCATGTTATGATTGACATAACTCAAGCAACTTAGTCAGTAGCTCTGCATGGGCACTGAAGCTGGACTCATATAGTGCCATTTCTGGCTCTCAACACTGGCTCCTGTCCTCAGTACATATCGAGTGGTGACATGGATTCTATTAGCGCTCGGCTTCATTGTGGAGGTGCAGAACCAATGATTAAGTTCAGCCCTTGCAAACAAAATATGACAATCAGTGGTTCTGCACCTCCACAATGACTCTGAAGCCAACTGCTAATAGAATCAATGTCACCATTCGATACTGTACTGTGACCAGGAGCCAGAATTGAGAGCCAGAAATGGCACTTTGCGAGTGCGCAAAGGTACTAATTAAATTCAGCACTGGAAATCAAGACATGACAATGAGCAGATCTGCACAGATCACTGCAGCTGCACCCACAAAGTGTACTGCTGTGTGTCTGTGGCCACCATTCATTACTATACTGCACACAGATGCCAGTGTATAGAGCCGGCAATGGCACCATGTGAGTGCAGCTGCAGTGTCTGTGCTGAGCCATTGGTTGAGTTCACTGCAGATATGACAGTGTTCAATAAGCAGTCTGATGGAACGTAATAATGCACTGAGTTCTTGGACACACTAAGGGTGCACCGAAACCCCCTTATTTGCATACACATATTTCTTAATGAAAAAAAATCACTAAAAGCTTTTCAACATGTAATACTTTTATAGGGGCCAAGTCTCCTATATTATTCCATAAGTAGTTTAGGTAATGTTTTGGAGGTGAAATTCTTTTAAAGTCTTAAGTGACATTATGGATGCCTCATTCTAAATAGACTTGTACCGATGTAGACAATTCCAAAGCCATTTCAATTACTCCTCAACCCTTATCTTTACTTATCTTCATTACTTATCCTTTTTGTATAATAGCTTCTGTTGCTAATTATCTTCATTAATACTATGTTGCAATGACCCCCAGTTGGACATCTTACTACACTGCCGCAAGTAACTGAAAGAATCTGTTGTAATTGTAGAAAAAAAGCTAAACATCCCTTTAAAGTGTCTGCAGTGACTACATTGCACTGCACCCAGATGTTAATCGACTTTTTACCATCCTCTTGCTGGAAGGCTCCCTCTAGTGCTTTATGATGCAACTAATGACAATTTGAAATAACTCAAGAAGTCTTGTTAATTTATACACACGAGAGGTTTGAAAATACTACTAACATGGACTTAAGGCCTCGTTACACGCAACAACATCGCTAACGAGATGTCATTGGGGTCACGGAATTCTTGACGCACATCTGGCCTCGTTAGCGACATTGTTGCGTGTGACACATACGAGCAACCGCTAACGATCAAAAATACTCACCTTATCGTTGATCGTTGACACGTCGTTCATTTCCATAAAATCGTTGCTGGTTCAGGACGAGGTTGTTCGTCGTTCCTGAGGCAGCACACATTGCTATGTGTGACACCCCGGGAACGACGAACAGCAACGTACCTGTATCCTGCTCTCAACGAGGTGGGTGTGTCTTTCATACGGCTGCTCTCCGCCCCTCCGCTTCGATTAGACACCTGCCGTGTGACGTCGCTGTGACGCCGCAAGAACCTCCCCATTAGAAAAGAGGCTGTTCGCCGCCCACAGCGACGTCGCTGGGAAGGTAAGTAGTGTGACGGGAACTAGCAATATTGTGTGCCACGGGCAAGGATTGGCCCGGGACGCACAAACAACGGGGGCGGGTGCTTTCACAAGCGACATCGCTAGCGATGTCGCTGCGTGTAAAGCCCCCTTTACTCGACTATTTTGCTTGAACAGCTTTACACAATCCAGATGTTTTAGCAATAGAGATGGTAGAATGGATTCACAGGACTCTGGTTTATTGACTAGGTTCGTAGTTTCTGATCGCAGGATGGGAATCCTGTGAATCTCCTTAACACCCAGCAATACCAGCTTTACTTTTGGTCAGCCGGACTGGAATGTGTCCTGTGTGTATCACACTGCAATGATGATGTTGTGCCAATCAAGCAAATTAAAAAAAAATAATTTGCAATATAGGTGGTAAAGACGTTCGCAAACCTCCAGTCCAGCGGCTAAAGGTTACTGACCTGGATGGACTGGAGCCCTGCAAATAAACTTTCTCATCTCTACTCAACAAAAAAAGAGAATTGGGATGAGGAGGAAGGAGCAACTTGGAGAAGGAGGATACATCCTGGGCCAACCCCTTGAAATCACTCACTGACCTCAATACAAGGTTTGATGGGGCCTTTATGGAAGCCTGTCCCCAAAAAATACACAGGTAAATCTAATGCATCCAATTTTTCATTTATTAAGGCTCCCCATCGCCTTTCCCAAGCATGAGTAATCAGATCACTAAACTTTTTGTGGAATCAGTCTGTCTCCATTATGACATTTTTTCTTAATATAGCTAGTAAAGATAATGGAAATACACATACAATTAAAGTAATTGCCGTCATGCCAGTGGGAACAAAGCCTTATGGAATTATGTTCCAGTTTTGACTGTTGTATTTCTACTGAACTACATACAATCAAGGAAGAAAGTGTTGACACACTTAAAATAGTTCCAGAAAATGAAGAGGATAGGTAGGAGTTCCGAATCAACGTCCAGGACAGGATGAGGAATGAAACTAAATTCTTTATTTTCTATCTATAAAAATTCACATGTCAGCTATTTTTTATTCAAACATGAGTTTTTATGGATACAAAATTAAGACTTTGGTTGTATTCATCATCCTGTCCTGGACGTTGATGTGGAACTCCTACCTTTCTTCTTGATTGTTTCTGCTCCATCTTGTCATTGCTGCTTTCGCCTGAATCCTGGTGAGCTGGATATTTTTCTTTTTCCAGAAAATTATTGCAGTTACAGATGTTTTGTTATATAGGTGTTTATTTGCTTTGTATGTATAACAACAAAAAAAAACAGAGGGAAAAAAGACCAATTGGTAATTTCAGACACTACTCTAAAGATAGCCAGAACAAAATTGATGGCACACTCCACTTAATTTGTGGTTACACACTCTTTGGAAAAAATAACTGCAATCAATCACTTCCTATAACCATCAACAAGCTTCTTATGACATGCCCACCAGGACCGTGGGGGCACTCGGAACTCAGCTGGTTCTGTTGGGAGGTCACGGTGGCAGGGCCCGGGTCTGTGACCCTGGCAGTGTTGTTTTAAATGAGTGCGGGATATATATTTACATGGGTTAATGCTTCGTTATGCCACCTGTGGTATGCTGCCAGATATGGTTGATGCTGCTTGGACGGGACTGCTGGGGCAGATGGTGACGCAGCTGAGATGGTACAGCTCCCCACAGGTGAAGCTGGGACCACAGGGAAACCGTGGGCAGTTTTCATCCAGTGGGATGATGGAATGGCCCAGGGCTGGTGGCACAGGCAATGAGTTCAGGACACAGCGAGATGCAGTCACAATTTCTTTACTAACAGTTGTCAGTTCCAGGTTAACACAGCCGGTCAAATACTGCCCTTGGGGTACTGAGTCCTGCTGTTATGGAATCCAGTCGATCCCCAGGTAATTTGGAGGCACAAGACTGGTGTACCTTTCTGTGTCCCTTTTCTCATCTTCCTACGCTGGCTTCGCCCTCCTGCCCTGAGTTTCACACACAGTGCCCTGAGCCAGTGTCCGCGGACCCTGTTAGGTTTGTTTGTCCTATCCCTTGGTCCTCTGTGCTCACCTTTTCAGTGGATTTGGGTGTGGTTGTGGCTTTGGCACGTGAAGTTACTGCCGCTTCCGATTTTGCTAGCTGAGCCTTGAAGTTCCCCACTAGTCTAGGAGCCGGTCCCCTTTGCAGCCAAGTCACTCCACACCGATGTGTCAGATGTGGATGCGAGCCCACGGATGAATCTCTCATGTCCCGTGACTCTAGGATCCCTTCTTCCTTTTCTTTCTTTCTAGCCCTTGGACAAGCTTGCCAGCTCCAGTCCTCAGGACCTTTCTCCTCCGCTTCATCCTTCATTCTTCTCCTCACTTTCACTAACTAGTTTCACTTTCTGCACTCCGTTCTACGAGTCTACCCACTAACTAACCCCACCTCCAGACTGGCTCCGGGTCTGTGCTCTCCCTAAGGTAAACAAAGAAAGAACAAATCTGTACAACGACTTAATGCAAAAGACTTGAATTTTATTAATACAAAAGCATGATAGCAAATAGACAATATATATAAAGTAGAGACAGGTGGTATATGCAAGCAGGTGGCGCCCTCACCACATACAAGGCAAGTAGGAGCACATAATAAATGAATTCATGAGTACACAGCCAGGGCCTACTCATGAAGCAGGCAGCCCAAGGCTGGACTGATTACAACCAAACCAACAGTGCTCCTATGCAGTTAATCCAAGATATAATAAAATCAATATACAAGATAAATAGATGCATAGCCCTGAATCAACTGCAGTAATTAGAACATACCTATGAGTGTAGTGGGAGCCCAAAACCCCGACCTATAGGTTTCGGTGTCAATCCCCGGAAGAAGGATTGACACCGAAACCTATAGGTCGGGGTTTTGGGTTTGGATTTGTTCTTTCTTTGTTTACTAAATATTCTGTATATGGCTGTATCCATATTAGAAATATGGCACGGGATCGGCCGTGTCTTTTGGTATTGTGTATTTGCTCTCCCTAAGGTGCAACTCACCCTAACCACAGCCTGATGGAGAGTAGCTGTGCTAAAAGTGTGTGTTTACTGTGGTCTGTGTGCTCCTTCTTACCAGTGATGCGGTTCCACACCTCTGGCTGAGGTGCAGTACCTCTGTGGCAACTAGACCCTCAGGGGCGTCACACTTACACCTCCCAACTGGAATTTTGGACCACTCTTGTTTCATAAACTGCCTTTCATATTTGAAGGCACCTTCTCCCAAAAGCAATTTTGAAATCTCTCCACAGGGGTTCAATGAAATTTAGATCCAGACTCATTTCTAGCCACTTCAGAACTCTCCAGCACGTTATTTCCATCCATTTCTAGGGGCTTCTTAAAGTATGTTTGGGGTCATTGTCCTGCTGGAAGACCCATGACCTAGGATGCAAACCTACATTTCTGACACTGGGCACTACATTGCCACCCAAATAATTTGGTAATCTTCAGATTATCATGCCTTGCACACAGTCAAGGAACCCAGTGTCTGTAGGTAGTGTTCTTTTCTCTGTAGGCCTCATTCTGTTTTCGGTAAACAGAATAATGTGATTTACTAAAAAGCTCTTACTTAATCTCATCTGTCCACAAGACGCTTTCCCAGAAGGATGTCGGCTTACTCATACACATTTTGACAAACTTCAGTCTAGCTTTTTTATGTCTCTGTCAGCAGTGGGGTTCTCCAGGGTTTCCTGCCATTACGTTTCATTTCATTCAAATGTCGACGCATAGTTTGCATTAATACTGATGCACCCTGAGCCTGCAGGGCAGCTTTAATCTCTTTGGAACTTGATTGGGCAGCTTATCCACCATCAAAACTATCCTGCATTGCAATCTTACATAAATTTTTCTCTGCCATCCACGTCCAGGGAGATTACTCACACTTTAAAGGTTGTAAACTTATTAATTATAAGTACACCAAAGACAAAAGAACACTAACATCTCTGAAGATGGACTTGTAATCTGGAGATTATTGATATTTTTTAACAATTTTGGTTTTCAAGTCCTCAAACAATTCTCTTCTCCTCTTTCTGTTTTCCATGCTTAGTGTGAAACACAGACACACAATGCAAAGCTTGAGTCAACTTCTCCCCTTTTAATCTGGTTTCAGATGTGATTTTCATATTACCCACACCTCGTACTCATCACAGGTGAGTTTAAGTGAGCATCCCATGATTGAAATAAAGTTGTTTATTGACAATTTTAGAAAGGTGCCAAAAATTTTGTCCAGTCTATTTTTGGAGTTATGTGAAGTCATGTAAATTTTCCCTTTTTTTCTCATTTTTTGTGTTTTTCCTATACAAACAAAAGAAATAAATATGTAAACCAAAACGTGTAATTGCAATAATTTTTTTGGAAGAAATACTTCATTGAACTGAACTTTATCTAAAGTCTGGCTGAACTTTGCAAACCTGAACTTCAAAGAGTCCGCTCAACTGTACTCAGCAGCTATTAGTCATTTACAGGAAAAGATTCCTATGTTACAGAATTGCAATTTTCCATAAATATTGGATGCTATATTGTGGCATCTGATTTATTTATCACACCCATAGACTTGAATGGGTGAATCTAATCTGATTCTTGGAGGGAAATCGAGCATGATGCATTTTTTCAAGGAAAAAATCGGACATGTTCACTGCCTTGCTGAATACCAGTTGTCCAAGTGTGTTCTGATTTTTTGAAGTACAGCACTTAGACAAAAAAAAAGGTTGTTTGCATGAGCCCTAACTATTAGTAATCTTTCACTGCCTTTGTGATTTCCCCACAAAGAAAAAAATAAAAAGCACCCCTAAATGAGCTTCACATGTTTTCGGAATGTCACATTTAAAGACAAAAAAAGAGAATTGTTTCAGATACTGTGGAACAAAAGGAGTATAGAGTCTTACCAGATATAAAAGGGTTAATGTAGAATAAGGTACACTCACCTTTAGTGGTTGTGAAAGGTCACAACTGATATTATCGCATAGTTGTAGGTGGAGACAGCTGCAGCCCTGAAGAATTCAGGTGAAGTACCGGAAGGAAGAACAGGTATAATGTGGCGCTTATCACCAAAATGACCAGAAAAAATAAATCCAAGTCGCAGCCTCCTTCCTCAGTACAATACAGCATTGACAAGGGTAGTATCGGCTGCGACCCCTGAAACGCATTGACCTGTTTATTAGAGTTGAGCGCGGTTCGCGGTTCTCCAGTTCACGGTTCGAGTGATTTTGGGGGGTGTTCTAGTTAGAACTCGAACTCGAGCTTTTTACTAAAAGCTCGACAGTTCGAGTTACGTTCGAGAATGGTTCTATCAGCAAACGCAGGGCTTTTTACAGCTACAGTGTGCAGGGAGCCATCGCTGGCAGCCTGCGGTAAGCTGGTAACCAAGATAAACATCAGGTATCCAAGCAAAGTGCTTTGGTTAGTAAAACGATATTTATCCTAGTTACGTGTGCAGGAAGCCAACACTTCCCTGCTCAGCTCGCTCCGCCCCCCTCCTGCACGCGGCATGTACACACACACACACACACTCACACTCACCTGTCCCCAGCCATGCAGTCCACGACACTGACATCCTCAGCTCCACGGCCCCGATAGGCTCCACCCACTCCGCACTCCGCCACCCGCACACATGGCCCTGCTAGGCTCCACCCACTTTGCACTCCGCCGCCCGCACACATGGCCCCGCTAGGCTCCGCCCACCTGGCCCTCTGCACACATGGCCCCACTAGGCTCCGCCGACCTGGCACTCTGCACACATGGCCCCGCTAGGCTCCGCCCACCTGGCACGCTGCACACATGGCCCCGCTAGGCTCTGCCCACCTGGCACTCTGCACACATGGCCCCACTAGGCCCCGCCCACCTGGCACTCTGCACACATGCCCCGCTAGGCTCCGCCCACCTGTCACTCTGCACACATTACCCCGATAGGCTCTGCCCACCTGGCATTCTGCACACATGGCCCCGCTAGGCTCCGCCCACCTGGCACTCTGCACACATTGCCCTGCTAGGCTCCGCCCACCTCACACTCCCCACACATTACCCCGCTAGGCTCCGCCCACCTGGCACTCTGCACACATTCCCCCGATAGGCTTCGCCCACCTGGCACTCTGCACAGATTACCACGCTAGGCTCCGCCCACCTCGCACTCCGCATGCATTACCCCAATCGGCTTACCTGCGGTGATGAAGTCCCGCCCTCCCTACCTCAGCGCTGACACTGTCTTCCATGGCCGCTGCTTCACATCTGTCACTGCGACCCGAGACTATCACTAGCGGTGATGTCACAGGCTCTCACGATACTTGTCTGTAACTGAATTGAACTCAGTGAAAGATCTGCTGTCAGCAGTGCAGGAGATCGTGACCGCAGGTAATGTACCTCGCTCCTGACAGCAGCACTTGTCATGCCCTGCAGTGACCTGGGCTGACCTATTGATGTTAGCTCTGGTCACTGCATTGCTCTCCCAGCCAATGGGGAACATTCTGTTCTTAATTGGCTGGGACAGTGACTATGGTATGGATCGTCATGGTAACCGCTTGGATTACAGCAGACCTGGATTTGTTTTTCTTTCTGATAAATTGATGAAAGAGGGAATGTATTGGGCAGTGTTTTTTCAAATAAAAATGTGTTTGTCGTCTATTTTTTTTTTCATTACTGACTGGGTTGCTGATGTCGGGTATCTGATAGACGCGTGACCTCACGAACCCCAGGGCTTGATGCCAGGTGACATTACACATCTGGTATTAACCCCATATCTTACCCCGTTTTCCACCGCACCAGGGCACGGGATGAGCTGGGGCAAAGCACCAGGATTGGCACATCTAATGGATGTGCCACTTCTGGGGCGGCTGCGGCCTGCTATTTTTAGGCTGGGGAGAGTCCAATAACCATGGACCTCCCTAGTCTGAGAATATCAGACCCCAGCTGTCTGCTTTACCTTGGCTGGTGGTCCAATTTTGGGGGGACCCCTACATGTTTTTTTTTAATTATTTATTTAATTTAAAATAACAGCGTGGGGTGCCCTCAGTTTTGGATTATCAGCCAAGGTGAAGCTGCCAGCTGTGGTCTGCAGGCTGCAGCCGTCTGCTTTACCCTAGCTGGCTACAAAAATAGGGGGAACCCTACATATTTTTTTTTTTAAATTTATTTATTTATTTTGGTAAATACAAGGCTAAGCACCACTTAGTGCCACATGAAAGGCACCAAAGGGTGCAAAATTACAAAATGCAGGAGAGTGGAACATTATGTGTCTTTCTACCATTATAATGACAGAAAAGACTGATATGAAGTGTACAAGCACTAGAAAATCACCAGAGCGCTCTACGCTGTGAAGAGCAGTAGAAAATGGCACTGGAGTGAACATGTGACTGCCTCATGTAGGATGAAGCTATGGATCCTGGGTAAATTTATGTATTTTCCCTCCTTCAGCTTTTTGGCAGTACGCAAAAAAACGGAAGGCACACGGATGACAAACGGATGACATACGGACCGCATACGTGTCACGCTCCCCATGCCTCGGCATCGCTCCTTACCTAGTGATCCGGTAGCACCATCCCAGCACCACTCCTTACCCACTGATCCGGTTGGACCTGCATGGCACCGCTCCTTTCCCACTGATCCGGTCGCACCTGCACAGCACCGCTCCTTACCCACTGATCCGGTCCACGTGTCCACCGGTCACAGCTGCCACTCCAGCTCGTGCTTTCCTGTGTCCTGTCCCCAGTCTCATGTGTCTGACTCATGCTTCTGTGTAGGGTCGGGCCGCGCCCACTCACCTGGTCTTATAGGCCCAGCACTGCTGCAGCAGGATATGACATGAGGCTGTGCTGGGTATATAAGACTGGCCTTGCCATGTGGGCTGGGCCTGATCAACGTGTCTTGTAAGTCTTGTCTTTAAAGCTAGGTGCTCAGGTCCCCCTTGAGCCGTGTCCTGTGATCAATACTATTGCCTGACATTTCTACCCGGCACCTGTGCCGGATTCCTGCACTGTCTCCAGGAACTCTGAAGCCCCCAGTGACTGTTCTACCCGTCCCCTGTGAGACGCAGTCCCTGCCACGCTAGTGCTCTGGCTAAAGTGCACCCAGGCCTCCGGTGGGGTGCACTGCCCAGTGGATCCACCACCCGGACCTAACAATACGGAACGGAAACGGATGCCACACGGATGCACCCGTGAAAAAAAGACTGTTTTTTGCGGACCGCAAAAACGGATCGATCGTGTGAATGTAGCCTTATTCTAATCTGCCGTTTATAAACAGCAGGCAGAAATAAGTGAATAGCGCCCCCCAGCATCAGAAAATCTCCAGGGTTTTAGGGGTAGCTGAGACCCTGGAGATCATGATTCAGGCCGTTTTTTCTGGTCCCCGCTCATGTGATCACCAGTATACACCGTATACCGATGATCACGTTACAGTAAATGACAGCGCCGGTAAAAAAATTATTTATCTCCCATCTGGCATGAAAAAACATGTCAGATGAGAGATAAATCTCCTCCCCGGTCCCCTCCGGTCCCCCGGTGTCGCCAAAGTGCCCCCCCACCCCCTCCCGAAAATCCAAGATGGGCACGCGCACAGCAGCGCGCTGGCCGCATTCACCCTACTCCTCTGATTTCCATGACACATGTGACAGAAAACTCCTCCCCAGGCACTGCCAGGTCACCCCCTATAACCCCACCGGTGTTCCCCTGTGACCCACGGTACCTGTGCAGTGTTGATCCCCCGCGGCCCCCTCCTTCACAATAGACGCTGCCGCATGCACAGAGCATCTGTCAGCTCAGCTCCCTGTGTTCAGACACAGTGAGTGGCGGTAACCATGCATATGTAAGCTACTGCAATGCCCTGCTCATGAGGTAAGGAACATAGTTGATCAAGAGAGCTATACTACTGGAGATGAGCGAACCGGAGGTGTCGTTTGAGTTGGGTTCAGCGAACCAGTTCGGCGAACCGCTTGAACCGCATAGAAAACAATGGGAGCCACTCACAAACACATAAAAACACCTAGATAACACCCTTAAAGGTGTCCAAAAAGTGACAAACAACTCACAACACAACACAAACACATGGGAAATTGACAAGAACAAATTATCATGCGAAAACAAAACAGCGTTACAAGGAAAAAGGATGAGACACAGATATAGGCATGGCATGCCCTTCTAATATCATGTAATACACTGCAAGGTGACTCCAAGCGGAGTCTCCCTTTTTTCCAAAAATTGGGCCACACAGACACTCACCCCATCAGTGGCAGCACTTGTGCCCCAGTTGTACAATTCACAGCTAGATTTGCATCAAGCACATTCAAAAATACGCCATACTTAACCATCCCCAGGATGACACCAGAGTAGGTAGCAAAGTCTTTGCTGAACCATGAATTGTTCATCTTGGCTCCTTTTAAAAAACACAGCAAGCAAGGGTTACTCCAAGTGGAGTCTCCCTTTTTTCCAATAATTGGGCCACACAGACACCCCTTCAGTGGCAGCACTTGTGCCCTAGTTGCAAACAGGATGTTTTGATTTGCATCAAGCATATTCCAAATCCACAAGCATTTACTCTCCCCAGGATGACACAGGGGTAGTAAATTCCTTGTGGATCCATGACTTGTTCATTTTGATGTACGTTAGCCTGCCTACATTGTCACTGGACAGACGCGTGGGCTTATCTGTCAGCACACACCCAGCAGCACTGAAGACACGTTCAGAGACAACGCTGGCAGCTGGACATGACAAAATCTCCAAGGCGTAAGTGGAGAGCTCTGGCCATTTTTCAAGATTTGAAGATTTGAAGTCCAAAATGAGCAAGGCTCCTTTTCCAAAGTCATGGCATCGATGTTGATTTGGAGATACTCCTGTATCATCCTCTCCAGCCGTTGACTATGTGTCAGATTTGTTGTCTCTGGTGGCCTTGCAAAGGATGGTCTAAAAAAATTATGAAAAGATTTAATAAAATTGCTTTTACCAGCACCAGATATGGTGCTGCTGGTACGGGTAGACTGTTGAAGATGACGAGACCGTCCCATGTTTGTCAAGTTACAACTGGGAGATTAAATCCCTGCATCACGGTTGCTTGGTGGAAAAGCTGAGTTTAGATCGAGTAACAGCTTTTGCTGATACTCCTGCATATGTGCGTCCCTTTCTATGGCTGGAATTATGTCACAAAATTTGGACTTGTACCAGGGATCTAATAGTGTGGCAGGCCAGTAGTCATCATCACTTCTAATTTTGACAATACGAGGGTCATGTTGGAGGGAGTGCAGCAAGAAGGCGCTCATGTGTCTTGCGTGGCCATGCGGACCAAGTCCATGCTGTGTTTGTGGCATAGAGGTGCTAACCATTCTTTCTTCCTCTGACATCTCCCCCCAACCTCTTTCAACTGAAATTTGACCAAGGTCTTCCTCATCCGCTGAGTCTTCCATGTTCATTGATAGTTCGTCCTCCATTTTTTCATGTTCTCCTGCACCTTCCTCAACATTTCACCTGCTACCATGCGCCCTTGTTGATCCCTGTCCCCCATGGTCTCATGCCTTCCACCTTGGTGATGATGAACATCTGGACCTTGGTGATGTTGTTGTCTCTTGCGCATATGAATCTTTCTGTAGTTCCTCCCCTTCCTGTTGTCCCACCACCTGACTCTGAATAGTGTTTCGCGTGTGCTCCAGCATGTAAATGACTGGAATTGTCATGCTGATAATGGCATTGTCAGCGCTAAACATGTTCGTCGCCATGTCGAAACTGTGCAGAAGGGTGCATAGGTCCTTGATCTGAGACCACTCCATCAGGGTGATCTGCCCCACCTTTGCATCTTGTTGGCCCAAGCTATACGTCATGACGTATTGCACCAGGGCTCGACGGTGCTGCCACAGTCGCTGTAACATGTGGAGAGTCGAATTCCAGCATGTCGGCACATCACATTTCAGGAGATGAAAGGCCGAAAGACTTCTGGAGCGATGCAAGTCGCTCAGCTGCGGTGGTTGAACGGCGGAAGTGAGCAGACAGTTTTCGTACCCTGTTCAGAAGGCCATCTAGGCCTAGGATAGTGTGTTAAAAATTGCTGGACAACAAGGTTCAACATGTGAGCCATACAAGGGACGTGTGTCACCTTGCCCAGGCGAAGGGCCGCACCCAGGTTTGCAGCATTGTCACACGGCCTTACCAGGCTGCAGGTTGAGTGGAGACAACCATTTACCAATCTCAGTCTCCAGAGCTGCCCACAACTCAGCCGCTGTGTGACTCTAATTTCCAAGACATTTCAAGCTAAAGACCGCCTCCTGCCGTTGTGCTCTGCTGCCAGCATAGGAATGAGGGGTGCGTGATTCCTTCTGCGCAGTTAGAACGCTGGTGGCCTGACCAGGCAGGCTTGGGGCGGAGGTGGAGGACTCAGACGAGGTGGAGGAGGCAGAATCAGTGGAGGAACTTGGACAGACAGAGGATTGACACACAAGTCGTGGGGTTGGCAAGACTTGTCCAGCAGACCCTTCACCATCTATCACCATAGTTACCCAGTGCAGCGACATGTAACGTCCCTGTCCATGCTTACTGGTCCAAGTATCGGTGGTGAAATGCACCCGTTCACACACAGAGTTTCTCAAGGAAGCGGTGATGTTGTGTGTGATATGCTGGTGTACCGCAGGCACACCTTTCTTAGAGAAGTAGTGGCGACTGGGCTTCTGGTACTGGGGCACAACAACAGACATAAGGTCTCTAAAATCCTGTGTGTCCACCAGGCGGAAAGGCAGCATTTCGGTAGTCAAGAGCTTACAGAGGGAGAAAGTCAACCTCCTAGCTTTGTCATGGGTCGCATGAAATGGCCTTTTATTTGTCCACATCTGAGGGACAGAGATCTGGCTGCTGTGTGTAGACGGTGGTGAGTAGGGTGTCCCTGAAAAAATGCAGGTTTGTGAGGAAAGTGCAGGCGTAGACATGATGTTGGCTTCATCCAACGTTGATGCTTTCGATGTCTGAGAGAGCTGTACACATGCACTTGTTTCCCTTTCCAAACCAACTGACGACCTACCAAGCAAACTGCCTGTTGCGGTTCCACTGGTGGAAGTTGTGCGTGGAAAACCAGGTGTGACAGCTGTCCCCACAGTCCTAGAAGAGGAAGAGCGTGCGGATGCACTGGAAGGGGCAGGCGGTGGATGGTCCGCTCCGCTAGGCCGCATTGCAGCACGGTGAGCTTCCCACTGGGACATATGATATTTATTCATGTGACGATTCATGGAAGAAGTTGTCAAACTGCGGAGGTTTTGCCCTCTACTAACAGAATCGCGACAAATTTTACATATCACATGATTTGGGCGATCTTTTGCTATGTCAAAAAAGGACCAGGCTAGGCAAGGCTTAGAGGGCATGCGACCTGCTGAGCCACCCCAACTAGTGCTAAGAGGCATAGTGGTGGCTGAGGATGCAGTTGTAGATGTGCTACCAGTGCTCCCTCCACTGTCCATGAAGGCGCAAGGTAACTTCGTCGTCAGTAGAATCCTCCTCCACCGCCTTTGTTGACCTCCTCGAGTGCCTGACTGTGGGTTGACAGTAGGTGGGATCTAGAAGTTCCTCATAAAGCGTTGTGTTTGCACTCCCCTCCCTCTCAGACCAAGCCTCTTCTTGCCCTGAACGAATATTTAAGTTGTCATCCCAATCTGGTATCTGCATCTCATCATCATCAGTATGTTCCTCATTGTCTATTACAACAGGTGTTTCAGTTTGTGAATAAGGGTCAACATTATGCTCATGAACTTGGTCATCACGGCCTGAATCTGAGTCACAAAGGTTCTGGGCATCACTGCAGACCATTTCCTGGTCTGTACTCACTGTAGCTTGGGAGCAGACCTCTGATTCCCAGGCTATAGTGTGACTGAACAGCTCTGCAGACTCAGCCATCTCTGGTCCACCATACTGTGCAGGGCGGAGGGAGGCTTGAGAGCTGGGAGAAAGCAAGTGTGATTGGGATGACAACTCAGAGGACTGGTCTTTTTTGGATGCGGTAGTTGAGGTGGCAGAGAGGGCACTTGTTGGAGCACTTGAGATCCATTCAAGCATTTATTTTTTGGCCATCATCTACCTTTGTTCCAGTTGTTCGTGTCCGTAAAAAAGGGAGCACAACAGATTGTCCACGGTAAGTAGTAGACATCTTACTTTTGCTGGAAGATGGTCTATCTTCAACCTATGTTAATGGAGCTTTGCCACCTTCCCCACGGACAAACCCTTTTTTTTCTTTTCCAACACGCCTGTTCCCCTTTCCATCAGCATCTGTCATTTTGCCACTCATTTTGATTGCGACAAGATTGTGCACTTAAAATGTGGTAGTAAAAATTGAGAGGTGGTGTAGATTGCAGCGGTGGTCTAGCTTTATTAACAGCAGAATAAACAACAATAACTATCCCTGACAATGCAACTATGGCCCTTAAACTGGCAGCACAGTTTGCTTTTTCGAATGGCTTAGTAACAATGAGCTTGAGTGTGCAAAGCAGAGGTGCTGCAAATAGATTTGCACTAGTGGGACACTAATGGAAGTCCAACAGCCACTTTTAGGATGCCACTAAGTTTCCTCAGTGTTTGCTAGTATAACGGCTTAGTAACAATAAGCTTGAGTGTGCAAAGGGCAGGAGGGTACAGTGGCCAGGTTGTGGGTCAGTGTAGAGGAAAGGAAGCCTCACTTTCTATCCCTCCTAATGGTGAAATTCAGCAAGGAACTCCCTGACCTTAGCTACACAGACGCTCTTATCTTTAGCTGTTAAAACCTCTTTCCACGGACCTGAATGTCACCTATGGCTCTGAGCCTGCTGTTATTTGCCCTTACAAGGGCTGAAAGAAACTTCTATCCCTATTCTGTATAGCGCTGTGTGTAGAGCGTACACAGCAGTATCGGAGACAGGAGCTGCACCTGCGGTGACTGACACCCAGACGCAGAAGGCAGAAAATGGCATCCAGACGGACAGATGCCCGTATTTATAATGAAGGGACATGTGACATGGACATCCTATCACACATGCCGTTGCTTCTCTGGCTAAAAGTCCACTTAGCTGTGTGTGTGTCTGGGATTGGCTGACATAATGGCCCGCCCCACTACACGCGCGCTTAGGGAAGGAAGACAAGAAGAAAAAAAAAAAAAAATGGCGATCTCCATTATCCCAGCAGCAGTGATCTGAATGCGCACTAGAATCCGTTCTCAAACGTAACTAGAACTATCGAGCTTTTAGCAAAAAGCTCGAGTTCTAGTTCTATCTAGAACAGCCCCCAAAATCACTCGAACCGCGAACTGGAGAGCCACGAACCACAAACTGCGCTCAACTCCATATACTACATTTACAAATGGAGGGATTTGCTATTTCTGTTGCCCTGCTGAACGACTACCAAACATGAGAGTCCGTTATACGCCACAAGAAAACATGTCTAAATAGCAAGCTTTGTTGTTTAATATTCATTCAGGTGGATAACTGGACTTAAAGGGGTATTCCATCTCCAAGATCCTATCCCCCAATATATAGTAGGTGGAATAGCAATAATATCAGCAAATACCAATATTTGGAAATGTAGAATAATTCTCCTGATTAGGCATGCCCTTACCTCATGAGCAGGATATTGTGATTTGGTAGCAACAGTTACGACATGGACTCTGCTGCTGTGGACCCGGGAAGAGTGGGTGCAGATTCATTGCACTCACACTCCTCACATGGAGGGTCTGCACTCCTAGAAAATGGGGGATACATTCCCTGAGCGTGTCCCCCCATAGTCTAGACGGTCCAGAGTCATCGTGGGACCCCCTTATTTTTTTTCCTTACAATAAATTGGTGAAGGAGGGAATGTTTTAAGGAGTGTTTTTTCAAAAACCTTTTTTTTCGTCTATTTGTTTTGTTAGTGCTGACAGTTTGTGATGTCGGGTATCTGATAGACGCCATGACATCACAAACTGCTGGACTTGATGTCAGGTGACTTTACAGCTAGTATCAACCCCATTTATTACCCCGTTTGCCAACGCACCAGGGCATGGGATGAGCTGGGGTGAAGCGCCAGGATTGGCGCATCTAGTGGATACGCCAATTCTGGGGCGCCTGCGACCTGCTATTTTAAGGCTGTGAAGGACCTTTTTTTTGTAATTATAAATATTTATAAAATAATTATAAAAATAGAGCCTAGGGTGACCTCCACATTGGATCCTCAACCACGGTAAAGCTGCCAGCTGTGGTTTTCAGGCTACAGCCGTCTGCTTTACCCTAGCTGCCTATCAAAAATGGGGGGACCCAACGTCATTTTTTTTTTTAACTATTTTTTTAACTAAAAAAAATTAATGGGCTTCCCTGTATTTTGATTGCTAGCCAAGGTAACGCCAGGCAGATGGGGGTAGCAACCCATAGCTGTCTGCTTTATCTGCGCTGAGAATCAAAAATACCGCGGAGCGCTACGTCATTTTTTTTAAAAAATAATTTTTACAGCACTGTGATGTCCAGCAATCAAAATACAGGGAAGCCCTTTTTGTTTTTAGTTATTTAAATAAATAATAAAAAAATATATATATGGGCTCCCGCTGCATTTTTTGTATTGCTAGCTAAGGGTAATCCAAGCAGCTACTGGCTGCCAACCCCCACTGCTTGGTGTTACCTTCACTGGCAATGGAAAATCCAGGGAAGCATTTTTTGTTTTTTTTTGCCAAAAAACTACAAAAAAATGACGTGAGCTTCGCCATGTTTTTGTATGCTAGCCAGGTACAGCAGGCAGGTACGGCTGCGCTGCCCCCTACCCCCAGCTGCATATTTGTACCCGACTGGGAACTAAAAATATAGGGAAGCCTTTTTTTTACTTAATTCATGAATTTTATGAAATAATTAAAAAAAACAAAACGACTTGAGCTTCGCCCCATTTTTGTGTCCAGCCGGGTACAGCTAGACAGCTGGGGATTGGATCCGCAGCACAGGTTAGCCTGAGGTTTCTGGGCCCCTCTGCTGCGAATTGCAGTCCGCAGCCGCCCGGGAAAATGGCGCTTTCATAGAAGCGCCATCATTTGGCGCTGTATCTAACTCTTCCAACAGCCCTGGAGCCGGGTGGCTTGCTGGGTAATAATGAGTTAATACTAGCTTTGTTTTACTAGCTAGTATTAAGTCAGATTCTTAATGTCAGGCACGTTTGACCCGGCCATTAAGAATCTCCAATAAAGGGTTAAGAAAAACACCACACAGAGAAAAAATACTTTAATAGAAATAAATACACAGACACATTAGAGTCTTCATCTTTATTACCCCATGTCACCCCTCCACGATCCTGCTCTTCTGTCCTCTTTCTCCTTCAACACATGCAGCTCTGTCTGCTCCATCAGACAGCACAGCTGCAGGAGGGAAGACGCTGTGCTCCGTGGAGAAATCACTCTGTGACAGTGACCACAGGCTCCCGGCTGTAAGCGGTGGCACGGGTTGCCATAGCAACTCTGCTCCGATTACGTGATTCCAGTGCCGCTGCGTGCTGGTAGCGGGACATCACCGTCACCGCTACCAAGCACGTTGCTATGGCAACGGTGATCTCCGTTATTGACCGGCTGTGTTCTGCGGACGCTGGTAACTACGGTAAACATCGGGTAACCAAGAAGCTCTTTCCTTGGTTACTCGATATTTACCTTCGTTACCAGCGTCCGCCGCTCTCACGCTGCCAGTGCTGGCTCCCTGCACACATAGCCAGACTACACATCGGGTAATTAACCCGATGTGTACTCTAGCTAGGAGTGCAGGGAGCCAGCGCTAAGCGGTGTGCGCTGGTAACCAAGGTAAATATCGGGTTGGTTACCCGATATTTACCTTAGCTACCAGGCGAAGCATCACTTCCATGCGTGCTGCTGGCTGGGGGCTGGTCACTGGTTGCTGGTGAGATCTGCCTGTGTGACAGCTCACCAGCAACTTGTGTAGCGACGCTCCAGCGATCCCTGCCAGGTCAGGTTGCTGGTGGGATCGCTGGAGCGTCGCTTAGTGTGACGGTACCTTAAGGTACCGTGGCGCACAACAACGCTAAGAACGGTCACACGTACTTACCTGCCTAGCAATGTGGCTGTGGCTGGCGAACCACCTCCTTTCTAAGGAGGTGGTTTGTGCGGCGTCACAGCAACGTCACTAAGCGGTCGCCCAATAGAAGCAGAGGGGCGGAGATGAGCGGGCGGAACATCCGGCCCACCTCCTTCCTTCCTCATTGCCAGCGGTCGCAGGGATGGCGATGTTCCTCGTTCCTGCGGTGTCACACATAGTGATGTGTGCTGCCGCAGGTACGACGAACAACCTGCTTCCTGCAACAGCAACGATAATTGGGAATAGAATGACATGTCAACTATCAACGATAAGGTAAGTAATTTTGATCATTAATGGTTGTTCGTGCGTTTCACACGCAACGACGTCGCTAACGAGGCCGGATGTGCGTCACGAATTCCTTGACCCCAACGACATCTCGTTACCGATGTTGTTACGTCTAAAGCGGCCTTTACACTAACACAGAATGAAGCCGAGACACACCCCATAATCGTTAATGGGGTCCTTTTGCTTCCATTTTTATAAGTTATGCAATGGATCCTTTTTGACATTGTCTGTTCGTAAAGGTTGTTTTATATCTACATCATTCTATTTCTTATGGTGACATCTAGAATAATTATTTTCCATTGTAAATTG
This sequence comes from Anomaloglossus baeobatrachus, assembly GCF_048569485.1. Classification (NCBI taxonomy): domain Eukaryota; kingdom Metazoa; phylum Chordata; class Amphibia; order Anura; family Aromobatidae; genus Anomaloglossus; species Anomaloglossus baeobatrachus. The sequence continues at coordinate 150,150,178 of NC_134362.1, forward strand.
CTGGATGATAGGACAGATATATTTGTGCAGCTTTATTCCTGTTAGATTAAATATTAAACAAGAGGACAGATGTTTTTTGTTTCTTTGTTTAAAGCACTCGAAAGAAGAAAGCTTTACCAGAGCTGAGACATTGAAGGTGCTGTACAAATGATCTTTTATGTGACATGACAGATACCTGGTTTCTTAGGAATACAGCGGAGGGATAATGTCAGATCTGTTTTTTCTTGTTTACATTTCAGAACAAAACAGGTTCATTTACTGCCCTCTCCATTTCTCTCTTCCCTCTTCCCGCCGTACGCCGAGTGTTACGGACACAATTCCCCAGTTGTCTTGCAAGATTAATTACAGCATCTGTCCTGTCACAAGCTATAATGAAGAGGTCTTGATAAAAATTGCAAATTACCGCTGGCAACAATCTTAAACTGCTTATGATAAAATGAAAATTAAAAACAGCAAACTAACAGACCTGATCAGAATCCTAATTCCCAAACAATGATATTGTCGGAGATAGGCTCAACAAACCAATGCTGTACAGAATGGGCTCCGGTCAGTTGTTGTCCAGAATGTATCTAATACAGTAAATTATTAATTATGAATTGGGCTCTCAATATTTAATGAAGACAGTCTTGTTATTGTCTATGGGTATTGAGTGGTCTGGAACAGAAATTCCTAAGATATATCTACAGAAATTGTATTTTTTACTATAACTTCTTAGATATTCTCCGACTCACTGCTTACACATTAAATATAAATGATGCATACCATGATCTAATTACAAAGAAAAACTTTATTTTTATTTCATTTTAAAGAAAGCTTATCTGTATGTGGAGTTAAAGGAAGAAATGTCAGCAACAACATAGCAATCCAAAAATATATTAAAACATCATCTTTATTAGAAGAACAAATAAAACTGTAACAACAGGTGTAGACTTTGGGTACGCATTTCAAGTGTGTAGCTCTTAATTATGACTAAGTGGTCATGCTTAAAGGAAACCTGTCACCAGATTTGGTGACTATAATCTGCAGCCACCACCACTGAACCCCTATATTCAGCTTTGCAGAATATAGTATATAAGAGCCCAGGCCGCTCTGTAGAACACAAAAATCACTTAACCTTCGTCAGGCTGCATAATTTTGCCAAAATTTCTCGACCCCTTATCTCGGAAGGGGGTGGAGATATTTTATTGAAATTTGGCCAATATATTCTGGACCAAAACTGCGGAGATGTCACGAAAGTTCAGCCCTCTACGGCTTTTCGAAAAAAAAAAAATTATTGCAATTTTAAAACGGAATAGTTACAATTGTACCTATTCAGCCGCACGAAGGTTAATAAACTCACCTGGGGGGTGGTCCGGTCCGATGGGTGTTGCTGCTTTCTGGTCCGGTGCCTCCTCTCTGCGGTGATCGCTGTCATCCCTCTAACCATTATAGATGTGTCCTACGTCATCCACAGTAGCCGGCATTGTGGTCAGGTGCACGCATACTTTGATCTGCCCTGCTCAGCCACTTAGTGCATTGTGGTCAGGCGCACGCATACTTTGATCTGCCCTGCAAAGGCACTTAGTGCATTAGAGGCTAGGTCCGGTAAGGACCTCACTGGGGATGTCCGTGAGGTCGCAGGCCATGATAGGCTGGCAGGCATCAGGTGTCCTAATGATGTGTCCACTCTGGACTGGCTCGCAGAGGCCTGCCCCTATGACCTGGCACCTCACCATTGGTCGTCAGATGATGACTGATGAGGTGTTTGGGGCGTGACTGACATGAGGTCATCAATGACGTGGCGGTTCCGGATAGGCCGCTGGTGATGTCACTGATGACGTGGCACTCTGCTATTGGGTCCTGGAGGTGCCATTGTGGTCCACCCTGGGTTTGGGGTGCACCCTAGGTAATAAAAGGGGTTGGAGATGTACTGCCCCGGGGGCTCGGCTGCGACCGCCGAGCCGCTCGGATCCGTGCTCGTACGGTGGGTGGTGGCTCGAGCCTCTCACGGACCCGGGGGTGACGTCGCTCTGCAAGGGAGTTGGCGCTACACGCAGGGGCTTGGCGTAGAGTTCCATGGCCAGGGACATGGCAGTTTGATTTGGGATGTAAGTTCGTGACACCACCCACGGGTTGTGGTGAATAGATGGACACCACCGCTGCCATTAACTAGGCCTCCCAGGGATGGTGTTGCGCAGGTTGGTGTTGACCCCTCCTTGGGTAGGAGAGCGATGGTCCCGGGGGCCCGAGGGAGGTGCCGAGACGTGGGAGCGGGTGCGTGCTGGGTGCTGATGCTGTGCGGCGCGGTGTGTGGCCCGAAGGCACTGGTGTACTCTCTATGACACAAGACACCGGAGTCTCTGGTAAACCAAACGGGGTGATGAACGGGGCCCGCAGCCGGCTGCAGCTTCTCCCAGAATAGGTGGTTTCCGCCTTTCTCCTGCACCTCTTTGTATGAATGTTTGACTCCTATGCCTAAGCAATGGTAGTCCGCTCCCCGACTTGTATATGCTGTAGGAGCCTGTTTGCCCACAGACGCTGGCCCTTTGGGTCTCTATGCCTTGGCGGTGACTTTACCCTGTATGGTTCGGCTGTTGTCTTCTAACGGGTCTTGTGTGGGATAGGTCCTAAAGTCCAGTCCGCAATCAGTTGATTTGACTCGGCCCTGTCAGTTCAGGGCTTTGTACTGGGTCTGAGTACCCCTCCTTGTGCTCCGGTTTCCAATCGGTTCCCCGGTTCGGTACCGGTGGGCCACCACCCGACCCCGGTCCCTACGGTTCCACCGGCTGTAATCCCAGCTCCTGCAGACAGCCACCACCGTCTGCCTCCTTGTCAAAGGTGACTGGGCTCCAACCCAGCCACCGGTGTAGTCTGCTGGCAGGCCTGGACACAGGTCTGCCCATGAACTTGACTTCTCTCTACACTGCTCTACAACTTGTGTCTGTTTTCCCGCCTCCAGGCCTGTGAACTCCTTGGTGGGCGGAGCCAACCGCCTGGCTCCACCCCCCTGGTGTGGACATCAAACCTGCAGGGTGGTGACAATGGTTTCTTGGTTCGCTGCTGTCACCTACTCGGGGAGGGGGGGTGATGTGTGTGTGACTACCTGGGATGACCTGACTAATCCAGGGCGTCACAGAGACAACATGGAGGTGCGCAGTCTTCACATATGCTCAGTCAGAGCACACCTCATGTTACAGAATTATTGCGGCATAAGCCTTAGATTGTAAGTGGTAGGCAGGGTTAGGCATCCGGTGCTTGTCATGCCAAGACACCCGTGGGTCAGCACGCTAGGGTCAGGCGCCGGGCTTCCACCTCCTACCGTCCAGTCCTGCTATTGCAGCCCAGTGGAGTCAACTGGGCTCTGGCTGCTGCACCAGATGTCCGGTTGTGCCTCCTACTCACACGGACAGCGTACCCCAGAACCCCTGTGGCGTTAAGAGGGAATTCCTGGGCTGGGTGAGTGGACTCTGTGACGCTAACAGGGTTCACAGTCTCCTGATCCAAGTGCTATTTAACTTGGGTCAGGCTCCTATTTGTTTCAGAGCCACCTAGTTCTGTATCCTCCGCCTAACCTTCAGCTTGCCAGCAGCTCCTTTGTCATCTGGAGCATGGTGGACCGTGGTGATTGGGATATACACCACCTTCTCCAAATCCGCCCGTCCCCCCATAACAGTGTTCTTCTAGTGGGAGAGCTGAACTTTTTTCCTGTTTAACTATCTGTATATACTAATAAAATTTAAAAAATACTGTCAACCACTGAATCTGTGGGTTGTGTGCTTGCATGGACCAAGAAAGTAATGCACCTGTGTGAATATTAGGGTGGCATAATTTTGTCTGTATTTTATTTTTTTTTTTAAAAGCCCTTTGCATATTCTTACACTACCATTGTAGAGACAATAAATTATTATGAAAAAGGCAATAATTACAGAAATCAGAGCAACCGACGCGTTTCGGGAGAAAATTCTCTAATCATAGCTTCAGATGTTTTGAAACCTATTTTTCATGTCTTTTCACATGGACCTACAGTACAATAACGATTTTTTTCAGAGAAACAACTTTTTTGAGTGTGGACTTACCCTTATGCTTGCTCAGGTTGCTGAGCATCTGCTATGATACTAATACAGGTAGGGTGAGCTGTTCTGCATGTTGCAGAACGGTTTCCATGTAGCTTATTAATTTTCATATAAAGAATGTAGATGTAAGCAACCTGCTGTAACCATTTGAAGAGGATTATTACTGGGTCTTACAAGGGATAAGTTGGAGGAAAAAATAGTTTGACTTTTCTTACTCTAAGTCAATAGTCTCTAACGTATTATCCAATTGATGATAGCTGAACAAAATGCGAGAGGAGTTAAGTAGAGATTTGAAAATCTATCTAAATGTAACCTGTCACCAAGTTTTTCCCATAAAAAATGCATCTCAATACAGCTTTCAGGAATGTAGCACATATGTCCCCAATACGCTCCGCATATATATATATATATATATATATATATATATATAAAAAAAAAAAACCCTTATATTATACTCACCTACAAGGTGGTCCGATCCACTGAAAGTCATTGGTTTTGATCCAGCGCTTCCTCTTAGGCCCGTTTCACACGTCAGTGAAAAACACAGACGTTTTTCACTGGCGTATAAAACACGCACATGTTCCTGCGTGTGCCGTGAATCTCGGCACACGTGGGTTGTCTAAGTGCAATCCGGGCTCCGTTCTCCGTGGCCCGTGATTGCACTTAGAAATCAACTCACCTGCGCCCGCTCCCACTGTCCATGGTGCTGAATCCTCCCGCGGTGCAGCATCCGGCCGGCGCTGACCCCTGCAGCAGCTGCTTCCGGGTCGGCTGGGTCGCGCATAATGAATATGCGTGACAGTAATCAGCCGGCTTAGAAGCAGCAGGGAGAACGGGCTGCAGAGGACATCGCTGGAGCCGGGTGAGTTAAAATGTTTTTTATTTTAAAAGCACGTTTTTTTCTGGCACGTGTTTCACGGACCACACCACTGCGTGGTCCATGGGACATCAGTGATGCCAGAAAAAAATGGACATGTCTCCGTGCGGCAAACACGCACACGCGGGTACGCTGCACGGAGACACGTGCAGTGAAAAATCACTGACGTGTGAGCAGACCCAATCATTATAATGGGTCTGCATATGTCAGTGATTCTGGTACGTTTAAAAAAAAGCACAAACGTACCAGAATCACTGACGTGTGAAAGGGGCCTTACTATGATTGCCATCTCTTTCCATGCTTTGTGTGCATGACGCGGGGTGCGTCATCCACACAGTGTCCTCCATCGTGTCCTTGTAAAGGCACATTTCTCTACCCTGCTGAGGGAAGAGCAGAGTCAGTTATGCGCATGCATGAGGAAAGGCCAAAAATCCCTTTATATTATACTCCCTACAAGGTGGTCCGATCCTATGAACATCGTTAGTTTTGATCCGGCCCCTCCTCTTATTGTAATTGCCGTCTCCTTTCATGCTTTGTGAGGATGACACATTGTGCGTCATCCACACAGTGTCCTCCATCATGTCCCTGTAAAGGTGCACTATTCTACCCTGACGAGGGCAGAGCAAAGTTTGGTTATGCACATTCATGGGGACAGGCCAAACCCCCCCTTAGCATGCATACTACAATACCTTGCTCTGCCCTCAGCAGTAGAGATGATGATCGAACCTTTAGAGGTTTGGTTTGCCAGGTACATTCGAACCTTAAAGTTTGGTTTTTGACCCCAACTTTATCCGAACGTCAATGGAAGTCAGTAATTGGGCATTTTGTGGCTCCACCCACATGCTGCCACCCATAAGTAGAACACTTCTGGGGGAGGGTGGGCAGGGTTTTAAAAAAAATATTTTTTAATTCTAATCATGCTGATTTTACCCCAAAAGTGAGCCGTTCAAATACAGCAAGTGGCTCGCACAGGGCTGAGCATCACTCATACCCATGCACAGATCGCTGCTAACTTGAGTGGTTTGCACTTGTAACTCACTCTAACTTCGAATCCAAATTTTGATTCTTTAGAAGTTGGTTTCTGAACCCGAACTTCAAACATCGAGCCTCAGGTTCACTTATCTCTATACAGCACAGCAGAGAGAAGTGTGCCTTCGCAGGAGCACAATGGAGGCCTCTGTGTGGATGACGTATTATGTATTATCTACAGGAAGCAGGGACGGAGGACGGTGATAGTAAGAAGAGATGAGGCAGTGGATAAATGTGATGCCCTGGCAAAACCAGGTAGTTACAGAAAGAGTTAATCCTCCTTGGCAGTTACACAATCCCCACACAGATGTACACCAGCCAATCAGGCCCTACTTCCCCCTCCCCAGGAAAAAGGGAAGGGGCGAGAGGAGTTAAGTTCAATTGCGCTGTAGTCAGTGAAGCGCTGACAGGGAGGAGCTTGAAGCTCCCTGAAAAAGTTGGTAGCCGGGGTTGGAGCCTTGGATTACCGGACTAAGTGGCAGTGAGGGCCATAGGTGACAGAGATCCGGTCTCGGGGATCCTGAGGTGACCGGGACAGGTTTGTAGCCCACCGGTGCAGAGAGTGGTGACTCGTTCCGGAGGCCGTCCGAGCGGACTAGTCCAGACACGAGGGAGACAGATAGAGAGAGAGTGAAAGGAAGGGCCCTAGCTGTACATCTAGGTGTGGGACCCGAAGACACCCGCCAAAGGTGACCGGCCATTTGGCAAGTTGGTTGACAAACAGACTGTGTATTCTTGACCCTCCACATCAAAACAGCCTCATCCAGCACCATGACTACCAACTGTAAGTGCTCTACTTCCTGCCTCCTAAAGACTGCTCCCTGCAACCTCTCACAATCCCTTGGACCCCGGGACTACACCTTCCCTACCTGTGGAGGGGATACCACCTTGCTGCTTAGATCCATCAGCCCCGGGCACCCCATATTTAGGCAGCGGCGGTGCCACCATCTCATCACGGCAACCCACGGGTGGCGTCATAGACAATCTCCCCTCTACATATTCCCCTTTTGTTGTGGAGCCTGGGATCACAGACCGGGTCACGCCACCGTGATACCTCTAGAGGTGACCCCATTGGCCCAGTTCTGAGTACCCCCTATCCCTGGGCGACGCATAAATACTAGTAAAACCCATTGGACCAGATTGCCACATAGGTGAGTATAGTAAAATGACTCTTTTTTTGCTTTGCAGAGCGGATTGGGAACATATATACAGCATTCTAGAATGCTATTTATGAGGGCTTACAGATGCTGGCCATACTGTATATGGAGAAAACCTGGTGTCAGGTTCCCCTTAATACAAATTACATTTTAATCAAATTTTATGAAATTCTTAAGTCCCTGTGAATTTAAACAAGTTAGAGTGAAATTCACCAAAATCACCAAGAAAATGCTGACTTATTATACATGTCAGAAGACTGCATCAGCAACAGAAGGCTGACATTAGCACAGACTTAATTATGTGGGCTTCCCCATAATGCCTTGCAGATAACGCATCACATGATATAGTGCAATTAATCAAGAGGGACTACCATATTCTTTAGGCATGAAATGCAGCAGCCATTTTACAGTGATTTAGAATAGTGAGAGGACATCAGAGCTCACAGCTCATCAATTGAGATAGGCAGAGAAAACCATAAAACATTGGATAAATACTCTAGACAGTAATGTGTTGTACAACTTCAGAAGTGAAGGAGATAAGTGCAGTAGTCTGTGTATTATACAGAGGTCAATCAGTAGGGTGAAAGAGAGATAGGGAAGGTGACCACAGTGCCAGACTTAGTGTGAATAATCAGTGGTATGGTGTAGCTGGCATTTATCCTGATGAATTTGGCTTTGTTCACACTACCTTTGTCCGCGCTGTCAATAGCATATTCCCCACAACTTGCACAGTCAGGATGGATGCTGAGGCATCCATCCATCATAGGGACCAACTGTAAATAAAAATATACCACATGGTATACATTTATTTGCAGTGGTGCTCTGTAAAGGAAAATCTCTAATTCATCATGCACTACAAAGCAGCAGCATGGTAGCACAATATTTTTTGCAAACAAAATGGGAACTAAGTATTCGTTGGAGAAGGTGTGCTTTCTAAGCACAAATGACTCTACTGAGTTTTTCAATTTCTTGTGTAATCAATTTTGTGAAGAGAAAAATAATTTTTTTATAAAATATAAAATTACATTTCTTAAAATCCAGACATTATTTTTAAATGTAGATATTTAAATGTACATGTCTGTTTACAAATACTGTTTAATATTTGTACACATATATCATATACTGCATCCTGCTGCCAGATTTTGCTTTCTGTATGTAGATAACTATTTCATTCATTGTAACACAATAATTGGGATTGAAAAGAATATCTAAAGTTAATTCTAGTGTTGTACAAATGAAAGTTTTAATGGCAATTGAAAGGGTAGCACAAAAGTAAAGGAAAACATTACCATGGCTAAAAATATGGGATCCGCCAGGATAACCATCACCACCAACACCAGCACCATCAATCGGGGCAGTAGTACTACCAAGCACAGGTCACAATTCACTTCCTGTGTCTCTGAAAAATGCATTAATGGGACGAAGGCAGTGGGCTTTATAGATTATGTGCAAGATCGCTTCTCTCAAGTACCGCAGGATGATGTTACCTCTGGCTGTGACACTGTGAGTTTGAGTAAGCATTCTGTATAGAATGGTTTGCCCGATCACAGATGGCAAAGGTGACATTTATTTTACCTAAAAAGTAAAAAAGTATTGGGCTATGTTATGGAAAGTGGATATGAGTACTGATGGGTGGACTTACAGATACTCGAGATTGACTTCCGGCCCAGAATTGATCCCAGATATCTGCCTGGACACCGGTCCCCATATAGGTCTATGGGTTCCAGAATCCAATGCTTTACTATGGTGGTAGAAGGGATAGGGGGATTTGAGCAAGCGCGTTATACTTACCAGTCTCCCACATGTCTGTAAAGATACTTCAGTGGCCGCTCATTAACCTTATGGATATGCACTGCTTCCCCCACCCATCGGCAGTCCCGGTGTCTCTAATTGGTTGCAGTCAGACACGTCCCCACCATGTGTGACAGCATGTTTGACTGCAACCAATCACAGACCCTGTGTGCATGTCTATAGTGTAAAAATAAATAAATAAAATATTGGCATAGGGTCCCCCCATATTATGATATCCAGCACAGATAAAGCATACGAATACAGGCTGCACCTCCAGCCATGTGCTTAACTTGACTGTATATCACAATAAGAGGGACCACATGTGGCTTTTTTTTAACTATTTAAATAAGTAATTTAAAAATTTGGCATGCGGTCCTCCCCAGTTTTGATACCCAGCCATGATAAAGCTGACGGGGGCTGATATTGTCAGGCTGGGGAGGAGCCATGGTTATTGGGCCACTCAGACCTAAAATTAGAAGCCACTCAAGTTTATTGCATCCAATAGCTGCAACAAACCCAGAACTTTACCTGGCTCACAGGTGCTACTAAGTCCTAGGTGGCAGCTGGCTGCTATTTTTACACTTTTACACCTAAAAATACCAGCCTCCAGCTGTTGGATTTATCCTGGGGGAACCCTACACCAAATTAATTTATTTATTTTGACACTATATAGACACAGCACCTGTGATTGCAAGCAGTCAGACACACTGTCACACAGGGTGGGAGTACATCTTATTGCAACCAATCAGAGATGCTGGGACTGTTGGTGGGAAGGGAAAGCAGTGCATATGTATGAAGGATAATGAATGGCCCCAGAAGTAGTATGAACTGTTCCAGAAGTAGTGTTACAGCCGTGCTGGACCCTGATAAGAATAATATGCTTGTTTTTCCCTTATTTTCTTTATTTTTTTTTAATTTATTAAGTTGCCGGATCCAGATCATTACTGACGTGCCCGCTGGGTCTTGGGGGAATTACTCGTCACCGGGCTAGTGTTGGGCATTTGGGTTGTCACAGTGGCCTGGCCCGGCTCCGTGATCCCACGGTGTCAACCAATAAAGATGAGGGTGGGAGTAGTAGTAGTCAATCGAGGAGCCACCTGTGGTATGCGGCTATAATGGGAGCCGCCGTTGTGGAATGTTTCTCTTGGCTGGGGCGGATGATACCGCAGCTCAGATGTTGCAGCTTTCCACAGAAGCGCGGGGCGCTGGAAGAATCAGAAGACACAGCGGTTGCAGTTTAAGGTGTCTACTCACTGAGTTGCTTCTGCCGTTGTCTCCGCTGTGATGGGCTCCAGACGATCCCAGATAGTTCAGGGGCCGGTACCGAGGGTTACTTCATGAGTCCTTCCTTCCTGCGCTCTGTTGTGTGAGTCCCTGTGACTTAAAGCTACACAGGGACCTTTATCCATTGGGGTGAGTATGTTCCCAGTCCCGTCTAGCAGGCAGCACAAGTCCATTGGTGGGCTACCCTGTGGTCATGGCTCCTGGCTCTATATGCTGCTTTGCCCTGGACGCTGTTGTGGCCAGAAGACTTGTAATCCTCTGCACTGCAGATTCTGCTGACAGGCCTTGAAGTGCCAACCAGCCTAAGGCTCCACACCCTGAGATGTGTGCCGGTCCTGAGGGAGCTATAAGCTCTACCCTCAGCGACGATATTCTTCTGCATCTCACTCCGTTCCCGATGGTATCTCGACTGTCTAAGTGTGTGTGTAGCTCCTGCTCCCAGATTAGTTACCCAGCCCACTCGAGCCCCAGAGTTAGTGGGTGGGAGGCCCCAGACGATATGTTGATTATCCTAAATGACCCTACCCTAACCCCGTCCCGGTGAGAGGGCAACTGGCTTATGTGTGGTGGTGAATGTTGTGAACCGGCACCGACCTCTTCCTTACCCAAGATGAGCACCACACCTCTGATGAGATGCAGTATCCTGTGGCGACTGAAGCCTCAGGGGCGCCACATTACCTGAAGTCGGTGCTTGGGTACTTTTGAGCCCATGTGCATCCAGACTTTTAAAACCACTAGAGATGAGCTGATCTGAGAAAATGCCAATTCACAAGATTTTGTGGATTCTTGCATGAAATTTATTTGCAGTAAAATTATTGTCAAAGAATACAATGTATCTTGTTAAGCTCTGGAATCACTTGAGACCCCAAAGCATGATGAACCTAAGATGAAAAAAATAAAACTTATACTCACCTCACCATGCACCTGTAACCACTAACTTGTCTGAACTCTACACTGCTTGCTGCATATTGTCTGGTCCTCAGAGCCGCCTCTTCTTTCCCTTGGTAGGAACCACATCACCTGAACTGTTCACTCTAGGCCAAGACTTCAAGCTGCAAACAATAGGAGTAAAGCTGGGCTATACTGCTTGTAAAGGGGAGGTGTTTGAAGGGAAAAAGGACTATAGATAGTGTGATAAATCACAAGCACTCAATCAAACACAGGGGTAAATGCCAAATATATTTTTATTTGTGGATTATTTGCAAACAGAAAAGAATGCCACTACCAAAGAGCAAAGCCAAGCCGACGTTTCGGCCTATGTTAGGCCTTTGTCAAGGTCTTGTGTTAGAATAGTACGGTGAATGTAGATGAATTAGACCTCTGAGGACTGTATCACAGGTAGGGCTTTTTACTTTTCAAGAACAGTTTGACAGAGTCAGGAAGACATAGGAAATAGGAGGAGGAGTAGAGAGGAAGCCTGAGGCGCACAAGGAATGAGGACAGGGTCCCAGAGGTACGGGCAGGAGGCATGGGCCACATGCCTCTTGCCTGTACCTCTGGGACCCTGTCCCGATTCCTTGTGCGCCTCAGGCTTCCTCTCTACTCCTCTTCCTATTTCCTATGTCTTCCTGACTCTGGCAAACTGTTCTGAAAAGTAAAAAGCCCTACCTGTGATACAGTCCTCAGACGTCTAATTCGTCTACATTCACCGTACTATTCTAACACAAGACCTTGACAAAGGCCTAACATAGGCCGAAACGTTGGCTTGGCTTTGCTCTTTGGTAGTGGCATTCTTTTCTGTTTGCAAATAATCCACAAATAAAAATATATTTGGCATTTACCCCTGAGTTTGATTGAGTGCTTCAGGCTACAAACAGGCCTTGCAGGTCACTGCAAACGAAATATCATGACATCATGGACGTGCGATGCACAGTGTCCTTTGAGGCCTTGTTGCATCAAGAAGTCACAACCTAGAGTGAATAGGCTGCAGAAACAGTGGAAGATAAAAAGTAACCCTATGAAGTGGATGGTGAGCATCTGGTCCTATTCTTATTGCTGACTCTTCTTTCACTTGATCTCTCTATTTCAGGACACATGGCTGCAACAGGCTTCAGAGGTCACTGAAAGTTGTACATCCATGATGTCAAAATGTGTGACAAACAGTGACCTCCAAGCTGAAAAGAAGTGAAGGGTGGACCCAGCACCACAATCCAATATATTAAAATATCAAAAATTTTTAGATATTAAAAATCCAATGAATGCAAAACTTGAGAGAAGACACATAAGCGCACCTTAGACGTTTCGGACAATAAATAAAAACAAGTCGTTAATCATAGGATTACATTTTCGGCTATATGACAGCCTGGCCGGTCTGGAGGTCCACGAGTATCTGCAAGTCCTGGAGCGCAGTGTCCTAAGTAGAGTTGAGCGCGGTTCGCGGTTCAAGGTTCTCCAGTTCGCGGCTCGAGTGATTTTGGGGGCTGTTCTAGATCGAACTAGAACTCGAGCTTTTTTGCTAAAGCTCGATAGCTCTAGATACATTCGAGAACGGTTCTAGCAGCAAAAAAAACAGCTAATTCCTAGCTGGTTTTCCGCTGTAATAGTGTAAGTCCCTCTGTGACTCACACTATTATGACATTTCAGTGTATAGTGTGCGGGAACAGCGCATTCAGATTACTGCTGTATGTATAATGACGATCGCCATTTTTTTTTTTCCTTGTCTTCCTTCCCTAAGCACGCACGTGTAGTGGGGCAGGTCAGCATGTCAGCCAATCCCAGACACACACACAGCTAAGTGGACTTTTAGCCAGAGAAGCAACGGCATGTGTGATAGGATGTCCATGTCACATGTCCCTGCATTATAAAACCGGACATTTTCCTCCAGCACGCCATTATCTGCCTTCTGCGTCCTTGGTGTCAGACATCACTGGCGCAGCTCCTATTGCCGATACTGCTGTATACGCTCCATACACAGCGCTGGACAGCTTAGGGATAGCACTTTCTTTCAGTCCTTTTAAGGGCTCATACTGGCAGGGTCAGAGCCATAGGTGACAGAGTTTAAAACAGAGTTTAACAGCTACACAAGATGACAGCGTCTGTGTAGCTAAGGTCAGGGATTTCCTCGCTGCATTTCCCCATTAGGAGGGATAGAAAGGCAGGCTTCCTTTCCTCTACCCAGAGACCCACAACCCTGGCACTGTACCCTCCTGCCCTTTGCACACTCCAACTCATTGTTACTAAGCCATTATACTAGCAAACACTGAGTAAACTTAGTGGCATCCTAAACGTGGCTGTTGGACTGCTGTATTGCCCCAGTAGTGCAAAGATATTTGCAGCACGTCTTCCTGCATTGCACACTCCAACTCAGTGTTACTAAGCCATTATACTAGCAAACACTGAGTGAACTTAGTGGAATCCTAAACGTGGCTGTTGGATTGCTGTATTGCCCCAGTAGTGCAAAGATATTTGCAGCACGTCTGCCTGCATTGCACACTCCAACTCATTGTTACTAAGCCATTATACTAGCAAACACTGAGTGAACTTAGTGGCATCCTAAACGTGGCTGTTGGACTGCTGTATTGCCCCAGTAGTGCAAAGATATTTGCAGCACGTCTGCCTGCATTGCACACTCCAACTCATTGTTACTAAGCCATTATACTAGCAAACACTGAGTGAACTTAGTGGCATCCTAAGCGTGGCTATTGGACTTCTGTAAAGTCCCACTAGTGCAAAAATATTTGCAGCACGTCTGCCTGCATTGCACACTAAAACTCATTGTTACTAAGCCATTATACTAGCAAACACTGAGTGAACTTAGTGGCATCCTAAACGTGGCTGTTGGACAGCTGTATTGCCCCAGTAGTGCAAAGATATTTGCAGCACGTCTGCCTGCATTGCACACTAAAACTCATTGCTACTAAGCCATTATACTAGCAAACACTGAGTGAACTTAGTGGCATCCTAAACGTGGCTATTGGACTTCTGTAAAGTATCACTAGTGCAAAAATAATTGCAGCACGTCTGCCTGCATTGCACACCTCCAACTCATTGTTACTAAGCCATTATACTAGCAAACACTGAGTGAACTTAGTGGCATCCTAAACGTGGCTGTTGGACTGCTGTATTGCCCCAGTAGTGGTTTTTTTTCACAACCCCCCCCTCCCTTTTTCTTCTTCCTTTTTTCCATTTTTTTTGTTTTTATTTCACGGGGTCTGTAATAATGATTTTTTACGGAAACCGGCAGATTATTTTTTGCATGGAGCTTGGAAGACTGACTTGCTCCCTACCCCCTCTTTGTCTCTGACATGCGCACTTCCTTTTTTCCCACGCTCTGAACTTTCTTCACCCCGTCTTAGGTTTTTTACGTGTACTTACGCAGGATTGTCACGTTAACACTAGTAATTGTACGTATCTCCCTACAGCTACACTTTTACAGGTGTTTCTTTCTACACTTGTTTTCAAAGGGTTTTTTCAGGACTCCTAAGGTGGAGACATGGTTTCTCCCTTTGATATGCCACCTCTTTGAGAAAGGAGTTAATAATCCCAGGGGTTCGAGACCGCTTCAGAACGGCACTAAAATTGCAGGGTTTTTCTCTGAACACACAATAATCCACACATTTTTTTCTTTTTTCTTTTTTTCTTTTTATTACAAACCTTTATTTCATTTCATTTCATGAGATGATATTGTGACGGGGTGTACATCAGAGCAAAGAGAGACAACAGGCCGAGGATGATCCAACAGGTTTACTAACAGGAATACAGGAACAGCACACGACAAGTCCAAATAAAACTGATTCGGGGGCACCTCCCGATAATCCAAAGTGCCAGATCACAACGTAATAGTCCTTTTCAGAGTCCCAGAAATCCCACACAATCCACTGGACGGCGAGGTCTGTCCGCAGATTCAGATCTCGCTCCCTTCCTCTTCAAAAACTCAACTCCCAACTGCATTTAGAAACAGGAGTGAATTGTTTGAGCTCGTGGGCCCGCCCCTCAAGGGTAGGGGTCTATGCAATGGTTGGGCCCACTAGAAGATTCTAGAAGGTTGGCTCCGAGATGTCTACAGGTTTGTGTAGTTGGCGTTATCCACTGCTTACGAAACAATGAGAAGTTCCCCTGGCTGTGTGGACAGGAGATAATTGCATTATGGGCCCAGAGACACAGGAGATGGGGGGAAGGTATGGTTACTTACATCCCAAGACATTTCAAAGTGTTCAGTAAGTACAACCAAAGGAAAGTGACATCACATCCTGACATAGTATTACAGCAAATACAGTGAGAAGGTAAAATACATCATGACAATTCCTTCCCCTCCCAACTTGTGTACGTACTAGGGACCTCTACAGGTCGCTGGTTAAGTACACGCAGGCATGGCTGACAGGACTCAAGGCTCCTCTTGCCTGGACAGTCCATCTGCATTTTGGTGTTGGCTGCCCCTTCTATATTGTATGGTAAAGTTATAGGGCTGCAGAGCCAGGCTCCATCGCAGTAAGCGTCCATTGTCCCCAGAGACTCTGTTCAGCCAGGTGAGGGGATTGTGATCAGTAACCACAGTGAATTCCCGTCCATACAGATACGGCCGTAGTTTCTTAAGGGCCCACACTACAGCCAGACATTCCTTCTCAACAGTTGCATAGGCCACTTCTCGGTCCAGCAGTTTCCGGCTGAGATAGGCGATGGGGTGCTCGTCCCCAGCTGCATTCACCTGGCTGAGGACAGCTCCCAGTCCATAAGCAGAGGCATCCGTTTGCACAATGAATCTCCTCTTGTAGTCTGGAGCAGCCAGGACAGGATCGCAGATCAAAGCATCCTTCAGCCGGTTAAAAGCCTCATCACAGGCTGGAGTCCAGATCACCAGCCGGGGCATTGTTTTCTTGGTCAGGTCGGTAAGAGGCTTGGCCACAGTACTGAAATGAGAAACAAATTTTCGGTAATAACTGGCAGTGCCCAGAAAAGCCATAACTTGTTTCTTAGTTTGGGGTACAGGCCAGTCTCTAATAGCCTGGATTTTGGCAGGCTCAGGTCGGAGCTTCCCTCCTCCCACTCTATGTCCTAGGTACTGGACTTCCCCCATCCCCAATTGGCATTTATCGGGTCGAATAGTTAGGCCGGCTGCAAGAATCAGGTCCAAAATAATGGCTACTTGATTCAGATGTTCCTCCCATGTGTGGCTGAAGACGGCGATATCATCCAAGTAGGCACAAGCAAAGTCATCACATCCCCGGAGGATCTGATCCACCATTCTCTGGAAGGTGGCCGGGGCATTTTTCATTCCAAAAGGCATGCTTAGAAATTCATACAGACCAAAGGGGGTTATAAAAGCGGACCGTTCTCTCCCTTCATCCGTTAGAGGGATCTGCCAGTATCCCTTACTGAGATCCAAGGTAGTGACATATCGGGACCCAGCCAGTCGGTCTAGAAGTTCGTCAATACGAGGCATTGGGTAAGGATCGCTGACGGTATGGTCGTTTAGTCGTCGATAGTCCACACAAAATCGAGTACTCCCATCCTTCTTGGGTACTAACACCACAGGGGAGGCCCAAGGGCTATGGGAGGCCTGGATTACCCCAAGCTGTAACATCTCCTCCAGTTCGTGCTGCATGGTGTTTCGAACTGATTCAGGTACCCGGTAAGGAGCCAGTTGTATGGGACGGATGCCCTGAGTGTCCACATGATGTTGGGTGACGGTGGTTCGACCTGGTTGGGATGAGAAAGCAGCCCGTCTCTGTTGAAGCACTTCCAGCATCTGGATTTTCTGTAAGGAGTCCAGGTAATCTCCCAGGGGAACCTGTTCCACAGTGGATGGGGCTCTCGCTGCTTCCACGAGATCAGGTAGAGAGTCCTCATCCTCTTGACCATCTTCTGAAGCCAACCGACAGCTTGCTATCATTGGAATGTTCCGGTCATGGTACTCCTTAATCATATTCACATGGACAGTCTTTTGCCTTAGCCCCTGATCATCTAAAGCAAGAAGGTAATTGGTATCATTCAGTTTTCTGAGAACCCGGAAGGGACCCTCCCATGTGGTCTCCAGTTTATTCTGCCGATGGGGAACAATCATTAAGACTTGTTGTCCTACAAACTCCCGATAGCGTGCGTTACGGTCATACCATGTCTTCTGTCTGGTTTGAGCCATACGCAAATGACTCTGTGCAAAACTAGCAAGTTGGGCCAAGGTTTCTCGCAGCTTTAGGACATAAGGGACAACAGGGGTTCCTGTATCTTCAACTTGCCCCTCCCAGTATTCCTTGAGCAGGGTTAAGGGTCCTCGGACCTTTCTTCCATACAGTAGTTCAAAGGGGGAGAACCCAGTGGACTCCTGGGGAACTTCCCGATAGGCAAACAAGAGATGGGGTAGGTACTTCTCCCAGTCTGAATCTCGGTCCGTGAAGGCCCTCAGCATATTCTTCAGAGTGCCGTTGAATCGTTCACAAAGTCCATTTGTTTGGGGATGATACGGGGTCGTTCGGATCGCTCGTACTCCACAGGTGCGCCACAGACACTGGACCAACTCTGACATAAACTGGGAGCCTTGGTCCGACAAGATCTCACTGGGGAATCCTACTCTGGTAAAAATAATAACCAAGGCCTCGGCCACCTTGGCTGCAGAGATACTTGACAAGGCCACGGCTTCTGGATATCGGGTGGCGTAGTCCACAACAGTGAGAATGTACTGCTTTCCAGATTTACTTGGTTTAGCCAGAGGTCCAATGATATCAACAGCTACTCTTTGAAAGGGTTCTTCTATTATAGGGAGCGGTTGCAGGGGTGCCTTTGGGTGATCTCCGGGTCGCCCTCTACGCTGACATATGTCACAAGTTCGGCAGAAATGCGCCACTGCTTGGGAAATCCCCGGCCAATAAAAAGTTTGAGTCAATCGTCTCTCGGTGCGGGTTTTGCCTTGATGGCCAGCCGTAGGAATGTCATGAGCCAGGTGTAATAGGGGAATTCTGTACTTCTGAGGAACAATCATCTGTTTGCTATAAGTCCAGGGCTTATCTAGGGAGTCGGCATTGGCAACCCGATACAGAAGTCCATTTTCTCTGATAATTCTTTCTCCGTTTTCCCCTAGCTGCCCTATTTCAGCCCGAGTTCTAAAACTAGCAAGGGTGGGGTCAGTCTCTACTTCTTGTCTAAACTGAACTTTATCCCAAGTAACATTCATATTATCCCCACAAGAAGAATCACTCACCGGCTGTAATGGCAGTTCTGGTGGCCTCAGTTCCATGGATGGGTTGTACACGTCCACATGGGCTGCTCTCTTGGCTTGACTTCTGGTTACCGCACCGACAAAGTGGCAATGAAGATTCCCCACATCATTTCCTAGAAGAACGTCTGCAGGGAGGCCGCTCATCACACCGACCACACATTGTTTTGCCCCAAAGCCATAATCCAGGGTCACACTCGCTCTTGGAATATATCTCTGGGTACCTCCTGCCAGTTCAATGGCAATTCCTGGTCCCTTTTGAATTGCTTGTGGTTGAATTACTCGGGGATCGGCTATGGTGAGGAAAGCCCCAGTGTCACGGAAGCCAACAACTTTTTGGCCATCCAGCACGACCTCCTGTAGATGTTTGTCCTGAAGATCAGAAGAACAGGTGGCTGGAGCTCGCACCCCATAGACTCCGGGTAGGGGAGCCAGGATATCTGAGTCACTTGGCAAGTCATCAGGCACAGAATCCAGCTCTTCTCCTGGTGAAGGTGTCTGTAGGTAATGAACAGGCAAAGGCGGTCTGTAGCTGTTCTGTCTACGAACACCTGGACATTGGAATTGCATGTGCCCAGGCTGCCCACATCCATAACATCTGCGCTCTGGGATTCTTCCTCCGCGTCGTATTCCCAAAGGTGGAGCATGAGTAATGCGAGGCACAGTCACACGAAGGTCCCCATGAGTTGACGGTCTAGGGTGATGGTGAACATTGGGGCCAGAAGGACCAGGGGCCACCAGCGTTGGGGGGTTGGTGTTTTTTTTCTCACTGGGTAGTAGTTTTTTCCACTGAGGCTTGATGGTGAGAGCCTCATCAGCTAGAGCTGCAGCTTCCTCCACAGTGGCTGGTCTCCTTTCACGCACCCATTCCCGGATCTCAGCGGGGCACTTGAAGTAAAACTGCTCTTTTAGGAGGACCTGGAGGACGGTCTCCAAGGTTAAGGCCTCCTCTGCCTCCAACCAACGATGCCACAGATGTTTGAGTTTGTGGGCATACATCTTGAAGGACACTTCCTCATCACATGCTAGAGTACGGAACTGAGTCCTGTAAGTGTCTGGCGTTACAGCATAATGTTCTAGAATAGTCTGTTTAATATCCGCATACTCACAGTTCCACCGAGGGTCCATAGCTCTATAGGCTGCAGCAGCTCCACCCTCTAAGAGCCCAACCAGATGCCGGACGCGCTCCCTTTTTGGGACTTCCATTAATCGACACTGATGCTCAAAGTCCTGGAAGAAGCCCTCAATGTCACCAGCAGCCTCATTAAACTGCTTGAAGTCTTTGCGGGACACTCTGGGAAGTTCCCTCATGATGGGTGCTGGGGTTACAGTCTGTCTGGAACCTCTCGCGGCTTCCACAGCGAGCTGCTTATCCAGCAATGCCATCTCCTCCATCCTGCGCTCCTTCTCTTCAGCTCCACGCATGGCCTCCCTCTTATCTTCTATGGTGGCCTCATCTCCAAGCAGTGCCATCTTTTCCTTGTACCACACAACCCATTGACTTTTTTGGGTATTCACCTCCGGCTCCCGTCTTTGCTCCCCTTGCTGTGGAAATTGTTCCTCGGTGCCATCTTGCAGGCAAGCGTGTTCCAATGCCTCAATTAGTTGCTCCTTAGAGAGTCCTTTGTAGCCGACACCTAATTCACGGGCCTTTGTTTGTAGACTCGCCACAGTCCAGTTCCTGTATCCTGAGGTTCTGGTTTCAGACGTCGATTGGCTGTTGTCCTCCATTTCTTCTGCTCTGATCCCGCCGCTGCCACCAGTTTGTGACGGGGTGTACATCAGAGCAAAGAGAGACAACAGGCCGAGGATGATCCAACAGGTTTACTAACAGGAATACAGGAACAGCACACGACAAGTCCAAATAAAACAGATTCGGGGGCACCTCCCGATAATCCAAAGTGCCAGATCACAACGTAATAGTCCTTTTCAGAGTCCCAGAAATCCCACACAATCCACTGGACGGCGAGGTCTGTCCGCAGATTCAGATCTCGCTCCCTTCCTCTTCAAAAACTCAACTCCCAACTGCATTTAGAAACAGGAGTGAATTGTTTGAGCTCGTGGGCCCGCCCCTCAAGGGTAGGGGTCTATGCAATGGTTGGGCCCACTAGAAGATTCTAGAAGGTTGGCTCCGAGATGTCTACAGGTTTGTGTAGTTGGCGTTATCCACTGCTTACGAAACAATGAGAAGTTCCCCTGGCTGTGTGGACAGGAGATAATTGCATTATGGGCCCAGAGACACAGGAGATGGGGGGAAGGTATGGTTACTTACATCCCAAGACATTTCAAAGTGTTCAGTAAGTACAACCAAAGGAAAGTGACATCACATCCTGACATAGTATTACAGCAAATACAGTGAGAAGGTAAAATACATCATGACAGATATGATGATATTTTCATATGTAATCATTTCTCTTGCTTATTTTCGTGTATCGTGATTTTTATTGTCATGTGTGTTTTTTTGTTTTTTTGATGTGTCTTTCCCGCCGTTTTTTTTGAAAAAGGTTGGGTTTTGACGTCATCATGACGGAATGTATATAGATCCTGCAGTCCTCATGGTCTAGCAGATTTGATGTACTTTTTTCCTGTGTGTCCTGAGGAAGGGAGCAGAGACTCCAGAAACGCGTCGACCTAAAGATGAAATAAAGGAACATTAACTCTCTATGGTCAGAGTGGTCACTGGCGCGGCCGTGCAAGCCCTACTACACTATTCTCTGTTATCAGCCATTTTGGGTGCTGCTGCCTTTGGCCGTGATTGTTTGCCTGCATAGTAGTTGTGACTCTCACAACTCTCTGGGTGAGTGATATTCTTTATTTTCACCCCACATATAACTCGGATAAGACCCTATTTGCGCTTCTTTTTCCACAGCTTCTCTTATTGCTCTGTCTGGTGGTTCTGGCGTGATCAGATCCTTTCGTCTTGTGGATTACAGCAGCAGAGGGTCTGATAATGGATTATTTTAACCAGCGACTCACGTCCAGGGAGAAATTGATCTTACAGACAGTAGGATCTAATGAAAACCAGAATATCGACTGGGACCTTGATTTACCCAATATCTACACTGAGGAGGACACGGTAGCCTTAAAGAAACTCTTTCTACGTTTGGAGGACCTTCTCAAGGAAGAACTAAGGTTTGGGCTTGATGCCAGATTTTTATCTATTTATATGGAAGAAAGACTATGCCCGAGGGGCTTAAGGATAACACATGACTCACCATTTCCTGCAGACCCGATTTTCACATCGGAATGGGATGGGATTTTAAAGAATTGCATGCAGGCTATGTTACAATGCCTTTACAAAAAGAGGACTATTATTGCTACGGAGGCCACAGAAAATATCAATGCACTATATAAAGAGCTCACCCGTTATGAGCTACATCCTGAATATAGGTTCTTGAACTCTGATATTAACACCAAGCTCACACAATTAGAACAGGATACCATATTCAGGAAATCTAAGAAATTGCAGCGAGATAGGCAAGATATGATCACTAAGAAACCTTCCAATAAAAATATTGTAGATAAGGGGTCCTTAAATTTGAGACCGAGATTGAACAGCCATCACAGAAATTTTTACAACAGTAAATTTCATAATAAGAGATCTAGGTCTATTTCCACTCATAAGCCTGGGTCACATTCTAACGAGATTGAATTGATTAAATCACTACCTACACATCAGGTGTCCACTCCTACCCTGGAGACACCTGTTGCAGTCACCTCTGAAGAGGTTTTCTCTACTGTTTTAAGTGCAGAGGCCCCTGTTTTTACGAGTCCAGGAGAGGTATTTTCTGACCCTTTGGTCAAGGAGATCCCTGTTGTGGGCAGAGTGAGCATGGAGTCCCGGAATTTCACTGAGACAAGATTACAATTAGAGGCCCTAAGGCTACAAATCGAAAAGATCCGGAAAAATAGGATCTTGAACCTGGAACAGGACCTTCCAGTTCCCTCTACGGATCTTAATGGAGGGTCTGACAAAGAGTTTATTGACCTCTTGGAACTTTCCACACACGAGGAGTATGTCCTCCTACCCACCCCTCAGGAGTCTGAAGGGGGTCCCACTCCCCTATTACCTATGGTTCCCGCGTGTGACTCCCCTGGGAACAGTACTGCTAATACCATTATAGTTGATAATTCCCGAAAAATCGATGCTTGTGTACCTTTTTTACCTGTGGCAAAAAACACCCAGGTCCATATTACCAATTTCCTCACTCCAAGGGGGGGGGAAAGAAAAAACATTTTAGAGGAACCAGAGCAGGTATTAGGGTCAAACAAAAAAGAGAAGAAAGGTCAAAATTAACCATTATCAATGAGGATATAAATGACAATCTGGGAATCTTTAATCTATCTAACCATTCTCTGTCCAAAGGAGAACGTAGTGTTCTTAGTAAAGGGCTTTCCTTCTGCCCTGTTGCTAATTCTAATGATTTTAATTTATTTATTGACTTTCAAAAATTTATTAGAAAACTAACATTGAGACGACATTTTCAGATTAATAAATTTAACCCAAAGAACAATTGTACCCCGATAACAGATGATTTTTTACACACAGATTTGAGGTTGAAGTCCAATTTCTACCCACTACAGAGCAAAGGACACCATTTGAAAACCTTTAATGATCTAGTACTGGAGGACCTAAAAAAACTTAATTTGAGGGGTAGTCCACTTAAGTCAAATTTGACTAGAGAGGAGAAAAAAGCCCTCGTGTCCCTTAAATCCAACCCCCATTTGATAATTAGAAATGCGGACAAAGGAGGAGGGATTGTATTGCAAGACAGGAATGCATATATTCAGGAGGCTCTTAGGAACCTATCCAACCCCATACACTATGAAGTTGTTGACATTAAATCATATGAAAAAGCGGTTCTTAAATATCGAACACTCATTCAAAGGGCAGCATCATTAGGGATCCTTGGTAAGGAGGAACTCAAGTTCCTAGATGTCAAAAATCCGAAAATAGCATTTTATTACCACTTACCGAAAATACACAAGTGCCTTGTTAATCCCCCTGGAAGACCGATCATTTCAGGGATCGGTTCTTTGACCGAAAATTTAGCTGATTATTTGGATTGTGTGATGAGGGTTCATGTATCTAATTTGAAGAGCTATTTGAGAGATTCTACACAGCTCATAAATCTCATAAAGGATATTGAATGGAAAGAATCTTTTTTGTTTGTATCATTAGACATAGCTTCACTGTATACTAACATTGCTCATGACTTAGGATTGGAGTGTTTCAAGCAGTTCCTATATATTGATGAGAGGTTACCGGTTGAGCAGAAAGACTTCCTGTATGATGGGATGAAGTTCATATTAGAGAACAATTACTTCACTTTCCAGGATACTATGTATCACCAATGCTGTGGCACAGCGATGGGCTCGAAAGTAGCACCTACTTTTGCTAACCTTTTTATGGGTCTTTTTGAACTACTATTCATATATAATTCTGATTTTTACGAGCATGTGGTTGTATATAAGAGATATATCGACGATTTATTTATAATCTGGGATAATTCAAAAAATAATCTACAAGCCTTTTTGGAAAGCATCAAAAATAACAATTGGGGTCTTACTTTTTCGCCCACAGTTAAGGCAGACAGGATAGATTTCCTGGATTTGACGATTTTGCATGAAAGAGGGTCGATTTACACTAAGACCTTTTTCAAAAAGGTTGACTGCAATGGCTATATTAATTTTACCAGCAGCCACTATAATAAATGGTTGTTAAATGTCCCCAATAATCAGTTCCAGAGGGTGCGGAGGAACTGCACCCGTGATTCAGACTTTCATGAACAGGCGTTGATCCTCAAGGACAGATTTCGGGATAAAAAATATCCGGTGTCTGTGATCAAAAAAGCCTACAATGGTAATAAGATGCTTAAACAGGTCGATCTTATTGGGAAGACTAGAAATCCCGAGATCAAGGAGAATAACATGGCTTTTTCCGCTAATTTCCTAATGACATATAGTGATGACAGTGGTAAAGTGAAAGATATTATTGCCAAACACTGGAAAGTCCTTCTGAATGATCCGTTCCTAAAAGAGACTTTACCCTTGAAGCCGGGAATTACGTACCGTAGGGCCTCGAGTTTGAAAAATCACTTGGCCCCCAGTAGACTTAAAAATAAGAGTAATGATTTGGTCATCTCTACCACTAAACCTTTGGGGGCTTTTAAATGTCTGGTGAAAAACTGCCTCTGTTGTAACATTATCCAACATAGAAGGGTCTCTTTTGGGTTGTTTCCAGGGGGGACAGAATTCCCTATCAAAAGCCATCTGACTTGCCAATCTGATTTTGTGATTTACCTAATAGAGTGTGAGTGCGACAAACGGTACGTGGGCAGAACAACACAGCCTCTTCATAACAGACTCAACTCACACAGACACAATATTAAAATTGGTTTTTTGTTACATGGTCTCTCCAGACATGTAACTTTGACACATAAAGGTAAATCACGGCTGAGAATCACTCCCATTGAACAGATACCCCCCTTTGTTAACAATCGGGTGGAACTACTGAACAAAAAAGAGACTTTTTGGATTTATAAACTTAATACTTTGAAACCACAAGGGCTAAATGAGGTGACTGATTTGTTCATGAAAGGTTAAAACATCATATCCCGCTACATAGAATTATTGTTGGTTTTATGCTTTTATTGTGGTCTTAATTGTGTGGGAAGGTCTAAATTTTATATCCCGCTGTATAGAATCATTGTTGGTTTTATGCTTTTAGTTTGGTTTTATTATTAAGTTTTAGGATCTGCAATCAGGGTGCTCCTTTAATTATTTTTTATTATTAATATTTTGTCATTTGTCTTTATTTCTATATATTTATTATTTATATATTATATATATATATATATATATATATATATATATATATATCTTCTACAGTTTATATATAAGGTTTTTGATGTATTAATGTTTGGAGGTGTCGGCATCCACCTGTGTACATTGGTCTTATTTATTATTACTGTTATTTTCCCTGTATTTATTGCACCATGCACTTTGAATGTTCTGGTCCTGGTTGTTTATTCATTTTTGGATCTATATGATCTTCACATTTTTTTGGGGCTATGTGTTCATTGCCACACTGTTCTTTGCCCTTTTTGTAACACGCTAGTTACATACCTTTTTTTGCCCTGCGCACTATATAATAATAAAAAAAATTTCCCCCACACCTTGGATATGTTTCACCTCACCCACTCCACAATCTTCCCTTAATTTTTGGTCCGACCCAATGTCCGTATAATGTGAGCCTCCTATCGGAATTAAAGTTAGAGTTCGTGTTTTTTGGATACGGGGATGGTGATAGTACTCCACCCGACTAACGCACCTATACAGATTGATATATGAGATTGGGATATCAACACAAGGATATATAAATCCTTGTGCTCCCGTTTTTGTTGTTTTTTTGGGTTTTTTTTCCTAATTTTCCTCCTGCCTCATAGTATTACCATATTTTTATTACATTATACTGAACTGTATATATATTGTTTTTAAAGAGTATACCCCATACAAGTATACTTTTGTATATGTACATTAATTTCCGATTATATGTTCCTATTTTTCCCCTAGAAATACTGATTTTTATCGATTTTTATATACACATTGTGTCAGTTACACATCGTTTTTAGATATATATTTATATACATTTCAATACATATATATGTTCCCTCTTCCCCTTTTTTTCACAACCCCCCCTCCCTTTTTCTTCTTCCTTTTTTCCCTTTTTTTTGTTTTTATTTCACGGGGTCTGTAATAATGATTTTTTACGGAAACCGGCAGATTATTTTTTGCATGGAGCTTGGAAGACTGACTTGCTCCCTACCCCCTCTTTGTCTCTGACATGCGCACTTCCTTTTTTCCCACGCTTTGAACTTTCTTCACCTTGTCTTAACAAGCTCCGGACCTTTTTCTGACATGTGCACTTCCTTTTTTCCCACGCTCTGAACTTTCTTCACCCCGTCTTAGGTTTTTTACGTGTACTTACGCAGGATTGTCACATTAACACTAGTAATTGTACGTATCTCCCTACAGCTACACTTTTACAGGTGTTTCTTTCTACACTTGTTTTCAAAGGGTTTTTTCAGGACTCCTAAGGTGGAGACATGGTTTCTCCCTTTGATATGCCACCTCTTTGAGAAAGGAGTTAATAATCCCAGGGGTTCGAGAACGCTTCAGAGCGGCACTAAAATTGCAGGGTTTTTCTCTGAACACACAATAATCCACACATTTTTTTCTTTTTTCTTTTTTTCTTTTTATTACCTTTATTTCATTTCATTTCATGAGATGATATGATGATATTTTCATATGTAATCATTTCTCTTGCTTATTTTCGTGTATCGTGATTTTTATTGTCATGTGTGTTTTTTTGTTTTTTTGATGTGTCTTTCCCGCCGGTTTTTTTGAAAAAGGTTGGGTTTTGACGTCATCATGACGGAATGTATATAGATCCTGCAGTCCTCATGGTCTAGCAGATTTGATGTACTTTTTTCCTGTGTGTCCTGAGGAAGGGAGCAGAGACTCCAGAAACGCGTCGACCTAAAGATGAAATAAAGGAACATTAACTCTCTATGGTCAGAGTGGTCACTGGCGCGGCCGTGCAAGCCCTACTACACTATTCTCTATTATACTAGCAAACACTGAGTGAACTTAGTGGCATCATAAACGTGGCTGTTGGACTGCTGTATTGCCTCAGTAGTGCAAAGATATTTGCAGCACGTCTGCCTGCATTGCACACTAAAACTCATTGTTACTAAGCCATTATACTAGCAAACACTGAGTGAACTTAGTGGCATCCTAAACGTGGCTGTTGGACTGCTGTATTGCCCCAGTAGTGCAAAGATATTTGCAGCACATCTGCCTGCATTGCACACTAAAACTCATTGCTACTAAGCCATTATACTAGCAAACACTGAGTGAACTTAGTGGCATCCTAAACGTGGCTATTGGACTTCTGTATAGTCCCACTAGTGCAAAGATATTTGCAGCACGTCTGCCTGCATTGCACACTCCAACTCATTGTTACTAAGCCATTATACTAACAAACACTGAGTGAACTTAGTGGCATCCTAAACGTGGCTGTTGGACTGCTGTATTGCCCCAGTAGTGCAAAGATATTTGCAGCACATCTGCCTGCATTGCACACTAAAACTCATTGTTACTAAGCCATTATACTAGCAAACACTGAGTGAACTTGGTGGCATCCTAAACGTGGCTATTGGATTTCTGTATAGTCCCACTAATGCAAAGATATTTGCAGCACGTCTGCCTGCATTGCAAACTCCAACTCATTGTTACTAAGCCATTATACTAGCAAACACTGAGTGAACTTAGTGGCATCCTAAACGTGGCTATTGGATTTCTGTATAGTCCCACTAATGCAAAGATATTTGCAGCACGTCTGCCTGCATTGCAAACTCCAACTCATTGTTACTAAGCCATTATACTAGCAAACACTGAGTGAACTTAGTGGCATCCTAAACGTGGCTGTTGGACTGCTGTATTGCCCCAGTAGTGCAAAGATATTTGCAGCACGTCTGCCTGCATTGCACACTAAAACTCATTGTTACTAAGCCATTATACTAGCAAACACTGAGTGAACTTAGTGGCATCCTAAACGTGGCTGTTGGACTGCTGTATTGCCCCAGTAGTTCAAAGATATTTGCAGCACGTCTGCCTGCATTGCACACTAAAACTCATTGTTACTAAGCCATTATACTAGCAAAAACTGAGGGAACTTAGTGGCATCCTAAAAGTGGCTATTGGACTTCTGTATAGTCCCACTAGTGCAAAGATATTTGCAGCACGTCTGCCTGCATTGCACACTCCAACTCATTGTTACTAAGCCATTATACTAGCAAACACTGAGTGAACTTAGTGGCATTTTAAACGTGGCTGTTGGACTTCTGTATTGCCCCAGTAGTGCAAAGAAATCTGCAGCACGTCTGCCTGCATTGCACACTAAAACTCATTGTTACTAAGCCATTATACTAGCAAACACTGAGTGAACTTAGTGGCATCCTAAACGTGGCTGTTGGACTGCTGTATTCCCCCAGTAGTGCAAAGATATTTGCAGCACGTCTGCCTGCATTGCACACTAAAACTCATTGTTACTAAGCCATTTCACTAGCAAACACTGAGTGAACTTAGTGGCATCCTAAACATGGCTGTTGGACTGCTGTATTGCCCCAGTAGTGCAAAGATATTTGCAGCACGTCTGCCTGCATTGCACACTAAAACTCATTGCTACTAAGCCATTATATTAGCAAACACTGAGTGAAATTAGTGGCATCCTAAACGTGGCTATTGGACTTCTGTATAGTCCCACTAGTGCAAAGATATTTGCAGCACGTCTGCCTGCATTGCACACTCCAACTCATTGTTACTAAGCCATTACACTAGCAAACACTGAGTGAACTTAGTGGCATCCTAAACGTGGCTGTTGGACTGCTGTATTGCCCCAGTAGTGCAAAGATATTTGCAGCACATCTGCCTGCATTGCACACTAAAACTCATTGTTACTAAGCCATTATACTAGCAAACACTGAGGGAACTTAGTGGCATCCTAAACGTGGCTATTGAACTTCTGTATAGTCCCACTAGTGCAAAGATATTTGCAGCACGTCTGCCTGCATTGCACACTCCAACTCATTGTTACTAAGCCATTATACTAGCAAACACTGAGTGAACTTAGTGGCATTTTAAACGTGGCTGTTGGACTTCTGTATTGCCCCAGTAGTGCAAAGATATTTGCAGCACGTCTGCCTGCATTGCACACTAAAACTCATTGTTACTAAGCCATTATACTAGCAAACACTGAGTGAACTTAGTGGCATCCTAAACGTGGCTGTTGGACTGCTGTATTGCCCCAGTAGTGCAAAGATATTTGCAGCACATCTGCCTGCATTGCACACTAAAACTCATTGTTACTAAGCCATTATACTAGCAAACACTAAGGGAACTTAGTGGCATCCTAAACGTGGCTATTGAACTTCTGTATAGTCCCACTAGTGCAAAGATATTTGCAGCACGTCTGCCTGCATTGCACACTCCAACTCATTGTTACTAAGCCATTATACTAGCAAACACTGAGTGAACTTAGTGGCATTTTAAACGTGGCTGTTGGACTTCTGTATTGCCCCAGTAGTGCAAAGATATTTGCAGCACGTCTGCTTGCATTGCACACTAAAACTCATTGTTACTAAGCCATTATACTAGCAAACACTGAGTGAACTTAGTGGCATCCTAAACGTGGCTGTTGGACTGCTGTATTGCCCCAGTAGTGCAAAGATATTTGCAGCACATCTGCCTGCATTGCACACTAAAACTCATTGCTACTAAGCCATTATACTAGCAAACACTGAGTGAACTTAGTGGCATCCTAAACGTGGCTATTGGACTTCTGTATAGTCCCACTAGTGCAAAGATATTTGCAGCACGTCTGCCTGCATTGCACACTCCAACTCATTGTTACTAAGCCATTATACTAGCAAACACTGAGTGAACTTAGTGGCATCCTAAACGTGGCTGTTGGACTGCTGTATTGCCCCAGTAGTGCAAAGATATTTGCAGCACATCTGCCTGCATTGCACACTAAAATTCATTGTTACTAAGCCATTATACTAGCAAACACTGAGTGAACTTGGTGGCATCCTAAACGTGGCTATTGGATTTCTGTATAGTCCCACTAATGCAAAGATATTTGCAGCACGTCTGCCTGCATTGCAAACTCCAACTCATTGTTACTAAGCCATTATACTAGCAAACACTGAGTGAACTTAGTGGCATCCTAAACGTGGCTGTTGGACTGCTGTATTGCCCCAGTAGTGCAAAGATATTTGCAGCACGTCTGCCTGCATTGCACACTAAAACTCATTGTTACTAAGCCATTATACTAGCAAACACTGAGTGAACTTAGTGGCATCCTAAACGTGGCTGTTGGACTGCTGTATTGCCCCAGTAGTTCAAAGATATTTGCAGCACGTCTGCCTGCATTGCACACTAAAACTCATTGTTACTAAGCCATTATACTAGCAAAAACTGAGGGAACTTAGTGGCATCCTAAAAGTGGCTATTGGACTTCTGTATAGTCCCACTAGTGCAAAGATATTTGCAGCACGTCTGCCTGCATTGCACACTCCAACTCATTGTTACTAAGCCATTATACTAGCAAACACTGAGTGAACTTAGTGGCATTTTAAACGTGGCTGTTGGACTTCTGTATTGCCCCAGTAGTGCAAAGAAATCTGCAGCACGTCTGCCTGCATTGCACACTAAAACTCATTGTTACTAAGCCATTATACTAGCAAACACTGAGTGAACTTAGTGGCATCCTAAACGTGGCTGTTGGACTGCTGTATTCCCCCAGTAGTGCAAAGATATTTGCAGCACGTCTGCCTGCATTGCACACTAAAACTCATTGTTACTAAGCCATTTCACTAGCAAACACTGAGTGAACTTAGTGGCATCCTAAACATGGCTGTTGGACTGCTGTATTGCCCCAGTAGTGCAAAGATATTTGCAGCACGTCTGCCTGCATTGCACACTAAAACTCATTGCTACTAAGCCATTATATTAGCAAACACTGAGTGAAATTAGTGGCATCCTAAACGTGGCTATTGGACTTCTGTATAGTCCCACTAGTGCAAAGATATTTGCAGCACGTCTGCCTGCATTGCACACTCCAACTCATTGTTACTAAGCCATTACACTAGCAAACACTGAGTGAACTTAGTGGCATCCTAAACGTGGCTGTTGGACTGCTGTATTGCCCCAGTAGTGCAAAGATATTTGCAGCACATCTGCCTGCATTGCACACTAAAACTCATTGTTACTAAGCCATTATACTAGCAAACACTGAGGGAACTTAGTGGCATCCTAAACGTGGCTATTGAACTTCTGTATAGTCCCACTAGTGCAAAGATATTTGCAGCACGTCTGCCTGCATTGCACACTCCAACTCATTGTTACTAAGCCATTATACTAGCAAACACTGAGTGAACTTAGTGGCATTTTAAACGTGGCTGTTGGACTTCTGTATTGCCCCAGTAGTGCAAAGATATTTGCAGCACGTCTGCCTGCATTGCACACTAAAACTCATTGTTACTAAGCCATTATACTAGCAAACACTGAGTGAACTTAGTGGCATCCTAAACGTGGCTGTTGGACTGCTGTATTGCCCCAGTAGTGCAAAGATATTTGCAGCACATCTGCCTGCATTGCACACTAAAACTCATTGTTACTAAGCCATTATACTAGCAAACACTGAGGGAACTTAGTGGCATCCTAAACGTGGCTATTGAACTTCTGTATAGTCCCACTAGTGCAAAGATATTTGCAGCACGTCTGCCTGCATTGCACACTCCAACTCATTGTTACTAAGCCATTATACTAGCAAACACTGAGTGAACTTAGTGGCATTTTAAACGTGGCTGTTGGACTTCTGTATTGCCCCAGTAGTGCAAAGATATTTGCAGCACGTCTGCTTGCATTGCACACTAAAACTCATTGTTACTAAGCCATTATACTAGCAAACACTGAGTGAACTTAGTGGCATCCTAAACGTGGCTGTTGGACTGCTGTATTGCCCCAGTAGTGCAAAGATATTTGCAGCACATCTGCCTGCATTGCACACTAAAACTCATTGCTACTAAGCCATTATACTAGCAAACACTGAGTGAACTTAGTGGCATCCTAAACGTGGCTATTGGACTTCTGTATAGTCCCACTAGTGCAAAGATATTTGCAGCACGTCTGCCTGCATTGCACACTCCAACTCATTGTTACTAAGCCATTATACTAGCAAACACTGAGTGAACTTAGTGGCATCCTAAACGTGGCTGTTGGACTGCTGTATTGCCCCAGTAGTGCAAAGATATTTGCAGCACATCTGCCTGCATTGCACACTAAAACTCATTGTTACTAAGCCATTATACTAGCAAACACTGAGTGAACTTGGTGGCATCCTAAACGTGGCTATTGGATTTCTGTATAGTCCCACTAATGCAAAGATATTTGCAGCACGTCTGCCTGCATTGCAAACTCCAACTCATTGTTACTAAGCCATTATACTAGCAAACACTGAGTGAACTTAGTGGCATCCTAAACGTGGCTGTTGGACTGCTGTATTGCCCCAGTAGTGCAAAGATATTTGCAGCACATCTGCCTGCATTGCACACTAAAACTCATTGTTACTAAGCCATTATACTAGCAAACACTGAGGGAACTTAGTGGCATCCTAAAAGTGGCTATTGGACTTCTGTATAGTCCCACTAGTGCAAAGATATTTGCAGCACGTCTGCCTGCATTGCACACTCCAACTCATTGTTACTAAGCCATTATACTAGCAAACACTGAGTGAACTTAGTGGCATTTTAAACGTGGCTGTTGGACTTCTGTATTGCCCCAGTAGTGCAAAGAAATCTGCAGCACGTCTGCCTGCATTGCACACTAAAACTCATTGTTACTAAGCCATTATACTAGCAAACACTGAGTGAACTTAGTGGCATCCTAAACGTGGCTGTTGGACTGCTGTATTGCCCCAGTAGTGCAAAGATATCTGCAGCACGTCTGCCTGCATTGCACACTAAAACTCATTGTTACTAAGCCATTTCACTAGCAAACACTGAGTGAACTTAGTGGCATCCTAAACATGGCTGTTGGACTGCTGTATTGCCCCAGTAGTGCAAAGATATTTGCAGCACGTTTGCCTGCATTGTACACTAAAACTCATTGCTACTAAGCCATTATATTAGCAAACACTGAGTGAAATTAGTGGCATCCTAAACGTGGCTATTGGACTTCTGTATAGTCCCACTAGTGCAAAGATATTTGCAGCACGTCTGCCTGCATTGCACACTCCAACTCATTGTTACTAAGCCATTACACTAGCAAACACTGAGTGAACTTAGTGGCATCCTAAACGTGGCTGTTGGACTGCTGTATTGCCCCAGTAGTGCAAAGATATTTGCAGCACATCTGCCTGCATTGCACACTAAAACTCATTGTTACTAAGCCATTATACTAGCAAACACTGAGTGAACTTAGTGGCATCCTAAACGTGGCTGTTGGACTGCTGTATTGCCCCAGTAGTGCAAAGATATTTGCAGCACGTCTGCCTGCATTGCACACTAAAACTCATTGCTACTAAGCCATTATATTAGCAAACACTGAGTGAAATTAGTGGCATCCTAAACGTGGCTATTGGACTTCTGTATAGTCCCACTAGTGCAAAGATATTTGCAGCACGTCTGCCTGCATTGCACACTCCAACTCATTGTTACTAAGCCATTACACTAGCAAACACTGAGTGAACTTAGTGGCATCCTAAACGTGGCTGTTGGACTGCTGTATTGCCCCAGTAGTGCAAAGATATTTGCAGCACATCTGCCTGCATTGCACACTAAAACTCATTGTTACTAAGCCATTATACTAGCAAACACTGAGGGAACTTAGTGGCATCCTAAACGTGGCTATTGAACTTCTGTATAGTCCCACTAGTGCAAAGATATTTGCAGCACGTCTGCCTGCATTGCACACTCCAACTCATTGTTACTAAGCCATTATACTAGCAAACACTGAGTGAACTTAGTGGCATTTTAAACGTGGCTGTTGGACTTCTGTATTGCCCCAGTAATGCAAAGATATCTGCAGCACGTCTGCTTGCATTGCACACTAAAACTCATTGTTACTAAGCCATTATACTAGCAAACACTGAGTGAACTTAGTGGCATCCTAAACGTGGCTGTTGGACTGCTGTATTGCCCCAGTAGTGCAAAGATATTTGCAGCACATCTGCCTGCATTGCACACTAAAACTCATTGCTACTAAGCCATTATACTAGCAAACACTGAGTGAACTTAGTGGCATCCTAAACGTGGCTATTGGACTTCTGTATAGTCCCACTAGTGCAAAGATATTTGCAGCACGTCTGCCTGCATTGCACACTCCAACTCATTGTTACTAAGCCATTATACTAGCAAACACTGAGTGAACTTAGTGGCATCCTAAACGTGGCTGTTGGACTGCTGTATTGCCCCAGTAGTGCAAAGATATTTGCAGCACATCTGCCTGCATTGCACACTAAAACTCATTGTTACTAAGCCATTATACTAGCAAACACTGAGTGAACTTGGTGGCATCCTAAACGTGGCTATTGGATTTCTGTATAGTCCCACTAATGCAAAGATATTTGCAGCACGTCTGCCTGCATTGCAAACTCCAACTCATTGTTTCTAAGCCATTATACTAGCAAACACTGAGTGAACTTAGTGGCATCCTAAACGTGGCTGTTGGACTGCTGTATTGCCCCAGTAGTGCAAAGATATTTGCAGCACATCTGCCTGCATTGCACACTAAAACTCATTGTTACTAAGCCATTATACTAGCAAACACTGAGGGAACTTAGTGGCATCCTAAAAGTGGCTATTGGACTTCTGTATAGTCCCACTAGTGCAAAGATATTTGCAGCACGTCTGCCTGCATTGCACACTCCAACTCATTGTTACTAAGCCATTATACTAGCAAACACTGAGTGAACTTAGTGGCATTTTAAACGTGGCTGTTGGACTTCTGTATTGCCCCAGTAGTGCAAAGAAATCTGCAGCACGTCTGCCTGCATTGCACACTAAAACTCATTGTTACTAAGCCATTATACTAGCAAACACTGAGTGAACTTAGTGGCATCCTAAACGTGGCTGTTGGACTGCTGTATTGCCCCAGTAGTGCAAAGATATCTGCAGCACGTCTGCCTGCATTGCACACTAAAACTCATTGTTACTAAGCCATTTCACTAGCAAACACTGAGTGAACTTAGTGGCATCCTAAACATGGCTGTTGGACTGCTGTATTGCCCCAGTAGTGCAAAGATATTTGCAGCACATCTGCCTGCATTGCACACTAAAACTCATTGTTACTAAGCCATTATACTAGCAAACACTGAGTGAACTTAGTGGCATCCTAAACGTGGCTGTTGGACTGCTGTATTGCCTCAGTAGTGCAAAGATATTTGCAGCACGTCTGCCTGCATTGCACATTAAAACTCATTTGCTACTAAGCCATTATACTAGCAAAGACTGAGTGAACTTAGTGGCATCCTAAACGTGACTATTGGACTTCTGTATAGTCCCACTAGTGCAAAGATATTTGCAGCACGTCTGCCTGCATTGCACACTCCAACTCATTGTTACTAAGACATTATACTAGCAAACACTGAGTGAACTTAGTGGCATCCTAAACGTGGCTGTTGGACTGCTGTATTGCCCCAGTAGTGCAAAGATATTTGCAGCACGTCTGCCTGCATTGCACACTAAAACTCATTGTTACTAAGCCATTATACTAGCAAACACTGAGTGAACTTAGTGGCATCCTAAACGTGGCTGTTGGACTGCTGTATTGCCCCAGTAGTGCAAAGATATTTGCAGCACGTCTGCCTGCATTGCACACTAAAACTCATTGTTACTAAGCCATTATACTAGCAAACACTGAGTGAACTTAGTGGCATCCTAAACGAGGCTGTTGGACTGCTGTATTGCCCCAGTAGTGCAAAGATATTTGCAGCACGTCTGCCTGCATTGCACACTCAAACTCATTGTTACTAAGCCATTATACTAGCAAACACTGAGTGAACTTAGTGGCATCCTAAACGTGGCTATTGGACTTCTGTATAGTCCCACTAGTGCAAAGATATTTGCTGCACGTCTGCCTGCATTGCACACTCAAACTCATTGTTACTAAGCCATTATACTAGCAAACACTGAGTGAACTTAGTGGCATCCTAAACGTGGCTATTGGACTGCTGTATTGCCCCAGTAGTGCAAAGATATTTGCAGCACGTCTGCCTGCATTGCACACTAAAACTCATTGTTACTAAGCCATTATACTAGCAAACACTGAGTGAACTTAGTGGCATCCTAAACGTGGCTATTGGACTTCTGTAAAGTCCCACTAGTGCAAAAATATTTGCAGCACGTCTGCCTGCATTGCACACTCCAACTCATTGTTACTAAGCCATTATACTAGCAAACACTGAGTGAACTTAGTGGCATCCTAAATGTGGCTGTTGGACTGCTGTATTGCCCCAGTAGTGCAAAGATATTTGCAGCACGTCTGCCTGCATTGCACACTAAAACTCATTGTTACTAAGCCATTATACTAGCAAACACTGAGTGAACTTAGTGGCATCCTAAACGTGGCTGTTGGACTGCTGTATTGCCCCAGTAGTGCAAAGATATTTGCAGCACGTCTGCCTGCATTGCACACTCCAACTCATTGTTACTAAGCCATTATACTAGCAAACACTGAGTTAACTTAGTGACATCCTAAACGTGGCTGTTGGACTGCTGTATTGTCCCACTAGTGCAAAGATATTTGCAGCACGTCTGCCTGCATTGCACACTCCAACTCATTGTTACTAAGCCATTATACTAGCAAACACTGAGTGAACTTAGTGGCATCCTAAACGTGGCTGTTGGACTGCTGTATTGTCCCACTAGTGCAAAGATATTTGCAGCACGTCTGCCTGCATTGCACACTCCAACTCATTGTTACTAAGCCATTATACTAGCAAACACTGAGTGAACTTAGTGACATCCTAAACGTGGCTGTTGGACTGCGGTATTGCCCCAGTAGTGCAAAGATATTTGCAGCACGTCTGCCTGCATTGCACACTAAAACTCATTGTTACTAAGCCATTATACTAGCAAACACTGAGTGAACTTAGTGGCATCCTAAACGTGGCTGTTGGACTGCTGTATTGCCCCAGTAGTGCAAAGATATTTGCAGCACATCTGCCTGCATTGCACACTAAAACTCATTGTTACTAAGCCATTATACTAGCAAACACTGAGTGAACTTAATGGCATCCTAAACGTGGCTATTGGACTTCTGTATAGTCCCACTAGTGCAAAGATATTTGCTGCACGTCTGCCTGCATTGCACACTCAAACTCATTGTTACTAAGCCATTATACTAGCAAACACTGAGTGAACTTAGTGGCATCCTAAACGTGGCTGTTGGACTGCTGTATTGCCCCAGTAGTGCAAAGATATTTGCAGCACATCTGCCTGCATTGCACACTAAAACTCATTGTTACTAAGCCATTATACTAGCAAACACTGAGGGAACTTAGTGGCATCCTAAACGTGGCTATTGGACTTCTGTATAGTCCCACTAGTGCAAAGATATTTGCAGCACGTCTGCCTGCATTGCACACTCAAACTCATTGTTACTAAGCCATTATACTAGCAAACACTGAGTGAACTTAGTGGCATCCTAAACGTGGCTGTTGGACTGCTGTATTGCCCCAGTAGTGCAAAGATATTTGCAGCACGTCTGCCTGCATTGCACACTAAAACTCATTGTTACTAAGCCATTATACTAGTAAACACTGAGTGAACTTAGTGGCATCCTAAACGTGGCTGTTGGACTGCTGTATTGCCCCAGTAGTGCAAGGATATTTGCAGCACGTCTGCCTGCATTGCACACTAAAACTCATTGTTACTAAGCCATTATACTAGCAAACACTGAGTGAACTTAGTGGCATCCTAAACGTGGCTATTGGACTTCTGTAAAGTCCCACTAGTGCAAAAATATTTGCAGCACGTCTGCCTGCATTTCACACTCCAACTCATTGTTACTAAGCCATTATACTAGCAAACACTGAGTGAACTTAGTGGCATCCTAAACGTGGCTGTTGGACTGCTGTATTGTCCCACTAGTGCAAAGATATTTGCAGCACGTCTGCCTGCATTGCACACTCCAACTCATTGTTACTAAGCCATTATACTAGCAAACACTGAGTGAACTTAGTGACATCCTAAACGTGGCTGTTGGACTGCTGTATTGCCCCAGTAGTGCAAAGATATTTGCAGCACGTCTGCCTGCATTGCACACTAAAACTCATTGTTACTAAGCCATTATACTAGCAAACACTGAGTGAACTTAGTGGCATCCTAAACGTGGCTGTTGGACTGCTGTATTGCCCCAGTAGTGCAAAGATATTTGCAGCACGTCTGCCTGCATTGCACACTAAAACTCATTGTTACTAAGCCATTATACTAGCAAACACTGAGTGAACTTAGTGGCATCCTAATCGTGGCTGTTGGACTGCTGTATTGCCCCAGTAGTGCAAAGATATTTGCAGCATGTCTGCCTGCATTGCACACTAAAACTCATTGTTACTAAGCCATTATACTAGCAAACACTGAGTGAACTTAGTGGCATCCTAAACGTGGCTGTTGGACTGCTGTATTGCCCCAGTAGTGCAAAGATATTTGCAGCACATCTGCCTGCATTGCACACTAAAACTCATTGTTACTAAGCCATTATACTAGCAAACACTGAGTGAACTTAGTGGCATCCTAAACGTAGCTGTTGGACTGCTGTATTGCCCCATTAGTGCAAAGATATTTGCAGCACGTCTGCCAGCATTGCACACTCCAACTCATTGTTACTAAGCCATTATACTAGCAAACACTGAGTGAACTTAGTGGCATCCTAAACGTGGCTGTTGGACTTCTGCAGAGTCCCACTAGTGCAAAGATATTTGCAGCACGTCTGCCTGCATTGCACACTCAAACTCATTGTTACTAAGCCATTATACTAGCAAACACTGAGTGAACTTAGTGACATCCTAAACGTGGCTGTTGGACTGCTGTATTGCCCCAGTAGTGCAAAGATATTTGCAGCACGTCTGCCTGCATTGCACACTAAAACTCATTGTTACTAAGCCATTATACTAGCAAACACTGAGTGAACTTAGTGGCATCCTAAACGTGGCTGTTGGACTGCTGTATTGCCCCAGTAGTGCAAAGATATTTGCAGCACGTCTGCCTGCATTGCACACTAAAACTCATTGTTACTAAGCCATTATACTAGCAAACACTGAGTGAACTTAGTGGCATCCTAAACGTGGCTGTTGGACTGCTGTATTGCCCCAGTAGTGCAAAGATATTTGTAGCACGTCTGCCTACATTGCACACTCCAACTCATTGTTACTAAGCCATTATACTAGCAAACACTGAGTGAACTTAGTGGCATCCTAAACGTGGCTGTTGGACTGCTGTATTGCCCCAGTAGTGCAAAGATATTTGCAGCATGTCTGCCTGCATTGCACACTAAAACTCATTGTTACTAAGCCATTATACTAGCAATTTATGCTGCCAGTTTAAGGGCCGTAGTTGCATTGTCAGGGATAATTATTCTTTATTATTCTGCTGTTAATAAAGCTAGACCACCGCTGAAATCTACACCACCTCTCAATTTTTACTACCACATTTTAAGTGCACAATCTTCTCGCAATCAACATGAGTGGCAAAATGACAGATGCTGGTGGAAAGGGGAAGAGGCGTGTTGGAAAAGGAAAAAAAGGGTTTGTCCATGGGGAAGGTGGCAAAGATCCATTAACATCTGCTGAAGATAGACCATCTACCAGCAAAAGTAAGATGTCTACTACTTACCGTGGACAATCCGATGTGCTCCCTTTTTTACGGACACGAACAACAGGAACAAAGGTAGATGATGGCCAAAAAAGGAAAATGCTTGAATGGATCTCAAGTGGTCAAACAAGTGCCCTCTCAGCCACCTCAACTACTGCATCCAAAAAACACCAGTCCTCTGAGTTGTCATCCCAATCAAACTTGCTTTCTCCCAGCTCTGAAGTCTCCATCAGCCCTGCACAGTATGGTGGAACTGAGATGGCTGAGTCTGCAGAGCTGTTCAGTCACACTATAGCCTGGGAATCAGAAGTCTGCTCCCAAGCTACAGTGAGTACAGAACAGGAAATGTTCTGCAGTGATGCCCAGAACCTTTGTGACTCTGATTCAGGCCATGAGGACCAGGTTTATGAGCATAATGTTGACCCTTTGTCACAAACTGTAACACCTGTGGTTATAGACAATAAGGAACATACTGATGATGATGAGACGCAGACACCAGATTGAGATGACAACTTAAATATTCGGTCAGGGCAAGAAGAGGCTCGGTCTGAGGGTGAGGGGAGTGCAAACACAACAATTGATGAGGAAGTTCTAGATCCCACCTACTGTCAACCCCCAGTCAGGCACTCGAGGAGGTCAACAGAGGCGGTGGAGGAGGATGCAACTGACGACGAAGTTACCTTGCGCCTTCCTGGACAGAGTCGGAGCACTGGTAGCACGTCTACAACTGCATCCTCAGCCACCACTCTGCCTCTGAGCACTAGTCTGGGGGGATCAGCAGGTCGCATGCCCTCTAAGCCTTGCCTAGCCTGGTCCTTTTTTGACATAGAAAAAGATCGCCCAAATTATGTGATCTGTAAAATTTGTCATGATTCTGTTAGTAGAGGGCAAAACCTCAGCAGTTTGACAACTTCTTCCATGAATGGTCACATGAATAAATATCATAGGTCCCAGTGGGAAGCTCACCGTGCTGCAATGCGGCCTAGCGGAGCGAACCATCCACGGCCTGCCCCTTCCAGTGCATCCGCGCGCTCTTCATCTTCTAGGACTGTGGGGACAGCTGTCACACCTGGTTTCCCACGCACAACTTCCACCACTGTAACCGCAACAGGCAGTTTGCTTGGTAGGTCGTCAGTTGGTTTGGAAGGGGAAACAAGTGCGTGTGTACGGCTCTCTCAGACATCGATAGCACCAACGTTGGATGAAGGCACCATCATGTCTCCGACTGCACTTTCCTCACAAACCTGCATTGTTCCAGGGACACCCTACTCAACACCGTCTACAGACAGCAGCCAGATCTCTGTCCCTCAGATGGGGACAAATAAAAGGCCATTTCCTGCGACCCATGACAAAGCTAAGAGGTTGACTTTATCCCTCTATAAGCTCTTGGCTACCGAAATACTGCCTTTCCGCCTAGTGGACACACAGGATTTTAGAGACCTTATGTCTGTCGCTGTGCCCCGGTACCAGATGCCCAGTCGCCACTACTTCTCTAAGAAAGGTGTTCCCGCGCTACACCAGCATGTCGCACACAACATCACCGCTTCCTTGAGAAACTCTGTGTGTGAACGGGTGCATTTTACCACCGATACTTGGACCAGTAAGCATGGACAGGGACGTTACATGTCGCTGACTGGGCACTGGGTAACTATGGTGATAGATGGTGAAGAATCTGCTGCACAAGTCTTGCCGTCCCCACGACTTGTGTGTCAATCCTCTGTCTGTCCAAGTTCCGCCACTGCTTCTGCCTCCTCCACCTCATCTGTGTCCTCCACCTCCGCCCCAAGCCTGCCTGGTCAGGCCACCAGCGTTCTCACTGCGCAGAAGGAATCACGCACCCCTCATTACTATGCTGGCAGCAGAGCGCAACATCATCAGGCGGTCTTTTGCTTGACATGTCTTGGGAATAAGAGTCACACAGCTGAGGAGTTGTGGTCAGCTCTGTCCGAGTTTAATAAATGGTTGTCTCCACTCAACCTGCAGCCTGGTAAGGCCATGTGCGACAATGCTGCAAACCTGGGTGCGGCCCTTCGCCTGGGCAAGGTGACACACGTACCTTGTATGGCTCACGTGTTCAACCTTGTTGTCCAGCAATTTTTAACACACTATCCCGGCCTAGATGGCCTTCTGACCAGGGCACGAAAACTGTCTGCTCACTTCCGCCGTTCAAGCGCCACAGCTGAGCGACTTGCATAGCTCCAGAAGTCTTTCGGCCTGCTGGTTCATCGCCTAAAATGCGATGTGCCGACACGCTGGAATTCGACTCTCCACATGTTACAGCGACTGTGGCAGCACCGCCGAGCCCTGGTGCAATACGTCATGACGTATAGCCTGGGCCAACGAGATGCAGAGGTGGGGAAGATCACCCTGATGGAGTGGTCTCAGATTAAGGACCTATGAACCCTTCTGCACAGTTTCGACATGGCGACGAATATGTTTAGCGCTGACAATGCCATTATCAGCATGACAATTCCAGTCATTTACATGCTGGAGCACACGCTAAACACTATTCGGAGTCAGGGGGTGGGACAACAGGAAGGGGAGGAACTACAGGAGGATTCATATGCGCAAGACATAACAACATCTTCAAGGTCCAGACGTTCATCATCACCATCGCGGCAGGCATGGGACCATGGGGGACAGGGATCAACAAGGGCGCATGGTAGCAGGCGAAATGTTGAGGAAGGTGCAGGAGAACATGAAGAAATGGAGGACAAACTGTCCATGGACATGGAAGACTCAGCGGATGAGGGAGACCTTGGTCAAATTTCAGTTGAAAGAGGTTGGGGGGAGATGTCAGAGGAAGAAAGAACGGTTAGCACCTCTATGCCACAAACACAGCGTGGACTTGGTCCGCATGGCTGCGCAAGACACATGAGTGCTTTCTTGCTGCACTACCTCCAACATGACCCTCGTATTGTCAAAATTAAAAGTGATGATGACTACTGGCTTGCCACACTATTAGATCCCCGGTACAAGTCCAAATTTTGTGACATAATTCCAGCCATAGAAAGGGACGCACGTATGCAGGAGTATCAGCAGAAGCTGTTACTCGATCTTAGCTCGGCTTTTCCACCAAACAACCGTGCAGGTGCAGGGAGTGAATCTCCCAGTTGTAACTTGACAAACATGGGACGGTCTCGTCATCTTCAACAGTCTACCCGTACCAGTAGGACTGTATCTGGTGCTGGTAACAGCAATTTTATGGAATCTTTTCATAATTTTTTTAGACCCTCCTTTGCAAGGCCAACAGAGACAACAAGTCTAACACATAGTCAACGGCTGGAGAGGATGATACAGGAATATCTCCAAATGAACATCGATGCCATGACTTTGCAAATGGAGCCTTGCTCATTTTGGGCTTCAAATCTTGAAAAATGGCCAGAGCTCTCAACTTACGCATTGGAGATTTTGTCGTGTCCAGCTGCCAGCGTTGTCTCTGAACGTGTCTTCAGTGCTGCTGGGTGTGTGCTGACAGATAAGCGCACGCGTCTGTCCAGTGACAATGTGGACAGACTAACGTTCATCAAAATGAACAAGTCATGGATCCACAAGGAATTTACTACCCCTGTGTCATCCTGGGGAGAGTAAATGCTTGTGGATTTGGAATGTGCTTGATGCAAATCAAAACATCCTGTTTGCAACTAGGGCACAAGTGCTGCCACTGATGGGGTGTCTGTGTGGCCCAATTTTTTGAAAAAAGGGAGACTCCGCTTGGAGTAACCCTTGCTTACATTGTTTTTAAAAGGAGCCAAAATGAACAAGTCATGGTTAAGCAAAGAATTTGCTACTTACCCCGGTTTCATCCTGGGGACGGTTAAGAATGGTGTATTTTTGAATGTGCTTGATGCAAATCAAAAC
This sequence comes from Anomaloglossus baeobatrachus, assembly GCF_048569485.1. Lineage (NCBI taxonomy): Eukaryota > Metazoa > Chordata > Amphibia > Anura > Aromobatidae > Anomaloglossus > Anomaloglossus baeobatrachus. The sequence continues at coordinate 150,193,812 of NC_134362.1, forward strand.
ATCCTGTTTGCAACTACAGCACAAGTGCTGCCACTGATGGGGTGTCTGTGTGGCCCAATTTTTTGAAAAAAGGGAGACTCTGCTTGGAGTAACCCTTGCTTACATTGTTTTTAAAAGGAGCCAAGATGAACAAATCATGGTTCAGCAAAGACTTTGCTACCTACCCCGGTGTCATCCTGGGGACGGTTAAGTATGGCGTATTTTTTAATGTGCTTGATGCAAATCTAGCTGTAAAATGTACAACTAGGGCACAAGTGTTGCCACTGAATGGGTGGGTGTGTGTGGGGCCCAATTTTTGGAAAAAAGGGAGACTCCGCTTGGAGTCACCTTGCGGTGTTTTACATGATTTTAGAAGGGCATGCCATGCCTATATCTGTGTCTCGTCCTCTTTTTCCTCATTACGCTCTTTTGTTTTCGCATGAGAATTTGTTCTTGTCACTTTCCCATGTGTTTGTGTTGTGTTGTGAGTTGTTTGTCACCTTTTGGACACCTTTGAGGGTGTTTTCTAGGTGTTTTTATGTGTTTGTGAATGCCTGCCATTGTTTCCTATGCGGTTTGAGTTCAGTTCGTCGAACCTTCGACGAACCGAACTCGAACGGGACCTCCGTTCGGCGAACCGACCTCGAGTTGAACCGCGACCGGTTCGCTCATCTCTAGTCCTAAGTTAAGTTGAAGTCTCATTACTTTTTTCTTAGTGACCTCCAAGGCCTGATTGTGGCTCAAGTCATGGTCTAGAGTGAACAGTTTGGAAGATAGGCTCTGAGGACCAGATGGCGGAAAGCAGAGGGCCTGCACAGGTGAATGGTGAGTTGACGTATATTTTTTTGTCTTTAAAGTTCTGATGGCCATTTATGGTCCAGCAAAATAGTAGCCAGCTGGCAAAGTGAATCCGTATTCTCAAAAATGCAGATTTTTTTTGTATTTTCCAATATAATTAAATTCCTCTCTAATAAATTACCTCAACTCTAACTACAAGGCTTAAGAAGTATAAACTTTTGTGCCATACGAAGCACCATACACACATGAAAGGATTGACGGTTGTTTTACTATATATACCCGAACCCCAGTGATTTCATGTGCTGCCATACAGGCTCCATACACATCATTTTGTATCCATGACACCTTAAACTTAGTATTTTGTAATTTAGGATTACCTGTTACCCTAAATTAAGTGCACCTGGTAAAATAAGGCACATACTCTAATGAAAGCTTGGCAGGTGTGTAATCTAAGGAAGCATTACGGCTTTCCATTCATTTGTTTTGTAAATTGTATTGTAAACATTTGTTTAAAATCAAAAAATCATTTTCTTTAAAATATTCCAAACCATTAAATGTGGTCAGACACCTTTAGTCTAGTGCTAAACATAAGCATCCATTTTGTATAACTGCTTACATGGTTTGTAAATTAGTTAATCATAGAAACAGCAGGTAGAGTTTGCATGTGCCTATATCACGTGTAAATTTATCACTACCTATTCACAGCAATGGTGCAATGGCTCGTGTTAATGTTGAGAAAAATATTTCATGAAGGCACTCTTGTTCTAGCCATTCAGTTTTTATGACCTTTCTTCCTTATTGACAAAATTTAAAGTAATCCAATAATGAGAACTACGTGAAATAATTTGAGCATAAACTATAACCCAAACACCACAAGTATGGTGATGTGATTGGACTTCTTTAGCATTTAAGAAAATATATTCTAGCAATGATATATGACATGCTTGAATGACGAATCGTGTTCTGTGCTTGTGACCAAACATGCGTTGCTTCTCTACTGCATCTGATTGCCACTCACGGACTTGTGAAAAGTCCGGCTTGGGGCAAGACACACAACAACAAGGTGTACACCAAACACTAACAAGGGGTACACTAAAGACTCTTAAACAATGGTGGGCCTTGTTGCTAGTGAGGAGGAAGATGGGACACCGTCTGTACTTACCTGCTGCACACTGTACTCCTAGCCAGTCCCTATACAGGTTCCTCACCTATTGCCGAGCAGGATACATGAAGCCCTGAGAGACCCTGCAGTAACTCTGGCTAGTGAGCTGGCAGGTATGAATCACTAGTCCCACTGCTGCACTAATACAACAAGAAGGGAAGCTACGACAAAGAGAGGGAACAACAAATGGATAAATCCCAGCTTCATGGCTGCAGTCAGACACCAGAACTGTGGCCTGCACTGCTGCACAGCAACAAGGGCTCCAGCAGCTCCTTCCACCTCAGGACCTAGCTACAGAATCGATGCAGAATAAATGACCCTCTCTACTAGGAGATGTGACCATATATAGGGAAGGGAGTGGTCACCAATCGTAAACACCTGACGCCTGGAGTCAAAAGCTGCTGGAAAGAAAAACTGACATTAACCATTTCAGCACCAAAGGAAAGAAAATATTTTTGATGTGAGGAGTCTCAGATGGCAAACAGAGACTGTGGCCCAGATTCTGTCACGTCTCTAGTAAAAAAGAGAAAGCCGTGACACTGATATGCGTGATGCTTGTGCCATGTGTGCACTGCAATATTCTGATGCATCTGATAAGGATTTTAGTGTATAATATGTGCTACTGAAAGGGACTCTGTCAGCAAAAAATGTCTATTGAAACTAAGTCCTGCTGCTCAGTGCACCATGTGTTCACCTCCCCTACTGCTTGTTTTCTATCTCTATGAAGCCAAAGCTGTCAATCAAAGAAGGGGGAGGAGTATAGATAGAGGGAAAACAAGCAGGTGGGAAATGTATTTAAATAATTGGCTCCGCCTTGATGCAAGGAGCAGGAGGACCTAGTTTGAACAGTCATGCTGTGCTGACAAATTCCCTTTAAGGCTAGTTTCACACATCCGGCTTTTACCAGTTTGCCGGATTCAACGCACTCCAGTACAGTGTATACAGTACAATGGCAGCGCGACAAGCTCCTGTCACATGCTGTCATGTGACCAGAGCATGTGACTCGGAAGTTGCCACACTGCCATTGTATTGTATCACACTGTACTGGAGTCTGCCGAATCCGGCAAACCGGCGAAAAGCCAGATGTGTGAAACTAGCCTAAATGTCAGACTACCACCAGGGGGAGCTGGAGCCCTGCAGGAAAAGACACTACACAGAGCTGAATCAGCATAAAGGTTGACATACAGTGTGTGCTGGAGCACTGCCCTGCAGATTCAGCCAGGATACAGAGGCTATGGGGCGTGCGGGGGATGGTCAGGAATGCAAGGTAATACACAGTATGGTGAGAAAGAAGACTGGAGGAATGAGCAAAAGCGGGGTCGAGGTCAGGCTGAGGTCAGTACCAGAGGAAGCAACCGAGTGGGGAGGTAGTAGAAGGGGAAATGACTTGGGCTATTGTGGGAAGGAAGGAGGTGGGACAGAACACAGACAGAGCACAGGGGAAGGATGGATCAGGAAACACAGGGACCAGCAATCACAGGCAAAGCAGTGCTAAGCTTATAGTCGGCATTGGTTCACCAGAGCTGACAGAAGTTAAAGCATCCAAGCTCCGGAAGTGAGGCCCGAGAGAAGCCTCCGCCCCCTAGCCATGTGGACGGGGAGGTGGAACCGTGACACTAAGCTTCTTTACAGAAATAGTTCCATGCCTGTCTACAGGAACTCGGCTGTAATACCACACAAAACCTGTAAACCGGTGTGGTGCTGCTTTTGTAAAATCATCCAAGTTTTTAAAATCCTGGAAAACCCCTATAACAACCATTAAGGCAGTTTGTTTGCATGGACACTGCAGGAGTCCAGCTATTCTCACATGTGTCATTGTGGGTAGTCTGCTGTGTGCAGTACAGAACTGAGAGCGAGTTGCGGACAGGAGCCAGCGGTAAGCGCCTGCAGTGACACTATATGAGTGTGGCTGAGCTCCTGCAGTGTCCGTGCAGAGATGCCGTGCTGCTGAATCAGCTCAGGCATAACTGTCAATCTTGTATGCCCAGGGGTTGCCAACCATCCAGAAATTCCAGGACATAATAGAGCACTTTTTTGCCATCCATAAAAAAATGAAAGATGTTTGTGGTTTGTTTTGAAGCTGAGGAAACCTATATAGATTATTTTGACTGTAATTATCGTTTTACAGTTTACAATGAATACTGCAAATGTTTTACGAGGATAAGCAAAGGAACAAAGATCCAGCACGACATCTGATTCATACAAATCTTCTTTTTGCTTTATTAATCAATAATAAAAATTGGGTTTAAAATAGAGACAAGGGACGTTTTTCGGAATATGTTTCCTTATTCACAATCCTAGAATTGTGAATAAGGAAGCATATTCCGAAACGCGTCCCTTGTCTCTATTTTCATCCCAATTTTTATTATGGATTAATAAAACAAAAAGAAGATTTTTATCCATTGGATGTCATGCTGGATCTTTTTTCCTTTGTTTATCCTAGTGTCATCATCTTTGGACTTCAAATATACTGGTGATCTGGAATTGAGTTTACTCTCCTTTTGATATTTGCTAATGTTTTACGGTATGTGCACATGTTGAGTATTTGGTTGCAAAAATTTCTGCACCATTTTTGCATTTCTTGGCAATAAAAGCGCAGAGCAAAAGTGTATTTTTGTTGCTTTTTTTACAGCATTTTTTTATGTGTTTTTTCATGTGTTTTGTCAATTAAATTCAATGGGTGAAAAAACGTTGCAAAAATGCTGAAAGAAGGGACATGCTGCAGGTAATTTTCTTCACCAAATCTGCATGGAGAAGATACCTAATGTGTGCACATCACTACAGGAGTCTCATTGACTTTTCTGATATCAAGATTTGCTTGCAGTTTTGTGACTAATCTACATTAAAAAATGCAATAAAAATGCACAGTGTGCACACATCCTTAATATCAGAATTATGGGCTGCTATAATCTAAACGATTTATAATGGTTTTCCAATGCATCCGTAAAAAATATTGTCTATCCGTGACTTTTGATAAGCTGTACAGAAATAATAAAAAGTCAAGTTGGCAACCCAGGATAAGACAGTGCTCAGAGTCAGTATGCAATCTGAGGAGGTGTAAAGGTGCACTGAGCCCTTGGCTTCCTCATTTGCATGCAAAATAAATCTCAATTTTCTGGCAACTAAGAAACAAAAATCTAGACTGCAGATATGATTCTAAAGGGGCTAAGTTCCTTACATATCTGCTTCAGTGTCACAATGTGACTGTTGTGTAATGAGGAAAAAAGCCTTCTAGCCTGTCCCTCGTGCTAGGGGGTCTTATGCTATCCCTAACCTCAAGGATACTCCTAATGGTGTAGACACATGAGTCCCATTCCTGGCTCTGCTCCTGACCAGACCTAATGTGATACCCCCTCCCATCAAGAAAGGATGGAAAGGGCCTGTGATGTTAACCACAGAAAAAGACAAACAAGAGAAAACCAAAACTCTAACACACTGCACACACACAGGATTAGATAATAAATTAAGGAGAAAAACAAGAGCAGAAAGGTAGCTACAAAAGACAACAGGGGTAAACTCCACAACCACACAAAGCAATAAGCACTACTTCTACCAGATAGTCTGGAACACCACAACTCACCAAAACAACTAAGGCTGCTTTCACACTTGCTTTCAGCGCAATTCGCCATTATGGAGAATAGCACAGTCCGTTAACGCACTGTGCTATTCTCCATAGACTTGTACTGACGTTGCACTGTAACGCAAGTGTCTGCGTTGCATCTGCTGGACGACGCTGAGTCGTTATTTTGACGCAGCATCGGGTGGAAGGAACGCTACATGTAGCGTTTTTTGGGTCCTTAAAATAACGCAACTTGACGGATTCGGTTAGAATCCGCCAAGGTATCTAATGATTGTCTATGGTGGCGGTTTCTGACGCAGTGCGCTAAGCGGGGGAATCCACTGACGGATTCCATCACTTTCTACTGAGGATGCTCAGCATGTCCAGCAGAACAATCTAAATCATTTAAAATCACTCATGGTCTCTCTCTCTCTGTCGGTCAGTCTTTCCCCCTCACCCCCTCTCTCATACTCACCGATCATGGGCGCGGCACTGCACAGCTGTCACACTGGTCTGTCGGCTTCTCCTGCTTTTGAAAATGCCGGCCGCTCATTATTCCATCTCATATTCCCTGCTTTCCCCGCCCACCGGCGCCTATGATTGGTTGCAGTCAGACCCGCCCCCACGCTGAGTGACAGCTGTCTCACTGCAACCAATCACAGCCACCAGTGGGTGGGTCTATGTACTGCAGTACAATAAATAAATAAATAATTTTAAAAAATAGGCTGTGCGGTCCCCCCCAATTTTGATACCAGCCAAGCTAAAGCCACACGGCTGAAAGCTGGTATTTTCAGAATGGGGAGCCCCATGTTATGGGGAGCCCCCCAGCCTAAAAATATCATCCAGCTCATCCCGAATTGCACTGGTGCGGTGGCAATCGGGGTAATAAGGAGTTAATGGCAGCACCCCATAGCTGCCACTAAGTCCTAGGTTGATCATAACAGGCATCTATGAGACAACCCCCCACAATTAACCTGTAAATGAAAGTAAATAAACACAAACACCCAAAAAAATCCTTTATTTGGAATAAAAGACAAATAAACACCCTCTTTCACCACTTTATTAATCCCCAAATACCCCTCCAGGTCCAGCATAATCCACACGATGTCCCACGACACATCCAGCTCTGCTTCATTATGCTGACAAGAGTGGCCGTAGAACACGACCACTCTCTATCATCTCCACGCAGCAACTGAAGTGAGCAGTGCGATCAGCTGTGCTCTCAATCAGGTTACCCGCGGCCACCGCTCTGAGGTGGAGGACTTCAGCTGTGGCCATGGGTCACCTGAGTGATGGCACCGCTGATTGCGCAGCTCACTGTGGTCACTCAGGGGATTTGCGGTCACCTCTCTTTCTCTCCTCCCGATCGCAAATCTCCTTTCCCAGCGAAACATTAAAATAAAACAAAAAAAACGCAAAACGTTCTTTCACAGGAATACGTTACCTTTATTAGCTTACTATTTGCAACGCATCCGTCAAATGCGTCACACAACGCACTGTGACGGATGCCTCACAACGCAAGTGTGAAAGCAGCCTAAGTCTCCCTTGGCACTTACGTGCCTCCGGTATGTGTTTGGCAGTTTTCTCACGTACCGGAGACACGTACCACCTAGGTTTTCCTATGGTTCTGGACGCACGTAAGTATTTGCGCACGGAACGTGTGTCCGTTCCATACTTACGTTTGTCCGTGTGTTTCTCACGCCGACATGTCCGTTTTCTCTCTGGCATCACGGGTGTCACACGCACCGCATTCGTGTCACACGTAACAAACATGGACCACATGGATGTGTTCTGTGTGACACTCATAGGAGAGAAGACATGTGTCTGTGAGGAAAAAAAAACAAAACTTTACTCACCTTCTCCTGGCCTCCTGTCTCTGCCACTGCTGTCACTTGCTTCCGACCGCCGCTCATTATGCTAATTGAACATTCACTTCACTGCGGCTAGAAGCAGCAGCAGCGGGGAGTCGCAGGATCGGAGACCGAAGATCAGTACCACGGACAGCGATGCCAGGGACAGGTGAGCAGAAAGTTCCCGTTCTCCATGTGTTATCACGGATAACACACAGAGAACACACGTAGCCCATAAATGCGGGTCACGGAGGGCAAAACGCACTTCTGACACGTCCGTGAAAACCGTGCGTGATTTTCACGGACGTGTAAAGGGGGCCTAAGATAAACTTTAGCTGGCATAGGTGGAAGGATTCAGCCAGCATAAATAGGAGGGAAGCAGATGGGATTGGCTTTGCCACAACATATGATCAAAGGAGACTAACAAGAAGACTAAGCAGAAATCTCTTGCTAGTCTGTCTATGAATTAGCACATGGATGTGTTCTGTGTGACACGCACCGGAGAGAAGACATGTGTCTGTGAGGAAAAAAAAAACAAAACTTTACTCACCTTCTCCTGGCCTCCTGTCTCTGCCACTGCTGTCACTTGCTTCCGACCGCTGCTCATTATGCTAATTGAATATTCACTTCACTGCGGCTAGAAGCAGCAGCAGCGGGGAGTCGCAGGATCGGAGACCAAAGATCAGTACCACGGACAGCGATGCCAGGGACAGGTGAGCAGAAAGTTCCCGTTCTCCATGTGTTATCACGGATAACACACGGAGAACACACGTAGCCCATAAATGCGGGTCACGGAGGGCAAAACGCACTTCTGACACGTCCGTGAAAACCGTGCGTGATTTTCACGGACGTGTAAAGGGGGCCTAAGATAAACTTTAGCTGGCATAGGTGGAAGGATTCAGCCAGCATAAATAGGAGGGATGCAGATGGGATTGGCTTTGCCACAACATATGATCAAAGGAGACTAACAAGAAGACTAAGCAGAAATCTCTTGCTAGTCTGTCTATGAATTAGCACACAGCAGGTCAATGCCCGAATCTGCTTGCGTTAATGCCAGGCACTAGAGAATTTCTCAGGTGAGAATCAGGATCTGTAATCTGAACAGAACTTCAATAAGAACTAATTCCACAAGATAGTCTGGAACACCACACCTCACCAAACTAGCTAAGATAAATATACTTGACATAGGTAGGAGGATCAGCCAGCATAACTAGGAGGAGAACAGATCTGATTAGCTTCCCCATAACATGTGATCAAAGAAGTCTGCCTATGAATCTGCACACAGCAGGTCGACGCCTTAGTCTGCCTTGGTTGATGCCAGACACCAGGGAATTTTTCAAGTGAAGCATCAGAATCTGTAATCTGAACAGAATCTGATGCCGCCATAACAGTCAGTGAAGGTTGTGAAAATCTGTGTGACAGTAAAGGCCCCTTTACACACTGAGACTTTCAAGCTATCCCACCAGCGATCCCAACCTGGCCGGGATCGCTACAAAGTCTCTGGTGAGTCGCTGGTGAGCTGTCAAACAGGCATACCTGGAAAACGACGCAACAGCGATATAGACCTGCAGAACGACCTAGCTAGTCATTGGGGACGTTGTAAAGCAGCTTTTTGAAAGGGAAGTCGCTACCGAAATCGCTATAAAGGCCCCTTTACACACTGAGACTTTCTAGCGATCATGCTGCACAGCGGGAAACAAAGGACCAAAGAATGGTCCTGAGAGGTGTAGTGATCAGCAACCTCACAGCAGGGGCCAGGTCGCTGATGTGTTTCACACACTGCAATGTCGCTGGGGAGGTTGCTATTACGTCACAAAACCGGTGACGTTACAGCTATGTCGTTTGCGATGTTGCAGTGTGTAAAGGGGCCTAAAGTGGCTGACTTAGTTTTCTGGAGGTAACAGACTCCCTTTGATTTGTAATCTTTCCTAAACAATAAGGTTTATACTATTATATTTGTCATTATTTATTTATCCTTACTTACTTTGTTAAGATATACAGTCATATGAAAAAGTTTGGGCACTCCTATTAATGTTAATCTTTTTTCTTTAGAAAAATTTGGGTCTTTGCAACAGCTATTTCAGTTTCATATATCTAATAACTGATGGACTGAGTAATATTTCTGGATTGAAATGAGGTTTATTGTACTAACAGAAAATGTGCAATCAGCATTTAAACAAAATTTGACCGGTGAAAAAAGTATGGGCACCCTTATCAATTTCTTGATTTGAACACTCCTAACTACTTTTTACTGACTTACTAAAGCACTAAATTGGTTGTGTAACCTCATTGAGCTTTGAACTTCATAGGCAGGTGTATCCAATCATGAGAAAAGGTATTTAAGGTGGCCACTTGCAAGTTGTTCTCCTATTTGAATCTCCTATGAAGAGTGGCATCATGGGCTCCTCAAAACAACTCTCAAATGATCTGAAAACAAAGATTATTCAACATAGTTGTTCAGGGGAGAATACAAAAAATTGTCTCAGAGATTTAAACTGTCAGTTTCCACTGTGAGGAACATAGTATGGAAATGGAAGAACACAGTTCTTGTTACGCCCAGAAGTGGCAGGCCAAGACAAATATCAGAAATGCAGAGAAGAAGAATGGTGAGAACAGTCAAGGACAATCCACAGACCACCTCCAAAGACCTGCAGCATCATCTTGCTGCAGATGGTGTCAATGTGCATCGGTCAACAATACAGCGCACGTTGCACAAGGAGAAGCTGTATGGGAGAGTGATACGAAAGAAGCCGATTCTGCAAGCATGCCACAAATAGAGTCGCCTGAGGTATGCAAAAGCACATTTGGACAAGCCAGTTACATTTTGGAAGAAGGTCCTGTGGACTGATGAAACAAAGATTGAGTTGTTTGGTCATACAAAAAGGCATTATGCATGGAGGTAAAAAAACAAAGGCATTCCAAGAAAAGCACTTGCTACCCACAGTAAAATTTGGTGGAGGTTCCATTATGCTTTGGGGCTGTGTGGCCAATGCCGGCACCGGGAATCTTGTTAAAGTTGAGGGTTGCATGGATTCAACTCAGTATCAGCAGATTCTTGACAATAATATGCAAGAATCAGTGACGAAGTTGAAGTTACGCAGGGGATGGATATTTCAGCAAGACAATGATCCAAAACACCGCTCCAAATCTACTCAGGCATTCATGCAGAGGAACAATTACAATGTTCTGGAATGGCCATCCCAGTCCCCAGACCTGAATATCATTGAACATCTGTGGGATGATTTGAAGCGTGCTGTCCATGCTCGGCAACCATCAAACTTAACTGAACTGGAATTGTTTTGTAAACAGGAATGGTCAAATATACCTTCATCCAGGATCCAGGAACTCATTAAAAGCTGCAGGAAGTGACTAGAGGCTGTTATTTTTGCAAAAGGAGGATCTACAAAATATTAATGTCACTTTTATGTTGAGGTGCCCATACTTTTGCATCGGTCAAATTTTGTTTAAATGCGGATTGCACATTTTCTGTTAGTACAATAAACCTCATTTCAATCCAGAAATATTACTCAGTCCTTCAGTTATTAGATATATGAAACTGAAATAGCTGTTGCAAAAACCCAAATTGCTATAAAGAAAAAAGGTTAACATTAATAGGAGTGCCCAAACTTTTTCATATGACTGTAAGTAAATATTTTGTATGTTTGTAATAAATTAACCGAATGATAAAACTAGTTTTACATCGTTTGACATATTGTAACAATTTCACTATGATGCTATCCTATTACTTTGCTATTTTTAATTTCACCAGTAGAATTCATTTCAAACTCTATATAACAGTTAATCAAATACGAGGAGGCGATTTTATCTCCAGTTCATTTTCCGTCCTGTAAATATCTAAACCCATTTTATCATTCTTATTCATATATCTTTACAGAACAACCAAAGATAACAATATTTATACATAGTGCTGCAACATTGTAACAGGTGTGTAACGACCCCGTACTAGATTACTTTCCAGAATGAACTTAGAGACTGGGGGTCGCCGCTGTTTATCTTAGACACCTAATAAGTAAACTCTTTACATCAATGCACCATCTTAGTGAGTCAATGCTCTTAATAACCCCAGTGTTCGGAGAACATAAGGTGATGCACTTGATATATTTTTACACTATCACACAGATTACATTTCCCAGGTTTAAGACGAGTCTTTACCGGCTTAATTAAAATTCTTTTTTTTTTTCAGATGCTTGAATTAGCTGCGTCTCCCATCCCCTCCTCACTATCTCAGCATCAGAAATGGTTCTAACCTTTCCCTCCCCTCCTTTGTTTGGCTTTTGTGTTATAACAGCTGTTGTTATCATTTTTTGGTCAGCTGTGGTTGCTGGAGGCATAACAGGACCAGATGGTGTTTTGCTATGCATGAATGGAGAGTTAGGAGACTTTGGATTGAATAGGCTGAGTCTGAATAGTGTCTATACACCACCTGCCCCTTTACCAGCAGTATTGAACATCGTTGTAGTGCGATCTGCCCAAGATACAGCCGAATGGGATGGGAAAGGAGGAGACCCTCTACATTGTCTATGTATATATTGATCCTTTCTGCATTAACAGCATAATCCAGTACACAGTCAATTTGAGATAATTGGAAATGACACAGCATGTATATGTAATCTACCACGGCAGTCTCCAGATACAGTTTATAGGAGTAGCTGCCATAGTAACACACAATCAGTAATGGCATACATTAAGAGGGCTAAGTAGGAAGGAGTGAAATCGGATCGTTTTATAGTCATGTCTTTACAAACTATGCATGTGGGATGGGTCATTGAGACCCAAATAAAGGATAATCTTTGTTTTATCTAATTTAGTAGAGTTTACTCCTCCAGCTCATTTATTCTAGAACTATTAACAATCTAAAAAAAAATACATTTTGCCCAAAGGGGGCATTTAAGCATCTCTAATAAAGCAGCTTAAATGCTTTGATTATTCTTCTGTATAAAAATGACATATTTAGTAAGATAGGCTGTAAAAGGAAAGTGTCAGCAGAAAGTGAATTATTGTTTAATTCAGGTTTTTGTGTTTTATGTATTTTTTTTCTTAGCCTACACTCCCTGACAGAAGTTCTGTTGCTTATTCATGTTATGTAAATAAAAGCTTATAACCTGACTTTAAATTCATCCATTGGTTTAATATATTACTCTTTGAAAGCTGAAACCCTCCCAAATTTGATTTAGGTTATGAAAATAAAGTTGTTGCAAAGCTGAAATATTGATCATTTAATGAACACAGAAAGGTCAGATTTTGGCAAGACAAAAGTTTTGTCGCTTTATCATATAATGCACGCAATCCTAGTTTACATCCTCACCTGTGCTCACTAAATGATCTCTTAATTAGTCGGTGTGTATAAAAAGAAACCCAGCACCCCGGACCTTCTCTTGAACTGCAACTTGACCTCTGACAACATGCCAAAAATCCACGCTGCGACCATAGCCTTGATTATCAAGAGGGTGAAGACCCAGATTCACTGCAGAGGTGGCTGACACCTTTAATATGTCTCAGCATGAAGTACAAAGAATTAAAACAAAGATTTGAAGAGACTGGAGATGTTTTAGACAAGCCCAGGTCTGGCAGACCCCACAAGACAACTGCTCAGGAGGAACGTTTATTGGTTAGAAAATGCAAAGCCAGCCCCTCTTCTACTGCAGCAGAGCTGCAACAGGCCTGGTCACCTCAAGTCCCTGTGTTAATTTGTAGAATTCTGTCTCGAAATGGCCTCCATGTTCGAATCAGTGCTCAGAAGCCAGTACTAAACAAAAGGCAATTAAAAAAACGTGTGATATTTGCCAAGTCCCACAGCCTGCTAAAAAGATGGATGCTGGAAAAGTGGCAGAAGGTGGATTTCTCTGATGACTCTTCAGTTGAATTACACCACAGCCACCGCAAATACTGCAGGAGACCTACTGGAGCCTGTATGGATTCAAACTACACCCAGAAAACAATTAAGTTTGGTGGTGGAAAGATCATGGTCTGGGGTTACATTCAGTATGGGGGTGTGCGGAATATTTGCAAGGTGGAAGGCTATATCAATAGCCTAAAATATCAAGAAGTGTTAGCTACCTCTTACATTCCCAATCATAAAAGGGGTCAAATTCTGCAGCAGGATGGTGCTCCATCTCATACATCCATCTCTACAACAAAGTTCCTCCTGGCAAAGAAGATCAAGGTGCTCAAGGACTGGCCAGCCCAGTCATCAGACATGAACATCATTGAACATGTTTGGGGTAGGATGAAAAAGGAAACTTGGAAGACAAAACCAAAGAATCTAGGTGAACTCTGGGAGGCATGTAAGACTGCATTCTTTGCTATTCCTTGCATCAATAAATTGTATGAATCATTGTTGAACCGCATGGATGCAGTCCTTCAACCTCATGGAAGTCACACAAAATATTCAATATGGCTCTAATAGCACCAAAACTTAATTCACCAATGTTATGCAACATATCTTTGTATTGGAAGTTAAGTATTTGTTTGAATTTCACATTACTTTCTGTGGGCAACAAAACTTTTGTCTTGCAAAAATCTGACCTTTCTGTGTTCATTAAATGATAAATATTTATTATTTTCATAACCTAAACCAAATTTGGGAGGGTTTCAGCTTTCAAAAGAGTAATTTATAAAATCAATGAATGAATTTAAAGTCAGTTTGTAAGCTTTTATTTACATAACATGGATAAGAGACAGAACTTCTGTCAGGGAGTGTATAACAATCTTTAAAAAAAAAATGCAATTTTCACACTGGCCACTAGGGCTGTTTTAAATTTAGACATCCTTTATTTTCTTGAAGAGTTTCAAGCAGGTTCCTTATGATACTTGGAAGGGTTATAATGAGAAGTAATACCAAACTGAACAGGGGATGTGGCAGCTGACTGTGCTCCACATTACTATGACAAGTAACACCTCTATAAACAGCTGATATCAGGATCCACCAATCTCAATAGGAGATGTGACAGCTGCTGACCCTGCTATACATCGCTTTACAATGACAGGTAACACCTCTATATACAGCTGATACCAGGATTCACCAATAGTGATGGGCGATCCCCCAATGGTAGGGATCGGGGAGACTCGCCCGATCATTTTGTAGAGATTGAGATCGGGATCGAGATAACATGATCTTGCATCCGATCACAGATCTTGGACTGTACAGTTATGTGATAGGGCGGGGGGGCTGTAAAATAAAGAATATAATTAATAATAAACATTGTCATTATACTTACAGGTCCCACGATGCGTCCTGCAGACTCTGTCTCCCGTCGCTTCTGCTTCCAAGTCCAATCATCGCTGTGCCCTCCCGGTAACCACCACTGACTAAAGGACCTTCCGTGATGTCATAGCCATGTGACCAGTCAGGTGTGAATTTTGTATTACCTCGTTGGTTACAGACTGGTCACATGGCTATGAGGCATGCAAGGTCCTGTAGTGTAAGTGGATAGGGATGGGCGAGTATGCTTGCCGGTACTCGGTGCTCGCCTGAGCTTCTTAGTATTTGAGATACTCGGCGAGCGCCCAATACCGGGGAGATGCTCGAGCACATGCTCGGCTCCCTCTCCCTGCATGTTGGCGCTCTTTACGGAGTCAGCCCACATGCAGGGATTGGCTGCCACACACTGTAGTGCCACATCCGGTGAATAGCGACGCTGGGAATCAGGTGATCGGAGATCACCGTTGCTATAGTAAACCGCTAGTTATGTTACTATAGCAATGGCAAAAGTGGTGATATTACTGCTTGCCAACTTGCAGTCTCTGTTCACTCATTGAGTGATTAGACAGCACGGGGAGCAGAAGCGTTCTTTCTCCCCCCGTGCATTCTGATATAGCAGAGCTAGATAGGTGACAAAAGACAGAAGATCAGGATCATGGAGGGGTGAGAGGGAGTAATAACGATGGAGTCCCTAGGTGTGTCTGTGTCTTTATTTATAATAAAGTATTTTTTCTTTGTGTGGTGTCTTTTTTTTAACCCTTTATTGGAGATTCTTAATGGTCGGGTCAAACTTGGCCTGCCATTAAGAATCTCGGGCTAAATACCAGCTGGTAAAACAAAGCTGATATTAACCCCTTATTACCCAGTGTGCCACCCGGCACCAGAGGTGCTGGAAGAGTTGGTACCAGCGCCAGAAGATGGCGCTTCTATAAAAGCACCATTTTCTGGGGTGGCTGTGGACTGCAAATTTCAGCGGGGGCTCAAAAAGCTTGGACCACCCTGCACTGTGGATTCCAATCCCCAGCTGTCTAGTTGTACCTGGCTGGACACTAAAATTGGGTGAAGCCCACGTCATTTTTTTAAAAAAATATTTAATGAAATTCATAAAATAATTAAAAAAAGAGCTTCCCTATATTTTTGGTTCCAAGCCGGGTACAAATAGGCAGCTGGGGTTTGGGGCAGCCCGTACCTACCTTCTGTACCTGGCTAGCATACAAAAATATGTCGATGCCCATGTCATTTTTTTTTAGTTTTCTTAGCAAAAAAAATAAAAAAAGGTCTTTCCTGGATTTTCCTTTGCCAGTGAAGGTAACAGCAAGCAGTGGGGGTTAGCAGCCAGTAGCTACTTGGGCTTCCCTGTGTTTTAATTGCCAACCAAGGTAAAGCTAGGCAGATGGGAGTGGCAGCCCCTAGCGGTCTGCTTTATGTGCACTGAGAATCAAAAATGCCGCTATGTCATTTTTTTTAAATAATTCATTTTTATACAACTATATATTGTGTGTGTGTGTGTGTGGTATGTGTGTGTGTGTATATATATATATATATATATATATATATAAAATTGACCTTTTCTGTCTCTCTGTCTGTCTGTCCAAGAAATGATGTCATACGCTGAAACCGCCTAGACCACGCCCACACAGCTCCAACAAGCTGAACACCCCCCACACACCCACCCCCCACTCCACCCTCACCCAATCAGCAGCAGCCCTGCATCACACCACCCACACACCCACACCTTAATCTACCCACACACAATCAGCAGCGACGACCGCTCAATTAGAACACGCCCAGTCAACGAAACCCGAAGCTCCCTACACCCAACGCGACGGAGCACAGTAAGCCCCGACCCACAGGAGTCCCCAAAGCGCAGGTCAGGGACCCAACTATGCCACAGAAACACAGAGGATGTACTGGGACCGGAGGAGACACAACTGCAGCATTGCAGGGCTTCTCCGTGCCACAGAGACACAGAGGATGGACGACGACCGGAGGAGACGCAGCTGTGACATCACAGGGCTTCCCCACGCCACAGAGACACATAGAGGAATGGGGACAGGAGGAGACAGAGCTGCGGCACACTAGGAACCTAGCTCTCCGGGACGCAGCTATCCCACTAACCAACAATAAATGCAGGGGAAGCACATGGCTACCTAAATATTGACACTGTTGTGAATGTTAAGGAGCCGCTCATTACTATTTATGAGCCGCTCATTACTATTCATGAGCGGCTACTTAACATTCACTGCAGTGTTAATATTTAAGTAGCCAGCATTCATCAGTGGTTAGTGGGAGAGCTGCGTTCCGGAGTGTTCATGAGCCAGTCATTACTATTCATGGCCAGCGGGAAATGAAGCCACACACACACACACCACGACTCCCATACAGCCTAACACAAACACACACACCAGCACACAAAGCCGCGCACACACACACACAACAACTCCGCTCATATCAAACGCGCCCCGTACACACACACAACCACTCACACATGGGCGCACACACACAGCCACACACAAACACTCCCGCACAGACACATCACCCCACAATCACACGCCCTTACTCACACACCGCGGCACACAGACAAATACACACACTCCACACAAACCCCCCCACAACACACACACATCGCCCCACATAAGCACCACAACGCACAATGCAATACACACACACCACCCTACACATACACCCCCATACCAGGATGGGGACCATACAAGGATGGAGACTATACCAGGATGGAACACAGACCAGGATGCTGCATACACAAGGATACTGCCTATGCCACGATGGGGCCACATACCAGGATGGGGCCACATACCAGCATCAACCCACATACCAGGATATGGCCATACAAGGATGGAGACTATACCCGGATGACAAGGTTTTCACACGCAATGTCGTATACAAGAATATTTTTCAATGATATTGCTAAATCACACAGTATACTGTTAATGCAGTTAGTTCCCAACAATATTTAGTTACATACAGTTACATCTTCATGTTAAACATTCACAATTTTTAAACAATAAAATTTATCTTTGACAAAAAATATATTGTGTCTTCCTTCCATTATTAGTCAAAAATCATACATTAACTACACAATAAATTCTAGAATTACCGATACGTTAGAATCTGACAAAAATTAAGAGACTACTGCAAAATTTTCAGTTTTCCAGATTTTTTTCTCTTTATAGGTATATTTTTGAGTACAATGTAAATTGTTCTTTTATTCTATAAACTGCTGACAACATGTATCTAAATTTTTAAGCAACAAATTTTGTATTTATTTTCTGAAAATACTAGTTTATAGAATAAAAGAGCAATCTACATTTTACTCAAAAATAGAGAAAAATCCAAAAAACATAAAATATTGCAGTAGTCCCTTAATTTTTGCCAGAGCTATATATATATATATATATATATATATATACATATATAAAATGTACACAATATATAGTTGTATAAAAATAAATACATAATTTAAGAAGATGATTGTAGCGCTCCGTGGTATTTTTGAATCTCAGTGCAGATAAAGAGGATTGCTACGGGCTGCTACCCTCACCCCCATGTGCCTGGCTTTACCTGACTGGCGATCAAAATACGGCAGGAGCTCACGCATTTTTTTTTTTAATTATTTTTATAAATAAAAAAAAAAAATGGGCTTACCTGTATTTTGATAGCCAGTCAGGTAAAGCCAGGCAGCTGGGGGCTGGGATTCTCGCCAGCTTGTAGCCGCCCCTGGAAATGGCTCATTATTTATTAGCACCATTTCCTGGCACGTTACTCGGCTCATCCAGCGGCCCTGGTCCTTGGTGGCTTGCTGGGTAATAAAGGGATTAATACCAGCTTTGTATTCTCAGATGGTCACACTAAATTAGGCATGACCACCATGAATTTCTAGTAAACATTAAAAAAAATTCAACACAGAATTTTTTTTATTAGAAATAAAACAAAAAAAACATTTAGAGACTCCATCTTTATTATAAATAAATCCTTAGTCCGACGTAATCCACAGGTAGAGCACAGGTAGACACAGTCTATACAAAGTGAGAAGCAGAGAGAGCTATGTTAGCTTTGCTACATCGCTCTGTACAGAGCGAGAAGCAGGCAGACAGTGAGGGTATGATTGCACTTGCGTGTCGCATTGCATCGCCCAGCATCTGACACTCTCAGGACAGGAGCACTTCAGCTGCATGGAAATACATGCAGCAGACCCCGCTCCTGTTGGGAGATTGTGTGCTGTTATGCGATGCAACACTCGCACAGAGACAATGAAAGTTCAGTTACCCAGGACCTTTGATGACATCATTGTCATGTGACCAGTCTGTAGCCAATAAGGTAATACAACATTCACACCTCACTGGTCACATGGCTATGACATCACGGAAGGTCTTTTAGTCAAAGGTGATTACCGGGGGGAACAGCAATGATCGGACGGACTCAGATGCAGAAGCGCTGGGAGACAGAATCTGCAGGACATGTCGCAGGACCTGTAAGTATAATCATAATGTTTTTTAATAATGTGCGGTTTTTTTTACAGACCCTGGATCTGATCTGGACCCGATCTGTAACACGAGCTTACCAGGAAAGCTTGTTATCAGGATTGTGTACACGATCACTATGTGATTGGTACGATCCCCGATCTTAACAGATTGGGATCGCCAATCACTATCAATCACAAAATGGGACAGCTGACCTTGCTCTATGTCGCTTTACAATGACAGGTAATACCTCTATATACAGCTGATAGGATCCACCAATCACAATAGTGGATGTGACAGCTGACCTTGTTCCATATCTATTTACAATGACAGGTAACACCTCTATATACAGCTGATAACAGGATCCACCAATCACAATAGCAAATATGACAGCTAACCCTGCTCCACATCACTATGACAGGTAATACCTCTATATACAGCTGATAATAGGATCCACCAATCTCAATATGGGATGTGGTTGGTGGATCCTATATTATTAGCTATTTATAGAAGTGTTACCTGTCCGTATTATCCTGCCTAAGGTGATATTGAATATTCTGAAAATGCAAATCTAAAATTGCTAGAGTTTTTATTGTTTTACTGATTATGATATGTAAAAACAAAATGGGGCTAAAAATATTGAAAAAAGAAATACATTTAAAGGGAAACTATCATCAGAAAATGAAAGGTTTATATTTTAAGTGTATTTTATTTTTATTTTTGGCAATGTTTTTTTTCCTATCACAATCTGAATTAAAAATAAAAATTCCTATTGTTTTAGGAAACAACACATACACATAGCCACAATAGTCAAATCTCCTATCCCCTATTGAGATTGGTGGATCCTGTTATCAGCTGTATATAGAGGGGTTACCTGTCATTTTAAAGCGATATGGAGCAGGGTCAGCTGTCACATCCCTATTGAGATTGGTGAATCCTGTTATCAGCTGTATATAGAGGTGTTACCTGTCAATCTAAAGTGATGCATAGCAGGGTCAGCTGTCACATCCCTATTGAGATTGGTGAATCCTGTTATCAGCTGTATATAGAGGTGTTACCTGTCAATCTAAAGTGATGCATAGCAGGGTCAGCTGTCACATCCCTATTGAGATTGGTGGATCCTGTTATCAGCTGTAGAGGTTACCTGTCATTGTAAAGCAATGTGGAGCAGGGTCAGCTGTCACATTCCCTATTGAGATTGGTAAATCTGGTATCAGCTGTATATATAGGTATTACCTGCTATTGTAAAGCGATGTGCAGCATGGTCAGCTGTTACATCCCCTATTGTGATTGGTGGATCCTGTTATCAGCTGATCAGCTGTATTTAGAGATGTTACCTGTCATTGTAAAGCAATGTGTAGCAGGTTCAGCTGTGGTATCCACTATTCAGATTGATGGATCTTTTTATCAGCTGTATATAGAGGTGTTACCGGTCATGTAAAGTGATGTGGAGGAAGGTACAAACCTCAGATATCCATGCTGAGTGCCTGGTTAGTACTTTTCATTGTCTCTATCTGTAAAACTGGGTCTTGGGGATTCAGGGGTCCCTCTTTGAGGGAGGCAAACTGTCACACTGAGATTTTTACAATCATTGCTGACTGTCATGGTGGCACTGGGAGTTCTTCAGACTACAGATTCTGACACTCTGCCTGATAACTTCTCAGATGTCTGTGATCAGTGCAGACAGGCTCAGGCATCGACCAACAGATTGTCAGTTCATAAGCATTTTAGCAAGAGTTAATATTTGCTGGTTTGCTTGTGAGTCTTTTTTGATCACATGTGGGTGAGTCAATCACATCTTCCCCATCCCATATATGCTGGCTAGATTCTTTCTTCTATGCCAGCTATAGTTTATATAACCCCTTGATGTCCGCAGGCAGTAATCGTACGTCCTAGTGGTCATAGTGTTAATTTCCCCCAGCTGCCGTGGGCAGTCGGAGAGGATCCGCGCACATGCTAGCTGATTTATACAGCTGACGTGTGCCTATCAGGTACGAGCAGATTGGCGATCCACCTGTACCTGTTAACCCCTTAAATGACGGTGCTCCGTTTCTCACTGCCTGACACCGGAAGTCACGTAGATCCGATGGTTGTCATGGTAGCACAGGGTCATGTGATGACTCCTGTTGCTCACATGACTCACTTCGCGTCTCACACAGCTAAGAGCTGTGTGAAATAGGAGATGAGCATATCTGGTGTTCACAGTTGTGTAGCTGTGATCAGCAGATATGGAAGAGAGATCAGACTGCTGATTCTTATAGTCCCTTAGGGGGATTAGTAAAATATAAAAAAGTAAAAAAAAGTTTGAAAAATTAAAAAAATAAAAAACCTAAAAGCTCAAATCACCCCTCATTCGCCCCATTGAAAATTAAAGGGTTAAAAAAATAAAAAAAATATACACACATTTGCTATTGCTACATTCAGAAATGCCCACTCTATCAAATTATAAAATCAATTAATCTAATCGGTAAACGGCGTAGCGGCAAAAAAATTCCAAACGCCAAAATTACGTTTTTTGGTCACCACAAATTTTGCACAAAATGCAATAACAGGCGATTGAAACGTAGCAACTGCGCATAAACAGTACAGTTAAAAACATCAGTTCGAGATGCAAAAAATAAGTCATCACTGAGCTATAGAGCCAGAAAAATGAGAACGCAATGGGTCACGGAAATGGCACAAAACATATGCAACTTTTTTTGGACAAACATCTGATTTTTTTAACCCCTTAGATAAAAGAAAACCTATTCATGTTTGGTGTCTATGAACTGGCACTAACCTGAGGCATGACACAGACACATCAATTTTACCATATAGGGAACACAGTGAATAAAATATTTGAAAAATAATTATGCAATCGCACTTTTTTGCAATTTTTCTCCATTTGGAATTTTTTTGCTGGTTTCTAGTACACTGATGTGAAGCCCGGTAGTCCCAGGGACATCGATCCACCTTCAGGGATGCCACACGGTCTTCTTTAGTATATGGCAAGGCAACAGGTATGTAGTTTTTGTTTGTATGTGTCGTGACGCCACTCACGGTTTGCGGTCAGGGATAGGGGTGACCGCCACTGCAGGTTTAATGAGCGTCTGGGGCTGATGGAGTCTGCAGTCGGATGGTGTGGCCTCCGTGAGTGAGGCTGGCCCCAGGGGCTTTGGTGTGTAGAACAACAGGTCCCAGAATAACTCAGTCTCAGTCCAAAATGTCTTTCAACTGCTCTTTACTCACTTTTGTTGTTTCTGTGAGGTAACCCAGGCAATGCTGAGATAAACCAGGTGAGAACAAGGAGCTCCTTCAGGCTGGTGTAAGGGTAACCATTAACTCGCCTTCCTTGTACTTCTTTTTTCGGATAAGCCCTGACTTGAAGTACCGTGGGGTTCATCAAGGGAAGTCGCTACTGCCTTTTCTCCCCTTTTTGGACCGTTTGCCGGCAGCGTGGACCAAGTGAGATGGCTCCATGCTCGATCCCCTTATGGGCTCCCTCGTTGCTGCTGAGGCTCGGACTCTAGATGGTTGGTAAGGGACTTGTAGTTCCCCTCACCGGCAGGTTTAGCAAATCAAAAAATGGACGTCTACTCAAGGGACCTGTACCCCGTGTGTGCCTAGTCACCAGGAGTCCCCGTACTCGACTGACTCTCTCTCTGTCTTTCTGACTGACTGTTAACCGTTCTCCCCCGCTAACGGCTACTCCACCTGCAGGGTCTCACTAGTGTGAGCGCGCGTCTGCATCTCCTAGCAACCGCCACTCATCACTACCAGACTGGCTTGCTCCACTCCTTTCCTTTCTGCCTCTGCGACTTTAGCTCCAAGCCCCTCCACTACACCCCTTGATGACATGTGGAGGAAAGCTACCCCTTGAGTCTACCCAAGGGTCCCGTCTCAAGGTGTGGGAGACCTGGTTGCTATGTGTCTATTCGTACACACCCTATTCTAGCCTTTATGATTGCCTGGAAGTATTGCCCCAGCATGGGTGCAGTAGTTAGTGGTGCCTGACCAGGTCAGGGGCACCACAGTTATCAACAGCACGTCCACGGGCTGCAAAGACAAGAAAATTAAATACAACTTTTCCCACACAGGGGAGATATTTACATTTAAAACATACCAGGTACCATTCCACCACCACCCACCATCCATGAGTCCAGGACCCACTCAAAAACTTCCAGGAGGCAGGTCACTGGTCCCTTTGGTGACCAGGTCTGGGCCATCTGTATCCCAGATCTTTCCTTCAATCATCCTCTCCTGAGGATGGTGGTGTAGGGTAGGCCCCATAAACAGGCGTACCTGCTTCTTTGTGTTGGAGAGCAGGCCCCATAAACAGGCGTTCCCCCTTGGTGGTGCAGAGCCATGCCCCTCAACAGGCAGACTTTGGGTTTGGTACCTCTTGGGTAACTTTTTACACTGTGAGAGTTTGTGGCTATAGGCAGTTCATAGCCTATGGTCCCTATATAAAGTGCACGTAACCAGGTGCTTAGGAATATTTAGAAAGTTTGCGCAAAAGTTCTTGCGGGCACATTCTTGAACGTTACTTAACTTTCATAAAAGACATTTTTAAACTATACTTTTTAAACATTTCAAACTAACTTACTAAATGGATTTTCGCCTACCAAGATCAGTGCCTGGTACATTGGTGCACTGACCCTTGGAGGCTGTGTCTTGGGCGTCCCCTGGTGATGATGGCAATGGGGGCCTGGTTGGAGAGGTGGTAGTGGAACCTGGGCTGACAAAGGTTTCACTTGGACACTGCATTACGTCCAAGGCAAACCAGCCTCTCTCTCCCATATGCCTTGTAAATTCCACCACGTCCCCTATGTACAAGTCACGACCAGGGTAACCCCCTTGCAGATGTGACTGCATGTCCCGCCGGGACAAAAATATTCCCTCTTTCACTCCGGCCTCTACTATAAAGCCCCACCCCGTACGGCAGTTAAATTCCTCCACTACTCCGCGGTGGAGGGGACCTCTAGCCTGGTGCCTGGTATGCCGCAGGGACTGCTTCTCTTGCACTATCTGGGGTGAGCTTCATAAAGGGGCATGGGGGTCTAGCTCTTACTCGTCGCCGCTCTCTGCGGGCTGGTCTCCCCATTAACATCACCTGGTCATCAGCAGTCAACCAGGTAGCATACATGCCGGGACTTACTGCGGCCAGTTCTCCTTCCTTGTCGAAGGACCTCTTCCGGTTGGTGGGGGAACAGCAGAGTGGCCTCATGGCCTCCCTCTCTCTCAGAGGGTGCTGTGACCTCCTCCGGTTGGCTGGGGAACATCAGCGCGGCCTCAGGACCTCCCTCTCTCTCAGAGAGTGCTGTGACCTCCTCCGGTTGGGCAAGTAGTAGCTCTGGGGATGAGCTTTAAGCAGCCAGGCAAGACAATGAATCCCTCTCCAGCGGAGAGGGTGCTGTGACCGCTTCAGGTCAGGATGGCAGCTTGTAGATCATGTACCTTGCAATCAGGTGAGCCAAGGGCAGATGCTCCGGTTCTTTCTTTATCTGAGGAGGTACCGTGTCCAATTCAGGTCGGAGCGCAGGGACTGGATCCCCAGTCAGCGACTGGGGTGCTGTGACCATCTCTGGTCTGTCAGCAAGAACTAGATCCCCAGTCAGCGACTGGGGCGCTGTGACCACCTCTGGTCTGGCAACTGGGACAGGAGGCATTGCGGCCTGGTCTGGACTGCCCGCGGACGTCACACCGGATATCGCACTGGACATCGCACTGGACATCGCACCGGACAACGCACTGGACATTGCACTGGATGTCGCACCGGACATCGCACTGGCTTCCAATGACAATGCCGGCGGAGTCAGCATACCAGGTGGAACAGGGGCGGTTTTGCACTGACCCGGGGTCATGCTGGCGACATCCAATAGCAGGGTCGCTGTTGCTAATGGTGGCTTGGATTGAGCAGGGGCGGCACCTCCAGGCAGACCTCTTTGTACAGACAACCGCAGGTTTCTAATTGCCATTATCATTCTCTTCCTCCAAGCGGCTACCTCTCGCCTCCTCTGCTCCCCCATGCAGTCAGTGATTCTTTCTACTTCTGCCTCCAGCTCTTCTGCGGTCATGGGCCTTGTCCAACCCTGCTCCCTTTTGTCACCTTTCCTCACCAGGTTCTGGTCAAACTTTGGTCTTACTCTCGTTTTTGGTTGTTCTCCTCCCACAGGACTGGGGTGTCCCAGCAGTCCGGAGACAGATCCACCCCCATCTTCTCCCTTCATTGTGTCAGAGGGCTCTCTCTATACTGGGACTGTCACTCCTCTCCATAGGCAGTTTCTTCTCCTGCACGAGCTGCAGTTTCTTGATGATGCACTTTTTTTTTCAGAGGTGGCTAAAATGGCGGCAGTTCAAACTTTTCAGTCAGACCGCCAAGACACACTGTCACCTGTCTAAACAGGTCTAGTCCACGATCCTGTTCATGATGCCAGATGTGAAGCCCGGTAGTCCCAGGGACATCGATCCACCTTCAGGGACGCCACACGGTCTTTTTTAGTATATGGCAAGGCAACAGGTATGTAGTTTTTGTTTGTATGTGTCGTGATGCCACTCACGGTTTGCGGTCAGGGATAGGGGTGACTGCCACTGCAGGTTTAATGAGCGTCTGGGGCTGATGGAGTCTGCAGTCAGATGGTGTGGCCTCCCGTGAGTGAGGCTGGCCCCATGGGCTCGGGTGTGTAGAACAACAGGTCCCAGAATAACTCAGTCTAAGTCCAAAATGTCTTTCAACTGCTCTTTACTCACTTTTGTTGTTTCTCTGAGGTAACCCGGGCAATTCTGAGATAAACCAGGTGAGAACCAGGAGCTCCTTCAGGCCAGTCTAACGGTAACCATTAACTCACCTTCCTTGCACTTCTTTTTTCGGATAAGCCCTGACTTGACGTACCGTGGAGTTCATCGAGGGAAGTCGCTACTCTCTTTTCTCCACTTTTTGGACCATTTGCCGGCAGCGTGGACCAATTGAGATGGCTCCAGGCTCGATCCCCTTATGGGCCCCCTCGTTGCTGCTGAGGCTCGGACTCTAGATGGTTGGTGAGGGACTTGTAGTTCCCCTCACCGGCAGGTTTAGCAGATCAATAAATGGACGTCTACTCAAGGGACCTCTACCCCGTGAGTGCCTAGTCACCAGGAGTTCCCATACTCGACTGACTCTCTCTCTCTGTCTTTCTGACTGACTGACTGGTAATCGTTCTCCCCCGCTAATGGCTACTCCACATGCAGGGTCTCACTAGTGTGAGCGCACATCTGTGTCTCCTAGCAACCGCTGCTCACCACTACCAGACTGGCTCGCTCCACTCCTTTCCTTTCTGCCTCTGCAACTTTAGCTCCCAGCCCCTCCATTACACCCCTTGATGAGATGTGGAGGCAAGCCCCCTCTTGAGTCTACCCACGGGTCCCCTCTCAAGGTGTGGGAAACCTGGTTGCTATGTGTCTGTGCATACACACCCTATTCCAGCCTTTAGGATTACCTGGAAGTACTGCCCCAGCATGGGTGCAGTATTCAGTGGTGCCTGACCAGGTCAGGGGCGCCACACTATATGGTAAAGCTTATGATTTCATTTAAAAGTATAACTCGTTTTGCAAAAAACGAGCCCTCATATGCCTATATTGATGGAACAATAAAAATGTTACGGCTCTCGGAAGAAGGGTGGCGAAATGCCCCCTAGAAAGCGCAAAATCGGCCGGTCATGAAGGGATTAAGCTGGTCTGGTGAGGTGCTGTGATCCAGACTTACTGGTGTTTGTAGTATTTGTTGCTGTGTGGGGTTGTGGTGTTAACCCTTGTTTTCTGTTTATTGCAACCTTTTTTTTTGAGTTTTGATTTTCCCCATTCTTTTTTTATCGTGATTCTATCTCATTCCTTCCCTTTTTTTTCTCTTGTGGGAGGAGGAATCATATTAGTTTTGGTGAGGAGCATAGCCAGGCATGGGACTCAGGCATCTCCACCATCAGGAGTAACTCTGAGGTTAGGGATAGCCAAAGGACTCCTAGAAAGATGGACAGCATAGGAGCCCTGTTCCTCGCTTGACCTACAGTCATATTATGAATGTTGGCCACCAATGATGTTGGAGACAGCAAGGAGAGCGTTAGGCATCAGCCACTGTTGTCATCAGATGAGCCTTTTGAGGTGGTGGTGTTACAGTCTGTTCAGGTGTGTCTAGTCAATACAGAACTGCTCTACACTTTGTGAATGTTAGATTGACTAGTTTTATCTTCATGGATGACAATGGTCCAACTCATCGAAGTAAAATCATTAGGGAATGGCTGCTGGAGACTGGTGTACCTCACATGGAGTGGTCTGCACTTTTCCCAGACCTGAATCATATGGCATCAGCTGAGTTGTAGTATAGAGACTTGCAACTCTGTACCCCAAAATCCCAATGACCTGATGGCCGCCCTTTATGATTAGATCCTCGTGAAGGCTTGTTTTTTTGGCTTTTTGTTTTTAGTGCTTAACGTTTCATTTGTTTCTTTATTTTTCAACTTGGAAAAGAAGTTTCATTTTAAACTTTTCATTTTGCATCTTATTTTATTACATTTTATTTTTTATTTTTTCTGTCTCTGTGGAGGAAAATAGTCCATCATTGCTTTATAGCAGAAGTGAGCAATTAATTTTCTGAGGAGCCACATGAGAGAATGCCTGCCCACCCCAGGGCTATGGGACACCCGGTGCCGGGCCGGACTAGTCCGGGGGTAGTCAGTGGTGGCGGGGCCTGGCTCCGTGGCCCTGGTGGGTGTCAATAAAATATGGCTGCAGTGTTGGGGGTGAATAAAGTTTGTGTTCGTGACGCCACCTGTGGTATGCAGCTATTAAGCCGCCGCTGCTGTATGAGGCCTCCGGGGTGATGGAATGGCAGCAATGATGGTACTGCTCCCCACAGGTGGAGCAATACCCCGGGGCACAGTTGGTGCTTATTAGTGTCTATGCAGAGAAATAACTGAGGCAACAGCAGGGGTGCAGTTTCAAGGTCTTTACTCACAGTTCTTGTTAAGGCCTGCAGGAGCCTTTGGACTGCTGGGACCACCGTCAGGGACCTCCGCCGATCCCGGGTAGATCTGGGGGTTGATGACAGTGCACCCCTCTAATTGTGTCCTTTCTCAGCTGACTTCACTGGCCACCAGCTCTGAAGCTATCTGTGGCCCTGGAATCCCTTCGTTCCCTGCTTGGTGTCACCTGGACCCTCCGAGTCCCAGGGTCTTCACCAGGAAGCGTCACTTTCTTCTTTCTTTAGCTCCTGCCTGACTAGAGCTCTTTTTCTACTCTCTGTTTCTCTCCTTCTCTGTTGCTTTCTTTCTCTGTTGCGGACACTCTGAACTCACAGAGCTCCTTTCTCTTTCACAGCTACATGCTGGCTCCTCACTCTCTCACTCTCTGAGGTAAACTGAAACTCTGACCTTCCTCTCTGCTCTACACTCGGCTGGCTCTTCCCACCCCCCGGTTGCTAAGCTACCACCCTATGGGAGCAGGGATGGGTCTTACGGCCCCTCTCAGCATGCAGCATGGGAGAGTTGCTGCCACTGTCCCTGGTCCCAGTGTGTGCCTAGCAATGGGTGTAGTGCAGTTTTACCTGTGAACTGGCATGTACCCCTTTCCTTACTCATGATGGGACATCACACCCCTGACTGGGGTGCAATGTCTCTGTGGCGACGGAAGCCTCAGGGGCGCCACACTCCCCCACAGCGAATCCCAGCACGTCCTCGGGCTGAAACAACAAAAACAATGGAAGAAACTGCAAAATTTTGTTATGCATAAAACATTAAAACTTTAGGACATTACATCCCTTTATGGGAGGCACATAAATAACACATTCACCGGGGACAACATTCCAGTCCAGTGTCCCGGTAACACATAAACAGGGGGGGTCATCTTCAAAAAGAACAGGGGACAAGGATTCAGAAATAGGGTGTCATCTTCGAAAAGAACAATGGGCAGACATTCAGGGGCTATGTACTGTCCTGACTCCATTAACTCCTTGTCATCCTCCACCAGGGGCTCCGACCCTTGATGGCACCCACTGGGACTCTGACCCAGCGACGGTCTTCAAGTCAGACAAGGTCCTCCTCCTTCCACCTCTTGTGCTGGGTGGCGTCTCCTGGAGAACTTAGGGACGTTCAACAAAGGCAGGAAGCATTATTTCTGGAGCAGGTCCTTTAAAACTTTCAACTCGAACGTTTAACTTCAGGGGTTAACTTACGGATGCGATTACCATTGCAGGGGACCGTACTGTGCCAATGTCGTACGGGACACCGGACTTCTTCTCCAGGCACAATACATCCCCGGGCTCTGAACCTCCAGCGGGAACGGTGGCGGGGGCAGCGTACACGGTACCTCTTGATCCCGGAGTGGTGCTTCACAGGGCTCACTCGTCACGGTGCTGTCGGGTCCTGGCTCCCAGCTGAGGAGGGATGCCGTGGGGGTCTGCGTGGCTTTATCTTCAGGCCATACTCTGACAAGGACTCAAACACTTCTGCTAAGTGCCTCAGGTGGTCTTCGTAGGTCTTGGAGTAGACTATGACGTCATCCACGTACAATAGCACGGTTTCAAAGTTGTGATGTCCCAAGCAGCACTCCATCAATCTCTGAAATGTCCCTGGGGCATTGCAGAGCCTGAACGGCATACAATTGAACTCGCAGAGACCCATTGGTGTCGTGAATGCAGTCTTCTCCTTGTCCGCCTCTGCCATGGGAACCTGCCAATACCCACTGGTGAGATCCAGGGTGGAGAAATAGTTATCTGACTTTAAGACTGTTAGTGACTCCTCTATTCTGGGTAGTGGATAAGCATCTTTATGTGTAATGCGGTTAATTTGTCTGTAACCTACGCACATTCTCATTGTACCATCTTTTTTCTTTACGAGCACTAGTGGAGCTGCCCAGGGGCTACAACTATCTCTGATAACCCCAGCCTCCTTCATTTCCCGCAACATTTCTTTGGCACGCTGATATTGTGCTGGGGGTACAGGGTGGTATCTCTCTTTAATGGGATGATGATCACCCGTGGGGATTTGATGTTTAACCCCTTTTACCTGCCCAAAATCTAGGGGGTGTTTGCTGAAGACCCGCTCGTACTCCTGTACCACCCGGTAAACCCCATGCTTTTGGTGTGAGGGGGTGGAGTCGGTGCCCACATGCAATTTTTGGCACCAGTCTACCAGCTGTCCCTTGGAGCCATTGTCT
The DNA here is from genome assembly GCF_048569485.1 of Anomaloglossus baeobatrachus. Lineage (NCBI taxonomy): Eukaryota > Metazoa > Chordata > Amphibia > Anura > Aromobatidae > Anomaloglossus > Anomaloglossus baeobatrachus. The sequence goes on from NC_134362.1 coordinate 150,224,023, forward strand.
TCCGCCTGGTCGGACGGGATCAAGGTTTCCACTGCTTTGATGGTATTGTTACTGACAGTGTACAGTTTTGCTACAGTGGTGTACCGGGGCAATTTGGCCTCCTCCTCCCCACAATTCAGGACTCGGACGGGCACTCTTCCCTTGCGGACGTCTGCTACCCCTCTGGCTATCAGGACACTAGGCCTACTTTCTGAATACACAGGTTCAACCAGGGCCTGGTAATCTTGACCCTTGAGGCCTATTGCTGCCCGATACCATATCAACATTTCACTTTTGGGGGGAATTGCAATGGGGAGAGGGTCACTTACCCTTACACTGCCAATTTCTCCTCCGGCCAGCTCTACCTGCTGCCTCCTCATCAGGGCTCTGATCTCCCTCTGTAGGGCACGCTGCTGCCCGGAGCTGGCACCTTCAGACGCCTGCTGCAACAAAACTATCACTTCGGCAAGACAATTTTCCATCACATTTGTACCAATGGTTAGCAGTGGGTTAGATTCTTTGCGATCAACATCTACAATTATCATCCCCTGACATGGCAATTCTACCCGCCCCACTTTAATGGTTACTTCCTTATACCCAATTTGAGGCAAGGGCTGACCATTACTGGCCACAATTGTTAAATCATCATCTGGGCCATGGTCAATGTCTGAATCAGCCCAATATCTTTTGTACAATTTATAAGGGATGGTTGTTACCTGGGACCCAGTATCCAGGAGGGCATTCAATGGGATCCCATCCAGCACAATAGGAAGGACCGGTCGTCCTCCCACATACTTGCAGCGGCTGGGGGTTGAGCCGGGCTTCCTCACACCTGGGGGTTGTCTCCTGGCCCCAGGCTCGGCCCATTTAAAGGACAGTGTCTTGCAATGTGGCCCGCCTGGCTGCAGCAGCGGCAGATCGGTTGTCCAGTTGAATCATACCGGTCTGTGTCTTTTCCTCGGGTCGTCGGTATCCTCCTCTGTCGCATCCATGGGACGTCATCTGGGCTGGAGGCCAACTCGATTCTTGCAGGTGATGGGGTCACTTGTAGAGACTACACGGTATTGACAAGGGCAGCTACAGTCTTGGTCAGCTCCTGGACCTGCTGTCTGAGCTCTGCAGCGGGATCCTTATCCAGGGACTGCGCTTCAGCCCCTGCAGTGGCTCGTGTTGCAGGCACCACCCCATGGTACGTGATAGAAAGAGGCCGGAGGGGTACTGGGTCATTCGGTGTAGATTCTCTCAGTACCCGGATGGCCTGGTCCTTAAACTTTGCAAAGTCCAGAGCAGGGTTCTGCAGCACCATGATACGCAGCTGTGTCCTGTGGGCATCTGACAGGAGCCCCTCTATGGACTGCTCAGTTAGGAGTTTGTCTTCTTCACGTACACTCTCTGGGTCCACCTGTTTAATTGCTCTCAGGGTCTCCTGCAAGTTTAAGGCATAGTCCCTTATGCTGTCTGTGGCCCGTTGTTTGCACCCAAAGAATCTCATCTTTATTTCTGCTGCGTTGCGGGTGTCAAAAGTACTCTTTAACTTGGCCAGTATCTGGGTTGCTGTCCCTTTATCTGTATCAGGCCAGGACTTCACTTCACGCTGGGCTGCGCCGGCTAGCTGTCCCATTAATATGCCCACCTTCTGGCTCTCAGTCAGCGGATACACTATGAACAAGCTGTGCAGCCTTTCTCTGAAGTTGCTCAGAGTATGTGACTCCCCGGAGTACTGAGGCAGCCATTCTGCTCCTAGGATGTACGGCATTGTGATCGGCATTACCGGTGCTACAGCGGGGGCTGGGGCGACGGCGACTGGGATTACATCGGCCGGTGCTGCTGCGTCTTGAGCTACCACAGCCACCTGCTCTCCCTCTGTGTCGGACATCTTCCTCCCCCATAGTGAACCTCACCAGGCTCCGTTCACTTTTCAAAATTTCTTCCGGGTAGCGCGGGGTTAACGACCCTCCGCTCTGATGGTGCGCTCCCTTCGCGCTCTTTTTCGGGCACGCCCCCCTTCTTCCTGTGCTCAGCGAGGCTAATGGCGGCGGCAGTTTTCAAACAGCAACACAGTCTTTTAGGCACAGTTTCTACAGGCGCACAGTACCCGGTGGGACCGGGCACGAAATCCTGTTCATGACGCCAAAGTTGACTCGCCCACCCCAGGGCTATGGGACACCCGATGCCGGGCCGGACTAGTCCGGGAGTAGTCAGTGGTGGCGGGGCCCGGCTCCATGGCCCTGGTGGGTGTCAATATAATATGGCTGCAGAGTTGGGGGTGAATAAAGTTTGTGTTCGTGACGCCACCTGTGGTATGCAGCTATTAAGCCGCCGCTGCTGTATGAGGCCTCCGGGGTGATGGAATGGCAGCAATGATGGTACTGCTCCCCACAGGTGGAGCAATACCCCGGGGCACAGTTGGTGCTTATTAGTTTCTATGCAGAGAAATAACTGAGGCAACACCAGGGGTAAACCAATTTCAATTAATAATTTAGAGGATCAATTTGAAACCATTAAGCTACTCTCTAAAACATAACATTTATTATATTTATATTAAAATACTATAGCAATCAATACAAGATTGGAAAAATTTCCAGATATATCAAAAAACATCAACGTCGTGATTAGTGATAGTTCAGTGAAATCCTAATATAGGTCAGTGGGCAAGGGGTGTACACCACCAGTTGTATTTAATTAGGTATATAGTTATGATAAACTAAGGGGGTCTAAATACTCCCTGATATTAACCCTACCTGGCAACGGAGGTCAATCACACCTTAATTTTTTGGGTGCCCCCCGTTCCTCGGCGGCTATCCCTAATTGCCCCTGTCACTATACTAATAATAATCTTATTAACCCACCACCAGGAAATGTGCTGGAGTGCAGATTCAGTCATATGTCATAATAATTTCAATACACAGGATTATGTCCAAATTTCATGTAAATACTTGAAATTACAATTCTCAGTCTAGAAATTAGCCTGTGCGGCTGTACAACTGAGAACTATATACCTAATTAAATACAACTGGTGGTGTACACCCCTTGCCCACTGACCTATATTAGGATTTCACTGAACTATCACTAATCACGACGTTGATGTTTTTTGATATATCTGGAAATTTTTCCAATCTTGTATTGATTGCTATAGTATTTTAATATAAATATAATAAATGTTATGTTTTAAAGAGTAGCTTAATGGTTGCAACACCAGGGGTGCAGTTTCAAGGTCTTTACTCACAGTTCTTGTTAAGGCCTGCAGGAGCCTTTGGACTGCTGGGACCACCGTCAGGGACCTCCGCCGATCCCGGGTAGATCTGGGGGTTGATGCCAGTGCACCCCTCTAATTGTGTCCTTTCTCAGCTGACTTCACTGGCCACCAGCTCTGAAGCTATCTGTGGCCCTGGAATCCCTTCGTTCCCTGCTTGGTGTCACCTGGACCCTCCGAGTCCCAGGGTCTTCACCAGGAAGCGTCACTTTCTTCTTTCTTTAGCTCCTGCCTGACTAGAGCTCTTTTTCTACTCTCTGTTTCTCTCCTTCTCTGTTGCTTTCTTTCTCTGTTGCGGACACTCTGAACTCACAGAGCTTCTTTCTCTTTCACAGCTACATGCTGGCTCCTCACTCTCTCACTCTCTGAGGTAAACTGAAACTCTGACCTTCCTCTCTGCTCTACACTCGGCTGGCTCTTCCCACCCCCCGGTTGCTCAGCTACCACCCTATAGGAGCAAGGATGGGTCTTACAGCCCCTCTCAGCATGCAGCATGGGAGGGTTGCTGCCACTGTCCCTGGTCCCAGTGTGTGCCTAGCAATGGGTGTAGTGCAGTTTTACCTGTGAACTGGCATGTACCCCTTTCCTTACTCAGGATGGGACATCACACCCCTGACTGGGGTGCAATGTCTCTGTGGCGACGGAAGCTTCAGGGGCGCCACAAGAACGTAAAGAAACAAATGGGGACGGCACCACCTTGAATAAATAGGTTATGGAAGTATGCTCCAACCCATAAATAGAACTAAGAACACAACACATGGGAAAGAGTCGGCACAACTACACCAAACATGTACTGGAAAATCCAGAATAATGGAATGTAGCAAGAGGAGTCCCTTGTTGCATGCAAAAAGTGTGAAAAAGTTTATTAATAACACAGAGAAATATTATTAAGAACACTTAAAAATGGGAAAGATCAAAGGGGTGATCCACCCATGAGCAGATTGGCACATCACCACTAAAAACTCATGAGATAATGCAGATGGAACAAATCACGAAGAGCCTTCGTCAGGGGGAGTGTTTGCTCCCACACAGACCCTCTATACACATACCCTCTATACACACTTTGAGCCCCAACACAGCCTCCTATATACAGTATTAATCCCCACGTAGTCCTCTATACACATAATGAGACCCCACAGTCTCCTAAATACGGTATAAGCCTCCACATAGCCTCCTAAATACAGCATGAGCCCTCACATACAGATTCTTCCTAAATAATAAATGAGCCCAAGATAGCCTCCTATATACAGTATGAGTCTCCACATAGCCTTCTAAATACAGCATGAGCTCTCATATAGCTTCATAAACACATCATGATCCCCCCCATAGCCTCATATATACAATATGAGCTTCCACATATCCTCTACTATACAATATGAGCCTCCTAAATTCAGTAGGAGCCAGCACATAGCTTCCTAAATACATTGTGAGCCACACATAGCCTGTGAGTAACACCATAGAGTGACATGGGTACATGTGGCATCCATGTTAAAAACGGATTTCATGCATACTTGAAACACAGACGTCTGAAGCCAGCCTAAAACATACTATAAGGAAAGGGTCAATTAGAAATGTAAATACTTCTTTAATGGTATTTTATGAAGACTATACAGTATATACTTTTTCACACTTTTTACTATATTTTTGGCTACTTTACTATGATATTGAGAGCGACTCCCTGGGATTAGCATTAGCACTCTCTGATGCTTTGTATAAAGATGTAAAGAACAGTATTACGAAACAGGATATACTGCATATATGTATCCTGCTAATATGCACTCACCATGAGTAAACAGACAATCCTTTCCTACTTCACGGTAATAATACACTGTCATTACTACCGTATTCTCACTATATTTAATCTCAAAGGCTGACACTACTACCTAGAAGACAGAAATATTTCTACTGATACAAATAATATCTAACGATCTGAAAGAGCTGGGGACATCTGTAATGTATAGGAATGGGAGTGTTAAAGCTGTAAGAGTGCTTGACCCTAGTCCGCTCACTGCAGTCTTTTTCTGATTGCATTGTGTACCAGCTTTCAGAGCAGGTGAAAGAAAAGAATTACCCCTCCCCCATTTAAGGGTCAAACAAAAAGCATGATCAAATATAGGGGCTGAGGCTACAGCTTTCTTGTGCCATGCACTAATGTATGGGCATTGTGAGGACTTAAATAGCCTTTTGTATGGATTCAAGGGCTGAAAATGTTTATTAGCCATATTTAGTGTGTATGTAGTATATATCAGAGCCAGATCTGTGTTTTCCTTGCCCTATGAAAAGAACACAATAACTACTTCGGATTGAATTAAAGAGTAAATGTAGACTTTGAATCAAGAATCATCATAATAGGCAAAACATATTTGTCAACTCTCCTGGAATGTGTAGTAAATGTTTGGAATAATGGAAAACCTCCTATGCTCCAGAAACAGCTGTCTAGTCTCCAGGGTACTGGGTCCTACCAAAATCCTTACTCCTTGTTGTTCCTGTACTGTTCTTTATTATCAAAACCGGCAAAAAATTATGTCCTGATTAGAGATGAGCGAACCGGTCCCGGTTCGGCTCGAGGTCGGTTCGCCGAACGGAGGTCCCGTTCGAGTTCGGTTTGTCGAACGTTCGACAAATCGAACTCGAACTGCATAGGAAACAATGGCTGGCATTCACAAACACATAAAAACACCTAGAAAACACCCTTAAAGGTGTCCAAAAGGTGACAAACAACTCACAACACAACACAAACACATGGGAAAGTGACAAGGACATATACTCATGCGAAAACAAAAGAGAAGGACAAGGAAAAAGAGGAGGACACACAGATATATGAGTATATGCAAGGAAACATCGATGCCATTATTGTGCAACTTGAGCCCTGCTCATTTTAGGCTTCCAATCTGGATAAATTGCCTGAGCTCGCCACGTACGCCTTGGGGATCTTGTTGTGTCCTGCAGCCAGCGTTCTCTCGGAACCTGTCTTCAGTGCTGCTGGGGGTCTGCTGGCAGATAAGCACACGTGTCTGTCCACTGACAATGTGGACATGGCTCTCAGAGGACTTTTCTTCCCCTGGGTCAGCCAGGGGACGGGAAAGGCACACGTATTTTTGATAGTGCTTCATGCAAAGCATCTTTTCCTTTTTCAAAAGGGGGGTCAACTGATGCCAGTCAATTGGGGTGTGTGGCCCAATTAGTGGCAACGAGGGAGACTGTGGTTAGCGTCCCCTCGCTGTGTTTCTAAAAGAACCAAGATGAACAAGTCATGGCTCTCAGAGGACTTTTCTTCCCCTGGGTCAGCCAGGGGACGGGAAAGGCACGCGTATTTTTGAGAGTGCTTCATGCAAAGCATCTTTTCCTTTTTCAAAAGGGGGTCAACTGATGCCAGTCAAGTGGGGTGTGTGTGGCACAATTAGTGGAAACGAGGGAGACTGTGGTTGGAGTCCCCTCGCTTTTGAAAAAAGAACCAAGATGAACAAGTCATGGCTCTCAGAGGACTTTACATCCCCTGGGTCAGCCAGGGGACGGGAAAGGCACGTGTATTTTTGAGAGTGCTTCATGCAATGCATCTTTTCCTTTTTCAAAAGGGGGGTCAAGTGATGCCAGTCAAGTGGGGTGTGTGTGGCCCAATTAGTGGCAACGAGGGAGACTGTGGTTGGAGTCCCCTCGTTGTGTTTATAAAAGAACCAAGATGAACAAGTCATGGCTCTCAGAGGACTTTTCTTCCCCTGGGTCAGCCAGGGGACGGGAAAGGCACGTGCATTTTTGAGAGTGCTTCATGCAAAGCATCTTTTCCTTTTTCAAAAGGGGGGTCAACTGATGCCAGTCAAGTGGGGTGTGTGTGGCCCAATTAGTGGCAACGAGGGAGACTGTGGTTGGAGTCCCCTTGCTGTGTTTCTAAAAGAACCAAGATGAACAAGTCATGGCTCTCAGAGGACTTTTCTTCCCCTGGGTCAGCCAGGGGACGGGAAAGGCACGCGTATTTTTGAGAGTGCTTCATGCAAAGCATCTTTTCCTTTCTCAAAAGGGGGTCAACTGATGCCAGTCAAGTGGGGTGTGTGTGGCACAATTAATGGCAACGAGGGAGACTGTGGTTGGAGTCCCCTCGCTGTGTTTCTAAAAGAACCAAAATGAACAAATCATGGCTCTCAGAAGACTTGTCTTCCCCTGGGTCAGCCAGGGGACGGGAAAGGCACGCGTATTTTTGAGAGTGCTTCATGCAAAGCATCTTTTCCTTTTTCAAAAGGGGGGTCAACTGATGCCAGTCAAGTGGGGTGTGTGGGGCACAATTAGAGGAAACAAGGGAGACTGTGGTTGGAGTCCCCTCGCTTTTGAAAAAAGAACCAAGATGAATAAGTCATGGCTCTCAGAGGACTTTTCTTCCCCTGGGTCAGCCAGGGGACGGGAAAGGCACGCGTATTTTTGAGAGTGCTTCATGCAAAGCATCTTTTCCTTTTTTAAAAGGGGGGTCAACTGATGCCAGCCAAGTGGGGTGTGTGTGGCCCAATTAGTGGCAACAAGGGAGACTGTGGTTGGAGTCCCCTCGCTGTGTTTCTAAAAGAACCAAGATGAACAAGTCATGGCTCTCACAGGACTTTCCTTCCCCTGGGTCAGCCAGGGGACGGGAAAGGCACGCGTATTTTTGAGAGTGCTTCATGCAAAGCATCTTTTCCTTTTTCAAAAGGGGGGTCAACTGATGCCAGTCAAGTGGGGTGTGTGGGGCACAATTAGTGGAAACAAGGGAGACTGTGGTTGGAGTCCCCTCGCTTTTGAAAAAAGAACCAAGATGAACAAGTCATGGCTCTCAGAGGACTTTTCTTCCCCTGGGTCAGCCAGGGGATGGGAAAGGCACGTGTATTTTTGAGAGTGCTTCATGCAAAGCATCTTTTTCTTTTTCAAAAGGGGGGTCAACTGATGCCAGTCAAGTGGGGTGTATGTGGCCCAATTAGTGGCAACAAGGGAGACTGTGGTTGGAGTCCGCTCGCTGTGTTTCTAAAAGAACCAAGATGAACAAGTCATGGCTCTCACAGGACTTTTCTTCCCCTGGGTAAGCCAGGGGACGGGAAAGGCACGCGTATTTTTGAGAGTGCTTCATGCAAAGCATCTTTTCCTTTTTCAAAAGGGGGGTCAACTGATGCCAGTCAAGTGGGGTGTGTGTGGCACAATTTGTGGCAATGAGGGACACTGTGGTTGGAGTCCCCTCGCTGTGTTTCTAAAAGAACCAAGATGAACAAGTCATGGCTCTCACAGGACTTTTCTTCCCCTGGGTCAGCCAGGGGATGGGAAAGGCACGCATATTTTTGAGAGTGCTTCATGCAAAGCATCTTTTCCTTTTTCAAAAGGGGGGTCAACTGATGCCAGTCAAGTGGGGTGTGTGTGGCACAATTAGTGGCAATGAGGGAGACTGTGGTTGGAGTCCCCTCGCTGTGTTTCTAAAAGAACCAAGATGAACAAGTCATGGCTCTCAGAGGACTTTTCTTCCCCTGGGTCAGCCAGGGGACGGGAAAGGCACGTGTATTTTTGAGAGTGCTTCATGCAAAGCATCTTTTCCTTTTTCAAAAGGGGGGTCAACTGATGCCAGTCAAGTGGGGTGTGTGTGGCACAATTAGTGGCAACGAGGGAGACTGTGGTTGGAGTCCCCTCGCTGTGTTTCTAAAAGAACCAAAATGAACAAATCATGGCTCTCAGAGGACTTGTCTTCCCCTGGGTCAGCCAGGGGACGGGAAAGGCACGCGTATTTTTGAGAGTGCTTCATGCAAAGCATCTTTTTCTTTTTCAAAAGGGGGGTCAAGTGATGCCAGTCAAGTGGGGTGTGTGTGGCCCAATTAGTGGAAACGAGGGAGACTGTGGTTTGAGTCCCCTCGCTGTGTTTCTAAAAGAACCAAAATGAACAAATCATGGCTCTCAGAGGACTTGTCTTCCCCTGGGTCAGCCAGGGGACGGGAAAGGCACGCGTATTTTTGAGAGTGCTTCATGCAAAGCATCTTTTCCTTTTTCAAAAGGGGGGTCAACTGATGCCAGTCAAGTGGGGTGTGTGTGGCCCAATTAGTGGAAACGAGGGATACTGTGGTTGGAGTCCCCTCGCTTTTGAAAAAAGAACCAAAATGAACAAATCATGGCTCTCAGAGGACTTGTCTTCCCCTGGGTCAGCCAGGGGACGGGAAAGGCACGCGTATTTTTGAGAGTGCTTCATGCAAAGCATCTTTTTCTTTTTCAAAAGGGGGGTCAAGCGATGCCAGTCAAGTGGGGTGTGTGTGGCCCTATTAGTGGAAACGAGGGAGACTGTGGTTGGAGTCCCCTCGCTGTGTTTCTAGAAGAACCAAAATGAACAAATCATGGGTCTCAGAGGACTTGTCTTCCCCTGGGTCAGCCAGGGGACGGGAAAGGCACGCATATTTTTGAGAGTGCTTCATGCAAAGCATCTTTTCCTTTTTCAAAAGGGGGGTCAACTGATGCCAGTCAAGTGGGGTGTGTGTGGCACATTTAGTGGCAACGAGGGAGACTGTGGTTGGAGTCCCCTCGCTGTGTTTTACATGATTTTCGAAGGGCATGACATGCCTAAGAGGTTGAGTTTCATCATCTGCAACTTGTTGGCAACAGAAAGGCTGCCTTTACACCCTTTTGAGACCGAGGATTTTTGAGACCTTATGCCCATTGCAGTGCCCCAAGAGCCGATGGCCAGTCGTCACTCCTTCTCCAAGAAAGGCGTGCCCGCGCTACCATAGTACGTCGCACACAACCTCACCGATTCCTTGAGAAACTCTGTGATTGAAAGGGTGCATTTCAACACAGATACTTGGACCAGTAAGCATGGACAGGGGAGTTACATGTTGCTGACTGGGCACTGGGTAACTATGGTGAGAGATGGAGAAGGGTTTGCTGTACAAGTCTTGCCGTCCCCACGACTTTTGTGTCAGTCCTTCCTCTGTATGTACAAGTTCCTCCACTGCTTCTGCCTCCTCAACCTCGTGTGGGTCCTCCACCTCGGCCCAAACCCTGTGTGGTCAGGCCACCCTTCCTTGTAACTGCGCCAAAGGAATCCCACACACCTCCTTACTATGCTGGCAGCAGAGCTCAAGGCCATCAGGCGGTCAAATGTTTACTTTGAAATGTAGGGGAAATGTGAGACACCGCTGAGGAATTGTGGACGGTTAGCTCTGGAGAGTGAGACCGAGTTTCATCAATGGTTGTCTACACTCAACCAGCAGTCAGAGGAGGTCGGGTGCGACAATGATGCAAACCAGTCTGCGACCCTTCTTCAGTGCAATGTGACACACGTGCCTTGTATGGCTCACGTGTTGAACCTGCTTGTCCAGCAATTTTTAAAACACTATCCCGGCCTACATGGCCTTCTGCAGAGGGCATGGTGTAATGCCTGCCTGGATCGACACACTGAGATGGGCTGTAAAGGATAGGCTAGAGGGAAGCCACTCACCAAGCTGGACACCCAGAACCCTGAAACCCTTTAACCCCTATACAGTGATTTGGAATTACACAGGGCCCAAGTTGATCAATACCTGTGGAAGGCTGCAGTTCCAGAGAATAGTAGTCATGCAGGGTCAAAAACATTAATTGAGGAAGAGGAACAAAATGGGATGGCCAGGACTTAATCAGAAAACAAGCAGAGGTGAAATGCGGATCGGCCAACGAGGTACATAAACAGCAAGCAGGAAACGTAGTCAGGTAACAAGCACACAAACTCAGAAAAACTTAACTGGGGGTAACAGTAACAAGAGGTTCATAGCTTTGTCTGGCAGTGGTCTGCAGACAGGAGGGGCCTAAAAAGGGTGTGGTGTCTTCCCATTGGGACCAGAGTACAAATTGATTGAGTGGACTACGTTGGTGACTTAACAGCCGTGTGCAGCAATGATGCAAACCTGTCTGCGGCCCTTCGTCAGGGCAATGTGACACACGGGCCTTGTATGGCTCACGTGTTGAATCTGATTCTCCAGCAATTTTTAAAATACCATCCCGGCCTACATGGCCTTGTGCAGCGGGCACACTGCTATGTGCTCACTTTCATCCTTCGCACCCAGCAGCTCAACAACTTTCATCGCTCCGGAAGTCTTAGGGTCTGGCAGTTAAACGCCGGAAATGCGATGTTCCGACACGCAGGAATTGGAATCTGCACATGTTGCAGCGTGTGTGGCAGCACCGCAGAGCCCTGCTGAAATACGGTATGACGTATACCCTGGGCTAACTTGATCCAGAGGTGGTGCAGATCACGCTGCTGGAGTGGTGTCAGATCAAGGACCTATGCACCCTGTTACACAGTTTACAAATGTCGACGAAGATGTTTAGCACTGGCAATGCCATTCTCAGCGTGACAATTCTGGTCATCTACATGATGGAGCACACTGTGGTCTGCAGACAGGAGGGGCCTAAAAAAGGGTGTGGTGTCTTCCCATTGGGACCAGAGTACAAATTGATTGAGTGGACTACGTTGGTGACTTAACAGCCGTGTGCAGCAATGATGCAAATGATGCATTATTCGGAGTCAGGTATTGGTCCAAGAGGAAGGTGAGGAAGTACAGGAGGAGTCATATGCAGAAGGGATAATAAGATCTACAAGGTCCATACGGTAAGCGGCACCTAGGCAGCAGTTATGGTGGGAGATAGGGATTAACAAGGGCGCATAGTATCAGCAAAAAAAGACTCAGCAGATGAGTGAGAGCTTGCTCACATTTCGGTTGTGCGAGGTTGGGGGGAGAGGGCAGAGGAAGAAGGCACGATTCTCACCTCTCTGCCACCAACACACCAAGGACTTGGTCCTCCTGGATGCACAAGACACATGAGCGTCTTCTTGCTGCATTACTTACAACATGACCCTCGGATTGTACGAATTTGAAGTAATGCTAACTACTGGGTTGCCACACTGTTAGATCCCCGGTACAAGACAAAATTTGGCGAAATAATTCCTGCCATATAAAGGGACGCACGTGTACAGGAGTATCTTCAGAAGGTGGTACGCAATCTTCGATCTGCTTTTCCACTAAACACCAGTGCTGCACAGAGTGAATCTCAACGCTTTGTCATGGATAGGAGGAAATGGTCTTTTACTTGTCCACATCTGAGGGACCGAGGGCTGGCTGCTGTGCTGAGATGGCATTGAGTACGGTGTGCCTGCAGAGTTGCACTTTTGGTCATATACAAAATGAGTTAAAAAAGGACAGATGCTGGTGGAAAGGGGAACAGGTGTGTTGGAAAGGGAAAAAAAGTTTTGGTCCGTGGGTTTGGTGGTTAAGCAAAAGTAACATTTGATGAAGAAACACCATCTGTTACGGTGGGACTGGCAGATTTGGATAAGGTGGTATATACTATGTTACCGCTATATAACGAAAATTAATAAGAAAAGAAAGAGAAAGGTATATATCCCCATCAGCAGTCAGTGTCCACCGTGCTCCCAGATGGAAAAGGAGAGGTTGGCAACTGGAAGGTTCGGTGGAGGATACAGAGCTGTGTGGCTATGAAACTAATAGTAGCCTGAACCAAGTTAGACGCCACTCGGATCTGGAGACTGGGAGCCCTGTTAGCGTCACAGGGTCCACACGCCCACCCAGCCCAGGAACTCCCTGTTAACATCACAAGGGCCATTCAGTACGCTGACCGTGTGCATTGGGGCCACACCTGTGGACAGCAGGCGCATCAGCAGCAGCAGGCCTGTTAATGCCTCTGGGCTGCACAAGCAGGACTTGTAGGACAGGAGCTGGTCTTAACCGTTCTGCGTTACCAACTGTGGTGGCGGCCTGCATCGACGCCCTATCCCTGCCTACCTCTGGCCTAAAGCCGCAATGGGTTCAACACATGGAGGTAAGCTCTTTCGGAGCATAATAGAAGACTGCGCACCTCCTTGTTGTCTCCAGCCCCTTTTATAACCTGGGTCCGCCCCAAACCAGGGTGGACCACAATGCACCTCCTGGAGACAAAAGCAGAGTGATACGTCATGAGTGGCATAACTAGTGTCCTATTTGGAACCGCAACTTCAATGATGACCTCATGGCTGTCATGACCCAAACACCTCACCAGTCATCGTCTGACCATCAATAATGAGGTGACAAGTCATAGGGGCGGGCCTCTGCAAGCCATTTGGGAGTGGCCTGGCCACATTGTCAGGACACCTGATGCCCTGTGGTCTAAATGGGCCCCCCACATCAGGGGCAGGGCCAAAGAGTTCATTACCGGACCTAGTTTCTGATGCAGTAAGTGCCTGACCATGGTCAGTTGCATGAAATACAGTCTCTGAAAAAAGACTATCAGCTTTAGCATGGTGTCTATGCACAACACAGGACTTAGACCCGGCACGGAGTGCAAGTACCTGTGCAAAGAGGCTTTTCGCACTAAGTGTGGGAGCATGCGCTGTAGCCCGAAATGAAGACTTAGGCTCAGGAATGGCACAGTCAGGCTGAGCATACTCACTAGGCGAAACACTGGAGTTAGACTGCGGCTGGGGTAAATCGGCACACGCATGCGCACTCGTTGCCTCTCCACACTTAGACGTGGAGGAGAAAGCAGCCAGCTGGACAACCCGAGGCACAGGCCTAAATGGCAGCTGATGCCTGGGCGCAACTGAAACCGCAGCAGGCTGCTTGCATTTAAGGCGTCACCGTTTTGTAACAACAAATACCATCCAAAAGAACAGGTGTACTTCTTCCCATGGATAATCTGATATGATCCCTTTTTTCATGGACACGACCATCGCTAACAAATGTAGATGAGGCCAAATCAGCAGCTGCTTCAATGGATCTGAAGTGCTCCATAAAGTGGTCTCTCCTCCACCCCAATTTCAAGATCCCAAATACTCCATTCCTCTGTGGTGTCAATCCAATCGCACTTGCTTCCTAACAGCTCTCAAGTTTCCACCAGCCCTGCTGAGTATGGGGTAACAGAGATGGTTGAGTTTGCATAGCTGTTCAGTCGCACTATAGCCTGGGAATCAGAGGTCTGCTCCAAAGCTGCAATGAGTACAGACAAGGAAGTTATTATTATTTTTATTATTATTGATTTATAGAGCACCATTGATTCCATGGTGCTGTACATGAGAAGGGGGTTACATACAGAATACATATACAAGTAACAATAGACAGACTGGTACAGAGGGAAGAGGGCCCTGCCCTTGCGGGATTACATTCTAAAGGATTTTTGGGAGGAGACAGTAGGAGTGGTTTAGGTTGAGCGTCAAGTACGTATGGTGGTGGTGTCATTGAAGGTTATAGTCATTTCTGAACAGATGAGTTTTCAGATTCAGTTTGAAGCTTGCGTGTGTAGCAGATAATCTGACGTGTTGAGGTAGCGAGTTCCATGAGACAGGGGAAATGATCTGCGCAGATGGCCAGAAGCTTTGTGAGTGGGATCCAGGCCCCAATGAAGAAGGTGCTGAGCCTAATCTACACCCTCATTTCCAAAAAGTAAATCCTCCTGGTGGAGACAATGGGGAACATGATGAGGAGCACAGATACCTGATTGGAAGGACAACTTTACCTATTCGGTCAGGGCAGGAAGAGGTTGTCTCGGAGGACTCAGGACGAGGGGAATGAAAACACACAGGGTTATTGATGAAGTTGGAGACCACACTTACTGTCAAACCAAACTCAGCCAGTCGATGAGGTCAGCAGAGGAGGTGGAGGAGGATGCTACTGACGACGAGGTTACGTTGCGTCTTCCTGGCCAGAGACAAAGTACTGGAAGCACGTCAACAACTGAATCCTGGACCACAACTTTGACTCTGAGCAGAAGTCGTGTTGGCTATGCAGGTCGCATGGGCTGTAAGCCTTTCCTAGCCTGTGAATTTTTGGACATCGCAAAGGATCACCCAAGTCATGGAATCTGTAAGATTTGTCAACAATCTGTAAGTAGAAGGCAAAAACTCACACTTTTGAGTACTTCCTCAATGAAGTATCACATGGATATGAATTGACAGCGTGACGGTGTATTGCTCAGCTTTACCAACTGTCAACGCAATATGCTTATTTGCCGTTCATTGCATGCATTGTTGCAGACTACACACAAGGGGCTGCTGTTTTTTTGGATCTGCCTTTGGTCACTATAGCAATAGAAAATTGCTCTTCGGGTGTGGACTTGGAGATGCTGTCTATGAACAGAAGGAAAAGCTAAAGGTGTGTGTTACAGCAAGGAGCCACCGCGGAAACACTTCGTTCAATTGTGAGGGGAGTTGTGTTGTACTTTGATGATGAGCACTGTATCGTCAGTGAGCAGCATAGTGTGCCACAGACCAACATTCTTACGGTGCTGTCTATACTGTTTACCGTGAGAGGAGCGTAAAGTCTGTATTTCTGGTAACTGGACATCACAGTACCCGGGTACGGTAGGCTGTGCCCAGACAATAATGCGGGCACGCAACACTTTGTTTTATTAGCAAAACACATATCTGTTCTGGGTAGGCCGACTATATAGACAATAAGACTTGCTGCCTCTGCACTGTCAAATTGTCACGTACAGTTTAAATCATAGAGGGACAGCAACACATGTTTGCATTGACTGTTGCTTTTCAAGATTTCCATGACTGTGTTGCAGAGCTGTGTGGTTTGCATTCACACTGTTATCATCTGCATTATCTGTGAGGCTTCAGCTAACAAGGGTATTCAGGGGGGGTAATGTGTTTTGTCTATGTTTAGGTAGATAACTTGGAAGCTCTTGTGATGCGCCACTGGTAAGTCGTGATTGCACACACACACACACACACACGCACAAACACACAATTACTGCTACACAGAGGGATTAGCAGATAGTAGGCAACAGAATAGATTGTTCAATTATTTAAATTGTATGCATGGTTCTTATTGTTTGTTTTGGTAAAGTTAAACAATCATTTATCAACCCAACTGCCTAGAGTCCTTTTCCTGTTGCCTGGTTTTGCTGCATACTGGGGAGCCCACCCTGTACACGACTTAAAATGAAGCATAAGTCGCAATGTGAATTTCACTGTGCTACAATGCGGCCTAGCGTGCCTGTGCAACCACTGCCTGCCCCATCAAGTGCATCTGCGTGCTCTTCATCCTCTGTGACTGTGGGGACAGCAGTCACACATGGTTTTTCACACTGAACTTCCACTCCTTTACCCGCAACAGGGAGTGTGATTGGCAGGTCATCACTTGTTTTGGAAGTGGAAACAGATGATATTGTTGAGCTGTCAGACATCGAGAGAACCATCATTGGATGCAGGCTACATTATATCCACGCCTGCACCTTCGTCACAGATTGCCTGGACTACCTGCAGTTAATAATTGCATTCCAGAAATGGAAAGGAGTGTAGAATGCACATGTGTTGTACCTTGCTTGGCAGCAAAGGAACACTAACTTAGTATTCCAGACAATTTTAGGATGTCAGAAAAAGAGTCAGCTCTTTGGGCAAATTAAATAGCGTGGCAAAAGTGGACAGATGGGTACAGTGGCCGTGTTCTGTGGGTACCAGGACAGTAAAAGAAGCCTCACTTTCTATCCCTCCTAATGATCAAATGCAGCAAGGAATTCCCTGAGTTTGCTATAAAATTAGCATAGCAAAATGTGCATGAGGGTAGAATGCAGAGGTGCTTGAGATTGCTTGGCACAAGTGGCACAATAAATGAGTCCTACAGGCATTTTTTGTATGCCACTAAGTTGCAGTATTTTTTGCTATCATTATAGCTTATTAAAAACAGAGCAGGAGGGTGTCATGCAGAGGTGCTGCACATAGCTTGGCACCAGTGGGGCACTAATGGAGTACAACAGCCACTTATTGTATGCCACTAAGTTTCCTCAGTGTTTGCTAGTATAATGGCTTAGTAACAATGAGTTTGAGTGTGCAATGCAGGCAGACGTGCTGCAAATATCTTTGCACTAGTGGGACTATACAGAAGTCCAACAGACACGTTTAGGATTCCACTAGGTTCACTGAGTGTTTGCTAGTATAATGGCTTAGTAACAATGAGTTTGAGTGTGCAATGCAGGCAGACGTGCTGCAAATATCTTTGCACTAGTGGGACTATACAGAAGTCCAATAGCCACGTTTAGGATGCCACTAGGTTCACTGAGTGTTTGCTAGTATAATGGCTTAGTAACAATGAGTTTGAGTGTGCAATGCAGGCAGAGGTGCTGCAAATATCTTTGCACTAGTGGGACAATACAGAAGTCCAACAGCCACGTTTAGGATGCCACTAAGTTTCCTCAGTATTTGCTAGTATAATGGCTTAGTAACAAATGAATTTGAGTGTGCAATGCAGGCAGACGTGCTGCAAATATCTTTGCACAAGTGGGACAATACAGAAGTCCAACAGCCACGTTTAGGATGCCACTAAGATTCCTCAGTGTTTGCTAGTATAATGGCTATCAGTAACTATCAGTTGGAGTGTGCAATGCAAGCAGACGTGCTGCAAATATCTGTGCACTACTGGGACTATACAGAAGTCCAATAGCCACGTTTAGGATGCCACTAGGTTCACTCAGTCTTTGCTAGTATAATGGCTTAGTAACAATGAGTTTGAGTGTGCAATGCAGGCAGACGTGCTGCAAATATCTTTGCACTAGTGGGACTATACAGAAGTCCAACAGCCACGTTTAGGATGCCACTAGGTTCACTGAGTGTTTGCTAGTATAATGGCTTAGTAACAATGAGTTTGAGTGTACAATGCAGGCAGACGTGCTGCAAATATCTGTGCACTAGTGGGACGATACAGAAGTCCAACAGCCACCTTTAGGATGCCACTAGGTACACTTAGTGTTTGCTAGTATAATGGCTTAGTTATAATGAGTTTGAGTGTGCAATGCAGGCAGACGTGCTGCAAATATCTGTGCACTACTGGGACTATACAGAAGTCCAACAGCCACGTTTAGGATGACACTAAGTTCCCTCAGTGTTTGCTAGTATAATGGCTTAGTAAATATCAGTTTGAGTGTGCAATGCAGGCAGAGGTGCTGCAAATATCTGTGCACTAGTGGGACTATACAGAAGTCCAACAGCCATGTTTAGGATGACACTAAGTTTCCTCAGTGTTTGCTAGTATAATGGCTTAGTAACTATCAGTTTGAGTGTGCAATGCAGGCAGAGGTGCTGCAAATATCTGTGCACTACTGGGACTATACAGAAGTCCAATAGCCATGTCGCGGGCGGGGAGGAGGGTGTCAGCACACTACGCTCACCCCTTCTGCTCGGGTCCGGCGGCTGCTGCTCAGTGGTGGCTCGAGCGGTGGGCCGGATCCCGGGGGTTTCTCGAGCGGCACTCCTCGCCCGTGAGTGAAAGGGGTTTGTTGGGTGTGGGGATGTTTATTGTCCGTGACGCCACCCACGGTTGTGGTGATTTCACCACCGCTGCTCAATATGGGGATCCCGGGGATGGTGATGCGGAGCAGCCAGGTGTTGTGTTGTCCCTCCGTGGGTAGGGGTTGGTGATCCCGGGGCCCGGTGATGGGGTTAGATGCAGGGCCTGGTGGGTGCAGGGATGCGGGGGCAGCGCTGTGCCTTGCGGCACTGTGGTACTCACTCAGCCTGAGACACTGACACAGTTCTTAGTAAAACACTCGGCTGGATGGACGGGTACCCTCAGACGGCTGCGGATGTTGTTTCTCCCCTGACCCAGTTTGATGGTGTAAGTCCTTTCTTCCACCTCCGTGCACCCCTCTCCTGCACTCCGGCTTCCAGCTGGCTCCCCGGTTCCGTACCGGTGGGCCACTGCCCAGCCCCGGCTACCTTCGGTTCCACCAGCTGTCTCCCCGGCTCCCTGCAGACGGCACTTAGCGTCTGCCGGACTTTCTCTACGAGGCCCTAGGCTCCAACCTAGGCCCCTTGCTCCGTCTGCCTCTCTGCAGACCTTCACTCTTCCTCTCCTAGGACTAGACTAGGCTTGTTTCCTGCCTCTCGTCAGCTCACTCAAGGGTGGGCGTCCCCATCTCCTCACTCCGCCCACCTGGTGTGTCAGTCTGAGGCAGAAAGCAGGTCACTTTGGGGATGTCTGCTGTGAACTGCTGGGGGTGGGGGTGTGTGTGTGTGTTGTTACCTGTGTACCCTGGCTTGTCCAGGGCGACACAGCCACGTTTAGGATGCCACTAGGTTCACTCAGTCTTTGCTAGTATAATGGCTTAGTAACAATGAGTTTGAGTGTGCAATGCAGGCAGACGTGCTGCAAATATGTTTGCACTAGTGGGTCTATACAGAAGTCCAACAGCCACGTTTAGGATGACACTAGGTTCACTGAGTGTTTGCTAGTATAATGGCTTAGTAACAATGAGTTTGAGTGTGCAATGCAGGCAGACGTGCTGCAAATATCTGTGCACTACTGGGACGATACAGAAGTCCAACAGCCACGTTTAGGATGACACTAAGTTCACTCAGTGTTTGCTAGTATAATGGCTTAGTTATAATGAGTTTGAGTGTGCAATGCAGGCAGAGGTGCTGCAAATATCTGTGCACTACTGGGACTATACAGAAGTCCAATAGCAACGTTTAGGATGCCACTAGGTTCACTCAGTCTTTGCTAGTATAATGGCTTAGTAACAATGAGTTTGAGTGTGCAATGCAGGCAGACTTGCTGCAAATATCTTTGCACTAGTGGGACTATACAGAAGTCCAACAGCCACGTTTAGGATGCCACTAGGTTCACTGAGTGTTTGCTAGTATAATGGCTTAGTAACAATGAGTTTGAGTGTGCAATGCAGGCAGACGTGCTGCAAATATCTGTGCACTAGTGGGACGATACAGAAGTCCAACAGCCACGTTTAGGATGCCACTAAGTTCACTCAGTGTTTGCTAGTATAATGGCTTAGTTATAATGAGTTTGAGTGTGCAATGCAGGCAGACGTGCTGCAAATATCTGTGCACTACTGGGACTATACAGAAGTCCAACAGCCACGTTTAGGATGACACTAAGTTCACTCAGTGTTTGCTAGTATAATGGCTTAGTTATAATGAGTTTGAGTGTGCAATGCAGGCAGACGCGCTGCAAATATCTGTGCACTACTGGGACTATACAGAAGTCCAACAGCCACGTTTAGGATCACACTAAGTTCACTCAGTGTTTGCTAGTATAATGGCTTAGTTATAATGAGTTGGAGTGTGCAATGCAGGCAGACGTGCTGCAAATATCTTTGCACTAGTGGGACAATACAGAAGTCCGACAGCCACGTTTAGGATGACACTAATTTCCCTCAGTGTTTGCTAGTATAATGGCTTAGTAAATATCAGTTTGAGTCTGCAATGCAGGCAGAGGTGCTGCAAATATCTTTGCACTAGTGGGACTATACAGAAGTCCAACAGCCACGTTTAGGATGACACAAAGTTCACTCAGTGTTTGCTAGTATAATGGCTTAGTAACTATCAGTTTGAGTGTGCAATGCAGGCAGACGTGCTGCAAATATCTGTGCACTACTGGGACTATACAGAAGTCCAACAGCCACGTTTAGGATGACACTAAGTTCACTCAGTGTTTGCTAGTATAATGGCTTAGTTATAATGAGTTTGAGTGTGCAATGCAGGCAGACGTGCTGCAAATATCTGTGCACTACTGTGTCTATACAGAAGTCCAACAGCCACGTTTAGGATGACACTAAGTTCCCTCAGTGTTTGCTAGTATAATGGCTTAGTAAATATCAGTTTGCGTGTGCAATGCAGGCAGAGGTGCTGCAAATATCTGTGCACTACTGGGGCTATACAGAAGTCCAATAGCCACGTTTAGGATGACACAAAGTTCACTCAGTGTTTGCTAGTATAATGGCTTAGTAACTATCAGTTTGAGTGTGCAATGCAGGCAGACGTGCTGCAAATATCTGTGCACTACTGGGACTATACAGAAGTCCAACAGCCACGTTTAGGATGACACTAAGTTCACTCAGTGTTTGCTAGTATAATGGCTTAGTTATAATGAGTTTGAGTGTGCAATGCAGGCAGACGTGCTGCAAATATCTGTGCACTACTGTGTCTATACAGAAGTCCAACAGCCACGTTTAGGATGACACTAAGTTCCCTCAGTGTTTGCTAGTATAATGGCTTAGTAAATATCAGTTTGCGTGTGCAATGCAGGCAGAGGTGCTGCAAATATCTGTGCACTACTGGGGCTATACAGAAGTCCAACAGCCACGTTTAGGATGACACAAAGTTCACTCAGTGTTTGCTAGTATAATGGCTTAGTTATAATGAGTTTGAGTGTGCAATGCAGGCAGACGTGCTGCAAATATCTGTGCACTACTGGGACTATACAGAAGTCCAACAGCCACGTTTAGGATCACACTAAGTTCACTCAGTGTTTGCTAGTATAATGGCTTAGTTATAATGAGTTGGAGTGTGCAATGCAGGCAGACGTGCTGCAAATATCTTTGCACTAGTGGGACAATACAGAAGTCCGACAGCCACGTTTAGGATGACACTAATTTCACTCAGTGTTTGCTAGTATAATGGCTTAGTAAATATCAGTTTGAGTGTGCAATGCAGGCAGAGGTGCTGCAAATATCTTTGCACTAGTGGGACTATACAGAAGTCCAACAGCCACGTTTAGGATGACACAAAGTTCACTCAGTGTTTGCTAGTATAATGGCTTAGTAACTATCAGTTTGAGTGTGCAATGCAGGCAGACGTGCTGCAAATATCTGTGCACTACTGGGACTATACAGAAGTCCAATAGCCACGTTTAGGATGCCACTAGGTTCACTCAGTCTTTGCTAGTATAATGGCTTAGTAACAATGAGTTTGAGTGTGCCACGCAGGCAGACGTGCTGCAAATATCTGTGCACTACTGGGACGATACAGAAGTCCAACAGCCATGTTTAGGATGACACTAGGTACACTCAGTGTTTGCTAGTATAATGGCTTAGTTATAATGAGTTGGAGTGTGCAATGCAGGCAGAAGTGCTGCAAATATCTGTGCACTACTGGGACGATACAGAAGTCCAACAGCCACGTTTAGGATGACACTAGGTACACTTAGTGTTTGCTAGTATAATGGCTTAGTTATAATGAGTTTGAGTGTGCAATGCAGGCAGACGTGCTGCATATATCTGTGCACTACTGGGACTATACAGAAGTCCAACAGCCACGTTTAGGATGACACTAAGTTCACTCAGTGTTTGCTAGTATAATGGCTTAGTTATAATGAGTTGGAGTGTGCAATGCAGGCAGAGGTGCTGCAAATATCTGTGCACTACTGGGACTATACAGAAGTCCAACAGCCACGTTTAGGATGACACTAAGTTCCCTCAGTGTTTGCTAGTATAATGGCTTAGTAAATATCAGTTTGAGTGTGCAATGCAGGCAGAAGTGCTGCAAATATCTGTGCACTAGTGGGACTATACAGAAGTCCAACAGCCACGTTTAGGATGACACTAGGTACACTCAGTGTTTGCTAGTATAATGGCTTAGTTATAATGAGTTGTAGTGTGCAGATGACAGGAGGGTACAGTGGCAGGGTTGTGGGTGTGGGTAGAGGAAAGGAAGCCTGCCTTTCTATTCCCTCCTAATGGGGAAATGCAGCAAGGAAATCCCTGACCTCAGCTACACAGACGCTGTCACTGTTTTCAGGACCTGTCACCTATGGCTCTTACCCTGCCGGTACGAGCCCTTAAAAGGACTGATAGAAAGTGCTATCCCTAAGCTGTCCAGCACTGTGTATTGAGCGCATACAGCAGTATCGGCGGTAGGACAATGGACGGAGCTGCGCCAGTGATGTCTGACACCAATTACGCAGAAGAGAAAATGGCGTCCGGATGGGCAGATACTCGTTTTTATAATGCAGGGACATGTGACATGGACATCTTATCACACATGCCGTTGCTTCTCTGGCTAAAAGTCCACTTAGTTGTGTGTGTGTCTGGGATTGGCTGACATAATGGCCCTCCCCACTACACGCGCGCGCTTAGGGAAGGAAGACAAGGAAAAAAAAAAATGGCGATCGCCATTATACAAACAGCAGTGATCTGAAGGCGCTGTTCCCGCACACTATACACTGAAATTTCATAATAGTGTGAGTCACAGAGTGACTTACACTATTACAGCGGAAAGCCAGCTAGGAATTAGCTGTTTTTTTGCTGCTAGAACCATTCTCGAACGTTTCTAGAACTATCGAGCTTTTGCAAAAAGCTCGAGTTCTAGTTCGATCTAGAACAGGCCACAAAATCACTCGAGCCTAGAACTGGAGAACCTCGAACCGCGAACCGCGCTCAACTCTAGTCCTGATGTCAGGCCTGGTGTCAGGAAAGCTACTGAAACTAGGATAGCTTTCTTTCTGTGGGTCTGTTTTTGTTTTGAGGTGTGGATTGGAGTCAGGGGTGCTAATTTGATTTTTTTTTTTTTTTGCGACAGCTTATCAAACATTGTCTTATACTAAAGGTCCCCCACCCACCCCCTTCACAATGCAAATTCATCTTGCTGTGAACACACAATTGGGGGTTTGCTTTAATGGAATCAATTTATTATCAGAAATGGGCTCACCCGCAGATGTTCAGGTTTGCTAAAAAAAAAAAGTCTAGTTCGGGACTGGAATTAGCCCTAACTTAAACCACTCTTTAAACTTGACTGCTCATTAAAGTTTATGAATATTCACTGCTTCCCCCACCTACCTTCTGTGATAGCATCTGTGATTGGTTGCAGTCAGACTAGCTGTCTGGGACCTCGAAGTGGAGAGTAAAAATAAGTAAATAGTTGGAAAAAATTACATATTTTGAACCCAACGCAGATAAAGCAGACAGCTAGAGTGGCAGCCCCCAAGCTGTGCACTTTATCTTGGCTGTATATCAAAATATAATGTGGTTTTGTTTCATTTATTCAAGTAAATAATTTAAAAAATGGTGTGGGGTCCTCCCCAATTTTGATACCCAGTCAAGATAAAGTAGACAGCTGGGGGCTGGTATTCTCAGGCTAGGGAGGCCCATGGTTATTGGGCCCTCCCCTGCCTAAAAATAGAAGCTTGCTGCTGCCCCAGAATTGGCACATCAATTAGATTTGCCAATACTGGCACTCTACCAAGCTCACCAAGATTACCTTGGTGCAGTGGCAATCGGAAAAATATAAGGGGGTTAATGAGAGGTGTGATTTGTCAGAAAATTACAGTTGCCATGAAGCCCTGGACTGGTAATGGGTAGGGGTCTATGAGACCCCCTATTACTAATCGTGTAAGTAAAAAAGAAATAAACACAAAACACAGACTACAACCCCCCACCACCTTTATTAAATTTATTAACCCCAAACACCCCTGCAGGTCCGATGTAATCCACACCATGATGTCCCATTATGATGAACATTGAATGTCACATATTTCTGCACCTCCCCAATGACTACAAGCAATTAGTCACAGAGAATAAAACTTCAATTTCTCCCTCTATCTGCTGTTCCTGTAAGCCAGTTTAATAAAATGGTAATAGGGAACAGAATATGCAAATATGTTTACGTACAAAAAAAATCATCTCTCTAGTGCTACCTATAGGTAGAGATGAGCTGTTCCGTGGAGGTTCAGTTTGCCAACAGCAAAGGAGCCGAGCTTCCACAGGCTTGAACTTGACCCGAACACCAGAGCAAGTAACTGATTGGCAGTTTGAGTCTCCGCCCACATAGAGCCAGCCATAAGCAGATCACTTCCAGGGGAGGGTGGCAGGCTTTTTAAAACAATTTTGTGGGTTGCAAATTACATGAAATTGTGCTGATGTTACCTCCAGTGCGAGCCGATCAAACACTGCAAGCGGCTCACACAGGGCTGAGCAACCAAGCGTAACTGAGCACAGAGTTGTCACATGAGTGAACACATGAAGTTCACACATAAAGAATCCAAACCTTTATTTTTAAATTTGGTATACAGTTCAAAAATCGAACCTCGGGTTTGCTCATCTCTACCTATAGGTAGCTACACTTAAAATCAAATGTTGTGCATGATCAAATGCATAGGTTAACAAGAACTTTTACCTTACTTACATTGCTGGTCATTGTGAGCCTTGGAGTCCAATGGATGTCTTATCGGTGATTGACAGTGTCCTGGTACATAAATAAAGCTCCAGCTATTATTTGAGACTACCCATTGAACTCTTAAATATAAAAGAGAACTTCTTTTTCATAAATCAATATACTGTATTTGCTTACCTCATACATCCTAACTTTATGCTAAGAAATCTGACGCCATGTTCCACATAGTTACATAGTTGCTTAGGTTGAAAAAAGACCTAGGTCCATCTAGTTCAACCTTCCTCCACCACATGACAAGCACCTGTTGAAGAACCTTGAAGCATACAAGAAACTCTCACAACAAAAGTGCACTCTGTAGACAGTTCTGCTTCAGATTAAGGCCGGCGTCACATGGGACGATATATCGTGCGCACCCGCCCCCATCATTTGTGCATCACAGGCAATGTTTTGCCTGTGGCACACAAAATTGTTTACCCCCATCACACGTACTTACCTCCCGAACGACCTCGCTGTGGGCGGCAAACATACTCTTCCTGAAGGGGGAGGGACGTTCGGCGTCACACAGCGGCCGCCCAATAGAAGCGGAAGGGCGGAGATGAGTGGGACATAACATCCCATTCCCCTCCTTCCTTCCGCATTGCCGGTGGGACGCAGGTAAGCTGTGTTCTTCGTTCCCGGGGTGTCACACGGAGCGATGTGTGCTGCCACGGGAATGACGAACAACCGGCGCAGAGAAGGAGGAACGACATTATGAAAATGAACGACGTGTCAACGAGCAACGATAAGGTGAGTATTTTTGCTCGTTCACAGTCGTTCATAGCTGTCACATGCTACGATATCTCTAACGATGCCGGATGTGCGTCACGGAATCCGTGATCCCCACGACATATTGCCCGATATATCATAGCATGGGATGGAGGCCTAAGGCTCTGTTCACACCTTTGGTTTTTATGAAGTTTTATTTGCTGCACAATTTTTGTCTAAATTAAAGGAAACCAGCCAGCAGGAATTGACTATATAAAGTAAAGCCAGTGCTATATTTGCACTAGGATGCTGAATGTAAGCATACCTTTATTCTGAAATTGGAGGTTTTATTTCAGAAATATGTGTAAGTAAAGTTCCAGCAATGCACTGCTATTTGATTGACAGGTGCCACAGGGGCAGGGTATATGTGGGTCGGGTCTTGCTATCTATTCCTGCCCCTGTCTGAAGCCTAGCCATCCTCCTCCTGTCACCATTGTAGACGTTAATTCCAGCGCAGGCAGACAAACAGGGGCGGGAATAAATAGCAAGACCCGACCCACATATTCCCTTCCTGTTGCACCTGTCAATCAAATAACAGTGCATTGCTGGAATTTACTTGCACATATTTTGGAAATAAAACATTCAATCTCAGAACAAAAGGTATGCTTAGAGTCAGCATCCTAGCGCCAGTATAGCACTGGCTTTACTTTATATATGAAAATCCTGATGATTGGTTCCCTTTAAAGCTGCTTTATACAGAGCTAGCAAAAGCTATGAAATTTCAGAAATCTCAAGCACCCGATTGCCTTGCTTTATGACTGAATTGGTAAACTGCTGCATTTTTTAAAACTGCAGTGTCAATTCCTTCAACTTTGTTTGCAGTTTTTTTACCATACATAGCAATGAGGAAGTGCAAAAATGCTGCAAAAAACACAACCATATGTTTTTGCCATGTTTTTCTGAAAAAAGCTAACTTTAATAAACATGAACTGTAGATAAATGACATATATAGTGGACGGGCATGCTGAACTCATTATTCCTGTCCTCGTCGGATCACAGACATTGCTTAGTTTGAGGCCTGGCAAGTACCAGCATGGGAAACTGGCTGAGAATCTCTGGTTCCGTGCACTGTCGACGGCCATGCTGAACTCATTGTTCCTGCCCTCATCGGATCGCAGACATTACTTAGTTTGAGGCCTGTCAAGTACCAGCGTTTGAAACTGGCTGGGAATCCCCGGTTCTGTTGACAAATCGACGGTCATGCTGAACTCACTGTGCCTACCCATTAGATCGCAGACATTACTTAGTTTGAGGCCTGGCAATTACCAGTGTGGGAAACTGGCTGGGAATCACCAGTTCCATCGACTGTCAATGGCCATGCGAAACTCATTGTTCCTGCCTTTCTCGGCTCGCAGACATTACCTAGTTTGGGGCCTGGCAAGTACCAGCGTGGGAAACTGGCTGGGAACCCCCAGTTCCGTTGACTTGTGAACGGCTATGCTGAACTCATTGTGCCAGCCCTCATCGGATCACAGACGTTACGTAGTGTGAGGCCTGTCAAGTACCAGTGTGGGAGACTTGCTGGGAATCCCCGGTTCTGTTGACACATCAACGGTCCTGCTGAACTCATTGTTCCTGCCCTTTTCGGATTGCAGATGTTACTTAAGGAGACTTTACATGCAGTGATATCGATATCACTAGCGAGCGTACCCGCCCCTGTTGGTTGTGCGTCATGGGCAAATTGCTGCCCGTGGCACACAACATCGCTTACACCCGTCACACATACTTACCTGCCTAGCAATGTTGCTGTGGCCGGCGAACAGCCTCCCTCCTAAGGAGGCGGTTCGTGCGACGTCACAGTGGCGTCACTAAGCGGCCACCCAATAGAAGCGGAGGGGCGGAGATGAGCGGGACGAACATCCCGCCCACCTTCTTCCTTCCTCATTGTGGGCGGCCGCAGGTAAGGTGATGTTCCTTGTTCCTGCAGTGTCACACATAGCAATGTGTACTGCCGCAGGAACGACGAACAACCTGCGTCCTGCAACAGCAACAATAATCGGGAAAGGAACGACGCATCAACGATCAACGATTAGGTAAGTAATTTTGATCGTTAACGGTCGTTCGTGCGTTTCACATGCAACGATGTCACTAACGAGGCCGGATGTGCGTCACGAATTCCGTGACCCCAAAGACATCTCGTTAGCGATGTCGTTGCGTGTAAAGCGGCCTTTAGTTTGAATCCTAGCAATTATCAGCATGGGAAACTGGCTGGGAACTCCCGGTTCTGTTGACTTGTGAACAGCCATGATGAACTCATTGTTCCTGCCCTCATCAGGATGCAAATGACACATATAGTCTGCACCAAAAAACAGCAAAAACACAACAAAAATGCAAACAAAATGCAACAAAAAAGGAAGAGAATGCTGCTAAACCTGATTATTCTAAACAGCTTTTACCTGCAGAAAAAAGAAGCAAAACAGCAACATGTGAACATAGCCTAAATGTGCTTTCTTAATACAGAGTAGGGTTCTGGTTCAGTTCTTTGAGGTCATGTGCTTCGTCATGAAATGTAATGCTCATAGGAAATTGTTTTAGCTTTATAGGGTGTATTTTTTAAGCCTGGATTTTGTGCAACATGTCTTGAATAAGGTTATGCTCTGGTTTTAGTTTGTCTTTATCACAAGTGATAAACTGGCTGAAAAAATAACATCATCAGTCCAGTATACCTACATACATTACTAGAGTTGAGCGCGGTTCGTGGTTCGTGGTTCTCCAGTTCGCGGCTCGAGTGATTTTGGGGCATGTTCTAGATCGAACTAGAACTCGAGCTTTTTGCAAAAGCTCGGTAGTTCTAGAAACGTTCGAGAACGGTTCTAGCAGCCAAAAAACAGCTAAATCATAGCTTGGTTTCTGCTGTAATAGTGTAAGTCACTCTGTGAATCAAACTATTATCACATTTCAGTGTATAGTGTGCGTGAACAGCGCCTTCAGATCACTGCTGTTTCTATAATGGCGATCGCCATTTTTTTTTTTTTTTTTCTTGTCTTCCTTCCCTAAGCGCGCGCGTCTTGTGGGGCGGGCCAGCATGTCAGCCAATCCCAGACACACACACAGCTAAGTGGACTTTGAGCCAGAGAAGCAACGGCATGTGTGATAGGATCTGCATGTCACATGTCCCTGCATTATAAAACCGGACATTTTCTTCACGGACGCCATTATCTGCCTTCTGCGTCTTTGGTGTCAGACATCACTGTCGCAGCTCCGTCTTCCTGAGTCCTATAGCCGATACAGCTGTATGCGCTGCATACACAGCGTTAGACAGCTTAGGGAGAGCACTTTATAGCAGTCCTTTTAAGGGCTCCAACCGGCAGGGTCAGAGAGCCATAGGTGACAGGTCCTGCAAACAGCAACAGCGTCTGTGTAGCCCAGGTCAGGGATTTCCTACCTGCATTTCACCATTAGGAGGGAATAGAAAGGCAGTCTTCCATTCCTCTACCCAGAGCACCACAATCCTGCCACTGTACCCTCTTGTCCTCTGCACACTCCAACTGATAACTAAGCCATTATACTAGCAAACACTCAGTGTACCTAGTGGCATCCTATACGTGGCTATTGGACTTTGCTATAGTCCCACTAGTGCAAAGACATTTGCAGAGCGCGTCTGCCTGCATTGCACACTACAACTCATTCTAACCAAGCCATTATACTAGCAAACACTCAGTGTACCTAGTGGCATCCTATACGTGGCTATTGGACTTTGCTATAGTCCCACTAGTGCAAAGACATTTGCAGAGCGCGTCTGCCTGCGTTGCACACTACAACTCATTCTAACCAAGCCATTATACTAGCAAACACTCAGTGTACCTAGTGGCATCCTATACGTGGCTATTGGACTTTGCTATAGTCCCACTAGTGCAAAGACATTTGCAGAGCGCGTCTGCCTGCGTTGCACACTACAACTCATTCTAACCAAGCCATTATACTAGCAAACACTCAGTGTACCTAGTGGCATCCTATACGTGGCTATTGGACTTTGCTATAGTCCCACTAGTGCAAAGACATTTGCAGAGCGCGTCTGCCTGCGTTGCACACTACAACTCATTCTAACCAAGCCATTATACTAGCAAACACTCAGTGTACCTAGTGGCATCCTATACGTGGCTATTGGACTTTGCTATAGTCCCACTAGTGCAAAGACATTTGCAGAGCGCGTCTGCCTGCGTTGCACACTACAACTCATTCTAACCAAGCCATTATACTAGCAAACACTCAGTGTACCTAGTGGCATCCTATACGTGGCTATTGGACTTTGCTATAGTCCCACTAGTGCAAAGACATTTGCAGAGCGCGTCTGCCTGCGTTGCACACTACAACTCATTCTAACCAAGCCATTATACTAGCAAACACTCAGTGTACCTAGTGGCATCCTATACGTGGCTATTGGACTTTGCTATAGTCCCACTAGTGCAAAGACATTTGCAGAGCGCGTCTGCCTGCGTTGCACACTACAACTCATTCTAACCAAGCCATTATACTAGCAAACACTCAGTGTACCTAGTGGCATCCTATACGTGGCTATTGGACTTTGCTATAGTCCCACTAGTGCAAAGACATTTGCAGAGCGCGTCTGCCTGCGTTGCACACTACAACTCATTCTAACCAAGCCATTATACTAGCAAACACTCAGTGTACCTAGTGGCATCCTATACGTGGCTATTGGACTTTGCTATAGTCCCACTAGTGCAAAGACATTTGCAGAGCGCGTCTGCCTGCGTTGCACACTACAACTCATTCTAACCAAGCCATTATACTAGCAAACACTCAGTGTACCTAGTGGCATCCTATACGTGGCTATTGGACTTTGCTATAGTCCCACTAGTGCAAAGACATTTGCAGAGCGCGTCTGCCTGCGTTGCACACTACAACTCATTCTAACCAAGCCATTATACTAGCAAACACTCAGTGTACCTAGTGGCATCCTATACGTGGCTATTGGACTTTGCTATAGTCCCACTAGTGCAAAGACATTTGCAGAGCGCGTCTGCCTGCGTTGCACACTACAACTCATTCTAACCAAGCCATTATACTAGCAAACACTCAGTGTACCTAGTGGCATCCTATACGTGGCTATTGGACTTTGCTATAGTCCCACTAGTGCAAAGACATTTGCAGAGCGCGTCTGCCTGCGTTGCACACTACAACTCATTCTAACCAAGCCATTATACTAGCAAACACTCAGTGTACCTAGTGGCATCCTATACGTGGCTATTGGACTTTGCTATAGTCCCACTAGTGCAAAGACATTTGCAGAGCGCGTCTGCCTGCGTTGCACACTACAACTCATTCTAACCAAGCCATTATACTAGCAAACACTCAGTGTACCTAGTGGCATCCTATACGTGGCTATTGGACTTTGCTATAGTCCCACTAGTGCAAAGACATTTGCAGAGCGCGTCTGCCTGCGTTGCACACTACAACTCATTCTAACCAAGCCATTATACTAGCAAACACTCAGTGTACCTAGTGGCATCCTATACGTGGCTATTGGACTTTGCTATAGTCCCACTAGTGCAAAGACATTTGCAGAGCGCGTCTGCCTGCGTTGCACACTACAACTCATTCTAACCAAGCCATTATACTAGCAAACACTCAGTGTACCTAGTGGCATCCTATACGTGGCTATTGGACTTTGCTATAGTCCCACTAGTGCAAAGACATTTGCAGAGCGCGTCTGCCTGCGTTGCACACTACAACTCATTCTAACCAAGCCATTATACTAGCAAACACTCAGTGTACCTAGTGGCATCCTATACGTGGCTATTGGACTTTGCTATAGTCCCACTAGTGCAAAGACATTTGCAGAGCGCGTCTGCCTGCGTTGCACACTACAACTCATTCTAACCAAGCCATTATACTAGCAAACACTCAGTGTACCTAGTGGCATCCTATACGTGGCTATTGGACTTTGCTATAGTCCCACTAGTGCAAAGACATTTGCAGAGCGCGTCTGCCTGCGTTGCACACTACAACTCATTCTAACCAAGCCATTATACTAGCAAACACTCAGTGTACCTAGTGGCATCCTATACGTGGCTATTGGACTTTGCTATAGTCCCACTAGTGCAAAGACATTTGCAGAGCGCGTCTGCCTGCGTTGCACACTACAACTCATTCTAACCAAGCCATTATACTAGCAAACACTCAGTGTACCTAGTGGCATCCTATACGTGGCTATTGGACTTTGCTATAGTCCCACTAGTGCAAAGACATTTGCAGAGCGCGTCTGCCTGCGTTGCACACTACAACTCATTCTAACCAAGCCATTATACTAGCAAACACTCAGTGTACCTAGTGGCATCCTATACGTGGCTATTGGACTTTGCTATAGTCCCACTAGTGCAAAGACATTTGCAGAGCGCGTCTGCCTGCGTTGCACACTACAACTCATTCTAACCAAGCCATTATACTAGCAAACACTCAGTGTACCTAGTGGCATCCTATACGTGGCTATTGGACTTTGCTATAGTCCCACTAGTGCAAAGACATTTGCAGAGCGCGTCTGCCTGCGTTGCACACTACAACTCATTCTAACCAAGCCATTATACTAGCAAACACTCAGTGTACCTAGTGGCATCCTATACGTGGCTATTGGACTTTGCTATAGTCCCACTAGTGCAAAGACATTTGCAGAGCGCGTCTGCCTGCGTTGCACACTACAACTCATTCTAACCAAGCCATTATACTAGCAAACACTCAGTGTACCTAGTGGCATCCTATACGTGGCTATTGGACTTTGCTATAGTCCCACTAGTGCAAAGACATTTGCAGAGCGCGTCTGCCTGCGTTGCACACTACAACTCATTCTAACCAAGCCATTATACTAGCAAACACTCAGTGTACCTAGTGGCATCCTATACGTGGCTATTGGACTTTGCTATAGTCCCACTAGTGCAAAGACATTTGCAGAGCGCGTCTGCCTGCGTTGCACACTACAACTCATTCTAACCAAGCCATTATACTAGCAAACACTCAGTGTACCTAGTGGCATCCTATACGTGGCTATTGGACTTTGCTATAGTCCCACTAGTGCAAAGACATTTGCAGAGCGCGTCTGCCTGCGTTGCACACTACAACTCATTCTAACCAAGCCATTATACTAGCAAACACTCAGTGTACCTAGTGGCATCCTATACGTGGCTATTGGACTTTGCTATAGTCCCACTAGTGCAAAGACATTTGCAGAGCGCGTCTGCCTGCGTTGCACACTACAACTCATTCTAACCAAGCCATTATACTAGCAAACACTCAGTGTACCTAGTGGCATCCTATACGTGGCTATTGGACTTTGCTATAGTCCCACTAGTGCAAAGACATTTGCAGAGCGCGTCTGCCTGCGTTGCACACTACAACTCATTCTAACCAAGCCATTATACTAGCAAACACTCAGTGTACCTAGTGGCATCCTATACGTGGCTATTGGACTTTGCTATAGTCCCACTAGTGCAAAGACATTTGCAGAGCGCGTCTGCCTGCGTTGCACACTACAACTCATTCTAACCAAGCCATTATACTAGCAAACACTCAGTGTACCTAGTGGCATCCTATACGTGGCTATTGGACTTTGCTATAGTCCCACTAGTGCAAAGACATTTGCAGAGCGCGTCTGCCTGCGTTGCACACTACAACTCATTCTAACCAAGCCATTATACTAGCAAACACTCAGTGTACCTAGTGGCATCCTATACGTGGCTATTGGACTTTGCTATAGTCCCACTAGTGCAAAGACATTTGCAGAGCGCGTCTGCCTGCGTTGCACACTACAACTCATTCTAACCAAGCCATTATACTAGCAAACACTCAGTGTACCTAGTGGCATCCTATACGTGGCTATTGGACTTTGCTATAGTCCCACTAGTGCAAAGACATTTGCAGAGCGCGTCTGCCTGCGTTGCACACTACAACTCATTCTAACCAAGCCATTATACTAGCAAACACTCAGTGTACCTAGTGGCATCCTATACGTGGCTATTGGACTTTGCTATAGTCCCACTAGTGCAAAGACATTTGCAGCACGTCTGCCTGCGTTGCACACTCCAACTAATTATAACTAAGTTGCATTGTCAGGGATATTTATTCTTTATTATTCTGCTGTTAATAAAGCTAGACCACCACTGCAATCTTCACCACCTCTCAATTTTTACTACCACATTTTCAGTCCACAATCTTGTCGCAATCAACATGAGTGGCAAAATGACAGATGCTGGTGGAAAGGGGAAGAGGCGTGGTGGAAAAGGCAAAAAAGGTTTTGTCCGTGGGGAAGGTGGCAAAGCTCCATTATCATCTGCTGAAGATAGACCATCTACCAGCAAAAGTAAGATGTCTACTACTTACCGTGGACAATCCGATGTGCTCCCTTTTTTACGGACACGAACAACAGGAAGAAAGGTAGATGATGGGCAAAAAAGGAAAATGCTTGAATGGATCTCAAGTGGTCCAACAAGTGCCCTCTCAGCCACTTCAAGTACCGCATCCAAAAAACACCAGTCCTCTGAGTTGTCATCCCAATCACACTTGATTTCTCCCAGCTCTGAAGTCTCCATCAGCCCTGCACAGTATGGTGGAACTGAGATGGCTGAGTCTGCAGAGCTGTTCAGTCACACTATAGCCTGGGAATCAGAGGTCTGCTCCCAAGCTACAGTGAGTACAGAACAGGAAATGGTCTGCAGTGATGCCCAGAACCTTTGTGACTCAGATTCAGGCCGTGAGGACCAAGTTTCTGAGCATAATGTTGACCCTTTGTCACAAACTGTAACACCTGTGGTTATAGACAATGAGGAACATACTGATGAAGATGAGACGCAGATACCCGATTGGGATGACAACTTAAATATTCCGTCAGGGCAAGAAGAGGCTCGGTCTGAGGGGGAGGGGAGTGCAAACACAACAATTGATGATGACGTTCTAGATCCCACCTACTGTCAACCCCCAGTCAGGCACTCGAGGAGGTCAACAGAGGCGGTGGAGGAGGATGCAACCGACGACGAAGTTACCTTGCGCCTTCCTGGACAGAGTCGGAGCACTGGTAGCACGTCTACAACTGCATCCTCAGCCACCACTCTGCCTATGAGCATTATTCGGGGTGGATCAACAGGTCGCATGGCCTCTAAGCCTTGCCTAGCCTGGTCCTTTTTTCACATCGAAAAAGATCGCCCAACTCATGTGATATGTAACATTTGTCATGATTCTCTTAGTAGAGGTCAAAAGCTCAGCAGTTTGACAACTTCTTCCATGAATCGTCACATGAATAAATATCATAAGTCCCGGTGGGAAGCTCACCGTGCTGCAATGCGGCCTAGCGGAGCGAACCATCCACCGCCCGCCCCTTCCACTGCATCCGCGCGCTCTTCATCTTCTAGGACTGTGGGGACAGCTGCCACACCTGTTTTTCCACGCAAAACTTCCACCACTGTAACCGCAACAGGCAGTTTGCTTGTAAGGTCGTCAGTTGGTTTGGAAGGGGAAACAAGTGAGTGTGTACAGCTCTCTCAGACATCGATAGCACCAACGTTGGATGAAGGCAACATCATGTCTCCGCCTGCACTTTCCTCACAAACCTGCATTTTTCCAGGGACACCCTACTCAACACCGTCTACACACAGCAGCCAGATCTCTGTCCCTCAGATGTGGTCAAATAAAAGGCCACTTCCTCCGACCCATGACAAAGCTAAGAGGTTGACTCTATCCCTCTGTAAGCTGTTGGCTACCGAAATGCTGCCTTTCCGCCTAGTGGACACACAGGATTTTAGAGACCTTATGTCTGTCGCTGTGCCCCAGTACCAGATGCCTAGTCGCCACTACTTCTCTAAGAAAGGTGTGCCCGCGCTACACCAGCATGTCGCACACAACATCACCGCTTCCTTGAGAAACTCTGTGTGTGAACGGGTGCATTTCACCACCGATACTTGGACCAGTAAGCATGGACAGGGACGTTACATGTCGCTGACTGGGCACTGGGTAACTATGGTGATAGATGGTGAAGGGTCTGCTGCACAAGTCTTGCCGTCCCCACGACTTGTGTGTCAATCCTCTGTCTGTCCAAGTTCCGCCACTGCTTCTGCATCCTCCACCTCATCTGGGTCCTCCACCTCCGCCCCAAGCCTGCCTGGTCAGGCCACCAGCGTTCTCACTGCGCAGAAGGAATCACGCACCCCTCATTACTATGCTGGCAGCAGAGCGCAACGGCATCAGGCGGTCTTTAGCTTGACATGTCTTGGTAATAAGAGTCACACAGCTGAGGAGTTGTGGTCAGCTTTGCGGTCCGAGTTTAATAAATGGTTGTCTCCACTCAAACTGCAGCCTGGTAAGGCCGTGTGCGACAATGCTGCAAACCTGGGTGCGGCACTTCGCCTGGGCAAGGTGACACACGTACCTTGTATGGCTCACGTGTTGAACCTTGTCGTGCAGCAATTTTTAACACACTATCCCGGCCTAGATGGCCTTCTGAACAGGGCACGAAAACTGTCAGCTCACTTCCGCCGTTCAAGCGCCGCAGCAGAGCGACTTGCATCGCTCCAGAAGTCTTTCGGCCTGCCGGTTCATCGCCTGAAATGCGATGTGGCGACACGCTGGAATTCAACTCTCCACATGTTACAGCGACTGTGGCAGCACCGCAGAGCCCTGGTGCAATACGTCATGACGTATAGCCTGGGCCAACGAGATGCAGAGGTGGGGCAGATCACCCTGATGGAGTGGTCTCAGATCAAGGACCTATGCACCCTTCTGCACAGTTTCGACATGGCGACGAATATGTTTAGCTCTGACAATGCCATTATCAGCATGACGATTCCAGTCATTTACATGCTGGAGCACACGCTAAACACTATTCGGAGTCAGGGGGTGGGACAACATGAAGGGGAGGAACTACAGGAGGATTCATATGCGCAAGGGACAACAACATCACGAAGGTCCAGACGTTCATCATCACCAACGCAGCAGGCATGGGACCATGGGGGACAGGGATCGACAAGGGCGCATAGTAGCAGGCGAAATGTTGAGCAAGGTGCAGGAGAACATGAAGAAATGGAGGACGAACTGTCCATGGACATGGAAGACTCAGCGGATGAGGGAGACCTTGGTCAAATTTCAGTTGAAAGAGGTTGGGGTCAGATGTCAGAGGAAGAAAGAACGGGTAGCACCTCTATGCCACAAACACAGCATGGACTTGGTCCGCATGGCTGCGCAAGACACATGAGTGCCTTTTTGTTGCACTACCTCCAACATGACAGTCGTATTGTCAAAATTAGAAGTGATGATGACTACTGGATTGCCACACTATTAGATCCCCGGTACAAGTCCAAATTTTGTGACATAATTCCAGCCATAGAAAGGGACGCACGTATGCAGGAGTATCAGCAGAAGCTGTTACTAGATCTTAGCTCGGCTTTTCCACCAAACAACCGTGCAGGTGCAGGGAGTGAATCTCCCAGTTGTAACTTGACAAACATGGGACGGTCTCGTCATCTTCAACAGTCTACCCGTACCAGTAGGACCTTTTCTGGTGCCGGTAACAGCAATTTTATGGAATCTTTTCATAATTTTTTTAGACCCTCTTTTGCAAGGCCACCAGAGACAACAAGTCTGACACATAGTCAACGGCTGGAGAGGATGATACAGGAGTATCTCCAAATGAACATCGATGCCATGACTGTGCAACTGGAGCCTTGCTCCTTTTGGGCTTCAAACCTACAAAAATGGCCAGAGCTCGCAACTTACGCCTTGGAGATTTTGTCGTGTCCAGCTGCCAGCGTTGTCTCTGAACGTGTATTCAGTGCTGCTGGGTGTGTGCTGACAGATAAGCGCACGCGTCTGTCCAGTGACAATGTGGACAGACTGACGTTCATCAAAATGAACAAGTCATGGATCCAGAAGGAATTTACTACCCCTGTGTCATCCTGGGGAGAGTAAATGCTTGTGGATTTGGAATGTGCTTGATGCAAATCAAAACATCCTGTTTGCAACTAGGGCCCAAGTGCTGCCACTGATGGGGTGGGTGTCTGTGTGGCCCAATTTTTGGAAAAAAGGGAGACTCCGCTTGGAGTAACCCTTGCTTACATTGTTTTTAAAAGAAGCCAAGA
This sequence comes from Anomaloglossus baeobatrachus, assembly GCF_048569485.1. Lineage (NCBI taxonomy): Eukaryota > Metazoa > Chordata > Amphibia > Anura > Aromobatidae > Anomaloglossus > Anomaloglossus baeobatrachus. Next base: position 150,261,986 of record NC_134362.1, read on the forward strand.
TGAACAAGTCATGGGTCAGCAAAGACTTTGCTACCTACCCCGGTGTCATCCTGGGGACGGCTAAGAATAGCGTATTTTTGAATGTGCTTGATGCAAATCAAAACATCCTGTTTGCAACTAGGGCCCAAGTGCTGCCACTGATGGGGTGGGTGTCTGTGTGGCCCAATTTTTGGAAAAAAGGGAGACTCCGCTTGGAGTAACCCTTGCTTGCTGTGTTTTTAAAAGAAGCCAAGATGAACAGAGCTGGGATCAGGAAAGACTTTGCTACCTACCCCGGTGTCATCCTGTGGACGGCTAAGAATAGCGTATTTTTGAATGTGCTTGATGCAAATCAAAACATCCTGTTTGCAACTAGGGCCCAAGTGCTGCCACTGATGGGGTGGGTGTCTGTGTGGCCCAATTTTTGGAAAAAAGGGAGACTCCGCTTGGAGTAACCCTTGCTTGCTGTGTTTTTAAAAGAAGCCAAGATGAACAGAGCTGGGATCAGGAAAGACTTTGCTACCTACCCCGGTGTCATCCTGGGGACGGCTAAGAATAGCGTATTTTTGAATGTGCTTGATGCAAATCAAAACATCCTGTTTGCAACTAGGGCCCAAGTGCTGCCACTGATGGGGTGGGTGTCTGTGTGGCCCAATTTTTGGAAAAAAGGGAGACTCCGCTTGGAGTAACCCTTGCTTGCTGTGTTTTTAAAAGAAGCCAAGATGAACAGAGCTGGGATCAGGAAAGACTTTGCTACCTACCCCGGTGTCATCCTGGGGACGGCTAAGAATAGCGTATTTTTGAATGTGCTTGATGCAAATCAAAACATCCTGTTTGCAACTAGGGCCCAAGTGCTGCCACTGATGGGGTGGGTGTCTGTGTGGCCCAATTTTTGGAAAAAAGGGAGACTCCGCTTGGAGTAACCCTTGCTTGCTGTGTTTTTAAAAGAAGCCAAGATGAACAGAGCTGGGATCAGGAAAGACTTTGCTACCTACCCCGGTGTCATCCTGGGGACGGCTAAGAATAGCGTATTTTTGAATGTGCTTGATGCAAATCAAAACATCCTGTTTGCAACTAGGGCCCAAGTGCTGCCACTGATGGGGTGGGTGTCTGTGTGGCCCAATTTTTGGAAAAAAGGGAGACTCCGCTTGGAGTAACCCTTGCTTGCTGTGTTTTTAAAAGAAGCCAAGATGAACAGAGCTGGGATCAGGAAAGACTTTGCTACCTACCCCGGTGTCATCCTGGGGACGGCTAAGAATAGCGTATTTTTGAATGTGCTTGATGCAAATCAAAACATCCTGTTTGCAACTAGGGCCCAAGTGCTGCCACTGATGGGGTGGGTGTCTGTGTGGCCCAATTTTTGGAAAAAAGGGAGACTCCGCTTGGAGTAACCCTTGCTTGCTGTGTTTTTAAAAGAAGCCAAGATGAACAGAGCTGGGATCAGGAAAGACTTTGCTACCTACCCCGGTGTCATCCTGGGGACGGCTAAGAATAGCGTATTTTTGAATGTGCTTGATGCAAATCAAAACATCCTGTTTGCAACTAGGGCCCAAGTGCTGCCACTGATGGGGTGGGTGTCTGTGTGGCCCAATTTTTGGAAAAAAGGGAGACTCCGCTTGGAGTAACCCTTGCTTGCTGTGTTTTTAAAAGAAGCCAAGATGAACAGAGCTGGGATCAGGAAAGACTTTGCTACCTACCCCGGTGTCATCCTGGGGACGGCTAAGAATAGCGTATTTTTGAATGTGCTTGATGCAAATCAAAACATCCTGTTTGCAACTAGGGCCCAAGTGCTGCCACTGATGGGGTGGGTGTCTGTGTGGCCCAATTTTTGGAAAAAAGGGAGACTCCGCTTGGAGTAACCCTTGCTTGCTGTGTTTTTAAAAGAAGCCAAGATGAACAGAGCTGGGATCAGGAAAGACTTTGCTACCTACCCCGGTGTCATCCTGGGGACGGCTAAGAATAGCGTATTTTTGAATGTGCTTGATGCAAATCAAAACATCCTGTTTGCAACTAGGGCCCAAGTGCTGCCACTGATGGGGTGGGTGTCTGTGTGGCCCAATTTTTGGAAAAAAGGGAGACTCCGCTTGGAGTAACCCTTGCTTGCTGTGTTTTTAAAAGAAGCCAAGATGAACAGAGCTGGGATCAGGAAAGACTTTGCTACCTACCCCGGTGTCATCCTGGGGACGGCTAAGAATAGCGTATTTTTGAATGTGCTTGATGCAAATCAAAACATCCTGTTTGCAACTAGGGCCCAAGTGCTGCCACTGATGGGGTGGGTGTCTGTGTGGCCCAATTTTTGGAAAAAAGGGAGACTCCGCTTGGAGTAACCCTTGCTTGCTGTGTTTTTAAAAGAAGCCAAGATGAACAGAGCTGGGATCAGGAAAGACTTTGCTACCTACCCCGGTGTCATCCTGGGGACGGCTAAGAATAGCGTATTTTTGAATGTGCTTGATGCAAATCAAAACATCCTGTTTGCAACTAGGGCCCAAGTGCTGCCACTGATGTGGTGGGTGTCTGTGTGGCCCAATTTTTGGAAAAAAGGGAGACTCCGCTTGGAGTAACCCTTGCTTGCTGTGTTTTTAAAAGAAGCCAAGATGAACAGAGCTGGGATCAGGAAAGACTTTGCTACCTACCCCGGTGTCATCCTGGGGACGGATAAGAATGGCGTATTTTTGAATGTGCTTGATGCAAATCTAGCTGTGAAGTGTACAACTGGGGCACAACTGCTGCCACTGAATGGGTGGGTGTGTGTGGGGCCCAATTTTTGGAAAAAAGGGGAGACTCCGCTTGGAGTAACCCTTGCTTACATTGTTTTTAAAAGAAGCCAAGATGAACAAGTCATGGGTCAGCAAAGACTTTGCTACCTACCCCAGTGTCATCCTGGGGACGGCTAAGAATAGCGTATTTTTGAATGTGCTTGATGCAAATCAAAACATCCTGTTTGCAACTAGGGCCCAAGTGCTGCCACTGATGGGGTGGGTGTCTGTGTGGCCCAATTTTTGGAAAAAAGGGAGACTCCGCTTGGAGTAACCCTTGCTTGCTGTGTTTTTAAAAGAAGCCAAGATGAACAGAGCTGGGATCAGGAAAGACTTTGCTACCTACCCCGGTGTCATCCTGGGGACGGCTAAGAATAGCGTATTTTTGAATGTGCTTGATGCAAATCAAAACATCCTGTTTGCAACTAGGGCCCAAGTGCTGCCACTGATGGGGTGGGTGTCTGTGTGGCCCAATTTTTGGAAAAAAGGGAGACTCCGCTTGGAGTAACCCTTGCTTGCTGTGTTTTTAAAAGAAGCCAAGATGAACAGAGCTGGGATCAGGAAAGACTTTGCTACCTACCCCGGTGTCATCCTGGGGACGGCTAAGAATAGCGTATTTTTGAATGTGCTTGATGCAAATCAAAACATCCTGTTTGCAACTAGGGCCCAAGTGCTGCCACTGATGGGGTGGGTGTCTGTGTGGCCCAATTTTTGGAAAAAAGGGAGACTCCGCTTGGAGTAACCCTTGCTTGCTGTGTTTTTAAAAGAAGCCAAGATGAACAGAGCTGGGATCAGGAAAGACTTTGCTACCTACCCCGGTGTCATCCTGTGGACGGCTAAGAATAGCGTATTTTTGAATGTGCTTGATGCAAATCAAAACATCCTGTTTGCAACTAGGGCCCAAGTGCTGCCACTGATGGGGTGGGTGTCTGTGTGGCCCAATTTTTGGAAAAAAGGGAGACTCCGCTTGGAGTAACCCTTGCTTGCTGTGTTTTTAAAAGAAGCCAAGATGAACAGAGCTGGGATCAGGAAAGACTTTGCTACCTACCCCGGTGTCATCCTGGGGACGGCTAAGAATAGCGTATTTTTGAATGTGCTTGATGCAAATCAAAACATCCTGTTTGCAACTAGGGCCCAAGTGCTGCCACTGATGGGGTGGGTGTCTGTGTGGCCCAATTTTTGGAAAAAAGGGAGACTCCGCTTGGAGTAACCCTTGCTTGCTGTGTTTTTAAAAGAAGCCAAGATGAACAGAGCTGGGATCAGGAAAGACTTTGCTACCTACCCCGGTGTCATCCTGGGGACGGTTAAGAATAGCGTATTTTTGAATGTGCTTGATGCAAATCAAAACATCCTGTTTGCAACTAGGGCCCAAGTGCTGCCACTGATGGGGTGGGTGTCTGTGTGGCCCAATTTTTGGAAAAAAGGGAGACTCCGCTTGGAGTAACCCTTGCTTGCTGTGTTTTTAAAAGAAGCCAAGATGAACAGAGCTGGGATCAGGAAAGACTTTGCTACCTACCCCGGTGTCATCCTGGGGACGGATAAGAATGGCGTATTTTTGAATGTGCTTGATGCAAATCTAGCTGTGAAGTGTACAACTGGGGCACAACTGCTGCCACTGAAGGGGTGGGTGTGTGGGGCCCAATTTTTGGAAAAAAGGGAGACTCCGCTTGGAGTCACCTTGCGGTGTTTTACATGACTTTAGAAGGGCGTGCCATGCCTATATCTGTGTGTCCTCCTCTTTTTCCTTGTCCAGCTGTTTTGTTTTCGCATGAGTACATGTCCTTGTCACTTTCCCATGTGTTTGTGTTGTGTTGTGAGTTGTTTGTCACCTTTTGGACACCTTTGAGGGTGTTTTCTAGGTGTTTTACTGTGTTTGTGATTGCCTGCCATTGTTTCCTATGGGCTCGAGTTCGGTTCGTCGAACGTTCGACGAGCCGAACTCGAGCCAGACCCCCCGTTCGGCGAACCGCCTCGAGCCGAACCGGGACCGGTTCGCTCATCTCTATACATTACATTATAGACATATACAAAGGCCAATTCTGTAGCAATATAAGGAATAACCCTTTATAGACTTTGACTTTTCTGTACAGCAAATAAGTTTGTCACCGACCTATCTCAATGAGGGAGTCGCAAAGCAATTTATTAACTCACTTTCAAAACCTTTTCAGATAAATGATTTATTTTCTAAATAGTTCACACAGCTCCGCATCTGAAATTGAAAATGGCCACAGTTTTTCAGAAAGACGTCTAAAACCTATATTTTATTTCAAGCTGTCATGGCATTTGATGGAAAGCAGAGAGTTTACCCATTACGGACTTAATCTGTCACCCTGGACCTTTTTGGGGGTGATATACTACAAAACTTGGCTCAGCCAACAGTCAATAAAATCTTTGCCTTGGATTGAGATTGCTAAAAGAAATATGTTCTTTTGACATTTTAAAGTACATTCTACCTTGATTGAATCTATTTTAATGTCATGTGTGGACATTGAAGAGTGGATCAGAGCCTGTTCTTTCTGACTGCTGTTACATTCCTGGTACTTTCAAATTTATGTATCAAACACTAACTTTTTATGGTCCTAATTAAATACAAAATGTTCCCGGAAATTATTACAGATATAGCCATTTTAAAAAAGCATTACAAATGTTATACTTAATATTTTAATAATCTGGATTCTATCCAAACGTAACAAAATCTTTTTTTTTGAGGTAGTGAGAATGACATTACTCTTGAGCTGACATCACCTTATAAGCAAATTTTGAAGCTGTGCCATCATGGCCTCAAGAAGGGCAAAAAAGTCAAGGACCACCAACTGTGAATATTGTTTATGAATGCAGTTCTGGTGGTTTGGGTAATTTAGGGGATATTCCTGTAGGCTACTGACAATAGCAGTTACAGGTGCAGTAATAATTATAATATATATTTCATAGCTTACTTAAAAAACTGAATAAATTAATTATTTATATTTATTTGTCCACAGAAAATTGCAAATACCACGGGACAAGTTTGCTGTCATGGTTGAGAGATGTACATGCTTTTTTAATTAGTTAAACCCTTCCTGACATTTGACTTAAGTTTCCTCATCGTCAGGAAGGTGTTCTTGCAAAATGACGTAAATGTATGTCATGGTGATCGTGCTGGGCAAAGGTGATGCACCTGCATGATTGCCACCAGAAGCTCAGTTTAAGTGAAATCCAAGCTCTGGTTATCACAGCCAGGGACTCTCCCCTTGGCACCCCTGGCTGTTTAACCAATAACTGCCGTGATCATGGTGATCTCAGCATCTAGGAGCCTGGGAGAGGAGAGCGCTCCCTCTCCCACCTAGTTACGATCCCTGTGACGTGATCAAAGAGGCCGATCATGAGCAAACCTACAGTTTTGAGGCTTGGGGTTCGGGCTCGGAAAATGAGGTGAAAAGCCCCATGGTGAGTGTCATGCTGTGCTCGTGTCTGAGTGCTGTGCAGCATTGTGTGAGCCTTGGGATGTGAGATCAGCTCAAATTTGACTTACACTCTGCATTCAAAGATGTTTTGTTCACGGAGAAGTTTTAAAAAAAGCACCGCCCACCCACCTCCAGAAATGTTTTGCTGTGGGCTAAAAGCAAAACACTTCTGGAGGTGAGTGGCCGGTAGTTTTTTTTTTAATTTCTCTGTGATCAAAATATCTTAGAATGCAGAATGTAAGTCAAATCTGAGCCAATCACACACACATCCTGCAGTGTGCACAATGCTGTGCATCACTCAGACATGATCACTGCACGATACTCACCACAGGGATTTTCACCTCATTTTCGAGCCTGAACTCCAAGCCTTGAAACTGAAGGTTCGCTCATTTCTACTTCTGAGCAAGCCTGTTAGACCCTACCAGGAGCATATTCTAAAAGGTTTCTGTCAGTGTCCCACTGACAGGTATAACACAGGTCTACACAAAAAATTCTCAGGTGGCAAGGTTTTTTTGAATGGATTTAGAATATTTTGAGGGTACTGAATAAAAAAAATCAATTTTTGTTGCTGAATTGGTTCTAGTTTTTGAGATAATAGACATTAATAAAAAATAATTCCCCCAATGCGACTTTTGTACAGAAATACAATAGCTTTTTTCAGTCTTTTGACTCTTTAACAGTGTTTTAGTTAATGAAATATCCCATATATTTATTTTGTACTTCAATTTGTAGGCCTACAATGCTATTAAACAGATTTTTGAAGCTATAATTCTACTGTGAAATTGCTGAGGAAAGAAGTCGGCTACAGTATAGGTTTGTCATCTCAGTGTTGGTTTATACCCAAAATGTTGTCTTAATTAGAGATGAGCGAACCGGTCCCGGTTCGGCTCGAGGCGGTTCGCCGAACGGGGGGTCTGGCTCGAGTTCGGCTCGTCGAACGTTAGACGAACCGAACTCGAGCCCATAGGAAACAATGGCAGGCAATCACAAACACAGTAAAACACCTAGAAAACACCCTGAAAGGTGTCCAAAAGGTGACAAACAACTCACAACATAACACAAACACATGGGAAAGTGACAAGGACATATACTCATGTGAAAACAAAACAGCTGGACAAGGAAAAAGAGGGAGACACACAGATATATGAGTATATGCAAAGAAACATCGATTCCATTATTGTGCAACTTGAGCCCTGCTCATTTTAGGCTTCCAATCTGGATAAATTGCCTGAGCTCGCCACGTACGCCTTGAGGATCTTGTCGTGTCCTGCAGCCAGCGTTCTCTCGGAACCTGTCTTCAGTGCTGCTGGGGGTCTGCTGGCAGATAAGCACACGTGTCTGTCCACTGACAATGTGGACCTGGCTCTCAGAGGACTTTTCTTCCCCTGGGTCAGCCAGGGGAGGCGAAAGGCACGCGTATTTTTGAGAGTGCTTCATGCAAAGCATCTTTTTCTTTGTCAAAAGGGGGGCTCAACCGATGCCAGTCAAGTGGGGTGTGTGTGGCCCAGTTAGTGGCAACGAGGGAGACTGTGGTTGGAGTCCCCTCGCTGTGTCTCTAAAAGAACCAAGATGAACAAGTCATGGCTCTCAGAGGACTTTTCTTCCCCTGGGTCAGCCAGGGGACGGGAAAGGCACGCGTATTTTTGAGAGTGCTTCATGCAAAGCATCTTTTTCTTTTTAAAAAGGGTGCTCAACCGATGCCAGTCAAGTGGGGTGTGTGTGGCCCAGTTAGTGGCAACGAGGGAGACTGTGGTTGGAGTCCCCTCGCTGTGTCTCTAAAAGAACCAAGATGAACAAGTCATGGCTCTCAGAGGACTTTTCTTCCCCTGGGTCAGCCAGGGGACGGGAAAGGCACGCGTATTTTTGAGAGTGCTTCATGCAAAGCATCTTTTTCTTTTTCAAAAGGGGGCTCAACCGATGCCAGTCAAGTGGGGTGTGTGTGGCCCAGTTAGTGGCAACGAGGGAGACTGTGGTTGGAGTCCCCTCGCTGTGTCTCTAAAAGAACCAAGATGAACAAGTCATGGCTCTCAGAGGACTTTTCTTCCCCTGGGTCAGCCAGGGGACGGGAAAGGCACGCGTATTTTTGAGAGTGCTTCATGCAAAGCATCTTTTTCTTTTTCAAAAGGGGGCTCAACCGATGCCAGTCAAGTGGGGTGTGTGTGGCCCAGTTAGTGGCAACGAGGGAGACTGTGGTTGGAGTCCCCTCGCTGTGTCTCTAAAAGAACCAAGATGAACAAGTCATGGCTCTCAGAGGACTTTTCTTCCCCTGGGTCAGCCAGGGGACGGGAAAGGCACGCGTATTTTTGAGAGTGCTTCATGCAAAGCATCTTTTTCTTTGTCAAAAGGGGGGCTCAACCGATGCCAGTCAAGTGGGGTGTGTGTGGCCCAGTTAGTGGCAACGAGGGAGACTGTGGTTGGAGTCCCCTCGCTGTGTCTCTAAAAGAACCAAGATGAACAAGTCATGGCTCTCAGAGGACTTTTCTTCCCCTGGGTCATCCAGGGGACGGGAAAGGCACGCGTATTTTTGAGAGTGCTTCATGCAAAGCATCTTTTTCTTTTTAAAAAGGGTGCTCAACCGATGCCAGTCAAGTGGGGTGTGTGTGGCCCAGTTAGTGGCAACGAGGGAGACTGTGGTTGGAGTCCCCTCGCTGTGTCTCTAAAAGAACCAAGATGAACAAGTCATGGCTCTCAGAGGACTTTTCTTCCCCTGGGTCAGCCAGGGGACGGGAAAGGCACGCGTATTTTTGAGAGTGCTTCATGCAAAGCATCTTTTTCTTTTTCAAAAGGGGGCTCAACCGATGCCAGTCAAGTGGGGTGTGTGTGGCCCAGTTAGTGGCAACGAGGGAGACTGTGGTTGGAGTCCCCTCGCTGTGTCTCTAAAAGAACCAAGATGAACAAGTCATGGCTCTCAGAGGACTTTTCTTCCCCTGGGTCAGCCAGGGGACGGGAAAGGCACGCGTATTTTTGAGAGTGCTTCATGCAAAGCATCTTTTTCTTTTTCAAAAGGGGGCTCAACCGATGCCAGTCAAGTGGGGTGTGTGTGGCCCAGTTAGTGGCAACGAGGGAGACTGTGGTTGGAGTCCCCTCGCTGTGTCTCTAAAAGAACCAAGATGAACAAGTCATGGCTCTCAGAGGACTTTTCTTCCCCTGGGTCAGCCAGGGGACGGGAAAGGCACGCGTATTTTTGAGAGTGCTTCATGCAAAGCATCTTTTTCTTTGTCAAAAGGGGGGCTCAACCGATGCCAGTCAAGTGGGGTGTGTGTGGCCCAGTTAGTGGCAACGAGGGAGACTGTGGTTGGAGTCCCCTCGCTGTGTCTCTAAAAGAACCAAGATGAACAAGTCATGGCTCTCAGAGGACTTTTCTTCCCCTGGGTCAGCCAGGGGACGGGAAAGGCACGCGTATTTTTGAGAGTGCTTCATGCAAAGCATCTTTTTCTTTTTCAAAAGGGTGCTCAACCGATGCCAGTCAAGTGGGGTGTGTGTGGCCCAGTTAGTGGCAACGAGGGAGACTGTGGTTGGAGTCCCCTCGCTGTGTCTCTAAAAGAACCAAGATGAACAAGTCATGGCTCTCAGAGGACTTTTCTTCCCCTGGGTCAGCCAGGGGACGGGAAAGGCACGCGTATTTTTGAGAGTGCTTCATGCAAAGCATCTTTTTCTTTTTCAAAAGGGGGCTCAACCGATGCCAGTCAAGTGGGGTGTGTGTGGCCCAGTTAGTGGCAACGAGGGAGACTGTGGTTGGAGTCCCCTCGCTGTGTCTCTAAAAGAACCAAGATGAACAAGTCATGGCTCTCAGAGGACTTTTCTTCCCCTGGGTCAGCCAGGGGACGGGAAAGGCACGCGTATTTTTGAGAGTGCTTCATGCAAAGCATCTTTTTCTTTTTCAAAAGGGGGGCTCAACCGATGCCAGTCAAGTGGGGTGTGTGTGGCCCAGTTAGTGGCAACGAGGGAGACTGTGGTTGGAGTCCCCTCGCTGTGTCTCTAAAAGAACCAAGATGAACAAGTCATGGCTCTCAGAGGACTTTTCTTCCCCTGGGTCAGCCAGGGGACGGGAAAGGCACGCGTATTTTTGAGAGTGCTTCATGCAAAGCATCTTTTTCTTTGTCAAAAGGGGGGCTCAACCGATGCCAGTCAAGTGGGGTGTGTGTGGCCCAGTTAGTGGCAACGAGGGAGACTGTGGTTGGAGTCCCCTCGCTGTGTCTCTAAAAGAACCAAGATGAACAAGTCATGGCTCTCAGAGGACTTTTCTTCCCCTGGGTCAGCCAGGGGACGGGAAAGGCACGCGTATTTTTGAGAGTGCTTCATGCAAAGCATCTTTTTCTTTGTCAAAAGGGGGGCTCAACCGATGCCAGTCAAGTGGGGTGTGTGTGGCCCAGTTAGTGGCAACGAGGGAGACTGTGGTTGGAGTCCCCTCGCTGTGTCTCTAAAAGAACCAAGATGAACAAGTCATGGCTCTCAGAGGACTTTTCTTCCCCTGGGTCAGCCAGGGGACGGGAAAGGCACGCGTATTTTTGAGAGTGCTTCATGCAAAGCATCTTTTTCTTTTTCAAAAGGGGGCTCAACCGATGCCAGTCAAGTGGGGTGTGTGTGGCCCAGTTAGTGGCAACGAGGGAGACTGTGGTTGGAGTCCCCTCGCTGTGTCTCTAAAAGAACCAAGATGAACAAGTCATGGCTCTCAGAGGACTTTTCTTCCCCTGGGTCAGCCAGGGGACGGGAAAGGCACGCGTATTTTTGAGAGTGCTTCATGCAAAGCATCTTTTTCTTTTTCAAAAGGGTGCTCAACCGATGCCAGTCAAGTGGGGTGTGTGTGGCCCAGTTAGTGGCAACGAGGGAGACTGTGGTTGGAGTCCCCTCGCTGTGTCTCTAAAAGAACCAAGATGAACAAGTCATGGCTCTCAGAGGACTTTTCTTCCCCTGGGTCAGCCAGGGGACGGGAAAGGCACGCGTATTTTTGAGAGTGCTTCATGCAAAGCATCTTTTTCTTTTTCAAAAGGGGGCTCAACCGATGCCAGTCAAGTGGGGTGTGTGTGGCCCAGTTAGTGGCAACGAGGGAGACTGTGGTTGGAGTCCCCTCGCTGTGTTTTACATGCTTTTAGAAGGGCATGAAATGGCTTGGAGGTTGACTTTCATCATATGCAAACTGTTGGCTACCAAAATGCTGCCTTTCCAACAACTGTGGTTATAGGCAATGAGGAACATACTGATGAAGATGAGACGCAGATACCCGATTGGGATGACAACTTAAATATTCGGTCAGGGCAAGAAGAAACTCGGTCTGAGGGGTAGGGGAGTGCAAACACAACAATTGATGATTAAGTTCTAGATCACACCTACTGTCAACCCACAGTCAGACACTCGAGGAGGTCAACAGAGGCGGTGGAGGAGGATGCAACCGACGTCGAAGTAACCTGGCGCCTTCCTGGACACAGTCGGAGCACTGGTAGCACGTCTACAACTGCATCCTCAGCCACCACTCTGCCTCTGAGCATTATTCGGGGTGGATCAACAGGTCGCATGGCCTCTAAGCCTTGCCTAGCCAGGTCCTTTTTTGACATAGAAAAAGATCGCCCAAATTATGTGATCTGTAAAATTTGTCATGGTTCTCTTAGTAGAGGTCAAAACCTCAGCAGTTTGACAACTTCTTCCATGAATCGTCACATGAATAAATATCATATGGCCCGATGGGAAGCTCACCGTGCTGCAATGCGGCCTAGCGGAGCGAACCATCCACCGCCTGCCCCTTCCAGTGCATCCGCGCGCTCGTCATCTTCTAGGACTGTGGGGACAGCTGTCACACCTGTTTTTCCACCCACAACTTCCACCACTGTAACCGCAACAGGCAGTTTGCTTGGTAGGTCGTCAGTTGGTTTGGAAGGGGAAACAAGTGAGTGTGTACAGCTCTCTCAGACATCGATAGCACCAACTTTGGATGAAGGCAACATCATGTCTCCGCCTGCACTTTCCTCACAAAGCTGCATTTTTCCAGGGACACCCGACTCAACACCGTCTACACACAGCAGCCAGATCTCTGTCCCTCAGATGTGGTCAAATAAAAGGCCACTTCCTGCGACCCATGACAAAGCGAAGAGGTTGACTCTATCCCTCTGTAAGCTGTTGACTACAGAAATGCTGCCTTTCCGCCTAGTGGACACACAGGATTTTAGAGACCTTATGTCTGTCGCTGTGCCCCAGTACCAGATGCCTAGTCGCCACTACTTCTCTAAGAAAGGTGTGCCCGCGCTACACCAGCATGTCGCACACAACATCACCGCTTCCTTGAGAAACTCTGTGTGTGAACGGGTGCATTTCACCACCGATACTTGGACCAGTAAGCATGGACAGGGACGTTACATGTCGCTGACTGGCCACTGGGTAACTATGGTGATAGATGGTGAAGGGTCTGCTGCACAAGTCTTGCCGTCCCCACGACTTGTGTGTCAATCCTCTGTCTGTCCAAGTTCCGCCACTGCTTCTGCATCCTCCACCTCATCTGGGTCCTCCACCTCCGCCCCAAGCCTGCCTGGTCAGGCCACCAGCGTTCTCACTGCGCAGAAGGAATCACGCACCCCTCATTACTATGCTGGTAGCAGAGCGCAACGGCATCAGGCGGTCTTTAGCTTGACATGTCTTTGAAATAGGAGTCACACAGCGACTGAGTTGTGGGCAGCTCTGGAGACTGATTTTGATAAATGGTTGTCTCCACTCAACCTGCAGCCTGGTAAGGCCGTGTGCGACAATGCTGCAAACCTGGGTGCGGCCCTTCGCCTGGGCAAGGTGACACACGTGCCTTGTATGGCTCACGTGTTTAACCTTGTTGTCCAGCAATTTTTAACACACTATCCCGGCCTAGATGGCCTTCTGACCAGGGCACGGAAACTGTCTGCAGTGCTCACTTCCGCCGTTCAACCGCCGCACCTGAGCGACTTGCATCGCTACAGAAGTCTTTCGGCCTGCCGGTTCATCGCCTGAAATGCGATGTGGCGACACGCTGGAATTCAACTCTCCACATGTTACAGCGACTGTGGCAGCACCGGCGAGCCCTGGTGCAATACGTCATGATGTATAGCCTGGGCCAACGAGATGCAGAAGTGGGGCAGATCACCCTGATGGAGTGATCTCAGATCAAGGACCTATGCACCCTTCTGCACAGTTTCGACATGGCGACGAATATGTTTAGCGCTGACAATGCCATTATCAGCATGACGATTACAGTCATTTACATGCTGGAGCACACGCTAAACACTATTCGTAGTCAGGGGGTGGGACAACAGGAAGGGGAGGAACTACAGGAGGATTCATATGCGCAAGACACAACAACATCACCAAGGTCCAGACGTTCATCATCACCAACGCGGCAGGCATGGGACCATGGGGGACAGGGATCAACAAGGGCGCATGGTAGCAGGTGAGATGTTGAGGAAGGTGCAGGAGGACATGAAGATATGGAGGACGAACTGTCCATGGACATGGAAGACTCAGCAGATGAGGGGGACCTTGGTCAAATTTCAGTTGAAAGAGGTTGGGGGGAGATGACAGAGGAAGAAAGAACGGTTAGCACCTCTATGCCACAAACACAGCGTGGACTTGGTGCGCATGGCTGCGCAAGACACATGAGTGCCTTCTTGTTGCACTACCTCCAACATGACCCTCGTATTGTCAAAATTAGAAGTGATGATGACTACTGGCTTGCCACACTATTAGATCCCCGGGACAAGTCCAAATTTTGTGACATAATTCCACCCATAGAAAGGGACGCACGTATGCAGGAGTATCAGCAGAAGCTGTTACTCGATCTTAGCTCGGCTTTTCCACCAAACAACCGTGCAGGTGAAGGGAGTGATTCTCCCAGTTGTAACTTGACAAACATGGGACGGCCTCGTCATCTTCAACAGTCTACCCGTACCAGTAGGACCGTATCTGGTGCTGGTAACAGCAATTTTATGGAATCTTTTCATAATTTTTTTAGACCCTCCTTTGCAAGGCCACCAGAGACAACAAGTCTGACACATAGTCAACGGATGGAGAGGATGATACAGGAGTATCTCCAAATGAACATCGATGCAATGACTTTGCAAATGGAGCCTTGCTCCTTTTGTGCTTCAAATCTAGAAAAATGTCAAGAGCTCTCCAGTTACGCCTCGAAGATTTTGTCGTGTCCAGCTGCCAGCGTTGTCTCTGAACGTGTCTTCAGTGCTGCTGGGTGTGTGCTGACAGATAAGCGCACGCGTCTGTCCAGTGACAATGTGGACAGACTGACGTTCATCAAAATGAACAAGTCATGGATCCAGAAGGAATTTACTACCCCTGTGTCATCCTGGGGAGAGTAAATGCTTGTGGATTTGGAATGTGCTTGATGCAAATCAAAACATCCTGTTTGCAACTAGGGCACAAGTGCTGCCACTGATAAGGTGTCTGTGTAGGGCCCAATTTTTGGAAAAAAAGGGAGACTCCGCTTGGAGTAACCCTTGCTTGCTGTGTTTTTTAAAAATGATACAAGATGAACAGATCTGAAGGCAAGATGAAGCCAACATCATGTCTCCGCCTGCACTTTTCTCACAAACCTGCATTTTTCCAGGGACACCCTACTCAACACCGTCTACAGACAGCAGCCAGATCTCTGTCCCTCAGATGTGGTCAAATAAAAGGCCACTTACTGCGACCCATGACAAAGCTAAGTGGTTGACTCTATCCCTCTGTAAGCTGTTGGCTACCGAAATGCTGCCTTTACGCGTAGTGGACACACAGGATTTTACAGACCTTATGTCTGTCGCTGTGCCCCAGTACCAGATGCCCAATCACCACTGCTTCTCCAAGAAAAGCATGCCCGCGCTACACCGGCATGTCGCACACAACATCACCACTTCCTTGAGAAAATCTGTGTGCGACAGGGTGCATTTCAACACAGATACTTGGACCAGTAAGCATAGACAGGGTCATTACATGTCACTGACTGGGCACTGGCAAACTATGGTGAGAGATGGAGAAGGGTCTGCTGTACAAGTCTTGCCGTCCCCACGAGTTGTTTCAATCCTTGTTCTGTATGTAGAAGTTAATACACTGCTTCTGCCTCTTCAACCTCGTGTGGGTCCTCTACCTTTGCGCAAACCCTGTGTGGTCAGGCCACCCTTCCTTGCAACTGCGCACAAGGACTACCACACACCTCCTTACTATGCTGGCAGCAGAGCTCAATGCCATCAGGCGGTCAAAGTTTTACTTTGAAATGTATGGGAAATGTGAGTCACACCGCTATTACAGAGAATAGTAGTCAGGCAGGGTCAAAACATTAATTGAGGAACAGGAACAGAATGGGACGGCCAGGACTTAATCAGAAAACAAGCAGAGGTGAAATGCGTATCGGCCAACAAGGTACATAAACAGCAAGCAGGAAAAGTAGTCAGGTAACAAGCACACAAAATCATAAAACTGAACTGGGGGTAAAATTAACCAGAGGTTCATAGCTATGTCTGGCAGTGGTCTGCAGACAGGATGGGCATAAAAAAGGGTGTGGTGTCTTCCCATTGGTTGTAGCTGAATGATGGTATTTCATCTGTGAGATACCCACCAGCTACATTCAGCCAGAGATTCTGCATCTGTCAAGGTAATGCAGCCCAGTGGGTGAGCATAACCTGCGTCCACCTGCGCCGCTGGCATCGACTACTCTCCCATCATCAGCACTATTCATGAAAGGAACACGTTGTCACCTGGCGACCGGAGTACAAATTGACGGAGCGGACTCCGTTGGTGACTTAACAGCCGTGTGCGGCAATGATGCAAACCTGGCTGCGGGCCATCCTCAGGGCAATGTGACACACGTGCCTTTTATGGCTCACGTGTTGATCCGAATTCTCCAGCAATTTTTAAAACACCATCACGGCCTACATGTCCTTGTGCAGCGGGCACGCTCGCTATGTGCTCACTTCCATCGTGCGCACACAGCAGCTCAACAACTTTCATCACTCCGGAAGTCTTAGGGTCTGGCAGTTAAACGCCGTAAATGCGATGTTCCGACACGCAGGAATTGGAATCTGCACATGTTGCAGCGTGTGTGGCAGCACCGCAGAGCCCTGCTGAAATACGGTAAGACATATAGCCTGGGATAAGTTGATCCAGAGGTGGTGCCGATCACGCTGCTGGAGTGGTGTCAGATCAAGGACCTATGCACCCTGCTACACAGTTTTGAAATGTCGACGAAGATGTTTAGCACTGGCAATGTCATTCTCAGCGTAACAATTCTGGTCATCTACATGATGGAGCACACTGTAATTATTATTCGGAGTCAGGTGTTGGGACAAGAGGAAGGGGAGGAAGTACAGGAGGAGTCATATGCGGAAGGGATAACAAGATCTACGAGGTCCAGATGGTCAGCGGCACCTATGCGGCAGTCATGGTGAGGGAGAGGGATTAACAAGGGCGCATAGTATCAGCAAAAAGTGTTGATGAAAGTGCAGGAGCCCATGAAGAAATGGAGGACGAACTGGCGATGGGCATGGAAGACTCAGCAGATGAGTGAGAGCTTGCTCACATTTCGGTTGTGCGAGGTTGTGGGTAGAGGGCAGAGGAAGGATGCACGATTCTCACCTCTCTGCCACCAACACACCAAGGACTTGGTCCTCCTGGATGCACAAGACACATGAGCGCCTTCTTGCTGCACTACCTACATGACCCTCGGATTGTATGAATTTGAAGTAATCCTGAATACTGGGTTGCCACACTGTTAGATCCCCGGTACAAGACAAAATTTGGCGAACTAATTCCTGCCATAGAAATAGACGCACGTATACAGGAGTATCTGCAGAATGTGGTACGCAATCTTAGATCTACTTTTCCACTAAACACCAGTGCTGCACAGAGTGAATCTCAACACTTTGTCATGGATAGGAGGAAATGGTCTTTTACTTGTCCACATCGGAGGGACCGAGGGATGGCTGCTGTGCTGAGATGGCGTTGAGTACGGTGTCCCTGCACAATTGCACTTTTGGTCATATCCCAAAATGAGTTGAAAAAGGACAGATGCTGTTGGAAAGGGGAACAGGTGTGTTGGAAAGGGGAAAAAAATTTGGGTCCGTGGATTTGGTGGTTAAACAACTGTAACATTTGCTGAAGAAACAACATCTGTTACAGTGGGACTGGCAGATTTGGATAAAGTGGTATATAATCTGTGACCGCTATATAACAAAAATTAATAAGAAAAGAAAGAGAAAGGTATATATCACCTTCAGCAGTCAGTGTCCACCGTGCTCCCAGTTGGAAAAGGAGAGGTTGGCAACTTGAAGGTTTGGTGGAGGATACAGAGCTGTGTGGCTATGAAACTAATAGTAGCCTGAACCGAGTTAGACGCCATTCGGATCTGGAGACTGTGAGCCCTGTTAGCGTCACAGGGTCCACATGCCCACCCAGCCCAGGAACTCCCTGTTAACAACACAGGGGCCATTGAGTACGCTGACCGTGTGCGTAGGGGCCACACCTGTGGACAGCAGGCGCATCAGCAGCAGCAGGCCTGTTAATGCCACTGGGCTGCACAAGCAGGACTGTTAGGACAGGAGCTGGTCTTAACCGTTCTGCGTTACCAACTGTGGTGGTGGCCTGCATCCACCACCCTATCCCTGCCTACCTCTGGCCTAAAGCCGCAATGGGTTCAACACATGGAGGTGTGCTCTTTCGGAGCATAATAGAAGACTGCGCACCTCCTTGTTGGCTCCAGCCCCTTTTATAACCTGGGTCCGCCCCAAACCAGGGTGAACCACAATGCACCTCCTGGAGACAAAAGCAGAGTGACACGTCATGAGTGGCATAACTAGCGTCCTATTTGGAAACGCAACTTCAATGATGACCTCATGGCTGCCATGACCCAAACACCTCACCAGTCATCGTCTGACCATCAATAATGCGGTGACAAGTCATAGGTGTGGGCCTCTGCAAGCCATTTGGGAGGACACCTGATGCCCTGTGGTCTATATGGGACCCCCACATCAGGGCCAGGGCCAAAGAGTTCATTACCGGACCTAGTCTCTGATGCAGGAAGTGCCTGAGCATGCTCAGTAGCATGAAATACAGTCTCTGAAAAAAGACTATCAGCTTTAGCATGGTGTCTAGGCACAAAACAGGACTTAGACCCGGCACAGAATGCAAGCACCTGTGCAAAGAGGCTTTTCACACTTAGTGTGGGAGCATGCGCTGTATCCCGAAATGAAGACTTAGCGTCAGGAATGGCACAGTCAGGCTGAGCATACTCACTAGGCGAAACACTGTAATTATGCTGCAGCTGGGGTACATCGGCACACGCATGCGCACTAGCTGCCTCTCCACACTTAGACGTGGAGGGGAAATTTGTCTTGGAGATGCTGTCTATGAACAGAAGGAAAAGCTAAAGGAAGCCTGACTTTCTATCCCTCCGAATTATGAAATGCAGCAATGAATTCCATGAGTTTGCTATAACATTAGCGTAGCTAAATGTGCATGAGGGTGTGATGTAGAGGTGCTAGAAATAGCTTGTCACCAGTGGGGCACTAATGGAATACAACAGCCAGTTCTATGATGCCACAAAATGGCAGTATTTTGTGCTATCATTATAGCTTATTAAAAACAGAGCACGAGGTTGTCATGCAGAGGTGCTGCACATAGATTTGCAGTAGTGTGAATAGACAAAAGTACAATAGCCACGTTTAGGATACAACTAGGTACACTGAGTGTTTGCTACTATAAATGGCTGAGTTTAAAAAAGTTTGAGTGTGCAATGCAGGCAGACGTGCTGCAAATAACGTTCCAATACTGTGAATTGACAAAAGTACAATAGCCACGTTTAGGATACAACTAGGTACAGTGAGTGTTTGCTAGTATAATGGCTGAGTTTAAAAAAGTTTGAGTGTGCAATGCAGGCAGACGTGCTGCAAATAACGTTCCAATACTGTGAATTGACAAAAGTACAATAGCCACGTTTAGGATACAACTAGGTACAGTGAGTGTTTGCTAGTATAATGGCTGAGTTTAAAAAAGTTAGAGTGTGCAATGCAGGCAGACGTGCTGCAAATAACGTTCCAATACTGTGAATAGACAAAAGTACAATAGCCACGTTTAGGATACAACTAGGTACACTGAGTGTTTGCTACTATAAATGGCTGAGTTTAAAAAAGTTTGAGTGTGCAATGCAGGCAGACGTGCTGCAAATAACGTTCCAATACTGTGAATTGACAAAAGTACAATAGCCACGTTTAGGATACAACTAGGTACACTGAGTGTTTGCTACTATAAATGGCTGAGTTTAAAAAAGTTTGAGTGTGCAATGCAGGCAGACGTGCTGCAAATAACGTTCCAATACTGTGAATTGACAAAAGTACAATAGCCACGTTTAGGATACAACTAGGTACACTGAGTGTTTGCTACTATAAATGGCTGAGTTTAAAAAAGTTAGAGTGTGCAATGCAGGCAGACGTGCTGCAAATAACGTTCCAATACTGTGAATTGACAAAAGTACAATAGCCACGTTTAGGATACAACTAGGTACAGTGAGTGTTTGCTAGTATAATGGCTGAGTTTAAAAAAGTTAGAGTGTGCAATGCAGGCAGACGTGCTGCAAATATCGTTCCAATACTGTGAATAGACAAAAGTACAATAGCCACGTTTAGGATACAACTAGGTACACTGAGTGTTTGCTACTATAAATGGCTGAGTTTAAAAAAGTTTGAGTGTGCAATGCAGGCAGACGTGCTGCAAATAACGTTCCAATACTGTGAATTGACAAAAGTACAATAGCCACGTTTAGGATACAACTAGGTACACTGAGTGTTTGCTACTATAAATGGCTGAGTTTAAAAAAGTTAGAGTGTGCAATGCACGCAGACGTGCTGCAAATATCGTTCCAATACTGTGAATAGACAAAAGTACAATAGCCACGTTTAGGATACAACTAGGTACACTGAGTGTTTGCTACTATAAATGGCTGAGTTTAAAAAAGTTTGAGTGTGCAATGCAGGCAGACGTGCTGCAAATAACGTTCCAATACTGTGAATTGACAAAAGTACAATAGCCACGTTTAGGATACAACTAGGTACACTGAGTGTTTGCTACTATAAATGGCTGAGTTTAAAAAAGTTTGAGTGTGCAATGCAGGCAGACGTGCTGCAAATAACGTTCCAATACTGTGAATTGACAAAAGTACAATAGCCACGTTTAGGATACAACTAGGTACACTGAGTGTTTGCTACTATAAATGGCTGAGTTTAAAAAAGTTTGAGTGTGCAATGCAGGCAGACGTGCTGCAAATAACGTTCCAATACTGTGAATTGACAAAAGTACAATAGCCACGTTTAGGATACAACTAGGTACACTGAGTGTTTGCTACTATAAATGGCTGAGTTTAAAAAAGTTAGAGTGTGCAATGCAGGCAGACGTGCTGCAAATAACGTTCCAATACTGTGAATTGACAAAAGTACAATAGCCACGTTTAGGATACAACTAGGTACAGTGAGTGTTTGCTAGTATAATGGCTGAGTTTAAAAAAGTTAGAGTGTGCAATGCAGGCAGACGTGCTGCAAATATCGTTCCAATACTGTGAATAGACAAAAGTACAATAGCCACGTTTAGGATACAACTAGGTACACTGAGTGTTTGCTACTATAAATGGCTGAGTTTAAAAAAGTTTGAGTGTGCAATGCAGGCAGACGTGCTGCAAATAACGTTCCAATACTGTGAATTGACAAAAGTACAATAGCCACGTTTAGGATACAACTAGGTACACTGAGTGTTTGCTACTATAAATGGCTGAGTTTAAAAAAGTTAGAGTGTGCAATGCACGCAGACGTGCTGCAAATATCGTTCCAATACTGTGAATAGACAAAAGTACAATAGCCACGTTTAGGATACAACTAGGTACACTGAGTGTTTGCTACTATAAATGGCTGAGTTTAAAAAAGTTTGAGTGTGCAATGCAGGCAGACGTGCTGCAAATAACGTTCCAATACTGTGAATTGACAAAAGTACAATAGCCACGTTTAGGATACAACTAGGTACACTGAGTGTTTGCTACTATAAATGGCTGAGTTTAAAAAAGTTTGAGTGTGCAATGCAGGCAGACGTGCTGCAAATAACGTTCCAATACTGTGAATTGACAAAAGTACAATAGCCACGTTTAGGATACAACTAGGTACACTGAGTGTTTGCTACTATAAATGGCTGAGTTTAAAAAAGTTTGAGTGTGCAATGCAGGCAGACGTGCTGCAAATAACGTTCCAATACTGTGAATTGACAAAAGTACAATAGCCACGTTTAGGATACAACTAGGTACACTGAGTGTTTGCTACTATAAATGGCTGAGTTTAAAAAAGTTAGAGTGTGCAATGCAGGCAGACGTGCTGCAAATATCGTTCCAATACTGTGAATAGACAAAAGTACAATAGCCACGTTTAGGATACAACTAGGTACACTGAGTGTTTGCTACTATAAATGGCTGAGTTTAAAAAAGTTTGAGTGTGCAATGCAGGCAGACGTGCTGCAAATAACGTTCCAATACTGTGAATTGACAAAAGTACAATAGCCACGTTTAGGATACAACTAGGTACACTGAGTGTTTGCTACTATAAATGGCTGAGTTTAAAAAAGTTTGAGTGTGCAATGCAGGCAGACGTGCTGCAAATAACGTTCCAATACTGTGAATTGACAAAAGTACAATAGCCACGTTTAGGATACAACTAGGTACACTGAGTGTTTGCTACTATAAATGGCTGAGTTTAAAAAAGTTAGAGTGTGCAATGCAGGCAGACGTGCTGCAAATATCGTTCCAATACTGTGAATAGACAAAAGTACAATAGCCACGTTTAGGATACAACTAGGTACACTGAGTGTTTGCTACTATAAATGGCTGAGTTTAAAAAAGTTAGAGTGTGCAATGCAGGCAGACGTGCTGCAAATAACGTTCCAATACTGTGAATTGACAAAAGTACAATAGCCACGTTTAGGATACAACTAGGTACACTGAGTGTTTGCTAGTATAATGGCTGAGTTTAAAAAAGTTAGAGTGTGCAATGCAGGCAGACGTGCTGCAAATAACGTTCCAATACTGTGAATTGACAAAAGTACAATAGCCACGTTTAGGATACAACTAGGTACACTGAGTGTTTGCTACTATAAATGGCTGAGTTTAAAAAAGTTAGAGTGTGCAATGCAGGCAGACGTGCTGCAAATATCGTTCCAATACTGTGAATAGACAAAAGTACAATAGCCACGTTTAGGATACAACTAGGTACACTGAGTGTTTGCTACTATAAATGGCTGAGTTTAAAAAAGTTAGAGTGTGCAATGCAGGCAGACGTGCTGCAAATAACGTTCCAATACTGTGAATTGACAAAAGTACAATAGCCACGTTTAGGATACAACTAGGTACACTGAGTGTTTGCTAGTATAATGGCTGAGTTTAAAAAAGTTAGAGTGTGCAATGCAGGCAGACGTGCTGCAAATAACGTTCCAATACTGTGAATTGACAAAAGTACAATAGCCACGTTTAGGATACAACTAGGTACACTGAGTGTTTGCTACTATAAATGGCTGAGTTTAAAAAAGTTTGAGTGTGCAATGCAGGCAGACGTGCTGCAAATAACGTTCCAATACTGTGAATTGACAAAAGTACAATAGCCACGTTTAGGATACAACTAGGTACACTGAGTGTTTGCTACTATAAATGGCTGAGTTTAAAAAAGTTAGAGTGTGCAATGCAGGCAGACGTGCTGCAAATATCGTTCCAATACTGTGAATAGACAAAAGTACAATAGCCACGTTTAGGATACAACTAGGTACACTGAGTGTTTGCTACTATAAATGGCTGAGTTTAAAAAAGTTTGAGTGTGCAATGCAGGCAGACGTGCTGCAAATAACGTTCCAATACTGTGAATTGACAAAAGTACAATAGCCACGTTTAGGATACAACTAGGTACACTGAGTGTTTGCTAGTATAATGGCTGAGTTTAAAAAAGTTAGAGTGTGCAATGCAGGCAGACGTGCTGCAAATATCGTTCCAATACTGTGAATAGACAAAAGTACAATAGCCACGTTTAGGATACAACTAGGTACACTGAGTGTTTGCTACTATAAATGGCTGAGTTTAAAAAAGTTTGAGTGTGCAATGCAGGCAGACGTGCTGCAAATAACGTTCCAATACTGTGAATTGACAAAAGTACAATAGCCACGTTTAGGATACAACTAGGTACAGTGAGTGTTTGCTAGTATAATGGCTTAGTTAAAATGAGTTTGAGTGTGCAATGCAGGCAGACGCGCTATGCAAATGTCTTTGCACTAGTGGGACTATAGCAAAGTCCAATAGCCACGTATAGGATGCCACTAGGTACACTGAGTGTTTGCTAGTATAATGGCTTGGTTTTAATGAGTTGGAGTGTGCAATGCAGGCAGACGCGCTCTGCAAATGTCTTTGCACTAGTGGGACTATAGCAAAGTCCAATAGCCACGTATAGGATGCCACTAGGTACACTGAGTGTTTGCTAGTATAATGGCTTGGTTAGAATGAGTTGTAGTGTGCAATGCAGGCAGATGTGCTCTGCTAATGTCTTTGCACTAGTGGGACTATAGCAAAGTCCAATAGCCACGTATAGGATGCCACTAGGTACACTGAGTGTTTGCTAGTATAATGGCTTAGTTAAAATGAGTTTGAGTGTGCAATGCAGGCAGACGCGCTATGCAAATGTCTTTGCACTAGTGGGACTATAGCAAAGTCCAATAGCCACGTATAGGATGCCACTAGGTACACTGAGTGTTTGCTAGTCTAATGGCTTGGTTAGAATGAGTTGTAGTGTGCAATGCAGGCAGATGTGCTCTGCTAATGTCTTTGCACTAGTGGGACTATAGCAAAGTCCAATAGCCACGTATAGGATGCCACTAGGTACACTGAGTGTTTGCTAGTATAATGGCTTAGTTAAAATGAGTTTGAGTGTGCAATGCCGGCAGACGCGCTATGCAAATGTCTTTGCACTAGTGGGACTATAGCAAAGTCCAATAGCCACGTATAGGATGCCACTAGGTACACTGAGTGTTTGCTAGTATAATGGCTTGGTTTTAATGAGTTGGAGTGTGCAATGCAGGCAGACGCGCTCTGCAAATGTCTTTGCACTAGTGGGACTATAGCAAAGTCCAATAGCCACGTATAGGATGCCACTAGGTACACTGAGTGTTTGCTAGTATAATGGCTTGGTTAGAATGAGTTGTAGTGTGCAATGCAGGCAGACGCGCTCTGCAAATGTCTTTGCACTAGTGGGACTATAGCAAAGTCCAATAGCCACGTATAGGATGCCACTAGGTACACTGAGTGTTTGCTAGTATAATGGCTTGTTTAGAATGAGTTGTAGTGTGCAATGCAGGCAGACGCGCTCTGCAAATGTCTTTGCACTAGTGGGACTATAGCAAAGTCCAATAGCCACGTATAGGATGCCACTAGGTACACTGAGTGTTTGCTAGTATAATGGCTTAGTTATCAGTTGGAGTGTGCAGAGGACAAGAGGGTACAGTGGCAGGATTGTGGTGCTCTGGGTAGAGGAATGGAAGCCTGCCTTTCTATTCCCTCCTAATGGTGAAATGCAGGTAGGAAATCCCTGACCTGGGCTACACAGACGCTGTTGCTGTTTGCAGGACCTGTCACCTATGGCTCTCTGACCCTGCCGGTTGGAGCCCTTAAAAGGACTGCTATAAAGTGCTCTCCCTAAGCTGTCTAACGCTGTGTATGCAGCGCATACAGCTGTATCGGCTATAGGACTCAGGAAGACGGAGCTGCGACAGTGATGTCTGACACCAAAGACGCAGAAGGCAGATAATGGCGTCCGTGAAGAAAATGTCCGGTTTTATAATGCAGGGACATGTGACATGCAGATCCTATCACACATGCCGTTGCTTCTCTGGCTCAAAGTCCACTTAGCTGTGTGTGTGTCTGGGATTGGCTGACATGCTGGCCCGCCCCACAAGACGCGCGCACTTAGGGAAGGAAGACAAGAAAAAAAAAAAAAAAAAATGGCGATCGCCATTATAGAAACAGCAGTGATCTGAAGGCGCTGTTCACGCACACTATACACTGAAATGTGATAATAGTTTGATTCACAGAGTGACTTACACTATTACAGCAGAAACCAAGCTATGATTTAGCTGTTTTTTGGCTGCTAGAACCGTTCTCGAACGTTTCTAGAACTACCGAGCTTTTGCAAAAAGCTCGAGTTCTAGTTCGATCTAGAACATGCCCCAAAATCACTCGAGCCGCGAACTGGAGAACCACGAACCACGAACCGCGCTCAACTCTAGTCTTAATAAGTATAGAAATACATGTAAAAATTATAACTTCATCAAGAAGAACCTACATCAACAATCCTGATATATTTTGCTAATTCTGTGGAGACTACATGGCTGAAAAACAAAGAAATGTCACAAATTTTGTGCATCGACTATACCTGACTTATTTTTGAGTACAGCTTGGAGACTAGGATAAGTCTTGGGCTCCATATAAGGTTTGCAAAACATGTGTAGAGTACCAATGACAAGGGGCAAATGGTGAAGAAAAAGTTTAAACTCTTGTGTGCCAATGATATGGACAGAACCGAAAAACCACCATGATGATTGTTATTTTTGTGTTGTGAAGATTAAATACTTTACTCTTTATAAGAAAACTCAGTGGAATTATCCTGATTTGGAATCAGGAATCAATATGGAATACAATTCAATCTCATATGTAAATAAAAATGGTTTTACTGAATCATTTGCTTGTCTAGCAAAAAACAAGCCACCATTCAGCTCTGTCAGCAAACAAAATTTAAAAAGCTATAGCTCACAGAATACTGCCATGGGAAAACATTTTTTTTTGCTATAAAACAGTTTTTATTGTATGTTATGGAAGGTGAGTGTACAGCTCTTTCCGCAGAGTGCTGGTGCTGTGTGGTGGTGGTTTTGGGTCAGTGGGGCGGTGTGGCCTGGAGTCTGGGGACTCTGCCTTGCAGCATGGGTATTGTGAGGCACCAGGTCACCCACCCTGCTCGTGCATTGTCGCTGCTACAGCGGTTGGTGCACATTGCCGCACTTCTTAGGCATAGAGTAGGGATCCATTCAGAGGTTCATCCTGACATGGCAGGGGCTTCATACAGTCTGATCATAATGTTGAACTAAGAATCTCATGTTCTAGTATTTATTTTTTGCCTAGCGGCTTTAGATCAAAGTATGATTTTGGGATGTGTGATTCATGTCTTTTTCTTCCAAGTTTGCTAGTTTTGTTGTTATAGATGTGGCAAACAATAAAAAAATAAATATGATATCGTTGTAATCGTACTGACCTGAAGAACAAAGCATCTCATCATTTTTATGGCACAACAAATGGCATCAAACAAATAATCCTGAATTGCTATTTCTTAATGATTCTGCCTCATAAAAATCAGAAAAGAAAGCAAAAACTTTGTGAATAAATGTATTCTGAGGCCCTCCTGTACATGTCATACAGAGTGTATTGCAATCCTTCCTTTAAATTCTTGCTAGGCCTTCCACTTAATCCAAAAGCTTTACTACTATAGGATTCCCACTATCATTAAAACTGTGAAAAAATGTATTTTGAGGCCCTCCTCTACATTTCTTCCAGCGTGTATTGCAATCCCTCTGTTACATTTTTGCTAGGCTTTGCACTTAGTGCATAGGCTTTGCCACTGTAGGAGTCCCACTGTTTTTTAAATTGTCAAAAAATGTATTGTGATACCCTTCTTTATGAGTCTTCCATAGTGTATGCATCTCTCCTTTACATTTTTGCTAGGACTTGCACTTAGTGGACAGGATTTACACTGTAGAATTTCAACATATATTGCAATCCCTTATTTAAATTTTTTGGTAAACCTTAAGGCCCCCTTTACACGCAACAATGTATCTAACGATATATCGCCGGGGTCATGGATTCTGTGACGCACATCCGACATCGTTAGCGACGTCGTTGCATGTGACACCAACGAGTGACTGTTAACGATGGAAAATACTCACCAAATTGTCCATCGTTGACACGTCGTTCATTTTCAAAAAATTGTTGATTGTTGAGGACGCAGGTTGTTCGTCATTCCTGTGGCAATACACATCGCTATGTGTGACACCTCGGGAACGACAAACTACAGCTTACCTGTGGCCACCGGCAATGAGGAAGGAAGCAGGTAGGCGGGATGTTACGGCCGCTCACCTCTGCCCCTCCGCTTCTATTGGGTGGCTGCTTAGTGATGCCGCTGTGACGCCGCACGAACCACCCCCTTAGAAAGGAGGCGGTTATCTGGCCACAGCGACTTCGCTAGGCAGGTAAGTCTGTGTGATGGCTCCTAACGATATTGTGCGCCACGGGCAGCGATTTGCCTGTGACGCACAAATGACGAGGGCGGGTACGCTCGTTATGATATCGCTAGCGATATCGCTGCGTGTGACGGGGCCTTTACACCCAATGCATACCATTACTACTGTAAGAGTCCACACTTCTTAAAATTTTCAAATAAACTTATTCTTAGGCCTTTCTTTACATGTCTTTCAGGGTGTTTTGCAATCTCTCCATTAAATTTTTACTAGGCTTTATCACTGGTTTAAAACTTTTCATTTTTTTTTATCTGAGGCTATCCTCTGCATATCTTAAAAAGTGTTCTGCAATCTGTCCTTTAATTTTTTGCTAGTCCTAGCAGTTGGTGTATAGGATTTACCACTATAGGATTTCAACTCTTTTTTTTACATTTGTCACAAAATGTATTCTGAGGCCCTCCTCTTTGTGTCTTTCAGGATGTATTTCAATCTCTCCTTTAAATTTGTACTAAGCCATGCAGTTAGTGCATAGGCTTTACAACTGTAGCAGTTCCACTATTTTTAAATTTGTGGGAAAATTATTATGAGGCCTTCCTCTATGTGTCTTCTAGGGTTTATTGTAAGCCCTTCTTTAATTTTTTGCTAGCCCTTGTAATTAGTGCACTTTACCACTGTAGGAATCCCTCTCTTTTTAGAATTTTCAAAAAATATATTCAGAGGCCCTCCTCTACTTGTGTATTGCAAATCCTTCTTTACATTTTGCTAGGCTTTACTACTGTTGGGAGTCCCACTCCATTTTGACAAAAAAATGTAGCTGAGGTCCACCTCTATCTGTCTTCCAAAGTGTATTGCAACTCTTCCTTTAACTTGTTGCTAAGCCTTGAAATTAATGCATACCCTTTACCACTCTAAGTGTCCCACTCTTTTTAAAATTGCAAAAAATATATTCAGAATCCCTCTTCTATGTGTCTTTTGGGGTGTATTGCAATTCCTTTTTTTAAATTTTGCTAGGCTTTACCACTGTTGGGAGTCCCACTCCATTTTGAGAAAAAAAGTTAATCTGAGGCCCTCCTCTATATGTCTTCCAAAGTGTATTGCAACTTATTAATGCATAGGCTGTACCACTGTAGGAGTTCCTTTCTTTTTGGAATTGTCAAAAAATGTATTCAGATGCCCTCCTCTACAAGTCTTCTAGGGTGTATTGCAATTCTTCTTTTAAATTTTGCTAGACTTTACTACTGTTGGGAGTCTCACTCCATTTAGCCAAAAATGTTTATCTGTCTTCTAAAGTATATTGCAATTCCTCCTTTAACTTTTTGCTAGGCCTTGCAATTAGTGCATATGCTTTACCACTTTAGGAGTCTTACTCTTTTTAAAATTATCCAAAAATTTATTCTGAGGCCTTCGTTTATGTATCTTCCAGGGTGTATTGCAATGCCTTAGTTACATTTTTGCTAGGCTTTGCAATAAGTGCATATCCTTTACCACTGTAGCAGTCCCATTCTTTTTAAAATTGTCAAACAATGTATATTAAAGCTATGTTCACACAGTGCATTTTTGCAGTGTTTTTTTTCTGACCAAAATCTGATCTTGTGGCAGTATGTCTTCTGGGAGTCATATGCGGTTTTGGTGCTTTGTGGTGTTTTTGCAGCAGTTTTGCAGTGTTTTTTTTATACTGTGGGTG
The DNA here is from genome assembly GCF_048569485.1 of Anomaloglossus baeobatrachus. Taxonomy (NCBI): domain Eukaryota; kingdom Metazoa; phylum Chordata; class Amphibia; order Anura; family Aromobatidae; genus Anomaloglossus; species Anomaloglossus baeobatrachus. The sequence goes on from NC_134362.1 coordinate 150,291,127, forward strand.
ATTTTCAGTGCAAAACCATGGCAAAACTGCTGCAAAGAATTGGCATGTTCATTTTTTGAAAAATGCTGCAAAAACGCAGGAAGGTTGACAAAACAGGAAAAGTCCGAAGGTGATTTGTGTGTGTGTCCATGAGATTTCTGAAATCTCATAGACTTTTCTGGGACTGTAAAAAAGACACATTTTTATTAGCATGGATTTGCATAAAACCAAAAACCATGCTAAAAATGCTGCAAAAAATGCTGCAAAAATGTCCTGTGTAAACATAGCCTAAAGTTCTCTTTTTGTCTTCCAGGGTGAATTGCAATATCTCTTTTAAATTTAAAGAAAAATGGTGAAAAACAGTAAAAAGTGGCCTATCTCTTAAGGCTATGTTTTTTTGCTGCTTTTTTTTTTGCAGCATTTTTTCACGAGTTCTGTGCAAATTAAAAGCTCATTATTACAGCACCAGCAAAAGATAGGAGATTGTATAAATCTAATACACACAATTGTTTTTTATTCCTGACTATAATGAAAAACTGCTGCCCTTTTGAAAGAAGCTGTCTATCGATTCTCTCAGTGTGTTTGCACTGTTTTTTCAACATTAAAATCAATAAGGAAGTGCAAAAGTGCAGCAAAAATGTAACATGTGAACATAGCTTAAGGGGTGTACGAGGCATTATTTTACTTCTCTTTTTTAGTTTGCCACATATACATATCATTATACAGGAAAGAATGTTTAATAGAGATGAGCGAGCCTCTAGAGGCTCAACTTCAGTTTGGTTCGTCAAACGGAGGCCGCGTTCGAGTTCGGTTCGGCAAACTGTTCGCAGAACCTCTCGAACCTCATTGAAACCAATGGGAGGCCAAAACAAACATATAAAAACACATTATAAATGTACTCATACAGTTAATAAACATTGCCATAACACTTACCCGTCCCCACGATGCGTCCTGCACTTTGTCTCCCGCCACTTTTCCTTCCGATTATCGCTGCGTCCTCCCGGTAACCCGCACTGATGACAGGACCTTCCGTGATGTCAAAAAAAGCATGGGACCAGGCACATGTCTATTATCTCATTGGCTACAGACTGGTCACATGGCTTTGACGTCATGCTAGGTCCTCTCAGTGCATCTCTCCAGTACGCGGTGATCGTTTGTGTATCTCCATGTACCGGTGACATGCTCTGGCACACGGTCGACTCTCCATTCTGCTTCCCCATTCCATTATTCACCGGCTGCCACAGACGGTCAATAATGGAGATCACCGTTGCTATAGCAATGCGCCTGTCAGCGGTGACATCACTGCTTACAGGCAGCAGCTTCTGGTCACTCACGGAGTGAAAAGACTGCACAGGAACAGCAGCGTCTTCCTCCCATGCAGCGCTGATGATGTATTAGAGCTGCATGGGTTGAAGGAGAAAGAAGACAGAAGAGCAGGATCGTGGAGGGATAAGAAGGAGTAATAAACATGGAGTCTCTAAGTGTGCTGTGTATTTATTTCTATTAAAGTATTTTTTCTCTGTGTGGTGTCTTTTTTTTTAACCCTTTATTGGAGATTCTTAATGGCTGGGTCAAACTTGCCTGACATTAAGAATCTCTGACTTAATGCTAGCTAGTAAAACAAAGCTAGTATTAACTCATAATTACCCAGGAAGCCGCCCGGCTCCAGGGCTGTTGGAAGAGTTGGATACAGCACCAGATGATGGCGCTTCTATGAAAGCGCCATTTTCTGGGGTGGCTGCGGACTGCAATTCGAAGCAGAGGGGCCCAGAAAGCTCGTGCTAACCTGTGCTGAAGATTCCAATCCCCAGCTGCCTAGTTGTACCTGGGCACAAAAATGGGGCGAAGCCCACGTCATTTGTTTTTTAATTATTTCATGAAATTCGTGAAATAATTATAAAAAACGGGCTTCCCTATATTTTTTGTTCCCAGCCGGGTACAAATAGGCAGCTGGGGGTTGGGGGCAGCCGTACCTGCCTGCTGTATCTGGCTAGCATACAAAAATATGGCAAAGCTCATGTCATTTTTTTTGGTGGGCAAAAAACTCCTGCATGCAGTCCTGGATGGAGTATTCTGAGCCTTGTAGTTCTGCAGCTGCTGTCTGCTCTCCTGCATACATTAGTGAATGGAGCATGTTGAGCCTTGTCGTTCTGCAGCTGCTGTCTGCTCTCCTCCATACAGACAGACAGCAGCTGCATAACTACAAGGCTCAGCATACTCGATCCAGAACTGTATGCAGGAGTTTTTTGCCCCCCCAAAAAATTATGTGGGCTTCGCCATGTTTTTGTATGCTAGCCAGGTACAGCAGGCAGCTACGGGCTGCCCCCAACCCCCAGCTGCCTATTTGTACCCGGCTGGGAACAAAAAATATAGGGAAGCCCTTTTTTTAATAATTATTTCATGAATTTCATGACATAATTAAAAAACAAATGACGTGGGCTTCGCCATATTTTTGTATGCTAGCCAGGTACGGCAGGCACCTACGGGCTGCCCCCAACCCCCAGCTGCCTATTTGTACCCAGCTGGGAACCAAAAATATAGGGAAGCTCGTGTTTTTCAATTATTTCACTTATTACATGAAATAATTAAAAAACAAATGACTTGGGCTTCGCCATATTTTTGTGTCCAACCAGGTACAACTAGGCAGCTGGGGATTGGAATCCACAGCACAGGTAGGCCTGAGCTTTCTGGTCCCCTCTGCTGCCAACTACAGTCTGCAGCTGCCCCAGAAAAGGGCGCTTTTATAGAAGCGCCATCTTCTGGCGCTGTATCCAACTCTTCCAGCTGCCCTGGTGACGGGTGGCTCTCTGGGTAATAATGGGGTTGGGGCTAGCTGTATATTATCAACTGGCCCTAAGCCCGAAATTCATGGTGTCACGCCAATATAGACATGGCCACCATGAATTTCTAGTACTTATAAAAAAAAACACAACACACAGAAAAATATTTTTATTATAAATAAAACACAACACAATTAGTGACTCCATCTTTATTGAAATAAAGAACCCCCCTCCGCAGTAATCCTGGGTCAAGGATCCCGCGCTGTCCAATCCGGATCCAATATCATCTGATTGGTTTTCTGGAAGGCAAAGCGATCAGATGATGTGTCAGGTTCAAGGGCCTGAATCACATGACACAGCAGCTGATTGTATAAACGGCTTTTATACAATCAGCTCATGCATCAGTGCAAAAAAAACAAAAACAAACTACACACTTCGGTGCAGACTCCTGTCCGACGGCATCAGTTGATAGTTTAGCTGGCCGGGCAATAAAAAGCCGGCCTCACCGCTCGACTTATAGTGTCAGCTGATTCCGTCAGGTGACCGCATCAGCTGATCATCGCCAGGTCTGAGAAAGAGAGAGAGAAAGAAGAGAGAGAGAAAGAGAGAGAGAGAGAAAGAAAAGAGAGCGAGAGAGAGAAAGAGAGAAAGAAGAGAGAGAGAAAGAGAGAGAAGAAAATGAGAGAAAGAGAGAAAGAAGAGAGAGAGAAAGAGAGAAAGAAGAGAGAGAGAAAGGAGAGAAAGAAAGGAGAGAGAGAAAGGAGAGAAAATAAAGGAGAGAGAGAAAGGAGAGAGAGAAAGGAGACAAAGAGAGAGAGAGAAAGAGAGAGAGAAAGAGAGAGAGAAAGAAAGGAGAGAAAAGAAAGGAGAGAGAGAAAGGAGAGAGAGAAAGGAGAGAAAGAGAGAGAGAAAGAAAGAAAGGAGAGAGAGAAAGGAGAGAGAGAGAAAGGAGAGAGAGGTAAAGGAGAGAAAGAAAGGAGAGAAAGAAAGGAGAGAGAGAAGAGAGAGAAAGAAAGGAGAGAAAGAAAGGAGCGAGAGAAAGGAGAGAGAGAGAGAAAGGAGAAAGAGAGAAAGTAATGGAGAGAAAAAGAGAAAGAAAGGAGAGAGAGTGAGAGAAAGGAGAGAAAAAAAGGAGAGAGAGAAAGGAGAGAAAGAAAGGAGAGAGAGAAAGGAGAGAGAAAGGAGAGAGAGAGAAACGAGAGAGAGAAAGAAAGGAGAGAGAGAAAAGATTGAGAGAGAGAAAGGAGAGAGAGAGAGAGAGCTCACAGATGATGTCCGGCTCCTCCCCTCAGTGCATAATTAAGTTATAATTATAAATAAAAAATATTTACCGGGACTTGAACTCGCGACCTAATTTTTCTTATGCGAGCATTTTATCCACTCAGCTACTGGATCTAATGATAAAGATAGGCAGATTTGGTAATCTTGACTTCTGCACTGCATTAAATTCTTCACTGGGACGGCCGAGACTAGAACTCGCGACCTAATGCTTCATACGCGAGCTCTCTATCAACTGAGCTATTGATAAAGATAGGCAGATTTTGTAATCTTGAAGCCTGCAGTGCTGGCTGAAGTCTCTGCTGACAGCGCAATTCACTTCATTGCTACGTGGACCTGATACAGCGCGATGGTGTTCTACGGTGCTGCTACATCTTCAGGGAGCAGAGCTGACAGTGTCATGTGGATTACGTCGGATCTGGAGGCGTATTTGGTGATTAATAAAGGGGTGAAACTGTGTTTTTTTGTCTTTTGTTCCAAATAAAGGATTTTTCGCGGTGTGTTTATTTACTTTCACTTTCAGGTTGATCATAGAAGGTGTCTTGGGGAGACGCCTGGCATGATCAACCCCGTTATTACCCTGATTGCCACTGCACCAGGGCAATATGGGATGAGCTGGGTAGAGTCCAAGACTGTCGCATCTAATGGATGCGGCTATTCCGGCCGGCTGCTGAGTGATATTGTTAGGGTGGTTGGCTCCCAATAACGTGGTGCTCTCCATCCTAACAATACCAGCCTCCAGCCTTACGGCTTTATCCTGGCTTATATCAAATATGGGGGAACCGCATATTTTTTTTTTTTATTATTATTTATTTATTTATTTTACTGCACGATATAGACCTGCCCGCCGGCGGCTGTGATTGGTTGCAGTGAGACAGCTGTCACTCAGCTTGGGGATGTGTCTGACTGCAACCAATCATAGGCGCTGGTGGGCGGGGAAAGCACGGAATAACTAATTGACTAATGAAGCGGTAGCCATTTTCTAAAGAGGAAAAGACACCACAGATTTGTGACAGACATGGAGCGAGGCGCCCATGATCGGTGAGTAGGAAAGGGAGAGGGATTGTGCTGGGGACGCAGGACGCATGCAGATAGCAACATGTGCACATAGCCCTACTGTGAAAAACCACGTTTATGTTGATCGAACCTAACTCGAACTGTCGAGCTTTTAGCAAAAAGCTCGAGTTCGAGTTCGATCTCGAGCACCCCCCAAAATCACTCGAACATGAAATTGGCGAACCTTGAACATCGCTCAACTCTAATGTTTACTAACTTTTTTTTCATGTAAAATCAATGTTATCTTCAGTTTTGTATGTTTATTGTCACTCTATAAAAGTGGTGTGATATGTTGACATCATTGTTCCCAGCAGCAACCTGGCTGGGAGTCCGAGAAGCTTTCATACATCTTATCTTCTCCATGCTGTTTCCATTCCTTTTAAGCACTGTTTCCATCAATTTCAGTAATTTTACTGCCCGTCCAGACCTCCTGGGAGTGTATGCAGGAAAAATGCTTGAGTTTCCCATTTTCTAGCATTATACTCGTTACTCAAGTCGAGCCCGTCAAAGTGTCCTACCTGTTTGTTCAAGTAATGAGCACTCAAGTATTTTAATGCTCACTCATCACTAAGAATTATTATTAATTATTATAATTAAAAGCTTGCTATTCACATTGATTTTCAATACTGCTGTCAAACACTATCTTCACAGGTTATTTGGTGTTTAATAGGTTTATCTCCTTATTTTAATTGATAAGATTTTAGCTTTGATGTCATCTCATTATTCAGATTCACCACAAATGGTTGCTGCATTCTCTGCTTCTGCTTTTATATAGCCTGTGATTTTTCCTCCAGATTGGCTGTGCTGTACCATGTGATGTGTTTGCTGCCATGTATTCTGGGAAAACACATTCAGTTGCACCAGGGATCATGTGAGCCTTGTTTGCTTCATGCAATCTTCCACAATATGTAGAATGTAGATGGTCATGAAGCAAATCTTAAACTGAATTTGCCAAGTTAAGCTAATTGCTAAATATGTTAAATAAATTCACTTTGCATTGAATCAATATGTTCATCTCTAATTGAAACTGACCTAAAATGTTTGTGTGTATGTGTATGAGCTTGTAAAAAGAACAATCATCCAAAATTCATCCACAAAAAATAATTGATTTCTATTTTCTATTCCATATGGCATCTGTATGACATGGGTTTTTAAAAGTCAGGTGTTATTAAAATTTAAGATACCAAATACTGTTTCTTATGTAAAAGAATTGCAATGTATCCATTAAAATCAGGTGTCATATGTAGAGATGAGCGAACCGGCCGTGGTTCGGCTCGAGTTCGGTTCGTCGAACGGAGGTCTCGTTCGAGTTCAGTTCGGCGAACGTTCGACGAACCGAACTCGAACCGCATAGGAAACAATGGCAGGCAATCACAAACACATAAAAACACCTAGAAAACACCCTCAAAGGTGTCCAAAAGGTGACAAACAACTCACAACACAACACAAACACATGGGAAAGTGACAAGGACATATACTCATGCGAAAACAAAAGAGCTGGACAAGGAAAAAGAGGAGGAGACACAGATATATGAGTATATGCAAGGAAACATCGATGCCATTACTGTGCAACTTGAGCCCTGCTCATTTTAGGCTTCCAATCTGGATAAATTGCCTCAGCTTGCCACGTACACCTTGGGGATCTTGTCGTGTCCTGCAGCCAGCGTTCTCTCGGAACCTGTCTTCAGTGCTGCTGGGGGTCTGCTGGCAGATAAGCACACGTGTCTGTCCACTGACAATGTGGACATGGCTCTCAGAGGACTTTTCTTCCCCTGGGTCAGCCAGGGGAGGCCAAAGGCACGCGTATTTTTGAGAGTGCTTCATGCAAAACATCTTTTTCTTTTTCAAAAGGGGGGTCAACTGATGCCAGTCAAGTGGGGTGTGTGTTGCCCAATTAGTGGAAATGAGGGAGACTGTGGTTAGAGTCCCCTCGCTTTTGAAAAAAGAACCAAGATGAACAAGTCATGGCTCTCAGAGGACTTTTCTTCCCCTGGCTCAGCCAGGGGAGCTGAAAGGCACGCGTATTTTTGAGAGTGCTTCATGCAAAGCATCTTTTTCATCTTGAAGATGGGGGTCAACTGATGCCAGTCAAGTGGGGTGTGTGTGGCCCAATTAGTGGAAACGAGGGAGACTGTGGTTGGAGTCCCCTCGCTTTTGAAAAAACAACCAAGATGAACAAGTCATGGCTCTCAGAGGACTTTTCTTCCCCTGGCTCAGCCAGGGGAGCTGAAAGGCACGCGTATTTTTGAGAGTGCTTCATGCAAAGCATCTTTTTCATCTTTAAAATGGGGGTCAACTGATGCCAGTCAAGTGGGGTGTATGTGGCCCAATTAGTTGAAACGAGGGAGACTGTGGTTGGAGTCCCCTCGCTTTTGAAAAAAGAACCTATCCTCGGATCCAAGGACGAATACCCGTTCCTATTGATACATGTAGGAACAAACGACACGGCAAGAAATGATCTACCAACTATTTGTGAAGACTTTGAAATCCTGGGGAAGAAAATAAAGGAACGGAACGTACAGGTTGTTTTCTCATCCTCCCAGTCGATGGCCATGGTGTCAGAAGATGGAACAGGATATTAGGTTTGAACAACTGGCTACGACGATGGTGCCAGCAGCAAGGATTTGGATTGTTGGACTATGAAGTGAATTACCTCTACGATGGACTTCTCGCAAGAGACGGGATACACCTCACAAAACCTGGGAAACACACGTTCGCCAGAAGGCTTGCCACACTCATCAGGAGGGCTTTAAACTAGAAGAAGATGTGATGGGAGAAAAAACAGCAGACAAGAACATGCAGCAGAAGGACAAACTAATCAAGGATACTATATGCCGTAAAGAGGACCCAAGACAGGGTACTAAGAAGGAAGCTAAGAAAAGGGGAGCAAAACTTCTTTCTTGCATGCTGACCAATGCAAGAAGCCTGACCGATAAGATGGAAGAACTGGAGCTGGTAATGTATGAGCAAAATACGACATAGTAGGAATAACTGAGACATGGTTAGATGACAGTTATGACTGGGCGGCTAACCTGCAAGGATATGAATTGTTTAGGAGGGATCGTAAAAAAAGGAAAGGGGGTGGAGTCTGTCTATATATAAAGTCCAGTTTAAAGCCCAGACTAAGAGAAGATATTCAAGAGGGAAATGAAGAGGTGGAGTCTCTATGGGTGGCGATACAAGAAGGGAAAACTAATAAAATCCTCATAGGGGTTTGTTATAAGACACCAAATATAACAGAAACCACTGAAAATGTATTATTGAAACAAATAGACAAAGCAGCAAATCACAATGAGGTGATTATTATGGGGGACTTCAACTACCCCAATATAGACTGGGAAACTGAAACCTGCGTATCTCAGAAAGGAAACCGGCTTCTGTCAGTAACTCAGGATAATTATCTGTCCCAACTTGTGCCGGGCCCAACTAGAGGGGCAGCCCTTCTCGACTTAATTTTAAGCAACAGGCCAGATAGAATAACAGACGTATGAGTGGATGGGCACCTAGAGAATAGTGACCACAATATAATACAATTCCACTTGTCCTTCAGTAAGGTTCCTTGGAGGGGGGTTACAAAAACGCTGAATTTCAGGAAAGCAAAGTTTGATCAGCTTAGAGAAGACCTTCGCCAAATTGATTGGGACAATGTCCTCAAAAATGGGAGCACAGAAAAAAAGTGGGAAATTTTTAAATCGGTATTAAACACCCACTGCGAGCGAGCCATACCATACGGAAATAAAAGGGCTAGGAACAGGAGAAAACCAATGTGGCTAAATAAGGATGTAAAAGGGGCAATGAATAATAAGAAAAAGGCATTTAAAAAGCTAAAACAAGAAGGCAGCGAGGAAGCATTAAAAATATATAGAGAAAAAAATAAAATGTGTAAAAAACAAATACATTTAGCAAAAGTAGAAACTGAGAGACTCATTGCTAAGGAAAGCAAAACAAATCCCAAACTATTCTTTAATTATATAAACAGAAAAAAGATTAAAATTGATGGTGTTGGCCCTTTAAAGAATAATGAGGGTAAAATCATAGAAAGCGATGTGGGAAAAGCAAATGTTTTAAATACTTTTTTCTCAACTGTGTTCACACAGGAAAAGCATATGCCACGGGAAATGCAGAGTGATCATGTAAACGCTTCATTAAGTATGACCTGCCTAACCCAGGAAGAAGTGCAGAACCGACTTATTAACATTAAAATTGACAAACCACCAGGCCCTGATGGCATTCACCCTCGGGTATTAAGGGAGTTAAGTAATGTGATTGACAGGCCTCTATTCCTTATATTTAAAGACTCTATAGAAACTGGGTCTGTTCCACTGGGTTGGCGGCTAGCAAATGTGGTACCAATATTCAAAAAAGGGTGTAAAAGGGAAACTGGAAACTATAGGCCGGTAAGCTTAACATCTGTTGTGGGTAAAATGTTTGAAGGGTTTTTAAGGGATACTATTATGGAATGTCTCAATGTTAATAATTGTTTAACTCCATATCAACATGGATTTATGAAGGATCGCTCTTGTCAAACTAACCTGATCAGCTTCTATGAAGATGTAAGCTCTCACATGGACCGAGGAGAATCATTGGATGTCATTTATCTCGACTTCGGTAAAGCATTTGACACTGTCCCACATAAAAGACTGCTAAGTAAAATGAGAAAGCTTGGGCTCGGGGAAAATGTGTGTAGATGGGTAGGTAGCTGGCTTAGTGGTAGAAAACAAAGAGTGGTTATTAATGGCACATGCTCAGATTGGGCCAGGGTTACTAGTGGGGTGCCACAGGGATCTGTATTGGGCCCCCTACTATTTAATATATTTATTAATGATCTGGTGGATGGTTTACAAAGTAAAATATCAGTATTTGCAGATGATACAAAACTATGTAAGGTAGTTAACACAAAGGAGGACAGTTTGCAACTACAGATGGATTTGAGTAAATTGGAGAATTAGGCTGAAAAATGGCAAATGAGGTTTAACACAGATAAGTGTAAGGTTATGCATGTGGGAAGGAGAAACAGATGCTACGATTACTTACTAAATGGGAAACCGCTGGGGAAATCAGACATGGAAAAAGACTTAGGCATCTTAGTCAATAAGAATCTAAATTGGAGTGCCCAATGTCAGGCAGCAGCCAACAAAGCAAATAGGGTGATGGGATGCATTAGAAGAGGTCTGGGGGCACGAGATGAAAACATCATTCTCCCTCTGTACAAATCACTCGTCAGACCACACTTGGAGTATTGTGTGCAATTTTGGGCACCGGTGCTCAAGAAAGACATTACTGAACTTGAAAGGGTTCAGAGGCGGGCTACTAAAATAATAAATGGAGTGAGTGCATTACAATACACAGAAAGGTTATCAAAATTAGGTCTATTTACTCTAGAAAAGAGAAGACTTACAGGAGACCTAATAAATATGTACAAATATATCAGAGGGCCATATAGAGATCTCTCCCATGATCTGTTTGTACCAAGGACTATGACAAGAACAAGGGGGCATTCTCATCGATTGGAGGAAAGAAAATTCCTACATCAGCATAGAAGAGGGTTCTTCACGGTAAGAGCAGTGAGGCTCTGGAACTCTCTTCCCGAGGAAGTGGTGATGGCCAACTCACTGAATGAGTTTAAGAGAGGAATGGATGCTTTTCTTGATAGCAAAAGTATAGAAGGTTATAAATAGCATAATCTTACAGGTAGATAGAAGAGCGACCTAGATTATTAGAGGAATGGGTGGGCTGCAACACCAAGACAGGTTATTAAACTTGGGGTTATTTAATTTGGAAAAACAAAGGCTTAGGGGGGATCTAATCACAATGTATAAACATATGAGGGGACAGTACAGAGACCTTTCCAAAGATCTCTTTACACCTAGGCCTGCGACTGGAACATGGGAGCATCCGCTACGTCTCGAGGAAAGAAGGTTTAATCATAACCACAGACGAGGATTCTTTACTGTACAAGCAGTGAGACTATGGAACTCTCTGCCGCATGGTGTTGTAATGAGTGATTCACTACTAACATTTAAGAAGAGCCTGGATGCCTTTCTTGAAAAATATAATATTACCAGTTATGTATATTAGATTTTATGACAGGGTGTTGATCCAGGGAACTAGTCTGATTGCCGTACGTGGAGTCAGGAAGGAATTTTTTTCCCCATTGGAGCTGTTTGACACATTGGGGGTTTTTTGCCTTCCTCTGGATCAACATGTTAGGCTACGGGTTGAACTTGATGGACTAAGGTGGGCTTTGCACACTACGACATCGCAGGCCGATGCTGCGATGTCGAGTGCGATAGTCCCCGCCCCCGTCGCAGCAGCGATATGTGGTGATAGCTGGCGTAGCGAAAGTTATTGCTACGCCAGCTTCACACACACACTCACCTGCCGTGCGACGTCCCTGTGGCCGGCGGCCCGCCTCCTTGTTAAGGGGGCGGGTCGTGTGGCGTCACTGCGACGTCACATGGTAGGCGGCCAATCAGAGCGGAGGGGCGGAGATGAACAGGATGTAAACATCCTGCCCACCTCCTTCCTTCCGCATATCCTACGGAAGCCGCAGTGAGGCCGGTAGGAGATGTTCCTCGCTCCTGCGACTTCACACACAGCAATGTGTGCTGCCGCAGGAGCGAGGAACAACATCGGACCATGGCGTCAGCGTAATTATGGATTACGCCGACGCTGCACCGATGATACGATTACGACGCTTTTGCGCTCGTTAATCGTATCATCCAGGCTTTACACACTGCGATGTCGCATGCGATGCCGGATGTGCGTCACTTTCAATTTGACCCCACCGACATCGCACCTGCAATGTCGCAGTGTGCAAAGTGCCCCTTAGAGTCTCCCTTCAACCTTAAAAACTATGAAACTATGAAACCAAGATGAACAAGTCATGGCTCTCAGAGGACTTTTCTTCCCCTGGCTCAGCCAGGGGAGCTGAAAGGCACGCGTATTTTTGAGAGTGCTTCATGCAAAGCATCTTTTTCATCTTGAAAATGGGGGTCAACTGATGCCAGTCAAGTGGGGTGTGTGTGGCCCAATTAGTGGAAACGAGGGAGACTGTGGTTGGATTCCCCTCGCTTTTGAAAAAAGAACCAAGATGAACAAGTCATGGCTCTCAGAGGACTTTTCTTCCCCTGGCTCAGCCAGGGGAGCTGAAAGGCACGCGTATTTTTGAGAGTGCTTCATGCAAAGCATCTTTTTCATCTTGAAAATGGGGGTCAACTGATCCCAGTCAAGTGGGGTGTGTGTGGCCCAATTAGTGGAAACGAGGGAGACTGTGGTTGGAGTCCCCTCGCTTTTGAAAAAAGAACCAAGATGAACAAGGCATGGCTCTCAGAGGACTTTTCTTCCCCTGGCTCAGCCAAGGGAGCTGAAAGGCACGCGTATTTTTGAGAGTGCTTCATGCAAAGCATCTTTTTCATCTTGAAAATGGGGGTCAACTGATGCCAGTCAAGTGGAGCGTGTGTGGCCCAATTAGTGGAAACAAGGGAGACTGTGGTTGGAGTCCCCTCGCTTTTGAAAAAAGAAACAAGATGAACAAGTCATGGCTCTCAGAGGACTTTTCTTCCCCTGGCTCAGCCAAGGGAGCTGAAAGGCACTAGTATTTTTGAGAGTGCTTCATGCAAAACATCTTTTTCATCTTTAAAATGGGGGTCAACTGATGTTAGTCAAGTGGAGTGTGTGTGGCCCAATTAGTGGAAACGAGGGAGACTGTGGTTGGAGTCCCCTCGCTTTTGAAAAAAGAACCAAGATGAACAAGTCATGGCTCTCAGAGGACTTTTCTTCCCCTGGCTCAGCCAGGGGAGCTGAAAGGCACTCGTAGTTTTGAGAGTGCTTCATGCAAAGCATATTTTTCATCTTGAAAATGGGGGTCAACTGATGCCAGTCAAGTGGGTGTGTGTGGCCCAATTAGTGGAAACGAGGTAGACTGTGGTTGGAGTCCACTCGCTTTTGAAAAAAGAACCAAGATGAACAAGTCATGGCTCTCAGAGGACTTTTCTTTCCCCTGGCTCAGCCAGGGGAGCTGAAAGGCACGCGTATTTTTGAGAGTGCTTCATGCAAAGCATCTTTTTCATCTTGAAAATGGGGGTCAACTGATGCCAGTCAAGTGGGTGTGTGTGGCCCAATTAGTGGAAACGAGGTAGACTGTGGTTGGAGTCCCCTCGCTTTTGAAAAAGAACCAAGATGAACAAGTCATGGCTCTCAGAGGACTTTTCTTCCCCTGGCTCAGCCAGGGGAGCTGAAAGGCATGCGTATTTTTGAGAGTGCTTCATGCAAAGCATCTTTTTCATCTTGAAAATGGGGGTCAACTGATGCCAGTCAAGTGGGGGGTGTGTGGCCCAATTAGTGGAAACAAGGGAGACTGTGGTTGGAGTCCCCTCGCTTTTGAAAAAAGAAACAAGATGAACAAGTCATGGCTCTCAGAGGACTTTTCTTCCCCTGGCTCAGCCAGGGGAGCTGAAAGGCACGCGTATTTTTGAGAGTGCTTCATGCATAGCATCTTTTTCATCTTGAAAATGGGGGTCAACTGATGCCAGTCAAGTGGGGTGTGTGTGGCCCAATTAGTGGAAACGAGGGAGACTGTGGTTGGAGTCCCCTCGCTTTTGAAAAAGAACCAAGATGAACAAGTCATGGCTCTCAGAGGACTTTTCTTCCCCTGGCTCAGCCAGGGGAGCTGAAAGGCACGCGTATTTTCGAGAGTGCTTCATGCAAAGCATCTTTTTCATCTTGAAAATGGGGGTCAACTGATGCCAGTCAAGTGGGGTGTGTGTGGCCCAATTAGTGGAAACGAGGGAGACTGTGGTTGGAGTCCCCTCGCTGTGTTTTACATGCTTTTCGAAGGGCATGACATGCCTAAGAGGTTGAGTTTCAGCATCTGCAACTTGTTGGCTACAGAAAGGCTGCCTTTACACCCTTTTGAGACCGAGGATTTTCGAGACCTTATGCCCATTGCAGTGGGCCGATGGCCATTCGCCACTCCTTCTCCAAGAAAGGCATGCCCACACTACCACAGCAGGTCGCAAACAACATCACCGATTCCTCGAGAAACTCTGTGTGTGACAGGGTGCATTTCACCACAGATACTTGGACCAGTAAGCATGGACAGGGGAGTTACATGTTGCTGACTGGGCACTGGGTAACTATGGTGAGAGATGGAGAAGGGTCTGCTGTACAAGTCTTTCCGTCCCCATGAGTTGTGTGCTTTAATCCTTCCTCTGTATGAACAAGTTCCTCCACTGCTTCTGCCTCATCAGCCTCGTGTTGTTCCTGCACCTCAGCCCAAACCCTTTGTGGTCAGGCCACCCTTTCTTGTAACTGCGCCCAAGGAATCCCACACACCTCCATACTATGCTGGCAGCAGGGCTCAAGGTCATCAGGCGGTCAAATGTTTACTTTGAAATGTAGGGGAAATGTGAGTCACACCGCTGAGAAGTTGTGGACGGTTAGCTCTGGAGACCAAGTTTTATCAATGGTTGTCTACACTCAACCAGCAGACAGGGAAGGCCGGGTGTGACAATGATGCAAACATGGGTGCGGCCCTTCGCCGTGACAATGTGACACACGTGCCTTGTGTGGCTCACGTGTTGAATATAATTCTCCAGCAATTTTTAAAACACCATCCCGGCCTACATGGCCTTGTGCAGTGGGCACGCTCGCTATGTGCTCACTTCCATCGTTCGCACACAGCAGCTCAACAACTTTTGTCGCTCCAGAAGTCTTTAGGTCTGGTGGTTAAACGCCTGAAATGCAATGTGCCGACATGCAGGAATTTGAATCTGCACATGTTGCAGCGTTTGTGGCAGCACCGCCAAACCCTGCTGCAATACGTTATGACATATAGCCTGGCCTAACTTGATCCAGAGGTGGTGCAGATCACGCTGCTGGAGTGGTGTCAGATCAAGGACCTATGCACCCTTCTACACAGTTTACAAATGTCGACGAAGATGTTTAGCACTGGCAATGCCATTCTCAGCGTGACAATTCTGGTCATCTACATGATGGAGCACACTGTAAGCATTATTCGGAGTCAGGTGTTGGGACAAGAGGAAGGGGAGGAAGTACAGGAGGAGTCATATGCGGAAGGGATAACAAGATCTACGAGGTCCAGATGGTCAGCGGCACCTAGGCGGCAGTCATGGGGGAGAGGGATTAACAAGGGCGCATAGTATCATCAAAAAGTGTTGAGGAAGGTGCAGGAGCCCATGAAGAAATGGAGGACGAACTGGCGATGGGCATGGAAGACTCAGCAGATGAGTGAGAGCTTGCTCACATTTTGGTTGTGCGAGGTTGGGGGGAGAGGGCAGAGGAAGGAGGCACGATTCTCACCTCTCTGCCACCAACACACCAAGGACTTGGTCCTCCTGGATGCACAAGACACATGAGCGCCTTCTTGCTGCACTACCTACAACATGACCCTCGGATTGTACGAATTCAAAGTAATGCTAACTACTGGGTTGCCACACTGTTAGATTCCCGGTACAAGACAAAATTTGGCGAAATAATTCCTGCCATAGAAAGGGATGCACGTATACAGGAGTATCTGCAGAAGGTGGTACGCAATCTTAGATCTGCTTTTCCACTAAACACCAGTGCTGCACAGAGTGAATCTCAATGCTTTGTCATGGATAGGAGGAAATGGTCTTTTACTTGCCAACATCTGAGGGACCGAGGGCTGGCTGCTGTGCTGAGATGGCATTGAGTACGGTGTCCCTGCAGAGTTGCACTTTTGGTCATATACCAAATGAGTTGAAAAAGGACAGATGCTGGTGGAAAGGGGAACAGGTGTGTTGGAAAGGGGAAAAAAGTTTTTGTCCGTGGGTTTGGTGGTTAAGCAAAAGTTACATTTGCTGAAGAAACACCATCTGTTACGGTGGGACTGGCAGATTTGGATAAGGTGGTATATACTATGTTACCGCTATATAACAATAATTAATAAGAAAAGAAAGAGAACGTGGTGACGGCCTGCATCGACGCCCTATCCCTGCCTACCTCTGGCCTAAAGCCGCAATGGGTTCAACACATGGAGGTGTGCTCTTTCGGGGCATAATAGAAGACTGCGCAACTCCTTGTTGGCTCCAGCCCGTTTTATAACCTGGGTCCGCCCCAAACCAGGGTGGACCACAATGCACCTCCTGGAGACAAAAGCAGAGTGACACGTCATGAGTGGCATAACTAGCGTCCTATTTGGAACCGCAACTTCAATAATGACCTCATGGCTGCCACGACACAAACACCTCACCATTCATCGTCTGACCATTAATAATGAGGTGACAAGTCATAGAGGCGGGCCTCTGCAAGCCATTTGGGAGTAGCCTGGCCACATCGTTAGGGCACCTGATGCCCTGTGGTCTATATGGGCCCCCCACATCAGGGGCAGGGCCAAAGAGTTCATTACCGGACCTAGTCTCTGATGCAGTAAGTGCCTGAGCATGCTCAGTAGCATGAAATACAGTCTCTGAAAAAAGACTATCAGCTTTAGCATGGTGTCTAGGCACAAAACAGGACTTAGACCCGGCACGGAATGCAAGTACCTGTGCAAAGAGGCTTTTCGCACTAAGTGTGGGAGCATGCACTGTATCCCGAAATGAAGACTTAGCATCAGCAATGGCACAGTCAGGCTGAGCATACTCACTAGGCGAAACACTGTAGTTAGGCTGCGGCTGGGGTAAATCGGCACACGCATGCGCACTAGCTGCCTCTCCACACTTAGACGTGGAGGAGAAATTGCTCTTCGGGTGTGGACTTGGAGATGCTGTCTATGAACAGAAGGAAAAGCTAAAGGTGTGTGTTACAGCAAGGAGCCACCGCGGAAACACTTCGTTCAATTGTGAGGGGAGTCATTTTGGAGTTTGGTGAGGAGTACCGTAACGCCAGTGAGCAGCATCCTGTGCCACAGACCAACATTCTTACGGTGCTGTCTATACTGCTTACCGTGAGAGAAGCGTAAAGTCTGTATTTCTGGCAACTGGACATCACAGTACCCGGGTACGGTAGGCTGTGCCCAGACAATAATGCGGGCACGCAACACTTTGTTTTATTAGCAAAACACATATCTGTTCTGGGTAGGCAGACTATTTATAGACAATAAGACTTGCTGCCTCTAAACTGTCAAATTGTCACGTACAGTTTAAATCATAGAGGGTCAGCGACACATGTTTGCATTGACTGTTGATTTTCAAGATTTCTATGACTGTGTTGCAGAGCTGTGTGGTTTGCATTCACACTGTTATCATCTGCCTTATCTGTGAGGCTTCAGCTAACAAGGGTATTCAGGGGGGGTAATGTGTTTTGTCTATGTTTACGTAGATAACTGGGAAGCTCTTGTGATGCGCCACTGGTAAGTCATGTTCGCACACACACACACACACACACACACACAAACACACAATTACTGCTACGCAGAGGGATTAGCAGGTAGTAGGCAACAGAATAGATTGTTCAATTATTTAAATTGTATGCATGGTTCTTATTGTTTGTTTTGGTAAAGTTAAACAATCATTTATCAACCCAACTGACTAGAGTCCTTTTCCTGTTGCCTGGTTTTGCTGCATACTGGGTAGCCCACCCTGTACACGACTTAAAATGAAGCATAAGTCGCAATGTGAATTTCACTGTGCTACAATGTGGCCTAGCGTGCCTGTGCAACCACCGCCTGCCCCATCAAGTGCATCAAGTGCTCTTCATCCTCTGTGACTGTGGGGACAGCAGTCTCACATGGTTTTTCACACTGAACTTCCACCCCTTTACACGCAACAGGGAGTGTGATTGGCAGGTTATCACTTGTTTTGGAAGTGGAAACAGATGGTATTGTTGAGCTGTCAGACATCGAGAAAAACAACTTTGGATGCAGGCTACATTATATCCACACCTGCACCTTCGTCACAGATTGGCTGGACTACCTGCATTTAATAATTGCATTCCAGAAATGGAAAGGAGTGTAGAATGCACATGTGATGTACCTTGCTTGGCAGCAAAGGAACACTAACTTAGTATTACAGACAATTTTAGGAAGGCAGAAAAAGAGTCAGCTCTTTGGGCAAATTAAATAGCGTGGCAAAAGTGGACAGGTGGGTACAGTGGCCGTGTTCTGTGGGTACCAGGACAGTAAAGGAATCCTCACTTTCTATCCCTCCGAATGATCAAATGCAGCAAGGAATTCCCTGAGTTTGCTATAAAATTAGCGTAGCAAAATGTGCATGAGGGTGTCATGCAGAGGTGCTGCACATAGATGTGCACCAGTGGGGCACTAATGGAGTACAACAGCCAGTTCTTGTATGCCACTAAATGGCAGCATTTTTTGCTATCATTATAGCTTATTAAAAACAGAGCAGGAGGGTGTCATGCAGAGGTGCTGCACATAGATGTGCACCAGTGGGGCACTAATGGAGTACAACATCCAGTTCTATGATGCCACTAAATGGCAGCATTTTTTGCTATCATTATAGCTTATTAAAAACAGAGCAGGAGGGTGTCATGCAGAGGTGCTGCACATAGATTTGCACCAGTGGGGCACTAATGGAGTACAACAGCCAGTTCTTGTATGCCACTAAATGGCAGCATTTTTTGCTATCATTATAGCTTATTAAAAACAGAGCAGGAGGGTGTCATGCAGAGGTGCTGCACATAGATGTGCACCAGTGGGGCACTAATGGAGTACAACATCCAGTTCTATGATGCCACTAAATGGCAGCATTTTTTGCTATCATTATAGCTTATTAAAAACAGAGCAGGAGGGTGTCATGCAGAGGTGCTGCACATAGATTTGCACCAGTGGGGCACTAATGGAGTACAACAGCCACTTTTAGGATGCCACTAAGTTTACTCATTTTTTGGTATTATAATGGCTTAGTAACAATGAGTTTGAGTGGGCAATGCAGGCAGAGGTGCTGCACATAGATTTGCACCAGTGGGGCACTAATGGGGTACAACAGCCAGTTCTTGTATGCCACTAAATGGCCGCATTTTTTGCTATCATTATAGCTTATTAAAAGCAGAGCAGGAGGGTGTCATGCAGAGGTGCTGCACATAGATTTGCACCAGTGGGGCACTAATGGAGTACAACAGCCAGTTCTTGTATGCCACTAAATGGCATCATTTTTTGCTATTATTATAGCTTATTAAAAACAGAGCAGGAGGGTGTCATGCAGAGGTACTGCACATAGATTTGCACCAGTGGGGCACTAATGGAGTACAACAGCCATTTCTTGTATGCCACTAAATGGCAGCATTTTTTTGCTATTATTATAGCTTTTTAAAAACAGAGCAGGAGGGTGTCATGCAGAGGTGCTGCACATAGATTTGCACCAGTGGGGCACTAATGGAGTACAACAGCCACTTTTAGGATGCCACTAAGTTTACTCAGTGTTTGCTAGTATAATGGCTTAGTAACAATGAGTTTGAGTGTGCAATGCAAGCAGACGTGCTGCAAATATCTTTGCACTAGTGGGACAATACAGAAGTCCAACAGCCACGCTTAGGATGCCACTAAGTTTACTCAGTGTTTGCTAGTAAAATGGCTTAGTAACAATGAGTTTGAGTGTGCAAAGGGCAGGAGGGTACAGTGCCAGGGTTTTGGGTCTGGGTACAGGAAAGGAAGCCTCCCTTTCTATCCCTCCTAATGGGGAAATGCAGCGAGGAAACCCCTGACCTTAGCTACACAGATGCTGTCATCTTGTGTAGCTGTTAAAATCTGTTTTCACTGCCCTGACTGTCACCTATGGCTCTGATCGTGCCGGTATTAGCCCTTAGAAGGGCTGAAAGAAACTTCTATCTCTATTCTGTATAGCGCTGTGTATAGAGCGTACACAGCAGTATCGGAGACAGGAGCTACGCCGGCGGTGACTGACACCAAGACGCAGAAGGCAGATAATGGCGTGCTGGAGGAAAATGTCTGTTTTTACAATGCATGGACATGTGACATGGACATCCTATCACACATGCCATTGCTTCTCTGGATAAAAGTCCACTTAGCTGTGTGTGTGTCTGGGATTGGCTGACATGCTGGCCCGCCCCACTACACGCGCGCGCATAGGGAAGGAAGACAAGGAAAAAAAAAAATGGCGATCGCCATTATACAAACAGCAGTGATCTGAATGCGCTGTTCCCGCACACTATACACTGAAATTTCATAATAGTGTGAGTCACAGAGTGATTTACACTATTACAGCGGAAAGCCAGCTAGTAATTAGCTTGTCTTTTTGCTGCTAAAACCGTTCTCGAATGTATCTAGAACTATCGAGCTTTAGCAAAAAGCTCGAGTTCTAGTTCGATCTAGAACAGCCCCCAAAATCACTCGAGCCGCGAATTGGAGAACCTCAAACTGCGAACCGCGCTCAACTCTAGTCATATGATTGATCAATATTTTATCTGATTTTTTTTGCACCCCATAGACTTAAATAAGGGAGTCTCATCATATATACGGAAGAAGCTCTTGATGCTGCAATTTGTTTCACACACGGATTCAGTCTGTGAAAAAAACACTGATCTGAACAGCCTATTTGAATAACATTAGTCATAGTGCTCTCTGTGTTATGTCAGTTTTTTTCACAGAATGCACTCAGATTGAAAATGCAGTTGTTTGAACTTGGCCTACTTTGCAAAAAGCACCATGGAAAACTTTGCTTTTGCTATACAGTATATAAAATTATTATATGCTTAAACTGTCTGGCACAGTATGTAATAGGAACACATGCAACTGCAATGTATAGTTACATGCATCTACGTAGTTGCTGCCTAATCCCATATGAGATTCTGCAGCCTTGATCTATGAGACATCCACCCTACCCATGTGCTGAGTTAAGCTGCCCAGAATACAGACTTTGGATTGGAATGCGACCACACGAAAATTATCAATGTATCTTTCTTTACTGAATAGGAGCCTTCTAAAACAATACTTAGGAGAGCAAAAAGGCACTTCACACACACCTAATTGTCGATGACCAGGATCTCTGTGCTCCAAAACCTTATAGGCCAAGGTGATCTATGAAAGCTAATATAATTTGTCTAACCATGCTTCTGCCTAATCAGGTTGCAGATGAGTTAATCGAAGAACAACAATGTAATAACCACATACAAGGTCCAGCCTGTTAGTGGTACAGCAAAGCAGCTCACAAAACTTCTCGACTTCAGCCCTCCCCTTTTCCCCACCCCAAAAGTAGTTCTTCGATTGGAGGGTCTTTAAAAATATATATTTATGTGTTAATATCACTAAGGCTGTGTGCTCCCTGAGCTCAGTTCATAGAGTACTGTTACTACAGAATATCTGTTCTACGTTTGTAGCTAAACTCACTAAGTCTGTGTGCACACTCCCACCGTGATCACTTTAGTGGGGCCTGAGCTCAGGACTTACCCACCACAAGCTGGTCACTGAAGAGATAAGATGATAACCCATGCAAAGGGTGGCTAAGAATCCAAATACAATATGATGCACTTGCCAAATGAAAGGTGGATTAACTGCAGGACTAAAAGGAGGCCCTCCAAATGAGTCACAGACAACGGTTTCTGGGAAATCTGACTCTGCTTCTACCATAGTCATGTTGTAGCTGTTCTGTTTTGTCAGAAGTCAGCTTATGGGATCACCAATGAGGTCCTGTTGACATAGGCCTCTTTACCTATGTCAATATCGAGCGCTCGGAGAAAAGACCTGCATTCAAGTGAGCATGATCAGTTTTCTGTTTATTCAGCCAAGGTATAGATTATTTATACCATTTACAGATCAATGGGATATTGCAAAAAAGGCTTCTAGCTGGAAATTTACAAGTTGATCATATGACCTTTAAGTTTGAGGAAAACAAAAATGTAGAGTCATGCATATGAGATAAGAAGAACATTTAGCAGACAATAATAATCTTTGAGCTTATTTCTTATTCTGAAGGCTACACAATAACTATGAACTTACACCAGATATACTTACTAATGGAACAATAAAATATTTAAAATCAATAAATAGAGAAACTATTAACCCTTCTATATCAATTTCCCCCTTTTGTAAATGGTATAACCTTCACTACAGGGTCAGTAGGCGTCCAAACAGGAGCTGCTGGCTCATGGGCCTAGTACCCATGAGGGGTCTTCCTACCACTTCACCCATCCACCTTCAGTGTGGACACCTACTCCCCGTCAGCAGAGGACATTTGGGGTCCGTAGTAAACTACACAGGGTTCAATACTGGAACTCTTAGAACATACATTATTCAGTAGTTTAGGTAATGCATATATCAATGCTTTTACAGCTATATAAAGCAATAAACAGAATAACAATATTTGCATACAGGTTTGTATAATGCCAGAAACCCAACCTGCTATGTCCTTAAACCAATTAGCTGGATTCATAAAAGAAAATATATTTCCCCACCAGGAGTCCTTGTTGGCATCATGGGTGTATTATCTGCTGCTCGTTTATACAAGGTATGAATTGGGACAGCTGCTACATCTACTTTACTATGATGAACTATGAAAGTGGCTGGTGTTAGTCTGGCAAGTGTGCAAACCCCTCTCATGTCTGCGCTCACCCAATTGTGAGCACGATTCCCACAAACCAAAAACACTCCCTCTGGGAAAATACAAAAGTGAGTTTGACTTTTTACACAATAAAGCAGATTCAGAAGCCCCTTCATGACTTTATGAGCACACCACGTATTGTTCATTTGTTTTCCCGTCATACCCGAGATACAGCTACCCCGCTCCCCCCTAAAAGTCCGTCTAGTAAATGAAGATGTATAGCCCTCAATACCCTTCTGATATACTGTCTCATTGTCCTTGGTTAAGTCATGTGTATGTATATAGAAACAGTTATTGTCTTTTCCACAATTTCCAACACCATTGTATTGAAGACTGAACCATACATAATCCATCATAGGGAATGGGGCCCAAATGAGGATTCTTAAGCCTGCTTTACACGGTACGACCGATTGTGCGATTTCACAATCGATCGTACCCGCCCCCGTCCTTTTTGCGTCACGGGCAAATCGCTGCCCGTGTCGCACAAAGTTACTAAACCCCGTCACACATACTTACCTCTCGTGCGACCTCGCTGTGGGCGGCGAACGTCCACTTCCTGGAGTGGGAGGGACGTTCGGCGTCACAGCGACGTCACACGGGCGCCGGCCAATAGAAGCGGAGGGGCGGAGATGAGCGGGACGTAAACATCCCGCCCACCTCCTTCCTTCCACATAGAGACGGTGGCGGCCGCGGGAGGCAGGTGAGCTGCTCATCGTTCCCGTGGTGTCACACAGAGCGACGTGTGCTACCACGGAAACGATGGGCGACTAAAGTAAACAATATTATGGAACCTAACGAGCAGTACCCGACTCACGATTTGTGAGCGATACTGCGTCGCTAGGAGGTGTCACACAGGCCGGCATCGCCAGCGATGCCGGATGTGCGTCACAAAAACCGTGACCCCGACGATCTATCGCACGATAGATTGCCTGGTGTAAAGCAGGCTTAAGTCTTTATTTTGGAAGTTATGCCCTTGTCTGGATCGCATTCCATCCACCACGAGAATCCATCAGGCCATGTGATATTTAGCTGGAACCAGGGTTTATTGACCCATCCAACTATAGTCAATGTAGCAGATACATCACGAGGTACATCTTTTGGTGGAGTGACCTTTTTACAGTGACTGGCGTGGATCCAGGTGGGCTTTCCCTCAAGTTTCACTGAAGTGGATGTGGTCAGCTGGACTTGGAATGGGCCATCAAAGCGTGGATCTAGGCTCCTTCTCACGTGTCTGCGCACGACCACCCAATCACCTGGATTCAGCTGATGCACATCTGCACTTGCATTGGGATCTGGAATGGATGAAAAGACATGTTTATGCACCACATTAAGTCTTTCCTGTAAGGCCTGGACGTAGGCTGTCATAGTGCCGTGTTGCGTCTGTAACACTTGTGGAAAGTACAGACCTGTTTTTGGGGCACTACCAAAAAGGACTTCAAAAGGAGACAAGCCTGTCTTTCAATTTGGAGTGTGTCTGACTGAAAAGAATGCCAGGGATAAGCACTCTACCCAATTCTTTCCTGTCTCTGCCATGGCCTTTTGAATTTTTAGTATAAGTGTCCTGTTTAATCTTTCTACTTTTCCACTGTTCTGCGGATGATAAGGGGTATGGAATGCCTGCTCTATTCCCAGGGCCTGCATAATTTCCCTCATTATTTCTCCATTGAAGTGTGTACCCCTGTCACTTTCTATGGCTTCTGGGATGCCATACCGACAGACTAGTTCCTTCATCAGTTTATCTGCAGTTGTTTTAGCATTTGCACAGTTTACTGGGTAGGCCTCAACTCATCCTGAGAAGATATCTACACATACCAGGACGTATTCATACACTCTTACCTTGGGTAGTTGTATGTAGTCTATTTGCAGTCGTTGAAACGGGTAGAGCGGTTTGGGAGTTGCTTTCATAGGGACTTTTACTGTTTTACCTGGGTTGTATTGTGCGCAGATAATGCAGGATTGTACGTGTTTGGAGGCTATGTAACTGAAGCCAGGAGCGATCCAGAAGGCATTCACCTGGTTACACATGTGACTTTTTGAGGTGTGAGTGGGGCCATGTGTTGCTTGTGCCATCATAGGGAACAGGGACCTTGGTAAACACAACCTATCCTTACTTTCCCATAGTCCAATTGAGTTCAGCCTAGCTCCCATTTTCTCCCAGTGTTCCTTCTCTGTTTGGGCAGACTGATGCTGGAGGGATTTCAGGACATCCAGACTCACTGTGGCTGGGACTTGCTGGCTCCCTGCCACTATCCTCTGATCCCTAGGCCTCTTTGCCGCTGCTTTCGCAGCCGCATCCGCCCTTCTATTGCCCGCTACCTCCAGTGAGTCACCTTTTGTATGTGCTTTCCCCTTAATGATGCCAACCTGGACTGGTAACATTAGTGCCTCCATTAACCGTTTTACCAATTCTGCATTTTTAATAGGCTTACCAGCTGACGTAAGAAAAGCTCTACTTCTCCAGATAGGGCCAAAATAATGACAGATCCCAAATCCATAATTTGAGTCTGAATAAACATTAATTTTCCTACCTAATCCTGCTCTACACGCCTCAATGAGCGCTGTTAGCTAAGCCTCCTGCGCGGACATGCGCGGCGGGAGTGGTTCAGCTCGGATTACCTCATGTGAGGATATTACGGCATATCCAGTGTAGAATCTCCCATCCAGGTGGTATCTGGAGCCATCTACAAAAAACTCAAAATCTGCATTAGTAATAGGTGTATCATAGACATGTGGAAAACCTGCTGTCTCCTGACTCATCAGCTCTATGCAGTCATGTTAATGCATCATGTCAAAGTATTCATCCTCACTTGCTACCATTGTCACCAATTCCCCCTTTTCTGAATCTACTGGCAAAAGGGTGGCTGGAATCAGAACATTACATCTTTTGAGGGAGACATATTCAGGACTCAGAAGGGCACATTCAAGTCTGAGCTGTCTGGCCATAGACAGGTGTTTCGGTTGGACTTGCACAAGTATAGCATGGATGTCATGCGGGGAGTAAATTGTTAAGGGAAATGTCAATGTGATCTCACAAGTCTTCCCTAGCAGTACTGCAGCAGCCGCTACAGCACGGACACACGTGGGAGACCCTCTGACAACTGGTTCCAATCGCGCTGAGTAGTAAGCTATTGGTCTTTGTTTGTCACCATGTTGCTGTGTGGGGACGGCTGTCGCATGCCCTCCCTGTTCTGTGCAAAACAAGAAAAATGGTTAATCGTAATTTGGAATACCTAGGGCCGGGGCCAATACAATGAGTAGTTTAAGGGAATGGAAGGAATCAATAACTTCCTGAGTGAGGTCAAAGGGGTCAGATCACAGACAATCATAGAGGGGTTGCATCATTTGCGAAGCAGACCTTATCCAAGGCCTGCAGTATGACACTAAGCCCAAAAAGGTGCGCAGTTGCCGGTGGGACCTGGGTGAGGAGAGATTTTGAACTGCTTGTTTTCTCTCCTCAGTCAGGTGTCTTGTACCTTCAGAGATATAGTGACCCAAAAATGTTACCTTTTGCTTACAGTACTGTAATTTTTCACGTGAAACTTTGCAACCATTCTCTGCCAGAAAACACAGCAAAGAAATTGTGGCTTCCTTGCAGGACGTCTGGTCTGGACAGCAGAGCAAAAGGTCATCCACGTACTGCAATAGCGTAACCTGTGGATGAGGCGGTTGCCACTGTTCAAGAATTCCTGCCATAGCTGTAGAGTAAGTGATAGGTGAATTCATTCCTCCTTGCGGGAGGACTGTCCACATGTACTGTTTCCCTTCATGTGTGAAGGCAAAAAGATACTGACAGTCAGGGTGTAAAGGCACAGAGAAAAATGCATTAGCCAAATCAATTACTGTAAAACATTTGGAGGTCCCTGGGATTTGTGACAGTAATGTATGTGGGTTTGGAACAATAGATGTTACACTCTCAGTGACAGCATTGACAGCTCTCAAATCATGCACCATTCTGTATGTGTCAGGGGAACCTTTGGGCCCTTTTTTCTTGATTGGATAAAAGGGAGTGTTACAGGGGGAGGACCTTTGTACTAGAGCCCCTGCCTGCACATATTCTCTTATATCTCTGGTCAGGGCCATTGATTTGGCTGGGCTTAAGGGATATTGTTTTGTCAAGGGAATTTCAGACACCAATCCCTCCACCCCGACACATTCCTAGTCTTGTCAGTAATCATGTCTGGCTTTATCAGGTCTTTATGTACCACAGTTCCGGCTGCCCCAGTGTCAATTAAAAAAATTCTGTCTCTTTCCCCCCTGGCATTGTTATGGTCGTAATTAAGGTGGGACCAGGTCCTGAGGGAACAAAAACAGGGTACACATTTGCCACTGGGTTTCTAGTTTCCTAGGCCAGAGGCAAAGGAGGAGGGAAGGAAGGAGGAGAGTCAATCTGCTCTCTCTCCTTTTTGGGGTTTTTGCACTGTCTTGCGTAATGTCCATTCTTTCCACAATTCCAGCACTGCGCGGTCACTAGGTCACCTGGTGCCCCCCTTCTCTGCTTCCACTGTTTTCCTTGTGCTCCAGCATACATGACTGGTCGCTTGCATTTTGTCAGTTCAAACCCCTTAGCTACTTGTAGAAGGTCTGTTGGGTCCATGTTTCTCCACTCAGGTCTGGCTGTCTGTACTGCCTTTCATAAAACCTTATTCATACCGTTAACGAATATACTCATCAGTATTTAGTCATCAAGGGAGTTTCTGACTTTGTACCCCATGTCTGCCCACTTCAGCTGTAACCTCCAAAAGTACGTCTCTATACTCTCCCCTTCCTGCTGTGTTACATCAGTCAGGGAAAGGGGGAAAGGTTGCTCTTCAGGGTCAGATAACTGGTTCAACATCTCTAGCTGGTCAGAGGGGTTCCAGGGATGATATTTCTGTGTCTGTCTGATTCTAGTGACCTTCCTTGGTCGGGATGTATTTGATTTTTTGGTACTGGTCCCAGGGCGTTCTTTTCTTTCCTCACCGTCAGAGTAACGTCCAACCTCCTCCCCAAAACTCAATTCCTTCACTACCTCTGTCTCAGAGTCAGCGTCCTCTGCTATCACATGTGATCTGGTTCAAACAGGATTTAGTGCAATCCGCTTAGGGCGAGTAACATTACACATAGCACAAGTACCTCTCCAGTCTGGGTTTTTCTGACTACAATGTTTACAAGTCCATTCATCTGGTCTGGGTTTCTGATTATGTGAAGGTGGGGCGGTAGCAGTCACAGTTTTTGCTTTTGATGCATTAAAACATTTATAATACACCTTACATAACTATAATATAACAATACATCCCACCGATATCTCTTTACATCCACAATGCTGCACCTCTTCAGCCACACGACACCATTTATTTACTTGTTGTTCTACTCTCTTGTCTCTTCTTATCCAACCTCTCTTTTCTTCCCTGAATCTGTGCCATTTCTCAAGATCCAAACATCCATACTCTGGCATGTCTGCCTTTTTGAGTATTGGTCTGACATTTTTCACTGCTTCCTTGCCTTCTTTTTTTTGCACTATCTGTTTGGCTTTTTTGGATCCCGCTGGAGCCCCACACTGCACACTGAACAAGTTGCCCATGGCTTCAACTTATTCCCACACAGCCCACCTTTCTGCAAATGCCCTCTCAGTGTCCCTGGACCTTGCCAAACAGGCCACACTCCTCCAGCAAGTCAGAATGGGCTCTCAAGGTGTAGCTGGAAGGCTAGTCAGCACTCTCACCTGCTACCCTTGGAGGGTGTATTGGGAAGGGTTAAAAACACCTCTCTCACCCAATAGACCAGATGACTAAAGCAGGAAGGACCAGGTGTGATAGTCTTCTTACCTACTAGACCACCTCCATGTAAGTGGGAAGGCCACACTGCTCTCTAATCCACTTAGACCTGATGTGCAGTTGGGTACCCCATGCTGGTCCTTTACAAAGTATTCTAGCAACGAACGTAAACTAGAGTTAAACCAAACCAATCCTCAGAGCTGACTTCTTACAGAGGGCAGGAGACAGAAAATTGCGCAGCGCCTCACTTGCCCCCTCCCAACAGAATAGCGACAGCACACACAGTTTGTTTAGTAAGAGTCTTATCTCAAAAGAATTCTTCGTCCAGATTCAGCTTTCCAAAACACACAACTTTCCTAATATCCACTGGTATAATACACAATCCTAGCAGAAAATTGAGACTACTTATATACCTTCACAGCACTAATATTCTACTGAAAGGAAAAAAAAATACTTTGCTATAAAACCTTCGTCTCCATTGTGAGGGGAAGAAACATACGATATCTCACTATAAGCACAGGTCCCAGGATCCACTCATTCATTGATCCAGAAACATATGTAACAATACACCTTCCAAGGATCAGTGAACCTCAAATTTAAATAAAATTATCTAAATCGCTCTTGACACTGATGGAAAGAATACATATGTCAGGTATCCACACAAATACTCTATATTGCTATGCCCTGTGACATTTCACAACCAGAACATTTTTCCACAGTCCACAGTATGACCTAGAACCATTAAACTTATACATACATATTATTTTTAGACACACAAAGGGATCAATTTGAGATCGCATGATCACAGGAGCAACAACTCATACATCATATTGAAACATGGAGCACTAAGAGTCTTTACATTTGCTATAAAAAGATACCCACACAAGCAAAAATTAGAAATATATTAAATATTTATTAGAATGCTGAAGGGTATAACAGTGATTGAATACATATAATAATAGAAAAACCAGAAGGGAGCTGTGCTGGAGGGAAAAGAGAAACCCCACATGTCCCAGAAACTAGAAAGGGAGTTTGTTCCCCAAATCTAGAGGTGTCCCCACGTGTTTTATCCCAGTTTCTTTGTGATCTATTCTGGTGAGTAGAGCTGCTTTTATTATACTACACACGGTAGTTTAATCACTACATGTGAGGTTTAAACCATTGATGCAGCTGCCTCTCACCATCGGCACTTGCCGTTAATCTTTATGATCACTTCTAGATTTGGGGAACAAACTCCCTTTCTAGTTTCTGGGACATGTGGGGTTTCTCTTTTCCCTCCAGCACAGCTCCCTTCTGGTTTTTCTATTATTATATGTATTCAATCACTGTTATACCCTTCAGCATTCTAATAAATATTTAATATATTTCTAATTTTTGCTTGTGTGGGTATCTTTTTATAGCAAATGTAAAGACTCTTAGTGCTCCTTGTTTCAATACATATTATTTTACCAAGTCTCTTATCTCAATTACTCGTCACTTTATGTTATTTAGGGTAAGTTCACACAGTGCGTTTTTCACGGCATTTTTGCTCGTTTTTTGGGTGCGTTTTTGGCCTCAAAACTGCATGACTTTGCTTCCCCAGCAAAGTCTATGAGTTTTCATTTTTGCTGTTCGCACACAACTTTTTTTTTAAGCTGCGTTTTTGAGCTTAAAAAAAAATGGACATGTCAATTCTTTCCTGCGTTTTTCTGCGTTTTCCCCCCATGCAATGCATTGGAAAAACGCAGCAAAACGCAGAGATCAAAAACGCAGCAAAACGCAGCCAAAAACGCACAAAATTGCGGTAAAAACGCATGCGTTTTTTGCAGCGTTTTTTTGCTGCGGGTGCGTTTTTGTGCGTTTTTAGCGGCCAAAAACGCACATAAACGCAGCGTCAAACAAAACACAGCATGTGCACATAGCCTTAGATGCTTCTCATCAATATACAACGACTTACTGCCTGCCTACTTTATCTAGGCATTAGTATGAAACTTATGAAACTTATGAACGCATATCCCTAGACCAGTGTATTGCTCACCAAAGATGCAAAGGTGGCCAAAGCAAAACACAAAACACAGCAAATGTAATTATACAGAGACTGTCCCAAATTCCGTACTATGCAATCTATGCAATCTATGCAAATGGACAGACAACAGATTATCTTATTACTCTATTTTTCAACTCTCATTCAGACATGCATGAGAAAAAAACAATACTCACTGGTGATGCCAGAGTTCTTGAACCATGTGTACAGCCTTACCCAGAATATTCGGGAAGTTAGAGAGAGTGAATTAAAGTGTAAGAATAAAGCTTCTCACCTTGCTGCAGCTGAAATTTCACTGTCTCAAGAGCCCCCAAAACTTCTTCCGAATAGGCTGGTTGGCCACGGCTCCACGTTGGGCACCAGAAACTGTTGTAGCTGTTCTGTTTTGTCAGAAGTCAGCTTATGGGATCACCAGTGAGGTCCTGTTGACATAGGCCTCTTTACCTACGTCAATATCGAGCGCTCGGAGAAAAGACCTGCATTCAAGTGAGCATGATCAGTTTTCTGTTTATTCAGCCAAGGTATAGATTATTTATAGCATTTACAGATCAATGTGATATTGCAAAAAAGGTTTCTAGCTGGAAATTTACAAGTTGATCATATGACCTTTAAGTTTGAGGAAAACAAAAATGTAGAGTCATGCATATGAGATAAGAAGAACATTTAGCAGACAATAATAATCCTTGAGCTTATTTCTTATTCTGAAGGCTACACAATAACTATGAACTTACACCAGATATACTTACTAATGGAACAATAAAATATTTAAAATCAAGAAATAGAGAAACTATTAACCCTTCTATATCAGTCATCACCAACAAAACTATTTCTCGCAAAAACAGATAGAACAGGAAAAAGGATAGCTCCTCAGGTCACTTAAACAGTTTCAGGGTAACCAAGGCCAATGTTTTCCAAGCATGGCATCAGAAAGCGATCTCCCTTGTGCTCTGGCTTGAAACCTTTTGATGGAAAACCTCCTACTTCCTGTCAGTCATGTCCTCCTCAGAAGCACACCACCCCCCTGCAAGCTCCATCTCAGAAATTCAGTTGACATCAACAGCACAGAGTCAACAGTGACCTTAGGTGGCTGATGATTCATACTGCAGTTTATTTTCTCACCATTTCACACTATTTACAGGGACATTCCTGAAGATCTCAGACAGCTGTTATCAATAATAATAAAGTAATAATAATTTCAGGTTGTTTAGCGCCATCATATGCTTACGATTGAGTGGGGACATTTAGAGATATTAAAGGCATTACAAATAGAGATGAGTAATCCTGACAAGGATCGGATTAGTTAGGAATCACCTATCCCGCATGAAATCGTGATTGGATCAACTACTTTAGCTGATCCGATCGTGGATCCTGGCCGAACCCATTAAATTTAATGGGAGTCAAAAGTGATATGTTGTAAAATGGTGTAGGGGGCTGTAAAAGAAAATAATAAAGGGTCAAAGCAGTATATATGTACTGAGTCTCCCCATGGCTGCAGCACTACTTCTGGGGCAAACAATTATCCCTCCTCCATATTCACTGCTTTCGCCTTCCATCGACATCTCTGATTGGCTGCCATTGAACCATGCCCCCACCCTCAGAGACAGTTTCTGTGATTGGTTACAATCACAAACGCTGTCTGTGTCCTTATACTGGGGATAAATAAATAAATAAATAAATAGAAAAATTGCCACAGGGTCCCCCTGTATTGATACCAGCACATATACAACCACGGTTACAGGTTGCGGCCCCCAGCTGTGTGCTTATTTGGCTTTGTATCAAAACACAAGAACCTGCATGCAGATAAGGGGTTAATGTCAGCTCACAGCTGCCATTAAGCCCTAGATTAGTAATGGTGAGGGTCTATGAGACCCCCAATCACTAATCTGTAAGTGAAAAGAAAAAACACAAACAAAAAAAAAAAATTATTTGAAATAAAAGACAAAAAAGCACCCTCTTTCATCAATTTATTTTCAAAAATGCCCATGCAGGTATAACATAATTCCCATGAGGTCTCACAACGTTTCCAGCTCTGCGAACATCATTACTGAAGACACAGTGCTTGATCATGGAACATGACTGTGAGGTTCAGGCAGAGACTGACCCACAAGGATGAGTGGTGATGTGATGCCGTTGTTTTTTGGTCAGAGGTGGAGATTCCCATGGCTTCACCTTTGATCGCAAGTAACTTGACCTCAGGTGACCTCAGTGAACTCTCACTGAAATCACAAACCAGAATTTCCTTACAGAACACTGAATTTTTTGCCAAGAGATGCAGATTTGGAGCTAAAATTTTTGCACTATATTTTTGCATCCTATCTACACCTCCTGGCAAAAAAAATCACTACACTAAGCGGTAGTGATGCATTTTTTTTTTGCCAGGAGGTATAGATTGGGTGCAGGAATATGTTGTAAAAATGTCAGCACCAAATCTGCATCTCTTAGCAAAAAAAAAGGACATAAATGGTTTTGATGACATTTCGGTGATGTTTTTCCAGGATGTGCAAATTTCAATGAACTTACAAACAGGAGCAAATAGCTCTCCCATCTCAGAGACAATAGGACATTCAGGAGGTTACAAAGGATCCTTATAGACTTTTGGAAGCAGATAAAAGGTGCGCACAATTGGATTTTGGTGAATAGACCCTCAAAAACCTATTTGGGAATGATGCCCTGAGATAGGGCTCTGTCAAGAATCAATAAAAGTTCCTTAGAAAATTGATTCATGGGATTATGACAAAGAGGAGTGCAGACATCCTGATCCTGGAGCTGTCTAACAGCCTCCTTCTTGTATTTTATCACCAGCCATCCTACCCGGGCACTGTTCCTTTAATACTTATTAATCCTTTGTACCCACCAAGAATAGTTTATCTTTCTGATATGCTTATTTATCAATTTTAAATATTTGTCTTGTGATACATTAATAAAAGTTTACATATTTATAGAATGATTTTTTGACACTGCCTTCTTTGTCAGTTTTTGCTATTTATTTGTCCATGACATAAAGTGTCAAAAAGTGCAGGCAGGTCCGTGAGGCAGGGGAGTGGATCACCAAAGATATGAATATCCCAAAATAAGTTTCACAATAAAAGTATCAATTGCTTCACCAGGGGGGTTTCCTGGTCAGATCTGATATAGGGGCTCTTTATGATGTTTGAGAAGTTACTTTTTCCTGTTATGATAATGCCTTTCCATGCGAGCCGGCACTGTACTTTGAGCACATCACTCACTGTTAATAATTTTGTGACTCTTTTTCTACCCGTGAGTACAGATGAGCATTGTTCGAATCGAACCGTTCGCCAATTTCAAATTCGAGTTGTTTTTGGCGATGTTTGAGTCGTTCAACGAACTTGAATGATTTCCTTAACGTTCGAGAGTTCGAGGTTACGTTCGATAATGGTTCGGTCACGAAAAGCGTAACTGTAGCTTTTTACAGCTACGTGTGTAGGGAGCCAGCGCTGGCAGCCTGCGGTAAGCTGGTAACCAGGGTACATATCGGGTATCCAAGCAAAGCGCTTAGTAACCCGATGTGTACCCTGACTACGTGTGCAGGGAGCCAGCGCTGGCAGCCTGAGAGCGGCGTATGCTGGTAACCAGGGTAAATATCGGGTATCCAAGCATAGCGCTTTGCTTAGTAAAAAAACAGTCCTGGATGGAGAATGCTAAGCCTTGTAGTTCTGCAGCTGCTGTCTGCTCTCCTGCACACTCTAGTGAATGGAGCATGCTGAGCCTTGTAGTTCTGCTCCCCCTTTCTCTCCCTCCAGCATACAGTCCTGGATAGAGCATGCTGAGCCTAGAAGTTCTGCAGCTGCTTTCTGCTCTCCTCCATACACTAGTGGATGAAGTATGCTGAGCCTTGTAGTTCTGCAGCTGTCTGCTCTCCTGCATACACTAGTGGAGAATGAAGAACATATTGAAGAAGGAAATGACAGACTTTTTTTTCAACAATCTTTAAAAACGCATAAAAACGCACTAAGCAAAAACGCAGCAAAACACAGCCAAAAACGCATTTTTTGATGCGTTTTTTAAAATGCAGCATCTTTGTGCATTTTTTTGTGTCTTCCAGCAAACTAATCAGCTGATATTCAATCCGGATTGGAAGGCGTGGGACCCTTGACACAGGATTACTGTGAAAAGAAAGAAAGCTTAGGCAACCTGCGCTGTGGATTCCAATCCCCAGCTGCCTAGTTGTACCTGGCTGGACACAAAAATTGGGCGAAGCCCACGTCATTTTTTTTTTTTAATTATTTCATGAAATTCATGAAATAATTAAAAAAAAAGGGCTTCCTTATATTTTTGGTTACCAGCCGGGTACAAATAGGCAGCTGGGGGTTGGGGGCAGCCCGTAGCTGCCTGCTATACCTGGCTAGCAAACAAAAATATGGCAAAGCCCACGTCATTTTTGGGGGGCAAAAAACTCCTGCATACAGTCCTGGATAGAGTATGCTGAGCTTTGTAGTTCTGCAGCTGTCTGCTCTCCTGCATACACTAGTGAATGAAGTATGCGGAGCCTTGTAGTTCGGCTCCCCCTGCCTCTCCCTCCAGCATACAGTCCTGGATGGAGCATGCTGAGCCTTGTAGTTCTGCTCCCCCTGTCTCTCCCTCCAGCATACAGTCCTGGATGCAGCATGCTGAGCCTTGTAGTTCTGTAGCTGCTGTATGCTCTCCTGCATACACTAGTGGATGAAGTATGCTGAGCCTTGTAGTTCTGCTCCCCCTGCCTCTCCCTCCAGCATACAGTCCTGGATGGAGGATTCTGAGCCTTGTAGTTCTTCAGCTGCTGACTGCTCTCCTGCATGCACTAGTGAATGGAGCATGCTGAGCCTTGTAGTTCTGCTCCCCCTGTCTCTCCCTCCAGCATACAGTCCTGGATGCGGCATGCTGAGCCTTGTAGTTCTGCAGCTGCTGTCTCCTCTCTTGCGTACACTAGTGAATGAAGCATGCTGAGCCTTGTAGTTCTGCTCCCCCTGTCTCTCCCTCCAGCATACAGTCCTGGATGCAGCATGCTGAGCCTTGTAGCTCTACAGCTGCTGTCTGCTCTCCTGTATACACTAGTGGAGAATGAAGAACATATTGAAGAAGGAAATTACATCAGACTTTTTTTTTCAACAATCTTTAAAACGCATAAAAACGCAGTAAGCAAAAACGCAGCAAAATGCAGCCAAAACCGCATAAAAGCGAATTGGTTGATGCACTTTTTAAGATGCTGCATTTTTGTGTGGGAAAAAATGCACAAAAACGCAGCGTCAAAAAAACGCAGTGTGTGAACTTACCCTAAGCGTTTCTATGACTATAAACGCAGCTATAAACGCAATGGGTGGGTAGTACAATAACGTGTATAGGAAGAGGATTCCTTGTGTTGGTAAACACAGAAGAGTGGATCCTCCCGCTTCCGCCTCCCGTCTGGCGCCATGTCCAGACAGGAGATGATAGCAGCTGCGAAATCAAAAGTGAACAGTAGAAAAAAAAATATCATATTCACCTGTCTGCAGACTCCCGGGACACGTCCAATGGCTGTAGGACCTGGCGGCGATCAGCTGATGCGGTCACTTGACGGCATCAACTGATCGTACAAGTCCAACGGTGAGGCCGGCTTTTTACCGCCCGGCCGGCTTAAACTATCAACTGATGCTCTCAGGTGATTGCATCAGCTGATTACCGCCGGGTCCTGCAGCGATCGGATGGGAGTCTACACAGAAGTGTGTATTTTTTTTTTTTCTACTGACGCATTAGCTGATTGTATAAATGGCTTTTATACAATCAGCTGATGTGTCATGTGATTCAGGTCCTTGAACACCTGACACATCATCTGATCGCTTTGCCTTTCAGCAAAGCGATCAGATGAAATTGGATCCGGATTTGACATCGCGGGACCCTCAACCCAGGACTACAGCGGAGTGGGGGGGTTCTATAGTTCAATAAAGATGGAGTCACTAATTGTGTTGTGTTTTATTTCTAATTAAAATATTTTTCTGTGTGCTGTTTTTTTATCTTTACTAGAAATTCATGGTGGCCATGTCTATTTTGGTGTGACACCATGAATTTCGGGCTTAGTACCATCTGAGAATACAAAGCTGGTATTAACCACTTTATTACCCAGAGAGCCACTGCCATAATGGCAACTGGACGAGCGGGATAATGTGCCTGGAAATGGCGCTAAGAAACAATTCGGCATTTCCAGGGGTGGCTGTGGGCTGCCGAGAATCCCAGCCCCCAGCTGCCTGGCTTTACCTGAATGGCGACCGGCACCGCTCCACTTATTTCTCCCCCTCATGAAGCTTTTGTTGCGAGACGCGTAGAGGTACACACCTTTTTCAACTGACGTGACCTCTCATGGGTAAGTAATTGTTGTTTTCTGGACCTACTCCTTTAATTATACAGATGGATTGTTGTGATCCGCATCTGGGTTCATTTGTATCCTTATGTGAATGGTATTCTTCTGGTCCTTCCTATTACAATTAACTCCCTGCTACAACTACTCTGTCTGACATAAGCATTTGACATGCTAGCTTGTACCAGTTACTCCTATGTGTCAGACCATTTTAGTTGAGGTCTCTTCTTTACTCCTATTCAGTAGGGTTTTTTATTGTGCCAATTTTCCTAGTCCTTGTTTCCTGCACATGATCTGAATTGCTGTATTATTTTGTGAATTGTTATCCCCATTCCTTCTACCCTATTTAATAAAAACAAACTTTTTACATGCAACTTGGTTTTTGGGTGATACTAATTATGTTTACATATATGGTTGGCACACAGAGTCCTTTTGTTCTCTTCATTTTCCTGACTTTACCTGACTGGCGATCAAAATATGGCGGGAGCCCACGCATTTTTTTTTTAACTATTTTTTTAAATAAAAAAAAATAATGGACTTCCCTGTATTTTGATTGCCAGCCAAGGTAACGCCAGGCAGATGGGGGTGGCAACCCGTAGCTGTCTGCTTTATCTGTGCTGAAAATCAAAAATACCGCGGAGCGCTACGTCATTTTTTTTAATGATTTATTTTTACAGTACTGTGATGTCAGGCAATCAAAATACAGGGAAGCCCATTTTTTTTTTAGTTATTTAAATAAATAATTAAATAAATAATTTTTTGCCAAAAAACTAAAAAAAAAGTGACGTGGACTCCTCCATATTTTTGTATGCTTGCCAGGTACAGCAGGTTGGTACGGTTGCTCCCAACCCCCAGCTGCCTATCTGTACCCGGCTGGGAACTAAATAAATATAGGGAAGCCCTTTTTTTAATTATTTCATGAGTTTCATGAAATAATTAAAAAAAAAAAAAACAAACCACATGGGCTTCGCCCCATATTTGTGTCCAGCCAGGTACAACTAGGCAGCTGGGGATTGGAATCCGCAGCACAGGTTGGCCCAAGCTTTCTGCGCCCCTCCACTGCGAATTGCTGTCCGCAGCTGCCCCAGAAAATGGCGCTTTCATAGAAGCTCTACCTTCTGGCGCTGTATCCAACTCTTCCAGCAGCCCTGATGCTGGGTGGCTCTCTGAGTAATAAGGGGTAAATACTAGTTTTGTTTTACTAGCTAGTATTAAGCCGGAAATTCTTAATGTCAGGCAAGTTTGAATTTCCAATAAAGAGTTAAAAAAAAGACACCACACAGAGAAAAAGTACTTTAATAGAAATAAATACACAGACACACTTAGAGAATCCATCTTTATTACTCCCTCTCAGCCCACCACGATTCTGGTCTTCTGTCTTCTTTTTCCTTCAACCCATGCAGCTCTGCTCCATCAGACAGCACTGCATGGGAGGAAGAACGTTGCTGCTCCCGTGCAGTCTAATCACTCAATGAGTGAGCAGAGGCTGCGGGTTGGGAAGCGGTGACGTCACTGCTACCACTGCTGCAATAGTAACCTGACAGGCGGGTTACTATAGCAACGGTGATCTCCGATCACCTGTTTCTCGGCGACGCTATTCACCGGCTGTGGCATCCAGTCCCTGCATGTGGGCTGACTCTGTAAAGATCGCCGACATGCAGGAACGGGGAGCCAAGCATGTGCCCAAGTATCTTGCTGGTACTCGCTGAGTGTACTGAGTACGGAGATGCTCGGGCGAGCACCGCATACTGGCGACATGCACTGACAGGCCCTAGCATGACGTCATAGCCTTGTGACCAGTCTGTGACCAATGAGATAATACACACGTGACTGGTCACATGCTATGACATCACGGTAAGGTCCAATCATCAGTGCTGGTTATGGAGGATATAGTGATGAGCGGAAGGAGAAGCAGCGGGAGATAGAGTGCAGGACGCGTCGCGGGACCTGTAAGTATAATGGCAATGTTTATTATTAACTGTATGTATATATGTATAATGTGTTTGTATGTGTTTGTGTTTGCCTGCCACTGTTTTCAATGGGGCTTGAAGGTGTTCGACGAACACACCCACCGTGCGATAAACCGAACTTGAACACTAGAAGAGTTGCTCATCTCTACCCATGATACATGTTATATGTTTATGTCAACTATATTTGACTTGCTTGTCATTTTTTTGCAATGTGATTTTTCTGTGATTGTGCTTTAGGCTACTTTACATCCGGTCCGATGCTACTGTCCTTGTCCTCCATTCCTTTTTTTGTGCTTTTATATTTTCTAACAATTTTTTTGTTATTGATTTTTTTGTATTTCTCAATAAATAATCATTGAGTATTATAACTCTTTTTCTTTCTTTTTGTATTTTTCTCCAGAGTTGCCTATAGGTCAGAGATGTGTCCATGATACTGACCGTTCTCTGACCCCCTTTACCTTTTATTAATCAATCTATTTTTTTTAACAGCTAAGACAACGCACACAGCTGTGGGCTGTAGCCTTTAGCTGTCTGCTTTATCTGCGCTGGGTATCAAAATACGGGAGGCCCTGCAACATTTTTTCCAATTATTTATTTATTTTTAAACTCCATTTCCTGATCCAGCTATTGTGAGGGCAGCCAATCACAGACACTGGCACAGAGAGTGGGCAGGTCAGTAGGACTGCAACCAGTCACAGACACTGTTAAAGAGCGTGGGCGGGGGAAGCAGTGCATATTCATGAACTTTAATGATAGGACCCAAAAGCAGTGTTACAGGCGCTGGAAAATGTAAGTAAATATAATTGTAATAATGTAAATATAATTCTCCTGCTTTAATCCCCATATTACTCTGACAACATTATTCCGAGAAATAAGCTGTGAGTCAGAAATGTATTCAGGCATGTTCCACATGCTGTTTCTATTTAGTTTCAGCAATTTTCCATCCATTGCACCATTTTTACAGCTTTCCCAGACTTACTTCCAAGGTCATTCCAGAAAATTATATGAGTTTCCCATTGACTTGCATTATGTTTGTTATTCTGTACAAATACTCGAATATTAGAAATTTTTCAGCATGAAGAATCTGAACCCGAATATTTGACTATTCACCTATCTCTATTAATAACCTAAATACATTTTTGATCTCCGCTGCAAAATTACTGAATTAATGGAGAGAAACCCCTATTTCATTACAATATGGACAGATAAATTCTTTAATTCAGCAGTGACAGAAATCATTTGAAGAAAATATTTTGTCTTTGAAAACCACATCAAAGCCTTAGCCTACCAATCACTCTATTCCTTTTTCCTTCAACTACATATTTTGTTCCCAATAGATAATGGTAATTTAAATAAGTGCATCCCACATAGCTATGCGAGATGCCCAGTGTCTGAATTGTGGCCTATAAATGACGCACAACACTGGGTGGGTTAGTTAGCACTATATGCAGCACCGTATTTACCATTAGGCACCGGAGGTCCGGTGCCTGGGGCAGCGGCAGCAAGTTGCGGGGGGCGGCGCCAAGGGCGAGAGTAAAAAAAAAAATTTTCCTCCCCAGACTCATTACTAAAACCGGAGTCTTTGCTGGGGGGGAGTTAGTTAGTCCCGTGATTAATTTGTATTATCATCTTTAACGCTAATACAAATCATCCTCCATACCTGCTCCCTGCACGCTGGCACTTCTGGGGTCAGGAGCTGCAATCAGCAATCAGCTTCCTGGCCTGGCGCGCTCACTGATAACGTCACGGGCAGCGCGATGAGTCACCTCACCGCTGCCGGCTTCTCTGCAGACTGAGTGCCGCTGAGGAGCTGAGGAGAAGTCACCGGAGCCGGGAGGTAAGCGCTGTAGAGCCGAAGATAGCGGCGGTAGCTGGCGGGGTGTGATCTGCATGGGACAGGGGCAGCTCTCTATGGGAAAAGGAGGTGCATGGGGTGTAATCTGTGTGGGATAGGGGGCAGCAGCCATAGGGGGCGCGCTGTGTAGGAAAGGGGGTGCATGGAGGCGGATCTCTATGGGGCAGGGGGCAGCAGATATAGGGGGGTGCTCTGTATAGGAAAGGGGGTGCATGGAGGGGGATCTCTATGGGGCAGCAGCCATGGGGGCGCACTGTATAGGAAAGGGGGTGCATGGAGGGGGATCTCTATGGGGCAGGGGGCGGCAGCCATAGGGGGCCCGCTGTATAGGAAAGGGGGTGCATGGAGGGGGATCTGTATGGGGCAGGGGGCAGTAGCATAGAGAGCACTCTGTATGATAAACGGGGTGCGTGTAGTTGGCTTTGTGTGGGCTCACAGCATGGGGAGTGATCTGTATGGGGAAGGGGGCAGCCTGCGGGGTGGAATCACTGTGGAACAGGGGGCAGCGTGGGGTGGGCTCAGTATGGAAAAGGGGCAATGTGGGGTGGGCTCAGTATGGAAAAGGGGGCAGCGTGGGGTGGGCTCAGTATGGAGAAAGGGCAACATGGCTCAGTATGTAGAAGTCTAATGTGTGGGAGACAGTTCGAATAGGGGGCAGCATGTGGTGCAGACAGTTTGGAGATCGTAGTTCCTAAGTGAGGAGGGTGTAGTGGGTGTAATTCATGAGGTGAGACGGTGTGGTATATAAAGGGAGCAGTGTAGAAGCCATGTATCATAATATAAACAGTGTGGGAGGGTCATTTTTTTCTGCCGGGATTAAAGTGAGGGACAGTTATTTATTTTGGGGGCTTATTTATGGAACAGCATGGTTGATTAATATTTTTTTTTTTAACCAATAATTTTTATTTATTTTTTACATATCATAACATAAACATGAGATAGACATTAATCACAATTGGGTCATAATAACATTGTGTTCTTTTGTGTTATCTCTCTTTAAACTATAAATCAAGAACCTTGAACTTCCCTAGCCCTCCCCCCAACCCATGCAGCTAGCTTCTTTTCTGACTTTATAGAGGTGGTCCACTCCACCCCGGAAATACCAACTCCCATTCTTTATGTCTAACAGCATAGGTTCTTCTTCCTTCTAATTATCTATGGGTATTTTCAACTTTCCCAACGAGCCATTTATGTTCTCCAGTAAATACCATGTCGTTGATCTAAATGGTGTCATGTAGTTAATTATTTCTGTTTCCGTGTGATAGCGCAGCAAAAATGCCCTCCATTTTGTTATAAATGTTTTCATTCCTTGCTCCTTACTTCGTTCTGCCTCCCGCCAGTCTAGATTGAGTAAGGCTTTAAGCTGCCCCATAATCTCGCCAAATTCAGGTAGCCGGTCATCTAGCCAGTGAATTAGGATTAATCGTTTAACCATTAGGCATATAGAGTGAAACAAAATCAGACTAGTCCCCCCTCCCTCCATAGATTTCTCACCCTCGCCTGACTCACAGTGGAATAGGGATCTCAGTGGACTCAGAGGTATGTTTTTCTTCCACAACCTCTCCGCCATATTTCTTATATTTTCCCATGAAGCCCTTACTGTTGGGCAGTCCCAAAGACCATGGAAAAGATCTGCATCTCCGAGCTTACATTTTGGGCAGTGTATTTTGCGATCCCTCATTGCAGCTGATGCCGAGATGTTGAATGCTATGATTGCCCTGTGCATAATTCGAAACCGCGTATCCCTCCACACCTCGCTCAGTACACTTTTCCTCAAGATTATCTCTCTATCCATCTAAAATTTGTTATTCTATCTCCATACCTGTCCCTCCCAATTGCTGCACCCAACTTTTAAAAATTTGATCTGGCTCTTTCTGGATAAAAATCCCTTTGAACCGACTATATAATGCTGTTATGTTGTTTTTTTCTTCCATGGGAAGAAGAAAGTCATCCATGACATTATTACGCGTTTCTTCCTCGACCCGCACCAGTAGGGACATTACCAAACCCTTTATTTGCCCATATTGTAGCGCCTGGCGTGCCCTCAGCCCAAATTTATCTACTATCTCCTGTTGCCTCATCCATCTGTTTTCTTTCCTTATGAAGCAAATGTGCCATCTTTTGTATCCCTTTTTCCCTCCACTCCTGTAACAAGCTGTTTTCCCTCAAATCCGTGAAGGTGGGGTTCCCCCATAATGGCAAATGCTTGGAAATTTGCCATGATAGTTTTAACTTCCTCCTTATGTTTTTCCACGCTGCAATTGTATCTCGGAAGATCACTGTTTTCTTGATTTTAGTGGGAAGGAGGCCCTGTGGTGTATGTAAGAGTGCTACTATGTTCCACGGGTGAGCATACGCTTTTTCCAATTTCACATCCGAATGCAAATTAGTATCTTTCAACCAATCCACTATATGTCTGGCCATACAAACTAGATCGTACCCCCGCATATTTGGTACATTTGTGCCTCCTTCCTCCTTGGCCATCATAAGGGTTTGCAGTTTTATTCGGGGGCGACAACCTTTCCATATGAATTTTCTAATTGCTACTTCTATTTTCCATATGTCATTATGCTTTAGCAACATTGGGATGGTTTGTAAGGGATATAGTAGTTTTGAGATACTCATCATCTTCAATAGGTGCATCCTCCCCAGGAGACTAAGAGGTAGGTTCTGCCATCTCTCCAGCTCTGTGATTATTTTAGTTATTACAGGGGGGAAATTCGATTTATACACCCAATCTATTTTCCACCCCATTTTTATACCCAAGTATTTTATGCTTTTTTTGGCTAAGGGGATATCGCACCTCTGTTTTTCTGTTCATCTCTTTCCCTAAGATAAAGTACCTCGCACTTCGCTTTATTTCACACAAACCCAGAAAAAGTACCAAACTCATCCAACTAGTCTATTACCCTTGGCAAGTCTCTCTCCACTTCGGCCATAAAAAGTATAATGTCATCTGCAAAGTATGCAGCTTTTAGAGTTTTGCTCCCTATCTTAATTCCTTTGTATGGTCCATGTTGTTCTAGTAACCGTGCCAATGGTTCCAACGCCAGGTCAAAGAGTAGAGGAGATAATGGGCACCCTTGGCGTGTCCCTTTTTGCAACGAGAAAATGCTCGACAAGTGGCCCGGTATTTGCACTCTTGCCAGGGGGTTGGTGTAAAGCGCTATTATATAGGCTCTGAACTGACCTTCCAAACCCACCTTGTCCAATACTTTTTCTAACCAGCCCCACTGCACATTGTCGAACGCCTTCTCCGCATCCAGAGTCACCAGTGCCAGCTTCCCTCTCTCCTCCACATCCTTGCCTGCGGCGTCGATCGCCAATATCGTCCGCCTGATATTGGTAACTGCGCTTCTCCCTTTAATGAAACCAACCTGCGCCAGAGCTACTATTGCTGGCAGGACTTCTGCTAGTCTATTCGCCATAATTTTGGAAATTATTTTTATATCTTGGTTGATGAGGGAAATTGGCCTATATGATGCTGGGTTTTCTGGATTTTTCCCGTTTTTGGTATGAGGTTAATATGGGCTAGATTTGACCCCTCTATTAGATTACCACCCTGTAATAAATCATTATACCATTTTGTTAGTATTGGGGTTATCTGCTTGGCCATTGCTTTATAAAAGTCCCCTGTATACTCGTCCGGACCCAGAGATTTCCCCGACGGCAAACACTTAATGGCCACCTGGACCTCTTCTTCTGTGACAAGTCTATTTAAATCACTCAGTTGGTCCGCTTTAGTCTAGAAAGATTTATTCTCTCAAGAAAGGCATTACCGTCTCGCTCCCCATCCTCCTCTTGGGTGTAAAGTTTTGAATAAAAGCTTCACTAACTATCTCTACTGGGTCAGTAACAATATTCCCATCTTTCCTTTTTAGCTTTAGGATAGTGCCCCTAGTTTGCCGCCCCTTAGCTAAATTAGCTAAAAGTTTACCTGCCTTATCCCCAAAGCACCGCAAATCTATGTCTAGTTGTGTTTTCCTCATGAGTTCTCGTTTTTCTGCCCACATATCAAAGTTCTTTTTGGCTTGTTTCCATTTTTCTCTA
Source organism: Anomaloglossus baeobatrachus (assembly GCF_048569485.1). Taxonomy (NCBI): domain Eukaryota; kingdom Metazoa; phylum Chordata; class Amphibia; order Anura; family Aromobatidae; genus Anomaloglossus; species Anomaloglossus baeobatrachus. Next base: position 150,335,694 of record NC_134362.1, read on the forward strand.
TTTTTTATTGAAGCATCACTCAAGAATTCTGTATACGCAGCACGTAATTGGGTACTTGTGGTATTAAACTTTGCATTCACTAGCTTTTTAAGCCCAAACACTCGTGCCATCAAGTGCCCTCTCATTACCACCTTTCCAGCCTCCCAATATAGCTGCGGCTTCATCTCCTCTGACGCATTGTGGTATTCAAAGTCACTCCACCATCCCTCCATTACTGTTACAAACTGCTGATCCCTAAGCAAAAAGGAGGGGAACCTCCAAATAAAGTCAGTACCCCTAGGATAATGGTCAGCTAAGTCTAATGATATCGGCGCGTGGTCGGATATTACCATGTCTTCTATCTTAGCCCCCCTGCATCTATCCATCAAATCACTACTCGTCAACAGATAGTCAATTCTAGACCATGTTTGATGCGGGTTCGAATAGAAAGAATACTCTCTTTCGCTCGGGAACTCTTTTCTCCATACGTCTACCAGACTTAGATCTGCCACCAGCTCCGACAGGGGTGTTGGTCTGTTCCTACGCTCTGTATGGCCATCTTTTGTTTCTTTTCTATCCTCTACCAGCGAAGACACTGAATTAAAGTCTCCTCCCACAACTGTCTTTTGTCCTTCTCCCTGGAGCAATCTTACCCTTAATTTAGCATAGAAGGGCCTCTGTTCAGTGTTTGGTGCATATACATTATGAATTGTCAGTGTGCCCTCCACCCCCTCTAATGTGAGCGCCATCCACCTGCCCTCCGAGTCCCGCAACACTCCTTTAATCTTGTATGCTAAATTTTTGTGCATCAGTATGAGTACCCCTGCTTTCCTCCCTTCTGATGGTGACCGCACTACCAATAATATCACAAACTTTAACATTGCAAACAAATACCAATGTGTCTTAGTACTCCCTTTTTTCTGGTTTTGCATCCCACCTCTCTATGCTCCCCCCCTGACCTTGTGTAACGTGGTTAGGCAAGGCAAAGGAGAGACAAAAAAAAAAGGGGAGGGAAATCCCTCCACCCATCTTCTCTCCTCCTCCCTCCCATCAAAAAGTCCAAAAATGTGAACCCCCTCTCACGTGTCCTTGCATTTTTCTTCTCCACCGCTTCTATCCACCGAGTCCATGTTAGCCGATCTCATCTCGTTGGTTTGGACTTCTCCACCTGCTTGCTCTCTTTTTGGCTGGTGTCACCCTTATGGAATGTCTTAGGAGGTCTTTGCCTTTGCGTCTATGGCGATAAACTGTTGAGGCTTGGTCGGTCTCCATCCTCCGAAGCTTGTTCTTTTCCGCTGAGTTGGTCTGGCGATGATCTTTTTGCCTGCCGTTCCTCACTTTCCTTCTCTAAGAGAGAGTCTATGTAGAGCTCCGCAGCTTTAGGGTCCTGGAAGTTTTTATTGTGCCATCCATGCACCATATTTTCAAGGTGGCCGGGTAGATCAGTTGAAATTGCACCTGGTTCCTATATAATTTGGTGCAGCTCGCACTGAACATTCTGCGTCGCTTAGTAACCTCCACTGAGAAGTCATTAAAAAGGACAATTTTGTAACCCTGGAACATCACGGGTTGTTTACGCTTCCGAAAGGCTCTCATTATGTCCTCTTTATCATTAAAGTCTAGGTATTTTGCAATAGCTTGTCTCGGCTTCTGGGGCCCAGCTTTATCTGCGGTTATTCTTGGCGGTCCCACTCTATGCGCTCTTTCCACTCTTCTCTTAGGTTCCAGACCCAGGGCGGATGGAAGGCCATCCTCAAAGATTCTTTGCAGCTGCCTTTGCTGTATTGTTTCTGGGAGACCCACTAACCGCAAATTGTTCCTGCGGGTTCTGTATTCCAGGTCTTCTATCCGATCCAGCAGAATGTGCACATTTTTTTCCAAGAGATCCACATCTCTACTCCTTTGCTCAACCTCATCCTCCAGTCTGTTCACACGGCATTCTGCTTCATCCAGTCTGGCACCTTGTTGCCCAACTTCATCTTTTAACCCTTTCAGGGCATCTTTAATTGCTGAGGCTATGATCGGGGCTATTTCTGCCTTTAAATATTTTGCAACCTCCTGGGCCATGTCTTTATAATTTATTACTACAGGTCCAGTTGAAGAAACTCTTTTTTGTTTTTGTATGCCATGTGCTACTCCATGTGCTTCACTCTCTCCACTTTTACTTTCGTTTTCACAGCCCTGCATAGGCAGTGTGTCAGGAGCTGCAGCACAGTGTTTGTCATGGTCTGCAGCCTTCTGCTCTGTCTCTACACTCCTTTCGATGCCTGGATCTGCATTTTTATCGTGTGGTTCTTCCTGCCCCAGGATTTGTGCTGTGTTGTGATCCAGGTCTCCTTCTTCTCCCATGCCTCCTCTGTGGCCCTCCATTACATCAGTGAAGCTCACCTCTTTGTCATGCAGAGTAGGATCTCTCACTGCAGCTTCCCTTATCTCCTGTCTCCTGCAGTGTGCATCAAGAGCTGCCTGCACACCTGACCGCCGACATCCCTCTGCCATCTTTGAAGTTTCCAGCGCCGCCGGCTCTGTTATCTCTCTCTGCGCTCCAACGCCGCTCCGGAGGACATACCGCTCCATCGCTTGGACGGTAAGCTGATCAGCTGTTCTCGGTATTTGCTGTGTGAGGGGTGATTTTCGGTCAGGGTACTGCAGAGCTCCTCACTTTTACTCCTCTTCAGCCAGCGCAGGAACAGGAAGTCCTGGTTGATTAATTTTATAATGACATGTTATTTTTATGGGCACTGTGTTGTGATGTGCTGCAGAAGAGGAGATGAAGGTCTGCAGAGACGAGCTGTGGATGTGAAGTCATTATGGCGCCAGGACCTGTGAAGTACCGATGTTTGAGGCTGGATAAATGCAGGTGATGGCTAAACACATTGGCTAATGCAGGTTTTAAGTGATCGCTGATCTACAGTATATCCAGCAGATGGTCAAAGGTTTAACAGCTGCTGAGCCTGTGACCGCACTTTCATGTGCACAGTACGATCTTTACCATGATCGTCCTGTGCACATAGAATAGCATTGTTCTTGGCAGCATGTGTTCACAGGACAATGTGCGGCCAAGAAAGATATTTAAAGGTGTCTGTCACCCCCCCCCAAATGCCAATTAAACTGTACAAACATTTTATAGGGAAAACAGCTCATATAAAAATCATGCCAGGTAGAAACAGTGTAACCTAACAATAAAAAAATCTGGTATTTTATTTATTTATTTTTTTTTTGTAGTGAGGGGGCATTGTGCACTTTTGGAGTTTCCTATGCCATAAACAAAAGTGAATCTAATGTTAAATTGAGCTGTATACACCTGGTGGGATTTCTGTATAAGCTATATACACCTGGTATGATTTCTGTAGGAGCTGTATACACCTGGTGTGATTTCTGTATGGGCTGTGTACACCTGGTATGATTTCTGTATGGGCTGTGTACACCTGGTATGATTTCTGTATGGGCTGTATACACCTGGTATGAGTTCTGTATTCAGCTGTATACACCTGGTATGTTTTCTGTATTCAGCTATATACACCTGGTATGATTTCTGTATTCAGCTGTATACACCTGGTATGATTTCTGTATGAGCTGCATACACCTGGTATGATTTCTGTGTGAGCTGTATACACCTGGTGTGATTTCTGTCTGGGTTGTATACACCTGGTGTGATTTCTGTATAGGCTGTATACACCTGGTATGATTTCTGTATTTGGCTGTATAACCCTGGTATGATTATTGTATTTGGCTGTATACACCTGGTGTGATTTCTGTGTGAACTATATACACCTGGTGTGATTTCTGTGTGAGCTGTATACACCTGGTATTATTTCTGTATGGGCTGTATACACCTGGTGTGATTTCTGTGTGGGCTGTATACACCTGGTGTTATTTCTGTGTGGCCTGTATACACCTTGTGTGATTTCTGTATGGGCTGTATACACCTGGTGTGATTTCTGTATGGGCTGTATACACCTGGTGTGATTTCTGCATGGGCTGTATACACCTGGTGTGATTTCTCTATGGGCTGTATACACCTGGTGTGATTTCTGTATGGGCTGTATACACCTGGTGTGATTTCTGTGTGGACTGTATACACATGGTGTGATTTCTGTTTGGGCTGTATACACCTGGTGTGATTTCTGTATGGGCTGTATACACCTGGTGTGATTTCTGTATGGGCTGTATACACCTGGTGTGATTTCTGTATATACCTGGTATGATTTCTGTATGGGCTGTATGCACCTGGTATGATTTTTCTATTGGCGACGTTCCCTATTATGAATATTTGTGCAGGGTGATCGGCATTTTGTGGGTGACAGATATTTTGCTCCTGCATCAGGTGATTGACAGCTTGTTGGGGTAGACCAATAATCCGCAGCAGTGTAAATGCACCTCAAAGAGTGACTTAATGTTTTAGAAATTATTTTATTTGTTTTAGGGTAATTAATTTTGAGCAGATCTGAGGGGAACCCGGTCCCGAGTCCCCCACAATTGCTCCAAAGACCTATTAGGAAAGCGCAGGAGAGCAGACAGAGCAGCGCGGATTCAGTAGAAAATCAGAGTCCTGTCTCCTGAGCCGTGCACTTCACCTATTGGGGGCTCAGGACACATTAATGCACCAGTCTAAGAATTAATGGACCTTTTTGATGACCCTTCTTTTGAGAATCCTAGAGCATGGTGCATGCTGAGATACTCGAAAGAAGTGTTATGGGGCAGAGGCTGCAGTCTCTGCCACAGCCTCTTCCCCTCCCTGAAATGAAGCATCATCAAGGGACAGGATAGGAAAAAATTAATGCAAGTATATTAAAAAAAAATTATATTTTGGCACTAAATAGATAGGGATTTAGAATGAAAACTACTTTGCCTTCGGACCAAACCTTTAAGTTACTCTTTAAATGTTTACTAGTGCAGCTACTAGCAACTAATCAGTACTGTGGTACCTAGTTTGATGATAGTTGGTAACAACAATTTCAATCATCTCCTTACCATTGTTAAGGTATACAAGTTTATATGATAGGGCTAACCTGACATTGAAAGTGATCGCTGTATAACGTTGGTGATGTGTCATGTATTGACGGTTCTCAGGCTGTATTTCTGTACTGACAATTGTTCTGGTGATGCAGTCATGTACTGACAATGGTTCTAGGGCTGTATTTCTGTACTGATGATTGTTCTGGTGATGTAGGCATGTTCTGAGTGTGGTTCTGGTGATATATTCATGTACTGATGGTTGATCTTGTGATGTAGTTATGTACGAATATAGGAACGCAGTATGCAGCAGTTTTTGAGCGTCGGAATCTTTTTTTTTCTACTGCGCATGCTCAGCTCTTGTGTTTAATCAATTGAAATCAATGTTTCTCTCTCTCTCTCTCAACAGCCGATCAGCTGATCGCCCGGCAGCTAGATTTTGAGAGCGATCAGCTGGCTTTTGAGAACAATCATCTGATCGCTCGGCTACTGTCAACAATCAGGTGATCGCCCTCTGCCGGGTGATCAGCTGATCGTTCATAATAGCCAGCCACTGGTAATACAGTAATAAAAAACAAACAAACAACGGATCGTTGTTTTGCAGCATCAGTCACATCACTTGTGCCACTATCTGCAATGCATCCGTTGCATAAGTCACACAACTGATTGTGACGGATGCAAAACAATGCAAGTGTGAAAGCAAGCCTTACCAGTAGGGGGCGTTACAAGTTAAAGTGCATAGGGCAGCATGAATGCCAAATACGGCCCTGACTATATGAGTGCATATCACATGACGGACTCACCATTTCTCCTGTATTCGTGTGAGATGCACTTATATAGTGCTGATTAGCTCACCTGACCTAGGTTTCTGGCGTCATTTACAGGTGGCAGTTCAGACACTGTGCATCTCACTCATCTATATGACGGGCTCCCAATGCAAATCTTATTAGTGTGTATGTCCTATGCTAAACAGCTGCCCTTCCCCTTAGTGTGGAGGTTTGAGTGGCTGTATCATTAGCATCCTGCACCTGGGCTGCGGCCATCTTTATTAGGAGGGTTTGCCATATTCTGTGTGTGTGTACATCATCTGAATTGGCTCCTAAGGTCTGTGATTTTATGTGTCTATGTGCCTGCATATCTGGAATGTGAGTATGTGCCTATATATATGTATAGAGTATGTGCTTGTAGCTCTGGTATTTGTGTATGTGCCTATATATGCATACCTCCCAACCGTCCCGGATACAGCGGGACAGTCCCTCTTCTGAGCCTTTGATCCCGGGTCCCGCCCGTGAGGCTGTTTGTCACGGCTCCACCCACCCACTGTAGCCCCGCCTCGCTGTTTCTCCCTTCTACTATTCATTACAGAGCCGAGCGAGCACCTACTCCTGTGACTGCTGCTGAGGTATGAATCACCCCCTGCAGCAGAGCGACCTCCCTGCAGCAGAGCGACCCCCCCCTGCAGCAGAGCCCCCCCCCTGCACCAGAGCCGACCCCCCCCAGTCCCGGAGCCTGCGTTTGTCTGCAGCTGTTCTCTGACTCCCCGTGTGCGGCTTCTCACTGCTGCAGACACGCGGGGAGTCAGGAAGTTGAGGAGACCGTGCAATCAGCACTTCTCTCTCCTGCAGATAGCACTGGCCAGTAATAACCTATGCAGAGTGACATCTGCAGGCTTCTATTACCGATCAGTGGTCTCCTGCCTGTGGAGCAGAGCTGCTGGGTCCTAGCTTCCCAACAGCTTCAGCTCTGCTTTATCCTGGCTCCTCTACCAGTTAAAGGGAACATGTCAGCAGAAATTTCACAATAAAAATAAAAGATTCCCCTCTGCAGCTCCTGGGCTGCATTCTGGAAAGGTTCCTGTTGTTATTGTGCCCCCTTTGAGACCTACAAAAATACTTTATGAAGTCTTACCTTTTTGTATGCAAATGTGTTTTTATGGTCACGGGGGCGGGCTGTCTGGCGTCCGTTATTCCCCCTCCTGCCGCTTTACGCAGTCCCCCATTGCTCATTTACATACACAAGGACGCCTTCCTCATGTAACTGTCCTCCCGAAGTTTTGCGCATGTGAACGCTTTTTTAGGTGATTGCGCAGGCACGAGATTATGGGCGGCGCTGTGATTGTCATCAGCAGCGTTAACCAAGTACCCGCCCATAATCTCGTGCCCGCACTTTTCCCTCTGACTCCACCGTTATGCGCAAGTGCTGGCCATATGAACCATGTTACCTATTACTGCTTGCACGAGATTATGGGCGGGTACTTGGATGACTTTGCTGATGACAATCACAGCGCCGCCCATAATCTCGCGCCCATGATAATAGGTAACGTGGTTCATATGGCCAGTGCTTGCACATAACGGTGGAGGCAGAGTGAGAAGCGCGGGCACGAGATTATGGGCAGGTACTTGGATGACGCTGCTGATGACAATCACAGCGCCGCCCATAATCTCGCGCCTGCGCAATCACCTCAAAAGCGTTCACACTTTGCACAGTGCTTACTCCCGCGAGAGTGGCACTGGGCATGCACAAAACTTCAGGAGGACAGTTACATGAGGAAGGCGTCCTCATGTATGGAAATGAGCAATGGGGGACGGCGTACAACGGCAGGAGGGGGAATAACGGACGCCAGGCAGCCCGCCCCCGTGACCATAAAAACAGATTTGCATACAAAAAGGTAAGACTTCATAAAGTATTATTTTAGGTCTCAAAGGGGGCACAATAGCAACAGGAACCTTTCCAGAATTCATCCCAGGAGCTGCAGAGGGGAATCTTTTATTTTTTTTGCTAAATTTCTGGTGACAGGTTCCCTTTAAAGGGAACCTATCAGGTGCAATCTGCACTCAGAGCCAGGAGCAGTTCTGGGTGTATATTGCTAATCCCTCCCTAACTGTCCCTGTATACACTAGCATAGATAAAGGCATCTATAGAAAAAGTATTTTTAAAGAGCTTATATCTTATGCTAATTAGCGCGGGGACTAGTCCCAAGGGCGTTACTTCACTTGGCTAGTCGGCTCATATAGCGTGTTAGTACTCACACAGGGGCGTAATAACATGCTAACATGCTATGCGAGCCGACTAGCCAAGTGAAGTAACGCCCTTGTGACTAGTCCCCGCGCTCATTAGCATAAGATATAAGATCTTTAAAAATATTTGTTCTTGATCTCTTTATCTATGCTAGTGTATACAGGGACGGTTAGGCAGGGATTAGCAATATACACCCAGAACTGCTCCTGGCTCTGAGTGCATATTGCACCTGACAGGTTCACTTTAAAGGGAACCTGTCACCAGATTTGGGGCCTATAAGCTGCGGCCACCACCAGCGGGATCTTATGTACACATTCTAACATGCTGCATACCTCCCAACCGTCCCGGATACAGCGGGACTTTCACGCTTTACGTTGTTTGTCCCGTTGCCACGGGCGGGACGGCCGGCTCCCGGGCTCCGCCCACCCACTCTCTCTCCGCCTCCCTGCTTTTCCCTCCTACCATCCTAGTAGACGTGGCATAGAGAGGAGCGCTGCCTGTGCTGCTGCTGGTACAGTAAACTAATCTCCCCAGCGCTGATTTCCCTCCCTCCCCCCTCACCCCCTGCCGCCTGTCTGTGCGGGCGCCCCCCTGCCGCCTGTCTGTGCGGGCGCCCCCCTGCCGCCTGTCTGTGCGGGCGCCCCCCTGCCGCCTGTCTGTGCGGGCGCCCCCCTGCCGCCTGTCTGTGCGGGCGCCCCCCTGCCGCCTGTCTGTGCGGGCGCCCCCCTGCCGCCTGTCTGTGCGGGCGCCCCCCTGCCGCCTGTCTGTGCGGGCGCCCCCCCGCCGCCTGTCTGTGCGGGCGCCCCCCTGCCGCCTGTCTGTGCGGGCGCCCCCCTGCCGCCTGTCTGTGCGGGCGCCCCCCTGCCGCCTGTCTGTGCGGGCGCCCCCCTGCCGCCTGTCTGTGCGGGCGCCCCCCTGCCGCCTGTCTGTGCGGGCGGCCCGCCGCCTCATTGTGCGGGCGGCCGGCCGCCTCTCTCTGCGGGCGGCTGGCCGCCTCTCTGTGCGGGCGGCCCGCCGCCTGTCTGTGAAGGCGGCCGGCCGCCTGTCTGTGAAGGCGACCGGCCGCCTCACTGTGGCTGCCTGCGTGTCCGTGCTGGAGGCCCGCCGGCTGCCTGCGTGTCCGTGCTGGAGGCCCGCCGGCTGCCTGCGTGTCCGTGCTGGAGGCCCGCTGGCTGCCTGCGTGTCCGTGCTGGAGGCCCGCCGGCTGCCTGCGTGTTTGTGCTGAATGGGTGTGGATGGGGAGTGGATATGGGCGTGACTGTGAAATGGGTGTGGTTAGGGGGCGTGCGCCGCAAACTTTGTCCCTCTTTTCCTTCTTTAAAAGTTGGGAGGTATGTATATGGTATGTGCATTTATATCTGGTATGTGTGTATTTGCATATAAATATGACTACATGGTATGTGCTTATATATCTTGTATATGTGTGTGTGTCTGTATATATTTCTATATGGTATGTGCCTGTTTGTCTGGTATGTGTGTATGTAAAAACAGCGAAGAAAGGATCAGATTACCTGGTGTAAAGCTTGATATCAGTGTGGTGCATGGAAAATCTGAGTCTGCCACCAGAAATTATGGTGAAAGAAAGTTTTACCAGCATCCACATAAAGAATATACTGAAAAACAAAACTTTATTCCAAATCCATAAAAAAGAGAAAATCGTAAAAACAATGGGTAGACAGAGGTCTATGCGTTTTGAGCGAAAAACGGCTCTTAATCATAACATATGTCTTCATGTTAGAAGGCATTAAAGAGTAAATGCTTAATTAGACAAATACACAAAAGGTGAAAAAACGCTCACAACCAACATTAACCATGACATTGCCAGAGAACATAGTTAACGTAATAACACTAGTTAGATTCATTGCCCAATAGAAACAAACAAAAAAATTGCATGTAAAATAAAACCTTTTACAAAAAATGTATATGTATACATAAATATCTATATCTGTGTATGTGGACAACAAATGTCAACATTATATATCAAGTACAATAACAAACACCGAAAAATCTAAAATAAATGCAGTACAAATGCTCAAATGTAAAAAGTGCATCCAATTCAATAAATACAAAAATCCACTAAACTCAAATAAGTAGAAACAGAAAAGAACTAGGCATAAAGAACCTTGAATTTGGAAACTAGACATTCACGTGGTTATAATTTTAAAACAGATTTGTTTTTCTCTATTAAGATTTTCCATGTCTATAAAATTTCATGTTTGTTTTTGCTTTGCAGCGTTCTGCGTCATCATTTACTAACTTCCAGGGCGACAGTATTTACTATGTACTACGCTAGTTATTCCCGCCCCTGTCTGCCTGCCTGTCCTCCCCCCTGTCCTTCCTCCCTCCTTCCTCCCCCTCTAATAACAGAAACAGGGGAAGGAAGGACAGGAAGCCAGACAGGGGACAGGAATAACTAGCAAAACCTGACACACCTATTAGATATTACGTTGCACCTATCATCAAATAACAGTGCATGACACAAACGTTACTTACTATATTTCAGAAAGCATATATCCGACCTCACAACTGAAGGTATGTATAGAATCAGCATGATGGCGCCACTATAGCACTGGCTTTAGTTTATATGTGAAAATCCTGGTGGTTGGTCCTCTTTAACCCTTTTACGAGCAAGGATGTAGATATTCATCCTTGGTTATGTTGGGGGTATCCCTGCACATGTCTGCTGATTTGAACAGTAGACGTGTGACTTACAGGCATAGGTGGATCCGTGATCCACCCACACCTGTCAACCCCTTAGATCATGCTGTCAAAATGTGACAGCATGATTTAAATGGCTGTGGCGGGGAGCGCGCCATTCCGCACTACCATCGGAGGCCCCATTGACTCAATCACGGGGAGCCGATGTTTGCTATGGTAGCGACAGATCATGTGATGAACTCTGCTGCTATCATGAAGTATTTCCTGTCAGAGCCGACAGAGCACCTGAACTCACGGGGAAGAAGCATTTCTGATGATCAGAGCTGTGCACTAGGGGAAGTAGTAAAATAGAGGCAAAAGTAAAAAAAAGTTTTTAAAAGTATAAAAAAATAAAAAAAATAAACGTTCAAATCACATCCCATTCACCCCATTGAAAATAAAACAGTTAAAAAAAATAAAAATTTACACATATTTGGTATTACCAAGTTCAGAAATGCCCAATCTATCAAAATTTAAAATCAATTCATCTGATCGGTACACGGCGGGGCGAGAAAAAAATTCCAAATGATAAAAATTGTGTTTTTTGGTCGACACAAATTTTTTTAAAAATGCAATAGCAGGCGATCAAAATGTAGCATCTGCACAAAAATGGTATCATTAAAAACATCAGTTCAAGACCCAAAAAAATAAACGATCTCTAAGTCCAAGATCCTTTAAAATGAGAATGCTATGGGTTTTGGAAAATGGCGCCAAAAGCGCAATTCTTTTTTGGGTAAACTTCTGAACTTTTTTTAATATCTTCGATATAGATAAAAGAAAAAGTATACATGTTTGGTATCAACGAACTTGTACTGATGGACGGCATCATATGGACACATTAGTTTTATCATATAGTGAACAAGGTGAATAAAATATCTGAAAAATAATTGTGCAATTGCACCTTTTTTGTCAATTTCACCACACTTTGGATTTTTTTCCTGTTTTCCAGTACATTATATGGTAAAACTAAAGAATTATTTCAAACCTACAACTTGTCTTGCAAAAAACAAGTTATCATATGGAAAAATTGAGAGTAAAATAGAAAAGTTAGGGCTTGCAGAAGAAGGTGAGCAAAAAACAAAAATGAAAAACGATAAATCGCCTGTGGGTGAATGGGTTAAACCACAGCTCAAAGCATACCTTTTAATTTTGCATTTAAAGACAAGTAAAGTGGGCTTTACATGCTACCAGATCGCTAACGATATATCGTCGGAGTCATGTCGTTAGTGACGCACATCCGACGCTAATAGCAACATTGCAGCGTGTGACACCAAGGAACGACGATCAAAGAGCGCAAAAACATCCAAAATCGTTGATCGTTGACACGTCGTTCTTTTTCATAATATTGTTGCAGCTGCAGGTACAATGTCGTTTGTCATTCCTGCGGCATCACACATCGCTACGTGTGACACCGCAGGAACGACGAACATCTCCTTACCTGCGTCCACCGGAAAAGAAGGAAGGAAGGGGGTGGGAGGGATCTTCCGCCCGCTCATATCCGCCCCTCCACTTCCATTGGACAGCTGCCATGTGACGTCGTTGTGACGCCGCACGAACCACCCCCTTAGAAAGGAGGCGGTTCGCCGGCCAGAGCAACGTCTCAGGGAAGGTAAGTCCGTATGACGGTGTTAGCGATGTTGTGCGCTACGGGCAACAATTTGCCCGTGTCGCACAACCGACGGGGGTGAGTACGGGTACACTTGCTAGCGATCTTGCTAGCGAGATTTCAGCATGTAACGTGCCCTTAACACACCCTCTACATCAGAAATCAAACCAAACTGATTTACCAAACCAAATTATTTACTCCCCAGAGGCCATTGTGAGAAAAGGGCAATACAAATGTTTATTTGCCTGTTGTTTGTGTATGAACAGCACAAATTAGAAAAAGATGTGGACACTTCTGTAAAAGGTGCTTTTCACATTGCGACATTGCTACCTATATATCGTCGGGGTCACGTCGTTAGTGGCGCACATCCGGCACTGGTAGCGACATCGCAGCGTGTGACACCAAGGAGCGACGATCAACGATCGCAAAATTGGCAAAAATCGGTGATCGTTGACACGTCGCTCCTTTCCTTAAAATCGTTGCTGCTGCAGGTACGATGTTGTTTGTCGTTCCTGCGCAGCACACATCGCTATGTGTGACACCGCAGGAACGACAAACATCTCCTTATCTGCGTCCACTGGCAATGCGGAAGGAAGGAGGTGGGCGGGATTTTACGTCCCGCTCATCTCTGCCCCTCCGCTTCTATTGGAGCCACTTAGTGCCATCGCGGTGACGTCGCTGTGACACCGAACGCACCTCCCCCTTGAAGGAGGGATTATTCGGCGGTCACAGCGATGTCGCTGCACAGTTATGTGCGTGTGACGCTGCCGTGGCGATAATGTTCGCTACGGCAGTGATCACTAAATGTCGCATGTACGACGGGGCGGGTGCTATTGCGCTCGATATCGCTAGCAATCGCTAGCGATGTTGCAGCATGTAAAGCACCCTTTAGAGGCAGAGTCTGGCAATAAAATACAGTCAAAACATCAGCTCAGTACGGAGCAGGGTCAGTTACTGAGCCTACAGTATGAAACCCTACATATGATCAATTACGAAAACATACATCACAGATTGTTAAAAAATCAAACTATAGTGTGTAATGGCAATGTTAACCAACAATGTTGATGCATTGACTTATATGAATTATACAACTTTTTTAAAATGTTAACCAGCTATTTTACTGAAAAGTAACAGTGGAGAAGGTATCACCTGTATATTCATGGAGTGCTTACTAATGTACATGTAAGATGAATCGCCGTGGAATCAGTAGGTCCTCGCGGTTCAGTCCTGTAAACCCTGAATTCAGTCCATGCTGCACTCCGAAGCTCAGGTGAGAGCTCCGGAGTTCAATCCAGGTAACCGCAGCCAGGCCTGGTATTACTGGCGGCGCCTCCGGTAGCCAGTCTGACAATGATTGTACCTGACAAGTTCACTTTCATATACATCTTTCCACAATATCAATATTTCACTTGAAGCCTAGCCAGTGCCACCCATGTGAAAAGATAAAAGAGATGAAGAGAAGTATAGAGAAAGGAAGCAAGCCAACGGAGGACCAGGTAGGGAGCTGCGATGCACAGATAGGTGAGGGGGGGAGAGTATTATATTGCCATTTTTATTAACCCATTCTCTGCCCTAAAAAGAAGCAAGTGAAATAGCAGCCTTCATAGTTACATTTTGCTTGATTTGAGTGATTCACAAAAAATTCCAGATTTAGCAAATCTTATTTTTTGTGAAGTTTCTGGTGAATTCAATTCACCTGGACTCAATTCTACTCATTTCCAAAACAATGTTGGTATCTCCTTTTTTAACTTTCCTCTACACAACATTGTTTTGGTTAAAAAAAACAAGTAAAAATCTTATTTTTGTAAAGTTCAGGTTTTTTTGTAGTGGTTCTTTTCCCTATTGTACAATAATATATTTTAGTACCTGCCTTTTTGGCATTTTTGTTGCATTTTTCACATTGTAAATCCACAGACTTTGCAATACAGAGATTCCTTTTGAATCACATGACTTGTAATTTGGAAATTGAATCCAAAGACCCCAAAACACCAGAAACCTTTAAACATGCAGGGGAAAAAATCAATTGAGGTCTAAAGAGCAAAAATTGCAGAAATAGGTAACAAAAAATATAAACCTACTAAAAAAAGCACTGAACATTTTAAAAGCTGAAATTATTTTAGTGGTTTAGATTTTTGTCAAATAGTAAACTAATTAATCATTTACCCTAATTATATAGCTCACAACACCTAGTAGGAAACAATAGTTATTTTCCAGGTACATGTGTTTTGCATCTACTGATTCTTGCACATTCGGGAATGAGAGGTGTAATCTTATCTATATAAACCATCTACTTCTAAGTGCCTATATCATATAGTTTAACTTCAGAGTGTTTACACTTCCTTTTTATCAGATATAGATTCTGAAATGTTTGTATAGTTAGAATCCACCTGGTTGTATAACGATATAATACACTACGGTTGTAAATGAAAAAGAAAAACAGTTTATGAATAGGATTAAGGGTTGACCTCTTCCAGTTGTATCTCTCATGTAAGACATCTGGACAACGTAAAGCAAGATTAAAATGCAAATGCTGCATATAATATATGTATATTGCAGCTGGACAAATTTGTTGTAGTAGTGGAATTGAAGTGTACTTGATTTTTAGAAAAATCATTTTTCTCCAGGATGGCCTCCACTTTACAAAATTGTAGAGGAGGTAAAAAACATTAAAAATCCCTATAATACTCAACTACTTTCTCAAATCCGTGACCACCTTTACCACTCGGTCTCCCCCATACAATCCTCATTGTATGAAGAACAAGAATTGGAGTCTTTACATACTTATTTTTTACACTATATTGAAAACTGCCATAACTAGGACTATGTTGGGTCTTTTTATCCTCATACAGTTGGATTACGGCTAATGAGGAGTGAGTTTTGAAATACTCAGATTTGCGATACTCGTAATGAGTACTATCTAATACTCGCATATTTGTTCCAAATAGCATGTGCAATGCAAGTCAATGAATACTCGCGAAGTAAAAAGTAACCCAAATGCCGTACTAATCGTGCGAGTAGCGTATAGTATGACATTCGGGTTACTCATTGCATTGTGAGTATTCCCCATTGACTTGCATTGCACTTGTGACGCCCTGGACTAGCCAGGTAGTCAAAGACATAACACCACACACACCCCCTTCCCTGGATAGTAACACCAGTCAAACAAAACCCTTGTTGCCTCCCTCCAGGGTCTGATGTCCACACCAGGTGGGGCGGAGCCAGGCGGTTGGCTCCACCCACCGAGGAGTTCACAGGCCTGGAGGCGGGAAAAGAGACAGATTCATTTGAGAGGTGAAAGTGAGAGGACAGAAACTGTTAGTGTCTGGGTAGGAGCCAAGGCACTGTCTGCAAGGTTGGCAGACGGTGGTGGCCGTCTGCAGGAGTTAGTGGATCTCTGAGGAACCGTAGGACCGGAGTCGGGCGGTGGCCCGCCGGTACCGAACCGGGGAGCGGAGTGAAGCTAAGCACAAAGGCAGGGCCATCGGACCCCGACTAGGCTTGGAGCCGCCGACAGCGGTCAAATCCAAAAGTGACCGGAACCCCAGGGGTTTCCTAACAACCAAGACCCGACAGAAGGCAACAGTCCCACCGCTCGAGCCACCGAGCAGCAGCAGCAGACCCAAGCATAGCGAGCGCGGCCCCTCCGCCCGCGACAACTTGGCATCACGAACAGGATTAGAACCAATCTACCTACCGGTAGAAGTGCGCCTTGCAGTCCCCGCCGGCGGCGTCCGGATGAAAAATTTGAAGTGCCACCATCTTTGGCGCCAAGATTTCCCGCTCGAGTGTCTTCCCCGAGCAGGGAAGGCGCGAAAGTGAAGCCCCGCCTCCTGAAGAGGGAAGTGCTAGAAAGAACCAAGGGGGGGTGGGTGCAGGTGTACCTGATGTAAGCGAAGGTATAAAGAGCAGGGACGCCAGGAGTCTGCTACATATCCAGTTCCTGGAAGCACAAGCGCTAACATGTCCATCCCATCCGGTAATGTTGAGATCCCGGAGCCCACGCCAGGAACAGCAGCGTGGGTGCAGGCCCGGACCGTGCA
Organism: Anomaloglossus baeobatrachus; assembly: GCF_048569485.1. NCBI lineage: Eukaryota > Metazoa > Chordata > Amphibia > Anura > Aromobatidae > Anomaloglossus > Anomaloglossus baeobatrachus. Next base: position 150,351,990 of record NC_134362.1, read on the forward strand.
AATGTGCTGACGCCTGCAGGCCCAGGCCCGATTCCTAATGGAGCGGTGGGTGGCCGAAATGGAGGAGGTGGTGGTGGCCATGCGGAGACGCGAGGTGGAGACAGTGCTGGAGGAGCGGGTAAGCGACCCACGCCCCTGTGTCCCTGAGGGACAGGTCGCTGTGGCTGAGGGGCCCGGTCTGCGCCCGTTCACCCTGCTGCCTCCCCCGCCATCTGCACCGCCTATTGCTGCCCCGCCACTAGGCCCGCTTCCCCCAACATCGGTAGCGGAGTTCAGCCCGTCCGCCCTGGAGGACCAGCCTGTAGGCGTTACTCGTGAACGGCCCTCACTCCTCCCGCTGCCATGGAAGATCCCGCGGGAGGTGCCCATCCGAGAAAAGAAGCCGTCGGCCCCGGAAGTGGCCGCACCCGAGATTGTCCCGGCTCCAGCAGTCCGTCCGGCTACAGGAGAGGTGGAAGCCGAGAACCGGAAGGCCCAGCAGGTGAGGCCTGCTGTCCCAAAACTCCACACCTCAGCTGAGGCTGCGCCGGGTCACCGCTGCAAAGCAGCAGCCCAGGCCGTGTCACCGCAGGACCCCCCAAAAAGAGTACCGGTCGTGGCCAGTGTGGGGGAGGTCCAGCGGGGCCTGACCCGCGCGCAGGGGCACGCAAAGGCCCTCTACTGGGACAGGGAGCCGAACCCGCTGAGCTGTGAAATTGCCACCAGAGAGCAGCAGAGGTCCGAAGTGCTGGCATGCGTCATAAAAGAGAAAGACAATCCATGCAACGCCACCTTTTGGGTGCGGGGCTCGGTGTACGAGGGCCAGGTGAGGCGGTTTGATCCTCAGCGGGGATACGGCTTCGTCTACGAACCGGGCCTTTAGGCTGAGATGTTTGTGGCCTGCCGTGATGTGAACTCCCACCTGCCAACGGGTCATCCTGGTCGCGACCTACAACTGGGCAACCTAGTGACCTACACCCGACATTGCGGGTAGAGGGGCTGGTTTGCCCTAGATGTGAAGCAGAGGGAAGGCCGCGGTGTCCAGATGCGGTCCCAGTGCTCTCCACCACCATACCATCCGGATGTCGAGTTGGAGGAGGCATATGAAGAAGGTGACCTCAAATAATGGCAGCGGTCCACCGTTGCACTACAGTTGTCCCCGTTGCGACCCTCAGCACTTTGTTATAGTTGAATGAATGCTAATAATCCGAAGACTTACCTGATTACCGTCCGTGGAAGGAAAGTGTTGTCCCCGTTGGGACCATCAGTATGTTTACTTCAAAATAGCCCACATGAGAGACTACTCATGAACAAGGCCGAGAACTTGCAGGACAACCACGAACTTGTGGCCTTGTAAATCAGTTGTCGGATATATTCCATTGCCACCTCCGGAGAGGCAAATTGGAGGAAGGATCCGCAGCAGAGTAGGCTGGGGTCCGGCCACCACCAGGACCGGTAGCCATCCTCCGGGGGTCAGAGGCCCCCCCGGACGTGGGGTCCCCTGAAGTGACAGCCAGGTGCGAGACACCGTACCCGTTCCAGCTCGGGTAACCTGAACCAGGACTGGGGTAAAGGGGTGCTGCCCATTTCTTAGGAGCAGCATCAAGGTGTAGGTTGCTTGGGTGGGGGAGCAGAAGTACATGAACCTGTCCGTTATTATTAAAAGTGTTTTACTAATGTTTGTAACGTTAAAGTGCCGAGCCTCCCGTAAGGGAAGATTTAAAAATGCATACTGTTCTTTGTTATTTATCTTTTTCAGAAAAAAAATAAAACCGGTGATGGACGAGCAGCCCACGGACGGTCTGCATTTCACCAAGGGGGAATGTGACGCCCTGGACTAGCCAGGTAGTCACAGACATAACACCACACACACCCCCTTCCCTGGATAGTAACACCAGTCAAGCAAAACCCTTGTTGCCTCCCTCTAGGGTCTGATGTCCACACCAGGTGGGGCGGAGACAGGCGGTTGGCCCCACCCACCGAGGAGTTCACAGGCCTGGAGGCGGGAAAAGAGACATTCATTTGAGAGGTGAAAGTGAGAGGACAGAAACTGTTAGTGTCTGGGTAGGAGCCCAGGCACTGTCAGCAAGGTTGGCAGACGGTGGTGGCCGTCTGCAGGAGTTAGTGGATCTCTGCGGAACCGTAGGACCAGGGTCGGGCGGTTGCCCGCCGGTACCGAACTGGGGAGTGGAGTGAAGCTAAGCACAAAGGCAGGGCCATCGGACCCTGACTAGGCTTGGAGCCGCCAACAACGGTCAAATCCGAAAGTGACCGGAACCCCAGGGGTTTCCTAGCAACCAAGACCCAACAGAAGGCAACAGTCCACACCGTGAGGATACACAGCCACCGCCATAGGCTAGAGATCCAAAGGCCAGCGCCTGCGGGCAAAACGGGCTCCTTCGGTACCTATACGCCGGGGAGCGGACTACCGGTGGGCAACCACAGGAGTCAGAACATTCTAACAAAGTGCAGGGAAAGACAGCCACCATCACCCTGTCCGGGTAGAACACCAACACTGCAGCCGGCTGCGAGACCCGTCCATTCAGCCGTTTGGTTTACCAGATACTCTGTGCATCTGTGTCTGAGTGAGTACCACAGTGCCATCCGGCACCGCACTGCGCTGCCCCTGCAACCCTGCACACCAGCTATCCTGCCTCCCCGTTACACCACCGGTTCCCGGGATCACCAACCCCTACCCAAGGAGGGGACAACATCCTAGCTGCTCCCTACCATCGCTCCCGGGATCCCCGTCATCAGCAGCGGTGGTGCCCATTATCACCACGACCCGTGGGTGGCATCACGAACTATCTCCCAAAACAAACCACCCCCTTTTCACTTGTGGGCGAGGAGTGCTGCTCAAGTCCCCGGGTCCGGCCCACCGCTCGAGCCACCGAGCAGCAGCAGCAGACCCGAGCATAGCGAGCACGGCCCCTCTGCCTGCGATACACACACTATTCGCTATGCATACGTGAGTATTAGACAGTACTCGTTACGAGTATCGTGCAAAACTCGCTCATCATTAATCACAGCTACTACATGGCCAATTAGATGACCACTATAACCCAGAGAAGAAAAGCCAAGACTTCTCTCAATAGTAGATGAACAACAAAATGGATTACGATACGATATTGCATAATGTATCTTAATTCAAAAGAGTGAGCAATGGTCAAATGTTCAATGGTCTTATATTTTCTGAATAATAAAATCTCTATTATTAATATGCATTATAACTTAGACTCAATGCATTTATTAAATTCTTACATTTCTTTCTCTAATCTATAATAACATAACTCCCGCAAGATTTCTTATTTTATACAAGTAGATAAATTGTAGAGATGCATTTAGTTTATTCATTTCTGCTTTGTCTGTGAATTTCCATATATTCATCATTAATTCAGTGATTCAGATGAGCACAATTGAAAATAAAATCAACTTGGGACACAGACTTTAGATTTTCAAATGTTTCCTATATCATTTGTTAAATCTGAAATTCCAATGGTAGCGGGATTAACATTTAATAGTGCAGCAAATTACATTTATAAGACATTTATCTGTTGGTATGTAAAGTAAAACCGTTTTAGAATGTCTGACAATTGTATAATTCTTTATAAGCTTGGATTTACAAAAACCTTTGTTTCAAACAAGTATTTCTAGAAATATTTTTTAGAAAATAAAATTCTGATTTTCTTTGTAATTTCTATGCCATTTGCTATGTTGAAAAAATCCCTGAAATCTTGCTGTTTTCACACTGACACTCAAGTTTAATTACTAAATGAGGTATAAAGCACACTTAAAAAAATGGGTACAAAAAGAGGGTTGAAACTCATCAATGGATAAAAGAAAAGTTATAACTTTTCGACCCCGATATTTGGGTCTTCGCCAAACACATGGTGTCTGACGGTGTCTGACGATGTCTGATAAAGACTAGAGATGAGCCACCCCACTGGAGTTCGAGTTCGGTTCGGTTCATCGAACGGTGCCCCGTTCGATGAGCCGTTCGACGAACCTCTCGAACCCCATTGAAAACAATGGGAGGCAATCACAAACACATAAAAACACATTATAAATGTACACATACAGTTAATAAACATTGCCATAACACTTACCGGTGCCCGCGATGCGTCCTGCACTCTGTCTGCCTCCGCTTTTCCATCGGTAATCGCTGCGTCCTCCCGGTAACCAGCAGTGAAGCAGGACCTATCGTGACGTCGAAATAGCCATGTGACCAGTCACGTATCTATTATCTCATTAGCTACAGACTGGTCACATGGATTTGACGTCATGCTAGGTCCTGTCATTGCACTCTCCGGTACAAGGTGCACGTTTGTGTATCGCCGTGTACCGGCGACATGCTCTGGCACACGGTCGACTCCCCGTTCTGCTTCCCCATTCCACTATTGACCGGCTGACACAGCAGGTAAATAACGGAGATCACCGTTGCCATAGCAATGCGCCTGTTAGCGGTGATGACACCGCAAACAGCCACAGCGGCACCGGGAATCACGTGATCGGAGCACCGCTGCTATGGCAACCTGTCTGTCAGCAGTGACGTTACCGCTAACAGCCAGCAGCACTGATCACTCACGGAGTGAAAAGCCTGCACGGGTAGCAGCGTCTTTCTCACATGCAGTGCTGCTGATGGAGCAGAGCTGCATGTGTTGAAGGAGAAAGAAGACAGAAGATCATGGAACGTGGAGGGATAAAAGGGAGTAATAAACATGAAGTCTCTAAGTGTGTCTTTGTATTTATTTCTATTAAAGTATTTTTTCTCTGTGTGGTGTCTTTTTTTTAACCCTTTATTGGAGATTCTTAATGGCCGGGTCAAACTTGCCTGACATTAAGAATCTCTGGCTTAATACTAGCTAGTAAAGCAAAGCTAGTATTAACTCATTATGACTCAGTAAGCCACCCGGCTTCAGGGCTGCTGGAAGAATTGGATACAGCGCCAGATGATGGCGCTTCTATGAGAGCGCCATTTTCTAGGGCGGCTGCGGACTGCAATTCGCAGCAGAGGGGCCCACAAACCTCGGGCTAACCTGTGCTGCGGATTCCAATCCCCAGCTGCCAAGTTGTACCTGGCTGGACACAAAAATGGGTCGAAGCCCACGTGTTTTTTTTTGTTTAATCATTTCATGAAATTCATAGCTAGCAGTACAAAAAAAATGCAGCGGGAGCCCATATATATTTTTTTAATTATTTATTTAAATACCTTAAAAAAAGGGCTTCCCTGTATTTTGATTGCTAAACATTACAGTACTGTAAAAATAAATTTTTTAAAAAAGAAGTAGCGCTCCGCAGTGTTTTTGATTCTCAGCACAGATAAAGCAGACAGCTACGGGTTGCCACCCCCATCTGCCTGGCGTTACCTTGGCTGGCAATCAAAATACAGGAATCCCCATTAATTTTTTTTATTTAAAAAAATAGTTAAAAGAAAAGACGTGGGGTCCCCCCATTTTTGATAGCCAGCTAGGGTAAAGCAGACGGCTGTAGCCTGAAAACCACAGCTGGCAGCTTTACTGTGGTTGGGGATCCAATGTGGAGGTCACCCCAGGCTCTTTTTTTATAATTATTTTATAAATATTAATAATTACAAAAAAAAGTAGGGTCCCCCCCAATTTGGATCACCAGCCAAGGTAAAGCAGACAGCTGTGGTCTGGTATTCTCAGGGTGGGAAGGTCCATAGTTATTGGCCCTTCACAGCTAAAAATAGCAGGCCGCAGGCGCCCCCGAATTGGCGCATCCACTAGATGCGCCAATCCAGGCGCTTCACCCCAGCTCATCCCGTGCCCTGGTGCAGTGGCAAACGGGGTAATAAATGGGGTTGTAGCTGTAAGGTCACCTGACATCAAGCCCAGCAGTTTGTGATGTCATGGCGTCTATCACATACCCGACATCACAAACTGTCAGTGCTAACAAAACAAATAGACAAAAAAAAATGTATTTGAAAAAACACTCCCCAAAACATTCCCTCTTTCACCAATTCCCACTCTCCCCGGGTCCACAGCAGCAGAGTCCATGTCGTAAGTGTTGCTACCAAAGCTGCAATGCCCTGCTCATGAGGTAAGAGCATGCCTAATCAGGAGAACTATTCTACATTTCCAAATATTGGTATTTGCTGATATTATTGCTATTCCACCTACTATATATTGGGGATAGGATCTTGTAGATGGAATACCCCTTTAAGTCCAGTTATGCAGCTGAATGAATACTAAACAACAGAGCTCGCTATTTAGACATGTTTTCTTGTGGCGTATATCGGACTCTCATGTTTGGTAGTCGTTCAGCAGGGCAACTATAAAATCAAATACCTCCATTTGAAAATGTAGTATAGCTCTCCTGATCAGCCATATTCCTTACCTCATGAGCAGGGCATTGCAGTAGCTTACAGATGCATGGTTACCACCACTCACTGTGTCTGAACACAGGAAGCTGAGCTGACAGCCGCTCTGTGCATGCGGCAGCGTCTATTGTGAAGGAGGGGGCCGTGGGGGATCAACGCTGCACAGGTACCCTGGGACACCTGGGAACACCAGTGGGGTTATAACTGGTAGGGCCTGGGGAGGAGTTTTCTGTCGCATGTGTAATGGCACATGCGACAGAAATCAGAGGAGTAGGGTGAATGCAGCCGGCGCGCTGCTGTGCGCGTTGTCATCTTGGATTTCCGGGGAGGGCCGGGGAGGCACTTTAACGACACCGGGGGACCGGAGGGCACCAGGGAGGAGATTTATCTCCCATCTGACATGTTTGTTCATGCCAGATGGGAGATACATTTTTTTACCGGCGCTGTCATTTACTGTAATGTGATCATCTGTATACGGTGTATACCGGTGATCACGTGAGAGGGAACCGGAAAAAACGGCCTGAATCATGATCTCCAGGGTCTCAGCTACCCCCTGAAACCCCATAGATTTTCTGATGCTGGGGGGCGCTATTCACTTATTTCTGCCTGCTGTTTATAAACGGCAGATCAGAATAACGCTTCATTCACACGATTGATCCGTTTTTGCGGTCCGCAAAAAACGATCCTTTTTTTCACGGGTGCATCCGTGTTACATCCGTTTCCGTTCCGTAGACGGTCCGTATGTCATCTGTTTGTCATCCGTGTGCCTTCCGTTTTTTTGTGTACTGGAAAAAAACTGAAGGAGGGAAAATACATAAATTTACCTAGGATCCATAGCTTCAACCTACATGAGGCGGTCACATGTTCACTCCAGTACCATTTTCTACTGCTTTTCACAGCGTAGAACGCTCTGGTGATTTTCTTGTGCTTGTACACTTCACATCAGTCTTTTCTGTCTTTATAATGGCAGAAAGACACATAATGTCCCACTCTCCTGCATTTTGTAATTTTGCACCCTTTGGTGCCTTTTATGTGGCACTAAGGGGTGCTTAGCCTTGTATTTACGAAAAAAAATAAATACATTTAAAAAAAAAAATGACGTGGGGTTCCCCCTATTTTTTATAGCCAGCTAGGGTAAAGCAGACGGCTGCAGCTTGCAGACCACAACTGGCAGCTTCACCTTGGCTGGTAATCCAAAACTGAGGGCACCCCACGCTGTTATTTTAAATTAAATAAATAGTTAAAAAAACACATGGGGGTCCCCCCAAAATTAGATCACCAGCCAAGGTAAAGCGGACAGCTGGGGTGGGGTCTGATATTCTCAGACTAGGGAGGTCCATGGTTCTTGGACTCTCCCCAGCCTAAAAATAGCAGGCCGCAGCCACCCCAGAAGTGGCGCATCCATTAGATGCGCAAATCCTGGTGCTTCGCCCCAGCTCATCCCATGCCCAGGGGCGGTGGCAAACGGGGTAATATATGGGGTTAATACCAGATGTATAATGTCACCTGGCATCAAGTCCTGTTGTTCGTGAGGTCAGGCGTCTATCAGATACATGACATCACCAACCCAGTCAGTGATAAAAAAAAAAATAGACGACAAACACATTTTTATTTGAAAAAAAGACTCCTCAAAACATTCCCTCTTTCACCAATATATTAGAAAGAAAAACAAATCCAGGTCTGCTGTAATCCAAGGGGTTCCCATGACAATCCATACCATAGTCACTGTCCCAGTCAATGAAGAACAGAATGTTCCCCATTGGCTGGGAGAGCAATGCAGTGACCTGAGCTAACATCAATAGGTCAGTCCAGGTCACTGCAGGGCATGACAAGTGCTGCTGTCAGGAGCGAGGTACATTACCTGCAGTGACGATCTCCTGCACTGCTGATAGCAGAGCTGTCACTGACTTCAATGACCGCCGCCTTCACAGCCAAGTATCGCGGGAGCCTGTGACGTCACCGCTAGTCACAGTCTCGGGTCGGCAGAGAGAGGAAATGTGAAGCTGCAGCCATGGAAGACAGTGACAGCGCTGAGGTCGGGAGGGCAGGACTTCATCACCGCAGGTAAGCCGTGCAGGGTAATGTGTGCGGAGCACAAGGTGGGTGGAGCCTAGCGGGGAAATGTGTGTGGAGTGCGAGGTGGGTGGAGCCTAGCAGGGTAATGTGTTCAGAGTGCGAGGTGGGTGGAGCTAAGTGGGGTAATGTGTGTGGAGTGCGAGGTGGGTGGAGCTAAGCGGGGCTATGTGTGTGGAGTGTGAGGTGGGTGGAGGCTATCGGGGCCATGCGTGTGGGTGGCGGAGTGCGAAGTGGGTGGAGCCTAGCGGGACCAAGTGTGCGGGCGGCGGAGTGCGAAGTGGGTGGAGCCTATCGGGGCCATGGGTGCGGGTGGCGGAGTGTGAAGTGGGTGGAACCTAGCAGGACCATGTGGCTCTGAGGACATTAGTGCTGGGGACTGCATGGCTGGGGACAGGTGAGTGTGAGTGTGAGTGTGTGTGTGTGTACATGCCGCGTGCAGGAGGGGGCGGAGCCCAGCGGGGAAGTGTTGGCTCCCTGCACACGTAACCAGGGTAAATATCGGGTTACTAAGCAAAGCGCTTTGCATGGATACATGATATTTATCTTGGTTACCAGCTTACGCAGGCTGCCGGCGATGGCTCCCTGCACACTGTAGCTGTAAAAAGCCCTACTTTTGGTGATCGAGCCATTCTCGAATGTAACTCGAACTGTCGAGCTTTTAGCAAAAAGCTTGAGTTCGAGTTCGATCTAGGGCACCCCCAAAATCTCTCGAACATGAAATTGGCGAACCTCGAACATCGCTCATCTGTAATAAAGACCCAAATATACGAATCAAAATGTTATCATTTTTCTGGACTGCCTGTAACAAATTCCCTACATTAATTTTGGAGTGCCAAGTTCTTTTATTTATAAGTGTAATTATAGGCAAAACATTTCTGTTCTGTAGAGATGACCACAATTGACAATACATTGTGTACACAATTCATATCCTCTATTTTCTTGCTCAGTGACTTTCCTTGCACATACCTAGCTGAGTCCAATAGAAATGAGCGAATATTTTTGAGTGGAATTAAATTCTACTAGAATTTTTCCAAAAATCCACATTGACAAAAAATACAGAGCCATAGGTAATCCGCTGCCATTTTTTATTAACAATAAAAGGCCATAAAAGTGTTAATATTTTTTTAAAAAAACTTATGCTCACCTCACTTCTCTGGCCCCTCTGCTACTTAGCATCACCTGACCAGTCCTCACATACAGGGGTGGGATTCAGCCTGTTCTGTCCGGTTCTGGAAAACCGGTTGTTAAAATAGCAGCCGCTTCCCAGAACCGGCAAGAAACAGCTGCGGCGATTCGGTTCCCTGTATTCATTTGTGTTAGTGTCTCTTTAAGACTCTAGCACAAATGAATCCCCGTACCTCCGCGCCGCACTTCCGGGATTAGTGGAGCCTATCTGCTCTCTGACCCGGCATGCAGAGATGCTCTGACGCTGCAGAGATGGCACGGCAGCGTGGGGAGGTCGCTCCTGCCACTGCCGTCTATCAGCGTCAGTGTGCAGAGAGCCGCGGAGGAGGACGGAAGACAGAGGAGAGGCCAGCGCTGCTGCAGGTAAGTGCTCAGTGAGCCAAAGATGCAGGGGAGCAGGGAGAGGGGTCGCATTAAGATGAGAACTATATAGGGAGAGGAGCCATATGGGACAGGATCTGCAAGGGAGAAGGAGCATATGGGATGAGATCTGCAGGGGAGAAGGAGCATATGGGATTAGATCTGCAGGGGGAAAAAGGCCATAATAAAATGGGATCTGCAGGGGAAAAGAGGCCATAATGAGACAGGATCTACAGGGGAAAAGTAGAACATGGGATGAGATCTGCAGGGGAGAAGGAGCACATGGGATGAGATCTGCATTGGAGAAGGAGCATATGGGATGAGATCTGCAGGGAGAAAGAGGCCATAATGGGATGAGATCTGCAGGGGCAAAGAGGCCATAATTTGATGGGATCTGCAGGGAGAAAGAGGCCATAATGAGATGGGATCTGCAGGGGGAAAGAGGCCATAATGGGATGAAATCTGCAGGGAGAAAGAGGCCATAATGGGTTGAGATCTGCAGGGGCAAAGAGGCCATAATTCGATGGGATCTGCAAGGGGAAAGAGGCCATAATGGGATGGGATCTTCAGGGGGAAAGAGGCCATAATGGGATGGGATCTGCTGGGGAAAGAGGCCATAATGGAATGGGATCTGCAGAGGAAAAAGAGGCCACGATGGGATGGGATCTACAGGGGAAAAGAGGCCATGATGGGATGGGATCTATAGGGGGAAAAAGGCCATAATGAGACAGGATCTACAGGGGAAAAGGAGCACATGGGATGAGATCTGCAGGGGGAAAGAGGCCATAATGGGATTGGATCTGCAGGGGGGAAAGATGCCATAATGGGATGGGATCTGCTGGGGAAAGAGGCCATAATGGGATGGGATCTGCAGGGGGAAAGAGGCCATAATGGGATGGGATCTGCAGGGGCAAAGAGGCCATAATAGGATAGGATCTGCTGGGGTAAGAGGCCATAATGGGATGGGATCTGCAGAGGGAAAGAGACCATAATGGGATGGGATCTGCTGGGGAAAGAGGCCATAATAGGATGGGATCTACTGGGGAAAGAGGCCATAATGGGATCGGATCAGCTGGGGATAGAGGCCACAATGGGATGGGATCTGCTGGGGAAAGAGGCCATAATGGGATGGGATCTGCAGAGGGAAAGAGGCTATAATGGGATGGGATCTGTAGGGGGAAAGAGGCCATAATGGGATGGGATCTACAGGGGGAAAGAGGCCATAATGGGATGGGATCTGCAGGGGGAAAGAGACCATAATGGGATGGGATCTGCAGGGGAAAGAGGCCATAATGGGATGGGATCTGCAAAGGAAAGAGGCCATAATGGGATGAGATCTGCAAAGGAAAGAGGCCATAATGGGATGGGATCTGCAGGGGGAAAGAGGCCATAATGGGATGGGATCTGCAGGGGAAGTGGCCATAATGGGATGGGATCTCCAAGGGAAAGAGGCCATAATGGGATTAGATCTGCAAGGGAAAGAGGCCATAATGGGATGGGATCTGCAGGGGAAAGGGGCCATAATGGGATGGGATCTGCAGGGGAAAGAGGCCATAATGGAATGGGATCTCCAAGGGAAAGAGACCACATGGGATAAGATCTGTATGGGGAAGGTCGTCGGTTCCAATTTTAGCAGGGCTCCTTTAGTAATAATTTTTAAAAACTGTAGAAAATCATTTAATACAATATGACTGACAGTGACGGGAACTACTGGTGCTGGACAGGAGAGTGACGGTATGGGAGGGGAAGGAAATTTTACTTTAAATTACTTGTATTTTTTGGTTGAGGAAACTGCATGAAAATGGGTGTGGCTAACAAAATGGGTGTGGTTTGCAAATGGGCGGGGTTTACAGAGAATCTGTTGTTAAAAATTTGAATCCCACCCCTGCTCACATATCTTTGGATCAGAGTCAGTAATTGTGAGATCCCCAGGACTCAATTAATTGGCTAGGTAGGGTTCTCTTCATTGACCTATGAAGGTGGTTGACCACACTGAGATATCTATATATATAATTGCCTTATTCTGTCTGTCTGTCTGTCTTGCTCCAAAATTCTGTCGTTACCGCGACAAGCGTCTCATTGGCCGCTCGCCTCGCCTCCGCCCGCCCCGCATGGATTGGCCGCTCGCCCAGGCTCCGCCCCCACACGTATTGGCCTCTCGCCCCGGCCCCCTGCACGCATTGGCAACACGGCCCCGCCCCGCCCCCCTCACGCATTGCACGCTCGCTCTGGCCCCACCCCCCCACGCATTCCCCGAACCGACATGGAGCCCCGACTCCCGGGTGAGTGCTGTACCCCCGGGAGCCCACACCAGCGTATGCCGGCAACCCAGCCGACACATACCCTCGCATTGCTGGGGTTGCCGGCGTACGCTGGTGTGGGCTCCCGTGCGTGCGGGGGGCGGGGTACACTGGTAACCATGGTACACATCGGGTAATATTGTGTAGCATGGTTACCAGCGTACACAGTGAGCGCATCAAGGTCCTGCAGCGGCGGAACACACACACGCACACACATAAGAACAGACACACACACACATCAGATCACACTCACTGTCACACACACCTCACACACACATCAGATCGCATCCACACACTCACAACATCCAGTGATATCGCTTGCTTCTCGGCGGCGATACTCTGCGCGCAGTGACCTTCCAGGACCTGCCGGAGGATCACATGGCCGGAAGCATGTGGTATCTCCGGATGTTGTGAGTGTGAGCGCGTATGTGCGATATCGTCAATGTGTGTGTGCGTGTATGCGATCGTGTGTGTGCGTGTATGCGATCGTGTGTATGCGTGTATGCGATCGGATGTGTGCGTGTATGCGATCGGATGTGTGCGTGTATGCGATCGGATGTGTGCGTGTCGGCAGAAGGCAGAGGAGCACTGTGTGCAGCACAGCTGCTGGGACCGCCCACCGGAGGGCACAGGCAGAAGTGGGGTAGGAGTGTATGCGATCAGATGTGTGCGTGTATACTGTCTGATGTGTGACTGTGGAGCATGATGGGGGTGCACAGCATGGGGGATGGAGCACGATGGGGAGTGCGCAGCATGGGGGATGGAGCACGATGGGGAGTGCGCAGCATTTGGGGATGGATTAAATAACCAAAATATAAACAAACAATGGATCAGCCCAGAAGGACGGATGATATAATGGGAGGCATAGGGCACTTGTTATTGAATACCGGATTATCAAAGAGTAGGTAATGCATATTAAAGTAAGAGCAGTCTAACTGGCTTCAGCCCCTTTGAGTAGTTACAGTAGTTATAAATATATATGTATATATACTCTACGGAACTGCAACCAGAAACAGCATAAACATCAAAACGTATGATATATAAACAAACATAGATGCATGTCTTACGGAAAACAATTCCGTAACGTCATTTCCGGATACGTCAGCAAAACAAGCCGAATCACCATAGAAACACAGGATACATCCGAAAAATACCCCACCCTCTGTCCTGGCAATTGCCGCACTATACATCACACAGAGGAACATTTAATAATAAAGTCAGAGAATAATTATCACAGATATATCCTAAATTTGGGGCCAGATACACATACATTAGTCCCCATGTAAAGAATTGCTGTTTAAAACGCCTAAATATAATTAAACACCATGAAAGATCATACCATTACATTACATGACGTGCATAATATATAAATAAATAAATAAATCACCATCCATATAAATACACAATAGATAGTATATAAATGATAATAAACCCCTGAATTATCAATAGTATACATATATATATATATATATATATATATATATATATATAAACCTCCATCCATACAATTATTATCCTTAATATTTATAAAATACAAAAAACAAGTCACATGTGAAAAAAACCGTGAATTTTAATAATGAACAAATCTAAATTTGAAAAAACATGCCAACGGCAACCGTCCGAAAAATTTCTTCGGACGGATAACGGGACATGTTACTAGTAGTGATAGTGTAAAACGTTTAATATCATAATCTAAATATGCATAATTGTGTAAAAAAATATATAAAAATTTATTTTATTTTATATTATTTTATTTTATTTTATGATCTATGTAAGAAAAGATAAGAAAGAAGACACCCAGTGAATACCACAATGTGATGAAAGAGTGCAAAAAAAATTTTTTGTGAACAGTGACAAAGACAGTACCTAAGAGACGAAAAAAAGCACATATGATTAGTATCAAGCCAGCAACATAAACATATTGGAATTAGTGTTATCAATATCTAGTGATTAATACATAAATAGCATGAATAAATATCTATGTAAACTAAATATAACAGTGTATAAGAAATATAAAAAATATATATAAAAGTCTACATATATCTAAAAATACATCTACATACGTGCATAAAATTATATAATGCAATACTATCCCATAGTTCGTAACATCAAAAATTGTTATACTATTTTTAGGCAATAATATATATACACAACAACATCCATAACAATAATATCTAAACCCCCCGCAAAAGTTTTTTCAAAAACGGTAATACACTAACAAGTGCCAAATGCGACCACTGAGGAATGCCATAGTACCAAAATATATAAGACATAATGTATACAACAGAAAAACGCGACTGGATGAAAGAATTAATTCCGAGGACCCTAGAAAGAGAGAGACAACCAAAATCAGACACCACATCCAAAACAAGATAAAAGTATGATAAAATTGCTACAATAAATAACTAAAAAATATATAAAAAAAAACTCCTGGACGAAGCACCTTGGGGGTGCGAAACGCGCGTCAGTGTGTTGGTGGGTGGCTGCGGCACTATTACTCCTCCGGATTTGTTGGTAATTGCCTTTCATACGTTTTGATGTTTATGCTGTTTCTGGTTGCAGTCCCGTAGAGTATATATACATATATATTTATAACTACTGTAACTACTCAAAGGGGCTGAAGCCAGTTAGACTGCTCTTACTTTAATATGCATTACCTACTCTTTGATAATCCGGTATTCAATAACAAGTGCCCTATGCCTCCCATTATATCATCCGTCCTTCTGGGCTGATCCATTGTTTGTTTATATTTTGGTTATTTAATGTAATAAAAATTATATGCTTTTACTACTTGGCTTGCACATATCTTTTTGGTGTTATTTTCATGGTTGGTGCAATTGAGCCTTCATATACATATATATATTGTGGTCTGGTTGGTGTTATTGGGGGATGGAGCACGATGGGGAGTGCGCAGCATGGGTGATGGAGCACGATGGGGGTGCGCAGCATGGGGGATGGAGCACGATGGGGGTGCGCAGCATGGGGGATGGAGCACAATGGGGAGTGTGCAGCATGGGGGATGGAGCACGATGGGGGGTGCGGAGCATGGGGGATGGAGCACGATGGGGGGTACGCAGCATGGGGGATGGATCACGATGAGGGGTGTGCAGCATGGGGGATGAAGCACGATGGGGAGTGCGCAGCATGGGGGATGGAGCACGATGGGGGGTGCGCAGCATGGGAGATGGAGCACGATGGGGAGTGCGCAGCATGGGGGATGGAGCACGATGGGGGGTGCGCAGCAGTGGGGATGGAGCACGATGGGGAGTGCGCAGCATGGGGGATGGAGCACGATGGGGGGTGCGCAGCATGGGGGGTGGAGCACGATGGGGGGTGCGCCGTATGGGGGATGGAGCACGATGGGGGTGCGCAGCATGGGGGATGGAGCACGATGGGGGGTGCGCAGCATGGGGGATGGAGCACGATAGGGAGTGCGCAGCATGGGGGATGGAGCACGATAGGGAGTGCGCAGCATGGGGGTTTGAGCACGATGGGGGTGTGCAGCATGGGGGATGGAGCACAATGGGGGGTGTGCAGCATGGGGGATGAAGCACGATGGGGAGTGCGCAGCATGGGGGATGGAGCACGATGGGGGGTGCGCAGCATGGGGGATGGAGCACGATGGAAGATGCACAGCATGGGGGATGGAGCATGATGGGGGGTGCGCAGCATGGGGGATGGAGCACGATGAGGGATGCGCAGCATGGGGGATGGAGCATGATGGGGGATGCGCAGCATGGGGAATGGAGCACGATAGGGGATGCGCAGCATGGGGGATGGAGCACGATGGGGGGTGCGCAGCATGGGGGATGGAGCACGATGGGGGGTGCGCAGCATGGGAGATGGAGCACGATGGGCGGTGCGGAGCATGGGGGATGAAGCACGATGGGGGTGCACACCTCCCCCAAAACACACACACACACTGCCACACGCGCACCGCACAACACACCACACACACACTGGGAACCACAAACACCGCCCTACACAGACACCCACACACACAGACAACACCGCACACACACAACACCCAACACACAAACACCGCAGCATACACAATTATACGCACATACCGCGCAATACACACACATCGCACAAAACATACCTCCCCCCAATAACACACACATGAACCCCACACACACACCCACACAAACCGCGCAACACACACGCACCCCACACCCACACAAACCACGCAACACACACAGCACCACACACAGACAACACTGCAGACACACAGCACTCCACAAACAACACAACACACACACAGCGCTCCACACAAACAACACCGCTCTCACACACCCCCACCCAGACAACACCCAGAACATTTACAGCCCCTTAGAGATGAGCGAACCGGTCGCGGTTTGGCTCGAGGTCGGTTCGCCGAACGGAGGTCCCGTTCGAGTTCGGTTCGTCGAACATTCGACGAACCGAACTCGAACTGCATATGAAACAATGGCAGGCAATCACAAACACATAAAAACACCTAGAAAACACCCTCAAAGGTGTCCAAAAGGTGACAAACAACTCACAACACAAACACATGGGAAAGTGACAAGGACATATACTCATGCGAAAACAAAAGAGCTGGACAAGGAAAAAGAGGAGGAGACACAGATATATGAGTATATGCAAGGAAACATTGATGCCATTACTGTGCAACTTGAGCACTGCTCATTTTAGGCTTCCAATCTGGATAAATTGCCTGAGCTTGCCACGTACGCCTTGGGGATCTTGTCGTGTCCTGCAGCCAGCGTTCTATCGGAACCTGTCTTCAGTGCTGCTGGGGGTCTGCTGGCAGATAAGCACACATGTCTGTCCACTGACAATGTGGACATGGCTCTCAGAGGACTTTTCTTCCCCTGGGTCAGCCAGGGGAGGCGAAAGGCACGCGTATTTTTGAGAGTGCTTAATGCAAAGCATATTTTTGTTTTTCAAAAGGGGGGTCAACTGATGCCAATCAAGTGGGGTGTGTGTGGCCAAATTAGTGGAAACGAGGGAGACTGTGGTTGGAGTCCCCTCGCTTTTGAAAAAGAACCAAGATGAACAAGTCATGGCTCTCAGAGGATTTTTCTTCCCCTGGGTCATCCAGGGGACGGGAAAGGCACGCGTATTTTTGAGAGTGCTTCATGCAAAGCATCTTTTTCTTTTTCAAAAGGGGGGTCAACTGATGCCAGTCAAGTGGGGTGTGTGTGGCCAAATTAGTGGCAACGAGGGAGACTGTGGTTGGAGTCCCCTCGCTGTGTTTTACATGATTTTCGAAGGGCATGACATGCCTAAGAGGTTGAGTTTCATCATCTGCAACTTGTTAGCAACAGAAAGGCTGCCTTTACACCCTTTTGAGACCGAGGATTTTCGAGACCTTATGCCCATTGCAGTGCCCCAAGAGCCGATGGCCAGTCGTCACTCCTTCTCCAAGAAAGGCGTGCCCGCGCTACCACAGCAGGTCGCACACAACCTCACCGATTCCTTGAGAAACTCTGTGTGTGACAGGGTGCATTTCACCACAGATACTTGGACCAGTAAGCATGGACAGGAGAGTTACATGTTGCTGACTGGGCACTGGGTAACTATGGTGAGAGATTGAGAAGGGTTTGCTGTACAAGTCTTGCCGTCCCCACGACTTGTGTGTCAATCCTTCCTCTGTATGTACAAGTTCCTCCACTGCTTCTGCCTCCTTAACCTCGTGTGGGTCCTCCACCTCGGCCCAAACCCTGTGTGGTCAGGCCACCCTTCCTTGTAACTGCGCCCAAGGAATCCCACACACCTCCTTACTATGCTGGCAGCAGAGCTCAAGGCCATCAGGCGGTCAAATGTTTACTTTGAAATGTAGGGGAAATGTGAGACACCGCTGAGGAATTGTGGACGGTTAGCTCTGGAGAGTGAGACCGAGTTTCATCAATGGTTGTCTACACTCAACCAGCAGTCAGGGAAGGTCGGGTGCGACAATGATGCAAACCAGTCTGCGACCCTTCTTCAGGGCAATGTGACACACGTGCCTTGTATGGCTCACGTGTTGAACCTGGTTGTCCAGCAATTTTTAAAACACTATCCCGGCCTACATGGCCTTGTGCAGCGGGCACGCTGCTATGTGCTCACTTTCATCCTTCGCACCCAGCAGCTCAACAACTTTCATCGCTCCTGAAGTCTTAGGGTCTGGCGGTTAAACGCCTGAAATGCGATGTTCTGACACGCAGGAATTTGAATCTGCACATGTTTCAGCATCTGTGGCAGCACCGCAGAGCCCTGCTGAAATACGGTATGACGTATACCCTGGGCGAACTTGATCCAGAGGTGGTGCAGATCACGCTGCTGGAGTGGTGTCAGATCAAGGACCTATGCACCCTTTTACACAGTTTACAAATATCGACGAAGATCTTTAGCACTGGCGATGCCATTCTCAGCGTGACAATTCTGGTCATCTACAAGATGGAGCACACTGTATGCATTATTCGGAGTCAGGTGTGGGTCCAAGAGGAAGGGGAGGAAGTACAGGAGGAGTCATATGCAGAAGGGATAATAAGATCTACAAGGTCCAGACGGTGAGCGGCACCTAGGCGGAAGTCAAGGGACGGTGGGGCAGAGGGATTAACAATGGCGCATAGTATCAGCAAAAATTGTTGAGGAAGGTGCAGGAGCCCATGAAGAAATGGAGGACGAACTGGCGATGGGCATGGAAGACTCAGCAGATGAGTGAGAGCTTGCTCACATTTCGGTTGTGCGAGGTTGGGGGGAGAGGGCAGAGGAAGGAGGCACGATTCTCACCTCTCTGCCACCAACACACCAAGGACTTGGTCTTCCTGGATGCACAAGACACATGAGCGCCTTCTTGCTGCACTACCTACAACATGACCCTCAGATTGTACGAATTCGAAGTAATGCTAACTACTGGGTTGCCACACTGTTAGATCCCCGGTACAAGACAAAATTTGGCGAAATAATTCCTGCCATACAAAGGGACGCACATATGCAGGAGTATCTGCAGAAGGTGGTACGGATTCTTAGATCTGCTTTTCCAGTAAACACCAGTGCTGCACAGAGTGAATCTCAACGCTTTGTCATGGATAGGAGGAAATGGACTTTTACTTGTCCACATCTGAGGGACGGAGGGCTGGCTGCTGTGCTGAGATGGCATTGAGTACGGTGTCCCTGCAGAGTTGCACTTTTGGTTATATACCAAATGAGTTGAAAAAGGACAAATGCTGGTGGAAAGGGGAACAGGTGTGTTGGAAAGGGGAAAAAAGTTTTGTCCGTGGGTTTGTTGGTTAAGCAAAAGTAACATTTGATGAAGAAACACCATCTGTTACAGTGGGACTGGCAGATTTGGATAAGGTGGTATATACTATGTTACCGCTATATAACGAAAATTAATAAGAAAAGAAAGAGAAAGGTATATATCCCCATCAGCAGTCAATGTCCACCGTGCTCCCAGATGGAAAAGGAGAGGTTGGCAACTGGAAGGTTAGGTGGAGGATACAGAGCTGTGTGGCTATGAAACTAATAGTAGCCTGAACCGAGTTAGACGCCACTCGGATCTTGAGACTGGGAGCCCTGTTAGCGTCACAGGGTCCACATGCCCACCCAGCTCAGGAACTCCCTTTTAACATCACAGGGGCCATTCAGTACGCTGACCGTGTGCATTGGGGCCACACCTATGGACAGCAGGCGCATCAGCAGCAGCAAGCCTGTTAATGCCACTGGGCTGCACAAGCAAGATTTGTAGGACAGGAGCTGGTCTTAACCGTTCTGCGTTACCAACTGTGGTGGCGGCCTGCATCGACGCCCTATCCCTGCCTACCTCTGGCCTAAAGCCGCAATGGGTTCAACACATGGAGGTGTGCTCTTTCGGAGCATAATAGAAGACTGCGCACCTCCTTGTTGGCTCCAGCCCGTTTAATAACCTGGGTCCGCCTCAAACCAGGATGGACCACAATGCACCTCCTGGAGACAAAAGCAGAGTGACACGTCATGAGTGGCATAACTAGCGTCCTATTTGGAACCGCAACTTCAATAATGACCTCATGGCTGCCACGACACAAACACCTCACCAGTCATCGTCTGACCATCAATAGTGAGGTGACAAGTCATAGGGGCGGGCCTCTGCAAGCCATTTGGGAGTGGCCTGGCCACATCATCAGGACACCTGATGCCCTGTGGTCTATATGGGCCCCCCCACATCAGGGGCAGGAACAAAGAGTTCATTACCAGACCTAGTTTCTGATGCAGTAAGTGCCTGAGCATGGTCAGTTGCAAAAAATAGAGTCTCTGAAAAAAGACTATCAGCTTTAGCATGGTGTCTCGGCACAAAACAGGACTTAGACCCGGCACGGAATGCAAGTACCTGTGCAAAGAGGCTTTTCGCACCAAGTGTTGGAGCATGCGCTGTATCCCGAAATGAAGACTAAAGGTCCAGTCACACTAAGCAACTTACCAGCGATCCCAACAACGATAGGGATCGCTGGTAAGTTGCTAGGAAGTTGCTGGTGAGATGTCACACTGCAACGCTCCAGCGATCCCACCAGCAACCTGACCTGGCAGGGATCGCTGGAGCGTGGCTACACAAGTTGCTGGTGAGCTCACAAGCAACCAGTGACCAGCCCCCAGCGCCACGTGGAAGATGCTGCGCTTGGTAACTAAGGTAAATATCGGGTAACCAACCCGATGTTTACCTTGGTTACCAGCTCACGCAGCTACACGTGCAGAGAGCAGGGAGCAGCGCACACTGAGCGCTGGCTCCCTGCTCTCCTAGTACAGCACACATCGGGTTAATTACCCGATGTGTGCTGCAGCTAAATGTGCACAGAGCAGGGAGCAGCGCACAATGCTTAGCGCTGCTCCCTGCTCTCCTAGTACAGCACACATCGGGTTAATTACCCGATGTGTGCTGCAGCTACATGTGCACTGAGCAGGGAGCAGCACACAATGCTTAGCGCTGCTCCCTGCTCTCCTAGTTACAGCACACATCGGGTTAATTACCCGATGTGTGCTGCAGCTAAATGTGCCCAGAGCAGGGAGCAGCGCACAATGCTTAGCGCTGCTCCCTGCTCTCCTAGTACAGCACACATCGGGTTAATTACCCGATGTGTGCTGCAGCTACATGTGCACTGAGCAGGGAGCAGCACACAATGCTTAGCGCTGCTCCTTGCTTTCCTAGCTACAGCACACATCGGGTTAATTAACCCGATGTGTCCTGCAGCTAAATGTTCACAAAGCAGGAGCCGGCACTGACAGTGAGAGCGGGGGAGGCTGGTAACAAAGGTAAATAACAGGTAACCAAGGACAGGGCTTCTTGGTTACCCGATATTTACATTGGTTACCAGCCTCCGCAGAAGCCGGCTCCTGCTGCCTGCACATTTAGTTGTTGCTGTCTCGCTGTCACATACAGCGATCTGTGCTTCACAGCGGGACAGCAACAACTAAAAAATGGCCCAAGACATTCAGCAACAACCAACGACTTCAGAGCAGGGGCCAGGTTGTTGCTGGATGTCACACACAGCAACATCGCTAGGAACGTCACAAAAGTTGTTCGTTAGCAGCGATGTTGCTAGCGATGTTGCTTAGTGTGACGGGGCCTTTAGCCTCAGGAATGGCACAGTCAGGCTGAGCATACTCATTAGGCGAAACACTGTAGTTAGGCTGCAGCTGGGGTAAATCGGCACACGCGTGCGCACTAGCTGACTCTCCACACTTACACGTGGAGGAGAAATTGCTCTTCGGGTGAGGACTTGGAGATGCTGTCTATGAACAGAAGGAAAAGCTAAAGGAAGCCTCACTTTCTATCCCTCCGAATTATCAAATGCAGCAATGAATTCCCTGAGGTTGCTATAACATTAGCGTAGCAAAATGTGCATGAGGGTGTCATGTAGAGGTGCTAGAAATAGCTTGGCACCAGTGGGACAATAATGGAATACAACATCCAGTTCTATGATGCCACTAAATGGCAGTATTTTTTGCTATCATTCATTATAGCTTATTAAAAACAGGGCAGGAGGGTGTCATGCACAGGTGCTGCACATAGATTTGCACCAGTGGGGCACTAATGGAGTACAACAGCCACTTCTTGTATGCCACTAAGTTCACTCAGTGTTTGCTAGTATAATGGCTTAGTAACAATGAGTTTGAGTGTGCAGTGCAGGCAGACGTGCTGCAAATATCTTTGCACTTGTGGGACGATACAGCAGTCCAACAGCCACGTTTAGGATGCCACTAAGTTCACTCCGTGTTTGCTAGTATAATGGCTTAGTAGCAATGAGTTTGAGTGTGCAATGCAGGCAGAGGTGCTGCAAATATCTTTGCACTTGTGGGCCGATACAGAAGTCCAACAGCCACGTTTAGGATGCCAATAAGTTCACTCAGTGTTTGCTAGTATAATGGCTTAGTAACAATGAGTTTGAGTGTGCAATGTAGGCAGAGGTGCTGCAAATATCTTTGCACTTGTGGGACGATACAGAAGTCCAACAGCCACGTTTAGGATGCCACTAAGTTCACTCAGTGTTTGCTATTATAATGGCTTAGTATCAATGAGTTTGAGTGTGCAATGCAGGCAGAGGTGCTGCAAATATCTTTGCACTTATGGGACGATACAGAAGTCCAACAGCCACGTTTAGGATGCCACTAACTTCACTCAGTGTTTGCTAGTATAATGGCTTAGTAACAATGAGTTGGAGTGTGCAATGCAGGCAGACGTGCTGCAAATATCTTTGCACTTGTGGGACAATACAGAAGGCCAACAGCCACGTTTAGGATGCCACTAAGTTCACTCAGTGTTTGCTAGTATAATGGCTTAGTAACAATGAGTTTGAGTGTGCAATGCAGGCAGAGGTGCTGCAAATATCTTTGCACTTGTGGGCCGATACAGAAGTCCAACAGCCACGTTTAGGATGCCACTAAGTTCACTCAGTGTTTGCTAGTATAATGGCTTAGTAACAATGAGTTTGAGTGTGCAATGCAGGCAGAGGTGCTGCAAATATCTTTGCACTTGTGGGACGATACAGAAGTCCAACAGCCACGTTTAGGATGCCACTAAGTTCACTCAGTGTTTGCTATTATAATGGCTTAATATCAATGAGTTTGAGTGTGCAATGCAGGCAGAGGTGCTACAAATATCTTTGCACTAATGGGACGATACAGAAGTCCAACAGCCACGTTTAGGATGCCACTAACTTCACTCAGTGTTTGCTAGTATAATGGCTTAGTAACAATGAGTTGGAGTGTGCAATGCAGGCAGACGTGCTGCAAATATCTTTGCACTTGTGGGACAATACAGAAGTCCAACAGCCACGTTTAGGATGCCACTAAGTTCACTCAGTGTTTGCTAGTATAATGGCTTAGTATCAATGAGTTTGAGTGTGCAATGCAGGCAGAGGTGCTGCAAATATCTTTGCACTACTGGGGCAATACAGCAGTCCAACAGCCACGTTTAGGATGCCACTAAGTTCACTCAGTGTTTGCTAGTATAATGGCTTAGTAACAATGAGTTTTAGTGTGCAATGCAGGCAGACGTGCTGTAAATATCTTTGCAATAATGGGGCAATACAGCAGTCCAACAGCCACGTTTAGGATGCCACTAAGTTCACTCAGTGTTTGCTAGTATGATGGCTTAGTAACAATGAGTTTGAGTGTGCAATGCAGGCAGAGGTGCTGCAAATATCTTTGCACTTGTGGGACGATACAGAAGTCCAACAGCCACGTTTAGGATGCCACTAAGTTCACTCAGTGTTTGCTAGTATGATGGCTTAGTAACAATGAGTTTGAGTGTCCAATGCAGGCAGAGGTGCTGCAAATACCTTTGCACTTGTGGGATGATACAGAAGTCCAACAGCCACGTTTAGGATGCCACTAAGTTCACTCAGTGTTTGCTAGTATAATGGCTTATTAACAATGAGTTTGAGTGTGCAATGCAGGCTGACGTGCTGCAAATATCTTTGCACTTGTGGGACGATACAGAAGTCCAACAGCCACGTTTAGGATGCCACTAAGTTCACTCAGTGTTTGCTAGTATAATGGCTTATTAACAATGAGTTTGAGTGTGCAATGCAGGCAGAGGTGCTGCAAATATCTTTGCACTTGTGGGACGATACAGCAGTCCAACAGCCACGTTTAGGATGCCACTAAGTTCACTCAGTGTTTGCTAGTATAATGGCTTAGTAACAATGAGTTTGAGCGTGCAAAGGGCAGGAGGGTACAGTGGCAGGGTTGTGGGTCTCTGGGTAGAGGAAAGGAAGCCTGCCTTTCTATCCCTTCTAATGGGGAAATGCAGTGTGTGTGTCTGGGATTGGCTGACATGCTGGCCCGCGCCACTACACGCGCGCGCTTAGGGAAGGAAGACAAGGAAAAAAAAAAAAAAATGGCGATCATTATACATACAGCAGTGATCTGAATGCGCTGTTCCCGCACACTATACACTGAAATGTCATAATAGTGTGAGTCACAGAGTGACTTACACTATTACAGCGGAAAGCGAGCTAGGAATTAGCTGGGTTTTTTTGCTGCTAGAACCGTTCTCGAATGTATCTAGAACTATCGAGCTTTAGCAAAAAAGCTCGAGTTCTAGTTCGATCTAGAACAGCCCCCAAAATCACTCGAGCCGCGAACTGGAGAACCTCGAACCGCGAACCGCGCTCAACTCTACAGCCCCTACACAAACACTTGGCAACTACACACAACAACATCTATATATATAACAAAAATCATACATTAACTACACAATAAATTCTAGAATACCCGATGCGTTAGAATCGGGCCACCTTCTAGTATTACATAATTGCACAAAACCCTCCTGGGCCTAGGAAACCTAGCAGCTTAGCAAATGAGACCTGTGGATTTTACTGCTCCCAAAATTGATTGTTCCTCTGAAGAGTGCAGGGGCCATAGTGGTGAGAGGTGTTGTGAGTATAAGCTTTTAGCATATTTTTCGTAATACAAGATGCACTTTTCCTCCCAGGAAAATAAGGGGTGGGTCTTATAAGCTGACTAACGCTTACTCGGGGGTGCTGGAGAGGGGTCACAGAAGGCAGGGGCAATGCTGAGATGTTGCGCTGTGCTGCGGTTGGTGTGCTGTGATGTGCGTGGTGTTGTGGGCTGTGCTGCAGGCTGTGGGGCAGGGGCCACCATCCTGAAATTTTCGGCAGTGAGGTCACACTATGTCCCAATGTCATCATGCATGATGTAACAACGTTATGATGCACTGTGATTCCTGAGGCTTGGTAACAGATGGAAGTCCTGACTTAGTTTGAAGATGATGTGTCTGCAGAAAAAAGAAGCGCTAAGGACAGGATGATGCACAGCAGACATTGAAGATAGTGGGTTTTAGGCATCGGGAGGTTTCTGGTTCTGAAGCTGAGTCTATTCCATCTTCAGCTCCAGTGGTCCCTTATTTGGCTTTAGACACCAGTTCTGACGCCAGGCCACAGCCCACAATGTCCAGGCTCTTGCTGGAGTCTCTGCTACTGTGAGCATAATGAATGCTGCCACACATGTGCAGATGAAGGAAGCTTTGTCTTCCACTTCTATGTCCAAAAACAGCTCTAGTGCACATGTCAGTGATGCGGCCACCTGCGATTGGTGGTCCAGTGTCAGCAGACCTGATGACATGGCGCCACCTGATTGGTACGGGGGTGACATCATCAGTGACACTGCTGGGAGTGTTTGGGGCATCGCTTACCCTTTAAAAGATGTGGTCATGCACATGGCAGTGTTCTCGGATGATTTCATAGTGAGTGCTGCATGTGTAGCACTGTGTGTCTGTCTGCCACCATTTTGGTGTTAGCTGTCTGTGCCCAGTCTGGGTACATACTGCTAGCCTTAGGGCCTAGGCGCGGAGGTCCCACTGCATCTGGTTGTGTGGGTAACAGGCAGAAAGCTGTCGGTACCTATGGGCACAGCAGACAGGTCAGTGCGGTAGGCTGGTGCTGTTAGTGGACCGCTTAGGCAGCCATAGCGGAACCCTAGTTTACATCATCTGCAACTGGGTTCAGTGAGAGTGTTACTCCGCAGTAGAACCTAGAAGCGGTTGTCCAGGTAGTTTGCAGTTATCACTAGAGATGAGCGAACCGTTCGGCTCGAGTTCGGTTCGCCGAGCAGAGGTCTCGTTCGAGTTCGGTTCTGCGAACCGATTCGGCGAACCACTCAAGCCGCATAGGAAACAATGGGAGGCAATCACAAACACATAAAAACACCTAGAAAACACTCTCAAAAGTGTCCAAAAGGTGACAAATAACTCACAACACAACACAAACACATGGGAAAGTGACAAGGACATATACTCATGCGAAAACAAAAGAGCTGGACAAGGAAAAAGAGGAGGAGACACAGATATAGGCATGGCATGCCCTTCTAAAATCATGTAAAACACCGCAAGGTTACTCCAAGCGGAGTCTCCCATTTTTCCAAAAATTGGGCCACACACACACACCCACCCCTTCAGTGGCAGCACTTGTGCCCCAGTTGTACACTTCACAGGTAGATTTGCATCAAGCACATTCAAAAATACGCCATCCTTAACCGTCCCCAGGATGACACCGGGGTAGGTAGCTAAGTCTTTCCTGATCCCAGCTCCGTTCATCTTGGATCATTTTTAAAAACACTGTAAGCAAGGGTTACTCCAAGCGGAGTCTCCCTTTTTTCCAAAAATTGGGCCCCACCCACACCCACCCCTTCAGTGGCAGCACTTGTAACCCAGTTGTACACTTCACAGGTAGATTTGCATCAAGCACATTCAAAAATACGCCATCCTTAACTGTCCCCAGGATGACACCGGGGTAGGTAGCAAAGTCTTTGCTGAACCATGACTTGTTCATCTTGGCTCCTTTTAAAAAACACAGCAAGCAAGGGTTACTCCAAGCGGAGTCTTTCTTTTTTCCAAAAATTGGGCCCCACACACACCCACCCCTTCAGTGGCAGCACTTGTGCCCCAGTTGTACACTTCACAGGTAGATTTGCATCAAGCACATTCAAAAATACGCCATCTTTAACTGTCCCCAGGATGACACCAGGGTAGTTAGCTAAGTCTTTCCTAAACCCAGCTCTGTTCATCTTGGATCATTTTTAAAAACACTGTAAGCAAGGGTTACTCCAAGCGGAGTCTCTTTTTTTTCCAAAAATTGGGCCCCACACACACCCACCCCTTCAGTGGCAGCACTCGTGCCCCAGTTGTACACTTCACAGGTAGATTTGCATCAAGCACATTTAAAATCCACAAGCATTTACTCTCCCCAGGATGACACAGGGGTAGTAAATTCCTTGTGGATCCATGACTTGTTCATTTTGATGAACGTTAGTCTGTCCACATTGTCACTGGACAGACGCGTGCGCTTATCTGTCAGCACACACCCAGCAGCACTGAAGACACGTTCAGAGACAACGCTGGCTGCTGGACACGACAAAATCTCCAAGGCGTAAGTAGAGAGCTTTGGCCATTCTTCAAGATTTGAAGCCCAAAATGAGGAAGGCTCCATTTGCAAAGTCATAGCATCGATGTTCATTTGGAGATACTCCTGTATCATCCTCTCCAGCCGTTGACTATGTGTCAGACTTGTTGTCTCTGGTGGCCTTGCAAAGGATAGTCTAAAAAAATTATGAAAAGATTCAATAATATTGCTGTTACCAGCACCAGATACGATGCTACTGGTACGGGTAGACTGTTGAAGATGACGAGACCGTCCCATGTTTGTCAAGTTACAACTGGGAGATTCACTCCCTGCACCTGCACGGTTGTTTGGTGGAAAAGCCGAGCTAAGATCGAGTAACAGCTTCTTCTGACACTCTTGCATATGTGCGTCCCTTTCTATGGCTGGAATTATGTCACATAATTTGGACTTTTACCAGGGATCTAATAGTGTGGCAAGCCAGTTGTCATCATCACTTCTAATTTTGACAATACGAGGGTCATGTTGGAGGTAGTGCAGCAAGAAGGCGTTAATGTGTCTTGCACAGCCATGCGGACCAAGTCCACGCTGTGTTTGTGGCATAGAGGTGCTAACCGTTCTTTCTTCCTCTGACATCTCCCCCCAACCCCTTTCAACAGAAGGTCTCCCTCATCTGCGGAGTCTTCCATGTCCATGGACAGTTCGTCCTCCATTTCTTCATGTTCTCCTGCACCTTCCTCAACATTTCGCCTGCTACTATGCGCCCTTGTTGATCCCTGTCCCCCATGGTCCCATGCCTGCCGCTTTGGTGATGATGAACGTCTGGACCTTATTGATGTTGTTGTGTCTTGCGCATATGAATCCTCCCGTAGTTCCTCCCCTTCCTCTTGTCCCACCCCCTGACTCCGAATAGTGTTTAGCATGTGCTCCAGCATGTAAATGACTGGAATTGTCATCCTGATAATGGCATTGTCAGCGCTAAACATATTCGTCGCCATGTCGAAACTGTGCAGAAGGATGCATAGGTCTTTGATCTTAGACCACTTCATCAGGGGGATCTGCCCCACCTTTGCATCTCGTTGGCCCAGGCTATACGTCATGACGTATTGCACCAGGGCTCGACGGTGCTGCCACAGTTGCTGTAACATGTGGAGAGTCGAATTCCATTTCAAGCAATGAACCGGCAGGCCGAAAGACTTCTGGAGCGATGCAAGTCGCTCAGCAGTGGTGGTTGAACGGCGGAAGTGAGCAGACAGTATTCGTGTCCTGTTCAGAAGGCCATCTAGGCCGGGATAGTGTGTTAAAAATTGCTAGATAAAAAGGTTCAACACGTGAGCCATACAAGGCACGTGTGTCACCTTGCCCAGGTGAAGGGCCGCATCCAGGTTTGCAGCATAGTCGCACATGGCCTTACCAGGCAGCAGGTTAAGTGGAGACAACCATTTATTAAACTCAGTCTCCAGAGCTGCCCACAACTCAGCCGCTGTGTGACTCTTATTTCCAAGACATTTCAAGCTAAAGACCGCCTGATGCCATTGCGTTCTGCTGCCAGCATAGTAATGAGGGGTGCGTGATTCCTTCTGCACAGTTACAACACTGGTGGCCTGACCAGACAGGCTTGGGGTGGAGGTGGAGGACCCAGACGAGGTGGAGGAGGCAGAAGCAGTGGCGGAACTTGGACAGACAGAGAATTGACACACAAGTCGTGGGGACAGCAAGACTTGTGCAGCAGACCCTTCACCATTTATCACCGTAGTTACCCAGTGCCCAGTCAGTGACATGTACCGTCCCTGTCCATGCTTACTGGTCCAAGTATCGGTGGTGAAATGCACCCGTTCACACACAGAGTTTCTCAAGGAAGCGGTGATGTTGTGTGCGACATGCTGGTGCAGCACAGGCACACCTTTCTTAGAGAAGTAGTGGCGACTGGGCATCTGGTACTGGGGCACAGCGACAGACATAAGGTCTCTAAACTCCTGTGTGTCCACCAGGCGGAAAGGCAGCATTTCGGTAGCCAAGAGCTTACAGAGGGATAAAGTCAACCTCTTAGCTTTGTCATGGGTCGCAGGAAATGGCCTTTTATTTGTCCACATCTGAGGGACAGAGATCTGGCTGCTGTGTGTAGACGGTGGTGAGTAGGGTGTCCGTTAAAAAATGCAGGTTTGTGAGGAAAGTGCCGGCGTAGACATGATGTTGCCTTAATCCAACGTTGATGCTATCGATGTCTGTAAGAGCTGTACACACGCACTTGTTTCCCCTTCCAAACCAAATGATGACCTACCAAGCAAACTGCCTGTTGCGGTTACAGTGGTGGAAGTTGTGCGTGGAAAACCAGGTGTGACAGCTGTCCCCACAGTCCTAGAAGATGAAGAGCGCGCGGATGCACTTGAAGGGGCAGGCGGTGGATGGTTCACTCCGCTAGACCACCTTGCAGCACGGTGAGCTTCCCACTGGGACATATAATATTTATTCATGTGACGATTCATGGAAGAAGTTGTCAAACTCTTGAGGTTTTGCCCTCTACTAACAGAATCATGACAAATTTTACATATCACATGATTTGGGCGATCTTTTTCTATGTCAAAAAAGGTCCAGGCTTGGCAAGGCTTAGAGGGCATGCGACCTGCTGAGCCCCCCCCGACTAGTGCTCAGAGGCAGAGTGGTGGCTGAGGATGCAGTTGTAGACATGCTACCAGTACTACTCCTCTGTCCAGGAAGGCGCAAAGTAACTTCGTCGTCAGTAGCATCCTCCTCCACCGCCTCTGTTGACCTCCTCGAGTGCCTGACTGTGGGTTGACAGTAGGTGGGATCTAGAACTTCCTCATCAAGCGTTGTGATTGCATTCCCCTCACCCTCAGACCGAGCCTCTTCCTGACGTGAACCAATATTTAAGTTGTCCTCCCAATCTGGTATCTGCGTCTCATCGTCATCAGTATGTTCCTCATTGTCTATAGCAACAGGTGTTACAGTTTGCGAACAAGGGTCAACATTATGCTCGGAAACATAGTCCTCACGGCCTGAATCAGAGTCACAAAAGTTTTGGGCATCACTGCAGACCATTTCCTGGTCTGTACTCACTGTAGCTTGGGAGCAGACCTCTGATTCCCATGCTATAGTGTGACTGAACAGATCTGCAGACTAAGCCATCTCAGTTCCACCATACTCTGCAGTGCGGATGGAGACTTGAGAGCCGGGAGAAAGCAAGTGTGATTGGGCTGACAACTCAGAGGACTGGTGTTTTTTGGATGCGGTAGTTGAGGTGGCAGAGAGGGCACTTGTTGGACAACTTGAGATCCATTCAACCATTTTCTTTTTTTTGCCATCATCTACCTTTGTTCCAGTTGTTCGTGTCCGTAAAAAAGGGAGCACATCGGATTGTCCACGGTAAGTAGTAGACATCTTACTTTTGCTGGAAGATGGTCTATCTTCAGCAGATGTTAATGGAGCTTTGCCACCTTCCCCATGGACAAACCCGTTTTTTCCTTTTCCAACATGCCTCTTCCCCTTTCCACCAGCATCTTTTACTTTGCCACTCATTTTGATTGCGACAAGATTGTGCACTTAAAATGTGGTAGTAAAAATTGAGAGGGGGTGTAGATTGCAGCGGTGGTCTATCTTTATTAACAGCAGAATAAACAACAATAACTAACCCTGACAATGCAACTACGGCCCTTAAACTGGCAGCATAGTTTGCTAGTATAATGGCTTAGTAATAATGAGTTTGAGTGTGCAATGCAGTGGTGCTGCAAATAGCTTTGCACTAGTGGGACACTAATGGAAGTCCAACAGCCACTTTTAGGATGCCACTAAGTTTACTCAGTGTTTGCTAGTATAATGGCTTAGTAACAATGAGCTTGAGTGTGCAAAGGGCAGGAGGGTACAGTGGCAGGGTTGTGGGTCAGTGTAGAGGAAAGGAAGCCTCACTTTCTATCCCTCCTAATGGGGAAATGCAGCGAGGAAGTCCCTGACCTTAGCCACACAGACACTGTTATCTGTAGCTGTTAAAATCTGTTTCCACGGATCTGACTGTCACCTATGGCTCTGAGCCTGCTGTTATTAGCCCTTACAAGGGCTAATAGAAACTTCTATTCCTATTATGTATAGCGCTGTGTGTAGAGCATACACAGCAGTATCGGAGACAGGAGCTACACCAGCGGTGACTGACACCCAGACGCAGAAGAGATAAGGGAGTCCGGATGGGCAGATACCCGTTTTTATAATGCAGGGACATGTGACATGGACATCCTATCACACATGCCGTTGCTTCTCTGGCTAAAAGTCCACTTAGCTGTGTGTGTGTCTGGGATTGGCTGAAATGCTGGTTTGCCCCACTACACGTGCGCACTTAGGGAAGGAAGACAAGGAAAAAAAAAAAAATGGCGATCGCCATTGTCCCAGCAGCAGTGCTCTGAATGCGCTGTTCCCGCACACTATACGCTGAAATTGCATAATAGTGTGAGTCACAGAGTGACTTACACTATTACAGCGGAAAGCCAGCTAGTAATTAGCTTGGCTTTTTGCTGCTAGAACCATTCTCGAACGTAACTAGAACTATCGAGCTTTAGCAAAAAGCTCGAGTTCTAGTTCGATCTAGAACAGCCCCCAAAATCACTCGAACCGCGAAGTGGAGAACCACGAACCGCAAACCGCGCTCAACTCTAGTTATCTTACATCTTCACAATCATTATCTTTAGTGCCGCTCCTCTGTGCTGTCAACAGAGGTTACGATGAGTTAGCTTTATTTTGCATATTCCTTGTGACGTAACAAGAAGTATCGCTGTTCCGCTACTCTCAGGGTGTGTGGAGTAACACACATCTGAGTAAAACACCTACATAAATATTTTAGTTCTGCCAAGCCCAGTGGGTATCTTTGCAGCAGCCTATAGCTACATCGTGGACACCGGGTTTCGGCTGCAAGCATTTTTTTTAAGTTATTTGCAACCAGCTCCCATAACAGTGGGGAAGCTGAGACAGGTTAATGATGACTTATTATGGTCTTTTAGAATTTTTCCATCTTACATTTATTATTCTCTGGGGTTTTTCAAGACCCCAGAGCAAAATAGGCAACATTCAATTGGTGGAAGATAACGTTGCTGAAAATTGAGTTTTATGGTAAAATCCACGCAATTTATCAATTTTTAATTTTGTTAGATCCGCTTATCTCTTGTAGAAAGTGAAAAATAATTTTGTTACCGTCAACTTAAATACAAGAAAAAATGATCTCAAATAAGAATCAAAATACTTTAGGAAGAACTATTAGTAGAGTTGAGCGATGTTCAATATTTGAGGTTCGTCAATTTCATGTTCGAGTGATTTTGGGGGGTGTTTGAGCTCGATCTCGAACTCGAGCTTTTTGCTAAAAGCTCGACAGTCCGAGTTAGGTTCGAGAATGGTTCGATCAACAAAAATGTGGCTTTTCACAGGAAGGCGGGCTTTGCACACTACGACATCGCAGGTGCGATGTCGGTGGGGTCAAATCGAATGTGATGCACATCCGGCGTTGCAGTCGATATCGTAGTGTGCAAATCCTTTTTGATACGATTAACAAGCGCAAAAGCGTCGTTATCATATCATCGGTGTAGGGTCCGACATTTCCATAATGCCGGTGCAGTGACAGGTACGATGTAGTTCCTCGTTCCTGCGGCAGCACACATCGCTGTGTGTGAAGCCACAGGAGCAAGGAACATCTCCTACCCGTGTGCCAGCTGCAATGCGGAAGGACGGAGGTGGGCAGGATGTTTACATCCTGCTCATCTCCGCCCCTCCGCTGCTATTGGCCACCTGCCGTGTGACGTCACTGTGACGCCGCACGACTCGCCCCCTTAGGAAGGAGGCAGTTCGCCCTCCAGAATGACGTCACATGGCAGGTGAGTGCAAGTGAAGCCGGCGTAGCGATAATGTTCGCTACGCCAGCAATCACAAGATAGCGCTGCTGCGACGGGGCGTGGACTATCGCGCTCGTCATCGCAGCATCGGCTCGCGATGTCGCAGCATGCAAGATACCCCTAAAGCTATGTGCACACGTTGCTATCTGCATGCGTCCTGCGTCCCCAGCACAATCCCTCTCTCTTTCCTGCTCATTGATCACGGGCGTCTCGCTGCACTGCTGTCACAAATCTGTGGCGTCTTTTCCTCTTTAGAAAATGGCTGCCGCTTCATTATTCAATTAGGTATTCCGTGCTTTCCCTGCACACTGGTGCCCAAGATTGGTTGCAGTCAGACGTGCCTTCACGATGAGTGACAGCTGTCTCACCGCAACCAATCACAGACACCGTCGGGTGGGTCTATATCGTGCAGTAAAATAAATATATAAGTAATAAAAAAAAAAAAAATACAGTTCCCCCCATATTTGATTCCAGCCAGGAAAAAGCCACATGGCTGGAGGCTGGTATTGTCAGGATGGAGAGCGCCACGGTATGGGGAGCCCTCCAGCCTAACAATATCACCCAGGAGCCGCCCGGAATTGCCACATCCATTAGATGCGATAGTCCCGGGACACCACCCAGCTCATCCCGAATTGCCCTGGTGCGGTGGCAATCGGGGTAATAATGAGTTTAATCATGCCAAGTGTCTCTCCCCGAGACACCTTCCATGATTAAATTGAAAATGAAAGTAAATAAACACACACAGTGAAAAATCCTCTATTTAGAATAAAAGACAAAAAACACCCTCTTTTACCAGTTTATTAATCCCCAAATACACATCCAGGTCCAACATAATCCACACGATGCTGTCAGCTCTGCGACATGAAGATGCAGCACCGTAGAACACGATCGCGCTGTGTCCTCTCCACGTAGCACATGAAGAGAATCGCGCTGTCACTAGAGGAAATGCAGATGTCAAGATTTCCAAATCTGCCTATCTTTATCATTAGAGGCAGTAACTCAGTGGATAGAGCGCTCAATTATGAAGCATAACTTTACGAGTTCTAGTCCCGGTCCCGGTAAAGAATTTAATTTTTTTTAAAATTATAATTATTATATATTTATAATTATAATATAATTTATTAAGCACTGAGGGGAGGAGCCAGACATCAGCTGTTAGCCGCAGGACACACCTCTAAAACCAGAGCAGTTCACAGAATGAGACTGCATTGCTCTCTCCTCTCTCTCCCTCTGTCTCTCTCTCTCTTTCTCTCGCTCTCTCTTTTTATCTCTCTATCTTTCTCTCTCTTTCTCTCTCTCTATTTTTCTCTCTTTCTCTCTCTCTCTCTCTCTCTCCTTTTTCTCTTCTCTCTCTTTTTCTCTCTCTCCCTCCTCTCTCTCTTTCTCTCTCTCCTCTCTCTCCTCTCTCTCTCTTTTTCTCTCTTTCTTTCTCTCTTTCTTTTTCTCTCTTTCTTTCTCTCTCTCTTTTTCTCAGTCTCTCTTTTTTCCCTCTCTCTCTCTCTCTCCCTCTGTCTCTCTCTCTGTCTCTCTCTCTTTCCCTCTCTCTCTCTATTTCTCTCTTTCTTTCTCTCTCTTTTTCTCTCTTTCTCTCTCTCTTCCTATCTCCTCTCTCTCCTCTCTCTCTCTTTTTCTCAGTCTCTCTTTTTTCCTCTTTCTCTCTCTTGCTCTCTCTCTTTCTCTATATCCTCTCTCCTCTCTCTCTCTTCTCTCCTCTCTCTCTTTCTCTCTCTCTTCCTCTCTCTCTTTTTCTCTCTTTCTCTCTCTCCCAACCTCTCTTTCTCCTCTCTCTCCTCTCTCTCTTTTTCTCTCTTTTTCTCTCTCTCTCTTGTTCTCTCTCTCTTTCTCTCAGTTTCTCTTTTTCTCTTTTTCCATATCTCTCTTTCTATCCTCTCTCCTCTCTCTTTCTCTCTCTTTCTCTCTATCTCTTTCTTTCTCTTTCTTTCTCTCTGTTTTTCTCAGTCTCTCTTTTTCCCTCTCTTTCTCTCTTCTTTTCTCTCTCTCCCTTTCTCTCTCCTCTCTCTCCTCACTCTCTCTTTTTCTCTTTCTATCTTTCTCTCTCCTCTCTCTCTCCTCCCTCTATCTTTTTTTCTCTCTCTATTTTTCTCAGTCTCTCTTTTTCTCGTTTTCCCTTTCTCTCTCTCTTTCTCTCTTTTTCTCTCTCTTTTTCTCTCTGTTTCTCTTTTTCTCCTTTTCCATCTCTCTTTCTCTATTCTCTCTCCTCTCTCCTTCTCTCTCTTTTCTCTTTCTCTCTCTCTCTTTCTCTCTCTTTTTCTCTCTTTCTCTCTCTCTCCCTATCTCCTCTCTCTCCTCTCTCTCTTTTTTTCTATCTTTCTCTCTCTCCCTATCACTCCCCCTCTCTGTCTCCTCACTCTCTCTCTTTTTCTCTTTCTATCTTTCTCTCTCTCCTTTCTCTCCTCTCTCTCTCTTTTCTCTCTCTCTTTTCTCAGTCTCTCTTTTTCCCTTTCTCTCTCTCTTCTAACCTCTCTCCTCTCTCTCTTCTCGTCTCTCTCTCTTTCTCTCTCTTTTTCTATCTTTCTCTCTCTTTCTATCTCTCTCTTTCTCTCTCTTTTTCTCTCTCTCCCTCCCTTTCTCTCTCCTCTCTCTCTTTTTCTCTTTTTCTCTCTTACTCTCTCTTTTTCTAAGTCTCTCTTTTTCTCTTTTCTTCTCTCTCTCTCTCTCTTTCTCTCTCCCTCCTCTCTTCTCTATCTCTCTTCACTCCTCTTTCTATCTTTCTCTCTCTCTTTTCTCTCTCTCTTTCTCTCTTTTTCTCTCTCTTTTACTCTCTTTCTCTTTCTCCCTCCCTCTCTCCTCTCTGTCTCTCTTTCTCTTTTTCTCTCTCTCTCTTTTTCTCAGTCTCTCTTTTTCTTTTTTCCCTCTCTCTCTATCCTCTCTCCTCTCTCTCTCTTTTTCTCTCTTTTTCTCTCTCTCTTTTTCTCTCTCTTTCTCTCAGTCTCTCTTTTTCTCTTTTTCCATCTCTCTCTCTATCCTCTATCCTCTCTCTTTCTCTCTCTTTTCTCTCTCTCTTTCTCTCTTTCTCTCTCTCTTTCTCTTTCCTTCTCTCTCTTTCTCTTTTTCTCATTCTCTCTTTTTCTCTTTTTCCCTCTCTCTCTTTCTCTCTCTTTTCTCTCCTCTGTCTCTTCTCTCTCTTCTCTCTCTACTCTCTGTCTTCTCTCTTTCTATTTTCTCATCTTCTCTCTCTTCGCTATCCTCTGTCTCTCTTTTCTGTCCTCTCTCTCTTTCTCTTTTTTCTCTCTCTTTTTCTCTTTCTATCTCGTTTTCTCTCTCTTTCTCTCTCTTTTTTTCTCTCTCCTTTTCTCAGTTTCTCTTTTTCTCTTTTTCCCTCTCTCTCTCTTTCTCTCTCTCTCTCTCCTATCTCTCTTCTCTCTCTTCTCTCTCTCTCTCCTATCTCTCTTCTCTCTTTCTATTTTCTCCTCTTCTCTCATCTTCTCTCTTTTCTCTATCCTCTCTCTTCTGTCCTCTCTCTCTTTCTCTCTCTTTTCTCTCTCTCTCTTTCTCTCTCTCTCTCTCAGTCTCTCTTTTTCTCTTTTCCCCTCTCTCTCTCGCTCTCCCTCCTCTTTCTCTCTCCTCTCTCTCTTCTCTCTCCTCTTTCTCTCTCTTCTCTCTCCTCTCTCTTCTCACTCTCTCTTCTCTCCTCTCTCTCTCAAATTCAAATTCAAATTCAAATATGCTTTATTAGCAGGACCAAAATACAATTAGTGTTGCCAAAGCAAGAGAAATACAGTAAGTGTGGTGGGAGGGGATCAGTGTTATGAGGAGTTGGGGGCACAATTTGGGCTCTAAAAGTCCATTTAGGGGCCTTATGTTCCCCTCAGCTTATGACATCTGGTGACATATTGGGCGGCGATCTCGATCATTGATTCCTCTTTCCCCAGTAAGATGCAGAGTTTCATCTCCTCGTCCATGGATGGAAAGTCTGGGGTATGGGTGTAACTTTCTGGAAGTGGGAGGCTCTCACTGCTGAGTATTTGTCACAGTGCAGCAGGAAGTGTGCCTCGTCCTCCAGAGCCCCCTGCTGGCAGTGCTGGTACAGTCTGTTCTCCCGCGGCATGTATGTCTGTTGGTGCCGCCCTGTTTCCACCTCTAGGCTGTGGGCACTCAGTCTGTACAAGCTCAGGGTCTGCCTGTCTTTGGGGTGGCGTAACCTTTCCAGATATGGGGCCAGAGTGTAGTCCCTCTGCAGTGATTGAAAATAGCACCGATTCAAAACCAGTAGGTATTAGAATAGAATTCCAACATGTACAACTTTAATAGATATAGCAACATGTGATATTAAAACTTAACCTTTAATTGGGTTATTAAAATGAAACATATACAACCTGTGATCCAAACACCAATAAAAACCTGAAAATGGTGGGGCCAATGGGTGGTGCATGTATCTATGGCGCCATCATTTTCAAAAATAAGGGAACAGGTATCGTTCACCTTTTATAAACAACACAGGATAGGTAGAGAGTTCTTATACACAGATAGCTGATATAGTATCGCTGGTTAGATGGATGCTGGGTAAATGCAGCTTTCAAAGATGTATGTATTCACAAAAAGTGGCATGCCATTCAACCACAAAGATATTGTCACTCAGCGCTAATACCATCAGGCTAAGATAGTGTAATTGCCCAACTATAGAGTTATGCTGGTATGATACACTCTATTAGGGGACAAGTAAACAGATGTACCATAACATATAGTATCCAGGAGACAATAACCCCCTAATACATATACCATGCTGTATACCAACTATGTCTATAGTCAAAAAACATGAGATATCAAATACAGTGCAGTGTTAAGGCGACTTGAAGTGGAACCATCTCACGCAGTCTTTTTGTCCCAATGAGGTATCGTCCTTCTCCCGTGTTGCTTAGTCCATATACCGGCACGGTGGGAGTAGTGGCTTGGTCACTAGCCCTGTCAGGGATAAAGCTGACCCTTTAATTATCCACAATGACTCCCGCCCTTACAAGGGCAGTCCACAGCTGGCCCTGTTGTGGCTGACCCTAGTATCCAAAATACAGGTGACTCCCGACGCGTTTCACAATGACTGCTCATCAGGGGAGGCTTAAAACACCTGAGAATCGTGGTAGTGGCTCAAACACAGAGCTCAAACCTATGTGGCCTGGTATCCATGGATACCAGGCCACATAGGTTTGAGCTCTGTGTTTGAGCCACGCGTCGGGAGTCACCTGTATTTTGGATACTAGGGTCAGCCACAACTGGGCCAGCTGTGGACTGCCCTTGTAAGGGCGGGAGACATAGTTGGTATACAGCATGGTATATGTATTAGGGGTAGAGATGAGCGAACCGGTCCCGGTTCGGCTCGAGGCCGGTTCGCCGAACGGGGGTCCCGTTCGAGTTCGGTTCGTCGAACGTTCGACGAACCAAACTCGAACGTATAGGCTATAATGGGAGGCAATCACAAACACATAAAAATGCATGATAAATGTACACAAACAGTTAATAAACATTGCCATAACACTTACCGGTCCTCGCGATCCCTTCTGCACTCTGTCTCCTGCCGCTATTCCATCCGATGATCGCTGAATCCTCCCGGTGACCTGCACTGCCAGCAGAGATGCAGGACCTATCGTGACGTCAAAATAGCCATGTGACCAGTCACGTGGCTATTATCTCATTGGCTACAGACTGGTCACATGACTATGACACGTCATGTAGGACCTGCGAGTGCATCTCTCCGGTACACGGTGCACATATGTGTATAGCCGTGTACCGGCGACATGCTCTAGCACACGGTCGACTCCCCGTTCCGTTAGGGACCGGCTGACACAGCCGGTCATTAACGGAGATCACCGTTGCCATAGCAACACAGTTAGCGGTGACGTCACCGCTAACCGCGGCTGCGAGAGCACCGTTGCTATGGTAACGCGTCTGTCAGCGTTACCGCTAGCAGCCAGCACTGATCACTCACGGAGTGAAGGCTGCACGCTGCTTCCCGATTGTAGTGATGAATGTAGTGAGGATGAGGTTCCCCAGCCCCAAGTGATGAGCTGGTGAATCTCATCCTTCCTCACTACAATCGTCACTACTACTACACTAGAAAGAAAGAAGACAGAAGAGCAAGATCGTGGAGGGCTGACAGGGGGTAATAAAGATGGAGTCTCTAATGTGTCTGTGTATTTATTTCTATTAAAGTATTTTTTCTCTGTGTGGTGTTTTTTTTAACCCTTTATTGGAGATTCTTAATGGCCGGGTCAAACGTGCCTGACATTAAGAATCTCTGGCTTAATACTGGCTAGTAAAACAAAGCCAGTATTAACTCATGATTACCCAACAAGCCACCCGGCTCCAGGGCTGTTGGAAGAGTTGGATACAGCGCCAGATGATGGCGCTTCTATGAGAGCGCCATTTTCTGGGACGGCTGCGGACTGAAATCCGCAGCAGAGGCGCCCAGAAACCTCGGGCTAACCTGTGCTGCGGATTCCAATCCCCAGCTGCCTAGTTGTACCCGGCTGGACACAAAAATGGGGCGAAGCCCACGTCATTTGTTTTTTAATTATTTCATGAAATAAGTGAAATAATTAAAAAAAAACGCGCTTCCCTATATTTTTGGTTCCCAGCCGGGTACAAATAGGCAACTGGGGGTTGGAGGCAGCCCCTGGCTGCCAGCTGTACCTGGCTAGCATACAAAAATATGGCGAAGCCCACGTCATGTTTTTGGTGGGCAAAAAAATTCTGCATACAGTCCTGGATGGAGTATGCTGAGCCTTGTAGTTCTGCAGCTGCTGTCTGCTCTTCTCCATACAGACAGACAGCAGCTGCAGAACTACAAGGCTCAGCATACTCCATCCAGGGCTGTATGCAGAAGTTTTTTGCCCCCTGAAAAAATTATGTGGGCTTCGCCATATTTTTGTATGCTAGCCAGGTACAGCAGGCAGGTACGGCTGCCCCCAACCCCCAGTTGCCTATTTGTACCCGGCTGGGAACCAAAAATAAAGGGAAGCCCTTTTTTTTATTATTTCATGAATTTCATGAAATAATTAGAAAACAAATGACGTAGGCTTCGCCCCATTTTTGTGTCCAGCCAGGTACAACTAGGCAGCTGGGGATTGGAATCCGCACCACAGGTTGGCCTGAGCTTTCTGGGCCCCACTGCTGCGAATCGCAGTCTGCAGCCGCCTCAGAAAATGGCATTTTCATAGAAGCGCCATCTTCTGGCGCTGTATCCAACTCTTCCAGCACCTGCCTGCTATACCTGGCTAGCATACAAAAATATGGCGAAACTCACGTCCTTTTTTTGTAGTTTTTTGGCAAAAAAAATAAAAAATGCTTCCCTGGATTTTCCATTGCCAGTGAAGGTAACACCAAGCAGTGGGGGTTAGCAGCCAGTAGCTGCTTGGATTACCCTTAGCTAGCAATACAAAAAATGCAGCGGGAGCCCATATTTATTTTTTTTAATTATTTATATAAATAACTAAAAATAAAATGGGCTTCCCTGTATTTTGATTGCTGGACATCACAGTGCTGTAAAAATAAATCTTTAAAAAAATGACGTAGTGCTCCGCGGTATTTTTGATTCTCAGCGCAGATAAAGCAGACAGCTATGGGTTGCCACCCCCATCTGCCTGCCGTTACCTTGGTTGGCAATCAAAATACAGGGAAGCCCATTAATTTTTTCTATTTAAAAAATAGTTAAAAAAAAAAAATGACGTTGGGTCCCCCCATTTTTGATAGCCAGCTAGGGTAAAGCAGACGGCTGTAGCCTGAAAACCACAGCTGGCAGCTTTACCGTGGTTGGGGATCCAGTGTGGAGGTCCCCTCAGGCTCTTTTTTATAATTATTTTATAAATATTAATAATTACACAAAAAAAGTAGGGTCCCCTCCAAATTGGATCACCAGCCAAGGTAAAGCGGACAGCTGTGGTCTGGTATTCTCAGGGTGGGAAGGTCCATAGTTATTGGGCCTTCACAGCCTAAAAATAGCAGGCCGCAGGCACCCCAGACGTGGCGCATCCACTAGATGCGCCAATCCTGGCGCTTCACCCCAGCTCATCCCGTGCCCTGGTGCAGTGGCAAACGGGGTAATAAATCGGGTTGATACTAGCTGTAAAGTTATTGAGATCAAGCCCAGCAGTTTGTGATGTCATGGCGTCTATTAGATACCCAACATCATAAACTGTCAGTACTAACAAAAACAAAAAATCGACAAAAGAAATTTATTTGAAAAAACAGTCCCCAAAACATTTCCTCTTTCACCAATTTATTGTAAGAAAAAAAAAAAAAGTGGTCCCACGACGACTCTGGACCGTCTAGAATATGGGGGGGGAGACACTCAGGGAACGTTTCCACCATTTTCTAGGAGTGCGGACCCTTCATGTGAGGAGTGTGGGTGCAATGAATCTGCACTCACTCTCCCCGGGTCCACAGCAGCAGAGTCCATGTCGTAATGGTTGCTACCAAAGCTGCAATGCCCTGCTCATGAGGTAAGGGCATGCCTAATCAGGAGAACTACTGTAGAGGAAGCTCTGCTCACTGGTATATAGGTGCTCAGAGGTAATAATAGATAAAATTAGTGAGTAACCTCGGCACTCTAAATCTCCCAGACTAAGTCAGTAAGTCACAATGGATAGTAATGCAAAATCACCCTTTATTGGTCCGTATTAAGAACATTTTTTTTTTCATAAGCATATATGTTTTTGTCCAAAACAAGTTACAAATGACGTTTCGGCCTGAACCTTCATCAGATTGGACTTATCTGCATGTAATCATGAAAAATGACAATAATCAGTATCACATAAGAGTGAGAGAACAATAACATAAACTCGAACAATGTAGAGGTACAATTGGGATGCAGCAAAAAAATTGCAACACAGCAAGAAATGAAACACATGATACAAATGTCATAATACAGTACAAGGACAATATAGTAATGACAAATATGGGGTCAGAGTAGACTTAGACAGCTCTGGTACGAAAGAGATGTCAATCATAAAGTAACATGTGCAGTAGGTGTAGAGCTACAGTATGCATGGCAGAGCTAATGGGTAGACTGACCATAGAAAAAGAACGGAGAAAAAGTGGAGAAAAAGTGGAGAAAAAGTGGAGAATAAGTGGAGAAAAAGTGGAGAAAAAGTGGAGAATAAGTGGAGAATAAGTGGAGAAAAAGTGGAGAAAAAGTGGAGACAAAGTGGAGAAAAAATGGAGAAAAAGTGGGGAAAAAGTGAAGAGAAAAAGTGGAGAATAAGTGGAGAAAAAGTGGAGAATAAGTGGAGAAAAAGTGGAGAAAAAGTGGAGAAAAAGTGGAGAAAAAGTGGAGACAAAGTGGAGAAAAAATGGAGAAAAAGTGGGGAAAAAGTGAAGAGAAAAAGTGGAGAATAAGTGGAGAAAAAGTGGAGAAAAAGTGGAGAAAAAGTGGAGAAAAAGTGGAGAAAAAGTGGAGAAAAAGTGGAGAAAAAAATGGAGAAAAAGTGGAGAAAAAGTGGAGAAAATGTGGAGAAAAAGTGGAGAAAAAGTGGAGAAAAAAATGGAGAAAAAGTGGAGAAAAAGTGGAGAATAAATGTAGAAAAAGTGGAGAAAAAGTGGAGAAAAAGTGGAGAAAAAAATGCAGAAAAAGTGGAGAAAAAGTGGAGAATAAATGGAGAAAAAGTGGAGAAAAAGTGGAGAAAAAAATGGAGAAAAAGTGGAGAAAAAGTGGGGAAAAAGTGGAGAAAAAGTGGAGAATAAGTGGAGAAAAAAATGGAGAAAAAGTGGAGAAAAAGTGGAGAAACAAATGGAGAAGAAGTGGAGAAAAAGTGGAGAAAAAAAATGGAGAAAAAGTGGAGAATAAATGGAGAAAAAGTGGAGAAAAAGTGGAGAAAAAAATGGAGAAAAAGTGGAGAAAAAGTGGAGAAAAAAATGGAGAAAAAGTGGAGAAAAAGTGGAGAATAAATGGAGAAAAAGTGGAGAAAAAGTGGAGAAAAAAATGGAGAAAAAGTAAAGAAAAAGTGGAGAAAAAGTGGAGAATAAATGGAGAAAAAGTGGAGAAAAAGTGGAGAAAAAAATGGAGAAAAAGTAAAGAAAAAGTGGAGAATAAATGGAGAATAAATGGAGAAAAAGTGGAGAAAAAAATGGAGAAAAAGTGGAGAAAAAG
Organism: Anomaloglossus baeobatrachus; assembly: GCF_048569485.1. Classification (NCBI taxonomy): domain Eukaryota; kingdom Metazoa; phylum Chordata; class Amphibia; order Anura; family Aromobatidae; genus Anomaloglossus; species Anomaloglossus baeobatrachus. The sequence continues at coordinate 150,395,573 of NC_134362.1, forward strand.
TGGAGAATAAATGGAGAAAAAGTGGAGAAAAAGTGGAGAAAAAAATGGAGAAAAAGTGGAGAAAAAGTGGAGAAAAAGTGGAGAAAAAGTGGAGAATAAGTGGAGAAAAAGTGGAGAAAAAAATGGAGAAAAAGTGGAGAAAAAGTGGAGAATAAATGGAGAAAAAGTGGAGAAAAAGTGGAGAAAAAAAATGGAGAAAAAGTGGAGAAAAAGTGGAGAAAAAAATGGAGAAAAAGTGGAGAAAAAAGTGGAGAAAAAGTGGAGAAAAAGTGGAGAAAAAGTGGAGAAAAAGTGGAGAAAAAGTGGAGAATAAATGGAGAAAAAGTGGAGAATAAATGGAGAAAAAGTGGAGAAAAAGTGAAGAATAAGTGGAGAAAAAGTGGAGAAAAAAATGGAGAAAAAGTGGAGAAAAAGTGGAGAATAAATGGAGAAAAAGTGGAGAATAAATGGAGAAAAAGTGGAGAAAAAGTGGAGAAAAAGTGGAGAATAAGTGGAGTAAAAGTGGAGAAAAAGTGGAGAAAAAGTGGAGAAAAAGTGGAGAAAAAAATGGAGAAAAAGTGGAGAATAAATGGAGAAAAAGTGGAGAAAAAGTGGAGAAAAAAATGGAGAAAAAGTAAAGAAAAAGTGGAGAATAAATGGAGAATAAATGGAGAAAAAGTGGAGAAAAAAATGGAGAAAAAGTGGAGAAAAAGTGGAGAATAAATGGAGAAAAAGTGGAGAAAAAGTGGAGAAAAAAATGGAGAAAAAGTGGAGAAAAAGTGGAGAAAAAAAATGGAGAAAAAGTGGAGAAAAAGTGGAGAAAAAAATGGAGAAAAAGTGGAGAAAAAAGTGGAGAAAAAGTGGAGAAAAAGTGGAGAAAAAGTGGAGAAAAAGTGGAGAAAAAGTGGAGAATAAATGGAGAAAAAGTGGAGAATAAATGGAGAAAAAGTGGAGAAAAAGTGAAGAATAAGTGGAGAAAAAGTGGAGAAAAAAATGGAGAAAAAGTGGAGAAAAAGTGGAGAATAAATGGAGAAAAAGTGGAGAATAAATGGAGAAAAAGTGGAGAAAAAGTGGAGAAAAAGTGGAGAATAAGTGGAGTAAAAGTGGAGAAAAAGTGGAGAAAAAGTGGAGAAAAAGTGGAGAAAAAAATGGAGAAAAAGTGGAGAATAAATGGAGAAAAAGTGGAGAAAAAGTGGAGAAAAAATGGAGAAAAAGTGGAGAAAAAGTGGAGAAAGAAATGGAGAAAAAGTGGAGAATAAGTGGAGAAAAAGTGGAGAAAAAAATGGAGAAAAAATGGAGAAAAAGTGGAGAAAAAGTGGAGAAAAAGTGGAGAAAAAGTGGAGAAAAAAATGGAGAAAAAGTGGAGAAAAAGTGGAGAATAAATGGAGAAAAAGTGGAGAAAAAGTGGAGAAAAAAATGGAGAAAAAGTAAAGAAAAAGTGGAGAATAAATGGAGAATAAATGGAGAAAAAGTGGAGAAAAAAATGGAGAAAAAATGGAGAAAAAGTGGAGAATAAATGGAGAATAAATGGAGAAAAAGTGGAGAAAAAGTGGAGAAAAAAAATGGAGAAAAAGTGGAGAAAAAGTGGAGAAAAAAATGGAGAAAAAGTGGAGAAAAAAGTGGAGAAAAAGTGGAGAAAAAGTGGAGAAAAAGTGGAGAAAAAGTGGAGAATAAATGGAGAAAAAGTGGAGAATAAATGGAGAAAAAGTGGAGAAAAAGTGGAGAAAAAGTGGAGAATAAGTGGAGAAAAAGTGGAGAAAAAAATGGAGAAAAAGTGGAGAAAAAGTGGAGAATAAATGGAGAAAAAGTGGAGAAAAAGTGGAGAAAAAAAATGGAGAAAAAGTGGAGAAAAAGTGGAGAAAAAAATGGAGAAAAAGTGGAGAAAAAAGTGGAGAAAAAGTGGAGAAAAAGTGGAGAATAAATGGAGAAAAAGTGGAGAATAAATGGAGAAAAAGTGGAGAAAAAGTGGAGAAAAAGTGGAGAATAAGTGGAGAAAAAGTGGAGAAAAAAATGGAGAAAAAGTGGAGAAAAAGTGGAGAATAAATGGAGAAAAAGTGGAGAAAAAGTGGAGAAAAAAATGGAGAAAAAGTGGAGAAAAAGTGGAGAAAAAAATGGAGAAAAAGTGGAGAAAAAGTGGAGAAAAAAGTGGAGAAAAAGTGGAGAAAAAGTGGAGAAAAAGTGGAGAATAAATAAAGAAAAAGTGGAGAATAAATGTTGAAAAAGTGGAGAAAAAGTGGAGAAAAAAATGGAGAAAAAGTGGAGAAAAAAATGGAGTAAAAGTGGAGAAAAAGTGGAGAAAAAGTAGAGAAAAAGTGGAGAAAAAAATGGAGAAAAAGTGGAGAAAAAGTGGAGAATAAATGGAGAAAAAGTGTAGAAAAAGTGGAGAAAAAAAATGGAGAAAAAGTGGAGAAAAAGTGGAGAAAAAAATGGAGAAAAAGTGGAGAATAAGTGGAGAAAAAGTGGAGAAAAAAATGGAGAAAAAATGGAGAAAAAGTGGAGAAAAAGTGGAGAAAAAGTGGAGAAAAAAATGGAGAAAAAGTGGAGAAAAAGTGGAGAATAAATGGAGAAAAAGTGGAGAAAAAGTGGAGAAAAAGTGGAGAAAAAAATGGAGAAAAAGTAAAGAAAAAGTGGAGAATAAATGGAGAATAAATGGAGAAAAAGTGGAGAAAAAAATGGAGAAAAAGTGGAGAAAAAGTGGAGAATAAATGGAGAAAAAGTGGAGAAAAAGTGGAGAAAAAAATGGAGAAAAAGTGGAGAAAAAGTGGAGAAAAAGTGGAGAAAAAGTGGAGAATAAGTGGAGAAAAAGTGGAGAAAAAAATGGAGAAAAAGTGGAGAAAAAGTGGAGAATAAATGGAGAATAAATGGAGAAAAAGTGGAGAAAAAGTGGAGAAAAAAAATGGAGAAAAAGTGGAGAAAAGTGGAGAAAAAAATGGAGAAAAAGTGGAGAAAAAGTGGAGAAAAAAATGGAGAAAAAGTGGAGAAAAAGTGGAGAATAAATGGAGAAAAAGTGGAGAAAAAGTGGAGAAAAAAAATGGAGAAAAAGTGGAGAAAAAGTGGAGAAAAAAATGGAGAAAAAGTGGAGAATAAGTGGAGAAAAAGTGGAGAAAAAATGGAGAAAAAGTGGAGAAAAAGTGGAGAAAAAGTGGAGAAAAAGTGGAGAAAAAAATGGAGAAAAAGTGGAGAAAAAGTGGAGAATAAATGGAGAAAAAGTGGAGAAAAAGTGGAGAAAAAAATGGAGAAAAAGTGGAGAAAAAGTGGAGAAAAAGTGGAGAAAAAGTGGAGAAAAAAATGGAGAAAAAGTGGAGAAAAAGTGGAGAATAAATGGAGAAAAAGTGGAGAAAAAGTGGAGAAAAAAATGGAGAAAAAGTGGAGAAAAAGTGGAGAATAAATGGAGAAAAAGTGGAGAAAAAGTGGAGAAAAAGTGGAGAATAAATGGAGAAAAAGTGGAGAATAAATGGAGAAAAAGTGGAGAAAAAGTGGAGAAAAAAATGGAGAAAAAGTGGAGAATAAGTGGAGAAAAAGTGAAGAAAAAGTGGAGAAAAAGTGGAGAATAAGTGGAGAATAAGTGGAGAATAAGTGGAGAATAAGTGGAGAAAAAGTGGAGAAAAAGTGGAGAAAAAGTGGAGAAAAAGTGGAGAATAAATAGAGAAAAAGTGGAGAATAAATGGAGAAAAAGTGGAGAAAAAGTGGAGAAAAAAATGGAGAAAAAGTGGAGAATAAGTGGAGAAAAAGTGAAGAAAAAGTGGAGAAAAAGTGGAGAATAAGTGGAGAATAAGTGGAGAATAAGTGGAGAAAAAGTGGAGAAAAAGTGGAGAAAAAGTGGAGAAAAAGAGGAGAAAAAGTGAAGAAAAAAATGGAGAAAAAGTGGAGAATAAATGGAGAAAAAGTGGAGAAAAAAATGGAGAAAAAGTGGAGAAAAAGTGGAGAATAAATGGAGAAAAAGTGGAGAAAAAGTGGAGAAAAAGTGGAGAAAAAGTGGAGAAAAAGTGGAGAAAAAAATGGAGAAAAAGTGGAGAAAAAAATGGAGTAAAAGTGGAGAAAAAGTGGAGAAAAAGTGGAGAAAAAGTGGAGAAAAAAATGGAGAAAAAGTGGAGAAAAAGTGGAGAATAAATGGAGAAAAAGTGGAGAAAAAGTGGAGAAAAAAAATGGAGAAAAAGTGGAGAAAAAGTGGAGAAAAAAATGGAGAAAAAGTGGAGAATAAGTGGAGAAAAAGTGGAGAAAAAAATGGAGAAAAAGTGGAGAAAAAGTGGAGAAAAAGTGGAGAAAAAGTGGAGAAAAAGTGGAGAAAAAGTGGAGAAAAAGTGGAGAAAAAGTGGAGAATAAATGGAGAAAAAGTGGAGAAAAAGTGGAGAAAAAAATGGAGAAAAAGTGGAGAAAAAGTGGAGAAAAAGTGGAGAAAAAGTGGAGAAAAAGTGGAGAAAAAAATGGAGAAAAAGTGGAGAAAAAAGTGGAGACTAAATGGAGAAAAAGTGGAGAAAAAGTGGAGAAAAAAATGGAAAAAAAGTGGAGAAAAAGTGGAGAATAAATGGAGAAAAAGTGGAGAATAAATGGAGAAAAAGTGGAGAAAAAGTGGAGAAAAAAATGGAGAAAAAGTGGAGAATAAGTGGAGAAAAAGTGAAGAAAAAGTGGAGAAAAAGTGGAGAATAAGTGGAGAATAAGTGGAGAAAAAGTGGAGAAAAAGTGGAGAAAAAGTGGAGAAAAAGTGAAGAAAAAGTGAAGAAAAAAATGGAGAAAAAGTGGAGAATAAATGGAGAAAAAGTGGAGAAAAAGTGGAGAAAAAAATGGAGAAAAAGTGGAGAAAAAGTGGAGAATAAATGGAGAAAAAGTGGAGAAAAAGTGGAGAAAAAGTGGAGAAAAAGTGGAGAAAAAGTGGAGAAAAAAATGGAGAAAAAGTGGAGAAAAAGTGGAGAATAAATGGAGAAAAAGTGGAGAAAAAGTGGAGAAAAAAATGGAGAAAAAGTGGAGAAAAAGTGGAGAATAAATGGAGAAAAAGTGGAGAAAAAGTGGAGAAAAAGTGGAGAAAAAGTGGAGAAAAAGTGGAGAAAAAGTGGAGAAAAAATGGAGAAAAAGTGGAGAAAAAGTGGAGCACCCTTTGGTGCCTTTCATGTGGCACAAAGGGGTGCTTAGCTTTGTATTTAGCCAAAAAATGAAAAAATAAAATGACGTAGGGTTCCCCCTAGTTTTGTAGCCAGCTAGGGTAAAGCAGACGGCTGCAGCCTGCAGACCACAGCTGGCAACCTCACCTTGGCTGGTAATCCAAAACTGAGGGCACCCCACGCTGTTATTTTAAATTAAATAAATAATTAAAAAAAAAAAACACGTAGGGGTCCCCCAAAATTGGATCACCAGCCAAGGTAAAGCAGACAGCTGGGGCCTGATATTCTCAGACTAGGGAGGTCCATGGTTATTGGACTCTCCCAAGCCTAAAAATAGCAGGCCGCAGCCGCCCCAGAAGTGGCGCATCCATTAGATGCGCCAATCCTGGTGCTTCGCCCCAGCTCATCCCGCGCCCTGGTGCGGTGGCAATCGGGGTAATATATGGGGTTAATACCAATTTGTGTAATGTCACCTGGCATCAAGCCCTGGGGTTGGTGAGGTCAGGCGTCTATCAGATACCCGACATCACCAACCCAGTCAGTAATAAAAAAAAATAGACGACAAACACATTTTTATTTGAAAAAACACTCCCCAAAACATTCCCTCTTTAACCAATTTATTAGAATGAAAAACAAATCCAGGTCTGCTGTAATCAAAGGGGTTGCCATGACGATCCACACTGTCCCAGTCAATGAAGAGCAGGATGTTCCCCATTGGCTGGGAGAGCAGTGCAGTGACCTGAGCTAACATCAATGGGTCAGCCCAGGTCACTGCAGGGGATGACAAGTGCTGCTGTCAGCGAGGTACATTACCTGCGCTGATCTCCAGCACTGCCGACAGCCCCTGTCACTGAGTTCAATGACCGGCGCCTTCACAGCCAAATATCGCGAGAGGTCCGTGACGTCACCGCTAGTCAGTCTCGGGTCGGAAGCGAGAGGTGATGTGACAAGCGGCGGCCATGGAGGACAGTGACAGCGCTGAGGTCGGGATGGCGGGACTTCATCACCGCAGGTAAGCCGAGCGGGACCATGCGTGTGTGTGTGTGTGTGTGTGTGTGTGTATGTATGTGTACGTGTGTGTGTATATGTGTACATCCTGCGGGCAGGAGGGGGCGGAGCGAGTTGAGCGGGGAAGTGTGGGCTTCCTGCACGTAACTAAGATAAACATCGGGTTACTAACCAAAGCGCTTTGCTTGGATACCCGATGTTTATCTTGGTTACCAGCTTGTGGCAGGCTGCCAGCGATGGCTCCTGCAGACTGTAGCTGTAAAAAGCCCTGCTTTTTGCTGCTAGAACCGTTCTCGAACGTATCTAGAACTATCGAGCTTTTGCAAAAAGCTCGAGTTCTAGTTCGATCTCGAACAGCCCCCAAAATCACTCGAGCTTAGAACTGGAGAACTGCGAACCGCGCTCAACTCTAATTAGGGGGTTATTGTCTCCTGGATACTATATGTTATGGTACATCTGTTTAGTTGTCCCCTAATAGAGTGTATCATACCAGCATAACTCTATAGTTGGGCAATTACACTATCTTAGCCTGATGGTATTAGCGCTGAGTGACAATATCTTTGTGGTTGAATGGCATGCCACTTTTTGTGAATACATACATCTTTGAAAGCTGCATTTACCCAGCATCCGTCTAACCAGCGATACCATATCAGCTATCTGTGTATAAGAACTCTCTACCCATCCTGTGTTGTTTATAAAAGGTGAACGATACCTGTTCCCTTATTTTTGAAAATGATGGCGCCATAGATACATGCACCACCCATTGGCCCCACCATTTTCAGGTTTTAATTGGTGTTTGGATCACAGGTTGTATATGTTTCATTTTAATAACCCAATTAAAGGTTAAGTTTTAATATCACATGCAGTGACGAGTAGATGGTGAGTTTCTGGGAGTTCTCTTATTCACTCTTCCAGTCGTCTATGTATTGCATCTTGCAGCTCTCTGAGATCTGTTTTATTTGGGCTTTTGTTAGGGTGTGTTGCTGACTTTAGCTGGACTGGCTGCCGCAGTTCCTGGCTTGCTCTGGGCTCTGGCTCAGCAGGGCTTTATGATGGTAGGAGCTGGGGTTGCTGTTCTGTATGTGCGCCTGGTGCGATAGCGCCCTCTTGTGTATACTGAGCCATAAGGGTAATCGGCCCAGCTCTGCCTTACAGGCTATGTTTGAGGTGCTGCGATGGACTTGGAGGAGATATTTACAGAACTCCATGTGGAACACTTTGGTTGGGCTGGATTCCCACTTTTTGTGTGGTCTGGGTAGGTCACTGGGCCCCATACCTCGCTGCCATACAGCAGTATAGGGGTGATGACGCTGTCAAATATCTTGAGCCAGACTTTCGCAGGTGGTTTGAGGTGGTACAGTTGTTTTCTGATGGCGTTGAAGGTTCTGCACGTTTTTTCTTTCAGGGCTTCTGCTGCTTGCTTGAGGCTCCCGTTATTGCTTAGCTCCAGACCGAGGTAGGTATAGGTGCTAATTTTCTCCAGCATGGAGCCATTTAATGTGAAGGAGGGAGTGTTTATTTTATTCTGGTTCCTCTTCTGAAACACTATGACTTTGGTCTTTTTTTGGTTGATGGGAAGCTCCCATGTGGTGCTGAATGTTTCCAGTACTGCCAGGCTATCTTGGAGGCCTCTTTCTGTTGGGGAGAGTAGCAGGAGGTCATCTGCGTACAGCAAGATCTTCACCTCTTGGTCATGCAGACTGAGACCTGGAGTGGGGGAGAACTCTAGAGCTGTTGCTAGTCCATTTATATAGATGTTGAATAGGGTTGGGCTCAGGCTGCAGCCCTGTCTGACCCCACGGCCCTGTCGGAAGAAGGTCATCCTCTTCCCGTTCACCTTCACGCTGCACCGGTTCTCAGTGTATGAGCTCTTGATCACGTCGTAGGTTCTGCCACCTATTCCGCTCTCCAGAAGTTTCAGGCACAGGAATATTTTCCCCTGTTTTTTGCCGTAAACGTGGGTCTTGATGAGGCTTTGCAGGGTGTAGATGTGATCGGTGGTGCCGTGGTTTGGCATGAACCCAGCTTCGCTTCTGCTGAGTAGAGATGAGCGAACCAGTCCCGGTTCGGCTCGAGGTCGGTTCGCCGAACAGGGGTCCCATTCGAGTTCGGTTCGTCGAACGTTCGACGAACCGAACTTGAACGTATAGGCTATAATGGGAGGCAATCACAAACACATAAAAATGCATTATAAATGTACACAAACAGTTAATAAACATTGCCATAACACTTACCGGTCCCCGCGATCCCTTCTGCACTCTGTCTCCTGCCGCTATTCCATCCGATGATCGCTTAATCCTCCCGGTGACCTGCACTGCCAGCAGAGATGCAGGACCTATCGTGACGTCAAAATAGCCATGTGACCAGTCACATGGCTATTATCTCATTGGCTACAGACTGGTCACATGACTATGACACGTCATGTAGGACCTGCGAGTGCATCTCTCCGGTACACGGTGCACATATGTGTATCGCCGTGTACCGGCGACATGCTCTAGCACACGGTCGACTCCCCGTTCCGTTGGTTTGCAGCATTTGGTGTGTGTGGACCTTGCAGGCATTACACCATCACTGGCCCTGATACTTTTAACCCATGTTTGGTCCCCTGAGGAGTCACTAAAACGTGACGAAACGCGTCGGGAGGCATGTGGGGCTGTTTTGAACAAGGACAACAATAGGTTCAGTTGTGGACCGTCCTTGTTAGGACGGGAGTCAATGGGGTTTAGGGTGAGTTACATCAACCTGGAATCCAAGCCCCATTTTGGCCCTGTCAGCAAGAGATGCTGTGATAAGCAACAGAAGATCATCTGAATGGGTGAGATCTTCCCTGTTTTTTTTGCCTAATTTGTGTGTTGATTACAGCCAATAGGTGTTTATATGTATTTTTCGTACCTTCAGTGAAGGAAAAATATATATCCTTTTGCCTGTGTTATTTTATGACTCTGACCTGAGCATAATGGAACTATTGTCGTTATGACTATGTGCTATCCACTGATAGTATTAACCAGCTCTCAACACATGATTTAGTTGTCCCATTGTCTATCTTGCCTAAGGGACGTATTTGTGGCCCTTTTGAGCTTTATATACAGCTCTGGGCAGTGTGTGATTTGTGACCTGCATGGTCAAATCTTCGGTTTTTAATATTGCTTTTTGTGTGTTTTAAGGAATAAAATAAAGGTTAAATTTTAATATTATCTCACTGGTGCTATTCCCTAACAAATTGTGAGCCCTTGTCCTGGAAGGAACACCAATCTTTGGTTCCTTTGCTTACTTGCATACAAAAATATGGCGAAGCTCACGTCCTTTTTTTGTAGTTTTTTGGCAAAAAAAATAAAAAATGCTTCCCTGGATTTTCCATTGCCAGTGAAGGTAACACCAAGCAGTGGGGGTTAGCAGCCAGTAGCTGCTTTGATTACCCTTAGCTAGCAATACAAAAAATGCAGCGGGAGCCCATATATATTTTTTTTAATTTTTTATTTAAATAACTAAAAATAAAATGGGCTTCCCTGTATTTTGAATGCTGGACATCACAGTGCTGTAAAAATAAATCTTTAAAAAAATGACGTAGTGCTCCGCGGTATTTTTGATTCTCAGCGCAGATAAAGCAGACAGCTATGGGTTGCCACCCCCATCTGCCTGCCGTTACCTTGGTTGGCAATCAAAATACAGGGAAGCCCATTAATTTTTTCTATTTAAAAAATAGTTAAAAAAAAAATGACGTTGGGTCCCCCCATTTTTGATACCCAGCTAGGGTAAAGCAGACGGCTGTAGCCTGAAAACCACAGCTGGTTGCTTTACCGTGGTTGGGGATCCAATGTGGAGGTCTCCTCAGGCTCTTTTTTATAATTATTTTATAAATATTAATAATTACACAATAAAAGTAGGGTCCTCCCCAAATTGGATCACCAGCCAAGGTAAAGCGGACAGCTGTGGTCTGGTATTCTCAGGGTGGGAAGGTCCATAGTTATTGGGCTTTCGCAGCCTAAAAATAGCAGGCCGCAGGCACCCCAGACGTGGCGCATCCACTAGATGCGCCAATCCTGGCGCTTTACCCCAGCTCATCCCGTGCCCTGCTGCAGTGGCAAACGGGGTAATAAATCGGGTTGATACTAGCTGTAAAGTCACCTGAGATCAAGCCCAGCAGTTTGTGATGTCATGGCGTCTATTAGATACCCAACATCATAAACTGTCAGTACTAACAAAAAAAAAAAATCGACAAAAGAAATGTATTTGAAAAAACAGTCCCCAAAACATTTCCTCTTTCACCAATTTATTGTAAGAAAAAAAATAAAGGGGTCCCACGACGACTCTGGACTGTCTAGAATATGGGGGGGAGACACTCAGGGAACGTATGCCCCATTTTCTAGGAGTGCGGACCGTTCATGTGAGGAGTGTGGGTGCAATGAATCTGCACTCACTCTTCTCGGGTCCACAGCAGCAGAGTCCATGTCGTAATGGTTGCTACCAAAGCTGCAATGCCCTGCTCATGAGGTAAGGGCATGCCTAATCAGGAGAACTACTGTAGAGGAAGCTCTGCTCACTGGTATATAGGTGCTCAGAGGTAATAATAGATAAAATTAGTGAGTAACCTCGGCACTCTAAATCTCCCAGACTAAGTCAGTAAGTCACAACGGATAGTAATGCAAAATCACTCTTTATTGGTCCGTATTAAGAAAAAAAAATTTTCATAAGCATATATGTTTTTGTCCAAAACAAGTTACAAATGACGTTTCGGCCTGAGCCTTCGTCAGATTGGACTTATCTGCATGTAATCATGAAAAATGACAATAATCAGTATCACATAAGAGTGAGAGAACAATAACATAAACTCGAACAATGTAGAGGTACAATTGGGATGCAGCAAAAAAATTGCAACACAGCAAGAAATGAAACACATGATACAAATGTCATAATACAGTACAAGGACAATATAGTAATGACAAATATGGGGTCAGAGTAGGCTTAGACAGCTCTGGTACGAAAGAGATGTCAATCATAAAGTAACATGTGCAGTAGGTGTAGAGCTACAGTATGCATGGCAGAGCTAATGGGTAGACCGACCATAGAAAAAGAACGGAGAAAAAGTGGAGAGAAAAAATGGAGAAAAAGTGGAGAAAAAATGGAGAAAAAGTGGAGAAAAAAGTGGAGAAAAAGTGGAGAAAAAAATGGAGAAAAAGTGGAGAAAAAGGGGAGAAAAAGTGGAGAAAAAAATGGATAAAAAGTGGAGAAAAAGTGGAGAAAAAGTGAAGAAAAAGTGGAGAAAAAAATGGAGAAAAAGTGGAGAAAAAGTGGAGAAAAAGTGGAGAAAAAAATGGATAAAAAGTGGAGAAAAAGTGGAGAAAAAGTGGAGAAAAAGTGGATAAAAAGTGGATAAAAAGTGAAGAAAAAGTGGAGAAAAAGTGGAGAAAAAAATATAGAAAAAGTGGAGAAAAAATGTAGAAAAAGTGGAGACAAAGTGGAGACAAAGTGAAGAAAAAGTGGAGAAAAAGTGGAGAAAAAGTGGAGAATAAGTGGAGAAAAAAATGAATATAAAGTGGAGAAAAAGTGGAGAAAAAGTGGATAAAAAGTGGATAAAAAGTGGAGAAAAAAATGTAGAAAAAGTGGAGAAAAAATGTAGAAAACGTGGAGACAAAGTGGAGACAAAGTGGAGAAAAAGTGGAGAAAAAATGGAGAAAAAGTGGAGAAAAAGTGGAGAAAAAGTGGAGAAAAAGTGGAGAAAAAAATGGAGAAAAAGTGGAGAAAAAGTGGAGAAAAAGTGGAGAAAAAGAGGAGAAAAAATGGATAAAAAATGGAGAAAAAGTGGAGAAAAAGTGGAGAAAAAGTGGAGAAAAAAATGGATAAAAAATGGAGAAAAAAATGGAGAAAAAGTGGAGAAAAAGTGGAGAAAAAGTGGAGAAAAAATGTAGAAAAAGTGGAGACAAAGTGGAGAAAAAGTGGAGAAAAAGTGGAGAAAAAGTGGATAAAATGTGGAGAAAAAGTGGAGAAAAAAGTGGAGAAAAAGTGGAGAAAAAGTGGAGAAAAAGTGGAGAAAAAAATGGATAAAAAATGGAGAAACAAATGGAGAAAACGTGGAGAAAAAAATGGAGAAAAAAATGGAGAAAAAGTGGAGAAAAAGTGGAGAAAAAGTGGAGAAAAAGTGGAGAAAAAAATGGATAAAAAATGGAGAAAAAAATGGAGAAAACGTGGAGAAAAAGTGGAGAAAAAGTGGAGAAAAAATGTAGAAAAAGTGGAGACAAAGTGGAGAAAAAGTGGAGAAAAAGTGGATAAAAAGTGGAGAAAAAATGTAGAAAAAGTGGAGACAAAGTGGAGAAAAAGTGGAGAAAAAGTGGATAAAAAGTGGAGAAAAAAGTGGAGAAAAAGTGGAGACAAAGTGGAGAAAAAATGGAGAAAAAAATGGAGAAAAAGTGGAGAGAAAGTGGAGAAAAAAGTGGAGAAAAAATGGAGAAAAAATGGATAAAAAGTGGAGAAAAAGTGGAGAAAAAGTGGAGAAAAAAATGGATAAAAAGTGGAGAAAAAGTGGAGAAAAAGTGGAGAAAAAAATGGAGAAAAAAATGGAGAAAAAGTGGAGAAAAAGTGGAGAAAAAGTGGAGAAAAAGTGGAGAAAAAAATGGATAAAAAATGGAGAAAAGAATGGAGAAAACGTGGAGAAAAAGTGGAGAAAAAACGGAGAAAAAATGTAGAAAAAGTGGAGAAAAAGTGGAGACAAAGTGGAGAAAAAGTGGAGAAAAAGTGGAGAAAAAGTGGATAAAAAGTGGAGAAAAAAGTGGAGAAAAAAGTGGAGACAAAGTGGAGACAAAGTGGAGAAAAAGTGGAAAAAAAATGGAGAAAAAGTGGAGAAAAAGTGGAGAAAAAGTGGAGAAAAAAATGGATAAAAAGTGGAGAAAAAGTGGAGAGAAAGTGGAGAAAAAAGTGGAGAAAAAGTGGAGAAAAAGTTGAGAAAAAGTGGAGAAAAAAATGGAGAAAAAGTGGAGAAAAAGTGGAGAAAAAGTGGAGAAAAAAATGGAGAAAAAGTGGAGAAAAAGTGGAGAGAAAATGGAGAAAAAGTGGAGAAAAAGTGGAGAAAAAGTGGAGAAAAAGTGGAGAAAAAGTGAAGAAAAAGTGGAGAAAAAATGGAGAAAAAAATGTAGAAAAAGTGGAGAAAAAGTGGAGAAAAAGTGGAGAAAAAAATGGATAAAAAATGGAGAAAAGAATGGAGAAAACGTGGAGAAAAAGTGGAGAAAAAGTGGAGAAAAAATGGAGAAAAAAATGTAGAAAAAGTGGAGAAAAAATGTAGAAAAAGTGGAGAAAAAGTGGAGAAAAAGTGGAGCACCCTTTGGTGCCTTTCATGTGGCCCTAAGGGGTGCTTAGCTTTGTATTTAGCCAAAAAAATGAAAAAAAAATGACGTAGGGTTCCCCCTAGTTTTGTAGCCAGCTAGGGTAAAGCAGACGGCTGCAGCCTGCAGACCACAGCTGGCAACCTCACCTTGGCTGGTAATCCAAAACTGAGGGCACCCCACGCTGTTATTTTAAATTAAATAAATAATTTAAAAAAAAAACACGTAGGGTTCCCCCAAAATTGGATCACCAGCCAAGTTAAAGCAGACAGCTGGGGCCTGATATTCTCAGACTAGGGAGGTCCATGGTTATTGGACTCTCCCCAGCCTAAAAATAGCAGGCCGCAGCCGCCCCAGAAGTGGCGCATCCATTAGATGCGCCAATCCTGGTGCTTCGCCCCAGCTCATCCCGCGCCCTGGTGCGGTGGCAAACGGGGTAATATATGGGGTTAATACCAGATGTGTAATGTCACCTGGCATCAAGCCCTGGGGTTGGTAAGGTCAGGCATCTATCAGATACCCGACATCACCAACCCAGTCAGTAATAAAAAAAAATAGACGACAGACACATTTTTATTTGAAAAAACACTCCCCAAAACATTCCCTCTTTAACCAATTTATTAGAATGAAAAACAAATCCAGGTCTGCTGTAATCCAAGGGGTTGCCATGACGATCCACACTGTCCCAGTCAATGAAGAGCAGGATGTTCCCCATTGGCTGGGAGAGCAATGCAGGGACCTGAGCTAACATCAATGGGTCAGCCCAGGTCACTGCAGGAGATGACAAGTGCTGCTGTCAGCGAGGTACATTACCTGCGCTGATCTCCAGCACACTGACAGCCCCTGTCACTGAGTTCAATGACTGGCACCTTCACACCAAGTATCGCGAGAGGTCCGTGACGTCACCGCTAGTCAGTCTCGGGTCGGAAGCGAGAGGTGATGTGACAAGCGGCGGCCATGGAGGACAGTGACAGCGCTGAGGTCGGGATGGCAGGACTTCATCACCGCAGGTAAGCCGAGCGGGACCGTGTGTGTGTGTGTGTGTGTGTGTGTGTGTGTGTATATGTGTACATGCCGCGGGCAGGAGGGGGCGGAGTGAGCTGAGCGGGGAAGTGTGGGCTTCCTGCACGTAACTAAGATAAACATCGGGTTACTAACCAAAGCGCTTTGCTTGGATACCCGATATTTATCTTGGTTACCAGCTTGTGGCAGGCTGCCAGCGATGGCTCCTGCACACTGTAGCTGTAAAAAGCCCTGCTTTTTGCTGCTAGAACCGTTCTCGAACGTTTCTAGAACTATCGAGCTTTTGCAAAAAGCTCGAGTTCTAGTTCGATCTCGAACAGCCCCCAAAATCACTCGAGCTTAGAACTGGAGAACCACGAACCGCGAACCGCGCTCAACTCTACTGCTGAGGATGTCACCCTGGGTGAGAAAGGCGGTACTCCTTTTATTAATGATACTGTTAAACAGTTTTCCCAGTTTTCTCTCTCTTTCTCTCTCTTTTATCTCTCTTTTTCTCTCTTTCTCTATCTTTCTCTCTCTTTCTCTCTCTCTCTTTTTCTCTCTTTCTCTCTCTTTCTCTCTCTCTTTTTCTCTCTCTCTTTTTCTCTCTCTCTATCCCTCTCTCTCTCTTTCTCTCTCCTCTCTCTCTTTTTCTCTCTTTTTCTCTTTCTCTTTTTCTCAGTCTCTGTTTTTCTCTTTTTCTCTTTCTCTCTCTCGCTGTCTCTCTTCTCTCCTCTCTCTCTTCTCTCTTTTTCTCCTCTCTCTCTTCTCACTCTCTTCTCTCCTCTTCTCTCCTCTTCTCTCTCTTTTCTCTCCTCTCTCTCCTCTCTTTCTCTCTTCTCTCGTCTCTCTCTTTTTCTCCCTTTCTCTCTGTCTCCCCCTCCCTCTCTCTCCTCTCTCTACTCTCTCTCTCTTTTTCTCTCTCTCTCTTTTTCTCAGTCTCTCTTTTTCTCTTTTTCCCTCTCTCTCTCGCTCTCTCCTCTCTCCTGTCTCCCTTCTCTCCTATTCTCTCTCTCTTCTCTCTCTCTCCTCTCTCTCTTTTCTCTCTCTTTTCTCTATCTTCTCTCTCTTCTTTCTCTCTCTCTCTTTCTCAGATCTGGCGATGATCAGCTGATGCAGTCACCTGACGGTATCAGCTGACACACTAAGTCGAGCGGTGTGGCCGGCTTTTTACCACCCGGCCAGCTAAACTATCAGCTGATGCTGTCGGGCAGGAGTCTGCACTGAAGTGTGTAGTTTTTGGGGTTTTTTTGCACTGATGCATCAGCTGATTGTATAAAAGCCGTTTATACAATCAGCTGCTGTGTCATGTGATTCAGGCCGTTGAACCTGACAAATCATCTGATCGCTTTGCCTTCCAGCAAACCGAGCAGATGATATTGGATCTGGATTGGACAGCACGGGACCCTTGACCAAGGATTACTGCAGAGGGGGGTTCTTATTTCAATAAAGATGGAGTCACTAATTGTGTTGTGTTTTATTTTTAATAAAAATATTTTTCTGTGTTGTGTTTTTTTTATCTGCACTAGAAATTCATGGTGGCCATGTCTAATATTGGCGTGACACCATGAATTTCGGGCTTAGGGCCAGTTGATAATATACAGCTAGCCTTAACCCCATTATTACCCAGCAAGCCACCTGTCACCAGGGCAGCTGGAAGAGTTGGATTCAGCGCCAGAAGATGGCGCTTCAATGAAAGCGCCATTTTCCGAGGCGGCTGTGGACTGAAATTTGCAGCATGGGTGCCCAGAAAGCTTGGGCACCCTGAGCTGCGGATTTCAATCCCCAGCTGCCTAGTTGTTTAAATTCATGAAATAATTAAAAAAAAAAATGGCTTTCCTATATTTTTGGTTTCCAGCCAGGTACACATAGGCAGCTGGGGGTTGGGGGCAGTCCGTAGCTGCCTGCTGTACCTGGCTAGCATACAAAAACATGGCGAAGCCCACAGACAGCATCTACAGAACGACAAGGCCCAGCATACTCTATCCAGGACTGTATGCAGGAGTTTTTTGCCCACCAAAAACATGACGTGGGCTTCGCCATATTTTTGTATGCTAGCCAGGTATAGCAGGCAGGTACGGCTGCCCCCAACCCCCAGCTGCCTATTTGTACCCGTCTGGGAACAAAAAAAAATAGGGAAGCCCTTTTTTTAATTATTTCATGAATTTCATGAAATAATTTAAAAAAAAATCGACATGAGCTTCGCCCCATTTTTATGTCCAGCCAAGTACAACTAGGCAGCTGGGGATTGGAATCCGAAGCACAGGTTAGACCGAGCTTTCTGGGCCCCTCAGCTGCGAATTGCAGTCTGCAGCTGCCCCAGAAAATGGTGCTTTCATAGAAGCGCCATCATCTGGTGCTGTATCCAACTCTTCCAGTGGCCCTGGTGACGGGTGGCTTGCTGGGTAATAATGAGTTAGTACTAGCTTTGTTTTACTAGCTAGTATTAAGTCAGATATTCTTAATGTCAGGCAAGTTTAACCCGGCCATTAAGAATCTCCAATAAATGGTTAAAAAGAAAAAAAGACACCACACAGAGAAAAAATACTTTAATAGAAATAAATTCACAGACACACTTAGAGACTCCATGTTCATTACTCCCTCGCATTCCTCCACGATCCATGGTCTTCTGTCTTCTTTCTCCTTCAACCCATGCAGCTCTGCTACATCAGACAGCCCTGCATCAGTGCTGGTTACCGGGAGGACGCAGCCATTATCGGAAGGAAAAGCGGCGGGAGACAGAGTGCAGGACACGTCACGGGGACCTGTAAGTGTAATGGCAATGTTTATTAACTGTATGTGTACATTTATAATGTGTTTTTACGTGTTTGTGTTTGCCTCCCATTGTTTTCAATGGGGTTCGAGAGGTTCGTCGAATGGTTCTCCGAACCGAACTCAAATGGGGCCTTTGTTCGACGTACCAAACCGAACTCGAGCCTTTAGAGGCTGGCTCATCTCCAACTATTAGTACTTACAAACTGGTAATGTTTCCACATTAGAGGAATATGGAATGTTACATAGATGAATAGAAATCATGCTAGTTCGATATTTCCTTTTATTTCATCTATATAATAAAACAACTCTTCATTCATCCGTCAACAGAAATATGGAGTAAAATGCTGAGCAATAACATGCATTAAAAGGATCTGTATTGAAACCTTATCTCTACAGCAGCTGGCTATAGAATGATTTCCTGTCCATAAGGTGACTGAGTGGTTGAAAGTTGAGTTTGTGCAGCATTTAACTATGGATTTCAGATTAGCTGTAGCCTTAGTTTACATAGAATGTAAGCATTACTGCAATGTACAATTTCCAGATGCCAAGTGCCCAAATGACTCAATCTTTAGTAGACAAACTAGTATAAATACATTAAAAAATAGCAAACTCTTGACTTAAGATATTGTATATGTTTTTTTCACTTAGATTGAAATTCCACCATATTTAAAATTGTATGAATATTTCTTATGTTTCTAGAATTATACCATATCCATGGTAATAGGTATTGAGATCTTTAGTTATATTGGATTTTGATTTTTCCATTTCCTGTCACTGCTATATCTCTGCAGTATGAGACTAGTGACAAGTTCTGGGTTAAAGTCTTTCATTACCATGTAAGACTCTGTATTTTAAATTTATTTTTCTTTCCTTTGGTGAGCTAAGGGTTAAAGTCAGATTCTCATTGCCAGAAGCATTCTCATTACCTCTCCTCAGGTGCTTCCGGTTTGGGACCACTGAAATTCCTTATATACCCTCTTCTAACAATAAAAGTGCTAGTTATTCTGATCCATGTGGACGTTGGGCCTTGAGGTGGAAGGAACTGAGGGAGCCCTTATTGCAAGATGCTGAGTAGGTTCAGTCTTGGTACTGACTGCAGACGTGTGTTCGACCTTTGTCACTTGTTGTAATTCCCTGTCTGTCTTTCCTTGCCATGGTGTTGTATTTTAGCAGTGGTGGGAATAGTGTCCCTCACCTGCCAGCTCACTAACCAGGATTATTACAGGGTCTGCCAGGGTCTCAGGTATCCTGTTCATTGGCAGATGAGAAACCTGTATAGGGACTGGCTGGGAGTGCAGGATACAGCTGCAGGTGAGAGAGAAGGTGTCCATCTTCCCCCTCACTAATTCTAGAGCCCACCATTGCTAAACAGTTCCTAGTGTACCCCTTGTTTTGTTGTGTGTTGCGCCATACACCAAACTTACCCTAGTTACTACGTGACATTTCCTCTATTTTTGATTTGTCTACTTCCTTGCATAAAGTTATTTGATATTATTTTTAATTACTAAAAATTATTTTATATTTATTATTAAAGATTTTTTATGTTTATTTACTAAATGGATTTTCTTATGTGCAATCTATCTGTTTTTTGGGAGTTTTTGTGTTTTTATTGCGACTTAACAAATGGGGAGATAATAAATTAATAGCTTGTTATCATAACACATGTGTATATAAATATATATATATATATATATATATATATATATATATATATACTTATTTATAAATAGATATATATATATACAGTACAGACGAAAGGTTTGGACACACCTTCTCATTGAAAGAGTTTTCTTTATTTTCATGACTCTAAAATTTGTAGATTCACGTGGAAGGCATTAAAACTATGAATTAACACATGTGGATTAAAATACTTAAAAATGTGTGAAACAACTGAAAATATGTATTATATTCTAGTTTCTTCAAAGTAGCCACCTTTTGCTTTGATTACTGCTTTGCACACTCTTGGCATTCTCTTGATGAGCTTCAAGAAGAAGTCACCAGAAATGGTCTTCCAACAGTCTTGAAGGAGTTCCCAGAGATGCTTAGCACTTGTTGGTCCTTTTGCCTTCACTCTGCGGTCGAGCTCACCCCAAACCATCTCGACTGGGTTCAGGTCTGGTGACTGTGGAGACCAGGTCACCTGGCGTAGCACCCCATCACTCTCCTTCTTTGTCAAATAGCACTTACACAGCCTGGAGGTCTGTTTGGGGTCATTTTCCTGTTGAAAAATAAATGATGGTCCAACTAAACACAAACCGGATGGAATAGCACGCCGCTGCAAGATGCTGTGGTAGCCATGCTGGTTCACTATGCCTTCAATTTTGAATAAGTCCCCAACAGTGTCACCAGCAAAGCACCCCCACACCATCAAATCTCCTCCTCCATGCTTCAGGGTGGGAACCAGCCATGTAGAGTCCATCCGTTCATCTTTTCTACAAAGACACGGTAGTTGGATCCAAAGATCTCAAATTTGGACTCATCAGAACAAAGCACAGATTTCCACTGGTTTAATGTCCATTCCTTGTGTTCTTTAGCCCAAACAAGTCTCTTCTGCTTATTGGCTGTCCTTAGCAGTGGTTTCCTAGCAGCTATTTTATCATGAAGGCCTGCTGCATAAAGTCTCCTCTTAATAGATATTCTAGAGATGAGAAGGTGTGTTCAAACTTTTGGTCTGTACTGTATATATATATATATATATATATATATATATACAGTTAGGTCCAGAAATATTTGGACAGTGACACAATTTTCGCGAGTTGGGCTCTGCATGCCACCACATTGGATTTGAAATGAAACCTCTACAACAGAATTCAAGTGCAGATTGTAACGTTTAATTTGAAGGTTTGAACAAAAATATCTGATAGAAATTGTAGGAATTGTACACATTTCTTTACAAACACTCCACATTTTAGGAGGTCAAAAGTAATTGGACAAATAAACCAAACCCAAACAAAATATTTTTATTTTCAATATTTTGTTGCGAATCCTTTGGAGGCAATCACTGCCTTAAGTCTGGATCCCATGGACATCACCAAACGCTGGGTTTCCTCCTTCTTAATGCTTTGCCAGGCCTTTACAGCCGCAGCCTTCAGGTCTTGCTTGTTTGTGGGTCTTTCCGTCTTAAGTCTGGATTTGAGCAAGTGAAATGCATGCTCAATTGGGTTAAGATCTGGTGATTGACTTGGCCATTGCAAAAGGTTCCACTTTTTTGCACTCATGAACTCCTGGGTAGCTTTGGCTGTATGCTTGGGGTCATTGACCATCTGTACTATGAAGCGCCGTCCGATCAACTTTGCGGCATTTGGCTGAATCTGGGCTGAAAGTATATCCCGGTACACTTCAGAATTCATCCGGCTACTCTTGTCTGCTGTTATGTCATCAATAAACACAAGTGACCCAGTGCCATTGAAAGCCATGCATGGCCATGCCATCACGTTTCCTCCACCATGTTTTACAGAGGATGTGGTGTGCCTTGGATCATGTGCCGTTCCCTTTCTTCTCCAAACTTTTTTCTTCCCATCATTCTGGTACAGGTTGATCTTTGTCTCATCTGTCCATAGAATACTTTTCCAGAACTGAGCTGGCTTCATGAGGTGTTTTTCAGCAAATTTAACTCTGGCCTGTCTATTTTTGGAATTGATGAATGGTTTGCATCTAGATGTGAACCCTTTGTATTTACTTTCATGGAGTCTTCTCTTTACTGTTGACTTAGAGACAGATACACCTACTTCACTGAGAGTGTTCTGGACTTCAGTTGATGTTGTGAACGGGTTCTTCTTCACCAAAGAAAGTATGCGGCGATCATCCACCACTGTTGTCATCCGTGGACGCCCAGGCCTTTTTGAGTTCCCAAGCTCACCAGTCAATTCCTTTTTTCTCAGAATGTACCCGACTGTTGATTTTGCTACTCCAAGCATGTCTGCTATCTCTCTGATGGATTTTTTCTTTTTTTTCAGCCTCAGGATGTTCTGCTTCACCTCAATTGAGAGTTCCTTAGACCGCATGTTGTCTGGTCACAGCAACAGCTTCCAAATGCAAAACCACACACCTGTAATCAACCCCAGACCTTTTAACTACTTCTTTGATTACAGGTTAACGAGGGAGACGCCTTCAGAGTTAATTGCAGCCCTTAGAGTCCCTTGTCCAATTACTTTTGGTCCCTTGAAAAAGAGGAGGCTATGCATTACAGAGCTATGATTCCTAAACCCTTTCTCCGAATTGGATGTGAAAACTCTCATATTGCAGCTGGGAGTGTGCACTTTCAGCCCATATTATATATATAATTTTATTTCTGAACATGTTTTTGTAAACAGCTAAAATAACAAAACTTGTGTCACTGTCCAAATATTTCTGGACCTAACTGTATATATACACAGTAAGGAAAACAAGTATTTCATACATTGCCAATTTTGCAAGTTTTCGCACCTACAAAGAATGGCGAGGTTTGCAATTTTTATCACCTCAACTGTGACAGACAGAATCACAAAAAAATATTCTGAAAATCACATTGTATAATTTTTAAATAATTTGCATTTTATTGGATAAAATAAGTATTTGATACAATAAAAAAACAAAAGTTGATATTTGGTACAGAAACCTTTCTTTGCAACTATAGACTTCAGATTTTTTCCTGTAGTTCATGGCCAAGTTTGCACACACTGCAGCAGGGATTTTGGTGCACTTCTCCATACAGACCTTATCCAGATCTTTGAAGTTTCGGGGTTGTCCTTGGGTAACATTGAATTTCAGCTTCCTCAAATTATTTTCTATTCGGTTCATGTCTGAGGACTAGCTAGCCCACTCCAGGACCTTGAAATGCTTCTTACGGAGCCGCTCCTTAGTTGTCCTGGCTGTGTGTTTGGGTCATTCTCTTTGGAAAACCCAGCCATGACCCATCTTCAATGCTCTTACTGAGTTATAGTAGAGAACAAGGGTGCTCCATCATACAGAGAAGAGTAATAGAGGTAAAAAAGAATTAAAGTCTCTGCATGTACAGTATATGATGTGCACACCAGAATACAATAAGAATAAACTTTTATTGAGCCAAACACATAGATTATTAAAAACATTTACAATCATGGTGACTGACTGCCTTTAACCCCTTAATGACCGCTGGCCATACTGGTACATCCTAAGTCATGTCCCATGTCCGGGTTATCACCGCCGGCTGCTGCGGTGAGCCTGTGGCGATCCCTGCATATGTCTGATTTTTTGTACAGCAGACATGTGTGCCTCAAAATGTGATAGCACGATTTAAATGCTCACTTCGGTAAATGTGCACTTACCCGAATCCATCGGTGGCGCTGTGATGTGATCACTGTGATCAGATGGTTGCCAAGGTAGCATAGGGTCATGTGATGACTCCTGTAGCTCACATGACTCCCTTCCTGTAACAGTTGGCAGGCAGAGCACCCTCTGCTACAAGACATGAGCTTTTCTGGTGATCTCAGCTATGTACTTGTGATCAACAAAAATAAATGAGCAATCAGACTGTTGATCCTTATAGTCCTCTAGGGGACTAGTAAAATAAAAAAATAGTTTTAAAAAATTGCAAAAAACCTAAAAGTTCAAATCACCTCCCTTTTGTCCCATTGAAAATTAAAGGGTTAAAAAAAATATACACACATTTTGTATTGTCAAGATCAGAAATGCCCAATCTATCAAAATGTAAAATTATTATTATTATTATTTATTATCATAGCGCCATTTATTCCATGGCGCTTTACAAGTGAAAGAGGGTATACATACAACAATCATTAACAGTACAAAACAGACTGGTATAGGAGGAGAGAGGACCCTGCCCGCGAAGGCTCACAGTCTACAGGGAATGGGTGATGGTACAATCAAATCAATCAAAATCAAATAATCTGGTAAACGGTGCAGCGGCAAAAAAAATTCCAAACGCCAAAATTACGTTTTTTTTTGTTTGCCGCAGATTTTGTTCAAAATGCAACAACAGGCGATCAAAACGTAGCATCTGCGCAAAAATGATACCATTAAAAAAGTCAGCTTGAGACACAAAAAATAAGCCATCAAAGAGCCATAGATCCTTAAAAATGACAATGCTATGGGTAGTGGAAAATGGCAGAAAAAGTGCGCTAAATTTTTTTGGACAAACTTCTGGTTTGTTTTTTTTAACACTTTAGATAAAAGTTAACCTATACATGTTTGGTGGTTATAAACTCATATAGATCTGAGACATCACACCAACACATCAGTTTTACTGTATAGAAAATACAGTAAATAAAATATCCCAAAAACTATCATTCAATTTTTTTGCAATTTTTCCTCACCTGAAATTTTTTTGCTGTTTTCCATTACAATATATGGTAAAGCTTATGGTTTCATTTACGAGTACAACTCCACAAAAACCAAGTCCTAATATGGCAAGCTTGACAAAAAAATAAAAAAGTTTCAGTTCTTGGAAGAAGGGGTGCAAAAAAACCAACTAAAAACGGATAATTGCCCGGGGGTGAAGGGTTTAAATACAAAAGACGAATATTGTGACACATATTTAGCTCAATGTGAAACAGCCTAAATAGCCATATCTAACACCAAAAAGGCATATCTGATCAACCCACCTGTAATAGTGCTAGGAAAAGCCAGTAACGGTACCCAAGGTCAGAGTAACCAAAGTATCCTCAGCACTCATATGACTGACTGCCTATAATGCTCCTTGTTATTTCAGCCCTTATCCTTGCCTTAAGATATTGTATATCTATCACCTATCTACCTTTACACCACAGTGTCTTTACTGTTATTTAATTATGGATTACTGACCACACCTGCTACTTTTTCTAGGATATTTTGGCTACTCTGACCTTGGTACTGGTTTTTCCTAGCACTACTATAGGTGGATTGATCAGATCAGAACCTTTTTGGTGTTATATTTGGTAGATATGGCTATTTAGGCAGTTTCATACTAAACTAAATATGTGTCACAATATTTGTCTTTTGTATTTAAAGTCGGCCAGTCACTGTGATTTTAAACGTTTTTAATAATCTAGGTGTGTTTAGCTCAATAAAAGTTTATTCTTATTGTACTCTGGTTTGCACATCGTATATATGCAGAGCCTTTTCTTCTTTTTTGACAATGCCCTTACTGAGGGAACTGTTACTGTTGTTGGCCAAAATCTTGCAATACTTGATACCATCCATCCTCCCTTCAAGACGGTGAAGTCTTCCTTTCCTCTTTACAGAGAAGCATTCCAAAAGTATGATGTTTCCACCCCTATGCTTCATGGTTGGTACAGTGTTCTTGAGGTTGTGCTCATTCTTTTTCTTCCTCCAAACATGGCAAGGGGAGTTAATACCAAAAAGTTTTATTTTGGTCTCGTCTGACCACATTCCTCCTCTGGATCATACAGATGGTCATTGGTGAACTTCAAACTGAACTGGACATGTGCTGGCTTGAGGAAGGAGTCCTTGATTGCCCCGCAATGTTTTAATCGATGATGCCATAGTGTGTTACTAACTGCAATCTTAGGCCCCTTTCACACGTCAGTGATTCTGGTACGTTTGTGCTTTTTTTTAAACGTACCAGAATCACTGATATACGCTGACCCATTATAATGAATGGGTCTGCTCACACATCAGTGATTTTTCACTGCACGTGTCTCTGTGCGGCGTACCCGCATGTCCGTGATTGCCGCACGGAGACATGTCCATTTTTTTCTGGCATCACTGATGTCCCACGGACCACACAGTGGTGTGGTCCGTGAAACACGTGCCAGAAAAAAATGTGCTTCTAAAATAAAAAGCATTTTAACTCACCCGGTTCCAGTGACGCTCTCTGCAGCCTGTTCTTCCTGCTGCTTCTGAGCCGGCTCATTACTGTCGCGCATATTCATGATGCACGACACAGCCGACCCGGATGCTGCTGCTGCGGAGGTCAGCGCCAGCCGGATGCTGCACCACGGGAGCGATCAGCACCATGGAGAGCGGGAGCGCGCACAGGTGAGTTGATTTCTAAGTGCAATCACGGGCCACGGAGAACGGAGCCCGGATTGCACTAAAGGCTACTTATCGGTCCCGATATCGCTAGTGTGGGTACCCGCCCCCATCTGTTGCGCGACACAGGCAAATCGCTGCCCGTGCCGCACAACAGCCGTCACACATACTTACCTGTCCGGCGACGTCGCTGTGACGGGCGAACTGCCTCCTTTCTAAGGGGGCAGTCCGTGCGGCGTCACAGCGATGTCACTGAAGCGTCACTGAACCGCCGCCCAAAAGCAGCAGAGGGGTGGAGCTGAGCGGGACGTAACATCCCGCCCACCTCCTTCCTTCCTCATAGCGGCCGGGAGGCAGGTAAGGGGAGCTTCCTTGTTCCTGCGGCGTCACACGCAGCGATGTGTGCTGCCGCAGGAACGAGGAACAACTTCGTTACTGCTGCAGTAACGATTTTTAAGAATGGACCCCCATGTCGCCGATTAGCGATTTTGCACGTTTTTGCAACGATGCAAAATCGCTTATCGGTGTCACACGCAACGGCATCGCTAATGCGGCCGGATGTGCGTCACAAATTCCGTGACCTCAACGACTCCGCATTAGCGATGTCGCAGCGTGTAAAGCCCGCTTTAGACAACCCACGTGTGCCGTGATTCTAGGCACACGGAGGGACATGTGCGTGTTTTACACGCCGGTGAAAAACGTCAGTGTTTTTCACTGACGTGTGAAACGGGACTTAAGGCGAGCTTTACATGCTGCGACATCGCTAGCAATTGCTAGCGATGTCGAGCGTGATAGCACCCTTCCCCGTCGTACATGCGATATCTGGTGCTTGCTGCCGTAGCGAACATTATCGCTATGGCAGCGTCACACGAACATACCTGGGCAGCGACGTCGCTGTGACTGCCGAACAATCCTTCCTTCAAGGGGGAGGTGTGTTTGGCATCACAGCGACGCCACTAAGCGGCCGGCCAATAGAAGCAGTGGGGCGGAGATGAGCGGGACATAACATCCCGCCCACCTCCTTGCTTCTGCATTGCTGGTGGACGCAGGTAAGGAGATGTTTGTCATTCCTGCGGTTTCACACACAGAGATATGTGGTGTTGCAGGAACGACAAACAACATCGTATCTGCAGCAGTAGTGACATTATGAAAATGAACGACGTGACACAGATCAGCGATTTTTTACGCTGTTGCGCTCGTTCATCGTCGCACCTGGGATTTATACATTGTGATGTCGCTACCGGTGCCGGATGTGCGTCACTAACGACGTGACCCCGACGATATATTGGTAGCGATGTCGCAACGTGTAAAGCCCACCTAAGACTATGGTGCCAGCTCCATTCATGTTATTGACCAGATTCGTCCATGTAGTTCTTGGCTGATTCCTGACCTTTCTCAGAATCATTCAAACCTCACAAGGCGAGATATTGTATGGAACCCCAGACCAAGTAAGATTGACAGTCATCTTGTGTTTCTTCCATATACTAATAATTGCGCAATCAGCTATTGCCTTCTCACCGAGCTACTAGCCTATTGTCCTGTAGGTCATCTCAGTGCTAGTCTACAATTTTGTTTCTAGTGTCCTGAGTAGAGATGAGCCACCCCCCTAGAGTTTGAGTTCGGTTCGGTTTGTCGAACGGTACCCCGTTCGACGAACCGTTCGACGAACCGTTTGACGAACCGTTCGACGAACCTCTCGAACCCCATTGAAAACAATGGGAGGCAATCACAAACACCTAAAAACACCTCAAATGTGTCCAAAAGGTGACAAACAACTCCCAAGACAACACAAACACATGGGAAAGTGACAAGGACAAATACCCATGCGAAAACTAAACAGCTGGATGAGGAAAAAGAGGAGGAGATATAGGCATGGCATGCCCATCTAAAGTCACGTAAAACACAGCAAGGAGACTCCAAGCAGAGTCTCCCTTTTTCCAAAAATTGGGCCACACACACCACTTCAGTGGCATCACTTGTGCCCCAGTTGCAAACTGGATGTGTTGATTTGCATCAAGCACATTCAAAAATACGCCAGCCTAAACTGTCCCCAGGATGACACCGGGGAAGGTCTAGCAAAGTCTTTGCTGATCCCAGATCTGTTCATCTTGGATCATTTTTAAAAACACAGCAAGGCTTACTCCAAGCAGAGTCTTCCTTTTTTCCAAAAACTGGGCCACACAGACATCCTTTCAGTGGTAGTATTTGTGCCCCTGTTGTACACTTCACATGTAGAATTGCATCAAGCACATTCCAAAGTACGCCAGCCTTAGCTGTCCCCAGGATGACACAGGGATAGGTAGCAAAGTCTTTGCTGAACCATGACTTGTTCATCTTGGCTCGTTTTTAAAAACACAGCAGAGTCTCCCTTTTTATTCCAAAAATTGGGCTACACAGACACCCCTTCAGTGGCATCACATGTGCCCCAGTTGCAAACTTGACAGGTAGATTTGCATCAAGCACATTCAAAAATATGCCAGCCTTAACTGTCCCCAGGATGACACCGGGGTAGGTAGCAAAGTCCTTGATAAACCAAGACTTGGTCATCTTGGCTCATTTTTAAAAACACAGCAAGCGGACTCAAAGCAGAGTCTCCCTTTTTTCCCTAAATTGGGCCACACAGACACCCCTTCAATGGTATCACTTGTGCCCCAGTTGCAAACTGGATGTGTTGATCTGAATCAAGCACATTCAAAAATACGCCAGCCTTAACTGTCCCCAGGATGACACCGGAGAAGGTCTAGCGAAGTCTTTGCTGATCCCAGATCTATTCATCTTGGATCATTTTTAAAAACTCCAAACTCCTGACTCCAAATAGTATTTAGCGTGTGCTCCAGCATGAAAATGACAGGAATTGTCATGCTGATATTGGCATTGTCAGTGCTAAACATATTCATCGCCATGTCGAAACTGTGCAGAAGGGTGCATAGATCCTTGATCTGACACCACTCCATCAGGGTTATCTGCCCCACCTCTGCATCTCGTTGGCCCAGGCTATACGTCATGACGTATTGCACCAGTGCTCAGCGGTGCTGCCACAGTCGCTGTAAAATGTGGAGAGTCGAATTCCCGCGTGCCGGCACATCGCATTTCAGGCGATGAAATGGCAGGCCGAAAGACTTCTGGAGCGATGCAAGTCACTCAGCTGAGGCGGTTGAACGGCGGAAGTGAGCAGACAGTTTTCGTGCCCTGTGCAGAAGGCCATCTAGGCCGGGATAGTGTGTTAAAAATTGCTGGACAAAAAGGTTCAACACGTGAGCCATACAAGGCACGTGTGTCACCTTGCCCAGGCGAAGGGCCGCACCCAGGTTTGCAGACTTGTCGCACACGGCCTTACCTGGCTGCAGGTTGAGTGGAGACAACCATTTATGAAACTCGGACCGCAGAGCTGCCCAAAACTCAGCCGCTGTGTGACTCTTATTTCCAAGACACTTCAAGCTAAAGACTGCCTGATGCCGTTGCGCTCTGCTGTCAGCATAGTAAGGAGGTGTGCGTGATTCCTTGTGCGCAGTTACAACGCTGGTGGCCTGACCAGGCAGGCTTGGGGCGGAGGTGGAGGACCCAGATGAGGTTGAGGAGGCAGAAGCGTTGGAGGAACTTATACATAGAGAGGATTGACGCACAAGTTGTGGGGATGGCAAGACTTGTTCAGCAGACCCTTTTCCATCTATCACCATAGTTACCCAGTGCCCAGTCAGCAACATGTAGCGCCCCTGTCCATGCTTACTGGTCCAAGTATCGGTGGTGAAATGCACCCGTTCACACACAGAGTTTGTCAAGGAAGTGGTGATGTTGTGTGCGACATGCTGGTGTAGCACAGGCACACCTTTCTTAGAGAAGTAGTGGCCACTGGGCATCTGGTACAGTGGCACAGCGACGGACATAAGGTCTCGAAAATCCTGTGTGTCCACCAGGCGGAAAGGCAACATTTCAGTAGCCAAGAGCTTACAGAGGGATAAAGTCAACCTCTTAGCTTTGTCATGGGTCGGAGGAAATGGCCTTTTATTTGTCCACATCTGAGGGACAGAGATCTGGCTGCTGTGTGTAGACAGTGGTGAGTAGTGTGTCAATGGAAAAATGCAGGTTTGTGAGGAAAGTGCAAGCAGAGACATGATGTTGCCTTCATCCAAAGTTGGTGCTATCGATGTCTGAGAGAGCTATATACCCGCACTTGTTTCCCCTTCCAAACCAACTGACGACCTACCAAGCGTTGCGGTTACAGTGGTGGAAGGTGTGCGTGGAAAACCATGTGTGACAGCTGTCCCCACAGTCATAGAAGATGAAGAGCGCACGGATGCACTGGAAGGGGCAGGTGGTGGTTGGCCCGCTACGCTAGGCCGCATTGCAGCAGAATGAGCTTCCCACTGGGAATTATGCTTGGTATTCATGTGATGATTCATGGAAGAAGTTGTCAAACTGGTGAGCTTTTTGCCTCTACTTATAGATTCCCGACAAATTTTACAGATCAGGTGATTTGGGAGATCCTTTGCAAGGTCAAAAAGGACAAGGCTAGGCAAGGCTTAGATGACATGTGACCTGCAGAGCCACCCCCGACTTGTGCTCAGAGGCAGAGTGGTGGCTGAGGATACAGTTGTAGACGTGCTACCAGTACTCCGACTCTGTCCAGGAAGGCGCAAGGTAACTTCATCGTCAGTTGCATCCTCCTCCACCGCCTCTGTTGACCTTCTAAAGTGCCTGACTGTGGGTTGACAGTAAGTAGGATCTAGAACTTCATCATCAAGCATTGTGTTTGTACACCCCTCAGCCTCAGACCTAGCTTCTTCCTGACCTGACCGAATATTTAAGTTTTCATCTCAATCTGGTATCTGTGTCTCATCGTCATCAGTATGTTCTTCATTGTCTACACCAACAGGTGTTACAGTTTTTGAATGAGGGTCTACAATATGCTCAGAAACTTGGTGATCAGGGCCTGAGTCTGAGTCACAAAGCTTCTGGGCATCACTGCAGACCATTTCCTGGTCTGTACTCACTGTAGCTTGGGAGCAGACCTCTGATTCCCAGGCTATAGTGTGACTGAACAGCTCTGCAGACTCAGCCATCTCTGTTACACCATACTGTGCAGGGCGGGTGGAGACTTGAGAGCTGGGAGAAAGCAAGAGTGATTGGGATGACAACTCAGAGAACTTTTTTTTTTTTTATGTGATAGTTGAGTTGGAGGAGAGGGCACTTCTTGGAGCACTTGAGATCCATTCAAGCATGTTCTTTTTTTGTGCATAATCTACCTTTCTTACAGTTGTTCGGGTCCGTAAAAAAGGGAGCACATCGGATTGTCCACGGAAAGTAGTAGACATCTTACTTTTGCTGAAAGATAGCTTATCTTCAGCAGATATTAATGTAGCTTTGCCACCTACCCCACGGACACAAACTTTTTTTCTTTTTCCAATATGCCTGTTCCTCTTTCCACAAGCATCTGTCCTTTTGCCACTCATTTTGTTAGCGACAAGATTAGCCACTTAAAATGTGGTAGCAAAAATTGAGAGGTGGTGTATATTGCAGAGGTGGTCTAGCTTTATTGACAGCTGAAGAACCAACACTGGCTATCCCTGATAATGCAACTATGGCCCTAAAACTGGCAGTACTGTTTGCTATAAAATTATCGTAGCAAAATGTGCAGGAGGGTGGAATGCAGAGATGCTTGAACTTGCTTGGCACCAGTGGGGCACTAAATTAGTATAGCAGACACTTTGTGGATGCCACTAGTAGTTTTCAGCACTGATTGCTATAAAAATAACGTAGCAAACATGGGCAGGAGGGTAGAATGCAGAAGTGGTGGGACTTGCTTGGTACAAGTGGGGCACTAAATTAGTATAGCAGACACTTTGTGGATCCACTAATTTTCAGCACTGTTTCCTATAAAAATAGCGTAGCAAAATGTGCATGAGGGTAGAATGCAGAGGTGCTGGGACTTGCTTGGCACTAGTGGGACACTAAATTAGTATAGTAGACACTTTGTGGATGCCAGTAATTTTCAGCACTGTTTGCTATAAAAATAGCGTAGCAAAATGTGCATGAGGGTAGAATGCAGAGGTGCTGGGACTTGCTTGGCACCAGTGGGACACTAAATTAGTATAGCAGACACTTTGTGGATGCCACTAATTTTCAGCACTGTTTGCTATAAAAATAGCGTAGCAAACATGGGCAGGAGGGTATAATGCAGAGGTGATGGGACTTGCTTGGCACAAGTGGGACACTAAATTAGTATAGCAAACAGTTTTTGGATGCCACTTATGTTCAGCACTGTTTGCTATAAGAATAGCGTAGCAAAATGTGCATGAGGGTTGAATGCACAGGTGGTGGGACTTGCTTGGCACAAGTGGGACACTAAATTAGTATAGCAGACATTTTGTGGATGCCACTAATTTTCAGCACTGTTTGCTATAAAATTAGCGTAGCAAAATGTGCAAGAGTGTAGAATGCAGAGGTGCTGGAACTTGCTTGGCACCAGTGGGACACTAAATTAGTATAGAAGACACTTTGTGAATGCCACTAGTAGTTTTCAGCACTGTTTGCTATAAAAATAGCATAGCAAAATGTGCATGAGGGTAGAATGCAGAAGTGCTTGAACTTGCTTGGCACCAGTGGGACACTGAATTAGTATAGCAGACACTTTGTGGATGCCACTAGTAGTTTTCAGCACTGTTTGCTATAAAAATAGCATACCAAAATGTGCATGAGGGTAGAATGCAGAAGTGCTTGAACTTGCTTGGCACCAGTGGGACACTGAATTAGTATAGCAGACACTTTGTGGATGCCACTAGTAGTTTTCAGCACTGTTTGCTATAAAAATAGCATAGCAAACATGGGCAGGAGGGTAGAATGCAGAGGTGCTGGAAATTGCTTGGTACCAGTGGGACAACAATGGAGTATAGCAGCCACTTTTTGGATTCCACTAAGTTTCAGCCCTGTTTGCTATAAAAATAGCATGGCAAAAGTAAGCACGTGGGTACAGTGGCCGGGTTCTTTGGGTCAGTGGACAGGAAAGAAAGCCTCACTTTTTATCCCTCCTAATGGTGAAATGCAGCAAGGAATTCCCTGAGGTTAGGTACACAGACACTGTTATCTGAAGCTGTATACAGCGTTTCCACGGACCTGCCTGTCACCTATGGCTCTGAGCCCAAGGAAATCAACTTCTGTCCCTTATCTGTACAGCGCTGTGTGTAGCGTACACAGCAGGAGCGGCGTCAGGAGATGCGTGAGCGGTGACTGTCACCTACATGCAGAAGGCAGATAATGGCGCCGTGTGGGAAAATTGCCGTATTTATAATGCAAGGACATGTGACATTCACAGCCTATGACACATGCCCTTGCTTGTCTGGCAAAAAAGTCCACTTAGCTGTGTGTGTGTCTGGGATTGGCTGACATGTTGGCCCGCCCCACGCGCACGCGCACTTAGGAAAAAAAAATGGCGATCGCCATTATCCCAGCAGCACTGATCTAAATGCGCCCCCCCGCACACTTTGCGCTAAAATTTGATAATAGTGTGAATCACAGAGTGACTGACACTATTACAGTGAAAAGCCAGCATGTAACTAGCTAGGCTTTTTGCTGATCGAACCGTTCTTAAACGTAACTCGAGCTGTCGAGCTTTTAGCAAAAAGCTTGTGTTCGAGATCGATCTCGAGCACCCCCAAAATCACTCGAACATGATATTGGCGAACCTCGAACATCACTCAACTCTAGTCCTGAGACAGCTCTTTGGTGTTAGCCATGCTAGCGAGGTTTGAGTTAAGTTAATTAATTAATTAAGTTAATTATTTGAGTGTGTGGACAGATGTCTTTTATACGGGTAACAGGCTCAAACAGGTGCAATTAATACAGGTCAAGAGTATGGAGTTAGAGGTCTTCTTAATGGAAAAATAACAGGTCTGTGAGGGTCATAGTTCTTGCTGGTTGGTAGGTGAAAAATTACTTATTTCATGCAATAAAATGCAAATTAATTATTTCAAGTCATACAATATGATTTTCTGGATTTTTTGGTGGATTCTGTAACAAATACTTATTTTCCTCACTATATATATATATATATATATATATATATATATATATATATATATATTTATATATATATATATATATATATATATATATATATATATATAGTGAAACTTTGGATTACGAGCATAATTTGTTCTGTGAGCGTGCTCATAATCCAAGTTACTCGTATAACAAGGCAACTTTTCCCATAGGAAACAATTGAAACTCTGACAATTCGTTCCATAACTTCCCTTTTGTGCCATTCCACACACACGCACACACACAACACACACACACACACACACACACACACACACGCACATTATTCACACCTATCCTCCATTCCCTTGGTGGCCTCTCCCCTGGTTCTTGCAGTCTACAGGCATGTGGACCTAGTAATGATAGAGGCCGATGCAGGAGCTGCCGCTGTCAGTGCTTCAGCAGCAGATGTCATACGCATGAGCCGCTTGCCTCTGATTGGTCAGCGCACTGCCTTTGGGAGGTGTGCAGAGAGAGCACAGCACTGGCAGAAATGAAGCAGAAACAGCAGCAGTCCCTGCACCAGCTGTGATTGTTACCGGATCCATGTGCCTGCGGACCACATAGAAGCAGTCAGAGCGGGTTAGAGTGTGATGAAAGTATGGAACCGTAAGTGTTTGCGGTAAGTATTTGCTCGTATAACAAAGCATTGCTCGCAAACCAAGTTACAAATTTGCAGCAAGCTTTGCTTGTCAAGCGAAATGCTTGCAAACCGGGTTACTCGGAATCTGATGTTCCACTGTATATACATATAAATATGTATTTGTCTTTGCAGTTTTCATCATATAAGTCACTATTCTTTCTTATTAGAAAATAATCTTTATAACTATATACAATTTGCCTTTTCAAAGAAGAAGGGGACTTGAGCTCTACTGCCACCTATTGGAATTAAAAATCCTAAAAGTTAATATCGACCCTTTAATGAGTCTTTCCATATGACTAAGGGGCACTTTGCACACTGCGACATCGCAGGCTGATGCTGCGATGCCGAGTGCGATAGTGCCCGCCCCCGTCGCAGCAGCGATATGTGGTGATAGCTGGCGTAGCGAAAGTTATCGCTACGCCAGCTTCACACACACACTCACCTGCCGTGCGACGTCCCTGTGGCCGGCGACCCGCCTCCTTGTTAAGGGGGCGGGTCGTGCGGCGTCACTGCGACGTCACACGGCAGGCGGCCAATCAGAGCGGAGGGGCGGAGATGAGCAGGATGTCAACATCCTGCCCACCTCCTTGTTTCCGCATATCCTACGGAAGCCGCAGTGAGGCCGGTAGGAGACGTTCCTCGCTCCTGCGACTTCACACACAGCGATGTGTGCAGCCGCAGGAGCGAGGAACAACATCGGACCGTCGCGTCAGCGTAATCATGGATTACGCCGACGCTGCACCGATGATACGATTACGACGCTTTTGCGCTCGTTAATCGTATCATCCAGCCTTTACACACTGCGATGTCGCATGCGATGCCGGAAGTGCGTCATTTTCAATTTGACCCCACCGACATCGCACCTGCGATGTCGCAGTGTGCAAAGTGCCCCTTAGGATAAAAGCCAAACTACAATCTCAATTTGCAGACATAGTGTTTTGGAGTGCTGCCTTCATCAGTGCATAACATGAGTACAATAAAGTTGTGTTCTTCTCTGAGGAGGAACTTTGCATATTCAGTCCAGAAGACTATTGCATGGCTTATAAGCCTCCTTAAACTGGCATGCCAGACATGTCACTCTCCATTAGAAGAAATGTTACTCATTAGATTACAGTCAGAAGCTTACATGCAGCCAAATCAGATCTCATGCTTTGCACTGAAGAGGTGCAATATCCCAAAACAGTGGCTGCAAATTGAAATTCTGGTTTGGCTTTTCTCCTAAAGCATATGACAAGGATTAGCAAAGGGTCGATATTGACCTTTATGATTGCAATTTCCAATAGGTGGCACCAGAGTTCATGACCTCTTCCTCTCAGAATAGGCAATTTGCATATCATCAATAATTAAACGTTATGTGACTGAGACAGTCAGTGGATGTTCTAACACTATGGTCACCTTAGATAATATGGAGAGAAAAGACCGGGCACCACAGACGAGCAACGATCATATTCACACTGGTCTAAGGAACCAGACCGCTATTGCGGACATGGGACATATGCCCTGGAGCTGCAAGCTCAAAATCAGACAACAGTGCAAAAATTCAGATCCAACACAGGAAAAAAGAAAAAAAACAGCAACTCACTGGAGGATGAGATCAAGTCTACTTTATTGTGCAAACACGGGTGACATGTAGTGCAGGGAGGGGGAGCTGAAACCTTGGACAACGGTGACAATTTTGCGCTAGTGTGGACCCGTAGAAGCGCCACACTAGCGCAAAATGGTCACCGTTGTCCGAGGTTTCGGCTCCCTCTCCCTGCACTACATGTCCCCCGTGTTTGTACAATAAAGAAGACTTGATCTCATCCCCCAGTGAGATACTGCTTTTTTTTCCTTTTGCCCTGTGTTCACCTTAGATAACCTGCATGTCATCCTTATGGCCCCATCATATAGCCTAATGGCCATGAGAATAGTGATCATGCCCCTACACAATAGATAACAGTTTAAAAGATTACAAAATGTAAGGACAAGAGAACGTGTTCATTTCAATATGGAGGAATTATAGGAGGTTAACTAATTCTCATAATATTCCATGAAATTTTGCATGTGTTCAACAAAGCAAAAAATTCAATTCTTGCTAATATTTATTGTAAGACATTATCATGACAATTGATGATCCTGCCTGCGCATTTATTTTTATAATGTCATCTTTAATACCAGTAATATTTTCTCTCAATCTATTATGACATATTAAATAGAGAATGACAAAATGTTGGAATCAAGCTTTTATACACTTGCAAGTAATTTAGTATCAAATCAGAACTTTGACTTAATCCTCCACATAAACATAGATACATTATAGCAGACATTGGTTATTTTGGAAATCCCTCTGCAGGTAAAGAATAAAACACAACTAAGCTACAATACGATGCTACAAAACTCTCCGTAGCCGACAGTTTAATACGACGTCTGTGCAGTGAACTTCAAATGACCCTCTATAAAGTAGTCTGGAAAAAAAAAAGGTTTGACTATCATGGGGGTGATTTATATCATTGATACAAATTCATATTTAAACATTACATCAAGAACAGTAAAGTATTATTTGCAATGATATTAAACCTATTAAATTGTATATCAATAAAATGAACAATATAAGCAGAACACAGCATTACTGACAGTGCAGAGAATAGAGCACTTAATATCAAATTGCATCTGCTTTTCTAGGATAATAAACTTGTGCTTGATAACAAGGCATTTACACATTACACAAAACATCTATAATATAGCATATTAGTATAGGGTGGAATATAGCCTTGCATAGCCTATAGTTAAAAAACAACACCACAATCTAAACAATAAAATATTTAAATATTTAAATTGAAACTCTAATTATAAAAATGCTTGAACCCAATTGTTTCTATTTTTTCATAGTCAAACGGATTTTTCTAACTTTTGTTTTATGTTTTGTATGCTTTTTGTTTTATAGCAAAAAAATACAATCTGTTACGTAATAAAATTTACCTTGCCTATAGTTAAAAAACAAAAGCACGATCTAAACAATATATTTAAAGTGAAATACTAATTATAAAAATAATTGAAACCATATTTTTCCATTTCTATAGTCAAAAGGATTTGTCGAACTTTAGTTTATATATAAAAAAAGAAAAATCTATTACGTAATAACATTTGCCTTGCCTATGGTTAAACAAAAAACAATCCAAAAATAAAATATTTAAAGTGAAGCACTAATTATAAAAGTAATTGAAGCCAATTGTCTCCCTTTTTCTAGTCAAAAGAATTTGTCTAAAGGCCACTTTACACGCAGCGACATTACTAGCTATGTCTCTGCTGATCGCACCCGCCCCGTTGTTTGTGCGTCACAGGCAAATCACTGCCCGTGGCACACAATATCGCTATTAGGTGTCACACGTACTTACCTGCCTAATGATGTCGCTGTTGCCGGGGAACTGCCTCTTTTCTAAGGGGGCGGTTCGTGCGGCATCATAGCGACATCACACAGCAGGAGTCCAATTGAAGCGGAGGGGCGGAGAGCAGCCACAGGAAAGTCACGTCCACCTCGTTGCCGGTGGACGCAGGTACGGTATTGTTCATCATTCCTGGGGTGTCAAACGTAGCGATATGTGCTGCCTCAGGAACGAAAAACAACCTGCGTCCAGCACCATCAACGATATGTGGGATTTGAACGACGTGTCAACGATCAACAATTAGGTGAGTATTTTTGATCGTTAGTGGTCGCTCGTACGTGTCACACGCAATGACGTTGCTAACGAGGCCGGATGTGCGTCACAAATTCCGTGACCCCAACAACATCTCATTAGCAATATCATTGCGTGTAAAGCCCCCTTAACTCTATTTTAGAAGAAAAAAATAAAACATCTGTTACTTAATAAAATTTGCCTTGCCTATAGTTAAAAAACAACACCACAATCCAAACAATAAAATATTTAAATATTTAAATTGAAACTCTAATTATAAAAATACTTGAAACCAATTGCTTCTATTTTTTTATAGTTAAACGGATTTGTCTAACTCTATTTTATACTGTATATATATATAAAAAATCTGATACGTAATAAAATTTGCCTTGCCTATAGTTAAAAAACAAAACCAAAATCCAAACAATAAAATATTTAAAGTGAAGTATTACTTATAAAGATGCTTGAAGCCAATTGTTTTCATTTTTACAGTCAAAAGGATTTATCTAACTCTATTTTATATATATAAAAAAATAAAAACAATGTTACGTAATAAAATTTGCCTTGCCTATAGTTAAAAAACCCAAAATTACAATCCAAACAATAAAATATTTAAAGTGAAGCACTAATTATAAAAGTAATTGAAGCCAATGTTTTTCCATTTTTATAGTCAAAAGGATGTATCTAAGTCTATTGTATAAGAAAAAAATAAAACATCTGTTACTTAATAAAATTTGCCTTGCCTATAGTTAAAAAAACAACACCACAATCCAAGCAATAAAACATTTAAATATTTAAATTGAAACTCTAATTATAAAAATACTTGAAACTAATTGTTTCTATTTGTTTTATAGTCAAACGGATTTGTCTAACTCTATTTTATACTGCATATATATGTACTGTACATATATATATATATAT
Organism: Anomaloglossus baeobatrachus; assembly: GCF_048569485.1. Classification (NCBI taxonomy): domain Eukaryota; kingdom Metazoa; phylum Chordata; class Amphibia; order Anura; family Aromobatidae; genus Anomaloglossus; species Anomaloglossus baeobatrachus. Next base: position 150,433,947 of record NC_134362.1, read on the forward strand.
ATATATATATATATATATATATATATAGATAGAGAGAGAGTTCCTCATACTTGGAGTTATATGGAGTTCCTCATACTTTTATATGACTCGAAGGAACAATAAAGAAGTTTTTAAAATTTTGGTGAAATTTCATCCTTGTGCTGGATCCTAATTCTCCTACATATATATATATATATACATATATATATATATATATATATATATATATATATATATATATATATATATATATATATATATATATATATATATATATATATATAAATGTAGGAGAATTAGGATCCAGCAAAAGGATGAAATTTCACCAAAATGGACCTTGAAGAAGGCACATAGTGCTGAAACATGTAGTCCCTTGCTGGAGTGCTATTAATTGATTGGAGTTCCTCATACTTTTATATGACTCAAAGGAATAATAAGGAAGAAGTTTTTAAAATTTTGGTGAAATTTCATCCTTTTGCTGGATCCTAATTCTCCTACATTTCTATTTGTTTGGGCACACTCCCTGCCTGGATCCCTGCAGAATATAAGGTGAACACCGACTACTGCATCAAGAGGAACTCCTTTATGGTGAGCTGGCTATATGTTTTCTACATTGTTTGATTATATATATATATATACTGTATAATTAATAAAAAATCTGTTATGTAATAAAATTTGCCTTGCCTATAGTTAAAAAACAAAACTACAGTCCAAACAATAAAATATTTAAACTGATATACTAATAATAAAAATACTTGAAGCCAATTTTTTCCATTTTTTTTATAGTCAAAAGGATTTGTCTAATTCTATTTCATAAAAAAAGTAAAAAAGCTGTAGCATAATAAAATTTGCATTGCCTATAGTTAAAAAACAAAACCACAATCTAAACAATAAAATATTTAAAGCTAAATACTAATTATAAAAATACTTGAAGCCAATTGTTTCTATTTTTTATAGTTAAAAGGATTTATCCAACTCTATTTTATAACAAGCAAAAATAAGTAAAAAAAATTGTAACAGAATAAATTAATGAAGTACTGTTAACTTGTTAGTCTTGTAAATTAGAATGTAATAAGTTGGTCACCTATATCAGCTAGTGATTGGCCTTTCTGTACAGAATGAACAGGGAGTATAGAAAATAGCTATATACAATCGCTGGCCATATAGGTGGTGAATTTGTTACTGTTGCAGACAGTGATGGGCTGAAGATCTCACATGTCTCCTATCAGACATCAGAAGTGTAGAAACCATCAGGGGACCTCAACATTCAAGGGAGAGTGCCAAATAGATTAGTTTTTTTATGCAGCATTCTGGATCTTTTACAAACAATTAAGTAAAGGGTTAAAGTAAGCAGGGCATTTAAAGGTCACTTAGAAATACTGCAGGTTGAGTTAATTAACATGGAAATTAAGCATTAAGTAGTCTAATAGTATTTATTTAGGTATTTAACTGTTAGATACATGTATTGCTGTGACCACCATGGTGTCATTAGTGCTAAAATGTTGCCAAAAGTAAAAAGCTAGGGAGACATATGGCGGGGACCCGAAAGTTTATAAATTTGCTTCAAAAAACAAATTATCACTCTGGTAATATTCAAATTGTCTCTTCAGGGAGGAAGAAGACGAACTCTAGTGCCTCCTATTGGAGGTAGCAATCCTAGAAGTCAAAAGTAGCCCTCCAAGGAGTCTTGTCATATGACTTAGGATTTATGCCAGATCAGAACCTCAATTTGCAGACAGGGTGTTGCGGGATGGTTGTCCCTTTTCAGCGGCAACCATCCCAAGGGACAACCATCCCGAAACACTGTATCTGCAAAAAACACAAAAAACAATAAAGCGCCAGCCAACTAAATGGAAAATCTGTAAATTGGTTTTCACTTTATTGTTATGGGGAGAACATGTCATCTGTTCTCCTTATCCAAAAATCCCCTTTTATTACCAATAACTCAACCTTCAATAGTAAATATAGATATGTGTTACGAGGGGGACCCGGGGAAGCGTGCCAAGATGGGGAATGGACAGCTTCCGCCGGTCAAGGTCCACTGTGCGGTGTAAGGGACCGCTGCTATGGTGGGTGAAGAGTGAGCGGGTTGCTGCTAGCGATCGTCTGGAATGTCACAGACGATCTATGTACACCGGTCTGCCCTAACCCGTGTGGGTTGTATGGCAGGGATCACACGGCTCGGTGTACCTGTTGCACGGGGAAGCACAGAGGTGCCCACGCACGTGTGCCAGTGGAAGTCACGAGAATATGGCACGAGGGTAGCACAGAGGTGCCCACGCACGTGTGCTTTCAATAACCAGGTGAGTCCAGTGGAGACTCGAGGAGCTCACCTGGGACAGGAACACGGCCTGTAGAAGGAGCTACTGCCGGAGCAGCAAGGCAGGGACACGGCCTGCAAACCAGGTGCTGCCTAAGCAGCAAGGGCCAAGCCCACAGAAGAAGATAATGCCTGAGCAGTGGCGTGGCAGCACGCTGCCAGACATCCAAACATAGAAGGACGGTCGCGCGCCGCCATGATGGCAGGAGGAGCTTTTAAGGAGGTGTAGCTCCAGCCAAGGGCGGGCGCGAGGCGGAGATGACAGACTTGACCCAATCAGGATCCACGACATCCCAGCCTGGCCAGTCAGGATTCACCACGTCACCAGCCTTGTCATCAAGCCGTGTGACGTCAGTGGGCGAATCAGGATCCACCAAGCATAGCACATGCTATTTCCTGCCTCTGGGAAATAGAGGCGGGATCCTCGGTCTCACAATGTGTATAGATAACGGGAGTCTCACTGCTTCCCTGAGCAGCAAATCTCTGCACATTGCGCAACCTCACAGACCTTCGAGGCTGCTGACCAGGAGGAGCTGTGGCAGGCAAGGAATGGGAGACCGCCTCATTTCTTGCAACAGGAGTACCACTAGGTGTCACCCTTGTGCTGCCTCTCTGAGGAGGTTTCTCCTGCACTCTGCGCAGTCTGGCAGACCTTCGGCGCTGCGGAGCAGGAGCGCTCGTGGCAGGCAAGGAGACTGTCTCATTCCTTGCCACAGGAGAGCCACGAGGTGTAACAGATATGAATATAGCATAATATATTTATTTACAGTATTAAATTAATATATAAAACATAAAGAGATTAAAAAATAGAGGACAACTACGAGGTTTGGGTTCTCCTTCATCAGGATAAGTCAGTTCTTACAAATCTGCCATATCTTTCCAGCGGGGAAATGAGAAGGAAAACTGCGAATGTTGATTCAGTGTGTTATCCAAAGTGAAGAACCCACAAGGTCCTGCTTTTGGCATATTGCAGTGTATCAGTTTTGTATTGAGTATTCTTTTACTTTTTATTCACACATAATAATAATAATAATAATAATAATAATAATAATAATAATAATAATCATTGTTCTTTTTCTTCTTAGGAAGGTTTACACAGTCACCATCTAACCAATGAAGGAATTGCTAAAATTATTTAAATCAGTTCCAATGTTGGATCTTCAGTATATTCCAAACTCTTTATTGTGTAATTATTTAGCAAAGCAGCATTATGAATGTGTTTGTGTAGATATCCTTGTACCCTATTTTTAAATAATGTATTGTCTACTAATTCTACAACAAGCAATTGAGCAAAATCACTGGGTAAAAAACAAACAAATAGTAACCCACAATTCTTACACTTTTTGGAGTTGAATGTTAAGTACCAGAAATATTTTGCGACAAGTTCAGTGAGGAAGAAGAGGGAGCTTGGTGTCATAAAAGCTCTTCTGCTACCAACCCAAACTTTCTGTAAGCAAGCCTAATTGAACCCCCCCTTATAACACAAAATGAACTGAACGATCTTGTTAGAGATTTCAATCTGCCCAAGAGTAAGGCGGGCTTTGCACACTACGACATCGCAGGTGCGATGTCGGTGGGGTCAAATTGAAAATGACGCACTTCCGGCATCGCATGCGACATCGTAGTGTGTAAAGGCTTGATGATACGATTAATGAGCGCAAAAGCGTCGTAATCGTATCATCGGTGCAGTGTCGGCGTAATCCATGATTACGCTGACGCGACAGTCCGATGTTGTTCCTTGCTCCTGCGGCAGCACACATCGCTGTGTGTGAAGCCGCAGGAGCGAGGAACATCTCCTACTGGCGTCACTGCGGCTTCCGTAGGATATGCGGAAGGAAGGAGATGGGTGGGATGTTTACATCCCACTCATCTCCACCCCTCCAGTCCGATTGGCCGCCTGGCGTGTGACGTCGCTATGACGCCACACGACACGCCCCCTTAACAAGGAGGTGGGTCGCCGGCCAGAGCGACGGTCGCAGGACAGGTGAGTCCATGTGAAGCTGCCGTAGCGATAATGTTCGCTACGGCAGCTATCACAAGGAAATCGCTGCTGCGACGGGGGCGGGAACTATCGCGCTCGGCATCGCAGCATCGGCCTGCGATGTCGCAGCGTGCAAAGTGCCCCTAAGTCTGAGCTCTTAGGTTCCAGGCTACAGCAGTGAAATTTCCTAGTGGATGATGTTTGGATTTCTTTGTTCTGGAACCATAATAATGATCTTGTCCAATATCCAATACTTCTTTATTGAGAGAATTTTTGTGGCATGCAACAACATCAACAGTTTAATTCAAGCTCTGAAGATAAGTCATAATCCTAAGGAATTAATGCTACCTTAAATCCCAGTTGGTTATGCAATCCACATGAAAGAAACCTTTGGCAACATGAATCAGCTGTTGAGGTGCCTGTACTATGACCAACATTTGTGGCCCCTCTATAGTGACTTAAAGGTGGTTGCCCTCTTACCTGATCTACACAAAGTACTACAACTTTTTTTCTAAGTGGGATAGTTATGCAAGAGAATGTCACTACAATAAAAGTGACGGGCCTGCCTAACATTCACTTCATCCAGGGAGTAAAACTGTGCTGCATCCTGTACTTGTTGATCCACATACGATTTTGTTACCATCATTGTATACCAAGTTGGGCCTAATGAAGAACATTGTAAAGGCAATAGATTAAAATACTAAAGCATTTAAGTATCACATTGATATATTTTTAAGGTTGAGTGAAAAAAGAGAAATGAAGGAGTCTTTATCGGACTTCAGAGTCATAAGTTTCTTCAAGATGAAGAGTTTTGATGCAAAAGGAAAAGGCTGCATGGGTGAAATTTGCATTAATGGTAAACAGTTTTTGGAAAACATAAGAGCAGATAACTATGAAAAGTTATTAGAAAATGTAATCAAAACATATAAGGATCTTGGCTGTATCATGACCTTAAAGATTTGTGTCCTACTTTTACATATAGACTCTTTTCCACCAAATTGTTGAGCGATGAGCATGGTGAGAGATTATATCAAGATATTGCAGCTATGGAGAAAAGAAGTCAAGTAAAATGGAATCCATCAATGCTTGCAGATTACTGTTGGACAATTGTAAGAGATGATCCAATTCAGGAGTAACAAGAGGCAAGCAAAAAAGAGTTGTCACTGAATGAGGAACAAATTTTCCGTTGCAATCTCTGTAACTGTTTATAATTTGCAAGAATTTTTGCACATGTTTTAGCTATTTCAATTGTTGCTAAGTTTCCTCTAATAAAATATCAGAAACTTAACGTAACAAAATATTTTGCATCTTTATTGTTACACACCGATGTGCTGCCGTGTCTCTGGCGCCACCTTCTGTTGCTCCCACTCCCAACCCTCCTCGGCGGCAGTCTAGTCGTCTTCCAGCAGCATATTCTGTGGGTAGAAAATTTAAAGTTCTTGGACTAAGTCCTGAAAAGCTGCTAGTGTTCATGTGCAGGAAAACAATGCTGTTTGTAGGCTAAGTCCGGGAAAGGCCATAACGAGCATGCTCACCACGTGGCAGCAGCTTATTGGTAGCATGCAACATCACCGCTGACACGCTGCTTTCCCTTTGGCTGAGGGTGGTGTTACCGATGACACGCTGCCTTTCCATTGGTTGTGGATGACATCACCGATGACGCTCTGTAGCGTTATTGGCCGACGTTTTGGCTGGCTTTGGGTGCCACCATCTTGTGGGCAGTGAAAAGACCCTGGAGCCCGCACATGCGTGCTCAGTTTTCTTGGTTCATGCATTCAGTGACTGATGGTGCGTGTGCTCTATTAAGTGGTGTTAGGTTCAGGCACCGTTCTCTGGGTAGATCCGCAGGTTTCTTTCTGTGCAGCGGACTGTTACCTAGGGCTTATTAGGGACAGAGTCAGCCAGTTAGGCAGGGTACACATCTGCTGTGGGGTTTAAAGAACCTTCGAATTTTTCCTGACTCAGAGATGATATACTTTTGTGGCTTATCTTTATTACAAGAAAAATATTCTTTGTATTTTAAAAACATTTTTCATTAAAGCTGTGTTTTTATTGAAATGTGAAGCTGTGGTTAGCACTTACCCTATTCCTGCTGAGTAATCTAGTTCAGACCACACAGTGCAGTGCAGTTAGCACTGACTTCTATTCATACTGTGTATGTTACCATAGACGTCTGTGAAGTAACAGTGGTCTATTTTCCTCATCCCATATTATTTCAGCAGTTGCTATATGTTAACAGGGAACTGCTCATTTGCATATATTCTTATTTTGCTAGTCGCTGTGAATTAATAGAGACTAGCGGAATCCAGCACTTCACCGCTCTGAAGTAACAGCGGCAATTACTGCTTTTGTGGTACAGTTAAGGTGTGGAAGTTAACACCAACATTGTACCATTTATCAGTGTATATGTACCACCCCCGTGGAAGCACCCGAGCTGCTCGGATCTGGGTTCACTGTAGCTCGAGGATCTCCGGACCCAGGGCTCGTGCGGCCACTCGAATGGAAAGGGGGGAATATTTACAGGGGGGATATAGTTTGTGATGCCACCCGTGTTGTGTAGTAATTAGGAGTACCACCGCTGTTGTTGGGAGTACCCGGGTGTGATGGAATGGGGCAGCAAGGTGTTGGAACCCTCCATGGGTAGGGGAAGCCCCGGGACTCGGTAAAAGGAGGGAAATGCCGTGGGAATGAAGGGGTCACTCTCGTACTAACTCAGTCCATAAGCAGACACCGACAACCGGGTAAACCAAGTCTCTGGGTACCGCTGCCGCCGAGGGGAACTCGTCCGGGTCCCATCCCTAAGTGATGCTGCCTGGTGGTCCGTGACCTGCCTCCTGGCACTTAGTTTAGACTTCAACTTGATGGGCCGGTAGCTTGGAACTAGCCAGGCCCCACTCCCCACTATGGCTAAGTGAGGGAGCTTGCACTCAGGGCTCACGCTTGGGATTTTCTGGACCGTTTTTGGTTGGAAAGTCCTATCCCCCTCGTTGTGCTAATGCCCCGATACTGGAGCAGGTGGGAACGGATCATGAAGGCTCCATTCCCCTCAGGTGAATTGTCGAGTTGCCTGAAGCTACTTCCCGACCTAGGGTCCGTGTACTCCATTGTGCCTTCAGTACCGGACCGGTGATAGGGCCAGGTTGCCGGCCATCCTCCTCGATGAGTCCGAGCACCTTGCCACGATGCCCTGCGACCGGGGATCCGACTCCTCTAGGCCCAGACCACCATCTGCAACCTAGGCAGTTACTTCAGAAGTCCCACTCCGACTTCCTCGGGGCTCCTCTCAGCTCGAGGGCTACTCTCCAACCTCCTTCTCCACTCATTTCACTCGACTCATTCAACTCACTACACTTCCTCACCTTCCCTCCCTAACCCCCCAGGTGTGCGACTCTATTCCTCTCAAGACGTTCACTGGTGTGTCAGGTGGGTGTGCTGCAGGGTGTCTCTAGGGTTTTTATTCGCTGATGGAGGCAACCCAGAACCAAGAGGGAGGCGGAATACTGCACGGAAGGGCAGCTTGTTCAATACCCAGTGACGATCTGATAATCCAGGGGCGTCACATATACATTTGCTGTTACCTTTACATTTCTACTCCTTACCAGCTACAGTTTTATACCACTGCACGGTGGACCCTGACTGCCTGATAATTTACCATCTATATCATATCAGACAGCCACATCGTAACATTTATATTTGCAAAATTAATAATGTTTCAAAGTGCTGAAACTTTTTTTTATTAAATATATGTAAAGTTGACACAAAGAAAACAAAGATAAGCCCATCTTAAATCATATAGTGTCAGAACCTGAACACTAAAAAAGTGGTGCTAGATGTAAAAATGCACATACCAAAAATACTGGTGCAGCACACATCTCCATGAAGCATTAAAAAAGGGAGCTATAGACGACATTGTGCAAATGAATTATTTTATTAGTAAATAATTAACGATCATAATCCATATATCAGCCAAAGGACGTAAAGTGACAAGTGAAACCACACCTGTGACAGAGAAATCAAATTATGATAGCTAATCCTGTGATATCACAGTGAATGCAAAGCATCACTGGTAGAACTGAATAAAGTGTCTAGCATAGTGCAAAATATAGTAATAAATTGGTCAGTGATGCTTAACAACACATATTGAATATCCCATTACTACCCCAGTAAATATAAAACATCCCTGATGGCTCCCAATAAAGCACCAAGAAAGTACAAAGTATAATATTAAATTGGCCAGTAATGCTTACCAAATAGTCTAACAGTAACAGGGGCAGAATAGAAAAACCCTGTCCAGACGCACGTTTTGCGGAGAGACCCCGCTTCTTCTTGGAGGGGAGTGGATAGATGGATTAATTTAAGGTAGCAGTAAAGGGATAACTCTTTCATTTCATAGAAACAAGAAACAAATAAAAATTTTCATGGTCAGATTTGAATTCAGGAGGTCAAAATCATTAAAAAGTGGCTTATTTCACAACTGAACCTGGCAACTATTGAAAACATATAGAACAGTGTTCTTTAATCGACCCATTTACTTTGAATGTTGTAAGATGGATCTTATATCTTTGCTGTTGTAACTTTTAATCAGTAGAATTCTTGTTCTGCATTTTACACCAAGACAGTAGACAGATAAACCTGGACATAGTCAGTGAATAAGGTATAAACCTGTATTGTAATACGACTGATATATTATTATTATTGCTGTTATTATTATTATTATTATTACTACATTTCACAGTTATTTTGGTTGACTAAAAAATAAAAAATGGCCATCAAGTTCAACTTAGGAAATGAAAAGGACAAAAGGAAGGGGCACATGTAAAATCACAATACAAGATCCAATCAACCCCCATGAAGCTAATCTTTCCATCCAGATCCAAATTTGTTGATCCACTAGACCATACAGGAAAGAACGTTACAAATTTATAGCTCTTGAGGTAGACTATTCTACAGAAGAAGCCTTGTCTCCTCTGGAGACTAAACCTTTGTCTCTCGATACAGATCAGTGCTCCCATATATTTTAATGAATTTTATTTGAAAGATTTGACTACATTTTTTATATGAGCCATTTATGAACCTGTACAAATTAATTATGTCTCAAATTAGACATATCTTCTCACATTAAAATATATTTAATTATCTTAACAGGAACCTGTCACCTAGAATATGCGTTCTGACCTATCAGCAGACGCATGTGTGCCCTAATTACACCTCCCTACCAATCCCTGTGTTGTAAAATTGTATAATATGGAAGTAATAAAAAACATTTTATTACCTTCATATTTTCTATGTAAATAGCAGGGTATTTGGTCACAGTGGCAGCGCCTTGCCCCTGCATACTTTCCGTGGTATCACGCCCCTGTGGGCTGATATCATGGAGTCACATGAGCGACGATCCCGTCACTCATTCGATCCTGCATGCATTGTGGCTGGCTTCGTCTACGGGTGTTTACGCGCCGACTTTAGACGCGCACTGCGCATGCACAGTGCGCATGTGAAACTGACAAGGAGAACCCGGAAGAGAAGCCTGCCGCAATAGTAAGTGTAAATGCGCGCAGGATAGAATGAGCGACGGTGACGTCGCTCATGTGACTCCATGATATCACGCCCACAGGGGTTTGATACCACGGAAAGTATGCAGGGGCAAGGCACCGCCCCTGTGACCAAATACCCTGCTATTTACATAGGAAATATGAAGGTAGTAAAACATTTTTTATTACTTTCAGATTGTACAATTTTATAACACAGGGATGGGTAGGGAGGTGTAATTAGGGAACACATGTGTCTGCTGATAGGTCAGAATGCATATTCTAGGTGACAGGTTACCTTTAATATTTCCATATAACTAAGGCCCTCCATGCAACTTATCAGTTTTATAACTTTTCTTTGTACCTTTTCAAACTTGGGGCATTGTTTCTATTAACTGGTGCCCAAAAAATGAACTGCATGTTCCAGATGGGGTTACACTAATGCTTTGTAAAGAGGAATTATTACATCCTGGCCCACAAATCCATGAATTTTTCACTACATGACAAAAGTCTGTCCATTGGTAGTCCTTTTTAGAGCTGCCAGACAAACCCTTATAGTGCCCATTTTACACATAGTAACCTCTAAATGACATACAATTCTGTACTAAGACTATGATCTACAAGTAAAACTAGGTTGTTCTATACAAGAGGTTCTATCACTTTTACTCCCCATAGCACACATGATTAAAGATGAGCCACCACCTTAGTGTTCGAGTTTGGTTCGTCGAACTTGGGGTGTGTTCGTCGAACGTTCATCGAACACTTTCGAGCACCATTGAAAACAATGGCAGGCAAACACAAACACAGACAAACATGCACAAACACGAACGCACACACACATATTATGCTCACCTTACCTTCCGTTCAATCGCTGGCCTCCGATGGTTACCCGATACACATCCTGTAGCAGCAAACTACGTGTATCGGGTAACCATCGCGACCAGGGAGGAACTTCCTCTTTCAGACACTACTCAAAGGCAGCACGCTGGCCAATCAGAGGCAAGCGGCTCCTGCCTTTGACGTCAGCGCTCTAGCAGCGGAAGTTCCGGCATCGGTCATGATGGTTACCCGATACACATCTTGTACCGGCGAACTGCAAGTCCCAGGAGGCCGGCGATGGAACGGAAGGGAAGGTGAGCATAATATGTGTGTGTATGTTTGTGTGTGTTTGTGTGTGTTTGTGCATGTGTGGAATGGCAGAATAGGGGACCATGATGGGACATTTAACAAGTTGTGAAATTAATTGTCTGCATTGCAATTATTTCCTATGGGAAATCTTACTTTGCTAAACGAGTAACTTGGTTAACAAGCACACTCCCAGAACAGATTGTTCTCGTGAACCAAGGTTCCACTGTATTAACATTGAATGACATTATTACTGTGAAAAGCCAGTTATGCTTTTGGTGATAGAACCGTTATCGAACATAACCTCGAACTGTCGAAGTTGAAGCTAATTGTTGGCGTTCGTCGAATGACTCGAACATTGTCTAAAACAGGTCGAATTTGAGATTGGTGAACAGTTCGATTCGAACACCGCTCATCTCTACACATGATACCCACATATTATTAGTGCCCAAGTGCATAACTTTACATTTATCGACATTGAAGCTTATCTGCACAGTGGATGACCAAATATTCAGAGACAGGACCCCACTGACCATAAGAGCTTATACTCTACAGGAAAGAGAGATGACCCCACTGACCATAAGAGCTTATACTCTACAGCAGAGAGAGAACGAGAAAACCCTACTGATCAATGGAGCTTCCACTCTTAAGGAGATAGAGAAAGAGAGACAGAGAGGACAGGACACCATTGACCATAAGAGCCTACACTTTACAGGAGAGAGAGAGACATGATCCCACTGACCATAAGACCTTTTAATCTACAAGAGAGAAAGAGAGAGAGGATCCTGCTGATCATAAGAGCTTAGACTCTCCAGGAAAGAAAGGACCTCACTGACCATAAGAGCTTACACTCTACAGGAAAGAAAGAGACAGAGGACCCAGCTGACCAGGGGAACTTATACTCTACAGGAGAGAATGAGAATAAAAGAGAGATGACCCTGCTTTAATTTGCACCTCACTGACCATAAGGGGTACTTTGCACACTACGACATCGCAAGACGATGCTTGCGATGCCGAGCGCGATAGTCCTCACCCCCGTCGCAGCAGCGATATCTTGTGATTGCTGCCGTAGCGAACATTATCGCTTGGCAGCTTCACATGCACTCACCTGCCCTGTGACGTCGCTCTGGCCGGCAAACCGCCTCCTTCCTAAGGGGGCGGGTCATGCGGCGCCACAGCGACGTCACACGGCAGGCAGCCAATAGAAGCGGAGGGGCGAAAATGAGCGGGACGTAAACATCCTGCCCACATCCTTCTTTCCGCATAGCCGGCGTGAGCCGCGGTGACGCAGGTAGGAGATGTTCCTTGCTCCTGCGGCTTCTCACACAGCAATGTGTGCTGCCGCAGTAACAAGTAACAACATTGTACCGTCGCTGCAGCTACATTATAGAAATGTCGGACACTACACCGATGTAACGATTACGACGCTTTTGCGCTCGTTAATCATATCATAAAGGATTTACACACTACGATATCGACAGTGACGCCGGATGTGCGTCACTTTCGATTTGACCCCACCGACATCGCACCTGCGATATCGTAGTGTGCAAAGTACCCCTTAGAGTCTGCACACTACAGAAATAAGAGCGAGGATCCCAATATTAAAAAAAACAGACTCTACAAAAGAAAGAGAGGGAGTGAGACAGAGGACATTGCAGAATCTGAGCTTACAGAAATGATAGATTTACATTGTCACTTTGGAAATGGAAAATGACTCTGCCATACTAACTATACTCCAATGGAACGACTGATCTGTGATGGCCCAGGTGCTGTACAAGGTGTGGTAATCCACTAGATGTTATAACTGCATTATTAGGAAATTCCCACTGCCACAAAAATAGACATTAGCTTGCTCTCTAATGCCTTAGCAGTGTGTGAAATGATGCCGGGCAAATTTTTTGGGAGTGCAAGCTGCAAGTCAAAGTTCAAAGTGTTTGAATTTGTGTGAAAGACCAAATTTTAGGAGATTTGAATTGAATTTGATTTATATGTTTTTTTATTGGGCTATAATGTGATATACCAACACAATGTAGAGAGTATTTGTGAAGTGTGAAGCAAAAATATATAGTTTTCTAAGTATTTTAAAAGTGTAAATCTGAAAATTGTATTTAGCCCCCCTAAGTCAATATTTTGTGGGACCACTTTTCACTGCAATTACTGCTTCAAGTCTTTATATGGTATGTTTCTACCAGCTTTACACATCTAGAGGGGACATTTTTGCCCTTTATTCTTTGCAAAATAGTTCTAGCTTAGTGAGATTGGATGGCAACGTCTGTGAAAAGCAATTTTCTAGTCTTGCTACAGTTTCTCAATGAGATTTACGTCTATACTTTAACTGGGCCATTCACACAGATGAATATACTTTGATGTACACCATTCTATTGTAGCTCTGGCAATATATTTAGGCTTGTTATCCTGCTGGAATGTAAACCTACAACCCAGTCTCAAGTCTTTTTCGACCTCAAACAGGATTTCCCCCATGGTTGCCAAGTATTTAGTCCCATCCATCTTCCCATCAACTTGGAGAAGTTTCCCTGTCTCTGCTGAAGAAAAGCCTCCCAACAACATAATTCTGCCACCACCATGTTTGACAGTGGAGATGGTATTTTCAGTGTGATGTGCACTGTTAGTTTTCTGCTACACCTATGATTTTGCATTTAGGCCTCAAAATTCTTCTTTAGTCTCATCTAGCCAGAAGACCTTCTTCCACATTCTAGCTGTGTCCCCTACTTGGGTTTTGACACCCAGAAAACAGTACTTCTTATGGCTTGTTCAAAAATGGATTTTTTTTCTTTCCACTCATCCATATAGGCCAGATTTGTGTAGTACACAAGTAATAGTTGTCATGTGGATAGATTCTGTACTTGAATGATGGATCTCTACAGTTCCTCAAGAGTGTCCATGGACCCCTTGGCTACTTCTCTAATCAGTGCTTTTCTTGTTGGAGATGTCAGTTTAGGTAGATGGCCATGACTTAGTACTTTTGCAGTTGTACCATATGCCTCCAATTTTTGGGTGAGGGATAGAATAGTGCTCAGTGAAATGTTCAGAGTTTGGGCTATTTTTTTATATCCTAACCCTGCTTTACTTTTCTTCACAACTTTATCCCTGACCTGTCTGGCGTGTTCCTTGTTTTTCATGATTCTGTTTTATCTCTAATGTTCTGAAACAAACTTCTGAGGCCTTTGCAGAACAGCTTTAGTTATACTAAGAATAATATGCATACAATTGTAGTCAATTTACCAATTAGGTAACTTTTTAAGGCAATTGGTAACCCAGGATTTTATTAAGGGGGCCTGAACACATTCATATAAAAAAAACCTTCCAGATTAAGGAGTAGAGATGACCAAACCTTTGGAGGTTCAGTACACTGGCAGGAAATTAACCAAACTTCCACTGGTCTGAAACTGACCCGAGGAGGTTTGGAATTACTGATTGGAGATTTCAGTCTCCACCCACATATAGCCATTAATAAACAGATCACTTCCAAGAGACGTTGGGTGGGCTTTCTCATATTTTTTTGGCTGCGCACTACATCTGATCACACTGTTGTTACCCCCAGCGGGAGATGTTCAAACACTGGAAGCGGCTCACACAAAGCTGAGCACCAAGCTTTGCTCACGTGAGTTAAGTTTGCATATAAATCTGAACTCTGAACTCGAGCTCTGTTTTTATAAGTTGGTGTTCGTTTGAAAACCAAACCTCAGATTCACTCATCCTTATTCAGGAGATTAGCAGCATTTTGACAATTTAAATACATAATCAAGGCAAGTGGCAGATCCCCTTTAAATACATGGGGGTCATAATACATTCAAATTCTGGTTTGATTAGAAGGTAATGGGTAAGAAGGATTTGCATTTTTACCTCTGAACAAGAAATACATTGGAAGGCCTGATATAATTTGATTTCTTTGTGATGGATATGTCTATTGCTATGAGCTATGAACATGTGACAGTCCATTTGCCTCAAGCACTGACTAATTGTCCTGACTAATGACATGTAGAAATGTATAGAGTATTTGGTTTTAGTCTATAAAGGCTGCTCGAAACTAGAATAGCCATTCTTTTTCTTGTTTACTACAACATTGCTCTCCTGTTCATAAACCCGGCTTCACCATTAATCATTGTCAGTTTGAAAAAGTATTACAGGTAGGGTCATTTATCCAGATCTATTAAAGTTGAACATTATGCAGCTTGAAGTCAAATATACACGAATAAAGACTGTCATTTCTGATTAATGGCATATGACTTTGGTGTCTTATAAAATAATCTCAGTTGCAAAGCTGTACAAGAAGGTCATTATCTCCTGCATTGTCTGTAATGTCTTTTCTTTTTCCTCCTTAGGCAAAAACGACAATAGTTTTATTCATTATGAAATTCCAGCTGATACTCCATCTTATTGCTAACTAATCATATGGAGACAAATAGTGTGCAAGATGTGAAATCAAGACAAGCCCTGTAAGGGGAAATTTTTAGCAGGAATTTATCGTGTGGTAGAGAAATTCTACCTTTTGTACTGGAAATGAAGTCTGTTTTCTTTGCAGGAGAGATTAGGCATTGTAATACACTATTCAAATTCAATTTATGCAGAAAAGTGCATGACATCCCTGCTTACATTAATGCATTCCATGATTCACCAATTCCTTTGGGTCCTCATGAATATTTTTTTCCATTTCATGTGCAAAAAATTCAGGAGGATTAGAATAACCTCCAGAATACTGAAATAATTGAGACTACTACACTCTGTATAAGTCTATATTTGCAAACTGCTTTTGAAAAGGTCAATACTATGTATGATAGTGATATATTTTAGATTAGTTTAGTAGACAAAGTCAGGTAAAACTTACCGTATTTTCCAGTTTGTAAGATGCACTTATTTCCCCAAACTGGGGGAAAAATTGGGGTGCTTCTTACAAATCGCATATGACTCACAGGGGCAGCAGTGGGGGACACAGTTGGCGATACAGAGGGCTCAGAAGGGGTGTCACTGCAGTGGAGCAGCTTAAGAGGGTCAGTGTGCGGCATCAGTTGGTGATACTGCGGGCTCGTGGGGTGTCGCAGTGGCAGACGCCATTGATCTGCCGACAGACTGTTGGCTGCTTTGAATCGCCGGTGGTTGACATGATGGACTTCAAAAAAATGGCCATGGAGGCCAATTTGTGCACGTGCCACCTTCGTGGCCATTTTCTTGAAGTCCATCACATCAACCGCCAGCAATGCAATGGAGCCTGCAGTCAGCCGGTAGGGTGCTTGGGTACTCATGGAGCTCTGCTGAGTTTCGCAGGTACTTGGATATTTTGTCTGTGAAACATATACCACAATGCACAGGCTATTTTTACCGCATGATGTGTGCAAGCACCTCTCTGGGAGAGCCATTCGCAGTCTCTGAATGGCTCTTCTGGGGGAAAAAAGAACATTCTTGGACATACTGTGAACAAAAACTCTGCCCTCCCTTCAACCAGAAATGCTTTATTTATGGCTGGCTGTATGTGTTAATATCATTGACTATACGTATTGCTCCTTACTCACGTTGAGCTTGTCCGAGCATCTGACTAGCTCAAATCCAGTAATGAGTATTTGAGCATTTTAGTGCTCACACATCACTACTGATTAACATTTTTTTCTCATGCCAATGCCACATGAGAAAAAATATCTCATTATGCTGTGATTTGTCCCAGAAATCAGATGACACTCACCCGTGCAAGTTTATGGGTGCGTGAAGAACATTGGACTGCACTCGGATGATATTGAGTGCAGTCCTGTTTCTGTGTACTCACATAATGGAGAAGTTAAAAGAATTTTGTGCTCCACCTTCCCCTCACAATGTGCTCTAATTCTTTCATCAAAGAGAGTCAAATCACAGTAAGCTGAACCTCTGATCAAACACTAATCAGAGTTTGATCAAAGTGTCATTAGCATAATCAACTTGATTCTCCTGGATAAGAGAATCTGCGGTTGTGTGACCTTAAGGTGATGTCACAGATAGCGACGACGACAACGACGTCGCTGCTAAGTCACCATTTTCTGTGACATAGCAGCGACGTCCCATCGCTGTGTGTGACATCAAGCAATGACCTGCTGTGAGGTCTCAGAGAAGATAATTAACTGTGTTATATATATAACCCTTAAAATTACGTACTTTATTAATATTCATTAAAATCCACAACCCTTGTGCAAAATATTTCAAAAGGGAAAAATAAAGGGAGGAGAGTGAGATGCTCACCCTTTACAATAGCCCTCCCTCCTGTCCACTACCTACCGCGGGGGTCGGCACCCTGATACCTGCGAAAAATGGCGCCCCCACTCGGCGGTGGCTGTCCCTGATATGACCCTCAATGAACCCTCAGCAAAGTGATGAAAAATAGATAGGGTTAGAAACTCATACACAGGGTACAAACATTCACAGTGGACAGGAAAAATGGAACAGTTGCACATGAACCTCAGGTTTTAGACCAACATCAAATACCACTGGTGGTTCTAGGGGCAATAATATAGACCGATGGACAGATCCAATGTACTGAATATAAGGCACCACTTGTGCCCCCAAGAGTAAAAGTACAATGGATATGTGGCCCTATATAGCCCAAAACACCCTTGGATACCACAAATCAATCATATACATCTGATATCCAAAACCACTCCTTGGTACGCCTAATAAGTGAAAGACAGAATATAGTGTATAGCGCAAAAACAATGTGCAAGCTTATGAGCAGGTACTGGCCTCAGATGCCATCATACTAAACAGCCAGTCTGCCCATATATAGAATAAATCATACCAAGTGTGATATCATGAATCAACCAGTATTGGTCATACAGGTTAGTCAATGACTTATCTGTAAGGTGGGTTCATGTGCGCTTCCCAGATTAGCCCCAATGACGCCTCAACGCGTTTCTCCAGACTTGGATCATCAGGAGGCTTGATGTAAGGCTTGCCAGTCGGTTTCAGGACAGCATGATGTCAGGATAAGGGGGGAGATCCGATGCACCTGGATCTCCTCTTAAACCATGCCAGTAATGAACCACCCCCACCCCCAGCCAATCAGCCCACCCCCCCCGCCCACACACAGACACACCCCCATCTACGATAAGCCATACCCTCATAAATATTGCTCATCTGATCTTATGATCTTTTCCATGATGTGTACAGGTACAGGAGGGATAAATACCTTAATAGGTTACCTCAAGTACCCCGTTCATGTAGTTCGTCCCACTGGATCACATGTGATGTGTCTCCAGGGACGCCCCTCTGATGCATTCCACGGTGTAACGCAGCTTGCGTTCCACACTCGGTTCGCAGGGCGGAACCGGAAGTGTCGTCACGGAACGTCACCCGGAAATGACGTCACGGAGCGATAACCGGAAGTGACGTCACGCGGGTATCCGAGGCCGATTGGGTAAACGGGGATCAACGTAAAGGATGCCCTGTGGTGGAAGAAATCCCTCAGCCACTCCCCCACCGTGACAACACCGATAGATTATCGGAGGGGAGAGGGGGGCGGGGGGGAGGAGTAGGGGGTGGAGTATAGATATATTAACCCCCGAGGTCAACGAGCATCCCCCCTTCCTGCACGTACCCCATCCTCCATCTCCACCAGTGGGACGAACTACATGAACGGGGTACTTGAGGTAACCTATTAAGGTATTTATCCCTCCTGTACCTGTACACATCATGGAAAAGATCATAAGATCAGATGAGCAATATTTATGAGGGTATGGCTTATCGTAGATGGGGGTGTGTCTGTGTGTGGGCGGGGGGGGTGGGCTGATTGGCTGGGGGTGGGGGTGGTTCATTACTGGCATGGTTTAAGAGGAGATCCAGGTGCATCGGATCTCCCCCCTTATCCTGACATCATGCTGTCCTGAAACCGACTGGCAAGCCTTACATCAAGCCTCCTGATGATCTAAGTCTGGAGAAACGCGTTGAGGCGTCATTGGGGCTAATCTGGGAAGCGCACATGAACCCACCTTACAGATAAGTCATTGACTAACCTGTATGACCAATACTGGTTGATTCATGATATCACACTTGGTATGATTTATTCTATATATGGGCAGACTGGCTGTTTAGTATGATGGCATCTGAGGCCAGTACCTGCTCATAAGCTTGCACATTGTTTTTGCACTATACACTATATTCTGTCTTTCACTTATTAGGCGTACCAAGGAGTGGTTTTGGATATCAGATGTATATGATTGATTTGTGGTATCCAAGGGTGTTTTGGGCTATATAGGGCCACATATCCATTGTACTTTTACTCTTGGGGGCACAAGTGGTGCCTTATATTCAGTACATTGGATCTGTCCATCGGTCTATATTATTGCCCCTAGAACCACCAGTGGTATTTGATGTTGGTCTAAAACCTGAGGTTCATGTGCAGCTGTTCCATTTTTCCTGTCCACTGTGAATGTTTGTACCCTGTGTATGAGTTTCTAACCCTATCTATTTTTCATCACTTTGCTGAGGGTTCATTGAGGGTCATATCAGGGACAGCCACCGCCGAGTGGGGGCGCCATTTTTCGCAGGTATCAGGGTGCCGACCCCCGCGGTAGGTAGTGGACAGGAGGGAGGGCTATTGTAAAGGGTGAGCATCTCACTCTCCTCCCTTTATTTTTCCCTTTTGAAATATTTTGCACAAGGGTTGTGGATTTTAATGAATATTAAT
The DNA here is from genome assembly GCF_048569485.1 of Anomaloglossus baeobatrachus. Taxonomy (NCBI): domain Eukaryota; kingdom Metazoa; phylum Chordata; class Amphibia; order Anura; family Aromobatidae; genus Anomaloglossus; species Anomaloglossus baeobatrachus. The sequence goes on from NC_134362.1 coordinate 150,453,539, forward strand.
AAAGTACGTAATTTTAAGGTTTATATATATAGTTTGGTATGCAACACCCCCTTTTACATATATTTGTTTGAATATGGCCAGTTTTCTGACAGGTCCCATTGACATCAACTCCTGGGTTGAAGACGCGAATCAGGCATTTTGTACCAGGGAAACCCCCGAAGGCGGGATAGGTATCACCTCCCTCAAGACCAAATTTGGGGATCTGTATACATCATATAAAGAATACACAAAATCTTGGTGGGAGATAAAGGCTCTTGAGAACTATGTTAAGAACAGGATTGTTCCCAGGGGTCTGAGGATCAACCTCCACCCATCCCCCCGTACCTCGAACCCTAAATTTTTGGAAGCATGGCAGAAGGAATCCATAGAGTCCTCCCTCAGATTTATGACATTATTGGTACAGGAGGATGGGACACTATTGGAGCAAGCCACCACAAAGTTGAACTTGGATATAGAGAACATTCTCAAATACAAGTCAGACCCTGATTTCAATAGAAGAGAGAGTGCGCTACAGGTCTCGGTAGAGAAATATCAGGATTATATAAAGGAGAGGAAACATCTGCAATTCCAGAGAGACCTGAGGGAGTTCTCTACGAACCAGGCTTACAACTTTACGGGTCCGGCCCAAAGAGATACTGATATCTCCTCTTCAGATCAGGAGGCATCGGATACCGAGAGGGCAGGAGGGGAGGCCCGATTTAACAATAGAGGTAGACGGCAGAATAGAAGATGGAGACGGGGAGGAAAGAATTTCTATCCCACAAGAGATCCCATAAATACGATATCTTATGGACAGGAATCTGGATGTTCACATACATCTACTTCTGCAGTATCAGGTGGCACAAAGGCACCATCTTTTTTAGAGCAGGGGATCTCCCGGGTCTACCAATTAAGGAACCGGGTGAACTAACGGTGGGGCGAACACAAAGTGGAGGGCTAAATAGGAGCCAAATTATTAATCTATCCAACTTTACTCCGAATGAGGAGCAGTATAACATCTTGAGAAAGGGTCTCTCATTCGTGCCTACGAATGATTATAACTGCTTCCACTGGGTTAAGGATATACAGCTCTTTGGAAGAAAATTAAAATGGAGAAAATTCTTTCTCAATAATGATAGAGAGAGCTGTAGAAGGTTGGGTTTATCTGATGATGATATTGAGGGATTTCGGTCCCTCATAGGACTCCTTCAAGAACAGGACACTATCAATAGCAATGGATGTGGTCCCTTCACTAAATTAAAAGCCAGGAGTACGAGGATGCCCCCACAAGGTGATACCACCAATATTGATCTCTTTTAAACCTTGTGGAAAGGGACCTTAAAAAGATCCCCCGTAGAAATGATGGCCTCGATCGCAATCTTACTGATGATGAGTTTATGGCATTGCAGGATCTAGAAAAGAATGAAAACCTAATAATAAAGCCTTCTGATAAGGGAGGGAATCTCGTGATACTGAGTCATGAAAAGTACCTCGAGATGTGCCATCGTGTACTGAATGACAGATACACATATGAAGTGCTCACCTCCAATCCTCTTGATAGGTATAGCACATCCTTACTTAACATACTAGAGGAGGCAAGGAGTAATGGTCTGCTGAGTAGCAATGAATATGATTTTCTGAAACCCGCTTGTCCAGTCATGCCGACATTCTACACCTTGCCCAAGGTTCATAAAGGGTTGGAGGTGTTGAAGGGCCGTCCTATTGTATCAGGTGTGAACTCATTTACCCAGAATAGTGGTGTATATATCGATGAGGTTTTGCGTCCCTTTGTCATCTCACTTCCATCGTATACACGAGATACAGCGGATTTATTGGGGAAGTTGGACGGCATCACGGTTGGAGACGACGTCCTTCTGGCCTCGATTGACGTTGAGGCCCTTTATAGCAACATACCTCACACATTGGGATTGAAAGCAACCGAATATTACCTGAATACAAGAACTAGGGAATATCGTGATCATAATCGATTCCTATTGGAATTGCTGGAGTTCGTATTACATCATAACCTCTTTAAATTCGACGGTAAGTACTTCCACCAGTTCAGGGGGACAGCTATGGGGAGCCCCTGTGCTCCCTCGTATGCTAACCTCTTCCTGGGCTGGTGGGAAGAAACCGTCGTCTTTAAGGATGGGGACCACTGGTGGCAACCACATATATTATTGTGGTCAAGATATATAGATGACGTATTTGTCTTGTGGTCAGGGTCCAATGAATTATTTGTGAGGTTTGTAGAGCTGCTCAATGTGAATGAGCTTAATCTTCACTTCACGAGTGAGGTGGACACTAAAGCACTCCCTTTTTTGGATGTCATTATTAAAAAAGAACCAGATGGCACTCTCTCTACTAGTACATACCGCAAACCCACGTCAACCAACAATATCTTGAGGTGGGACAGTCATCACCCACTCCCTTTAAGGAACGGTATTCCCAAGGGTCAATATCTTCGTCTGAGACACAATTGCTCAACGATGGAGGCATATCAGTCTCAGGCGAAAGATATGACCAGACGCTTTGTAGACAGAGGTTACCCTCCTGGGGTATTACATCAGGCTAGGGACCATGCAGAAAAACAGGATAGGACAGTACTCCTGCACGGCTGTGGTAGGAAAATGAAAGAGGAGGATGACATCACTAGACTGATTGGGACTTTCGACTGCCAGAGCGAGCGGGTCCGTAGAGTGCTTTATAAACATTGGGACATCCTTACTCTGGATCCTGATCTTAAACACATGATCTCACAGAGACCGAGCGTTACGTACAGGAAGGGGAGGTCCCTCCGGGACAGGTTGGTCCATAGTTGTTACACCAGACCAAAACCCCCCGGTACATGGCTAGATAGAGGCATATGTGGTTTCTATAGGTGTGGTGATTGTTCCTACTGTAATGTAATGAGCTCTGCTAAGTCCACCAGGAGCTCAAAGAACGGGAAGGAATTCTTTTTAAGGTCCTTCGCCAACTGCAAGACGATGGGAGTGGTGTATGTGGCCTCCTGCACATGCACCATGGATTATGTGGGTAAGACGAGGAGAGAGCTGCGAAGGAGGGTCGGAGAGCACCTCGGTGATGTGCGTAATCAACGGGACACCTCCCTAGGGAGGCACATGAATTTTCATCATGGGGGTAACATTCATGAAGTAAGATTTCAGGTCTTGGAGGTGGTGAAGAAGAATCCCAGAGGTGGTGATTATGATAAGATCTTACTAAGAAAAGAATGTGAGTGGATCTTCAGAATGGAGTCTGTACAACCTGGGGGTCTAAACGAGCAAATATCATATGCCTGTTTTCTTTGATCCCTGGGGTTGGTTCTATGGTTCCCTGGAGTTTGCTGGCTAGAATCCCGCTACAGGGAGGTAACTTTGATATATCATACATTGCGTTGTATATGGCAAATCACAGATTGATGCTGAGATGGGCCCCCCATCCCTTGCCTCCCAGCCCCCCACCCCCCTTCCTGCACGTACCCCATCCTCCATCTCCACCATTTTTGCCCGCTCTTTTCCCGTTCCCCTCCTATTGTTAATGTTATTGTCCCGGTTTAGACAATCAGCTTGGCGGTGGTTAATTAGTTATACAACGTATGGCTATCAATGAGAGACTTGGGCTGTCATCATCATAACCCAAGTGTGTATCTTTGAGAAAACTGCTATGTATACTTTGTATGGCCACCTATAATAGACTTGGGTTGTCATCAGTATAACCCAAGTGTGTGTCTATGAGAGAACCATTATGGATCATGCAGGGCGACCCCTCAAGTTGCATAGGGTCATGTTTTACGGGATGTGGATGCTCGTTGACCTCGTGGGTTAATATATCTATACTCCGCCCCCTACTCCTCCCCCCCGCCCCCCTCTCCCCTCCGATAATCTATCGGTGTTGTCACGGTGGGGGAGTGGCTGAGGGATTTCTTCCACCACAGGGCATCCTTTACGTTGATCCCCGTTTACCCAATTGGCCTCGGACACCCGCGTGACGTCACTTCCGGTTATCGCTCCGTGACGTCATTTCCGGGTGACATTCCGTGACGACACTTCCGGTTCCGCCCTGCGAACCGAGTGTGGAACGCAAGCTGCGTTACACCGTGGAATGCATCAGAGGGGCGTCCCTGGAGACACATCACATGTGATCCAGTGGGACGAACTACATGAACGAGGTACTTGAGGTAACCTATTAAGGTATTTATCCCTCCTGTACCTGTACACATCATGGAAAAGATCATAAGATCAGATGAGCAATATTTATGAGGGTATGGCTTATCGTAGATGGGGGTGTGCCTGTGTGTGGGCGGGGGGGGTGGGCTGATTGGCTGGGGGTGGGGGTGGTTCATTACTGGCATGGTTTAAGAGGAGATCCAGGTGCATCGGATCTCCCCCCCTTATCCTGACATCATGCTGTCCTGAAACCGACTGGCAAGCCTTACATCAAGCCTCCTGATGATCCAAGTCTGGAGAAACGCGTTGAGGCGTCATTGGGGCTAATCTGGGAAGCGCACATGAACCCACTTTACAGATAAGTCATTGACTAACCTGTATGACCAATACTGGTTGATTCATGATATCACACTTGGTATGATTTATTCTATATATGGGCAGACTGGCTGTTTAGTATGATGGCATCTGAGGCCAGTACCTGCTCATAAGCTTGCACATTGTTTTTGCACTATACACTATATTCTGTCTTTCACTTATTAGGCGTACCAAGGAGTGGTTTTGGATATCAGATGTATATGATTGATTTGTGGTATCCAAGGGTGTTTTGGGCTATATAGGGCCACATATCCATTGTACTTTTACTCTTGGGGGCACAAGTGGTGCCTTATATTCAGTACATTGGATCTGTCCATCGGTCTATATTATTGCCCCTAGAACCACCAGTGGTATTTGATGTTGGTCTAAAACCTGAGGTTCATGTGCAGCTGTTCCATTTTTCCTGTCCACTGTGAATGTTTGTACCCTGTGTATGAGTTTCTAACCCTATCTATTTTTCATCACTTTGCTGAGGGTTCATTGAGGGTCATATCAGGGACAGCCACCGCCGAGTGGGGGCGCCATTTTTCGCAGGTATCAGGGTGCCGACCCCCGTGGTAGGTAGTGGACAGGAGGGAGGGCTATTGTAAAGGGTGAGCATCTCACTCTCCTCCCTTTATTTTTCCCTTTTGAAATATTTTGCACAAGGGTTGTGGATTTTAATGAATATTAATAAAGTACGTAATTTTAAGGGTTATATATATAGTTTGGTATGCAACACCCCCTTTTACATATATAAGATAATTAACTGTGTCCCTGAATTGATAGTGAAGGTGTAGCTTCTCATGATATGACTATGGTACACTAGCTGAAGTACCCAGCGTTGCCCAGGATAATAACCAAGTGTCTCTCTCACTCTCCCACTCTCTCACTCTGTCTCCATGTGTGTCTTTGTGTCTCTGTGTGTGTCTGTGTTTCTTTCTCTCTGTGTGTGTCTCTCTGTGTGTGTCTCTCTCTCTGTGTCTCTCTCTGTGTGTGTCTCTCTGTCTCTGAGTGTGCCTCTGTGTGTGTCTCTGTCTCTGTGTGTCTGTCTCTGTGTGTGTGTCTGTCTTTGAGTGTGTCTCTCTCTGTCTCTGTGTGTGTGTTTCTCTGTGTGTGTGTCTCTCTGTCTCTGTGTGTCTGTCTCTCTGTGTGTCTCTGTGTGGGTCTATCTCTGTGTGTCTGTCTCTGTGTTTCTCTCTGTTTCCGTGTGTCTCTCTATCTCTTGTTTGTCTCTCTGTCTCTGTGTCTCTCTATGTGTGTGGGAATGCAACGGAAAATAGAAGAAGCGCTGTGAAGGATCTAATGTCAGGGAAATTGTATTACGCCTAAGATACTCCCCTTGAAGGGTTGTGTAACCCTGCACAACCGTGGTAACAGCAAGGGGATCAAGTGGTGTGCTCGCTGGAGGCACTGGAGTTTCCACAGTGATCTCTAGGTGGGAGTATCCAGATTGCGGCCATGTGACCGGACCAACAGAAGAACATCACCGCAGGACCTGGAGCTTCCCGGCTACCACAAATCCTTAAGCCACCAAAGGGAAGGAGATTCCAGAGCTTTTCCAGCCATCAGTCCTCAGCAGGATATAATTCAATGGACAAGATAGAGCAAATAAATGGTCTCTCGGAGTGCTGGGAATAATGAGACTAAGGTGTGTAAACAAACCTTTATTGCCCTCTACGGCCACAACGCATTTCAATAGTTATGCTATCTTCATCAGGTAGAATAGCACCAATGTGGGTGTATCTCTCTGTCTCTGTATGTGTCTCTCTATCTCTGTGTGTTTGTCTATCTCTGTGTCTGCCTGTCTCTCTAGGTGTGTGTCTGTCTGTGTGTGTGTGTGTGTGTGTGTTTTTGAATCTGTTTGTGTCTCTGTGTGTTTTTGTGTCTCTGTGTGTGCCTCTGTCTATGTGTGTCTCTGTCTCTGTGTCTCTCTGAATCTGTGTGTGTGTCTCTGTCTCTGTGTGTCTGTCTCTGTGTATCTGTTTCTGGGTGTCTCTGTCTCTGTGTGTCTGTCTGTGTGTGTGTCCCGCTGTGTCTCGGTGTGTCTCAGTCTGTGTGTCTCTGTCTCTACTGATATCATATTAACTGACACATAATCTCCTTATATTAAAAATGTCCTTCGTTGCCTATAGTAACCAATCACAGCTCCTATTAATGACCTGTAGCTCTCAGCTCTATTGACTTTAATGTAAACAGGTTTTTTGGCGAATAACTGTAAAGCGCAGGGTTACATTTTCCATTAAAATATAGTGTATGACATTCCCTGAGTCAAATGAGGTGTCTGTGCAAAATTTTAATTATAATCGTGATTGTAAATGCAAGGGTGCGGATTCCTTTAGCGGACATACACACACACACACACACACACACACACACACACATACATACACACACATACATACACTCAGCTTTATATATTAGATTCAACTGTATTTCAAATCATACTTGTATTTCACAAAAAGTATCTAAAAAAGTCTTAGAGCAGTTGTGGCATAATTGACTATTTGGTGTCATTTTCATTTGCCAATGAGATCGGCATCACCCAGAGGTCAATGTATTAATGGAAGCAAAACAAGGATTTACTATTTAACTAAAATAACATTCAGGAAAGTTGACAATGGACACAGCAGAGAAGCATGGCCCCCAAGTTGGGGAGCAACCCAAGACCAATAGCCAACATGTGACCACCACTTCTTCACACATGAAGTAGCTCAAACATTTGAGAAAATTGCTTACAGAAATGCAGCTGTTCAGGAAATCAAGGGTCAAAATGAATACAGAGCTGGCCTTTACAAAACAGTTTTTGGAATTTATTAGTATGTATGAATGAGATAGTAATGAAAATAGACAAAGGTCACTTGGGAAATTATCATGCCAGAATTTAAAATATAAACTGTCTTAAGAAATAATGTTTTCAGTTCTTAGTACATGAAATCAAATTACTAAAAATGAAGAACAAAAATTCTAAAATAGTGAGTAATACAGCTCATGGCATTGAATTATATATTGGTACATTGTATATGCCTATCTTTAATTTGTAGTACACAAATATTCTAGTCAATAATAAATGTAAAATTGATTGTGCAGACTGTGGATATATTATATAGGCACATGTCGCTGTTTATCTATGATATAGCTATGACAGAGCTAGGGACTGGCTTAGTTATCAAAATAAGCCGATCAGCCAGCCTAATTCATACTGAATCATTGATAATGTGCTGAAATAAGAGCACAAACTAAAAACGGTGTTGCTGGGATCTAGCGAGATTGTTAAAATTGGGCCACACTTTAACAACTAGACAACCTTTTTAGTAACCCGGTACTGTGAGCACCCCCAACCCCTATGCTAAGTGACTATTAATAGTGTTGAGCGGGTAGTTAGCTATTCGTACTCGCTATGCTTTTAGCGAGTACTGTCCACTACTCGCATATTCGTTATGAGTAGCGGGTGCAATGTATGTCAATGGGAAATACTCACTAAGTAGCGAGAAACCCGAAAGCCATACTATAAGCTACTCGCAAGAAAAGTACGGCTTTCGGGTTGCTCACTACTTAGCCAGTATTTCCCATTGACTTGCATTGTGCTCACTACTCGTAATGAATATGGGAGCAGCGGAGAGTACCGAGTATGAATAGCTAACTACTCGCTCAACACTATTAATTAAGTTTTAACAGAGGGCTCTTGATGTTTTACACAAAACTGTATCACCTTAAGTTGAGTCAAAACTGTGCATTGGCTTAATTAGAAATGAAAAACACAAGCCATGACTGCGAAATAGTCATTATTGTCAAGCTACTTCTAGGTGGTGTAGGAACTCAGGTAGGAAAAGAACTCCTGAGTGTGGTTAAACCAATGCCCACTAGAGGTCGCTAACTCAAGAAGGGATAGTCAATCAGACAGGGTCTATGCTGTGATGTAACATCTATACGCATTAGAAAACTATCCAAATTTAAAGAACAGAGCCAAGGTCAGATACCGGAAGAACAAGTAAGCACAGGGAACATGGTACAGGACAGGAGACCGTGGGTCAGGGAGCTGTGGAGGAAAGGTCGGGTAGGAGGGATGGAGGTATGTACAGGCAGGAGAAACGGAGATCATGACTGGCCGAAGAAATGGAAGTCAGGTCAGGTCAGGGGGACAGAGGTCTGGTCAGGTCAGGTAAGGGGAAAGGAGGTCAGGACAATCAGTACCAGGTAGCAGGAAAAGAAACAGAACTTAGTTACATAGTTACATAGATTCTCCATCACAGGAACGGCGCACACAGCAGAGTCAGAAATATCACTGCTGGCATCCTGACGGCAGCAGCACCCAGATATAACGGCGTGACCCCCTGCACGAGGCCAGAATGAACATGCACCTCCCAAGAGACTGAAACCCCGGAGGCAGGATACATGCACCGGCTCAGAAACAGCAGAACCAAGCATGAATCATGACAATTATGACCAATTATATATTTTTCTAGGTGAGTGAATCACTGCAAATGGCAAGTGTCTGATCTTTTAGAAATTGAGACAGTCTATCAGAGAAAATTTGCTTGAAGGAAACCTGAGAGCTGATACATGCTGACCAATCCACATTTTCAGGTATGTTTGACTCTGAAATGCTGCATCATTTAAGAGAAAAACATACTGTTAAAGTCACCAAAGACTGGAGACTAGTTGCGCATAATAGTCCCCGGTGGCTTCTCCTCACCCACTCCCTTTGAGTAACAAGTATCTTCCTATGGGTAAGGTTCCACTTGTGCATAGCTTCCGATGTGAGAGCATCAGAAGCGATATGCTAATGACCCTCTGCTGCGAGCGTCAGCCAAGGGTCATGCGACTGTGATCCGATCTTGCAAGCAAGCCACAGCTGCGGAGAAGAGGCAGGGAACACTTTCTCTCCATCTTTACGTATATTGCATTGCACTTTGATGACATGTGAGTGCAGTGCGATGTTCCACATGCTCCCATAGACTAGTATGGGGATGCATGTGTGGCGCCCCTGATCGGGTCAGGCACCACTGAGTAATGTACCCATGCTGGGACAGTACTTCTAGGTAATCCTAAAGGCCAGAATGAGGTGTGCACGCACAGACACATAGCAACCAGTTCTCCCACACCATTAGATGGGACCCTTGGGTAGTCTCCAGAGGGGGGCTAGCTTACAATTCTTATCAATGGGTGCAGTGGAGAGGCTGAGAGATAAAGTGCAGAGGTTGTCAGGGAAACGAGGAGAGCCAGTCTGGTGGTGGAGCGCGGCGGTTGCTAGGCTTTCACGCGCGCTCACACTAGTCAGACCCTGCGCAGTGTAGTGACAGTAGGTGGGGGAGAACGGTCACCGAGTAGTCAGAGAAAGAGGTGCTCCTGTTGACTAGGCATGTATGGGGACAGGTCCCTAGAGCAGACTCAAGTTTAACTATCTGCTAAACCTGCCGGTGAGGGGAACTACAAGTACCTCATCAACCACACAGAGTCAGAGTCTCAGCAGCAATGCAAGGACCCATAAGGAGACAGAGCTGGAAGCCATCTCACCTGGTCCACGCTGCCGGCAAACGGTCCAAAAATGGAAGAAAAGGCAGTAGCGACTCCCTGGATAGACCCCCATGGTTCTTCAGGTCAGGGGGTTATCCGAACAGAGAAGTGCTAGGAAGGCGAGCTAACTGGTCACCCTCAGACTGGCCCGAACGAGCCCTTGGTCCTACCTGGTTACTCATAGCAACGCCCGGGTCAGCTCACAGCAACACTATCTGAGTGAGTAAAAACGAGTTAAAAGACTTTTGGACTCTGCTTGTATTATTCCGGGACCTGCTACCTTACACACCTGAGCCCTTGGAACCTGTCCCACTCACGGGAGGCTACAACATCTGACTACAGACTCCATCAGCCCCAGACGCTCATAAAACCTACAGTGGCAGTCATCCATATCCCTGACCGCAACCCAAGAGTGGCGAAATGACACATATTTAAAACTGACATACCTGTTTGCCATACCGAAGAAATCCTGTTGCGTCCCTGAAGCTGTATAGGTATCACTTGGGTGACACACATGAGCCGAGACTCACTGTCAAACACAGCATGCTGCGATTCATTTCACCATGACACTATGGGATGAGAGATCAATTGCAGATGGACACTGCCCCAGAGTTTTGCACTAGAGTGAGAGCATTCCAATGTTTTATCGGATTGCACTCGTCCATGTAAAAGGCAAGTGGAACTGTACTCTATACATGTAAACCAGTTGAGACCTGTTAGTCTAGGGAAGAGGGAGGTGCAAAGACATCGGGGACCTACTTGCTCAACTTATACCCTGTTCAGCTTTGTCCTTATTGGCTTTTAACCCTAGAACGCGCAACCATAAAAATCTGCCATAGAAAACAAGTAACCTAGCAGGCCTGCGAGGCCCCAGGTATGCGTTCTAGGGTTAAAGTATGTTTTCTCTGAAATGCTGCAGCATTTCAGAGTCAAACATAGCTGGTTGAGATCATACAGCTAGTGTTCACTGGGTGTTGCCCATGAATTGGGAGCATGTATCAACTGTCATGTTCCTTTTAAGGATGCCAGTGGAGAAGATAATTTTCTACACTTTTAGGGAGGAATGATAACACTAGCATATGTTCTGCATTTCCTCATAAACATATGATACTGTGTCATGAGTAGAGTTGAGCGCGGTTTGTGGTTCGAGGTTCTCCAGTTCGCGGCTCGACTGATTTTGGGAGCTGTTCTAGATCGAACTAGAACTCGAGCTTTTTGCTAAAGCTCGATAGTTCTAGATACGTTCGAGAACGGTTCTAGCAGCAAAAAAAACAGCTAATTCCTAGCTGGCTTTCCGCTGTAATAGTGTAAGTCACTCTGTGACTCACACTATTATGACATTTCAGTGTATAGTGTGCGGGAACAGCGCATTCAGATCACTGCTGTATGCCATTTTTTTTTTTTTCCTTGTCTTCCTTCCCTAAGCGCGCGCGTGTTGTGGGGCGGGCCAGCATGTCAGCCAATCCCAGACACACACACAGCTAAGTGGACTTTTAGCCAGAGAAGCAACGGCATGTGTGATAGGATGCCCATGTCACATGTCCCTGCATTATAAAACCGTACATTTTCCTCTAGCACGCCATTATCTGCCTTCTGCGTCCTTGGTGTCAGACATCACTGGCGCAGCTCCTATCGCCTATACCGCTGTATACGCTCCATACACAGCGCTGGACAGCTTAGGGATAGCACTTTCTATCAGTCCTTTTAAGGGCTCATACCGGCAGGGTCAGGGCCATATGTGACAGGTCCGTGAAAACAGAGTTTAACAGCTACACAAGATGACAGTGTCTGTGTAGCTAAGGTCAGGGATTTCCTCGCTGCATTTCCCCATTAGGAGGGATAGAAAGGCAGGCTTCCTTTCCTCTACCCAGAGACCCACAACCCTGCCACTGTACCCTCCTGCCCTTTGCACACTCCAACTCATTGTTTCTAAGCGATTATACTAGCAATTTATGCTGCCAGTTTAAGGGCCGTAGTTGCATTGTCAGGGATAATTATTCTTTATTATTCTGCTGTTAATAAAGCTAGACCACCGCTGCAATCTACACCACCTCTCAATTTTTACTACCACATTTTAAGTGCACAATCTTGTCGCAATCAACATGAGTGGCAAAATGACAGATGCTGGTGGAAAGGGGAAGAGGCGTGTTGGAAAAGGAAAAAAAGGGTTTGTCCGTGGGGAAGGTGGCAAAGCTCCATTAACATCTGCTGAAGATAACCATCTACCAGCAAAAGTAAGATGTCTACTACTTACCGTGGACAATCCGATGTGCTCCATTTTTTACGGACACGAACAACAGGAACAAAGGTAGATGATGGCCAAAAAAGGAAAATGCTTGAATGGATCTCAAGTGGTTCAACAAGTGCCCTCTCGACCACCTCAAGTACCGCATCCAAAAAACACCAGTCCTCTGAGTTGTCATACCAATCAAACTTGCTTTCTCCCAGCTCTGAAGTCTCCATCATCCCTGCACAGTATGGTGGAAGTGAGATGGCTTAGTCTGCAGAGCTGTTCAGTCACACTATAGCCTGGGAATCAGAGGTCTGCTCCCAAGCTACAGTGAGTACAGACCAGGAAATGGTCTGCAGTGATGCCCAGAACCGTTGTGACTCTGATTCAGGCCGTGAGGACCAAGTTTCAGAGCATAATGTTGACCCTTTGTCACAAGCTGTAACACCTGTGGTTATAGACAATGAGGAACATACTGATGACGATGAGACGCAGATACCAGATTGGGATGACAACTTAAATATTCGGTCAGGGCTAGAAGAGGCTCGGTCTGAGGGTGAGGATTGATGAGGAAGTTCTAGATCCCACCTACTGTCAACCCACAGTCAGGCACTTGAGGAGGTCAACAGAGGCGGTGGAGGAGGATGCAACCGACGACGAAGTTACCTTGCGCCTTCCTGGACAGAGTCGGAGCACTGGTAGCACGTCTACAACTGCATCCTCAGCCACCACTCTGCCTCTGAGCACTAGTCGGGGGAGCTCAGCAGGTTGCATGCCCTCTAAGCCTTGCCTAGCCTGGTCCTTTTTTGACATAGCAAAAGATCGCCCAAATTATGTGATCTGTAAAATTTGTCGTGATTGTGTTAGTAGAGGGCAAAACCTCAGCAGTTTGACAACTTCTTCCATGAATCGTCACATGAATAAATATCATATGTCCCAGTGGGAAGCTCACCGTGCTGCAATGCGGCCTAGCGGAGCGAACCATCCACCGCCTGCCCCTTCAAGTGCATCCGCGCACTCTTCATCTTCTAGGACTGTGGGGACAGCTGTCACACCTGGTTTTCCACGCACAACTTCCACCACTGTAACCACAACAGGCAGTTTGCTTGGTAGGTCGTCAGTTGGTTTGGAAGGGGAAACAAGTGCGTGTGTACAGCTCTCTCAGACATTGATAGCACCAACGTTGGATGAAGGCAACATCATGTCTCCGCCTGCACTTTCCTCACAAACCTGCATTTTTCCAGGGACACCCTACTCAACACCGTCTACACACAGAAGCCAGATCTCTGTCCCTCAGATGTGGACAAATAAAAGGCCATTTCCTGTGACCCATGACAAAGCTAAGAGGTTGACTTTATCTCTCTGTAAGCTCTTGGCTACCGAAATGCTGCCTTTCCGCCTGGTGGACACACAGGATTTTAGAGACATTATGTCTGTTGCTGTGCCCCAGTACCAGATGCCCAGTCGCCACTACTTCTCTAAGAAAGGTGTGCCCGCACTACACCATCATGTCGCACACAACATCACCGCTTCCTTGAGAAACTCTATGTGTGAACGGGTGCATTTTACCACCGATACTTGGACCAGTAAGCATGGACAGGGACGTTACATGTCGCTGACTGGGCACTGGGTAACTATGGTGATAGATGGTGAAGGGTCTGCTGCACAAGTCTTGCCGTCTTCACGACTTGTGTGTCAATCCTCTGTCTGTCCAAGTTCCGCCACTGCTTCTGCCTCCTCCACCTCATCTGTGTCCTCCACCTCCGCCCCAAGCCTGCCTGGTCAGGCCACCAGCGTTCTCACTGCGCAGAAGGAATCACGCACCCCTAATTACTATGCTGGCAGCAGAGCGCAACGTCATCAGGCGGTCTTTAGCTTGACATGTCTTGGGAATAAGAGTCACACAGCTGAGGAGTTGTGGTCAGCTCTGTGGTCCGAGTTTAATAAATGGTTGTCTCCACTCAATCTGCAGCCTGGTAAGGCCGTGTGCGACAATGCTGCAAACCTGGGTGCGGCCCTTCGCCTGGGCAAGGTGACACACGTACCTTGTATGGCTCACGTGTTAAACCTTGTTGTCCAGCAATTTTTAACACACTATCCCGGCCTAGATGGCCTTCTGACCAGGGCACAAAAAACTGTCTGCTCACTTCCGCCGTTCAAGCACCGCAGCTGAGCGACTTGCATCGCTCCAGAAGTCTTTCAGGCTGCCGGTTCATCGCCTGAAGTGCGATGTGCCGACACGCTGGAATTCGACTCTCCACATGTTACAGCGACTGTGGCAGCACCGCCGAGCCCTGGTGCAATACGTCATGACGTATAGCCTGGGCCAACGAGATGCAGAGGTGGGGCAGATCACCCTGATGGAGTGGTCTCAGATCAAGGACCTATGCACCCTTCTGCACAGTTTCGACATGGCGACGAATATGTTTAGCGCTGACAATGCCATTATCAGCATGACAATTCCAGTCATTTACATGCTGGAGCACATGCTAAACACTATTCGGAGTCAGGGGGTGGGACAACAGGAAGGGGAGGAACTACAGTAGGATTCATATGCGCAAGACACAACAATATCACCAAGGTCCAGACGTTCATCATCACCAACGCGGCAGGCATGGGACCATGGGGGACAGGGATCAACAAGGGCGCATGGTAGCAGGCGAAATGTTGAGGAAGGTGCAGCAGAACATGAAGAAATGGAGGACAAACTTTCCATGGACATGGAAGACTCAGCGGATGAGGGAGACCTTGGTCAAATTTCAGTTGAAAGAGGTTGGGGGGAGATGTCAGAGGAAGAAAGAACGGTTAGCACCTCTATGCCACAAACACAGCGTGGACTTGGTCCGCATGGCTGCGCAAGACACATGAGTGCTTTCTTGCTGCACTACCTCCAACATGACCCTCGTATTGTCAAAATTAGAAGTGATGATGGCTATTGGCTTGCCACACTATTAGATCCCCGGTACAAGTCCAAATTTTGTGACATAATTCCAGCAATAGAAAAGGACGCACGTATGCAGGAGTATCAGCAGAAGCTGTTACTCGATCTTAGCTCGGCTTTTCCACCAAACAACCGTGCAGGTGCAGGGAGTGAATCTCCCAGTTGTAACTTGACAAACATGGGACGGTCTCGTCATCTTCAACAGTCTACCCGTACCAAAAGGACTGTCTCTGGTACTGGTAACAGCAATTTTATGGAATCTTTTCATAATTTTTTTAGACCCTCCTTTGCAAGGCCAACATAGACAACAAGTCTAACACATAGTCAACGGCTGGAGAGGATGATACAGGAGTATCTCCAAATGAACATCGATGCCATGACTTTGCAAATGGAGCCTTGCTCATTTTGGGCTTCAAATCTTGAAAAATGGCCAGAGCTCTCCACTTACGCCTTGGAGATTTTGTCGTGTCCAGCTGCCAGCGTTGTCTCTGAACGTGTCTTCAGTGCTGCTGGGTGTGTGCTGACAGATAAGCGCACACGTCTGTCCAGTGACAATGTGGACAGACTAACGTTCATCAAAATGAGCAAGTCATGGATCCACAAGGAATTTACTACCCCTGTGTCATCCTGGGGAGAGTAAATGCTTGTGGATTTGGAATGTGCTTGATGCAAATCAAAACATCCTGTTTGCAACTAGGGCACAAGTGCTGCCACTGATGGGGTGTCTGTGTGGCCCAATTTTTGGAAAAAAGGGAGACTCCGCTTGGAGTAACCCTTGCTTACATTGTTTTTAAAAGAAGCCAAGATGAACAGAGCTGGGATCAGGAAAGACTTTGCTACCTACCCCGGTGTCATCCTGGGGACGGTTAATTATGGCGTATTTTTGAATGTGCTTGATGCAAATCTAGCTGTGAAGTGTACAACTAGGGCACAAGTGCTGCCACTGAAGGGGTGGGTGTGTGTGGCCCAATTTTTGGAAAAAAGGGAGACTCCACTTGGAGTAACCCTTGCTTACATTGTTTTTAAAAATGATCCAAGATGCACAGAGCTGGGATCAGCAAAGACTTTGCTACCTACCCCGGTGTCATCCTGGGGACGGTTAAGAATGGCGTATTTTTGAATGTGCTTGATGCAAATCTAGCTGTGAAGTGTACAACTAGGGCACAAGTGCTGCCACTGAATGGGTGGGTGTGTGTGGGGCACAATTTTTGGAAAAAAAGGGAGACTCCGCTTGGAGTAACCCTTGCTTGCTGTGTTTTTTAAAAATGATCCAAGATGAACAGAGCTGGGATCAGGAAAGACTTTGCTACCTACCCCAGTGTCATCCTGGGGACAGTTAATTATGGCGTATTTTTGAATGTGCTTGATGCAAATCAAAACATCCTGTTTGCAACTAGGGCACAAGTGCTGCCACTGATGGGGTGTCTGTGTGGCCCAATTTTTGGAAAAAAGGGAGACTCCGCTTGGAGTCACTTTGTGGTGTTTTACATGATTTTAGAAGGGCGTCCCATGCCTATATCTGTGTCTCAATAATAAGGAATAACGTTTGGAACACCATTCTAAGTCTGAACTGGGTGCACAAACCTAAAAAAACATCACTATGGGGAGATAAGGTATGCACACCAGTGACTATGTAAGGGGAATACATGAAATAGCAGAAACTGCTGTGTGAATACTGACTTTAAAAATCCAATAGCTATATGTAAGAGTGAAAATGTGAAAAATGGAATCTGCATTACTGCCATGAACATATGAATCAAGAGAAATTTAGCTACTGATTGGATCAATGCAATAGAGCCCCAACACTACGCCAAAGTATTTCTCTACGTTGGGGTCCCTAGCTTGTGTGTGTCCTCTCATGCAGGTAAAAAACTTGCTCAGGGAACGTATCCCCCATATTCTAGGAGTGCAGACCCTCCATGTGAGGAGTGTGAGTGCAATGAATCTGCACCCACTCTTCCCAGGTCCACAGCAGCAGAGTCCTTGTCGTAACTAATGCTACCAAAGCTGCAATGTCCTGCTCATGAGGTAAGGGCATGCCTAATCAGGAGAATTATTCTACATTTCCAAATATTGGTATTTGCTGATATTATTGCTATTCCACCTACCATATATTGGGGGATAGGATCTTGGAGATGGAATACCCCTTTAAGTCCAGTTATCCAGCTGAATGAATATTAAACAACAAAGCTTGCTATTTAGACATGTTTTCTTGTGGCGTATAACGGACTCTCATGTTTGGTAGTCGTTCAGCAGGGCAACAGAAATAGCAAATCCCTCCATTTGTAAATGTAGTATATAGAGTTGAGCGCAGTTTGTGGTTCGTGGTTCTCCAGTTCGCGGTTCGAGGCATTTTGGGGGCTGTTCTAGATAAAGCTAACTGATCAATTCAGTAGCTAAATTTCTCTTTATTCATATGTTCATGGCAGTAATGCAGATTCCATTTTTCACATATTCACTCTTACATATAGCTATTGGATTTTTCAAGTCAGTATTCACACAGCAGTTTCTGCTATTTCATGTATTCCCCTTACATAGTCACTGGTGTGCATACCTTATCTCCCCATAGTGATGTTTTTTTAGGTTTTTGCACCCAGTTCGGACTTAGAATGGTGTTCCAAACGTTATTCCTATTTGTTAGTATTTTTTCGTTTGTGAACCCTCCCCAACCACACCTATTGCCAATCCATATCATACGCATAAATAGCCTGGGTCTCAGCTTCCCATACACGGTAAGTTTTTTAACTGCATGAGAGGACACACACAAGCTAGGGACCCCAACGTAGAGAAATACTTTGGCGTAGTGTTGGGGCTCTATTGCATTGATCAATTCAGTAGCTAAATTTCTCTTGATTCATATGTTAATGGCAGTAATGCAGATTCCATTTTTCACATTTTCACTCTTACATATCGCTATTGGATTTTTCAAGTCAGTATTCACACAGCAGTTTCTGCTATTTCATGTATTCCCCTTACATAGTCACTGGTGTGCATACCTTATCTCCCCATATATCTGTGTCTCGTCCTCTTTTTCCTCGTTACGCTCTTTTGTTTTCGCATGATAATTTGTTCGTGTCACTTTCCTATGTGTTTGTGTTGTGTTGTGAGTTGTTTGTCACCTTTTGGACACCTTTGAGGGTGTTTTGTCGGTGTTTTTATGTGTTTGTGAATGCCTGCCATTGTTTCCTATGCGGTTCGAGTTCGGTTCGTCGAACGTTCGACGAACCGAACTCGAACGGGACCTCCGTTCGGCGAACCGACCTCGAGCCAAACCGCGACCGGTTCGCTCATCTCTAGTCATGAGATGTCTATGCTATATTTTTCTGCTTGTGGCCACCCAGTGGTTGTGAAATGGCTTTGGAATTGCCAGCATATCACTGTCTTAACATTGTGTTTAATGGGAGAAACTGTAGCGTTCTCAGGCAGGCTATTTGGCATTTGATGTTGATGGCTTATCCATTGGAGAAGCCATCACTATCAGATTGGTGATGGTACAACAGATGGCATCTCTAGTTGAGTAAGGCGGGCTTTACACGTTGTGACATCGCTACCGATATATCGTCGGGGTCACGTCGTTAGTGACGCTCATCCCGCGCCGGTAGCGACATCACAATGTGTAAATCCTAGGTGCGACAATGAACGAGCGCAAAAGCGTTAAAAATCGCTGATCTGTGTCACGTTGTTCATTTCCATAATGTTGTTACAGCGGCAGGTACGATGTTGTTTGTCGTTCCTGCAGCACCTCACATCGCTGTGTGTGACACCGCAGGAACGACAAACATCTCCTTACCTGTGTCCACCGGCAATGCGGAAGGGAGAATGTGGGCGGGATGTTATGTCCCACTCATCTCCACCCCTCCGCTTCTATTCGCTGTCCGCTTAGTGACGTCGCGGTGATGTCGCTGTGACGCCGAACGAACCTCCCCCTTGAAGGAGGGATTGTTCGGCGGTCACAGCGACGTCGCCGACCAGGTATGTGAGTGTGTGAAGCTGCCGTAGCGATAATGTTCGCTACGGCAGCAAGCACCAGATATCGCATGTACGACGGGGGCGGGTGCTATCGCGCTTGACATCGCTAGCAATTAAGACCGCCTAAGTCTGCTCCATTGCCAGCCAGATATAAACAGTGAAGAGAGCAGAAATGGCATGGTTTCATTCATTGTGTAGTAACTCTTTTCTGGGAACTGCAGGTCTTGCCAGGGGCCACTAAAAACTGTTGTTTTGGTTTTTTTTTAAATGTTTAACCCCTTCATCTCCCAGCAATTTTCCATTTTTCGTTTTTTCCTCCCTTACCTCCAAGAGCCATAACTGTTTTAATTTTCTGTCAATAAAGCCATATGGGGCTTCTTATTGACGAGTTGTAGTTTTGAATGAAACTATTCAATCTGCTCCATATTGTACTGGAAAAAGGGAAAATATTCCAAGTTTGGTGAAATTGCAAAAAAAGTGCAATTGCACAACTCTTTTTTGGGTTCTTTACTTACTGTGTTCACTATATGTTAAAACTGACAAGGTAATATGATTCCTCAGGTCAGTGCGGGTTTGTAGATACCAAATATGTATAGTTTTACTAGTTTGTTAAAAAAAATTGCGCTTTTGTCACCCTTTTCTGAGACCTGTCGTTTTCTCATTTTTCGGACTCTGGGCCTCAGTAACATCCTTTTTTGTGCGTTTTGAGCTAATGTTTTTAACCATACTATATTTTTGTAAATTTGATGTTTTGATCCCCTGTTATTACATTTTAATGCAATGTTGCGACAACGAAAAAACGTAATTCTGGCGTTTTGATTTTTTTTATCGCTACGCTCTTTACCGATCAGATGAATTGTTTTTATATTTTGATAGAGCATTTCTGAGTGTGGCAATAGCAAATACTGTATGTGTATTTTTTTATTGTTTTATGTTCAATGAGTCAAAAAGGGGGTGATTTGAACTTTTCGGCATTTTTATTTTTCCATATTTTTAAAACTTTTTTATATTTTTTTCTTGCTTTTACTAGTCCCCTTAGTGGAGTTTATGACTGTACTGCCTGATTGTTGTTCTCTTGTGGGTGCCAGCGTTCTACCGGCATTTGCATAAAGTGAGTCATGACAGCAACAGGGGTCATCAGCTGACCCCGGTGCGGTCATGACAACCCTTTGGTACTCCGTGATCATGTCATGGGCCGGCGATGGTAGCGGGCAGCAGCTCGATTTTTGATGAAGCTCATTAGATTGCGCTGATAGAGTTTGACTGTGTAATCTAAGGGCTTTACAGGTGCTGGCGGATTGGAGATCCACCCGTGCCTGTGATCTACAAATGTAGACATGTGCAGGGAAATATGGGGGCTTGCTGCACGAGCCCACATCATAGGGAGGGAGACCTAGGATGTATATATATGTCCTGGGTCATCAAGGGGTTAAATCCTGCTAGTGCTTAATGGGGTATTCCCATCTCTAAAATCCTATCCTAATATGTAGTAGGAATAATAGTAGTTGTACTAGCAAATACCTCCAATTAGAAATGTGGTATAATTCTCCTGATTAACTATGTCTCTTATCTCATGTTCAGGGCATTGCAGATTAGGTATCCATGGTTATGTCCACTTGTATAGTAACAGCTAGTTTGTTGCTTAAGGTTGTAACCATGGATACCTAAGCTGCAATGCCCTGCACATGAGGTAAGAGACATGGCTATATCAGGAAAACTATACTACATTTTTAATTGGAGGTATTTGCCAATATTATTGCTGTTACACCTACTACATATTGGGATAGAATCTTGGAGATGGGAATACCCATTGAACGGGAATGTCGTTCCAACCTCATATATGAGCACTCAGTACTTTGAAATATAAATCCAATAACACCTCTATATCTTCTATCTTTTTTTGCATTTCTGAGAAATTAATGTTTTTAGTCATATGCAAATGTGGCTTTAAGTGTTCTGGGCATGACGGACCACTTAACTCCAGCTCCCAAGGTTGATTTCATGCCAAGCACCAGTTTTAGAGATCTTGAGTTGTCTTGTACCTCGCCTATTCTATATTTTCTCATAATTTACATCATTGTTAGGTCCTAATTAGAATAAAATATCTAAAGTTAATTTACATTTAGCTCTAAAGCACAATGAACATTTGAATATTTTGCTTAAAATTTAGTTTAATACTGTTAATTTTAATATTAGACAACTGAATGTGTATGACTAATTCTATTTCTAGCATTACGCTTGACTATACACCAGCCTGTAACTTACACATGGTCCTGAAAGAGTTAATAAAGTCTGCCTATAATTACTGTGCACCATATGTCATGTGCAAACATGATTTGTTTGAGCCGGCAGGTGTAGTCGACATATATTTAAATGTTTGTACGGCCAGTGCTGAACTTTACATGCTGCAGCAAGTCACTGCGAAGAATAATGCAACATCTGTAGCTTTATAGCACTTCCTGGAATATTAAAATGCTAGAAACACATGCATAAATATAAAACTGTTAAATATTTAAAAAGGTGGAAAAAAAAATGCTTGGAAACACGGAAAACAGATTTTGTGAAAAATGATGGTTTTATACACTGTGACAAGAAAAAGACTATTGCTTATGTTCCATTTGATTGCATGTTTGTTATATTGAATAGTATCTGATCTTTAATGAGTATATAATATTAGACAAAGGAAAGTGTACTTAGTAGAGAAGATGGAATCTTCTGAAATTTTAAGGTTTAGAATTTCTTTTTCCTGCTATGACTGAGATAAGTGACATGAACTATATGAGGGGCTGCTGATACATTTTTGGCTTTGTGATCTATTTTTGATCTATGGGAATGAATGTTACATCACATGAAAGCCTTATATGTCAAATATATGTTTTCAAAATTTTGTGTTTGTTACTTATAGTAAGTGTTCTACGCACACGGGAAAACAAACTGGCGGAGTCTAATACGATATTCACAGCAACTGAGAGCAGAGGAGTGATAAAATTCTTGTTTGCGCAAGGAAAGTCTGCGATAGATATTCATGTCAATATTTTGCAGACATTGAGGGATCAATGCCCTTCATATTCCACAGTTAAGAACTGGGTTGCAAAATTTAAAACAGGCTACTTCAGCACCAATGAGGAGGAACGTCCTGGACGACCGAGTGTGGTTGTTGTTCCGGAGATCGTCGATGCTGTGCAGAACCTCATACTGGAGAATCCATAAATTTCAGCTAAATCAATAGCAGACATCAAGGGGATTTCCCGGGAACGTGTTTTTGTTATTATCCATGAACATTTGGACATGAGGAAGTTTTCTGCAAAGTGGGAAGCATGGGAGTAAAAACTTCCCGGTCCATTTGTCAGCGTTTCCAGACTGATAAGAACTTCCTGGATTGCCTGGTCACTATGGATGAGACCTGGATTTATTGTTATGACCATGAAAACAAGGAGCAGTCAAAAGAGTGAAGGCACAGTAGTTCTCATCCAAAGAAGTTTGGGAAGCAAAAATCAGCCACTAAGGTTATGGCATCTGTGTTCTGAGATAAGGAGGACGTGCTGCTAGTGGACTACCTTCAAAAGGGTTCCACCATCATTGCAAGGTATTACCTTGAATCTTTGGGACAATTGAAGGCAGCCCAGAAGGCCAAAAGGTGCGGCAAGCTGTCCAAAGGAATCTTGTTCCTGCAAGACAACACCTCCGCTCACACTGTACAAGCAATCACATCAAAACTGGCAGAGCTGGGCTTTCAGCTGGTTGACCACCCACCTTATTCTCTAGATCTAGCTCCCTCTGACTAGCATCTGTTTCCAAACCTGAAGAAACACTTCACACCATTTCTAATACCATGGCTGTTACAGATGTCTGCTCTGAGGCACAATCGAAATCCTTCTTTTTGCTAGGTTTACAGAACTTGGAATACTGATGTAAGAAGTGTGTTGACATCAGTGGAGAGTATGTGGAATAAATGTAAAGTTTCATCATCCTATCTCGTTTATTTCTGGGTAAAGCCATCAGCAGCCCCTTGTATTCCATGACGACCTCAACTTCACCCCATTGGCAAAGGAGGTCAATTATAATGTGTGTTTGCTAGTACCATGGCTGGGAGCAGTATCTACGATGGTGGTGGTAGCTCTACTGTAGCTGCCTGCAGCTCTTATATTCGTAGCCATGGTATGTTTTTTCCTATTACACTACTCCGTCCATTGCTATTACAACTTTTTCTTTTAACTTCTTCAAAACGCAGCCAATTTCCATTTCTGCGTTTTCATTTTCTTCTTTCCCCTCTTTTCTGAGCCATAACTTTTTTATTTTTCTGTCCACATAAACATATGTTGTTTTTGATGTGACAAATTGTACTTTTTAATTATTATTTATTTATAGAACACTATTGATTCCATGGTGCTGTACATGAGAAGGAGTTATATACAGAATGCATATACAAGTTACAATAGACAGACTGGTACAGAGGGTAGAGGGCCTTACCCTTGCAGGCTTACATCCTATAGGATAATGGGAGGAGTGAGGGGGTAAGATGGCAGCTCCGGCAGTGGTGAGGTGGCAGCTCTAGAGGTGGAGAGGTGGCATCTCCATCAGGCGTGAGGCTGCAGCTCCGGCAGTGGTGAGGTGGAACCTCCAGCAGTGGTGAGATGGCAACTCTGGCTGTGGTGAGGCAGCAGTTCCGGTAATGGTGAGGTGGCATCTCCGACAGTGGTGAGGCAGTGGTGTCATTGGGGACTGTAGGCATGCTTGAACAGATAGGTTTTAAAGTTTTGTTTAAAGCTTGCAAGTGTAGCAGAAAATCTGACATATTGAGGCAACAAATTCCAGAGGACAGGGGATACTAAGGAGAAGTCTTAGAGGCGCTTGGATGAGAAGTGGATAAGTGTGGAGGAAGGAAGGAGATCTTGGGAGGACCAGAGATTACATGTTGGAGTGTATCGGGAGGTTAGTTTGGAAATATGCAGAAAAGACAGTTTATGGATAGCTTTATAAGCCACTTTTCTCCCTTTATTGTACTAAAAAAGGAAAAAAATTCTAAGTGGGGAGAAATTGTGAAAACTTCCCCCACAATTCTGACATTGTTTTTTGGGAATTTTGTGTAGATTGTGTAGTATAAACGACCTGACAATATGATTCTTTTTTTTCAGTTGTGTCTACATTCTTTGAAACCCGTAAAGTCTACATTATTAAATGAAAGAGCTATGTGATAGCTTATTTTTTGAGTAGCAAGACAAAGCTTTTACTGTTACTATCTTGAGATAGATATGACTTTTTGATTGCATGTTGGAGCATTTTATTTGTGGTATTGCAGCAACAAAAAAAAATAAATAATTTTGGCTTTTTTCATTTTTTTTCTTTCCAGTTTACATTGTTTACCATTGGGGTTAATTATTTTTATATTTTGATAAATATAACTTTTCTGAATGTGGCGATACTACATGTATACATATTTTATTTTTATTATTATCCTTATTATTAATGGAGAAAAAGGGGGTGATTAACTTTTATGAGTTTTTTTCATATTTTTTAAAACTTTTTTTAGTTTTCTCTGTACTTGATAGTCCTCTTAGGGAACTTGAACCGGCGATTGTCTGTTTACCAATCATATTAATTATTTTTATATCTTGATAGATTAGACTTTTCTAATGTGGTGATACCACATATGTGTATTTTTTGTTATTATTTTTTATCGTTATTTTTAATGGAGCAAAAAGGGAATTAATTTAACTTTTGTGACGTTTTTGTTGTTTTTTCATATTATTTAAACTATTTTTTTTTTTACTTTTCTCTGTAAATATATTTTTTTGTCCCCTTAAGGAACATGAAGCTGCAATTACCTGATTGCTTGAGCTGTGTGCAGCAAAATCACAGTATTACTGGAAAAAGTAAATATCATGGTGTCCTTTGAAGACCGACCTTAATCTAGGATTCAAGAGGGCTCTATAATGGCTAAAATGGATGTCTTCAACAGACCCCTGGCTGTCATATCAACCTATCAGCGACCTGAGATCATTTCACAGGCATGTTGATGTGCACATAGAATGACGCGCCCATTGCCAGCACATTTTTAATGCTGCTGTCAGAGATTGAGAGCAGCATTTAACAAGTTAACATCACCACCTGTGATTGTTAGAGGTAGGTCCTGGCTGTAACATTCAATCATTGTCCGCAAGCACCCAATGAGCCAGCTCCATACACCCGCTTCTGACTTGCGCCGTACATTTTCAGCATATGTCGTAAGGGAGTTAACATACATTTTGTACAAACTATCTATCTTCTATCCCATTCCATCTACAGTTAGGTCCAGAAATATTTGGACAGTGACACAATTTTCGCGAGTTGGGCTCTGCATGCCACCACATTGGATTTGAAATGAAACCTCTACAACAGAATTCAAGTGCAGATTGTAACATTTAATTTGAAGGTTTGAACAAAAATATCTGATAGAAATTGTAGGAATTGTACACATTTCTTTACAAACACTCCACATTTTAGGAGGTCAAAAGTAATTGGACAAATAAACCAAACCCAAACAAAATATTTTTATTTTCAATATTTTGTTGCGAATCCTTTGGAGGCAATCACTGCCTTAAGTCTGGAACCCATGGACATCACCAAACGCTGGGTTTCCTCCTTCTTAATGCTTTGCCAGGCCTTTACAGCCGCAGCCTTCAGGTCTTGCTTGTTTGTGGGTCTTTCCGTCTTAAGTCTGGATTTGAGCAAGTGAAATGCATGCTCAATTGGGTTAAGATCTGGTGATTGACTTGGCCATTGCAGAATGTTCCACTTTTTTGCACTCATGAACTCCTGGGTAGCTTTGGCTGTATGCTTGGGGTCATTGTCCATCTGTACTATGAAGCGCCGTCCGATCAACTTTGCGGCATTTGGCTGAATCTGGGCTGAAAGTATATCCCGGTACACTTCAGAATTCATCCGGCTACTCTTGTCTGCTGTTATGTCATCAATAAACACAAGTGACCCAGTGCCATTGAAAGCCATGCATGCCCATGCCATCACGTTGCCTCCACCATGTTTTACAGAGGATGTGGTGTGCCTTGGATCATGTGCCGTTCCCTTTCTTCTCCAAACTTTTTTCTTCCCATCATTCTGGTACAGGTTGATCTTTGTCTCATCTGTCCATAGAATACTTTTCCAGAACTGAGCTGGCTTCATGAGGTGTTTTTCAGCAAATTTAACTCTGGCCTGTCTATTTTTGGAATTGATGAATGGTTTGCATCTAGATGTGAACCCTTTGTATTTACTTTCATGGAGTCTTCTCTTTACTGTTGACTTAGAGACAGATACACCTACTTCACTGAGAGTGTTCTGGACTTCAGTTGATGTTGTGAACGGGTTCTTCTTCACCAAAGAAAGTATGCGGCGATCATCCACCACTGTTGTCATCCGTGGACGCCCAGGCCTTTTTGAGTTCCCAAGCTCACCAGTCAATTCCTTTTTTCTCAGAATGTACCCGACTGTTGATTTTGCTACTCCAAGCATGTCTGCTATCTCTCTGATGGATTTTTTCTTTTTTTTCAGCCTCAGGATGTTCTGCTTCACCTCAATTGAGAGTTCCTTAGACCGCATGTTGTCTGGTCACAGCAACAGCTTCCAAATGCAAAACCACACACCTGTAATCAACCCCAGACCTTTTAACTACTTTATTGATTACAGGTTAACGAGGGAGACGCCTTCAGAGTTAATTGCAGCCCTTAGAGTCCCTTGTCCAATTACTTTTGGTCCCTTTAAAAAGAGGAGGCTATGCATTACAGAGCTATGATTCCTAAACCCTTTCTCCGATTTGGATGTGAAAACTCTCATATTGCAGCTGGGAGTGTGCACCTTCAGCCCATATTATATATATAATTGTATTTCTGAACATGTTTTTGTAAACAGCTAAAATAACAAAACTTATGTCACTGTCCAAATATTTCTGGACCTAACTGTATCTACAGTGGGCAAAATAAGCCTTTGATCCTCTGACAATTTTGCAAGTTTGCCCACCTACAAAGAATGGAGCGGACTAATTTTTATCATAGAAAACTGGAGGGAAAAAAGCGCAATAGATTCATACCCAGTAACAAGGAATAAAAATAATAAGGGAATGTAATAACCTTATTGAGTTGTGCATCACACAACCAGAAGTAAAGCCTGTAACCAACTACTGCAGAGTCCACGTGCTGAAGAAGCCAAAGATCACTCAGGAACACTGTAAATGTATAACCGTTTCTGCGCTGCTGGAGATACAACATACATCCAGAAGAGGTATAATGCAAGGTGGTTTAATTCAACGCATTTTGAAGTGTAACCCCAGGGGGAAGAGCAAAAACCTAGACGGCACCACCCAAAAGGGGGATCTCCTAGGTACACAGTACAACGTGGCAGAAAACAGAAAAGACGTACCTAATAGATGGGATCACCACATATGAAGTATCAAAAAATCACTTTTGAGTCACCCAATTGTTCCCTTGTATGATCCTGTCAAACTTAATAAATGAATAAGGTCATGTGAGACCTGGCATGCTGCTTGATTAACATTGCTCATCTCTGTGTTTTTGAGTCTTGACATATATACAGACTATATACTTCTCCTGTTAGCACTGTCTGCGCACGGGTCTCCACGTCTGCGTGTTTTGGAGTCTGGGTGGAGCTGTGTTCCACAGCCCCCGCTCACCATTGAGAGCCTCTCCTGGTTGCCAGCGCTGACGAGCGCTCCCCGCACGTTCCACGCATGCGTTGGCCTTGGGCTTTAACGCATGCGTGGTTTGATGCTGGCTTTGGGTGGAGCTATGACGTACAGCCTCCGCCTATCAACAAGTTCTGTGTCAGTACTGACCAGCATCTCCCCTGTAATCTGCGCATGCGTTGGCTATTTAGCTTCAACGCATGCGTGGTACATGTTTAGGAGTCATGACTCCAATCACAGTGACAGCAGTGTCTGACGCCGCCTGGTTGCCCTGACAACATTTGGGCTTCCTGTGCAGCCGCTAGCTGCACAGCCCTAATGTTTTAGCATTGTTGGTATCTATGGCAACGCTGGTCTACTTGCTGTTGCTTCCAGACTGCACGCTGGGTCCTGTTCTTTGCTGCTCACACAGGTGATTTCTATTATCTATTTATTACTTCACCTTTAAATAGTACACACATATGTTTTAGTTGGGTTCATGTCTGCCCTTGAGAAAGCTACCAAGAGGGCCTGTGAATTACAGGGCCTGTGAATATTGACCATAGTTCATTGGTTTTGGACCAAAAATATTTTTCAATGTGGGTATCACTCAAATGCATCAGTGCTTTTAATTGATTTTAGATGTCTGTATTTGTCTTTGTATTTGTTTGTATTTCGGTATTTTTTGCACCATATGTCATGTGTTTCCATGTGTGTTCTATTTATAATAAAATATTGATGATTTTTTGATACTTCATATTTGGTGATCCCATCTATTAGGTACGTCTTTTCTGTTTTCGGCCTCGAAGTGTAACCCCACATCTTCATCAGAAAATCCACCAGTTGGATTGTAGGTATGCTTCAACTGTGACAAACAATTGAAAGTCAAATCCAAAAAATCACATTGTATGATTTTTAAAAAATGAATTTGCATTTTATTGCATGAAATTAGTATTTGATACAACAGAAAAAGAGAAGTTAATATTTGGTACAGAAACCTTTGCAATTACAGAGGTCAATCATTTCCTGTAGTTATTGACCAGGTTTGCACACACTGCAACAGGGAATTTGGCCCACTCCTCCATACAGATCTTCTCAAAATTTTTTAGGATTCGGAGCTGTAGGTGTGCAGCATTGATTTTCAGCTTTCTCAAAAGATTTTCTGTTGGGTTCAGACCTGGAGACTGGCTAGGTCACTCCAGGACCCTGAAATGCTTCTTATGGAGCCACTCCTTAGTTGCCCTGGCTGTATCTTTAAGGATATTGTTATGCTAGAAGACCCAGCCACGTCTTACCTTCAATGCTTTTACTGAGGGAAGGAGGCTGTTGGCCATAATTTCGTGATACATGACCCCATCCATCTTCCCTTCAATACAGTGCAGTTGTCCTGACCCCTTTGCAGAAAAGCACTCCCAAAGTATAACATTTCCACCCGCATGCTTCACAGTTTGGACGATTTTCTTTGTGTTGTACTCATCCTTCTTAATCCTCCAAACATGGTGAGTGGAGTTGATATCAAAAAGTTTTCTCTCATATAACCACATGACCTACTGTCATGCTTTCTCTGGATCATCCAGATGGTCATTGATGAACTTAAAATGGACCTGGACAAGTACTGGCGTGAGCAGGAGGTCCTTGCATTCCCTACAGGATTTTAATCCATGACGGGCTAGTAATCATTGAGACTGTGGTCCCGGCTCTATTTAGGTCATTGCCCAGGTCCTCTTGTGTAGTTCAAGGCTCATTCTTCACCTTTCTCAGAATCATTTGTACCCAAGAGGTAACATCTTGCATGGACCCCCAGACTGAGTAACATTGACAGTCATCTTGTGTATATTCTATTTTCTAATCATTTTGCTAACTGTTGTTGCCTTCTCACCAAGCTGCTTGTCAATTTGTCCTGTAGCTCATTCCAGTCTTGTGCAGGTCAACAGTTTTGTTCTTGGTGTACTTAGGCAGCTATTTGGTTTTGGCCATGGTCGAAAAATTGGCATGAGATTGTTTTAGTATGTGGACAGGTATATTTTATACATGTAACAACTTCAAACTGGTGCAATTAATACCAGTAATGAGTGCAGAGTAGGAAATAACTCTGTTATAAAATAACAGGTCTGTGAGAGATGGAATTCTTACTGGTTGGTATCTGATCAAATACTTATTTCATGTAATAAAATGAAATCTAATTACTTAAAAATCATACAATGTGAATTTCTGGATATATTTAAATTCTGTCTGTCACTGTTGGAAGTGTACCTGTGATAAAAAAATTTGAGACCTCTCTATCCTTTGTAGGTGGGAAAGCTTGCCAAATCGGCAGTGTATCAAGTGTACTTATTTTCCACTATCATCTATCTATCTATCTATCTATCTATCTATCTATCTATTATAGACATTTATGAAACATGTTTCATATTTTCATTGCATTTCGTCTTGCAAAAATTCTATATTCATAATGTGAAACAAAAGGTAGGCAAGAAGTAGAAAACATAGATGACCATATATGCTTAACCTTTGCTTTAGTTCTAAGTATGTAATTTGTTCTACATTGCTCTACATTATAAAGTAAACAGTTCTGCCTTTAAGAAAGGTCAAGATGTGTTCTGCTAAAATCTAATTTCATCATTTTGACTAGCGACCTATAACTCTCAAACATACAGTACACTTTAAGTAAAATATCTGGTTTGGATTATGTGTGTTGAAAAGTCATTTCCCCTGTGGGCATATCTTAAAATGCTAAAAAAGAAAAGAATATATGTATATACTGTTTGAGGAATCATTATGTATTCTATTAACTCTTAAAGTAGCAAATTTCTCTTAAAACAATATGTTTTAACAGAACTAGTAGTAGAAATATATTGATTTTTTAGATACCATATAACAAATGCTAAGTCATACATAATTCTTTGACACACATATATAATATGCATAAAAAAAATTATACTAAAATCAAATTCTAAATTGAAAATACATAGCATCGTGGAGATATCTACACATGAGAAGCGGTCAGAAAAAGGGGACAAATTTGGAAAATTTAAGTTACTAGACTCGCATGAGACAATTTGCGTGACTATTTCTCCAAACTACGTTTTGCCTCCCATGCTCAAATTTTTCATAGTTTCAAAGTTTTAAGCAACAAATGAACCATACGTCAATTAAGTCTCACCTATAACCTAAAGCTGGGTTTACACACTGCAACATCGCAAAGGACATCGCTGTAACGTCACCGGCTTTGTGACGTAACAGCGACCTCCCTAAGTCTCTGTTGAGTCGCTGGTGAGCAGTCAAACAGGCAAACCTGGCCAACAACGCAACAGCGATCCGGACCTGCAGAGCGACCTAGCTGGTTGTTGGGGACGTTGATAAGCAGCCTTTTGAAAGGGAAGTTGCTAACAAAGTCGCTGCAAAGTCTTTCACACACTGAAACTTTCCAGCGATGCTTGCTGCACAGCGGGAAACAAAGGACCTAGGAATGGTCCTGAACAATTTGTAACGATTACAACTTCACAGCAGGGGCCGGGTCGCTGATAGGTTTCACACACTGCAACATCGCAAACAACATCGCTATTGCGTCACAAAACCGGTGACGTTACAGCGATGTCGTTTGAGATGTTGCAGTGTGTAAACCCAGCTTAACATGTTGACTGGAAGGCAAAAACCCTATAAGGCCCAAAAATAGGGAAAACTATCTTAAATATCTTCCCAATTCCAAATGTGTCTAATTTCCTGTATCAACACACCATCTCCAAAATTTAGTACGCATAGCATGTATTAATATATTTTTTTCAAGAAATGCATTCAGTTATCAATACATTTTTGAATCAGTTAACCATTACAACATGTTATGGAAAGGTGCTCAATAATTTCACTGCTCCCACAATAAATTATCGCAGTCTGTCACCTTCTTTCCTATACAAGTAGAGAATGCACCATTGTCACCATTGAAAATCTAGGTATATAAAGATCATTAGAAAGATCTCTGTACTGTCCTTTCACATATTCGAACAGTCTAATAACATTGCGCCTCAACCATTGTCTCTTCAATCTGAATAACCCTAAATTTGATGACCTATCTTGGTATTGCAGTCCACCCACATTAGTACATTGTACAGATCGTATTTTATACTATATTGTATTATTGTATAGTGTTTTACAAGCCTATGTTCTTGACATGAGCATGTATGCCTCTTTTAATGCATCCCATTATTTTATTTGCCTTGGCCCTTATCACAGAATTGTACATTTTGATTCTTCATCCCTAGTGTTTCACCTTATATTTATCTACATTTAACTTCAATTGACATTTCTTAACCCAAGGCTCTAGCTCACCTAAATCTTTCTGAAATATTAAATTATGTTCCTGTGTGTTAATTTCCTTACAGAGTTTGGTGTCAACTCCAAATTTAGAATTTTTACCCTCAGCAAGATTAATCAAAAATATATTAAATTAGCTATAGTACTCCGGGCGTTGCCCGGGATAGTAAGTGTCTCTCTCCCAGTCTCTGTCTGGTTCTGTATCTCTTGTCTGTCTTTCTCTTTCCCTGTCTGCTCTGTCTGTCTCTGTCTCTGTCTGTCTGTCTCTTTGTCTGTCTGTTTGTGTCTCTGTCTGTCTCTTTCCCTGTCTGTCTCTGTATCTCTTTCTCTGTCTTTCTCTATCTGTCTATCTGTCTCTCTCTCTCTCTGTCTGTCTGTCTCTCTCTGTCTCTGTCTATTTTTCTCTGTCTGTCTATGTCTGTCTCTGTCAGTAGGTCTGTCTGTCTCTGTCTCTATCAGTGTCTGTCTCTGTTTGTCTAACTGTCTGTCTCTGTATCAGTCTCTCTGCCTGTGTTTCTCTATCTCTGTCTGTCTCTACCTATCACTCTGTGTGTCTGTCTCTGTGTGTCTGTCTATCTCTCTCTGTCTGTCTCTGTCTATTTCTGTGTCTATCTCTTTCCCTGTCTATCTCTTTGTATCTCTTTCTCTGTCTGTCACTTTCTGTCTCTTTCACTGTCTGTCTCTTTTCCTGTCTGTCTCTTTCCCTGTCTGCTTCTGTCTGTTTCTTTTTCTGTCATGTCTGTCTCTTTTTTCCCTGTCTATCTCTGTATGTCTCTGTCTCTTTCCCTGTCTAACTCTGTGTCAGTCTCTTTCCCAGTCTGCCTCTGTTTGTCTCTGTCTCTTTCTCTGTCTGCCTCTGTCTGTCTCTGTCTCTTTCCCTATCTACCTCTGTCTGTCTATCTCTGTATCTTTCCCTCTCTGCCTCTGTCTGTCTCTTTCCTCGTGTGTCTTTCTGTTTGTCTGGCTTTTTTTTTCCTGTGTGTCTTTGTCTGTCTCTGTTTGTCTCTGTCTATTTCCCTGTGTGCCTCTTTCTCTCTCTGTACCTGTCTGTCTCTTTGTGTCTGTCTCTCAGTCTGTCTCTGTCTGTGACTGTCTACCCATCAACATCATATTACCTCACACATAAGCTTTTTATACTATGAATGTCCTTTGTTCCAATAGCAACCAATCACAGCTCCTATTAATAGTCTGTAGTTTGTAGCTCCATTCACTTTAATGGAGGCAGGTATTTTGGAGAGTAACTGTAAAGCGCGGGGTTAAATTTTCCTGTCAAAACATAGTCTACGACATTCCCTGAGTCACATAAGGCATCTGTGCAAAATTTTGTGATTGTAAATGCGACGGTGCAGATTCCTTTAGCGGACATACACACACACACACACACACACACACACACATACACTTAGATTTATAAATTAGGTAGAAGAGGGCCCAATACCAACCCTTGTGGTACCGCACTAATAATTGTAACCAAGTTATACATTGTTCCTTTCATAATCATTCTCTGATTTATATTATTTAGCCAGCAATGTACCCAATTAAACACATTTTATGTTAGTCAAAATGTTTGCATTTTACATACCAAACTTAATGTATCACTGCAGAGAATGTTTCTGAATATTCTGCACAAATACCATCCACGGACTTACTCTAATGCAATCTTGAACTTATCTTTTCATAAAAGCTGATCAGATCAGTTTGACAGGACAGATTTCTAATGAACCCATTTTAATACTGGGTTAGAAGACATTTTGGACAGCACCTTTTAGAAAATCTACATTTTTTTTTCCAATATTAGAAATTAAACTTGTAGATCTAAAATTTCCATGCTCAGATTTTGACCCTTTTTTGAATATCTGTACCATATTTGCTGTATGCCAGGTCTCTGGAACAGACCCATTTATAAAATCATTACACAATAGGTGAAATAAGTATTAAAAATGTCAATAATTTTAAAAGTAAATATATTTCTAAACGTGCTATTGACGTGAATATCTCACATGATGTAAGTAAAAACCCATCCAAACCACACAGGCAAAAAAAAAATCAAACCATAGGTGTACTAAAATTTAGTGATGTTCAGTAAAGAGAAATGACGCAGGTAAAAAGTATTCAACACGCTAACTGAAATTTATTTAATACTTCGTACAAAACTCTTTTTTGGTCATAAAGCCTTTAAGATTCCTCCTTTATAGATAAACTATTTGCTTGCATTGCTCAGGTTTGATTTTGGCCCATTCCTCCATGCAAACACTTCAAATCCTGAAGGTTTCATGTGTTCCTCCTATGAATTGTGTGAACTATGTGTGAATGAACTAATTGGCATTAGTTCTTTCCATGAATTTTCTATTGGATTCAGGACAGGTGATTGGCTGGGCCATTCTAGGAGCTTTATTTTATTTCTCTGAAACCAATTGTGAGTTTCCTTGGCTCTGTGTTTGGGATCATTGTCTTGATGAAATGTCCACTCTCTTATCATCTTCATCATCCTGGTAGATGGCAGCAGAATTTTATCAAGACTGTCTCAGTACATTAGTCCATTCATCCTTCCTTCAATTTTATGGTGTGGCACTGCCATGTGCTGAAATACCCCACACCATGATGTTCCTTCCTCTAAACTTCACTGTTGGTATGGTGTTTTGGGGGGGTATGCCGTGCTTTTTTGGCCTCCAAATATGGTGTGTGATATAACATATAGCGAAAATACTGGGGAATATAGGTGCAAATAGGGTCTTATTGGATGAGCAGAAAAAAGAAATTACATATTCCTGCTATATTTGTATGACACACAACAATTGATAGGGAAAGGAGATGTAGCTTTTGCAGATCCACTTGTGTACACTTTTTCCAGGCAATAGAAGAAGGGAAAAAAATGTGTTTTTTCTGCACTGCTGTTGAATACTTAAGGATGAAAGAATTCAGGAAACATCAATAAATCAATAGGGGTTTATTCTATGTTTTTTCAAGCTATCCAGCTTCTTTCCCAGGATTCTGAGGAAAAGGCTGGATAGCTTGGAAAAACATAGAATAAATCACAATTGATCCATTGATGTTTCCTGGATTCTTTTATCATGAATTCTTAAATAGCACCACAGAAAAAATGTTTGTTTGTTTTTATTGTGTGTATAATAAGTTTCATGTCGGCCTCATCTTACCAGACTAAATTGTTTCAGTATTCCACAGACTTGTCTAAGTGTTGTTGAGAAACTTTTAAATGCGCTTGAACACACTTTTTGTTCATCAATGGAGTCTTGCGTGGTGAGCGCTTGAGGTGGTGTTTGGATTCCTACCCCGGAAGACTCAAGCGAAACACTGTGTAGAGTGATAAATAATTAGAGTAGGGCTGATAAGTAGGGAATGCATGTGTACTATGTAGGAATTTTATGTAGGCTGTTTGCAACATTAAACCAACATTCCTTTTCAGGGCTACCCAAATAAATTTTGCTTTATACTAATACTGCTTTGTACACCTGAACGTCTAGTGGGACAATGCTCAGTTAGTGGGCTACATACACGCCATTAGAGGTTAACCAGGTACCTTGGAGGTTAAGGGGCAAGAATGTTAGTGTTTCGTCCTACTCCTATGCTCTAAGAAACACCAAAAAGGAGCCAAGACAAATGATATGTGCACACACAGAATGTGGTGAGCCTTCCTCATAAAGATGGCTGCAGCCGAGGTGCAAGATGCTGATGTCACAGCCACTCAACCTCCACACTAGGGGGGAGGGGCGGCTGCTTAGCATAAGACATGCACACTAATAAGGCTTGCACTGGGAGCCCATCATATAATGAGTGAAATGCACAGTGTCTGAACTGTGACCTATAAATGACGCCAGAAAGCCTATGCTCTAAAGGTACCGTCACACTAAGCAACTTACCAGCGATCCCAACAACGATAGGGATCGCTGGTAAGTTGCTAGGAGGTTGCTGGTGAGATGTCACACTGCCACGCTCCAGCGATCCCACCAGCAACCTGACCTGGCAGGGATCGCTGGAGCGTGGCTACACGAGTTGCTGGTGAGCTCACCAGCAACCAGTGACCAGTCCCCAGCGCCGCGTGGAAGATGCTGCGCTTGGTAACTAAGGTAAATATCGGTAACCAACCCGATATTTACCTTGGTTACCACCGCACGGAGCTACACGTGCAGAGAGAAGGGAGCAGCGCACACTGAGCGCTGGCTCCTTGCTCTCCTAGCTACAGCACACATCGGGTTAATTACCCGATGTATGCTGCAGCTAAATGTGCACAGAGCAGGGAGCAGCGCACACAGCGCTGGCTCCCTGCTCTCCTACTTACAGCACACATGGGGTTAATTACCTGATGTGTGCTGCAGCTAAATGTGCACAGAGCAGGGAGCAGCGCACAATGCTTAGCGCTGGCTCCCTGCTCTCCTACTTACAGCACACATCAGGTTAATTAACCCGATGTGTCCTGCAGCTAGCTACATGTGCACAGAGCAGGAGCCGGCAGCACAGGCAGTGAGAGCGGCGGAGGCTGGTATCGAAGGTAAATATCGGGTAACCAAGGACAGGGCTTCTTGGTTACCCGATGTTTACATTGGTTACCAGCCTCTGCAGAAGCCGGCTCCTGCTGCCTGCACATTTAGTTGTTGCTGTCTCGCTGTCACACACAGCGATCTGTGCTTCACAGTGGGACAGCAACAACTAAAAAATGGCCCAGGACATTCAGCAACAACCAACGACCTCACAGCAGGGGCCAGGTTGTTGCTGGATGTCACACACAGCAACATCGCTAGCAACGTCACAAAAGTTGTTCGTTAGCAGCGATGTTGCTAGCGATGTTGCTTAGTGTTACGGCGCCTTAAGGCCATTCCATTTGAGGATCAGTCTTTAGTTACAACAATGTTTATACCCTGTATCTCCGGCCACTCTTGAGATTCATGCTATCTTGCCTTTTATCTCCTTTGCTCCATTGCCACAAACCAAATATGCGACCTTCATGACTGACTGACTGTAGCTCTGTCATGTTTGCTTACTAGACCTTCACTGCCTTTTTCTATAATGAACCAGCCTTTCCCTGTCAGCTGACCCCTCCTAGGTTGGGCAAGTCCCAACACAACTTTTTCTGTCCCTATTGCTGGACAGATCTTTCTTACAAAAGATTCTAACATAAAGTAAATTAAATACTGTACAGTTCACATTCATTAGATCATCACATCCTACATTTTTCCTTACACAGGAACATCATATTACATTACAATACATATACCTCAATATTTACAAAAGATGCAAGACATTATTCACATTAAAAGACAGGACTGCAATTCATGTCTTTAGGGATAAGAATGTGACCACCATTGTCCACCACTCTTACAGAAGCATTTTTTACTGCACAGTCGATCACACTGCCCTTTACGATACCTTATTTTTATGTTTCTTTGTTTCATGTCTGTCTGGTGTCTTGATTTTTGGGACATATGCAAATCAAAAAGGTCCATGGAGCCTCTGTTGGGAGTCTCGACACGGAAAATAGCCAGATATCCCTCCGGGAAGGAGCTAGCCAAGGTGGGGCTCTTTTTAGAAGACCACCATAACTACCATATCAAGTGGCCCTTTTAGTCAATATCCAGCTCTTGACGATTTTAAAGATAGGACAAGGGAAATACCAAGGCCAGGTATCCATCCACAGACAGCTGTTTCAGGGTATTGCCCTTCATTAGTGTGTAATTTTTGCGATAACAGACTATGCGTTGGGTATTTGTTGTTTTGAGATCATCCTTGTCTATTAAAGGTTATTTGTAATAGTAAAGTCTCTTCACTCTAGTTACCCTTTAAAAAAAGGTTTAATATACATTTTCTTATAGTTTAAAAATTATAACCATATTTAAAAGTAGTCCAGAAAAACATCTGCCTTATGGAAAAGAACTACAAATGTAGCCTATTGTAACATTTTATTGTATTTTATGGGGTATTGATAGATTACTTTTGTAGCAATAGTTTTTCTTGTAATGATAAAATACATTTTATTCTAGTGTCTAAATGCAATTAATTCTGTTTGAAAGATACAGGATAAAAATGCTATTTGCTCAAAGGCACAGTTAAAAATGGGGTCGAAATGTACTATAAGACATTAATTTCACAAAGGAGTACAAGAACTTTGCTAGATTACATGCTCTGCTCATGAATAAATTAATAAATGTTATGTTGCCTGGAGGTAATTTGTTTATAGGAGTTTTTCTTAAGTAAAGCATATCATTTTCTTGGCTTTGCTGAGCACGCTGGGAATTCCACATGAATACTGTATAATACTTCTAAAAATTAGCATCTCAGAAGCAAATTAACAGATGGTAATGAATGTAAAAATCACATACCTACTGTAAAACAAAAAAGTTAATTTTTGAATATGCAAAATATTCCACACCATATATTTTGGTCACCAAAGCTTAGACATGTTTTCTTCTTCTATATTTTAACAGTGAATGACGACCTTCTTATAATGGTTCCACATTTGCAACAATAATAGTAAAAGAGAACTGGTCACCCCAAAATACATAATACATGTTACAAATATATTTCTACAAACTTCACCGACTGTCATGGTGGCATTGGCTTCTGTTTAGACTACAGATTCAGGCACTCCGCCTGATAAATTCTCTAGTGTCTGTGATCTATGCAGGCAGACTCAGGCGTCAACTTGCCGAATGCTAATTCAAAGGCAGGCTAGCAGGAGTTAACCTCTGCTAGTCTCCTAATTAGGCTCCTTTGATCACCTGCTTCGGGGGGAGCCAATTACATCTGCTCCCCTACTATACATGCTGGCTGTATCCTTGAACCTATGCCAACCATAGTATATTTTAGTTGGTCTGGGGAGGTGTTATGATCCAGACTATCTGGTGTGATATCTGTTGCTGTGTGCTGTTCTGGAGTTAACTCTTGTTGCCTTTTGTTGCTACCCCTCTGCTCTTGTTTTTCTCCTGAGTCTCTCTTTGTCTATTCCTGTATGTGTGAAGTGTGTCAAAGGTTTGGTTTTCCCTTGTCTGTCCTTATCTGTTTACCATCTCTCTTCTTTCCCATCCCTCCCTGAGGGGATGAGGGTAATAGAGCAATAATTTTCATTCATATAGAAAGGCATGAGATTCAAGCGTCTCCAGCATTAGAAGTATTCCAGAGGTGCCAGATAGCCTAGGGTCCCCTAGCATAAGTATCAGCATATGAGCCCCTTTTCCCACGCTATCCCGAAGTAACTGTGACGCCCCTGCTGTAACCAGGTGTCACAAAAATAAGGTAACAATAAGGTAACAGATTGGGTCCTACATGACTGTGCCAGTCACTACAGACACACTAGCAAACCAGGACATTTACACTCGCTGTACCTGGCTGGGAGACTCACTTAGCCAGATGACAGGGCTGGGCACTGTTAGATGAAAGGCAGCCACTTGGGGAGGAAGAGACCAGACCTGGGGGAGGAGAGAGTGACCTGGGAAGTGCGGGTAGAGAGCGTGAGGAGTTAGTTACTTAGTAGAAGGAAGTGAAAGAGGAAGGAGTTGTGAGTTGAGGAGAGGAGTAAAAGGAAACTTGTCAAGACAGACCACAGACTCTTGAGACACATGGAAAGTAGCAAAGAATCCGCAAAGACCTAAGTAGAAAGAACAGCCACTCAGAGGAGAAAAGTAGCTGGAGAGCGAGAGAGCAAGCTCCAAGGACAGAGGGATCCTGTGGACATCAAGGGCTCACAGTACTTTGCACGCACGGGTTGCAGATCCCAGAATAGACCAGGACTTCAAGCCATCTGTTAACTCTGCCAGGCGGGTGGGTTTCAAGGACTCATCTGCCACCACTAATGTCTGAGGCATCAGCAGCAAAGAGGGGACCGGGAGAAATTCTTTTAAAGAGTCCAAGCTGCCTGCGGCAGGAGCCAGAAACCAGGAGGTCCTCCAAGTGCTCCACGCGAGGGAGGACCCACATACACCAGAGTGCAAAGGTGGAGACTGGCAACAGGTTGGCTGGCACAGCTATCAGGGACACGGGCACACCTGGAATCCAGTACGTCCCCAGAGCGTGAAGCCAGTAAGTAAAGACAATCAAACTGCACTCTCTGTCTAGACTGCTTAATTGCACTGTGCCTCCATGTTAACCCTTTACCTACCCCTGGGGAAAAGCCCTACTCGCGGAGGGCTCCACCACCCATGCTGCCCCCATCCATCATCCCCAGTGGGAACCCGCAGCAGTGGCCCTACCATCCCTGGCCGCAAACCGCGAATGGCGTAGTCGGACTTAATTTTTCTTTTTCATTTAAAACTGTTTGACGGGCTGAGCGCCTGAATAATTGGCTTCCCCATTTGGTGCATAAAGATCAGGTGGGATTTGTCAGATATCAGCAAGCGGGAGATAATACTCGCAGGAGTCTGAGTCTGGTGGATGTGGTGAACAGGGAATGACAGGAGGCCCTCATTTTGGGATTAGACACGGAGAAGGCGTTCTACAGGTTGGATTGGTCCTTTATATTTGCTGTATTGGGTCATTTTGGCCTGTCGGGGCCTTTTATTCTGGCACTGCAGGGATTGTACTCTTCCCCTTCGGCGGCAATACTTCTCCCACATGCCCACTAGGGTTCCTTGCCCATTAGAAATGGCACGCAGCAGGTATATCCATTATCCCTGCTATTGTATGTACTTCGTATCGAACTGCTGGCTGATCAAATTCGACTGAACCCTGACATTATGGGTGTGTGTGTTAGGGCTACATCCTTCAAAGTGGCTCTGTTTGCAGATGATGTTTCATTGTCCTTGTCCAACTGTATAGTCTCTCTTCCAAACTTACATGAAGTATTAGCAAAATATGCTGAATTCTTAGGGTATAAATTAAACTCTGATAAAACTGAAGCGTTGCCCATTAATATACTAGAACCTAAACTACAGCAGCTCAAATTAAATTTTAAAAATACTTGCCTCGCGGATTCTTTGCAATACTTAGGAGTTAAGATCACCCCTAATTATAAGACAGTATACCAGGCAAATTTTCCTCCCCTGATACGTGAAATCGAAAATCAGCTCAAGAAATGGTCCACATTGCAGATTTCTTTCCTCTGCAAAATTGCCACGGTCAAAATGACCATCCTTCCTAGATTCCTTTACCTTTTTGAAACACTCCCAGTACGGGTACCTATGGGGGTCCTGAAAAAAGTGCAGTCAACCCTCATGCAATTTATTTGGCATTCAGGAAGGCACCGTATTCCCAATTCGGTCTTTTGTGCAGCTCGGACGAGGGGGGCTTGTCATGTCCGAACCTCACTCTCTATTATTTCACCTCACAGCTACGCTGTCCTGCTTCGTGGACAAATCTGCCAGCTTACAACAAATGGACGGAGATTGAGAAGCTTTGGCTGGCACCCTTTCATCCGAGCCTCCTAATTTGGGGTCGTCCATATGACATACCCTCTAAAGATCTTTTGGGACCCATGGCACTTACAAGGGATATTTGGCGGCAGTGTATATTGAAGTTACAATTAGCGACTCATGCTTCTCTTTTGACCCCCTTCCTGTTTACCCCACATATCACTGAGTGCATGAGCCTAGGGGTGATAGCCCAATGGGCAAAAAACGGACATTTTTGTTTTCGGGATTTGTAAACCCAGTCACGCTAAAATTGAAATCATTTACTGAACTACGCTCTCAGCATGGGTTGGCCTTCCACTTATATTTCTCTTATCAACAGATAGTTCACTATTTCTCAGACACTATGAGAAGGAAGGTGCCAATTTGCCCCCCAGTATTTGAGACTCTCTGTTCCAGACGGGACTCTACTAGGGGTCTGATTTCTGCCATTTACATCACACTGAATAGTCGGAACTTGCCAGGATCATTTCCACATTCTTATATGAAGAGATGGGAGAGTTGAATAGGTCGTACTTTACCGGAATCAGTATGGTCCATGGTGTGGTCTAGAGTGTCTCGGTCTTCTGTGAGCACTCTCTACAAGGAGAACCAAGTTAAAGTTCTTATGACGTGGTATCATACCCTGGATCTTTTACATAGATTTAATCGTGCCTTCCCAGATAGGTGTTGGAGGTGTGACGGGTGAGGGGCGTCTCTATATCACATTTTTGGATGTGCCCGGGGATGTGGGTTTCTGGGAGGAGGTGAAGTCCTTAACATGAGAGGTAATTAATAGAGAGATAAGCAGAGACCCTAGGAAGCCTTAAGGCCACGTCACACTAAGCAACATCGCTAGCAACATCGCTGCTAACGAACAACTTTTGTGACGTAACAGCGATGTTGCTAGTGATGTTGCTTAGTGTGACATCCAGCAACAACCTGGCCCCAGCTGTGAGGTCGTTGGTTGTTGCTGAATGTCCTGGGCCATTTTTTAGTTGTTGCTCTCCCGCTGTGAAGCACACATTGCTGTATGTGACAGCGACAGAGCAACAACTAAATGTGCAGGCAGCAGGAGCCGGCTTCTGCGGACGCTGGTAACCACCGTAAACATCGGGAAACCAAGAAGCGCTTTCCTTGGTTACCCGATATTTACCTTCGTTACCAGCGTCCCCGCTCTCACGCTGCCAGTGCCGGCTCCCTGCTCTCTGCACACGTAGCCACAGTACACATCGGGTTAATTACCCAATGTGTAGTCTGGCTATGTGTGCAAAGAACAGGGAGCCGGCACTGGCAGTGTGAGAGCGGGACGCTGGTAACGAAGGTAAATATCGGGTAACCAAGGAAAGGGCTTCTTGGTTACCCGATGTTTACGGTGGTTACCAGCGTCCGCAGAAGCCGGCTGCTGCTGCCTGCACACGCAGCAGAGTACACATCGGGTAATTAACCCGATGTGTACTGTGGCTAGGTGTGCAGGGAAGCCAGCGCTAAGCGGTGTGCGCTGGTAACCAAGGTAAATATCGGGTTTGTTACCCGATATTTACCCTAGTTACCAAGCGCAGCATGCTTCCACGTGGCGCTGCTGGCTGGGGGCTGGTCACTGGTTGCTGGTGAGCTCACCACCAACTCGTGTAGCGCCGCTCCAGCGATCCCTGCCAGGTCAGGTTGCTGGTGGGATCGCTGGAGTGTCGCTAGTATGACATCTCACCAGCGACCTCCTAGCAACTTACCAGCAATCCCTATCAGGTTGGATCGTTGTTGGGATCGCTGGTAAGTTGTTTGGTGTGACTGGGCCTTTAGTTCACGAGTTCAAGTCCTGGCCGCCCTGGTAAAGAATTTAAATTATAATTATTATTTATTTATAATTATAATTTAATTTAATTATGCACTGAAGGGAGGAGCCAGACATGAGCTGTGAGCCGCGGGACACACCTCTAAAATCGAAGAAGTTCACGGAATGAGGCTCCATTGCTCTCTCCTCTATCTCTTCTCTCTCTTCTCTCTCTCTTCTCTCTCTCTCTTCTCACTCTCTCTTCTCTCTCATTCATATCTCTCTCTCTGTCTCTCTCTTTTTCTTTCTCTCTCTTTTTCTCTCCTTTTCTCTCTCTCTTGTTCTCTTTTTCTC
The DNA here is from genome assembly GCF_048569485.1 of Anomaloglossus baeobatrachus. Taxonomy (NCBI): domain Eukaryota; kingdom Metazoa; phylum Chordata; class Amphibia; order Anura; family Aromobatidae; genus Anomaloglossus; species Anomaloglossus baeobatrachus. The sequence continues at coordinate 150,497,119 of NC_134362.1, forward strand.
TCTTTCTCTCTCTCTCTTTTTCTCTCTTTTTCTCTCTTTCTCTCGCTTTCTCTCTCGTTTTCTCTCTATTTCTCTCTCTCTTTCTCTCTTTTTGTCTCTTTTTCTCTGTCTCTCTTTTTCTCTTTCTCTCTCTTTTTCTCTTTTTCTCTCTCTTGTTTCTCTCTCTCTTCTCTCTCTTTTCTCTGTCTTCTCTCTCTTCTCTTTCTCCTCTCTCTATTTTCTCTCTCTCTTCACTCTCTCTCCTCTCTCTCTCTTCTCTCCTCTTCTCTCCTCTTCTCTCTCTCTTCTCTCTCCTCGCTCTCTCTCTCTTCTCTCTCTCTTGTCTCTCTCTTCTCTCCTTTTCTCTCTCTCTTCTCTCTCCTCTTTCTCATCTCTCTCCTCTCTCTTCTCTCTCTCTTCTCTTCTCTCCTCTTATCTTTCTCTTCTCTCTCCCTTTTCTCTCTCTCTTCTCTCCCTTTTCTCTCTCTTTTCTCTCTTTTCTCTCTCTCCTCTCTCTTCTATCTCTTCTCTCCTCTTCTCTCCTCTTCTCTCTCTTCTCTCACCTCTCCCTCTCCTCTCTCTCCCTCTCTTCTCTCTCTCCTCTTTCTCTTCTCTCCTCTCTCTCTCTCATCTCTCATCGCTCTCTTCTCTCTCTCTCCCCTCTCTTCTCTCTCTTCTCTCCTCTTTTCTCCTCTTCTCTGTCTCTTCTCTCTTCTCTCTCTCTCTCTTCTCCCTCTCTCCTCTCTCTTTTCTCTCCTCTTCTCCCTCCCTTCTTTCTATGTCTCTTCTCTTTCTTCTCTCCTCTTCGCTCTCTCTTCTCTCCTCTTCTCTCTCTCTTTTCTCTTCTCCCTCTCTTCTCTCTCTCTTCTCTCTCCTCTTCTCTCTCTCTTCTCTCTTATCTCTCCCTTATCCCTCTCTCTCCTCTCTCTCTTCCCTCCTCTTCTCCCTCTCTTCTTTCTATCTCTCTCTTCTCTCTCTTCTCTCCTCTTCTCTCCTCTTCTCTCTCTCTTCTCTCCTCTTCTCTCTCTTCTCTCTCCTCTCTCTCTCTTCTCTCTCTCTATCTCTCTCTCCTTCTCTCTCTTCTCTTTTCTCTCTCTTTTCTCTCTCCTTCTCTCTTTTCTCTCTCTTTTCTCTCTCTCAGACCTGGCGATGATCAGCTGATGCGGTCACCTGACGGAATCAGCTGACACTAAAAGTCGAGCGGTGAGGCTGGCTTTTTACCGCCCGGCCGCCTTAACTACCAGCCGCTGCTGTCGGACAGGAGTCTGTACAGAAGTGTGTAGTTTTTTTTTTTTTATTGCACTGATGCATCAGCTAATTGTATAATAGCCATTTATACAATCAGCTGGTGTGTCATGTGTTTCAGGCCCTTGAACCTGACACATCATCTGATCGCTTTGCCTTCAGCAAACCAATCAAATGATATTGGATCCAGATTGGATGGCGCGGGATCCTTGACCCAAGATTACTGCAGAGGGGGGTTCTTTATTTCAATAAAGATGGAGTTACTAATTGTGTTGTGTTTTATTTCTAATTAAAATATTTTTCTGTGTGTTGTGTTTTTTTTATCTGTACTAGAAATTCATGGTAGCCATGTCTAATAATGGCGTAACACCATGAATTTCGGGCTTAGGTCCAGTTGATAATATACAGCTAGCCCTAACCCCATTATTACCCAGCAAGCCACCCGTCACCAGGGCAGCTGGAGAGTTGGATACAGCGCCAGAAGATGGCGGTTCTATGAAAGTGCCGTTTTCTGGGGTGGCTGCAGACTGCAATTCGCAGCAGGGTTGCCAAGAAAGCTTGGGCACCCTGCACTGGGGATTCCAATACCCAGCTGCTTAGTTGAACCTGGCTGTACACAAAAATTGGGCGAAGCCCACGTCATTTTTTTTTTAATTATTTCATGAAATTCATGAAATAATTTAAAAAAAAAAAGGGCTTCCCTATATTTTTGTTTCCCAGTTGGGTGCAAATAGGTAAATGGGGGTTGGGGCAGCCCGTAGCTGCCTGCTGTACCTGGCTAGCATACAAAAATATGGCGAAGCCCACGAAATTTTTTTGGGGGCAAAAAACTTCTGCATACAGTCCTGGATGGTGTATGCTGAGCCTTGTAATTCTGCAGCTTCTGTCTGTATGGAGGAGAGCAGACAGCAACTGCAGAACTACAAGGCTCAGCATGCTCAATTCACTAGTGTATGCAGGAGAGCAGACAGCAGCTGCAGAACTACAAGGCGCAGCATGCTCCATTCACTAGTGTATGCAGGCGAGCAGACAGCAACTGCAGAACTACAAGGCTCAGCATACTCCATCCAGGACTGTATGCAGGAGTTTATTGACCTCCAAAAAAATGACTTGGGCTTCGCCATATTTTTGTATGCTAGCCAGGTACAGCAGGCAGGTACTGCTGCCCCTAGCCCCCAGCTGCCTATTTGTACCCAGGTGGGAACTAAAAAAATATAGGGATGCCCTTTTTCTTAATTATTTCATTTTCGTGTCCAGCCAGGTACAAGTAGGCAGCTGGGGATTGGAATCCACAGCACAGGTTGGCCTGAGCTTTCTCGGCCCCTCTGCTGCCAACTGCAGTCCGCAGCCTCCCTAGAAAATGGCGCTTTAATAGAAGCGCCATCATCTGGCGCTGTATCTAACTCTTCCAGCAACCCTGAGGCCAGGTGGCTTGCTGGGTAATAATGGGTTAATACCTGTTACATCTCGTGGCTCTCCTCTTGCAAGGAATGAGGTGGTCCCCCATTCCTTGTCTGCCGCGAGCCCTCTTGCTCAGCAGCGCCAAAGGCCTGGGAGACTGCAGGAGTTTCCTCCTCCTAGATGCAGCAGAAGGGTGACACCTAGTGGTTTAGTCCTTGTAAGGAATGGAGCGGTCTCCCATCCCTTGCCTGCCACAAGCTCTCCTGCTCAGCATCACGGAGGCTCTGGGAGGTTGCGCAGTGTGCAAAGAATAGATGTTCAGGGAAGCAGCAAGACTTCCCATGTCTCTGCACATTGTGAAACTGGGGATCCCGCCTTTATGACCCAGAGGCAGGAAGATCAGCATGTGCTCCACGTGACGTCTTCTGATTCGCTCACTGGTATCACACGGCCAGATAACGAGGCTGGTGATGTGCTGAATCCTGACTGGCCGGGCCAGGACGTCACAGATCATGATTGGGTCACATCCGTCTCGCGCCCGCCCTTGGCTGGAGCTACATCTCCATAAAAACCCCTCCTGCCATCATGGCGGTGCGCGACCGTCCTTCTATGTTTGGATGTCTGGCAGCGTGCTGCCACGCCACTGTACAGACATTGTATTTTGCAGGTCTCGCCCCTGCCTTGCTGCTCCGGCAGTATTCCGTTTAACAGGCTGTGTTCCTGTCCCAGGTGAGCTCCTTGAATCTCTGTCGGACTCACCTGGTTTCTGAAGCACACGTGCGTGGGCACCTCTGTGCTACCCTCGTGCCATATTCCTGTGACTCCCGCTGGCACACGTGCGTAGGCACCTCTGTGCGTCCCCGTGCAACAGGTACACCGAGTTGTGAGCCCCGTGCCATACAACCCTCACGGGTTAGGGCGGACAGGTGTACGCAGATCGTCTGTGACATTCCAGACGATCGCTAGCAGCAACCCGCTCACTCTTCTCCCACCATAGCAGCGGTCCCTTACACCGCACAGTGGACCTTGACCGGCGGAAGCTGTCCATATACCATCTTGGCACGCTTCCCCGGGTCCCCCTCGTAACATTACGGTCGCGCCAAAGGTCTGGCTATGGCAGAAGAGCAGCAGCAGTTGCTGCGTTATGTGCAGCAGTTGGAGTCACGATTGGCAGCTGTGGAGCGGTCTTCCCCCGATAAGGCTGCTCTAGCGACAATTGCCACCCAAGCGGCTACTCAGGCTGTGGAATTGAGCGGAAAGTCGCCTCGCCTTGCGCTCCCAGAGCGCTTCAACGGGGACAGCTCCGAGTGCCGTGGTTTCATAAACCAGGTTACCACCTACTTGGAGATGTCCGCCACTCTTTATGCTACTGAGAAGGCGAAAGTAGCATTCGTCCAGTCCCTGCTCACAGGGAGAGCGCTAAAATGGTCCACGCCGTTGTGGGAGCGCGGAGATCAGGTGGTGAATCACCTTCCAGTTTATCTTGAGGCCATGAGAAAGGTGTTCCTCGGGCCTCAAGTCACCCACGACTCCGCGCTGCGACTCCTACGCCTTCGGCAAAAGTCCACTTCAGTCGGGGACTTTGCGGTGCAGTTCAGGACACTCGCCGCAGAGCTGGACTGGCCAGATAAAGTCCTTGTCCCTGTGTTCTGGGAGGGTCTGGCAGGGTTCGTCAAAGACGCACTGGCCACGCGTGATGTGCCGACCACCTTAGAGGCCTTGATACGGCTTGCTTCTCGCATAGACATCCGCCACGCGGAGCGGAGGCTCGAGGTCTCTTCAGCACCCACGTCTACCTGGCCTACAGAGCCTCTGACTCTCCTTCCCCACCAGACCAGTCTCCCATCCAGTTCTGTTGATGACTCTGTGGAGCCCATGGAAGTCTCCAAGGTGGTCTCCTCTACCACAGGCTCTCGGCCGCCGGTCGTTTGCTTTGCCTGTGGGCAGAGGGGACATGTAGCTACCCGATGTTCAAAACCATCGGAAAAGAGACAAAGTCTGGTTTCCATCAGAAGAGAAACCCTAGACGCTGCCTCTCCTTCTAAATTAACCCTCAGCGCCCAGTTGCAGTTCGGCACCACTGTCTTCCCTGCCCTGGCTTGCTTAGACACTGGCGCTGACGGCAATTTCATTTCAGCCTCCCTGGCAACTAGGTACTCTGTTCCCCTGGTCCTGTTGCCTAAACCAATCAGTGTCCAGGTAGTCAACGGGTCCCTACTTGCCAAACCCATTACCCAGATCACCGTCCCTCTCAGGATGGATGTACCACCAGGCCACCATGAGCAGGTGTCCTTTCTGGTGCTTCCAGAAGGGACGGATGAGATCCTACTAGGACTCCCCTGGTTGAAACGGCATGCTCCGATACTCAACTGGACAACAGGGGAGATCTCGTCCTGGGCAGGGTCATGTAAAGAACACCTCGGGACCACCGGGTCACCCACTCCCCTAGACCTGGTGCCACCTGGCCAGACCCTCGTTCCCCCTAGGTTACGGAACGATGTACTTTCCTGGGACCATACCTCCAAGGTCGTGGGCCTCTTCAGGTCCAAAAGGACCAGAGTTCTAGAGGCCAGGCATGATTGGTGGCCGACGGCCGACTCCTCGTCCGACAACCCTGAAGTAGCGAGGTTGGTTAAAACAAAAATCGTTCAGGGCAAGAGGTACTTCCTCGTGGAGTGGGTCGGTCGTGGACCGAAGCATAGGACCTGGGAATTGGAGGATCATGTCCACGCTCCGGGTTTGGTAGCAGCCTTTGAGCACAGGCGGCGGGGGGGCCCTAGACGGGGGGGTAATGTTACATCTCGTGGCTCTCCTCTTGCAAGGAATGAGGTGGTCCCCCATTCCTTGTCTGCCGCGAGCTCTCTTGCTCAGCAGCGCCAAAGGCCTGGGAGACTGCAGGAGTTTCCTCCTCCTAGATGCAGCAGAAGGGTGACACCTAGTGGTTTACTCCTTGTAAGGAATGGAGCGGTCTCCCATCCCTTGCCTGCCACAAGCTCTCCTGCTCAGCATCACGGAGGCTCTGGGAGGTTGCGCAGTGTGCAAAGAATAGATGTTCAGGGAAGCAGCAAGACTTCCCATGTCTCTGCACATTGTGAAACTGGGGATCCCGCCTTTATGACCCAGAGGCAGGAAGATCAGCATGTGCTCCACGTGACGTCTTCTGATTCGCTCACTGGTATCACACGGCCAGATAACGAGGCTGGTGATGTGCTGAATCCTGACTGGCCGGGCCAGGACGTCACAGATCATGATTGGGTCACATCCGTCTCGCGCCCGCCCTTGGCTGGAGCTACATCTCCATAAAAACCCCTCCTGCCATCATGGCGGCGCGCGACCGTCCTTCTATGTTTGGATGTCTGGCAGCGTGCTGCCACGCCACTGTACAGACATTGTATTTTGCAGGTCTCGCCCCTGCCTTGCTGCTCCGGCAGTATTCCGTTTAACAGGCTGTGTTCCTGTCCCAGGTGAGCTCCTTGAATCTCTGTCGGACTCACCTGGTTTCTGAAGCACACGTGCGTGGGCACCTCTGTGCTACCCTCGTGCCATATTCCTGTGACTCCCGCTGGCACACGTGCGTAGGCACCTCTGTGCGTCCCCGTGCAACAGGTACACCGAGTTGTGAGCCCCGTGCCATACAACCCTCACGGGTTAGGGCGGACAGGTGTACGCAGATCATCTGTGACATTCCAGACGATCGCTAGCAGCAACCCGCTCACTCTTCTCCCACCATAGCAGCGGTCCCTTACACCGCACAGTGGACCTTGACCGGCGGAAGCTGTCCATATACCATCTTGGCACGCTTCCCCGGGTCCCCCTCGTAACAAATACCAGCTTTGTTTTACTAGCTAGTATAAAGCCAGAGATTCTTAATGTCAGGCAAATATGACCCGGCCATTAAGAATCTCCAATAAAAGGTTAAAAAAAAAGACACCACACAGAGAAAAAATACTTTAACAGAAATAAATACACAGACACACTTAGAGACTCCATGTTTATTGCTCCCTCTCAGCGCTCCACGATCCTGGTCTTCTGTCTTCTTTCTCCTTCAACCCATGCAACTCTGCTAAATCAGACAGCACTGCATGGGAGGAAGATGCTGCTGCTCCCGTGCAGTCTAATCACTCAGTGAGTGAGAAGAGGCTGCGGGTTGTAAGCGGAGACGTCACCGCTGCGACCGTTGCTAAAGTAATCTGACAGGCAGTTACTATAGCAACAGTGCTCCGATCACGTGATTCCCGGTGCCGCAATTCAACGGCTGTGGCAGCCAGTCCTTGCATGTGGGCTGACTCTTTAAAGAGCACCCACATGCAGAAACGGGGAAGCCGACCATGTGCCAGAGCATCTCTCCGGTACACGGAGATGCTGGAACGAGCACCGCCTACCGGAGAGATGCACTGACAGGACCTAGCATGACGTCCAGCCATGTCACCAGTCTGTAGCCAATGAGATAATACACATGTGACTGGTCACATGCTATTTTGATGTCACAGAAGGTCCTATCATTAGTGCTGGTTACAGGGAGGATGCAGCGATTATCGGAAGGAAAAGCAGCAGGAGACACAGTTCAGGACGCGTCGCGGGGACCTGTAAGTGTAATGGCAATGTTAATTAACTGTATGTGTACATGTATAATGTGTTTTTTTTGTGTTTGTGGTTGCCTGCCATTGTTTTCAATGGGGTTCGAAGGGGTTCGTAGAACGTTCGACGAACGGAGCCTCCATTCGATGAACCAAACTGAACTCGAACTCTAGGGGAGTGTTTCATCTCTATTCGTGATGCCACCCTTGGTGCGTGGTAAGTTAGGGTACCACCCCTGCTGTTGGGGATGCCCGGTGGCGGTAGTATGTCAGCAAGGATGTTTAACCCCTCCATGGGTAGGGTTTTTTTGCTCCTGGAGCCTGCTTGTTGTGAGGTAAGGGTGCTGTTAGGTTTTCTCAGTGTACTCACTCAGTCCAGATATAATCACACCGACAGCTTGTAAACCAGAGTTCTGAGCACCGCTGCAGCAGGGAGGGAGCACGCTTGAGTCATGTCCTTGGTGTTGCATTTAGTCTGTTACCCTTTTCCTTGGCACCAGTGTTTTCCTCTTTGGACCCTCAAGTCTGAAACTGTTTGGGTCCCGCTCACCCGTGTGGCTAACGGAGTGAGCTTGCTCTCAGAGTTCACGCGTAGGATTTCTTTGGACTGTATTGGGAAAGTCCTATCCCATCGGTGCGCTAGTACCCCGATTTTGGAGCGGGTTGGGGATGACACTTGAAGTCTTCACCCCCGTCGGGTAAATTACCAGGACGCATAAAGCTACTTCCCAGCCTAGGGTCCACGTACCCCATTGTGCCTTGGCCCCTGCCTGGTGATAGCTCAAGGCAGCCAGCCGCCCTCCTCGGCAGTCTGTGCCCCCTGGCACTATCCCCTGCAACCGGGGTTCCAGCTCCTACCAGGCCCAGACCAAAGTCTGCTACCTAGTACTCAGGAGCCCTGCTCCACCTGTGACCTCTCTTCCCAAGAGTCACTTCCTTCCTCTGCCACTTCACTTCTCCTCTCACTTTTTCACTCTTCCTACCAACCCCCCATGTGGGTGGCCCTATTACCTTCAGGCTGCCCAATGGTGTGTCTGGTGGGTACAGTGCAAAGTGTTCCTAGGGTTTTGATTGGCTTAGCTGTTGGCAACACCAAAGGACCAGGACCCGTAGCCAAGAAGGGTGGATACTGTGCTGAAGGGCAGATTGCACAATACCCTGTGATGACCTGATAGGCCAGGGCATCAAAGAAGCATTTTCTGCCATCCAGCCTACAACCTGGTAGCACTTTTCTGCCTTCAACAGTGGTGTCCCGCGCCTCCCTGCAAATTTAGATAGGAAGCTAGGTCTAGATGATGTATATCTTTTCTGTGCTCCTTCAGCAGGGCCAATTTGCACTGGCCCATGGCCTCTGCGTGCACAACCATCTGCAAAATGTCTACTTCCCCATCCCTTACCGCATACTTTGAGCATTTTCCATTATGTTCACAGGTAAGAGCGGTATTATTAGAGAATAGAATGTATTTAAATTAGCCCTGAAAAGGATTCAGAATGAAGCTTGTTAGGTATTTATTGGCATTGTGGGATATTACACCATTGTATCATGTCAGAAGTTTGAGGTTTTCTTTGGCAATTGATAAATTGGTGAATGAAGGAGTGTGGGAGATTCTTTATTCCCAATTGGATTATGTACGTACTTTGAGGATTTTTTAAAATTAATAAATTGGTAAATGAGGGAGTGTGGGGGAGCCTTTATTCAAATAAACTTTTTTTTTTTTTTCCTGTGTATGGGTTATTTAACTCTACTCTTTCTGGGTTAGTATTGGAGGTGCCTCATAGACTTCTGTCCATTGCAAATCCTTCGGCTTGATGCCAAATGTCAATTCACAGTTTACATCAACCCCCAATCTATGACCCCAATTGCCACTGCACCAGGGCAGTCAGAAAGAGGGCAAAGCGCTGAAATTAATGCATCTAATGGATGTGTCACTTTTGGAGCAGCTGCAGGCTGCAATTTTTAGGCTGGAAAGGGCCAAATAACCATAGGCCTTCCCAGCCTGATAATACCAGCCATCAGTTGTCAGCTTTGCTTTGGCCAATTATCAAAAATAGAGCAGAGCAGACAGCTGAGGGTTTTATCTCGCATTTGTCTGCTTTTCCTGCACTGTTTATTAAAAAGAGTGGGGACTCCTAGTCATTTTTTTTTTATTTACTCCATATCTAAATTTGCTTAAAGGGCAATTGCCTCCATTTTGCTTCTTTTTGCAGCCCTCTTGCCCTTACTAAGACCATTTTACAGCACACATGTTCGAGTTCCTAGTTACTTTGATAGGGTTCTGGGTTTGTGATAAAGTTCAAGTCAAGCAAAGATCCCAAACCAAACTTTTAACAAAAGTCTGGCTGAACATTGTGAACCCGAACTTCCACAGGTCCCTCATCCCTACACATTAGTGATCATCAAGCACAAAAGTGCTCAGGTGTGCTGTGATCAAATCGAGCAGGTCAGGCCTTCAGAAAGAAATTCAGTTCCAAGATTCTGCAGTGTGCAATGGTTGGGTTTTATGATAAGAGTTTCCAAACATGAAGTTTTGTTTCAATTAGATTTAATAATGTGTTGCAATTTTTAAATTTACCCATATTATACGCACCCAATCACTCACACACACAAACCCACATACACAATCACACACACTCAAACACACATACATAATCACACACACACACACACACACTCAAACACACATACACAATCACACACACACACACACACACACAAACACACATACACACATACACAAGCACTCTCCCATATACGCAAGCACACACATCATCAAACACACTCACATACACACTCCCTTAAACACAAATACTCTCAAATCTACACACTCTCACACACACCCTCACATACACACATATCCTCAAACTTATACACACCCTCACATACACACCTTCAAATACACACATACTGGAACTTACACACCCTCAAACAGATACACACCCTCACATACACACCTTCAAATACACACATACTGGAACTTACACACCCTCAAACAGATACACACCCTCACATACATACACACTCACACTCTCACGTACACTCACACACATTCACAAACACACACTCACATTCAAACACCCTTAAACACATACATGCTAGACCATTTGTTGATTTAAGTATATTTTCTATTTTGCCATTTAGATTCAGGGGCAGAATTATCAAAATCATCTTCACTAAAATATATACAGTGGGTACAGAAAGTATTCAGACCCCTTTAAATTTTTCACTCTTTGTTTCATTGCAGCCATTTGGAAAATTCAAAACAGTTCATTTTTTTCTCATTAATGTATACTCTGCACCCCATCTTGAAAGAAAAGAAACAGAAATATAGAATTTTTTGCAAATTTAAAAAAAAATAAAAACTTAAATATCACATGGTCATATGTATTCAGATCCTTTATTTAGTATTTAGAGGTTTATTTGGGTCTTTAGTTTCATATCCATGAATACCAGGTTTTGGATAAAGTCAGGTATCCCATCCCAGCATTCAAGAGTTGCGTGAAGAGATTCTTTTCTCCAAATAGATGCCAGCCTCTATAATGGCACTCATATTTATCTGACACTAAAAGAATCCATTATGGATATATGATATAAATTGTCTTAGATTAAAATTACAATTCTAAATTGTAATCCAGGAAAAAAAACAAAAAATATATTTGTCTTTCATGATCCTGTTATGTTGTTGTCTCATTTTGTCACCCAAGCTATAAATTTAAAATCTGGTTTTCTCAAAAATATAAGCTTTTCATCCTTGTGCTGTGACCTTTTCTCAATGTGATTTCCTAATTTATACTGATTCTAAAAATAAATATTCTTCAATTAATATATTATTAAATATAATGTATGAGTTCTTGCTTTATCTTTTCCCCTTCTGATAAGCTTGGAAGACAGAATGTAATTATAGAGACTTTGATATGCAACAACTTAATAAGTTGGTTATATGCAGAAAATATACAGACTTATATGGAAATGACCCTGTACTTTTGCATTAATTGTCTTTACTGGGGAAAATTATAAGGTTCAGTGCATGTTATTTCTTAGCTTCTCTCTTTTCTGAGAAACAGATATTGCCTCTCACCCTGTAAATGGTCATTTTAATTTTCTTACATTGTGTGTAATAAAAATTGACGTTAAAAGATGCCTGAGGCAGTGTAATGAGAAAATGAAATTAGTTTTTCAGTTGGCTGATCAAAAGCATTTTGCACATAATAAACAGATTATTTTACTATTTTGCTTGCAACATAATAAATGACCGAAAAGAGGGCAACAGGAATGTTTGTCCAAAAAAGCAATAAAAAGGAACATTAAGGGAAATTATAGTCTGAATGTACCCTTGATTTCAAATGAGATACCATCATGAGGAAAAGAACATGAATATAGAAATACATTTTAATAAGTGATAGATTTTATAAACATGGCACAGGAACTTAGAATTTAAAATATGACTACTTAAAGATTGTAAAATATGTTTTTTGGAGAAATCTCCATCTCTTTTCTCTTTTTATTTCTTTTTTTTTTCTCCGTACATATTGCATGCATATTACTTTGTATATATATTTTGTTAAAATAGCACCTTTTGAGTGGTAGGATAAATGGTGCCGAAAGTAAAGAACAATTTCTTCTGATTGATATATTGGAAACTGGAAAAATGGCCAATAATTTGGAAAGGACCAACTGACTTTGGTGGTTAATACCTAGCAAAAATTGTACAAGAAAGGACAACAATTGAACCAGTGACAAAGTCCATCTGCAAACAGGTATCAATGATCCACATGTGGAGCAAATGACTAGCCTGTGTGGTCCAATCCTAAAATTGATGCTGTGGGTGACTCTTTACTTGGGAAAGCTTAGACTCTTGCATTCAAGTTCTTGATTGTGATCTTGTTGAGTCCTCTATTGTAAAAACAGGGTTGAGAGTACCATCATTTTCCTTTACAAACAAGAACCCATCTCCTGCTGGATGAATAATCTATAATATTATAGTTATATAATATAATCTCTATAATAATCTTGCCAGATTCTGCTTAATGTAATAGGACATTGCTTGGGTCCCGGCCTGAGGCAGAGGATAGATTAGGCTTCGACGAGGTGAGGAACTTGTAAGTAGGTCTATACGGCATTCGTACAGCCTATGTGGAGGTAACATCTCAGTTTCTTTCTTATAGAAAATATCAGCATAAGATCAGTAAGCCGAAGGCAAACTTGGTAGGCTAGATGGTGTCACCGGCAGTTGGGCAGGATAAATAGGAATGAGACATCTCTTGTGACAGGATTAACCCCATTGAAGTACTTAACCTGACTTGTAGTCCAAGGCTTGTAAATCTGTAGCGAGGAGCAGTGAATAAAACAGGTCTGGTAGCACATAGAAGGCAATAGTCTCAAAATGCAGCATTCCTACATGAAGCACCACCTGCTCAGTAACAAAATGTATGGGCTAGGATAGGAATCTCCCATCAACAGATGACACCATCAGGGGACTCTGGATGCATTGGACAGGAATCTGTAATTGATCTACTATGGCCTGTTGTATGAAGGTTCCAGCAGACCCTGAAGCCAGATAACCCATTTCAATGAACCAGGTGCTACCACAGGAAACAGACACAGTCAGAGTTAGTGGATTTGAGGAATCACTCTCACCTAGGGTAGAATATCTTACAGACCCCAGGCTTGGAAGTTTCCTGACAATATAGGACAGAAGATAATCTGGTGTTCAGAACTTCCAAAGTAGGTCCAACGAAGTTCCTCACTTTGCCCTGCCAGCCTAACATGCTCAACCTCCCTGTGTTAAGGGAAAACAGTGGATGCTGAAGCCTGTGGAATCAGTGGTCTATGGAAAGAAGTAGCCAAGCATATTTATTTCTTCTAGTGGTCCTGAAACCTGTGTTTGACCCCAATAGCCAGGCAAACTAAGTGGTCTAGAAAGGTGGGGATGATACAACCTGCTAGTTCATCCTTATCCCTCTTGATAAGACGATCCCAGAAGGTCGCTACAATCTATTCATTATTACAACCGAGTTGCAAGGACAGGGTGTGAAAACAGACAGCATACTGACCGATAGTAAGACTACGCCAGCATAGTCTGATTAGAGAGTACTCTGCCAAGGTGACTAGGCCTGGTTCATCAATAACCTTGTGGAATGCTTCCAAGAATGCTTGCAGATTAGTCATTAAGAGATCCCCTCTCTCATATACAATTCCAGAAGTGTAGGTGGACTAGGGTAGTGGGTTTCATTGCCTGAGCCAACTATCACACTGCTGAGTGTGGACCCACTGCACCATGGCACCAGGCTTACCTTGGAATGGTGTGACTAAGCAACTTACCTGGTCTTCACTAATGCCATTGATGGTGTGGTTAGGCTAGTGCTGCAGGTAGCTCCAGTGTAGTTCCTGCTTCTGCAATAGAAACAGGGAGCATGCGCGCACACCCTAAGGGCCATACCAGGAGACCTGTGTGGTGTGCGCAGGTCCTGAGACACAGACAGAATAGCAAGGGGATTGCGGTGGTAAATCAGTTGGTGTCCTTGCTAGAAAGGAGAAGAGGAAGTATGCTAAGATGCCGGCATTAAGATATGTTACTGGTCATGGTCCCACTGGAAGACTCATGACCTAGAAAACAAACTCAGCTTTCTGACACTGCACCCTATATTGCGACACAAAATATTTTAGTAATCTTCAGATTTCTTGATGCCTTGCACACAGTCAAGTGTTGTGAATGTTAGTTATGTCTTGGCTGCTGGGAGGCTCCCTCTGGTGGCCAGGAAGGGTGTGGACAGAGACCAGGTGGGTTGTGCAGCGGGTGTTTCCTTTCCTAACTCTCTGCTTATTTAAGTCCTGGTTTGATTGCAGGCTGTTGCCGGATGTCAGTTGTTCTTTGTATCTCCAGCCTGCTTAATCCTGCTCTACATCACATCCACTCCAGATAAGTTCTTGCTCTTTATTTATTGCCTGGTTCTTTTGCTTATCTGGGTTTGTCATTTTTTGTGGTTGGTTTCAGTTTATTTCCTTCCAGGGATTTTCCCCCTCAGTGAATTATTGAGGAACTCCCTGCAGTTCTGTGTGGAGTTTAGCTCCTTTGGGTCCATGTGTTTGTGGCTTGTTGAATTTGTTATAATTCTTGTTTTCTGTTTATTGGTATGACAAGGGCACCTGGTATAGGACGGAGTTCAGATCGAGCGATCTGAGGGCCTTTTTGTACTATCAGGAAGTTGGTATTTTGCAGGGTTTTTCTCTGGCTACCATCAGTCCCTTTCCTGTCCTTTCCTATTTTAGTCAGTGGGGGCCTCACCTTTTGCTAATCCTGTCATCTACCTGTGTATTGTGTTTTTCCTATATCACCGCAGTCTTTGAATGTGGGGGGCTTGCTATTCTTGTCTATTTTCTGAGGAAGAGAGTTATTCATCTTTCCTACCTTTAGGATAGTTAGTTCTCCAGCTGGGTTCGCGGTGCACAGGATGTTAGTTCACCCCTCGGCTACTTCTAGTTGTGTTGGTTAGTAAGGGGATGGCAGCCAGACTAGTTGCCAAGGCTCTTGTCACCTTTTTGCCAATGATTTGTGGTGATCTTCCATGGTTCCGGATCATAACAGTACATCCAGCCAAACAAATTTAAAGGGTACTCTTAAGAAGGAAAAAAAAAAAAAAAAAAAGCTTCTGAGAAATTTTTTTTTTTTTTGGTGTTTTTCCTCTTCTTCTTTGGGTTCTGTGGAAGATTTCTTTTGTCTAGCATGGATGAATTGGGTGAGCGTGTTGCTCATCTTGATGCTAAGGTTCGTCGTATAGAGTCTTATTTTGCACAGACTCCCCTTGCAGACCTTAAAATTCCCGTTCCTGAATTTTTTTCGGGAGATAGGTCGAGATTTTTGAGCTTCAAAAATAATTGTAAATTATTTTTTGACCTGCGCCTTAATTCCTCAGGGAATCCCGTACAGCAGGTTAAGATTGTCATCTCCTTGCTGCGTGGTGACCCTCAGGACTGGGCCTTCTCTTTAGCGTCTGATGATCCGATTCTCAATGATGTGGACTCCTTTTTTCAGGCCTTGGGATTATTATATGACAAACCCAATATTGTGGACCAAGCAGAAAAGGTCTTGTTGTCCTTAACTCAGGGTTGGGATTCTGCAGAAACGTTTTGTCAGAAATTTCGTAAGTGGGCGGTCCTTACCAAATGGAATGATGATGCGCTTGCGGCTCTTTTTCGCAAGGGTATTGCGGATGCTGTGAAGGATGTAATGGTAGGATTTCCCGTCCCTTCTGGTCTTGATGCCTCTATGACCTTGGCCATTCAGATTGATAGACGTTTACGTGAGCGGAGGAAGATACCTGCTGGTTTTGTGCCTGTGGAACAGCCTTTGGAGCCTATGGAGTGTGATAGGGTCCTTTCTAATGCTAGTCGGCAGGGGTTCAGACGGAAGAATAGACTGTGCTTCTATTGTGGAGACGCTTCTCATAACATCTCTGTCTGCCCTAAACGTGAAAGGAGATTGGCTACTTCTGTTACTGTGGGTTCTTTGCAACCAAAGTTTCTTTTGTCTGTCACATTGATTTGCTCATTGTCTTCCTTTTCTGCATTGGCCTTTGTGGACTCAGGGGCAGCGCTCAATTTGATGGATTTTAGGTTTGCTAGGGATTGTGGTTTTCCCATGGTTCCTTTTCAAACTCTTATTCCTTTAAGGGGCATTGATGCTACCCCTTTGGCAGAACATAAACCCCAATTTTGGACCCAGGTGCCTATGAGAGTTGCACCAGCGCATCAGGAAACTTGTACATTTTTAGTATTGCATAATCTACAGGATACCTTGGTACTGGGATTTCCGTGGTTGCAGACCCATAATTCGGTTCTTGACTGGAGATCCTTGTCGGTAGTTAGTTGGGGTTGTCAAGGTTTGCATCAGGACCTTTCCGTGTCATCCACGTCTGCTCAGGCAGTTGATGTTCCGGCTTTCTTGTCTGATTTCCGTGATGTATTTAATGACCAGGAATCTGATTCTCTGCCCCCACACCGGGACTGTCGCTGTGCCATTGAGTTGGTGCCCGGTTGTAAATTTCCCAAGGGGCGGATTTTCAACTTGTCTGTGCCCGAACATGATGCCATGCGGTCATACATCAGAGAATCATTGGAGAAGGGGCACATTCGGCCCTCATCTTCTCCTTTGGGTGCTGGCTTCTTCTTTGTTGCTAAGAAAGATGGTTCGTTGAGGCCTTGTATTGTTACCGTCTTCTTAATAAAATTACAGTCAAATATCAGTACCCTTTGCCTCTGATGTCTGATCTGTTTTCTAGAGTGCAGAGTGCCAAATGGTTTATGAAACTGGATCTCAAGGGTGCGTATAATCTCATCCGTATTAAGGAGGGTGATGAATGGAAGACGGCTTTTAATACTCCTGAGGGGCATTTTGAGTACTTAGTGATGCCTCTTGGGCTCACTAATGCACCCTCCGTCTTCCAGGCCTTCATGAATGATATTTTTCGGGACCTTATTGGTAAATTTTTGATTGTGTATTTGGATGACATCTTTGATTTTTTCTGATGATTGGGACTCTCATGTGGGGCAAGTACGGGAGGTTTTTCAGATACTTAAGGATAATGCACTGTACGTTAAGGGGTCAAAGTGCCTCTTTGGGGTGCAAAGATTTTCCTTTTTGGGCTTCATCCTGTCTCCCTCTGCTATTGAAATCGACCCGGTTAAGGTTCAGGCTATTTACGACTGGGTGCAACCGACTTCTCTAAAATCCCTGCAGCGGTTTTTGGGGTTTGCTAATTTTTACCGTAAATTTATAGCCAATTTTTCTGCCATTGTCAAACCTCTGACAGATTTGACAAAGGAGGGAGCTGATGCAGAGCATTGGACCCCTGAGGCTATTGTGGCCTTCCAGGAGCTTAAAAGGCGATTCACTTCTGCCCCAGTTCTGCAGCAACCTGATGTATCTCGCCCATTTCAAGTTGAGATCGATGCCTCAGAGATCGGAGCAGGTGCTGTTCTGTCTCAACGAGACGCTACTTCGGGTAAACTTAAGCCCTGTGCCTTTTTCTCTCGGAAGTTTGCTCCTTCTGAACGGAATTATGATGTGGGGAACCGGGAATTATTGGCTATGAAGTGGGCATTTGAAGAGTGGAGGCATTGGTTGGAAGGGGCTAGGCATCAAGTTGTGGTGCTTACGGACCACAAGAATCTCATCTATCTGGAATCGGCCAAGAGGTTGAATCCTCGGCAGGCCAGGTGGGCTTTGTTTTTTACCCGGTTTAATTTTGTGGTCTCTTTTTTGCCGGGCACCAAGAATGTTAAGGCCGATGCCCTTTCCAGGAGTTTCTGCGCTGACTCTTTGGAGGTTGTCGAACCGTCTACTATCCTGAATCATGGTGTAGTTTTCTCGGCTATTTCGCCTGATCTGCGGTTGGCACTGGCGGAATTTCAGGGGGATAAACCTGAGAGATGTCCTACAGGGAAACTGTTTGTCCCAGACCAATGGAGAGACCGAGTTGTCTCTGAGGTTCATTGCTCTGTTTTGGCGGGTCATCCTGGCATTTTTGGTACTCGGGATCTTGTGAGACGCTCTTTTTGGTGGCCTTCCCTGTCCCGAGATGTCCGTCGTTTTGTGCAGTCGTGTGGAGTTTGTTCTAGGTCCAAGCCCTGTTGTTCACGTTCTAGTGGGCTATTATTGCCTTTGCCTGTACCTAAGAAACCTTGGACGCACATCTCTATGGATTTTATTTCAGAGCTTCCCGTCTCTCAGAAAATGACTGTGATTTGGGTGATCTGTGACAGATTCTCCAAGATGGTCCACTTGGTTCCCCTATCTAAGTTGCCGTCTTCATCAGAGTTGGTGCCTTTGTTTTTGCAACATTTTGTACGTTTGCATGGTATTCCCAAAAACATTGTTTGTGACAGAGGGGTGCAGTTTGTATCCAGGTTTTGGAGGATTTTTTGCTCCAAATTGGGTGTTCAGCTGTCTTTCTCCTCGGCGTTTCATCCTCAGACCAACGGTCAGACTGAAAGGGCTAACCAGACCCTGGAGACCTATTTACGGTGTTTTGTTTCTGCGGATCTGGATGACTGGGTTTCGTTTTTGCCTTTTGGTGAATTTGCCCTTAACAATAGAGCTAGCTCTACCACGTTGATGTCCCCCTCTTTCTGCAATTTTGGGTATCACCCTAGGTTCCTCTCAGGGCAGCTTGAGGCGTCTGACTGTCCGGGGGTGGATTCGGTGGTCGACAGAATGCAGCAGATTTGGGGGCAGGTAGTGGATAAATTGTTTCAGTCCCAAAAAACTGCCCAAAAGTTTGCCAACCGGCGTCGGACTGTTGGTACCCGGTTTAAAGTAGGGGACATGGTGTGGTTGTCCTCTAAAAATATTCCTATGAGAGTTCCGTCTCCTAAATTTAAGCCCAGATTTATTGGACCTTATAAGATTTCGGAGATTATTAATCCTGTATCTTTCTGTTTGACTCTGCCTGCGTCATTTAAGATTCACAATGTCTTCCATAAGTCCTTGTTGAAGAAACATGTGGAGCCGGCAGTTCCTGCAGCAGCGCCTCCTGACCCTGTTTTGGTACAAGGGGATCTGGAGTATGAGGTTAAAAAATTCTGGATTCCCGTCGCAGTAGGCGTCAGCTTCAGTACCTTGTGAAATGGAAGGGTTATGGGCAGGAGGATAACTCCCGGGTTGTGGCTTCTGACATTCATGCGGACAGGTTGGTTCGCGCCTTCCATCATGCTCATCCCGAGCGACCCGGTGGCATGGGTGAGGGTTCGGTGACCCCTCCTCAAGGGGGGGTACTGTTGTGAATGTTAGTTATGTCTTGGCTGCTGGGAGGCTCCCTCTGGTGGCCAGGAAGGGTTTGGACAGAGACCAGGTGGGTTGTGCAGTGGGTGTTTCCTTTCCTAACTCTCTGCTTATTTAAGTCCTGGTTTGATTGCAGGCTGTTGCCGGATGTCAGATGGTCTTTGTATCTCTAGCTTGCTTAATCCTGCTCTACATCACATCCACTCCAGATAAGTTCTTGCTCTTTATTTATTGCCTGGTTCTTTTGCTTATCTGGGTTTTTCATTTGTTGTGGTTGGTTTCAGTTTATTTCCTTCCAGGGATTTTCCCCCTCAGTGGATTGTTGAGGAACTCCCTGCAGTTCTGTGTGGAGTTTAGCTCCTTTGGGTCCATGTGTTTGTGGCTTGTTGAATTTGTTATGATTCTTGTTTTCTGTTCATTGGTATGACAAGGGCACCTGGTATAGGACGGAGTTCAGATCGAGCGATCTGAGGGCCTTTTTGTACTATCAGGAAGTTGGTATTTTGCAGGGTTTTTCTCTGGCTACCATCAGTCCCTTTCCTGTCCTTTCCTATTTTAGTCAGTGGGGGCCTCACCTTTTGCTAATCCTGTCATCTACCTGTGTATTGTGTTTTTCCTATATCACCGCAGTCTTTGAATGTGGGGGGCTTGCTATTCTTGTCTATTTTCTGAGGCAGAGAGTTATTCATCTTTCCTACCTTTAGGATAGTTAGTTCTCCGGCTGGGTTCGCGGTGCACAGGATGTTAGTTCACCCCTCGGCTACTTCTAGTTGTGTTGGTTAGTAAGGGGATGGCAGCCAGACTAGTTGCCAAGGCTCTTGTCACCTTTTTGCCAATGATTTGTGGTGATCTTCCATGGTTCCGGATCATAACAGTCAAGGCACCCAGCATCAGCGACAGCAAAACAACCTAAAAAAACTTTGAACCTCTATCTTATTTGATTGTAGGTTGTGTGTTATTTTCTTTAATTGCCTTATTCTGTTTTTGGTAAACAGTAGAGATGAGCGATGTTCAAGTCGAACGGTTCACTAATTTCATGTTCGAGTGATTTTGGGAGGTGTTCGAGTCGTTCGACGAATTCGAATGATTTGCTAAAAGTTCGGCAGTTCGAATTACGTTCGAGAATGGTTCGATCACCAAAAGCGTGGCTTTTCACAGTAAGTATGTGCGCACGTTGCATATCTGCATGCGTCCTGCGTCCCCAGCAAAATCCCTCTCTCTTTCCTACTCACTGATTACGGGCGCGGCGCTGCACTGCATTATAATTATAATATTATATATTATATAGAGGTGTGTCCCACGAATCACAGCTGATGCAGAACTACAAGGCTCAGCATACTCCATCCAGGACTGTATGCAGGAGTTTTTTGCCCCCCAAAAAATGACGTGGGCTACGCCATATTTTTGTATTATAGCCAGGTACAGCAGGCAGGTACAGCTGCCCCCAACCGCCAGCTGCCTATTCGTAGCCGGCTGGGAACTAAAAAAATAGGGAAGCCCTTTTTTAAATTATTTCATGAATTTATGAAATATTTAAAAAAAAATCGACATAGTTTTCGCCCCATTTTTGTGTCCAGCTAGGTACAACTAGGCAGCTGGGGATTGGAATCTGCAGCAGAGGTTGGCCCAAGCTTTCTGAGCCCCTCTGCTGCGAATTGCAGTCCGCAGCTGCCCAAGAAAATGACGCTTTCATAGAAGCGCCATCATCTGGCGCTGTAGCCAACTTTTCCAGCAGCCCTGAAGCCGGGTGTCTTGCTGGGTAATAATGGGTTAATACTAGCTTTGTTTTACTAGTTAGTATTAAGCCAGAGATTCGTAATGTCAGGCAAGTTTGACCCGGCCATTAGAATCTCCAATAAAGGGTTGAAAAAAGACACCACACAGACAAAAAATACTTAGTACAAGTAAAATACTTAATAGAAATAAATACACAGACACACTTAGAGACTCCATGTTTATTATTCCCTGTCAGCCATCCACGATCCTGGTCTTCTGTCTTCTTTCTCCTTCAACCCATGCAGCTCTGCTACATCTGACAGCACTGCATGGGAGGAAGAACGCTGCTGCTCCGTGCAGTCTAATCACTTAGTGAGTGAGCAGAGGCTGCGGGCTGTAAGCGGTGACGTCACCACTGCCATCATTACTATAGCAACGGCAATCTCCGATCACGTGATTCCCGGTGCCGCTATTTACCGGCTGTGGCAGCCAATCCCTGCATGTGGGCTGACTCTGTAAAGAGTGCCCGCATGCAGGAACGGAGAAGCCCACCATGTGCCAGAGCATTTCGCCGGTACATGGAGATGCTGGAACGATCACCGCATACCAGAGAGATGCACTGACAGGATCTAGCATGACATCTAGTCAGTCTAGCCAGTCTTTAGCCAATGAGATAATAGACACGTGACTGTTCACATGCTATTTTGACGTCACGATAGGTCCTATTATCAGTGCTGGTTACCGGGAGGACGCAGCGATTATCGGAAGGAAAAGCGGCGGGAGACCGAGTGCAGGATGCGTCGCAGGGACCTGTAAGTGTAATAGCAATGTTTATTAACTGTATGTGTACATTTTTATGTGTTTGTGTTTCCTGCCATTGTTTTCAATGGAGTTCGAGTTGGTTCATCGAACGTTCGTCAAACGTTCAACGAACTTGTGCTCCGTTCGACAAACCGAACCGAACTCGAACTCTAGGGGGGTGGCTCATCTCTAGTAAACAGTAGAATGATGTGCTTTACCAAAAAGCTCTATCTTTGTCTCATCTCTCCACAATACGCTTTCCCAAAAGGATTTTGGCTTAATTACATACATTTTGTTACACTGCCATCTAGCTTTTTATGTTGCTGTATCTGCCTTAAAGTCCTTAGAACGTCATTTCATTGAAATGTTGATGGATAATTCATTCTGACACTGATGCATCCTGAACCTGCAGGACAGTTTGAATTTCTTTGAAACTTGATTGGTGCTGCTTATCCACCCCCTGGACTATCCTGCATTGTAACCTTTCATCAATTGTTCTCTGACGTCCACATCCAAGGAGATTAGCTACAGTGCCACAGATTGTAATCTGATTATTTTGCGCAGTATGGACAAAATAACATTAATATCTCTGGACATGGACTTGTAAAATTGAGACTGTTTATATTTGATTTGTCAAGAATTTTGGTTCTCAAATCCTCAGACAGTTCTCTTCTCTTTATGTTCATCATGCTTTGTATGGCATACACAGACACAATGCTAAGATTGAGTTAACTTCTCCTTTTTATTTGGTTTAAGGTGTGATTTTCATATTGCCCACAAGGTGCCAATAATTTTGACCACCCCTTTTTTTAGATTTTGTATGAAATTATGTCCAATTTGCCAGTTTTTTTATTGTTGTTCAAACAGACACAGTGGATATAAACCTGTAGAACAAAATGTGTAATAATTTCCTGGGAGAAATACATCCTTTTCTGGAACTATTTCAAGGGTGCCAACACTTTTGGTCATATCTGTAGATGTAAGTCCTACTTGCAGAACTGGAGATGGGTGAATTTTAGTTGACTGTACTTGTATTATTAGTGATGAGTGAGCTTGCACGGCATTGCTTGTTACTCGAACGAGCATCGGGGCACAATCGATACTTGGCCGAGTACTGTTTGTGTATGAGCGACATGCTTGAATCCCCGCCTCGCATGTTTCACGGCTGTTTTTCAGGCACTAAAAATGCAGAGATTGACTGCCAATCATTGTAATGCAATAGCCATATTTACTACTTGCGATACTGTGATTGACTGGCCGCACAGCGTCATTGGGTCTATATAAGACCTGGCAAAAACATGCTTCATGAACTGCACCAAGAAATAGTGTAGGGAAGGATTCTGCTATAGAAGAACAGAGTGTTTCAGCATTTTATAGTCTTAAGCTAATTCAGTTAGATTCTATTGTCTAAAAATACTGTTCTTAGCTGGAAATAGTGTAGCGTTAGTGGCTGGAGAAGGTATATTGTATTAGAGACATCTAGTCAGAGATTAAAGGTGTTATGATCCGGAACCATGGAAGACCACCACAAATCATTGGCAATAGGTGACAAGAGCATTGGCAACTAATCTGGCCGCCATCCCCTTACTAACCATTACAACTAGAAGTAGCCGAGGGGTGAACTAACATCCTGTGCACCGCGAACCCAGCCGGAGAACTAACTATCCTAAAGGTAGGAAAGATGAATAACTCTCTGCCTCAGAAAATAGACAAGAATAGCAAGCCCCCCACATTCAAAGATTGCGGTGATATAGGAAAAACACAATGCACAGGTAGATGACAGGATTAGCAAAAGGTGAGGCCCCCGCTGACTAAAATAGGAAAGGACAGGAAAGGGACTGATGGTGGCCAGGGAAAAACCCTGCAAAATACCAACTTCCTGATAGTACAAAAAGGCCCACAGATCGCACGATCTGAACTCCGTCCTATACCAGGTGCCCTTGTCATACCAATGAAAAGAAAACAAGAATCATAACAAAGTCAACAAGCCACAAACACATGGACCCAAAGGAGCTATACTCCACATAGAACTGCAGGGAGTTCCCCAACAATCCAATGAGGGGGAAAATCCCTGCAAGCAAATAAACTGAAACCAACCACAGCAAATGACAAACCCAGATAAACAAAAGAACCAGACAATAAATAAAGAGCAAGCACTTACCTGGGGAAGATGTAGTGTAGAGCAGGATTAAGCAGGCTGGAGATAATAAGTACAACTGACATCCGGCAACAGCCTGCAATCAGACCAGGATTTAAATAAGCAGAGAGTAAGCAAAGGAAACACCCACTGCACAACACACCTGGTCCAAGTCCAAACCATTCCTGGCCACCAGAGGGAGCCTCCCAGCAGCCAAAACACAACCAACATTCACAACATATAGGCTTACAGTCCATGTTGGTGCTAGATTAAAACAACAGTCCTTTTCAGGGCTACGTGAAATAGATTCTTTTGTCTAATAATACTGTTGTTTGACTGCAATTAGTGTTGGGTTAGCTTCTGGATAAGGCATAGCATAGTAGAGGCGTCTAGTCAGGGAATATTGCCGTTCCATATATTACTGCTGCCATGTACAACCAAAAGTCCTTTCAGGGCAAATTTAAATAGATTGTGCTGCATTGTCTAATAATATCACTCTTACCTATATTTCAATAACGGCACACTGGTAGAACCTTGTGAAGGCCTAGATCGAGTCCGATCCTGGGACAACACATGTGTAACCGACACTTTAAATTGTGGGCGCCAGCTCCATCAGAGTTTCCCCACCTCTTTTACCATGTCTTGCACTCCCTCCTCCTCTTCATCTTCTATCTCTAAATTGTCATCCCTATCAGTTGTAAACAGGAAGCACTGCAGCACTGCCAAGGTTAAGCGTCAACAGGCTCTGCTAAACACATACAGTATCTTTAGGTGACAAAAAGGATGCTGCCACAAAGTTGTGGAAAGGTGTAAAAGACCAGATTTGTAGCTGTCACTGCTTGCTCCACATGCTGGGACCTGGGCTGGTCTCTCTATCCACAATTGCCTTTTTTGCAACATGGAAGCGGCTATATACAGGTTACAGTTATGTGTGCTCCATTATGGTTCTGCTTTTAACTTTATCTAGGAGGCCGCATGGCACATGAAATGCAGAATATAGAGTAGGGCCCCCCTATTGAGATTTGCCGTGACGTCGGCAGGGGTGGCTCAAAAAATTGATCAATTATTTGCTAAAAATCTCATTTTTTTTTATTATAGTACAGTTGGAATAAATCTGTGAATTTTCACTTTTTATATGATGCATGCCAATTTCAGATCGTGCTGGCTCCTTTTTCTCTGTTATGACTGTAGTTATGCTACAATTCTGGTGACTGTCCATCACCATACCATGCACGCCTGATTTTGGTTTGCAATGTATTCCTCCTGTTGGTAGCTGTTCAGATTCAGTTATCTCACCCCTTTCCACAGGCAATGCTAATTAAGCACCATTCTTGGATCTGGTCCGCCTTTATCAATGGTTGCTGTTTGGCACTGGGAGCATCAGTTCTGATATAGTCCTGGTATGTGTAGAGCTTGCTCCACATGCTGGGACCTGGGCTGGTCTCTATCCACAATTGCCTTTTTTGCAACATGGAAGCGGCTATATACAGGTTACAGGTATGTGTGCTCCATTATGGTTCTGCTTTTAACTTTATCTAGGAGGCCGCATGGCCCATGAAATACAGAATATAGAGTAGGACCCCCCTATTGAGATTTGCCGTGACGTTGGCAGGGGTGGCTCAAAAAATTGATCAATTATTTGCTAAAAATCTCATTTTTTTATTATAGTACAGTTGGAATAAATCTGTGAATTTTCACTTTTTATATGATGCATGCCAATTTCAGATCGTGCTGGCTCCTTTTTTTCCTTGAAGGTACAACCTTACAGGATCGTGAGTGATAATGACTCTAACCTAGTGGTTGTTCTGAAGCTTGGCCAGCTGGCACACATACAATGCCTGGCCCATGTTCTCAACTTAGTGGTTCAACAAATTTTGAATAGCTACCCAGATTTGTCTGAGCTAATTGTGAAGGTATGCTTCATATGTGCCTATTTCTGCAAGTTAGCTACAGCTGCCTTCGGCCTGGCAGTGATGCAGCAGCACTGGCAAGTGCCAGCTCACTGACTTGTTTAAGACCTGAAAATTTGCTCGAATTTAAGATCAGATATGTTGGCAAGGTATTGTGAGCATAAGAGGATTGTAGATGAATGCCCGATGGTATTCTGGTCATCCTTCACACATAAGAAGCAATGAGTGGCCATGGATGACTGACATCTATGCAGTTCTCCAATATTTTGAGGAATCCACGAGTATGATGAATGATGATGACGGCATAATCAGTGTAACCATCCCGCTTCTTTCTCTACTGAAACACTCGCTGATCACAATTAAAGAGGAAGCTTTGCATGTGGACCAGGTGAAGATGGAGGAAGACAGTACATAGGGTGATACTACTCAGCCCAGCCTCATCTCTTCTTCTCAGTGCAGATTGGGTGATAATGAGGAGGAGGAGGAGGAACAGGTGATGCTTGCCTGCGCTACAGAGCATACAAAAAAACACAAGCTTCCCATCCTTTCTGTGTGGATGACCTGAAAAGGAGTAGCAGCAGGAATAAAGGAGGGAAGAGGAGGAGAGTCATTCTTCTGGTGGAGAAGGAAAGTCTTGTCTGTTGGGGTCTGGCACACATGGCAGACTTTATTAACTTTTTTCACCAACACTATTAATGATTGTCCATCATTATCGACCCCCGGTACAAGGAAAACGTTCTATTATTTCTTACTGCA
This sequence comes from Anomaloglossus baeobatrachus, assembly GCF_048569485.1. Classification (NCBI taxonomy): domain Eukaryota; kingdom Metazoa; phylum Chordata; class Amphibia; order Anura; family Aromobatidae; genus Anomaloglossus; species Anomaloglossus baeobatrachus. Next base: position 150,523,418 of record NC_134362.1, read on the forward strand.
GTAGAAAGGGCTACAAAGAGGCTGCAAAACCAAAAGGCCTTATTTGAAGAATTCTTGAAACTTCTCAGCTGACAACCCTGGCGGCATACATCAGAGTTCTTTGGACAACAAAGGTGTAGAGAGGAGGGATACATATAGCAGGACCAATAGAGGCCGAGGAACACTATCAGAGATCCGGCACATTTTCATGTTACCCTCCCAGTGCTCTGTGTGGTACTCTGTTAAGGCAGGAAAAGTTTATGAAGTTGGTGATGGAGTACCTAGCTGATTGTAGCACTGTCCTTCATGATTCCTCTGTGCCGCATAACTATTGGGTATCCAAGCTGGACACATGGCATAAAATATTCCTTTACACCTTTTAATTTATGGCCTGCTCTGCCGCTAGCGCTTTGTCTGTGCAGATTTTTAGTGTTTCCAGGGGCATAATAACTATAGGTGCATCCACCTATCAACTGAAAATTCTGACAGTCTGACTCCTACCAAAATGAACAAAGCATTGATTAGCCCAGTCTTCTCAACCACACCAGATGACAGCAACTGTGCATAAATGCAATTTTAATGTTCCTTTTTATTTGGTGTACTCCCATGCACCACTCTTCACCCAAACAAGGGTATTCAGTTCTTATTAAACTGTGTTTTGTGTCCTTCTCCTCCTCTTGCTCCACCATATAAACAGAGTTATGATGATACCCTTGCTCTTCATTTTTACAGGGTGTATATACCCCCCAAGAGGTAAATGTCTTTCGGCCCTTGCACTTAGTGCACCGCCTTTACCAGTTCAGGAGTCCCACACCTTCTAAATGGTAAAAAAAATATCTGAGGCCCTTTTTTTCCAGGGTGTATTGGAATCCCTCCTAATTTTTGGAAACCCTTGCACATAGTGTATAAGCTTTACTACTCTAGGAGTGCGACTCTTAAATAATTGAATATATTTTTTATGTTGCTCTCTTCTACTTGTCTTCAAGGATATATTGGAATCTTGTCTTCTAATATTATGCAGCACTTGCACTGAGTACATAAGTTTTACCAAAGTAGGAGTCACAATCTTTTTATACTTGTCCCAAATTGTAGTCAAAGTTCCCCCTCTACATGTTTTGTCATGTGTATTGCAATCCCTCCTTGGAAATTAAGCTTGGCTTTGCAATCAGTGCATAGGCGTTACCAGAGTAGGAGTCAGAATCTCTTTAAAATTGTACCAAAATGTAGTCAGAATCCCTCCTGTATGTCTCTTGCTGCATGTACTGAAATCCCTTCTTGGAATTTAACCTAGTCCTTGCACTAAGTGCATGAGCTTTAGCAGTGTTAGGAGATACAATTTTTTAAAAATTGTTAAAAAATGTATTCTTAGGCCATCCTTCATATGTCTTCCAGGGTGTATTAGAGTCCTGCCTTAGCATTTTTCGCAGCCCAGCACTTAGTTCATAGGTTTTTTGAGTTTAGGAGTCCCGCTACCTAAAAATTTTAACAGAAAGTATATGAAGCCCTCCTTTATGTCAAATACAGGGTGTTTTGAAGTGCCTCATCCTTTTCATTTTTGGGAGTATTGCATTGTCCGAATATGGTTTTTTGAGTTTCTGAGTCTCTCCTTCATAAATTACACAGAATTTGTCTGACCATGTCACACACACCACCTGCCCAGACGGTGTTCATAGGGGATTGAGATTTCTGATACAGATCAGCGCTGATGCCCTGCTCTGTAAAACACAAGCTATTGGGCAATCATAGCTTCAAGTCCCATAACAGGACTGTTAAAAATTAAAAAAACTTTTAAAAATATGAAAAAAATAGTAAAATCATTTTGCTCCATTGAAAATAAAACACAAATAAAGAAATCAATAAATAAATAAACAATACCCCTATTTGGTATTGCTTTGTTTAGGAATGTCAAAGAAAGAGAGGTTGGCAGCACTCTGCGGTGTCAAAAATCTTGCTTTATTTTGTCTTGCAGACAGGTGAGACAAACATGAGGGAGCAGAGGGAGGAGAAGCACGAGTCCTCGTGCTTCTCCTTCCTCTGCTCCCTCATGTTTGTCTCACCTGTCTGCAAGACAAAATAAAGCAAGATTTTTGACACCGCAGAGTGCTGCCAACCTCTCTTTCTTTGATGTACCTCCTCTACTGTGGCAATAACACCGCGGAGCGTCATTTCATCTCATTGCCACTACCCGGTACGATACAGTGAAGCCAAAGTAAGAAGATAGCAGTTATGCTGCATAAAGAGCGCCCATGTGGCTGGCTTCACACTGAATAGAACCGATCGCGATTTCACCGCAACCACTCCACAAATGGTAAGCAGTGCTGTGCACAATTTTTCTTTTTTCTTTACTTTTTGTTTAGGAATGTCGGTTCTATCAAACTGGAACATAAATGAATAGGTAAGGTAAGCAGCATTACGGAAACAAATGGAAAACTCCAGAATTATGTTTGTTTGGCAGCCGCAACATTGCAATAAAATACAATAGAGACGACCAAAACATTATAACTACCCAAAAATGTATCGGACAAGGATGCAAAAAATAAGCCACCAGTTAGCCCCAGATCCCAAAAAATAAGGATGTTGTGGTTCTAAGAATATGGCGCCACAAGCTGTTTCTTTTTTTTAAAAATTATGATTTTTTTTTCACCACGTACACTAAAAAAACCTATACCAAACAGGTATACAGTGTGTCCACCCATATCCTGTCCACCGTCATTAACTTGAGAATGGCAGCAGCTATAGGCATAGAAGTCGTGTCTAGGTATAGTAAAGTGTCGATGCGCTATGCAATGAAACCACCTATAGCGCCACCTGGTGTAAAACAACGGAATTAGCATTTATATCTCGAAAATGGAACGAGATAGAGAAAAAATTGAATTACAAAGTTGTAGGGCATCATCAATTCAATACGAATCAACACCATGCATACAGAAATGCTACGATTAGAACCTGTAAAACTCACAAGGCTGCGGACGTGAAGCGATACCTCATGGACACCTTCCTACAAGTCATTGGGTATGGTTGCTGCTTGGAGTGGCCTCTACGCTCACCTGACCTGACCCCGTTGGACTTCTTTCTGTGAGGTCACATCAAACAGCACGTGTATGCAATCCCTTCACCAACATTGCAGGACCTACGATGACGTATCACAGATGCTTGTGCAAACGTGTGACCTACCATATTGAACAACGTGCAGCAAGATACAGTATGCTGTCAAGAGTCCAGATGTGCATTGCAGCTGACGGTGGCCACTTTGATCATCAAAGTTAAATGAGTGCCATATGCATGACCAGCATTCAGTGATTTGGGGGGAGGTCATGGGTTTCATATCATTGCATTTCGGTATGCAAGGTGTCGATTCATATGAATTGATGATGCCCTACAATTTTTTAATTCACTTTTTTCTCTATCTCGTTCTGTTTTCGAGATAAAAATGCTAACTCCGTTGTTTTCCACCAGGTGGCGCAATAAGTGGTTTCATTGCGTAGCGCATGGCTACTTTACTATACCTAGACACCACTTCTATTCCTATAGCTGCTTAGCTGCTGCCGTTCTCAAGTTAATGGTGGTGGACAGGGTATGGGTGGACACACTATATATATATATATATCTATATATACATATATATATATATATATATATATATATATATATATATATATTGTGTAATTTTTACATTTCCACACTTTATTTTAACCTTTATTTTACTAATATTTATTGTATTTTACTTATATAAGACACCCCCCTGATTTTCCTCCCAAATTTTTGGAAGGAAAAGTGCGTCTTATAATCTGAAAAATAAGGTATATATATTTTTTAGGGAATTATTTATCCACGGAACCATTAATCCAAGTTCATATTTTTATTCATTTTTTGGAAACATTTAATAAACATCTATTATTTTAAATGAATCTACTTTATGGGAACCATATTAACCCATTTACCTATTCATCTACCCACTCAACATGTGGAGTTTTAAATTGTTCCTAAGGCAGTTAGCGTCCAATGATTACAACCAATTTTCTGTAGGCAATATAATGATGCTGTCACAGGGAGGTTTTTGCAAGCTACACCAACTGTCATGGTAGCATCAGGGAACTCCAAATTCTTGCACTCTGCCTACTAACTACTCTGATGTATGTGATCAGCACAGGGGAACTCAGGTGTCAACTACAGACTTGTAATTCATAGTGAGGCTAGCAAGAGCTAATCTCTGCTGTTCTGCTCGTTAACCTCACAGGTTCATCAGGAGGCTTTCAAAAAGGGAACATTTTCCCAGGTTGTGGCAAATGCTGAATGTACTCCTGTAGATAACTTAGCAGATAACATGTGTTACATCCATCAGGACCTTTTCAAAGCCTCCTCATGAACCTGTGAGGCAGGAGAAATGCATCGAGGCTACAATATGACATCAAATGTCTAAAGGGAAGTAATTTATCTAAACATTTCTGTTATCCTATACTGCATGTGAATTAGATTTTTATATACAATAACATTCATTGAAGTGAATAATTAGTTGGTGCATTAACACTATTGTGCAGTTACTAACTCAATGTTTGATGGACGCACAGATTCAATGTGAAGTGGTTATCAGTTGATTAAGGATATCACGTTAAGGTCAGGAGCCTGGGACCAGTAATATAGAGTTGTTTTTTATATATGTGAATAGTGGTGGTTTGGTACTCACAAGGTGAGAGAGGGACAGTTTAGGGATCTTTAGGGATAGTCCACGGTGAGCGGAGGCACCATTTGTTTTGAGTAGGGTGCCAACCTCTGCAGGCAGGTAAGGTGGTTTATGAGGGTCAGTAGAAGGGCAACTTAAGTATTAGATCAATCCGGTCTGGCAGCCCTGTACCTACCATGTATTTCCCTAATCCGTCCTTACTCTGTGCTACCTTTAAGTGGAGTGTTTATTTGTTTATTTGTCCAATGACAGTTTTAATGGATATTTACCTATTATCTACTTCATTTTTTTTATTCTTGACAAGATTTACTAATATTTTGTAGATTTAAATAAGGCAATGATAATACATGTAATATGTGTGTCGCGGGCGGAGGAGGGGACGCTGCGCTCACCCACTGCTCGGGTCCGGCTGCTGCTGCTGCTCAGTGGTGGCTCGAGCGGTGGGCCGGATCCCGGGGACTCGAGCGGCGTTCCTCGCCCATGAGTGAAAGGGGGTGGTTTGGGTTTAGGGATAGTGTCCGTGACGCCACCCACGGTTGTGGTGAGATTGATGACACCACTGCTGCTCTGGACGGGGATCCCGGGAGCGATGACAGGGAGCAGCTTGGATGTTGGTTCTCCCCTCCGTGGGTAGGGGGTTTGGTTGTCCCGGGGCCCGGTGAGGGAGGGATGGCAGGCGTGTTACGGGGCCTGGTGAGGTGCAGGGTCGCGGGGGCAGCGCTGTGCCGCACGGCACGGTGGTACTCACTCAGCCAGTAATTTACACGGAGTCTCTGGTCAAACAAACGGCCGGGTGGACTGCCGGAGCCGTCGTCATCAGCGGTGCGGCAGAGATGGAAGCCGGGACCGGTGGCAGGGCAGTGACGAAGGTAAGGCTTGGGGACCCCAGGTCTGGGCCCTCCCTCACAGACGCTGCGAGCTCCGCTACCGGTGACAGGGGTAACGGGTCGGTCGGGGCGTTGGCCGCGGGCATGGGCACTGAGGTTTCAGCGGTGCCGGATGGACGGGACATCTCGTGCAGCGGTGCTCCCGGAACCAAATACTTGCAGAGTCCTGGCGTCCCTGCTTCCACAGCCGCGGTTCACATGCGGCTAGACACCGTCCGTCCCCCTTAGTCTTTTTTCGGCTCCTCCTCTACAGGGGTGGGGTTTCAGTTTTCACGCCTCCACTACTCGGGAAGACGCTCGAGCAAGGACTTTTCGCACCCAAAATTACGGCTTCTCAAGTTTTTCAGCCGGACACCTCCGGCGGTCACAAGGTGCACCTCTACCAGATGGCAGAGCGGTAAGATCCTGTTTGTGACGCCAAGTTGTCGCGGGTGGAGGAGGGGACTCTGCGCTCACCCACTGCTCGGGTCCAGCTGCTGCTGCTGCTGCTCGGTGGTGGCTCGAGCGGTGGGCCGGATCCCGGGGACTCGAGCGGCGTTCCTCGCCCGTGAGTGAAAGAGGGTGGTTTGGGTTTAGGGATATTGTCCGTGACGCCACCCACGGTTGTGGCAAGATTGGTGACACCCCCGCTGCTCTGGACGGGGATCCCGGGAGCGATGACAGGGAGCAGCTTGGATGTTGGTTCTCCCCTCCGTGGGTAGGGGGTTTGGTTGTCCCGGGGCCCAGTGAGGGAGGGATGGCAGGCAGGTTACGGGGCCTGGTGAGGTGCAGGGTCGCGGGGGCAGCGCTGTGCCGCATGGCACGGTGGTACTCACTCAGCCAGTAATTTACACGTAGTCTCTGGTCAAACAAACGGCTGGATGGACGGGTCCCACAGGCAGCTGCGGTGTTTTCCCCTGAACCCAGGTTGGTAGTGTAAGTCCTTTCCTGCACCTTCGTGTACGCTCTTTCTGCGCTCCGGTTTCCAGCTGGCTCCCCGGTTCGGTACCGGTGGGCCACCCCCCAGCCCCGGCTACCTACGGTTCCACCAAGACTGTCTTCCCGGCTCACACAGACAGCCACTACCGTCTGCCTCACTGGCTACACAAGGGACCTAGGCTCAAACCTAGGCACCAGTCTGTGTCTGCCTCTCTGCAGACCTCCTCTCTCTTCCTCTGCCTTGACTTGTCTGCGTTGTTTCCTGCCTCAGACCAGCTAGACTCCTGGGTGGGCGTCTCCATCTGCCTGACTCCGCCCACCTGGTGTGTCTGTCTGAACCCGAGGGAGGAAATTAGGTCTCACTGGGGATGTCTGCTGTGAACTGCTGAGGGTGGGGATGTGTGTGAGTTGTTACCTGTGGCCCCTGGCTTGTCCAGGGCGCCACATATGCCTAATGCAATTTCTGGCACCTGTACAATAGACTCCTTCATCCATCTTAAAGGGAACCTGTCAGGTCCCTTATGGGTTCTAACCTAGAAGCAGGGTGATGTGTGACCTAGAAACCCCTTCCTACTCATCCCAATATTATAATATTGTGTAAAATTAATGTATAAAAAACATTTTTTTACTTACATGTTCCCTATGTAAATGATCAGAGGCTCTAGTCCCCTGGAGGTCGCATCGCCCCGTGGACATTTGCATGTGTTCCGTGGTATCACGCCCTGTTACAGTGATACCATGGATTTACATGAGTGACATCACCATCAGCACCTTGAGATCCCACACTTGTCATTCCCGCAGCCTTGTTATCCGACTGCTTGCTTGCCAGCTTCAGACGCGCACTGCGCATGCTCAGACTCCTACGGTTCCAACCATGCGCAGAGTGCGTCTGAGGCCGACAAGCAAGCACCTGGATAACAAGGCTGCAGGAATGGCAAGCACGCACGTGCGGGATCTCCAGGAACTGACGATGATGTCGCTCATGTAAATCCATGGTGTCACGACAACAGGGGCATGATACAATGGAAATCATGCAAATGCCCACGGGGCGATGCGACACCCAGGGGACAAGAGCCTCTTATCATTTACATAGGGAACATGTAGGTTATAAACTTTTTTTATACATTCATATTACACAATGTTTCAACACAGGGATGGGTAGGAAGAGGATTCTAGACCACCCATCACCCTGCTTCTAGGTTAGAACGCATATGGGACCTGACAGGTTCCCTTTAACAGTTAAAGATGGCTTATTTATTTGTGTAAGTCACTGTATGCAATGAACTCCATTTTTAAATTGATTCTGTAGCGCAGTTATCTCTCAATCTAAGTACGTTTTTAAGATTAATAAGATAGTGTAGCAAGAAAACTAACAGGAATTACTTATATACTGTTCTTCAATATTGTGGATTACATATTTTGACTATCTGTACACAGAACTGGCTCTGATAAACCAAAAGAAAATTGCAACTATCATTATTGTGCTAATTACCTATCAAGAAGCAACGGGATCGCTTTATAGAACTTTATAAAATTGTAAAAATGAAAAGTAACTGTTAATTTATAAATTAATTGTACACATGGAAAGAAAACTACTTTGTTATATAATTTATTAGAGAAATTTGCTTTTTTATTTGTCTAGATCTTTCACTTACAATTCATAGGTAAAATTTGTAATCAGTGAAGACAGATTTTCCTAATACTGATAGAAGCGGATGTTGGTGCTTTAAAATTCTATGGAAATGCTGGGTGAGGGAAGAGGTAAAAGATAGAGGTAGACAGACATTACAGTTTTCCATGGAACTCTGTGAGCACTAACTGTCATCACCTATCCCAAAAGTGGAAAACTTATATTCACTGAGGGTTTTTTTTTTGAAAATTGAGGATTTTGAGAAATATGAATCCGTTCAAAAGAAAAAATAAGTAGATTTGTCTAATAGGATAATATATTCCATATTATATCAACCCCTTCATGCCATGACCATTTTCCGTTGTTGCTTTTTAATTTGTCTCCCATTCTTCCAAGAGCCATAACTTTTTTTTATTTTTATATCAATATTGCCTTATGAGGGATTCTTTTCTATGGGACAATATGTACTTTTGATTGACATCATTCATTTTATAACAAAGTGTTCTAAAAATTGGGAAAAGTTTGGTGAAATTGTAAAAAAAAGTGCAATTACACAGTTTTTTTATTTTTTTATTTTCTTTTTACAATGTTCAATATATGAAGAAAAACAAAAAGCCAGCACTAAATGTGCACTTCAGCACTAAAAATTCCAACCTGTACTTATTATAAAAAATTTGAGTTTTTTGGCAAAAAATTGCAATTTCTTGAGCTATCCCGCCACATCACGGCAAATCTCTTTGGGGCAGTCAATATAATGTTCAATATATGGTAAAAGTTACCAGTCGGTATGATTTTCCAGTTCTGTACGAGTACAGTCAGGGCCAGAAATATTTGGACAGTGACACAAGTTTTGTTATTTTAGCTGATTGCAAAAACATGTTCAGAAATACAATTATATATATAATATGGGCTGAAAGTGCACACTCCCAGCTGCAATATGAGAGTTTTCACATCCAAATCGGAGAAAGGGTTTAGGAATCATAGCTCTGTAATGCATAGCCTCCTCTTTTTCAAGGGACCAAAAGTAATTGGACAAGGGACTCTAAGGGCTGCAATTAACTCTGAAGGCGTCTCCCTCGTTAACCTGTAATCAATGAAGTAGTTAAAAGGTCTGGGGTTGATTACAGGTGTGTGGTTTTGCATTTGGAAGCTGTTGCTGTGACCAGACAACATGCGGTCTAAGGAACTCTCAATTGAGGTGAAGCAGAACATCCTGAGGCTGAAAAAAAAGAAAAAATCCATCATAGAGATAGCAGACATGCTTGGAGTAGCAAAATCAACAGTCGGGTACATTCTGAGAAAAAAGGAATTGACTGGTGAGCTTGGGAACTCAAAAAGGCCTGGGCGTCCACGGATGACAACAGTGGTGGATGATCGCCGTATACTTTCTTTGGTGAAGAAGAACCCGTTCACAACATCAACTGAAGTCCAGAACACTCTCAGTGAAGTAGGTGTATCTGTTTCGAAGTCAACAGTAAAGAGAAGACTCCATGAAAGTAAATACAAAGGGTTCACATCTAGATGCAAACCATTCATCAATTCCAAAAATAGACAGGCCAGAGTTAAATTTGCTGAAAAACACCCCATGAAGCCAGCTCAGTTCTGTAAAAGTATTCTATGGACAGATGAGACCAAGATCAACCTGTACCAGAATGATGGGAAGAAAAAAGTTTGGAGAAGAAAGGGAATGGCACATGATCCAAAGCACACCACATCTTCTGTAAAACATGGTGGAGGCAACGTGATGGCATGGGCATGCATGGCTTTCAATGGCACTGGGTCACTTGTGTTTATTGATGACATAACAGCAGACAAGAGTAGCCGGATGAATTCTGAAGTGTACCGGGATATACTTTCAGCCCAGATTCAGCCAAATGCCGCAAAGTTGATCGGACGGCGCTTCATAGTACAGATGGACAATGACCCCAAGCATACAGCCAAAGCTACCCAGGAGTTCATGAGTGCAAAAAAGTGGAACATTCTGCAATGGCCAAGTCAATCACCAGATCTTAACCCAATTGAGCATGCATTTCACTTGCTCAAATCCAGACTTAAGACGGAAAGACCCACAAACAAGCAAGACCTGAAGGCTGCGGCTGTAAAGGCCTGGCAAAGCATTAAGAAGGAGGAAACCCAGCGTTTGGTGATGTCCATGGGTTCCAGACTTAAGGCAGTGATTGCCTCCAAAGGATTCGCAACAAAATATTGAAAATAAAAATATTTTGTTTCGGTTTGGTTTATTTAGTTAACAGCATTAAAATAAATCCTTTATTGATTATTCTAAAAAAGAGTAAACCAATCCCTCTAATTAAGTATTTTCAGCTCACAAAGCCTTCACCATGTATAGTCAATGCGTGCCCAGATAGCCTAAGGCAGTTCATACCGCTTTTAGAACATCATGGTGGAGGCCACTAGTTCAAAAACAAATAAACAAACCAACATAATAAACAAACACAAAGTGATTATGCCAAATCAACGGACCTTGGTCCAATTTGATAGAAAAACTAAGGCATAAAAAACTAAATATACCTAACAAAAATTCATCAATTATTATATGATACTGACAGCGGTCAGATACCACAATTATATACATATATTAGGCATATAGCAGGAATGGTTCAAAAACAAAAAAACAAACCAACATAATAAACAAACACAAGGTGATTATGCCAGATCAACGGACAATGGTCCAATTTGATAGAAAAACTAAGGCATAAAAAACTAAATATACCTAACAGAAATTGCATCAATCGTTATATGATACTGACAGCGGTCAGATATCACAATTATAGACATATATTAGGCATATAACAGGAATGGAAACAAGATAGGACACCCAGGACCACTTTAAGCATGATAGAAAAACATATGGTCACCCTCAAGGGACAATATAGAATACTAAGAGAGCTAGGAGGGAATGAATGACCAGTATCATAAGTTTGAAAAGGAGTCAATTCAAACGAGGACAGTTCAAGTATAACAATACAATCTTTATTAGATATAAAAAGCAGATATTAAAAGGACTTGAACAATAATCCAAAGTTGTAGATTATAAATAGAGACAGGAGTTAGAGGAAAAGTTCAGAGCAAAAGGCTGTTCAGGTCTGAACCATCACCATGGGGGATAGAAAGTAAAGGCTCAATCCCGGCATGTACAAATTTGGTATTATAATCCTAGTGGAGGAAAATATGCCGGTTATTAAGAAAAGCATAGTTACTTACCCGTGGTGAAGTCAGACCAACAGCCACCGCACCCCAACGCGTTTCGTAGTCTTTTTCAAGGGACTGCGACATGGTGTGTGGTGAGGGGGATCTATTTATATGTGCCCCAACCAAATGATAGGTCCAACGCTCGTTATCGGCCGCATACAGGGGCGGAAGTCCGTCCGGAGCGTCCATCATCGGGCCGTTCCCGGAAGTGACGCGGGCGTGTCAGTGTCGTCACACTGCGCCCGCCTCATCCCATTACGGAGGCCGTCATGCAGGAGGCTCGGGAGGGGACCGCACAGCGCATGCGTGCCACGGGCGCGGCCATCTTTGAAAAGGGCACTAAAAAGGGCAAGAATCGTCTCTGGCGATACCGCATAGAAAATGTTTAATATATATCATAAGTGTTAAGAACAAGGTGGAAAACGTTCCCATGTATTAGGGATATCTCATGAGTAGTATGAGAACAAGATATATGATCCCACAGAACAATGCAGAATAGAGGGGAGGGGCCAACTGAGCATCACTCCCCCCCATACTACAAACAGGCGTACATTTCACATCCAAAGAGATGTTGGTCACCCAGCTTATCATTAAGGGTCATTCACATCCAATCTGTATGTCAGCCCCCGCAAGGGGCAACAGGGAAAAAATCAGGGAAGAAAGATGATCCTAGAAACAACATCTACTCAAAAGGGAATCATATATTAATACATCGATCTCCCAATATAGGGCTATTTGGAGGGGAGATTTGAAGGAAAGAATTCCCCTCTAAAAAGGGGGGGGGGGGGGGGGAGGACCGAATAGGAGTGCGGCATGGTGGGACCCACGACTCTTAATCCAGATAGAAGGACAGAGTCGAGGGCACCACAGACCCGACTCCAAAATTGTAATGTCCTGTTACCACAGACTACAAATAAAATCAATGTGGAAAAGATAAAGAGAGGTAGGGATCCGTCATGACGCAAGCCCTGATCCACCCCCAAGGGGGACAGGGTCACAGGCCGCGGCAGGCAGAATCCCGGCCAGTCAACACGGTAAAACACATAAACATATATAACAATACAAAAAATATCCAATAGAAATTTGTCATAATTTTTTCAAACGACGATATCTTCATATTTCATGCTGGTAATCCAAGCCAAGTATCATATGTCCCAGTAGTTGTTACAAGGATGCCAGAATAGATAGAGATCCCTCTCGATCATAGATAAGAAAGAAGTACACTAACAATAAATAGAAAATAAAACTGAGATTAAAAACCAATACAGAAAACACACCATTAAAAGAACAGAGGAGGGGCAGAGGTTAAGACCAGTGATCTTATATAGACATTATAAAAAAGGCGCAAAGGACAATTTCTCGTTTAGGCCGCATGGTGCCATAGTTCCCAGTGTAACGATCCAGCGGCATTCGAGTTTAGCCAGCGCTTTTTTATAATTACCACCTCTAATTCCTAGTTTAAGCTTATCAATCCCCCGCACTTTCAAGGAGGAGGGGTTGCAAGCGTGATGTAATTTGAAGTGTCGTGGGATGGTCTTGAGGGACTCGAGATCAGACACCTCCCTTGCAGCAATTATGTCCCTAACATGCTCGCGCACCCGAATGCGGAATTGTCTAGATGTTAGTCCGACATATGTCAGCCCGCAGCCGCATCCGGCCGCGTAGATCACGTACTCAGTGCTGCAATTGATGAAGTGCCTGATCTCAAAGCTCCTCTTCCCATCCGCTGACAAAAAGGTTTTAGTCCTTTCAATGTTGCGGCATGACAGGCATGTTCCACATGGAAAACATCCCCACCTTGGTGGTCCAACATTGAAGGGAAAAGAGGTTTTGGGAGCGTAGTGACTATAAACCAGATAGTCTTTCAAATTACGGTTTTTCCGAGCTGTCAAAGCTGGGAATCTAGGGAGTGCCAATCTCAATGATGGATCGGTTTTCAAAATTGACCAATGTTTACGAAAAATTCCTCTAATATCCTCCCATTGATTGTTGTAGGTTGAAATGAACCGAATGGTGGTATCTTGTTGTTTCATATTGTTTTTAGAGGAAAGAAGTTGGTCTCTAGATGTAATTTTGGCTCTACCATAGCCTCGTTTGATGTCCCTGAGACTATATCCCCTATCTCTGAAACGATTTTTAAGATCCAGAGCTTGCTGTTCAAAGGATTGGTCCGTTGAACAAACTCTCCGTGCACGCAAGAATTGCCCTGTTGGTATTGCCCTGATGGTAGAGGGTAGGTGTGCAGATGAAGCGTGCAGGAGACTGTTAACAGAGGTTTCCTTCCTAAAAATGGTAGTCTGGACAGTACGATCAGGCAGAATCATCACCTTGATATCCAAAAAATCAACCTCCACTGGATCCCACTTATAGGTGAGTCTGATATTTAAATCATTGCAATTAAGTGATGTAATGAATTCCTGCAGTTCAAGTTCGGTTCCCCTCCAGAAGATAAGAATGTCATCAATGTATCTATGCCAGCACTGCACAGGGGAAACGGCGCAGGCCCCGTCACCGAGAACCTCCCTCTCCCACGCACCCAAGAAGAGGTTCGCGTACGACGGGGCGCACGCCGCGCCCATTGCAGTGCCGCGCTTCTGGAGGAAGAACCGATCCTTGAACAAAAAGAAATTGTGGGTAAGAATAAATTCCAACAATTCCAAGATCAAATTCTGCATATCAACATCCCAATTGCTCATCCGTAGGAAGCATCTCGCGGCGGCCAAACCATCGCAGTGCCGGATACATGAATAAAGGGTCTCCACATCAACTGTCACCAGCAACACACCACTATCCAAAGAGATACCATCAATCCTTCTCAGGACGTCCGAGGTATCTCTGACAAAGGAGGGCAGCGTTTCAACTAATGGATGTAGATAAAATTCAATAAACTTACAAATACTATCGCATAGCCCTCCGATGCCAGAGACAATCGGACGCCCTGGGGGACAGGTAGGATTTTTATGTATCTTAGGTAATAAGTAGAAAGTGGGCGTTACTGGGAATTTGGCGTGGAGACCCTCATATACCTTTCTCGTAATCACACCACGCTGGAAAGCCGCCTCAAGAATACATTCCAATTCAGACTCAAACCCTTTCGTAGGATTACCAGACAAGGGAATATAGGTGTCATGGTCTCTTAACTGCCTAAAGGCCTCACGTTCATACATGTCCGTAGGCCAAATTACCACATTACCCCCCTTGTCCGCAGGTTTTATCACAATACCTTCTAATGATTTTAGCTCCTCAATTGCTTTTTTATGTCTCAGAGGGAGATTATGACCATTCGTCGATCTCTTAAGATTCCGGAGATCTTCTGAGACTAATTTAATGAAGATATCAACCTGCGGACAAAGGGAGGAAGGCGGAAAGGCAGTAGAGCGTGGATATATCGAGGTGGGGAATTTACCTGATGAGGTGTCAGCCGATTCCTTTTCCAGTTCCTTCAAAATTTTCAAAACCTCCAGATCATCAGATGTTAGTCCTTGAACATCCATGTCATCTTTGGAATGCAATTTACACAGGATTAATTTCCTGGCAAATAATTGCAGGTCTTTTGTTACTGTAAAAAAATCGAAATCAGCATCAGGGGCAAAAGAAAGACCAAGACTTAAAACATCAATCTGATTCTCAGTTAATTTATGTTTAGATAAATTGACGACCTCCAATACCTGTTTACTTTTTTTATCCTTTGATTGTGGAGGGGTCAATTTTCTCTTTGTTTGGTAGTTCCTTTCCCCCTGATGCTTAGATCTCGTCTGTATGCCCAGTCTTTCTGCAAATTGGTCACTCAAGCCACTCCCCATAGGGATCTCCTCTTCCGCTGAGGACATGGATGAAAAGGAACCAGAGCGTGAGCCCATATTTTTGTTTTTTCTCCTTATACTCCTCTTCCATCTATATACGGTTCCATTTTTATAATCTGATAGATCTCTCTGGTATTTTCTTGTTTTTGTTCCTGTAATCTCTTTTTCCCATTTGGAAAAATCTTTGTCCAGATCTGCGTTGAGGGATGCTAGTTTTTCTTTGGAAAGACAATCCACCAGTTTCACCTGGATGGTGTTAATTTCCGATTCAACTTCCTTCAATGTGCTAGCATTATGGCCAACTAGGAGTTTCATAAAGGTCATGGATATCAAAGAGTAGACTGGAGGAAAAACGGGTTTAAAAACCGCGCTAGGAAACCACGAGCAAGGATGTAAATGAATATTTTTCTTTTATTTAGATAATTCCAACGCGTTTCGGAGACCCATCTGTCTCCTTCCTCAGGGAAAAAGATTCTTTTTCCCTGAGGAAGGAGACAGATGGGTCTCCGAAACGCGTTGGAATTATCTAAATAAAAGAAAAATATTCATTTACATCCTTGCTCGTGGTTTCCTAGCGCGGTTTTTAAACCCGTTTTTCCTCCAGTCTACTCTTTGATATCCTTTGCTCAGACACGGGGCCGCTGCTGAACCACTAAAGCACTCATCCACGTTCTCTAAGGGGTTGTGACTGGCACAACCCAGCCAGGTGAGTGTGTTTTTAACCCTTTTTCCCTCTGCCCTGTAAATCGGGTAAGACCCTATTGCGCCTTTTCTCTCCTACTACAGCTTCTCATAAAGGTCATGGAGCATACATTAGAAGCCTCCTCCCATTCCTTTTTAAAGGTCTCCTCCTTTATATCAAAGGAGGGAAATAATTGTACTCGTAAGCCTCTTGGGATGAGGCCTTTCTGAATGTATCGCTCCATGAATGTCATATTCCACCAAAGTCTTGTCTTTTGGTTTAAAAGTTGTTTTAATCTGCCAACCAATTTTACATTCTCCTCTGTTTCAACATTAAAAACAGGCTCTGAACCTTCACAAAAAACCTGATTGATTTTTGTTAGCCACGCTTCTTCGCGCGCTTTGTGGTCCATGTGTCCTGTAGAAACTGCTGTGAATAGACACAGGTCTCTTAACGTGAGGCCTTTAGGCAGTTAAGAGACCATGACACCTATATTCCCTTGTCTGGTAATCCTACGAAAGGGTTTGAGTCTGAATTGGAATGTATTCTTGAGGCGGCTTTCCAGCGTGGTGTGATTACGAGAAAGGTATATGAGGGTCTCCACGCCAAATTCCCAGTAACGCCCACTTTCTACTTATTACCTAAGATACATAAAAATCCTACCTGTCCCCCAGGGCGTCCGATTGTCTCTGGCATCGGAGGGCTATGCGATAGTATTTGTAAGTTTATTGAATTTTATCTACATCCATTAGTTGAAACGCTGCCCTCCTTTGTCAGAGATACCTCGGACGTCCTGAGAAGGATTGATGGTATCTCTTTGGATAGTGGTGT
Organism: Anomaloglossus baeobatrachus; assembly: GCF_048569485.1. Lineage (NCBI taxonomy): Eukaryota > Metazoa > Chordata > Amphibia > Anura > Aromobatidae > Anomaloglossus > Anomaloglossus baeobatrachus. The sequence goes on from NC_134362.1 coordinate 150,540,039, forward strand.
GTTGCTGGTGACAGTTGATGTGGAGACCCTTTATTCATGTATCCGGCACTGCGATGGTTTGGCCGCCGCGAGATGCTTCCTACGGATGAGCAATTGGGATGTTGATATGCAGAATTTGATCTTGGAATTGTTGGAATTTATTCTTACCCACAATTTCTTTTTGTTCAAGGATCGGTTCTTCCTCCAGAAGCGCGGCACTGCAATGGGCGCGGCGTGCGCCCCGTCGTACGCGAACCTCTTCTTGGGTGCGTGGGAGAGGGAGGTTCTCGGTGACGGGGCCTGCGCCGTTTCCCCTGTGCAGTGCTGGCATAGATACATTGATGACATTCTTATCTTCTGGAGGGGAACCGAACTTGAACTGCAGGAATTCATTACATCACTTAATTGCAATGATTTAAATATCAGACTCACCTATAAGTGGGATCCAGTGGAGGTTGATTTTTTGGATATCAAGGTGATGATTCTGCCTGATCGTACTGTCCAGACTACCATTTTTAGGAAGGAAACCTCTGTTAACAGTCTCCTGCACGCTTCATCTGCACACCTACCCTCTACCATCAGGGCAATACCAACAGGGCAATTCTTGCGTGCACGGAGAGTTTGTTCAACGGACCAATCCTTTGAACAGCAAGCTCTGGATCTTAAAAATCGTTTCAGAGATAGGGGATATAGTCTCAGGGACATCAAACGAGGCTATGGTAGAGCCAAAATTACATCTAGAGACCAACTTCTTTCCTCTAAAAACAATATGAAACAACAAGATACCACCATTCGGTTCATTTCAACCTACAACAATCAATGGGAGGATATTAGAGGAATTTTTCGTAAACATTGGTCAATTTTGAAAACCGATCCATCATTGAGATTGGCACTCCCTAGATTCCCAGCTTTGACAGCTCGGAAAAACCGTAATTTGAAAGACTATCTGGTTTATAGTCACTACGCTCCCAAAACCTCTTTTCCCTTCAATGTTGGACCACCAAGGTGGGGATGTTTTCCATGTGGAACATGCCTGTCATGCCGCAACATTGAAAGGACTAAAACCTTTTTGTCAGCGGATGGGAAGAGGAGCTTTGAGATCAGGCACTTCATCAATTGCAGCACTGAGTACGTGATCTACGCGGCCGGATGCGGCTGCGGGCTGACATATGTCGGACTAACATCTAGACAATTCCGCATTCGGGTGCGCGAGCATGTTAGGGACATAATTGCTGCAAGGGAGGTGTCTGATCTCGAGTCCCTCAAGACCATCCCACGACACTTCAAATTACATCACGCTTGCAACCCCTCCTCCTTGAAAGTGCGGGGGATTGATAAGCTTAAACTAGGAATTAGAGGTGGTAATTATAAAAAAGCGCTGGCTAAACTCGAATGCCGCTGGATCGTTACACTGGGAACTATGGCACCATGCGGCCTAAACGAGAAATTGTCCTTTGCGCCTTTTTTATAATGTCTATATAAGATCACTGGTCTTAACCTCTGCCCCTCCTCTGTTCTTTTAATGGTGTGTTTTCTGTATTGGTTTTTAATCTCAGTTTTATTTTCTATTTATTGTTAGTGTACTTCTTTCTTATCTATGATCGAGAGGGATCCCTATCTATTCTGGCATCCTTGTAACAACTACTGGGACATATGATACTTGGCTTGGATTACCAGCATGAAATATGAAGATATCGTCGTTTGAAAAAATTATGACAAATTTCTATTGGATATTTTTTGTATTGTTATATATGTTTATGTGTTTTACCGTGTTGACTGGCCGGGATTCTGCCTGCCGTGGCCTGTGACCCTGTCCCCCTTGGGGGTGGATCAGGGCTTGCGTCATGACGGATCCCTACCTCTCTTTATCTTTTCCACATTGATTTTATTTGTAGTCTGTGGTAACAGGACATTACAATTTTGGAGTCGGGTCTGTGGTGCCCTCGACTCTGTCCTTCTATCTGGATTAAGAGTCGTGGGTCCCACCATGCCGCACTCCTATTCGGTCCTCCCCCCCCCCTTTTTAGAGGGGAATTCTTTCCTTCAAATCTCCCCTCCAAATAGCCCTATATTGGGAGATCGATGTATTAATATATGATTCCCTTTTGAGTAGATGTTGTTTCTAGGATCATCTTTCTTCCCTGATTTTTTCCCTGTTGCCCCTTGCGGGGGCTGACATACAGATTGGATGTGAATGACCCTTAATGATAAGCTGGGTGACCAACATCTCTTTGGATGTGAAATGTACGCCTGTTTGTAGTATGGGGGGGAGTGATGCTCAGTTGGCCCCTCCCCTCTATTCTGCATTGTTCTGTGGGATCATATATCTTGTTCTCATACTACTCATGAGATATCCCTAATACATGGGAACGTTTTCCACCTTGTTCTTAACACTTATGATATATATTAAACATTTTCTATGCGGTATCGCCAGAGACGATTCTTGCCCTTTTTAGTGCCCTTTTCAAAGATGGCCGCGCCCGTGGCACGCATGCGCTGTGCGGTCCCCTCCCGAGCCTCCTGCATGACGGCCTCCGTAATGGGATGAGGCGGGCGCAGTGTGACGACACTGACACGCCCGCGTCACTTCCGGGAACGTCCCGATGATGGACGCTCCGGACGGACTTCCGCCCCTGTATGCGGCCGATAACGAGCGTTGGACCTATCATTTGGTTGGGGCACATATAAATAGATCCCCCTCACCACACACCATGTCGCAGTCCCTTGAAAAAGACTACGAAACGCGTTGGGGTGCGGTGGCTGTTGGTCTGACTTCACCATGGGTAAGTAACTATGCTTTTCTTAATAACCGGCATATTTTCCTCCACTAGGATTATAATACCAAATTTGTACATGCCGGGATTGAGCCTTTACTTTCTATCCCCCATGGTGATGGTTCAGACCTGAACAGCCTTTTGCTCTGAACTTTTCCTCTAACTCCTGTCTCTATTTATAATCTACAACTTTGGATTATTGTTCAAGTCCTTTTAATATCTGCTTTTTATATCTAATAAAGATTGTATTGTTATACTTGAACTGTCCTCGTTTGAATTGACTCCTTTTCAAACTTATGATACTGGTCATTCATTCCCTCCTAGCTCTCTTAGTATTCTATATAACAGGAATGGTCTCACCAACTCCTTCCACAGATAGGGGGCAGGCAGTCTCTCCTTTGGATCCCTGGGTTCGGCATACTGATCCAGCATTCACTCTCCCTGTCCAATCAGGAGACCATAAAATAACAAATTACCTGCCACCCCAAACTCCCGTCCTAACAAGGACGGTCCACATCTAATGCAAATTTGGACCCCTAAGCTGACCCTGTTAGCGTCCCGACGCGTTTCGTCCACATCGACTCCTCAGGGGACATATTAGAAATACACCAGGTCCTCACTGCCAGCCCTCACATGCCTCAGATGTCAAAAGAGTCTGGCTCGTATACAATGGGGTCTTTTAAACATGGCGCTAATGTGGCTCCTCCAATCAGGAGGGACAACTCACCTGATGTTTAATTACATTAGTGTTGTGTAGATAATGATATAATCCACTTAGTACTGAGCACGTGTAGAGCAGCGTTCAAAGCTGCTCAGCGTGCGTTTCATCCGAAAGAACCGCCCATGGCTGTCAATAGACAGAGATGATAGGAGGAGAGGAACACCTCCTCCCCCTCCACAATACGTCACCTCGACACGTCATCTGACACATATTACACTGGCGTCCCTCATGGAGGAAATTCCCAGCAGGCGGACGCACGTAACTAAAGGGGAGGGTCTCCCTTTCTCATTCAGAGCACCTCTTCCTCCTGCGTCACCCAGGCTTGCGCTCCATGAGCGTTCCACCCAGGGCACGCCCCCGGAGATGACCGCTCATGAATGAGGGGAGGGCCCTCCTCTATCCCCATCCAAAGTGCTTCTCCCTATTCCGTCCCCCAAGCTTGCGCTCCACGAGCGTTCCACCAAGGGAACGCCCCCGGAAGCGCATGTCATGAAGGAGACACTCAGTAATACACACCCCAATTAGAACTCCATTGGCCAAAAGCCCGGTCACTCTTCCACCATCGAGGAAACATGCCCCCAAACCGGGGACGAATAGGCAAACGGGCAAAAAACCTTTTTAACCCATCACAAAGGTCCCTCTAACAGATCATGAGGCGTGTATTTGAGCCGTAAGTCTGCATATCATCATATTAGGCATTATATCGACAATGCCAGACAACGGATCATTCCGAGTATACAGGTCTCCAAATAAAGGGGGGATCAGCCGTCCCAATGCTGCACTCCAAAGGGATGAAACAGCTACACAAACAGCGCATGCAGCTGGACAACTACTCATTCCATAAGGGCAGCATCATCTTCAATTGGTGGCCTCGTACATAAGGGACCTCCCAGTATCAGTAGGAGTCACCTTCTATCGGCAATATCATATAATGCAAGGGACGGCCAATGAAAAAGAACACTGGTTTAATGGGTACATAGGGGATATAAAGTGTATTCCAAGGGTTTTTTTTTAAAAGAGTAGATGAACCAAGGAGATTAATGTATCCACATATTATGGGTTTCTTCATACCTCCAAATGGACCCCATGCCTGCCGGCATAAAGGGTCCAAATAGTAATTGATACTAGCAAATGTAATGGATTACACCCTCGGTGACAAAAATATTTTTTCAATAGATGCCACCGATCTCTCCATTAAAGTAAATTGGAGGATTATATGGATCAGTTATTTAGCAGGAGGTACCACGGACACTAAATAAAGCTATTAAACAGCAATTGCTCATTTAAGCCCCCCGGTGAGAGGGTTTCAAGCTTAAACATCCACCTCGTTTCCCTCTGAAGGACCAATCTGTCCCAGTCTCCACCTCTTTTAGGTCTCAGGACCTTGTCAATTCCCGTGAATCTCAGTACCTTAGAATCACCCCCATGTTTTTCAATGACATGTCTGGACACAGCCGTGTCCCTCCGATGTTCCACGTCGCCTAGGTGTTCACCTATCCTCCTTCTAAATTCACGGACGGTTTTTCCAATGTACTCAAGTCCGCACACACAGTCGATCTTATATATGACTTCCTGCGTGCGGCAGTTGATAAAGTGTCTTATAGCATATTCCCTGGAGGTCACATTACTCCTAAAGGTCTTAGTGACCTGTATAACCGGGCATGCAATGCATCCTGAGCATTTAGAGCAACCCTTAATTTCCTTGGTGCCCTTGACTAGAAAGGATTCGCAACAAAATATTGAAAATAAAAATATTTTGTTTGGGTTTGGTTTATTTGTCCAATTACTTTTGACCTCCTAAAATGTGGAGTGTTTGTAAAGAAATGTGTACAATTCCTACAATTTCTATCAGATATTTTTGTTCAAACCTTCAAATTAAACGTTACAATCTGCACTTGAATTCTGTTGTAGAGATTTCATTTCAAACCCAATGTGGTGGCATGCAGAGCCCAACTCGCGAAAATTGTGTCACTGTCCAAATATTTCTGGACCTAACTGTATGTAGAGAAAGTTTTTCAACATATATAAGTACATTATAAAAAATAAATAGATATAATAATATGAACTGTATTGCCTACAGAATGCAGAACAAATGGACAAAGGGAAGATCGCAATAATACGAGTATGTATACAGTGTGTCCACTCATATCCTGTCCACTGCCGTTAACTTGAGAATGGCGGCAGCTATAGGCATAGAAGTGGTGTCTAGGTATAGTAAAGTAGTCATGCACTATGTAATGAAACCACCTATAGCGCTACCTGGTGGAAAACAACGGAATTAGCATTTTTGTCTCGAAAACGGAACGAGATAGAGAAAAAAAGTGAATTACAAAGTTGCAGGGCATCATTAAATCAATACGAATCGACACCTTACATACATGATCTATCTATCTATAGATTATGTATGTAATTATGGTACTATTTGCATTGCCTTTAATGATACATTAACGAATCAGAACAAAATCTTATTATAGTGGATTAAAATTCATTATCTTTGTCCTTGTCTAGTTTTCTAACTTCTAAAGGAATATTTTTATTCAGCAATGCATACATTCAGAATGGACATTCTAAACAAATGTCTGAGTCTATTTATTTTAAATTATGATACCGATTTCTTTCTCATAAATCTTATGGCCTTTAAAGCATTTTAAATGAACTGCATTAATGTAATCTAATCTAGAAACTGCACACAACATTTCAGTTTGAATTATCTTGAATCTATGATCCATTTTATTACTTGCAAAGCACTTTCTACATTTATGGTAATAGCTAAACCTTGTTCTGTTATTTAAATCCCATTTCAGATGGGATGTTATTTAAAATAAAACATTTTTTGATAGTAAAATACAAATAAAGAAAAAGTCAATGCACAAGAAGGCCTTTAACAAAGCAAACAGTAGGGATTTTTATGACATTAGCGAATGATAAAGAAGAGGACTGACATTTACAGTTGATGAAACTTTACATTGGAAAGCAAGGGGAAAAATAAATTGATCTTGAATCATATACCGTCTAAAAGAAATTGTTAACATAGCTGACACAAATACCTGCTTCTTCAGAATTGACTTTGCTAAAGGACATCGAGTGGTTTGTTTGCGCTGAAAAAAAACAAGCCACATAGAAACTGAAATTGATACAGCTTTTATGTATTATTAAAAAACTTCACAAATAGTGTTCCTGGCTGCAATCAGTTTTCTATCTCTATCTTTTTTTCTATCACTTAAATTGAGTCATGAACCAACTTCTCAGACTTTGCTTGTGGTATTTTACAGTTCATATACTATAGTTCATACATTTTTCCTGAAATGTTAATTTAACCCCTTCACGACCTTTCACATAATTTTATGCCATGGTCAGATAGGGGTTCACGTTCTATTACGCAAACTTAGATCATGACGATCACACAGGAACAGGAGCTTTGCACAATTGCTGCCTGGAGCTAGGCATAAGAGATAGCTGAGCTCCCGGCTGTCAGAGCCAGAGACGGTCCTTGCACCACTTCTGGCTGTTTAACCCCTTAAATGCTGCAACCAATAGTGATCGCAACATTTAGGAGACTGAAGAGGGAGTGTGGTCCGCCTCCCACCCATTCGGGACAACTGAGACATGATCACAAAGTCCCAATCGTTGTCATGGTAACTCAAGGCCATATGAGGACCTCTAGGTTACCTAGCTGAGGCAAGCATGTTAGACCATGCCAGCAGCATGGTCTAACAAGTGTTCTGAGAGTCAAGCGCTGACAAGTATAGTCCATTGAAATTCAGGTTCATTGCAATGGTTTAAACCAGTGATCTAGATAAATTATCTGGGTATCAATAAAATATAATTTTTAATAAATTAATTAAAAATGGGGCTGTGAAACGAACGACATATAAAGGCTTTCCTGAGAAAAGAAAGATCAACACGCTGATAACAAAAGGGCAGTGATAATTGTGGTGCGGATTAATTACAATGCCCTTAAATGATCAGAATAGAAATAGCAACAAAAAGGATTCAAAGGTGATAACCCAAAATTATAGACCAAATTGTTAGCTATATGAAGCGTAGCCTCCATATAAACATGATAGGTGCATAATGTATATGTCCGACACCCATAATAAGATGAATGGGTGTATGATATGAAAAAAGGAAAAATCTCACCAGTGTAGTTTCATAATTCGGTGAAGATGTTCATCAGAGGATTGCTGGATCTTCAAGGGGGAGCTATCGTACAAAGCTCCTAAAGGCCCCGTTACACACAGCGTCGTATCTAACGATATATCGCCAGGGTCACGTATTCTGTGACGCACATCCAGCATCGTTAGTGACGTCGCTGCGTGTGACAGCAAGGAGCGATGGTTAATGATGGAAAATACTCACCTTATCATCCATTGTTGACACGTCGTTCCTTTTAAAAAAATCGTTGATTGTGGAGGACGCAGGTTGTTCATCGTTCCCGAGGCAGCACACATCGCTCTGTGTGATACCTTGGGAATGACAAACTGCAGCTTACCTGCGGCTGCCGACAATGCGGAAGGAAGGAGGTGGACGAGATGTTACATCCCGCTCATCTCCACCCCTCCGCTACTATTGGGCGGCCGCTTAGTGACATCGCTGTGATGCCACAAGAACCGCCCCCTTAGAAAGGAGGCGGTTCGCCGGGCACAGCGACATCGCTAGTCAGGTAAGTCCCGTGTGACGGCTCCTAACGATTTTGTGCGCCATGGGCAGCAATTTGCCCGTGAGATACAAACGACGAAGCGGGTGCTTTCACCAGTGATATCGCTAGCTATATCGCTGCTTGCAAAGCCCTCTTAAGTCTCCCTACGCATTTCATTTTAAACTCATCAGAAGAGCTCAATTAGACAGAGCACAGAAACACTTCCTAACAGAGGTAGACGCCAGTTTTTAAAACGCCAACCATCATTTTCCATATATTGCATAGTAACCAAGGGACATATATATGAAAAACCCATTGAATTAAAGCCAAAACCAAAATTATACCAAATGAAATGTACCATGTGACAAATGAATAAAAACCCCTTAAACAAATGGGAAGACACATAACCAGACCTATGTCTACCTCTGTTAGGAGGCGTTTTCTGTGCTCTGTCTAGCTGAGCTCCCCTAAGGAGTTTAAAACGAAACGCGCAGGGAGATTTAGGAGCACGCCAACCATAGGTCAGTAATTGAGGTGTAGCTATGTACGATAGCTTTCCCTTGAAGATCTAGCTAATCTCTGATGAACTTTTTCACCGAATTATGAGACTACACTGGTGAGATTGTTCCTTTTTTCAAATCAGACACCCATTCATCTTGTTATGGGTGTTGGACATATACATTATGCATTATTATGCTACGCTTCATATAGCTAACAATTTGGTCTATAATTTTGGGTTATCACCTTTGAATCCTTTTTGTTGCTATTTCTATTCTGATCATTTAAGGGCATTGTGATTAATCCGCACCACAATTATCACTGCCCATTTGTTATCAGTGTGTTGTCCTTTCTTTTCTCAGGAAAGGTTTTATTTGATGTTCGTTTCACATCCCCATTTTCAATTAATTTATTAAAAGTTATATTTTATTGATACCCAGCTAAGTTATCTTGATCCTTGGGTTAACTTGCTCTTCGCTAAATAGTAAACCAGTAATCAGACGAATAAAATTTAAAATTAGATAGGGGTTTCACCTGATTCACTTATTTTGGCAATGTAAATGCAAACCCGAACTTAAGTGCACAGCATGAGCACAGGATAAATGTGGACTGATCCAAAAGACTCTGTACCCCAAATTGCTACCTATAGCATTCAACTTAACCCACAAAAAAACAAGCCTTCACTAGAGTTGAGCGATGTTCGAGGCTCGAGGTTCGCCAATTTCATGTTCGAGTGATTTTTGGGGGGTGTTCGAGAGGCTGGCCGAACTCCAGCTTTTTGCTAAAAGCTCGACAGTTTGAGTTACGTTCGAGAACGGTTCGAGCACCAAAAAGCCAAGCTAGTTACTAGTTGGCTTTTCACTGTACTAATGTGAGTCACTGTGAATCATGCTATTATCAAAATTCAGCGTCTGGTGTGCGGGGGGGCTGGGGTTTAGATCAGAGCTGCTGCTGAGTGCTGATAGAATGCCGATCGCCATTTTTTTTTTCCCCTAACCGCGTGTACAGTGGGGCGGGCCAGGATGTCAGCAAATCACAGAGACACACACTGCACAGAGGATTTTTGCCAGACAAGCAAGGGCTTGTATCATAGGCTGTGCATGTCACATGTCTTTGCTCTATAAGACACTGCCATTTTCCCTGTCGCCGTCATTATCTGTCTGCTGCGTGTGGGTGAAAATCACTACTCCTGCTCCCGATGCTACTGCTGCTGTGTGTGCTATAGAGATACAGTGCAATGTACACAGCACTTTAGGGATTAGGGACTACTGGTTATTTCAGCCCTTTTCAGGGCTGATTTACAGGCGTTCATAGCCATAGCTGCTAGGCAGGTCCGTGCAAACGCTGTACTGGGCTTTGCTGTCCTGCTACCTACAGCACCCGTGCATTCTACCCACTTGGCCATTTTTTACCACGCTATTTTATTTCCCCAAAGAGCTGACACTTTTTGTGGCATCCTAAAAGTGTCTAGAATACTAAGTTAGTGTTCCTTTGCAGTCCACTGACCCACAGCACCCCTGCATTCTACCACCTGGCCATTTTTTGCCACGCTATTTTATTTCCCCAAAGAGCTGACACTTTTTGTGGCATTCTAAAAGTGTCTGAAATACTAAGTTAGTGTTCCTTTGCTGTCCACTGACCCACAGCACCCCTGCATTCTACCCACCTGGCCATTTTTTGCCACGCTATTTTATTACACCAAAGAGCTGACACTTTTTGTGGCATCCTAAAAGTGTCTGGAATACTAAGTTAGTGTTCCTTTGCGGTCAGTACCCAAAGCACCTGTGCATGCTACACATCCTGTCCATTTTTGCTACGCAATTCTAATTGCAAACTGTGCTGCCACTGTTACGGGCATACTAAAATTGACCGGGATACTCAGTGTTGGTTCGTCAACTGTCAATAAAGCAAGACCACCTCTGCATTGTACACACCTGTCAATTTTTAGCTGCATAATTCTAATTGCAAACTGTGCTGCCACTGTTAGGGGCATACTAAAATTGACCGGGATACTCAGTGTTGGTTCTTCAGCTGTCAATACAGCTAGACCACCTCTGCATTGTACACACCTGTCAATTTTTAGCAACGTAATTCTAATTGCAAACTGTGCTGCCACTGTTAGGGGCACACTAAAATTGACCGGGATACTCAGCGTTGGTTCTTCAGCTGTCAATAAAGCTAGACCACCTCTGCAATCTACATCATCTCTTAATTTTTGCTATCACATTTTAAGTGTCCAATCTTGTTGCTAACAAAATGAGTGGCAAAAGGACAAATGCTGGTGGAAAGGGAAACAGGCGTGTTGGAAAAGGAAAAAAAGTTTGTGTCCATGGGGTAGGTGGGAAACCTACATTAACATCTGCTGAATAAAGGCCATCTTCCAGCAAAAGTAAGATGTCTACTACTTTCCGTGGCCAATCTGATGTGCTTCCTTTTTTACGGAACTGAACAACTGTAAAAAGGTAGATGATGCACCAAAAAAGAACATGCTTGAATGGATCGCAAGTGCTCCAACAAGTGGCCTCTCCTCAACCTCAACTTCAACATCCAAAAAACAACAGTCCTCTGAGTTGTCACCCCAAATCGCACTTGCTTTCTCCAAGCTCTCAAGTCTCCATCCGCCATGCAGAGTATGGTGTAACAGAGATGGCTGTGTCTGCAGAGCTGTTCAGTCACACTAAACCCTGGGAAGCAGAGGTCTGCTCCCAAGCTACAGTGAGTACAGACCAGGAAATGTTCTGCAGTGATTGTCAGAAGCTTTGTGAGTCTGATTCAGGAGCTGATGACTATGTTTCTAAGCATAATGTAGACCCTCATTCCCAAACCGTAACACCTGTTGGTGGAGACAATGAGGAATATACTGATGACGATGAGATGCAGATACCTGATTGGGATGACAACTTGACTATTCAGTCAGTACAGGAAGAGGTTAGGTCTGAGGGCGAGGGGAGTGCAAACACAATGCTTAATGATGAAGTTCTAGATCCCACTTACTGTCAACCCAAATTCACGCACTCGAGGAGGTCAGCAGATGCGGTGGAGGAGGATGCGACTGACGATGAAATTACCTTGCGCCTTCCTAGACAGAGTCGGAGTACTGGAAGCACTTCCACAACTGCATCCTCAGCCACAAGTCTGCCTCTGAGCACAAGTCGGGGTGGCTCTGCACGTCGCATGGGCTCTAAACCTTGCCTAGCCTCGTCCTTTTTTGACCTCGCAAAGAATCTCCCAAATCATGTGATATGTAAGATTTGTCGCAAATCTATAAGTAGAGGCCAATAGCTCACTAGTTTGACATGTTCTTCCATGAATCGTCACATGAATAACAAGCATAAGTCCCAGTGGGAAGCTCACTGTGCTACAATGCGGCCTAGCGGAGCGGGCCAACCACCGTCTGCCCCTTCAAGTGCATCCGCGCTATCTTCTTCCTCTATGACTGTGGGGACAGCTGTCACACCTGTTTTTCCACGCAGACCTTCCACCTCTTTATCTGCAACAGGCAGTTTGCTTGGCAGGTCGTCAGTTGTTTTGGAAGGGGAAATAAGTGCTGGTGTAGAGCTCTCTCACACATCAAGAGCACCAACTTTGGATGAAGGCAACATCATGTCTCCGCCTACACTTTCCTCACAGACCTGCAGTTTTCCAGGGACATCCTACTCAACACCGTCTCCGCAAGGCAGCTGGATCTCTGTCCCTCAGATGTGGACAAAAAAAAGGCCATTTCCTCCGAGCCATGGCAAAGCTAAGAGGTTGACTTTCACCCTCTGTAAGCTCTTGGCTACCGAAATGCTGAATTTCTGCCTGGTGGACACAGAGGATTTTCGAGACCTTATGTCAGTCACAGTGCCCCAGTACCAGATTCCCAGTCGCCACTACTTCTCCAAGAAAGGAGTGCCTGTGCTACACCAGCATGTCGCACACAACATCACCGCTTCCTTGAGAAACTCTGTGTTTGACAGGGTGCATTTCATCACTGATACTTGGACCAGTAAGCATGGACAGGGGCGTTACATGTCGCTGACTGGGCACTGGGTAACTATAGTGAAAGATAGAGAAGGGTCTGCTGAACAAGTCTTGCCGTCCCAACGACTTGTGCGTCAATCCTCTTTATGTAGAAGTTTCTCCACTGTTTCTGCCTCCTCAACCTCGTCTGGGTACTCCACCTCCGACAAAAGCCTGCCTGGTCAGGCCACTCACATTGTAACTGCGCACAAGGAATTCCGTACACCTCCTTACTTTGCTGGCAGCATAGCTCAACGGCATCAGGCGGTCTTTACGTTGAAATGTCTGGGGAATAAGGGTCACACAACTGAGGAGTTGTAGTCAGCTCTGTGGTCCGAATTTCGTAAATGGTTGTCTCCACTCAACCTGCAGCCTGGGAAGGCCGTGTGCGACAATGCTGCAAACCTGGGTGCGGCCCTTTGCCTGGGCAAGGTGACACACGTGCATTGTATGGCTCATGTGTTGTACCTTGTTGTCCAGCAATTTTTAACCCACTATCCCGGCCTAGATGGGCTTCTCTCTCTGCTCACTTCCGCCGTTCAACCATCGCAGCTGACCAACTTGCATCGCTCCAGAAGTCTTTTGGCCTGCCGGTTCCTCGCCTGAAATGCGATGTGGCGACACGCTGAAATTCGACTCTCCACATGTTGCAGCAACTGTGGCAGCACCGCCGAGCTCTGGTGCAACACGTTATGATGTATAGCCTGGGCCAAGGAGATGCAGAGGTGGGGCAGATCACACTGCTGGAGTGGTCTTAGATCAAGGACCTATGCACCCTTCTGCACAGTTTCGACATGGCGACGAATATGTTTATTGCTGACAATGACATTATCAGCATGACAATTCCAATCATTTACATGCTGGAGCACACGATAAACACTATTTAAAGTCAGGGGGTGCGACAAGAGAAAGGGGAGGAAGTACAGGAAGATTCATATGCACAAAGGATACCAATATCCACAAGGTCCAGACGTTCAGCATCACCAAGGCGGCAAGCATGGGACGGTGGGGGAGAGGGATTACCAAGGGCACATGGTAGCAGCCAAAATATTGAGGGAGATTCAGGAGACCACTAAGAAATGGCGAACGAACTCTCGATGGCCATGGAAGACTCAGCAGATGAGGGAGACCTTGGTCAAATTTCGGTTGAATGAGGTTGGGGGGATATGTCAGAGAAATAAAACACTGTTATCACCTCGCCGCCACAAACACAGCGAGGACTTGGTCCGCATGCATGCGCAAGAACCTGGCTTCACCAGACACATGAGTGCCTTCTTGCTGCACTACCTACAACATGACCCTCGTATTGTCAAAATTAGAAGTGATGATGACTACTGAGTAGAGTTGAGCGCGGTTCGTGGTTCGTGGTTCTCCAGTTCTAGGCTCGAGTGATTTTGGGGCATGTTCTAGATCGAACTAGAACTCGAGCTTTTTGCAAAAGCTCGATAGTTCTAGAAACGTTCGAGAACGGTTCTAGCAGCCAAAAAACAGCTAAATCTTAGCTTGGTTTCTGCTGTAATAGTGTAAGTCACTCTGTGAATCAAACTATTATCACATTTCAGTGTATAGTGTGCGTGAACAGCGCCTTCAGATCACTGCTGTTTCTATAATGGCGATCGCCATTTTTTTTTTTTTTTTCTTGTCTTCCTTCCCTAAGCGCGCGCGTCTTGTGGGGCTGGCCAGCATGTCAGCCAATCACAGACACACACACACCTAAGTGGACTTTGAGGCAGAGAAGCAACGGCATGTGTGATAGGATCTGCATGTCACATGTCCCTGCATTATAAAACCGGACATTTTCTTCACGATCGCCATTATCTGCCTTCTGCGTCTTTGGTGTCAGACATCACTGTCGCAGTTCCGTCCTTTGTCCTATCGCCGATACAGCTGTATGCGCTGCATACACAGCGTTAGACAGCTTAGGGAGAGCACATTCTAGCAGTCCTTTTAAGGGCTCGTACCGGCAGGGTCAGAGAGCCATAGGTGACAGGTCCTGCAAACAGCACCAGCGTCTGTGTAGCCCAGGTCAGGGATTTCCTCCCTGCATTTCACCATTAGGAGGGAATAGAAAGGCAGGCTTCCATTCCTCTACCCAGAGCACCACAATCCTGCCACTGTACCCTCTTGTCCTCTGCACACTCCAACTCATTCTAACTAAGCCATTATACTAGCAAACACTCAGTGTACCTAGTGGCATCCTATACGTGGCTATTGGACTTTGCTATAGTCCCACTAGTGCCAAGACATTTGCAGAGCGCATCTGCCTGCGTTGCACACTCCAACTAATTATAACGAAGCCATTATACTAGCACACACTCAGTGTACCTAGTGGCATCCTATACGTGGCTATTGGACTTTGCTATAGTCCCACTAGGGCCAAGACATTTGCAGAGCACATCTGCCTGCATTGCACACTCCAAGTTTTTTAAACTAAGCAATTTTACTAGCAAACACTCAGTGTACCTAGTGGCATCCTATACGTGGCTATTGGACTTTGCTATAGTCCCACTAGTGCAAAGACATTAGCAGAGCACATCTGCCTGCATTGCACACTCCAAGTTTTTTAAACTCAGCCATTATACTAGCAAACACTCAGTGTACCTAGTGGCATCCTATACGTGGCTATTGGACTTTGCTATAGTCCCACTAGTGCCAAGACATTTGCAGAGCGCATCTGCCTGCGTTGCACACTCCAACAAATTATAACGAAGCCATTATACTAGCAAACACTCAGTGTACCTAGTGGCATCCTATACGTGGCTATTGGACTTTGCTATAGTCCCACTAGTGCCAAGACATTTGCAGAGCGCATCTGCCTGCGTTGCACACTCCAACTAATTATAACGAAGCCATTATACTAGCACACACTCAGTGTACCTAGTGGCATCCTATACGTGGCTATTGGACTTTGCTATAGTCCCACTAGGGCCAAGACATTTGCAGAGCACATCTGCCTGCATTGCACACTCCAAGTTTTTTAAACTAAGCAATTTTACTAGCAAACACTCAGTGTACCTAGTGGCATCCTATACGTGGCTATTGGACTTTGATATAGTCCCACTAGTGCAAAGACATTAGCAGAGCACATCTGCCTGCATTGCACACTCCAAGTTTTTTAAACTCAGCCATTATACTAGCAAACACTCAGTGTACCTAGTGGCATCCTATACGTGGCTATTGGACTTTGCTATAGTCCCACTAGTGCCAAGACATTTGCAGAGCGCATCTGCCTGCGTTGCACACTCCAACAAATTATAACGAAGCCATTATACTAGCAAACACTCAGTGTACCTAGTGGCATCCTATACGTGGCTATTGGACTTTGCTATAGTCCCACTAGTGCCAAGACATTTGCAGAGCGCATCTGCCTGCGTTGCACACTCCAACAAATTATAACGAAGCCATTATACTAGCAAACACTCAGTGTACCTAGTGGCATCCTATACGTGGCTATTGGACTTTGCTATAGTCCCACTAGTGCCAAGACATTTGCAGAGCGCATCTGCCTGCGTTGCACACTCCAACTAATTATAACGAAGCCATTATACTAGCAAACACTCAGTGTACCTAGTGGCATCCTATACGTGGCTATTGGACTTTGCTACAGTCCCACTAGTGCCAAGACATTTGCAGAGCGCATCTGCCTGCGTTGCACACTCCAACTAATTATAACGAAGCCATTATACTAGCACACACTCAGTGTACCTAGTGGCATCCTATACGTGGCTATTGGACTTTGCTATAGTCCCACTAGTGCCAAGACATTTGCAGAGCGCATCTGCCTGCGTTGCACACTACAACAAATTATAACGAAGCCATTATACTAGCAAACACTCAGTGTACCTAGTGGCATCCTATACGTGGCTATTGGACTTTGCTATAGTCCCACTAGTGCCAAGACATTTGCAGAGCGCATCTGCCTGCGTTGCACACTCCAACTAATTATAACGAAGCCATTATACTAGCACACACTCAGTGTACCTAGTGGCATCCTATACGTGGCTATTGGACTTTGCTATAGTCCCACTAGGGCCAAGACATTTGCAGAGCACATCTGCCTGCATTGCACACTCCAAGTTTTTTAAACTAAGCAATTTTACTAGCAAACACTCAGTGTACCTAGTGGCATCCTATACGTGGCTATTGGACTTTGCTATAGTCCCACTAGTGCAAAGACATTAGCAGAGCACATCTGCCTGCATTGCACACTCCAAGTTTTTTAAACTCAGCCATTATACTAGCAAACACTCAGTGTACCTAGTGGCATCCTATACGTGGCTATTGGACTTTGCTATAGTCCCACTAGTGCCAAGACATTTGCAGAGCGCATCTGCCTGCGTTGCACACTCCAACAAATTATAACGAAGCCATTATACTAGCAAACACTCAGTGTACCTAGTGGCATCCTATACGTGGCTATTGGACTTTGCTATAGTCCCACTAGTGCCAAGACATTTGCAGAGCGCATCTGCCTGTGTTGCACACTCCAACTAATTATAACGAAGCCATTATACTAGCACACACTCAGTGTACCTAGTGGCATCCTATACGTGGCTATTGGACTTTGCTATAGTCCCACTAGGGCCAAGACATTTGCAGAGCACATCTGCCTGCATTGCACACTCCAAGTTTTTTAAACTAAGCAATTTTACTAGCAAACACTCAGTGTACCTAGTGGCATCCTATACGTGGCTATTGGACTTTGCTATAGTCCCACTAGTGCAAAGACATTAGCAGAGCACATCTGCCTGCATTGCACACTCCAAGTTTTTTAAACTCAGCCATTATACTAGCAAACACACAGTGTACCTAGTGGCATCCTATACGTGGCTATTGGACTTTGCTATAGTCCCACTAGTGCCAAGACATTTGCAGAGCGCATCTGCCTGCGTTGCACACTCCAACTAATTATAACGAAGCCATTATACTAGCAAACACTCAGTGTACCTAGTGGCATCCTATACGTGGCTATTGGACTTTGCTATAGTCCCACTAGTGCCAAGACATTTGCAGAGCGCATCTGCCTGCGTTGCACACTCCAACTAATTATAACGAAGCCATTATACTAGCAAACACTCAGTGTACCTAGTGGCATCCTATACGTGGCTATTGGACTTTGCTATAGTCCCACTAGTGCCAAGACATTTGCAGAGCGCATCTGCCTGCGTTGCACACTCCAACTAATTATAACGAAGCCATTATACTAGCACACACTCAGTGTACCTAGTGGCATCCTATACGTGGCTATTGGACTTTGCTATAGTCCCACTAGGGCCAAGACATTTGCAGAGCACATCTGCCTGCATTGCACACTCCAAGTTTTTTAAACTAAGCAATTTTACTAGCAAACACTCAGTGTACCTAGTGGCATCCTATACGTGGCTATTGGACTTTGCTATAGTCCCACTAGTGTAAAGACATTAGCAGAGCACATCTGCCTGCATTGCACACTCCAAGTTTTTTAAACTCAGCCATTATACTAGCAAACACACAGTGTACCTAGTGGCATCCTATACGTGGCTATTGGACTTTGCTATAGTCCCACTAGTGCCAAGACATTTGCAGAGCGCATCTGCCTGCGTTGCACACTCCAACTAATTATAACAAAGCCATTATACTAGCAAACACTCAGTGTACCTAGTGGCATCCTATACGTGGCTATTGGACTTTGCTATAGTCCCACTAGTGCCAAGACATTTGCAGAGCGCATCTGCCTGCGTTGCACACTCCAACTAATTATAACGAAGCCATTATACTAGCAAACACTCAGTGTACCTAGTGGCATCCTATACGTGGCTATTGGACTTTGCTATAGTCCCACTAGTGCCAAGACATTTGCAGCACGTCTGCCTGCGTTGCACACTCCAACGAATTATAACTAAGTTACATTGTCAGGGATATTTATTCTTTATTATTCTGCTGTTAATAAAGCTAGACCACCACTGCAATCTTCACCACCTCTCAATTTTTACTACCACATTTTCAGTCCACAATCTTGTCGCAATCAACATGAGTGGCAAAATGACAGATGCTGGTGGAAAGGGGAAGAGGCGTGGTGGAAAAGGCAAAAAATGTTTTGTCAGTGGGGAAGGTGGCAAAGCTCCATTATCATCTGCTGAAGATAGACCATCTACTAGCAAAAGTAAGATGTCTTCTACTTATTGTGGACAATCCGATGTGCTCCCTTTTTTACGGACACGAACAAGAGGAACAAAGGTAGATGATGGGCAAAAAAGGAAAATGCTTGAATGGATCTCAAGTGGTCCAACAAGTGCCCTCTCAGCCACTTCAAGTACCGCATCCAAAAAACACCATTCCTCTGAGTTGTCATCCCAATCACACTTGATTTCTCCCAGCTCTGAAGTCTCCATCAGCCCTGCACAGTATGGTGGAACTGAGATGGCTGAGTCTGCAGAGCTGTTCAGTCACACTATAGCCTGGGAATCAGAGGTCTGCTCCCAAGCTACAGTGAGTACAGAACAGGAAATGGTCTGCAGTGATGCCCAGAACCTTTGTGACTCAGATTCAGGCCGTGAGGACCAAGTTTCTGAGCATAATGTTGACCTTTTGTCACAAACTGTAACACCTGTGGTTATAGACAATGAGGAACATACTGATGAAGATGAGACGCAGATACCCGATTGGGATGACAACTTAAATATTCGGTCAGGGCAAGAAGAGGCTCGGTCTGAGGGGGAGGGGAGTGCAAACACAACAATTGATGATGACGTTCTAGATCCCACCTACTGTCAACCCCCAGTCAGGCACTCGAGGAGGTCAACAGAGGCGGTGGAGGAGGATGCAACCGACGACGAAGTTACCTTGCGCCTTCCTGGACAGAGTCGGAGCACTGGTAGCACGTCTACAACTGCATCCTCAGCCACCACTCTGCCTATGAGCATTATTCGGGGTGGATCAACAGGTCGCATGGCCTCTAAGCCTTGCCTAGCCTGGGCCTTTTTTCACATCGAAAAAGATCGCCCAACTCATGTGATATGTAACATTTGTCATGATTCTGTTAGTAGAGGTCAAAACCTCAGCAGTTTGACAACTTCTTCCATGAATCGTCACATGAATAAATATCATAAGTCCCGGTGGGAAGCTCACCGTGCTGCAATGCCGGCTAGCGGAGCGAACCATCCACCGCCCGCCCCTTCCAGTGCATCCGCGCGCTCTTCATCTTCTAGGACTGTGGGGACAGCTGTCACACCTGTTTTTCCACGCAAAACTTCCACCACTGTAACCGCAACAGGCAGTTTGCTTGTAAGGTCGTCAGTTGGTTTGGAAGGGGAAACAAGTGAGTGTGTACAGCTCTCTCAGACATCGATAGCACCAACGTTGGATGAAGGCAACATCATGTCTCCGCCTGCACTTTCCTCACAAACCTGCATTTTTCCAGGGACACCCTACTCAACACCGTCTACACACAGCAGCCAGATCTCTGTCCCTCAGATGTGGTCAAATAAAAGGCCACTTCCTCCGACCCATGACAAAGCTAAGAGGTTGACTCTATCCCTCTGTAAGCTGTTGGCTACCGAAATGCTGCCTTTCCGCCTAGTGGACACACAGGATTTTAGAGACCTTATGTCTGTCGCTGTGCCCCAGTACCAGATGCCTAGTCGCCACTACTTCTCTAAGAAAGGTGTGCCCGCGCTACACCAGCATGTCGCACACAACATCACCGCTTCCTTGAGAAACTCTGTGTGTGAACGGGTGCATTTCACCACCGATGCTTGGACCAGTAAGCATGGACAGGGACGTTACATGTCGCTGACTGGGCACTGGGTAACTATGGTGATAGATGGTGAAGGGTCTGCTGCACAAGTCTTGCCGTCCCCACGACTTGTGTGTCAATCCTCTGTCTGTCCAAGTTCCGCCACAGCTTCTGCATCCTCCACCTCATCTGGGTCCTCCACCTCCGCCCCAAGCCTGCCTGGTCAGGCCACCAGCGTTCTCACTGCGCAGAAGGAATCACGCACGCCTCATTACTATGCTGGCAGCCGAGCGCAACGGCATCAGGCGGTCTTTAGCTTGACATGTCTTGGTAATAAGAGTCACACAGCTGAGGAGTTGTGGTCAGCTCTGCGGTCCAAGTTTAATAAATGGTTGTCTCCACTCAACCTGCAGCCTGGTAAGGCCGTGTGCGACAATGCTGCAAACCTGGGTGCGGCCCTTCGCCTGGGCAAGGTGACACACGTACCTTGTATGGCTCACGTGTTGAACCTTGTCGTGCAGCAATTTTTAACACACTATCCCGGCCTAGATGGCCTTCTGAACAGGGCACGAAAACTGTCTGCTCACTTCCGGCGTTCAAGCGCCGCAGCTGAGCGACTTGCATCGCTCCAGAAGTCTTTCGGCCTGCCGGTTCATCGCCTGAAATGCGATGTGGCGACACGCTGGAATTCAACTCTACACATGTTACAGCGACTGTGGCAGCACCGCAGAGCCCTGGTGCAATACGTCATGACGTATAGCCTGGGCCAACGAGATGCAGAGGTGGGGCAGATCACCCTGATGGAGTGGTCTCAGATCAAGGACCTATGCACCCTTCTGCACAGTTTCGACATGGCGACGAATATGTTTAGCTCTGACAATGCCATTATCACCATGACGATTCCAGTCATTTACATGCTGGAGCACACGCTAAACACTATTCGGAGTCAGGGGGTGGGACAACATGAAGGGGAGGAACTACAGGAGGATTCATATGTGCAAGGGACAACAACATCACCAAGATCCAGACGTTCATCATCACCAACGCAGCAGGCATGGGACCATGGGGAACAGGGATCGACAAGGGCGCATAGTAGCAGGCGAAATGTTGAGCAAGGTGCAGGAGAACATGAAGAAATGGAGGACGAACTGTCCATGGACATGGAAGACTCAGCGGATGAGGGAGACCTTGGTCAAATTTCAGTTGAAAGAGGTTGGGGGGAGATGTCAGAGGAAGAAAGAACGGTTAGCACCTTTATGCCACAAACACAGCGTGGACTTGGTCCGCATGGCTGCGCAAGACACATGAGTGCCTTCTTGTTGCACTACCTCCAACATGACAGTCGTATTGTCAAAATTAGAAGTGATGATGACTACTGGATTGCCACACTATTAGATCCCCGGTACAAGTCCAAATTTTGTGACATAATTCCAGCCATAGAAAGGGACGCACGTATGCAGGAGTATCAGCAGAAGCTGTTACTCGATCTTAGCTCGGCTTTTCCACCAAACAACCGTGCAGGTGCAGGGAGGGAATCTCCCAGTTGTAACTTGACAAACATGGGACGGTCTCGTCATCTTCACCAGTCTACCCGTACCAGTAGGACCGTATCTGGTGCCGGTAACAGCAATTTTATGGAATCTTTTCATAATTTTTTTAGACCCTCTTTTGCAAGGCCACCAGAGACAACAAGTCTGACACATACTCAACGGCTGGAGAGGATGATACAGGAGTATCTCCAAATGAACATCGATGCCATGACTGTGCAACTGGAGCCTTGCTCCTTTTGGGCTTCAAACATAGAAAAATGGCCAGAGCTCTCCAGTTACGCCTTGGAGATTTTGTCGTGTCCAGCTGCCAGCGTTGTCTCTGAACGTGTATTCAGTGCTGCTGGGTGTGTGCTGACAGATAAGCGCACGCGTCTGTCCAGTGACAATGTGGACAGACTGACGTTCATCAAAATGAACAAGTCATGGATCCAGAAGGAATTTACTACCCCTGTGTCATCCTGGGGAGAGTAAATGCTTGTGGATTTGGAATGTGCTTGATGCAAATCAAAACATCCTGTTTGAAACTAGGGCCCAAGTGCTGCCACTGATGGGGTGGGTGTCTGTGTGGCCCAATTTTTGGAAAAAAGGGAGACTCCGCTTGGAGTAACCCTTGCTTGCTGTGTTTTTAAAAGAAGCCAAGATGAACAGAGCTGGGATCAGGAAAGACTTTGCTACCTACCCCGGTGTCATCCTGGGGACGGATAAGAATGGCGTATTTTTGAATGTGCTTGATGCAAATCTAGCTGTGAAGTGTACAACTGGGGCACAACTGCTGCCACTGAAGGGGTGGGTGTGTGTGGGCCCAATTTTTGGAAAAAAGGGAGACTCCGCTTGGAGTAACCCTTGCTTGCTGTGTTTTTAAAAGAAGCCAAGATGAACAGAGCTGGGATCAGGAAAGACTTTGCTACCTACCCCGGTGTCATCCTGGGGACGGATAAGAATGGCGTATTTTTGAATGTGCTTGATGCAAATCAAAACATCCTGTTTGCAACTAGGGCCCAAGTGCTGCCACTGATGGGGTGGGTGTCTGTGTGGCCCAATTTTTGGAAAAAAAGGGAGACTCCGCTTGGAGTAACCCTTGCTTACATTGTTTTTAAAAGAAGCCAAGATGAACAAGTCATGGATCAGCAAAGACTTTATCTACGTACCCCGGTGTCATCCTGGGGACGGATAAGAATGGCGTATTTTTGAATGTGCTTGATGCAAATCAAAACATCCTGTTTGCAACTAGGGCCCAAGTGCTGCCACTGATGGGGTGGGTGTCTGTGTGGCCCAATTTTTGGAAAAAAGGGAGACTCCGCTTGGAGTAACCCTTGCTTGCTGTGTTTTTAAAAGAAGCCAAGATGAACAGAGCTGGGATCAGGAAAGACTTTGCTACCTACCCCGGTGTCATCCTGGGGACGGATAAGAATGGCGTATTTTTGAATGTGCTTGATGCAAATCAAAACATCCTGTTTGCAACTAGGGCCCAAGTGCTGCCACTGATGGGGTGGGTGTCTGTGTGGCCCAATTTTTGGAAAAAAAGGGAGACTCCGCTTGGAGTAACCCTTGCTTACATTGTTTTTAAAAGAAGCCAAGATGAACAAGTCATGGATCAGCAAAGACTTTATCTACGTACCCCGGTGTCATCCTGGGAACGGATAAGAATGGCGTATTTTTGAATGTGCTTGATGCAAATCAAAACATCCTGTTTGCAACTAGGGCCCAAGTGCTGCCACTGATGGGGTGGGTGTCTGTGTGGCCCAATTTTTGGAAAAAAGGGAGACTCCGCTTGGAGTAACCCTTGCTTGCTGTGTTTTTAAAAGAAGCCAAGATGAACAGAGCTGGGATCAGGAAAGACTTTGCTACCTACCCCGGTGTCATCCTGGGGACGGATAAGAATGGCGTATTTTTGAATGTGCTTGATGCAAATCAAAACATCCTGTTTGCAACTAGGGCCCAAGTGCTGCCACTGATGGGGTGGGTGTCTGTGTGGCCCAATTTTTGGAAAAAAGGGAGACTCCGCTTGGAGTAACCCTTGCTTGCTGTGTTTTTAAAAGAAGCCAAGATGAACAGAGCTGGGATCAGGAAAGACTTTGCTACCTACCCCGGTGTCATCCTGGGGACGGATAAGAATGGCGTATTTTTGAATGTGCTTGATGCAAATCTAGCTGTGAAGTGTACAACTGGGGCACAACTGCTGCCACTGAAGGGGTGGGTGTGTGTGGGCCCAATTTTTGGAAAAAAGGGAGACTCCGCTTGGAGTAACCCTTGCTTGCTGTGTTTTTAAAAGAAGCCAAGATGAACAGAGCTGGGATCAGGAAAGACTTTGCTACCTACCCCGGTGTCATCCTGGGGACGGATAAGAATGGCGTATTTTTGAATGTGCTTGATGCAAATCTAGCTGTGAAGTGTACAACTGGGGCACAACTGCTGCCACTGAAGGGGTGGGTGTGTGTGGGCCCAATTTTTGGAAAAAAGGGAGACTCCGCTTGGAGTAACCCTTGCTTGCTGTGTTTTTAAAAGAAGCCAAGATGAACAGAGCTGGGATCAGGAAAGACTTTGCTACCTACCCCGGTGTCATCCTGGGGACGGATAAGAATGGCGTATTTTTGAATGTGCTTGATGCAAATGTAGCTGTGAAGTGTACAACTGGGGCACAAGTGCTGCCACTGAAGGGGTGGGTGTGTGTGTGGCCCAATTTTTGGAAAAAAGGGAGACTCCGCTTGGAGTCACCTTGCGGTGTTTTACATGATTTTAGAAGGGCGTGCCATGCCTATATCTGTGTGTCCTCCTCTTTTTCCTTGTCCAGCTGTTTTGTTTTCGCATGAGTATATGTCCTTGTCACTTTCCAATGTGTTTGAGTTGTTTGTCACCTTTAGGACACCTTTGAGGGTGTTTTCTAGGTGTTTTTCTGTGTTTGTGATTGCCTGCCATTGTTTCCTATGCAGTTCGAGTTCGGTTCGTCGAACGTTCGACGAACCGAACTCGAACGGGAGGTCCGTTCGGCGAACCAACCTCGAGCCGAACCGCGACCGGTTCGCTCATCTCTACTACTGAGTTGCCACACTATTAGATCCCCGGTATAAGTCCAAATTTGGCGAAATAATTAGAGCCATAGAAAGGGACGCACGTATGCAGGAGTATCAGCAGAAGCTGTTACTCAATCTTAGCTTGGCTTTTGCAACAAACAGCAGTGGTGCACAGTTGTAACTTGGCAAGCATGGGACTGTCTCGTCATTATCAGTCAAACGGTACCTGCAACACTGTATCTGGTGCTGGTAACAGCAATTTTATGGAATCGTTTCATAATATTTTTAGACCATCCAATGCAAGGCCACAAGAGACAACAAGTCTGACACATAGTCAATGGCTGGAGAGGATTATACAGGAGTATCTTCAAATGAACATCAATGCCATGACTTTGCAACTGGAGCCTTGCTCATTTTGGGCTTCAAATCTTGAAAAATGGCCTGAGCACTCCACTTACGCCTTGGAGATCTTGTCGTGTTCCGCAGCCAGCGTTGTCTCTGAAGGTGTCTTCAGTGCTGCTGGGTGTCTGCTGACAGATAAGTGCACGCATCTGTCCAGTGACAATGTGGACAGACTAACATTCATCAAGATGAACAAGTCATGGATCAGCAAGGACTTTAGTACCCCTGTGTCATCCTGGGGAGAGTAAAGGCTGGCGTATTTTTAACTGTGCTTGATGCAAATCTACCTGTCCAGTTTGCAACTGGGGCACAAGTGATGCCACTGAAGTTGTGGTGTGTGTGGCCCAATTTTTGGAAAAAAGGGAGACTCTGCTTGGAGTACCCTTGATGTGTTTTTAAAAATGAGCCTAGATGAACAAGTCATGGTTCAGCAAGGACTTTGCTATGAACAAGTCATAGTTCAGCAAGGACTTTGCTACCTACCCCTGTGTCATCCTGGGGACAGTTAAGGCTGGCGTATTTTTGAATGTGCTTGATGCAAATCAACCTGTCCAGTTTGCAACTGGGGCACAAGTGATACCACTGAAGTTGTGGTGTGTGTGGTCCATTTTTGGAAACAAGGGAGACTCTGCTTGGAGTCCCCTTGCTGTGTTTTTAAAAATGTTACAAGATGAACAAGTGATGGATCAGCAAGGACTTTACTACCCTTGTGTCATCCTGGGGAGAGTAAAGGCTGGCATATTTTTGACTGTGCTGGATGCAAATCTACCTGTCAAATTTGCAACTGGGGCACAAGTGATGCCACTGAAGTGGTGTCTGTGGGGCCCAATTTTTGGAAAAAAGTGAGACTTTGCTTGGAGTCCCCTTGCTGTGTTTTACATGATTTTAGAAGGGCATGACATGCCTATATCTTGTCTCCTCCCCTTTTTCCTCGCCCAGCTGCTTTGTTTTCACATGAGTATATGTCCTTGTCACTTTCCCATGTGTTTGTGGTGTCTTGGGAGTTGTTTGTCACCTTTTGGACACCTTGGAAGGTGTTTTCTATGTGTTTTTATGCAATTGTGTTTGCCTCCCATTGTTTTCAATGGGGTTCGAGAGGTTCGTCAAACGGTTCATCGAACCGAACTTGAATGCAGCCTCCATTCAACGAACCGAACAGAACTCGAGCCGTTAGAGGGTGGCTCATCTCTAGTTTTCACTTAGGTCCGTCATCTGTTAACGTAAATCTAGGGGACATCCATTTTACTGGTAGCACAAAGGCTCTGGAAAACCATTATGGCTCCCCCAAGAAAGAAAAAAATGTAAATCTGAACTCCCAAATCCAAATGTCCCCCTTCCTTCTAAGTACCAAAATGTGCCTAAAACACAGTTAATGACCATTTGGCATTGCTGTTGTAATGAGACCCACATAAGTTATGGTATGTATGTGTTCAGAAACACGATATGGGCACAATGTACGGGCAAGACAGTGTACTGGGTACTACAGTAGTTTATTTCCAATGTTTAATTTTGCAACATTCACAGCATTTGACTTCAAAGGTGTTTTCCCAAAACAAAATTGTCACTACACCTGTAGATGATATTTCAATGAGTGTAATTTCCAAACTTTGGTCACTTGAGTAGAGTTGATCAAATCCGCCAAAATCCGGGAACGGCGGATCACTGATAGATTACCGTATTTTTCGCTTTATAAGACGCACTTTTCCTCCCAAAAATTTGGGAGGAAAATGGGGGGTGCGTCTTATAATCCGAATATAGCGGTACCTGGGGGTCCTGTCTGTGCGGCGATCGGATGGCCGGGTGCCTGTGGCTGCGTGCAAGTGGCCGGGTACCTGTGCTTGCGTGCGGTGGCAACCGGGTACCCGTGGCTGTGTGCGGGCGGCAGCCGGGTGCTGTGTGCCGGCGGCAGCTAAGTGCTGTGTGCCGGCGGCAGCCGGGTGCTGTGTGCCAGCGGCAGTCGAGTGCTGTGTGCCGGCGGCAGCCGGGTGCTGTGTGCCGGCGGCAGCCAGGTGCTGTGTGCGGGTGGCAGTCGGGTGCTGTGTGCCGGCGGCAGCTAAGTGCTGTGTGCCGGCGGAAGCTGAGTGCTGTGTGCTGGCGGCAGCCGAGTGCTGTGTGCCGGCGGCAGCCGGGTGCTGTGTGCCGGCGGCAGCCGGGTGCTGTGTGCGGGTGGCAGTCGGGTGCCCGTGCGGGTGGCAGGCGGCTGCCGCCCTCACGCAAGCACAGGTACCCTGCCGCTTGCACAAAGGGTGGGCGGGCAGCCTGCTGGCTGCCACTCTGTGCGTGCGGGGCAGGCGGCTGTGCAGCCAGTTACCCAGTTTGTCCGTGGTCCCACTTTCAAATGGATGAGAGCTCTATCTGCGCACGCACTGCTCCGGGAGTCAGCGCGTGCGCAGATGGAGCCCTGGGATGAGAGCTCCATCTGCGCATGCGCCACTCCGGGCACCATTACTTGAATCGGGACCGCGGATAGACTGGGAAAACAACGCATCGGTTTGCTCCAACACTGAGCCGCGACCGCCGCTGCCACCACTGAGCCGTCACCGCCTCTGCCACCACTGAGCCGTCATCGCCACTGCTACCACTGAGCCACCATTTGAACCGGGACCACAGACACTCTCACTGCACCGGCCTGCTGCAGGACTCACCTGCCGCCACTGCTGCAGCCACTACGGACCTCGTGGCTCCTGCCACCGCACCTGCCACCACGGACCCCGCAGCTCCTGCTACCACGGACGCCACCGCACCTGCCACCACGGATGCCACGGCACCTGCCACCACTAACCCGCTGCGCCTGCCAGCACAACTTGTGCCTCCTGTACCCGCTTCACCACTACTGCTGTCCCCCTCTGGTAAGAGAACACCGGAGTATAAGACGGACCCCATTTTTCTTTTTTTTACCTTTTTTTATGTCTAAATTTGGGGTGCGTCTTATAATCCAGTGCATTTTATAAAGTGAAAAATACGGTAATTGTTTTGTGTGAAAAAGTAAGATTTTCAGTTTTTCCTTCCACATTGCTTTAACTCCTGTGATGCACCTAAAGGGTTAATAAACTTCTTGAATGTGGTTTTGAGCAGTTTGAGGGGTGCAGTTTTTCAAATGTTGTCACTTTTGCTTATTTTCTGTCACATAGGATCCACAAAATAATTTTAAATGTCATGAGGTGCCTAAAAAACTGGTTTTGTAAATTTTGTTGAAAAAAATGAGAAATTGCTGATAAACGTTAATCCTTTAACACTAGAACTACTGAGGTAGTCAGTTTGACTACTTTGCACCATGTATTTCTACATAGGTGTCACGAGTCCAGTAGTTCTAGTGTTAAACTTTCTAACAAAATTTTTTTTAAAAAAATAGTGCTTATGTAAAGTAGAAATATGGAAAATATTATTTATTACTCATTACTCTGCACGATTCCTAAAACTTAACATGGACAAAACAGAGTTCATTGTCTTTCCTCCTCCTCACTCATCTCCGCCAACAAGCCTTTCCATCAAACTTGATGGTTGCTCACTCACCCCAGACTCACAAGCTCGTTGCCTTAGAGTAACCCTCGACTCTGCTCTATCCTTCAAGCCACACATCCAAGCCCTCTTCAACTCATGCCGAGTACAACTCAAAAATATCTCCCGGATCCGTGCTTTCCTTAACCAAGAATCTTCAAAAACATTAGTGCATGCCCTCATCATCTCCCGCCTCGACTACTGCAAGCTCCTGCTCTCTGGTCTCCCTTCCAACACTCTTGCACCCTTCCAATCTATACTAAACTCTGCGGCCCGCTTATTCCACCTCTCCCCTCGCTACTCCCCAGCCTCGCCACTCTGCCAATCCCTTCACTGGCTTCCCATCGCCCAATGACTCCAGTTCAAAACATTAACCATGACATACAAAGCCATGCACAACCTGTCTCCTCCCTACATCTGTGATCTAGTCTCCCGGTACCTACCTGCACGCAACCTCAGTTCCTCACAAGATCTCCTTCTCTGCTCCTCTCTTATCTCCTCTTCCCACAATCGCGTACAAGATTTCTCCTGTGCATCCCCCATACTCTGGAACGCTCTACCTCAGCACATCAGACTCTCACCTACCGTGGAAAGCTTCAAGAGGAACTTCAAGACCCACCTCTTCCAACAAGCCTACAACCTACAATAGCCCTCAGTCCAGTAGACCACTGCGCAACCAGCTCTGTCCTCACCTATTGTACCATCACCCATTCCCTGTAGACTGTGAGCCCTCGCGGGCAGGGTCCTCTCTCCTCCTATACCAGTCTGTCTTGTACTGTTAATGATTGTTGTACGTATACCCTCTTTCACTTGTAAAGCGCCATGGAATAAATGGCGCCATAATAATAAATAATAATAATAATAATTTGTGTGATATAACGTTTTGGTTTAAGGGCATATAAATTCAAATTTTGAAATGCGAAATGTTCTTATTTTTTGTCAATTTTTTAATATTTTCATAATTAAACACAACTGATAATAATCAAAACTTTCAACTAGTATCAAGGTCAATATCTACTGAAAAAACAATTTCATAATCACTGGGATATGTTTAAGCATTCTAGAGTTATAACCTTATTTAATTCACTTAATTCACACTGATTAGAATTATAAAATTTAGCCTGGTCAGGAAAGTGGAAAAAGTCAGGGTGGTAAAAGGATTTAACTTTAAACATACGAGTGTTAGATTCGAGCCATGCCTTAAAAACTAGACTCTTTCTATATATTTGGATTAATGGTGATAGTTCTGATATATAAATTGCTAAACAAAGTGCACCATAAAGTAAAATCATAAAGGAGAGTTGCATGTTAAAAAATTGATAGTATGTAGTTACCTTTTGATGTTTTTCAAATTGGGTACAGCACTAGCGAAAGTAGGGGAAAAGCACTGTTGGGATGGCTGCTCCCTCAGTGATCACCAGTGATCAAGAGTAGAAGATACCAATGCTCAAGGGTGCAGAATGGCTATCAACAGATATTCCTGAGGATGAGATTAAACTGATGTCAAAATGTGTCATCTTCATCATCATAATGATGATCTTGAATTTCATCTCTAGTCTCAGCAGACCTGTTGGCAGCAATTCTCCTTTTCTTTGATGTTAACTCTTTCTTGTTGCCTTTTTTATAACTGATCTGGGGATAATCCACAATATTTTAATTCATATCAATTTTAATTGGATTCTTTATGCATTAAAAAATGTAAAAAAAAATATTGTTTCATGTTTTTTTATGGAGTCCTTACTGCTTTTAAGCACAATGCTTAAGGGACTATGTAGGCCTCTATGTAAGATCTATGTACATAATTCTGTTTTATGATAGATTTCTCAAATAATGCCAGTGCTAGTATTTGGGCGATGACTTCACCTCATTGGTGTAGTGGTAGGCTTCTTGCTTGACATGCGAGAAGTCCATAGTTTGAATTGTGGACAGAGCCCATAGACTCTGTTGGATGGCGACTAATTGATTATTCCAGGCCTCCATGATGCCTACATGTGTTCATTGAAGGGAAAAGTCCAGGTGAAATATTTTAGTAGTTGTGGTCGAGTGGTTAAGGAGATGGACTAAAAAATCTATTGGGATGATTACTTCCCCTCATTGGTTTAGTGGTAGGCTTTTTACTTGGGATGTGAGAGGTCCAGAGTTCAAATCCTGGACAGAGCCCATGGACTCTGTTGGATGGCAACCAATTGGTCATTCCAATCCTCCATGATGCCTACATGTGTTCATTGACAGGAAAAGCCAATGTGACATATTTGAGTAGTTGTGGCCGAGTGGTTAACACTAGAAGTCCCAGAGACGGGTCATTTGACATTTCTACCATTGGAACCCAATGGAGCTTGAAATTTCTGGGACTTCTAAGGATATGGACTAGAAATCTATTGGGGTCTCTCTGCGCAGGTTCAAATCCTGCCGACTATGAAGAGCTTTGAGCTGTTTATTGAATGTTAATTTATATGAAAAACTATATCTCCTGAAATAGCTTTCTTTAATGACAAAATATATAATTGTAAAGGAAGATTGAACTAGATTGACTTAAGTCTTTTTTTCAACCTATGTAACTATGTAACTAATTACTAAAGGTCATCACAATCTGCAAAATATTTGTAACATTCAAAATATTAGTTTAATATTCATTCCAATATATTAAGGACTAAAAAGTAATATGTCAAGACCAAGGTCTTATAACTGCGTTCATTCTACAATAAAGTGTCTAGCCATGGCTGTTTTTTTACAGCTATTTACAAGTTCAACCACTTACATGCTTTTAGTGTTCTAGGTTGTTAACATAACAGATTGGTTTCCAGATTATGTTGAGGGTTTAGCTACATTTTTGTCTTTCCATAAATCCCAGGTTTGCTATGTTGTCTAACGCAAATTGCTCCCCCAAGATAGCCCTGGGATATCTTACTTTCACTTGTTTTACTGATTGGAGTTTTAATTACTAATGTGTCAACTTTGACGTGTAATTTAAATATTTAGCCTGGAGTACTTGCTTTTAGATCACTATAACCAAAACGTTTTACCCGGCTGTGTATAAAAATTCTACATTTGAGGTTGAGCTGTAAGCATCAATCACTGATATAATTTAGTGAAAGCTACAATTCAATTTTATTACCACACAATAAGGAACACAAAGGCGTAGAACATTGATTTATAAAATAAGCTGTTAACATCTAATTCAGAGCCATAATATTACTTAAGAAAAGCTTTAAAAATAATGTAATAATTAATAAATATGTGAACTTTTTACAACTGAATCATATGTCAAAATCAGGATTGGCTTGAAAACTTTGTGAAATCTAAAGGACCTGGGTTAAACATCCTTACTATAGGATAACATTATTGTTCATGCTGTTATTGCTATGTATAACAAAGCCAATTCAACACCTGTCAACCATATGGATATTATTTCTCTAGAATGAACGATGCCTCTTAATGGTTTGTTCATGATTTTTGTGATTACATCCATATATATTGCTGAAAGTCCTTTGTCTCTTTTCCCTTCAAGTCTTCGAAGCATAAATATATTGTTTATTCTAATTATTCGGATTATTTGAACAGCACTACAATATATGGTATTTTGTTTTATAATTAATTGCTTTTTATAGGTTTTCTCTTCAACAAATATATATTATATTATTCTAACAATGTACAAATTCCAGGGGCTGTGAGGGAAAGACAGGGGTATAGTGCTTTAACTGATAAAAACAATTATGAAGAAATTACAAGGTGCACTTACCTAAAAGTGTTGTGAGAGTCACAACACCTATTAACGCATAATCGCTGGTGGAGACAGCTGCGGACCCGCAAAATAGTGGAATAGGATCTTTGTAGGAAATCGGGGATCACCGCCGTGCTTGTGACCAATGACACTTAGTAATTATTGTTCAAAGTCATTTATTCAGGAGCATATACAGGTCTACGCGTTTCAGGGGTCTCTGCCCCCTTCCTCAGGACAGTATATATTAATGACACAGGAAGATATTCATATTTTCATATTCACAGTTCTTCCTGTGTCATTAATATATACTGTCCTGAGGAAGGTGGCAGAGACCCCCGAAACACGTAGACCTGTATATGCTCCTGAATAAATGACTTGGAACAATAATTACTAAGTGTCATTGGTGACAAGCGCGGCAGTGATCCCCGATTTCCTACAAAGATCCTAATGTACAAATTCCATTTAATGCCCTCTCTTCCCTATCCCCCTCAAGTATAAAAAGACAACCAAAACAAAAAATGCACCCCCTCTCTTCCTTTTACCACCCCCCTTGTCACAGCCTATACATGGTTTATTTACAACCAAAACTCCCACTTTTTCTCAAACGCCTTTCTCTTGTTTTCTTTATACAATGGATCTTATTAAACTGTACATTTTTTACATTTGATTTGTTGATGGTGTTTAAGCATCTACGATAATCACTTTAATTGTACAGTATAGCAACTTCAATATAATATTTATTCATTTTTATATAGCGTTATTAATTCCACAGCGCTTTCCATACATTGGCAACACTGTCCCCATTGAGGCTCACAATCTAAATTCCCTATCAGTATGTCTTTGGAGTGTGGGAAGAAACCGGAGTACCCGGAGGAAACCCACATAAACAGGGGGAGAACATACAAACTCCTTGCAGATGTTGTGGGATTTGAACCCAGGATCCCAGTGCTGCAAGACTGCAGTGCTAACCACTGAGCCACCATGCCACCCAAAAAAGTCCAGTAGATATAATAAAACCATCACCCCCTGTGATGGAGACAGGCCAAGAGATCACACAGATATCTCACTGCTGCCATTAATTTGTTGAGGTCTCGGAAGTAAAGATGGGTATTACTTAAAAGACTTCATACCCGTTTTTACTTCTGAGGCTTCATACTCTTTCTTCGGGACTGCAGCTGTCTCCATCTACTATTACGCAATTTTAGGTGTTGTTACCTTTCACAACCCCTATAGGTGAGTGCACCTTACTTTATATCTCTACTTTTTATCTGGTAAGACCCTATGCGCCTTTTTTTTCTACAGTCTTTGAAATTCTATCAATTTTTTTGAGCGCAGCAATCTGCTGCCCCATTTGTCAGCACAATACACAATTGATCACTGATTGATAGACAAGGGAACAGCGACTTTGACTACTAGGCTGATTGGAGAACTGACCATGAGCGTACAGTATATACTCAACCAATTCCAACTCAGTACAGTCATGGCAAATTTCACAATAACAAAAGAAACTACTACTAGCTTCCACCAACAACCATTTTACAGGCTGATTGGACACCCATTACCGGTAATGTATGGCTTCAGGATACAATTTATAGAACAAAAGGAACAAACCTATTACATTTTATATATTTAAACTGAAAGAATGCATAGTTTATAAAAATATGCCAAAGATGTTAAAAAAGGGAATAAAACAAAACAGCATATACAATTACATAAAATAAAAGGATAAACAAAAGAAAATTACTAAACCCGATGACAATGAAATGGATCAGAGTTTAAAGAAGGGAGGTGCACCTTGGTAAAAAGAGACATTAAAAGGACTGACAAAGTAACAAACCCAATTTCTGTTTTTTATTAAATCAAAAGTATGCCTGCATACCTTCCCTTGATGAGCTCATGTGGGGGCTGTTTGTGGAATGTGCTCAGCCCTTCAGAATTTTATCGTGATCCTCAAACTTACATGATATCTTCACCCCCAGAGGTCCGAAGTGGTAGATATTGTTGTCAGGTAATTTAATGCAATTTTATCTTTATATAGAGAGCAAACATGGTATGCAAAGCATCATCTATTGGACTGATATTATTTTGGGGATGATGTGCTGATCACACAATTATATAATAATATGCATGTTCTTCCCCTTGTAATCGCGATGCTGAAAATCTATCTCCCATAAATATCATTTCAATGCAAAACCCTAATATTTATAGGTTAACACCAGAAACAGACTGTCTATAAAAGATTCTTTGGAGAGATGAAACTTATGCCAGGAAAGACAGTTCTCATCCTCTGCTGAAACAATTGTCAGATTTGTCGTCACTTTCCCAGTAATATCCCAGCTGTAATTGCCTACCTACTGCAGGGGGATGCTATTTTAATGGAGATGGAAGTGTTAGATCTCTTCCCTTTTTGTAATTTGTTTCATAAATTCAGTTTGGGGGAGGATATGTTCCATCTCCAGAGATGCATTATGGATTTTAATCCCTCTCCTTTCCACTTCCCCATTTTAGAGGTGGCATGGGAGACGGATTTACAGATTGTCTCCCAAGCCCATTTCATGATTTATGCTCCCTGAATCCCACCCTCTCCTTTTTAGACTCAGAAATGGGCTCCACTGTGAGGTCATTCAGCACCTCAAAACAGTCTTTTATGTTCAGTGCAGTCTGAAAATGCTGAATAGAGGAAGCCAGAAGTGGTATTAAAGACCCAACCTCACAGGAACCCTCTGGGACCTGCTCTGGGTAAGTAACTGGTCCTGTAATCGCACTGGAAGATCAAGGTCTAGAAGGCAGCGAATTACCTTCACTCATGTCCCACTGACTGCAGTTATGTTGCCAGTCTCCCTGGGGAATAACAATACTTTCCCATCAGCCTGCTTGGATGGGGAAAACACTTTCCCATAATCCTGTCATGCTGTGGATACTGCTTTCCCAACACCCTGACAGGTTATGGGAAACTCTTTGCCATCATTTTGACAGATTATTGGTAACTATTTCAATTAATTCTGACAGTTTATGGGTAACTTTTTCACATCATCCTAACAGGTTATGAGTTTCTCGTTCTTATTATCCTGACAGGTAAAGGGTAGCACTCTCCCATCATCCTGAAATGTTGTGGGTAACTATTTCCCATCATCTTAAAAGGTTATGGGTATTTCTTTCCAATCATTTTGACAGGTATCATGCCCTCACCTACAGGGTCAGTCTTCCCTGGACAGGGAGGTCGATGTTCTCCCCACACCTCCATTCCTGCCTCTGGCTTGGCTCCCGTTGCTGGCTCCACTGCTACTAAGCAGTGTGTTACTCATCCTGTCGGCAGTGCTGTCTGTTCACCCACCTCCTTCTCCTCCCGGAACCTGTGCTTTCTCAGTAAGTCTTCTGGGAGTATGCTGAGGCGGCACGCCACACTCTGACGTAATTTAAAGGAAGAGTATACCTGTTCCTTGTTGCTCTGATTATGATTACTGGATTGCTCTGTGTTTATAAGGCACATTTAGCCTATGGTTTGTGCCTGCGCAACTGTGAAGCCCAGTTGTCCTAGGGACATCGATCCACCTTCAGAGACGCCACAGGGTCTTCTTTCAATGGGTAACAGGTAAGTGTCTGTTTTGTTATGTATCGTGACGCCACTCACGGCATGTGGTCAGGGATTTGGGTGACCGCCACTGCAGTTTTAATGAGCATCTGGGGCTGATGGAATCTGCAGTCAGATGGTGTGACCTCCCGTGAGTGAGGCAGGCCCCAGGGGCTCGGATGTGTAGGGTAGTGGGTCCAAGAATAATCCAGTCAGAGTTCAAAATGTCTTTCAACTGATCTTTACTCACTTTTGTTGTTCTGTGAGGTACCCGAGCGATGCTACGATTAACTAGTTGAAACCAAGTATCCTTTGGGCCAGTTTGAGGGTAACCATTAACTCGCCTTCCGAGCACTTCTTGTTTTGGATAACCCCTAACTTGAAGTACCGTGCGGTCTATCCAGGGAAGTCGCTATTGCCTTTTCTCCCCTTTTTGGACCGTTTGCCGGCAGCATAGATCAAGTGAGATGTCTTCTCGCTATGTCTCCTATGGATCCCTGAGGCTAGGACTCTGTGTGGTTGGTGAGGTACTTGTAGTACCCTCACCGGCAGGTTTAGCAGATCAAATAAATTGGAGTCTACTCAAGAGACCTGTACCCCGTGTGTGCCTAGTCATCAGCAGTCCCCGTACTCTACTCTCTCCTTCAGCATGTTTCTGACTGACTCACTGGAAACTGTTCTCCCCCGCTAACGGCTACTCCACGCACAAGGTCTCACTAGTGACGGCGCGCATCTGCGTCTCCAAGCAATCGCCACGCTCCACTAGCAGACTGGCTCTCCTCACTCTTTTCTGACAGCCTCTGCTTTTAGCTCCCAGCCCCTCCACTACACCTCTTGATGAGCTATGGAGTCAAGCCCCATCTTGAGACTTTCCAAGGGTCCCCTCTCAAGGTGTGGGAGACCTGGTTGCTACATGTCTGTGTGTACACACCCCATTCTGGGCTTTAGGATTACCTGGAAGTATTGTCCCAGCATGGGGGCAGTACTCAGTGGTGCCTGACCAGGTCAGGGGCGCCATATTCCCGTTTGGTTATTAACAGCCCGTCCTCAGGCTGCAAAGACAAGAAAAATTAATACAACTTTTTCCACACAAGGAAGATATTTACATAAAAACATACCAGGTACCATACCACCACCAACCCCGAGTCTTTATCACAAAAACCCATTTACGGAGTGATCACCAGTCCTTTTTGTGACCTGGTCGCGGCCTGGTCCACCACAGTCCATTCCGGCGGCAGTTCTTTTTATCTTGGTGGCGTTGGGTAAGCCCCATAAACAGGCGTACCAGCTTTTTTGTGTTGGAGAGCAGGCCCCATAAACAGGCGTGCCCCCTTGGTGGTGCAGAGCCAGGCCTCTCAACTAGAGATGAGCGAACCGGTCGTGGTTCGGCTCGAGTTCGGTTCGTTGAACGGAGGTCTCGTTCGAGTTCAGTTCGTCGAACGTTCGACGAACGGAACTCTAACCGCATAGGAAACAATGGCAGGCAATCACAAACACATAAAAACACCTAGAAAACACCCTCAAAGGTGTCCAAAAGGTGACAACCAACTCACAACACAACACAAAGACATGGGAAAGTGACAAGGACATATACTCATGTGAAAACCAAAGAGCTGGACAATGAAAAAGAGGAGGAGACACAGATATAGGCATGGCACGCCCTTCTAAAATCATGTAAAACACCGCAAGGTGACTCCAAACGGAGTCTCCCTTTTTTCCAAAAATTGGGCCACACACAAACCCACCCCTTCAGTGGCAGCACTTGTGCCCTAGTTGCAAACAGGATGTTTTGATTTGCATCAAGCACATTCAAAAATACGCCATCCTTAACCGTCCCCAGGATGACGCCGGGGTAGGTAGCTAAGTCTTTCCTGAACCCAGCTCTGTTCATCTTGGCTCCTTTTTAAAAACACTGTAAGCAAGGGTTACTCCAAGCGGAGTCTCCCTTTTTTCAAAAATTGGGCCGCACACACACCCACCCCTTCAGTGGCAGCACTTGTGCCCCAGTTGTACACTTCACAGCTAGATTTGCATCAAGCACATTCAAAAATACGCCATTCTTAACCGTTCCCAGGATGACACCGAGGTAGTTAGCAAAGTCTTTGCTGAACCATGACTTGTTCATCTTGGCTCCTTTTTAAAAACACGGCAAGCAAGGGTTACTCCAAGCGGAGTCTCCCGTTTTTCCAAAAATTGGGCCCCACACACACCCACCCCTTCAGTGGCAGCAGTTGTGCCCCAGTTGTACACTTCACAGCTAGATTTGCATCAAGCACATTCAAAAATACGCCATTTTTAACCGCCCCCAGGAAGACACCGGGGTAGGTAGCATGCTGAACCATGACTTGTTCATCTTGGCTCCTTTTTAAAAACACGGCAAGCATGGGTTACTCCAAGCGGAGTCTCCCTTTTTTCCAAAAATTGGGCCCCCTCACACACCCACCCCTTCAGTGGCAGCAGTTGTGCCCCAGTTTTACACTTCACAGCTAGACTTGCATCAAGCACATTCAAAAATACACCATTCTTAACCGTCCCCAGGATGACACCGAGGTAGGTAGCAAAGTCTTTGCTGAACCATGACTTGTTCATCTTGGCTCCTTTTTAAAAACACGGCAAGCAAAGGTTACTCCAAGCGGAGTCTCCATTTTTTTCAAAAATTGGGCCCCACACACACCCACCCCTTCAGTGGCAGCAGTTGTGCCCCAGTTGTACACTTCACAGCTAGATTTGCATCAAGCACATTCAAAAATACGCCATTCTTAACCGTCCCCAGGATGACACCGAGGTAGGTAGCAAAGTCTTTGCTGAACCATGACTTGTTCATCTTGGCTCCTTTTTAAAAACACGGCAAGCAAAGGTTACTCCAAGCGGAGTCTCCCTTTTTTTCAAAAATTGGGCCCCACACACACCCACCCCTTCAGTGGCAGCAGTTGTGCCCCAGTTGTACACTTCACAGCTAGATTTGCATCAAGCACATTCAAAAATACGCCATTCTTAACCGTCCCCAGGATGACACCGAGGTAGGTAGCAAAGTCTTTGCTGAACCATGACTTGTTCATCTTGGCTCCTTTTTAAAAACACGGCAAGCAAAGGTTACTCCAAGCGGAGTCTCCCTTTTTTTCAAAAATTGGGCCCCACACACACCCACCCCTTCAGTGGCAGCAGTTGTGCCCCAGTTGTACACTTCACAGCTAGATTTGCATCAAGCACATTCAAAAATACGCCATTCTTAACCGTCCCCAGGATGACACCGAGGTAGGTAGCAAAGTCTTTGCTGAACCATGACTTGTTCATCTTGGCTCCTTTTTAAAAACACGGCAAGCAAAGGTTACTCCAAGCGGAGTCTCCCTTTTTTTCAAAAATTGGGCCCCACACACACCCACCCCTTCAGTGGCAGCAGTTGTGCCCCAGTTGTAAACTTCACAGCTAGATTTGCATCAAGCACATTCAAAAATACGCCATTCTTAACCGTCCCCAGGATGACACCGGGGTAGGTAGCAAAGTCTTTGCTGAACCATGACTTGTTCATCTTGGCTCCTATTAAAAAACAAAGCAAGCAAGGGTTACTCCAAGCGGAATCTCCCTTTTTTCCAAAAATTGGGCCACACAGACACTAACCCCTTCAGTGGCAGCAGTTGTGCCCCAGTTGTATACTTCACAGCTAGATTTGCATCAAGCACATTCAAAAATACACCATCCTTAACCGTCCCCAGGATGACACCGGGGTAGGTAGCTAAGTCTTTCCTGATCCCAGCTCTGTTCATCTTGGCTCCTTTTTAAAAACACTGTAAGCAAGGGTTACTCCAAGCGGAGTCTCCCTTTTTTCAAAAATTGGGCCGCACACACACCCACCCCTTCAGTGGCAGCACTTGTGCCCCAGTTGTACACTTCACAGCTAGATTTGCATCAAGCACATTCAAAAATACGCCATTCTTAACCGTTCCCAGGATGACACCGAGGTAGTTAGCAAAGTCTTTGCTGAACCATGACTTGTTCATCTTGGCTCCTTTTTAAAAACACGGCAAGCAAGGGTTACTCCAAGCGGAGTCTCCCGTTTTTCCAAAAATTGGGCCCCACACACACCCACCCCTTCAGTGGCAGCAGTTGTGCCCCAGTTGTACACTTCACAGCTAGATTTGCATCAAGCACATTCAAAAATACGCCATTCTTAACCGTCCCCAGGATGATACCGAGGTAGGTAGCAAAGTCTTTGCTGACCCATGACTTGTTCATCTTGGCTCCTTTTTAAAAACACGGCAAGCAAGGGTTACTCCAAGCGGAGTCTCCCTTTTTTCCAAAAATTGGGCCCCACACACACCCACCCCTTCAGTGGCAGCAGTTGTGCCCCAGTTGTACACTTCACAGCTAGATTTGCATCAAGCACATTCAAAAATACGCCATTCTTAACCGTCCCCAGGATGACACCGGGGTAGGTAGCAAAGTCTTTGCTGAAGCATGACTTGTTCATCTTGGCTCCTCTTAAAAAACACAGCAAGCAAGGGTTACTCCAAGCGGAGTCTCCCTTTTTTACAAAAATTGGGCCACACAGACACCCTTTCAGTGGCAGCACTTGTGCCCTAGTTGCAAACAGGATGTTTTGATTTGCATCAAGCACATTCCAAATTCACAAGCATTTACTCTCCCCAGGATGACACAGGGGTAGTAAATTCCTTGTGGATCCATGACTTGTTCATTTTGATGAACGTTAGTCTGTTCACATTGTCACTGGACAGACACGTGCGCTTATCTGTCAGCACACACCCAGCAGCACTGAAGACATGTTCAGAGACAACGCTGGCAGCTGGACACAACAAAATCTCCAAGGCGTAAGTTGAGAGCTCTGGCCATTTTTCAAGATTTGAAGCCCAAAATGAGCAAGGCTCCATTTGCAAAGTCATGGCATCAATGTTCATTTGGAGATACTCCTGTATCATCCTCTCCAGCCGTTGACTATGTGTCAGACTTGTTGTCTCTGGTTGCCTTGCAAAGGACGGTCTAAAAAATTTAAGAAAAGATTCCATAAAATTGCTGTTACCAGCACCAGATACGGT
The DNA here is from genome assembly GCF_048569485.1 of Anomaloglossus baeobatrachus. Lineage (NCBI taxonomy): Eukaryota > Metazoa > Chordata > Amphibia > Anura > Aromobatidae > Anomaloglossus > Anomaloglossus baeobatrachus. Next base: position 150,581,170 of record NC_134362.1, read on the forward strand.
GCTACTGGTACGGGTAGACTGTTGAAGATGACGAGACCATCCCAAGTTACAACTGGGAGATTCACTCCCTTCACCTGCTCGGTTGTTTGGTGGAAAAGCCGAGCTAAGATCGAGTAACAGCTTCTGCTGCTACTCCTGCATACGTGCGTCCCTTTCTATGGCTGGAATTATGTCACAAAATTTGGACTTGTACCGGGGATCTATTAGTGTGGCAAGCCAGTAGTCATCATCACTTCTAATTTTGACAATACGAGGTTCATGTTGGAGGTAGTGCAGCAAGAAGGCGCTCATGTGTCTTGCGCAGCCATGTGGACCAAGTCCACGCTGTGTTTGTGGCATAGAGCTGCTAACCGTTTTTTCTTCCTCTGACATCTCCCCCCAACCTCTTTCAACAGAAATTTGACCAAGGTCTCCCTCATCCGCTGAGTCTTCCATGTCCATGGACAGTTCGTCCTCCATTTCTTCATGTTCTCTTGCACCTTCCACAACATTTCGCCTGCTACCATGCGCCCTTGTTGATCCCTGTCCCCCATGGTCCCATGCCTGCCGCGTTGGTGATGATGAATGTCTGGACCTTGGTGATGTTGTTGTGTCTTGTGCATATGAATCCTCCTGTAGTTCCTCCCCTTCCTGTTGTCTCACCCCCTGACTCCGAATAGTGTTTAGCGTGTGCTCCAGCATGTAAATGACTGGAATTGTCATGCTGAAAATGGCATTGTCAGCGCTAAACATATTCGTCGCAATGTTGAAACTGTGCAGAAGGGTGCATAGGTCCTTGATCTGAGACCACTCCATCAGGGTGATCTGCCCCACCTCTGCATCTCGTTGGCCCAGGCTATACGTCATGACGTATTGCACCAGGGCTCGGCGGTGCTGCCACAGTCGCTGTAACATGTGGAGAGTCGAATTCCAGCGTGTCGCCACATCGCATTTAAGGCGATGAACCGGCAGGCCGAAAGACTTCTGGAGCGATGCAAGTCGCTCAGCTGCGGCGGTTGAACGGCGGAAGTGAGCAGACAGTTTTCGTGCCCTGTTCAGAAGGCCATCTAGGTCGAGATAGTGTGTTAAAAATTGCTGGACAACAAGGTTCAACACGTGAGCCATACAAGGTACGTGTGTCACCTTGCCCAGGCGAAGGGCCGCACCCAGGTTTGCAGCATTGTCGCACACGGCCTTACCAGGCTGCAGGTTGAGTGGAGACAACCATTTATTAAACTCAGTCTCCAGAGCTGCCCACAACTCAGCCGCTGTGTGACTCCTATTTCCAAGACATGTCAAGCTAAAGACCGCCTGATGCCGTTGCGCTCTGCTGCCAGCATAGTAATGAGGGGTGCGTGATTCCTTCTGCGCAGTGCGAATGCTAGTGGCCTGACCAGGCAGGCTTGGGGCGGAGGTGGAGGACCCAGATGAGGTGGAGGAGGCAGAAGCAGTGGCGGAACTTGGACAGACAGAGGATTGACACACAAGTCGTGGGGACGGCAAGACTTGTGCAGCAGAACCTTCACCATCTATCACCATAGTTATCCAGTGCCCAGTCAGCGACATGTAACGTCCCTGTCCTTGCTTACTGGTCCAAGTATCGGTGTAGAAATGCACCCGTTGACACACAGAGTTTCTCAAGGAAGCGGTGATGTTGTGTGCGACATGCTGGTGTAGCGCGGGCACACCTTTCTTAGAGAAGTAGTGGCGACTGGGCATCTGGTACTGGGGCACAGCGACAGACATAAGTTCTCTAAAATCGTGTGTGTCCACCAGGCGGAAAGGCAGCATTTTGGTAGCCAAGCGCTTACAGAGGGATAAAGTCAACCTCTTAGCTTTGTCTTGCGTCGGAGGAAATGGCCTTTTATTTGTCTACATCTGAGGGACAGAGATTCGGCTGCTGAGTGTAGACGGTGTTGAGTAGGGTGTCCCTGGAAAAATGCAGCTTTGTGAGGAAAGTGCAGGCATAGACATGATGTCGCCTTCATCCAACGTTGGTGCTATCGATGTCTGAGAGAGCTGTACACACGTACTTGTTTCCTCTTCCAAACCAACTGACGACCTACCAAGCAAACTGCCTGTTGCGGTTACAGTGGTGGAAGTTGTGCGTGGAAAACCAGGTGTGACAGCTGTCCCCATAGTCCCCATAGTCCTGCGCACGGATGCACGGATCCACTGGAAGGGGCAGGCGGTGGATGGTTCGCTCCGCTAGGCCGCATTGCAGCACGGTGAGCTTCCCACTTAGACATATGATATTTATTCATGTGACGATTCATGGAAGAAGTTGTCAAACTGCTGAGGTTTTGCCATCTACTAACAGAATCACGAAAAATTTTACAGATTACTTAATTTGGGCGATCTTTTGCTATGTCAAAAAAGGACCAGTCTAGGCAAGGCTTAGAGGGCATGCGACCTGCTGAGCCCCCCCGACTAGTGCTCAGAGGCAGAGTGGTGGCTGAGGATGCAGTTGTAGACGTGCTACCAGTGCTCCGATTCTGTCCAGGAAGGCGCAAGGTAACTTCATCGTCGGTTGCATCCTCCTCCACCGCCTCTGTTGACCTCCTCGAGTGCCTGACTGTGGGTTGACAGTAGGTGGGATCTAGAACTTCCTCATCAATTGTTGTGTTTGCACTCCCCTCACCCTCAGACCGAGCCTCTTCTTGCCCTGACTTAATATTTAAGTTATCATCCCAATCTGGTATCTGCGTCTCATCGTCATCAGTATGTTCCTCATTGTCTATAACAACAGGTGTTACAGTTTGTGAAAAAGGGTCAACCTTATGCTCAGAAACTTGGTCCTCACGGCGTGAATCAGAGTCACAAAGGTTCTGGGCATCACTGCAGACCGTTTCCTGGTCTGTACTCACTGTAGCTTGGAAGCAGACTTCTGATTCCCAGGCTATAGTGTGACTGAACAGTTCTGCAGACTCAGCCATCTCAGTTCCACCATACTGTGCAGGGTGGATGGAGACTTCAGAGCTGGGAGAATGCAAGTGTGATTGGGCTGACAACTCAGAGGACTGGTGTTTTTTGGATGCGGTAGTTGAGGTGGCTGAGAGGGCACTTGTTGGACCACTTGAGATCCATTCAAGCATTTTCCTTTTTTGGCCATCATCTACCTTTGTTCCAGTTGTTCGTGCCCGTAAAAAAGGGAGCACATCGGATTGTCCACGGTAAGTTGTAGACATCTTACTTTTGCTGGAAGATGGTCTATCTTAAGCAGATGTTAATGGAGCTTTGCCACCTTCCCCATGGACAAACCCTTTTTTTCCTTTTCCAACACGCCTCTTCCCCTTTCCACCAGCATCTGTCATTTTGCCACTCATTTTGATTGCGACAAGATTGGCACTTAAAATGTGGTAGTAAAAATTGAGAGGTGGTGTAGATTTCAGCGGTGGTCTAGCTTTATTACCAGCAGAATAAACAACAATAATTATCCCTGACAATGCAACTACGGCCCTTAAACTGGCAGCATAGTTTGCTAGTATAATGGCTTAGTAACAATGAGTTTGAGTGTGCAATGCAGGCAGACGTGCTGCAAATATCTTTGCACTAGTGGGACAATACAGAAGTCCAGCAGCCACTTTTAGGATGCCACTAAGTTTCCTCAGTGTTTGCTAGTATAATGGCTTAGTAACAAATGAGTTTGAGTGTGCAATGCAGGCAGAGGTGCTGCAAATATCTTTGCACTAGTGGGACAATACAGAAGTCCAACAGCCACTTTTAGGATGCCACTAACTTTCCTCAGTGTTTGCTAGTATAATGGCTTAGTAACAAATGAGTTTGAGTGTGCAATGCAGGCAGACGTGCTGCAAATATCTTTGCACTAGTGGGACAATACAGAAGTCCAACAGTCACTTTTAGGATGCCACTTAATTTCCACAGTGTTTGCTAGTATAATGGCTTAGTAACAATGAGTTTGAGTGTGCAATGCAGGCAGACGTGATGCAAATATCTTTGCACTAGTGGGACAATACAGAAGTCCAACAGCCACTTTTAGGATGCCACTTAATTTCCACAGTGTTTGCTAGTAAAATGGCTTAGTAACAAATGAGTTTGAGTGTGCAATGCAGGCAGACGTGCTGCAAATATCTTTGCACTAGTGGGACAGTACAGAAATCCAACAGCCACTTTTAGAATGCCACTAAGTTCACTCAGTGTTTGCTAGTATAATGGATTAGTAACAGTGAGTTTGAGTGTGCAATGCAGGCAGACGTGATGCAAATATCTTTGCACTAGTGGGACAATACAGAAGTCCAACAGCCACTTTTAGGATGCCACTAAGTTTCCTCAGTGTTTGCTAGTATAATAGCTTAGTAACAATGAGTTTGAGTGTGCAATGCAGGCAGACGTGCTGCAAATATCTTTGCACTAGTGGGACAATACAGAAGTCCAACAGCCACTTTTAGGATGCCACTAAGTTTCCTCAGTGTTTGCTAGTATAATGGCTTAGTAACAATGAGTTTGAATGTGCAATGCAGGCAGACGTGCTGCAAATGTCTTTGCACTAGTGGGACAATACAGAAGTCCAACAGCCACTTTTAGAATGCCACTAAGTTCACTCTGTGTTTGCTAGTGTAATGGCTTAGTAACAAATGAGTTTGAGTGTGCAATGCAGGCAGACGTGCTGCAAATATGTTTGCACTAGTGGGACAATACAGAAGTACAACAGCCACGTTTAGGATGCCACTAAGTTTCCTCAGTGTTTGCTAGTATAATGGCTTAGTAACAATGAGTTTGAGTGTGCAATGCAGGCAGACGTGCTGCAAATATCTTTGCACTAGTGGGACAATAGAGAAGTCCAACAGCCATGTTTAGGATGCCACTAAGTTTCCTCAGTGTTTGCTAGTATAATAGCTTAGTAACAATGAGTTTGAGTGTGCAATGCAGGCAGACGTGCTGCAAATATCTTTGCACTAATGGGACAATACAGAAGTCCAACAGCCACGTTTAGGGTGCCACTAAGTTTCCTCAGTGTTTGCTAGTTGTCACGCTTCCCGGTCCCCGTGCCCCGCTCTCCGGTCCCCATGGCCCGCTCCCCGCTCCCTGGCGGCGTCCCCTGCTCACCACACCGGTCCCGGCCTCCTCTTTCTCGCCGGCGCCCTCCATGCGTCCAGCTCCCCGCTCCCGGCGCTCCTTTGCGACGTGGGACACTCAGCCGGGCACTCCTGCTTCCTCTGCACCACTCCCTGGACTGGCTTCTGGTACACGGGCCTCGCGCATGCGCATTAGGGCGCGCGCGCGGTCATTGACCATTTTTTAAAGGGCCAGCACCTAGAAACAGGAAATTGCATAGACAGGTACAGGGTATATTAGGATTCTCCTTCCTGGTGGGCGGGGCCTGTTCTACGTGTTTGGTAGACTAGGAGTTCAGGTCCCCATATTGCTTTGCTCTGTATTAACCCTGTCCTGTCTCGTAGAGCCTGTCCTGCCACGCCAGCCGCTCCGAACCACGTCCATTACAGTACCCTGACGGTGACTTCGGCGGATGTTCCACCACCTCTGCAGCTCTGCCAGTCTCCAGTCCCTGGCTCCGTTGGGTGACCCGTCCCATCACTCAGCAGGTTCCGGATCCCGCCTGACCCTTAAACCCAGCCTTGGACCCTGAGCCTCGTCACCCGGACTACCGTCCAGGACTCCGTGTGTTCAGCAACGTCCACCTTTCTAGCTCTCCTATGGACTGTCTGACTACCGATAGTGCTTCGGCTGCCGTGCATCAAGACCCTCTGGCGGGGTGACCAGCCTGGCTGCCTCCTCAGGGGAAACCGTTGTACGGTCCAGAGTTTCCACCACCCGGACGTAACAGCTAGAACAGGCCATGGATCCCCCCGAAGCACTAGCGGCCTTGCAGCAGGAACTCCCACGACAGCGCGAGACCAAGATCCGCATGCTGTCCTTCATGTCTTCTGTGGATACCCGCCTGAACACGCTACAAGCAACTGCCACGTCCTTGGCATCTCAGGTTTCCACTGCACAATCCACGGCCGCAGCTCCTGTGGCAGCCTCCTCGGATGCTTCCAAACTCCGTTTGACCTCACCTCCCCGGTACGCCGGAGATCCCAAGACCTGTAGGGGATTCATAAATCAATGCTGCCGCACCTTTTTGCCTCTGACCAAGCCAAGGTCGCGTTCATGATGTCCCATCTAGAGGGAGAGGCACTTTCTTGGATGAACCCCTTGTGGGAGAAGGAGGATCCGGTAACCACCGACATCCAGGAGTTCCTGCAGGCTTTCCGTAGCACCTTTGACGAGCCTGGACGCGCCTCCGCGTCTGCCTCATCCCTCCTCCAGCTACGTCAGGGGACTCTGACGGTGGGCCAATATGCTATTCGTTTTCGTACCTTGGCCTCTGAACTAGGGTGGAACAACGAGGCCCTAACCGCTGCCTTCTGGGAGGGACTCTCGGGTCGTATTAAAGATGAGCTGGCTAATCGTGATGTGCCTTCCACCCTGGATGCCCTGATTGCTCTAGTGACTCGATTGGATCTTCGCTTTCAGGAACGATCCAAAGAGGTGTCCCGCGAGAGGCGTCCGATAAGGCACACCTCTCCACCCCAGAGGTCCATCGCTCCCCAGTTGGTGTCACCTGGCGCGTCTACCTACGAGCCCATGCAGATTGACCGCCTGAGGCAGTCGGAGCAACGCAGAGCAGAACGACTAGCAAAAGGTCTCTGCTTCTATTGCGGTGATGGTACACACCTGCTACGCTCTTGTCCCGAGAAGCCGTGAAACTCCAAAGCCTAGGCTTGGTAGTAGAGGCCACCCTAGGTGCTGGGACTCTCTCAGACTCCATTACCTGGACTATTCAAGTCACTACAGAAGAGACCCAGTTCACGGCAGAGGTGTATCTCGATTCCGGAGCAGCAGGCAACTTCATCCAGCAGGCCACGGTGGATAAGTACCAGGTGCCTGTCCTCCCACTAGAAAAACCACTGGTGATCGCCTCTGTAGATGGGAGACCCCTCTCTGACACCGTCTCACTGATCACCAAGCCTGTGGAAGTACGGATCGGTGCCCTGCACACCGAGAAGATCTCCTTCTACGTCCTCCCGCGCATGTCTCATCAGATCCTGCTGGGACTCCCATGGTTACGGGCACATGAACCGTCGGTCAGTTGGAGTACAGGTGAAATTACCCGATGGGGCTCTTCGTGTCACGAGAGATGTCTGAAATCCATCCAGCCCATTCGATGACCTCCGGTTCCAGAGTCTCTACCAGGACTACCTTCTGCCTGCTGGTCCTTCTCGGACATTTTCGATAAAAAGGAGTCAGAGGTACTACCGCCTCATTGTCCCTACGACTGTGCCATCGATCTACTGCCAGGAACTACGCCTCCTAGAGGAAGGATATACCCCTTGTCCCCTGCTAAAACACGGGCTATGTCTGTTTATATCACCGAGAGCCTGGCTAAGGGGTTCATTCGGAGATCTTCGTCCCCTGCCGGAGCAGGTTTTTTCTTCGTCAAGAAGAAGGAAGGTGATCTGCGCCCTTGCATTGACTACCGGCGATTAAACCAGATCACCGTAAAAAACAAATACCCTCTGCCACTTATCCCCGAACTATTCGATCGGCTCCGAGGAGCTCGTGTATTCACAAAGTTGGACCTCCGTGGGGCCTATAACCTGGTTCGCATTCGCTCTGGAGACGAATGGAAGACCGCATTCAACACTCGGGATGGGCACTACGAGTATTGTGTCATGCCCTTTGGTCTATGTAATGCTCCGGCAGTCTTCCAAGAATTGGTGAACGACATGTTCAGAGATCTCCTCTATGTCTGTGTCGTAGTATATCTGGATGACATCCTGGTCTTCTCTCCGGACCTACAGACCCACAGAGAGAACGTGCAGCTAGTTCTCCAGAGGCTTAGAGAGAACCGTCTGTACGCCAAGTACGAGAAGTGCATCTTTGAAAAATCGTCTCTTCCCTTCCTGGGTTATGTAATCTCGGACACTGGCCTGCAGATGGAGAAAGTGTCTGCCATCATCAACTGGCCTCCTCCTTCCGGACTGAAGGCTATCAAACGCTTTCTCGGCTTTACGAACTATTATCGGCAATTCATCCCGCACTTCTCTGCCTTGACTGCGCCTCTCTCTGCCTTGACTAAGAAAGGAGCTAATCCTAAGGACTGGCCACCGGCGGCCGATGCCGCGTTCAGCTCCTTGAAACAAGCGTTTGCTTCTTCCCCGGTTCTCCATCGCCCTGAATTGAACCGCCAGTTCACCTTAGAGGTAGATGCCTCCTCCTCAGGAGCTGGGGCAGTGTTGATGCAGAACTCCTCCGGAAAGATGGTCACTTGTGGATTCTAATCCAAGAGCTTCTCGGCACCCGAACGCAACTTCACCATTGGGGATCGGGAACTACTGGCTGTTAAGCTGGCCTTGGAGGAATGGTGCTACCTCTTGAAGGGAGTGGTATACCCTGTAATCATATACACGGACCACAAGAATCTGGAGTACCTGCGGTCAGCCCAAAGACTAAACCTGCGACAAGCCCGCTGGTCCTTGTTTTTTGCTCGATTTGATTTTCAACTCCATTTTCGGCCTGCGGATAAGAACGTGCAGGCAGACGCCTTGTCCAGGTCCTTCGTGCCCGTGGAGTTGGAGGAGGAGACTTTCCAGCCCATCATCAACCCTAGTAAAGTCATTCCGGTGACTCCTGTCGCTCTAACTCAGATACCCCCTGGGAAAACCTATGTCTCAGATACTGACAGACAGAGAGTCCTGCACTGGGGCCATGCCTCGAAGATCGCCGGCCATGCTGGTCAGAAGAAGACTTGGAGTACGATTGTCCGTCACTACTGGTGGCCGTCCCTCCGTAAAGACGTTGCAACCTTCGTCTCAGCCTATCCATCCTGTGCCTGGAACAAGACACCCAAACACCTACCTTATGGACGTCTTCTGCCTCTGCCCATTCCTTCCGTTCCGTGGCGACATATTGCAATGGACTTCATTACGGACTTACCCTTATTCTCCAGACACACGGTCATATGGGTTGTGGTGGATCGCTTCTCCAAGATGGCTCATTTCGTTCCCATGGCCGGGCTGCCCTCGGCCCAGGAGCTAGCTGACTCCTTCATACAGCACATATTCCGATTGCATGGCTTCCCCGCACACATTGTGTCCAACAGAGGAACTCAGTTTACCTCGCGCTTCTGGAGGGCTCTCTGCAAACATCTGGGGGTATCCTTGGACTTTTCTTCGGCCTACCATCCTCAGTCGAATGGCCAAGTGGAACGGGTCAATCAGATCCTGACCTCCTTCCTGCACCATTACGTCAACATCCATCATGACGATTGGTCCACGCTCCTACCTTGGGCTGAATTCTCCCATAAACCAACACATCAGCGAGTCCACCTCCAGCTCTCCCTTCCAGGTCGTTTACGGACTTCAGCCTTCTGTTCCGTTGCCAGTATCCTCGGCTTCCGATGTCCCCGCAGCAGATGCTCTGGTTCGGGACTTCTCAGCTATATGAAACTTTGTCAAGTCTTCCCTAGAACGTGCTTCTTTGCGGATGAAGAGACATGCGGACAAGAGGCGCCTGGATCCCCCGTGTTTCTCCCCAGGTGATCTGGTCTGGCTTGCATCCAGATACGTCCGATTGAAATTACCATCGTACAAGTTGGGTCCTCGAATACATCGGGCCGTTTAAAGTCATCAGCAAGATTAATGCAGTCTCCTACAAGCTGCAGCTCCCGGCCACGATGCGGATACCCAACTCCTTCCATGTCTCCTTGCTCAAGCCTGTTGTCCTTGGTCCCTTCTCCGCTGGTCTCGGTACTTCTCCTCCTCCCATCGCTGACGATGACATCTATGCGGTAAGGGATATCGTGGCCATGAAGACCGTGCGAGGTCGACATTACTTCCTGGTGGACTGGGTGGGTTATGGTCCCGAGGATAGGTCCTGGGAGCCCTGGGAGAATTTTGGCACTCCTCTGATTCGTGCTTTCCTGTCCCGGTTGCGGGGGGCGTGGGGGAGGGGGTACTGTCACGCTTCCCGGTCCCCGTGCCCTGCTCTCCGGTCCCCATGGCCCGCTCCCCGCTCCCCGGCGGCGTCCCCTGCTCACCACTCCGGTCCCGGCCTCCTCTTCCTCTCCGACGCCCTCCATGCGTCCAGCTCCCCGCTCCCGGCGCTCCTCTGCGACGTGGGACACTCAGCCGGGCACTCCTGCTTCCTCTGCACCACTCCCTGGACTGGCTTCTGGTACACGGGCCTCGTGCATGCGCATTAGGGCGCGTGCACGGTCATTGACCCTTTCTTAAAGGGCCAGCACCTAGAAGCAGGAAATTGCATAGACAGGTACAGGGTATATTAGGATTCTCCTTCCTGGTGGGCAGGGCCTGTTCTACGTGTTTGGTAGACTAAATATAGCGAAAAAGGACAAAATATGGAGTCATTGCTTATTCAAAAATGACTAAACCCAATTAACAACAATTTTAAACCAGAGGAAGACTGGGAATCATAGTCTACATATATAAAATACGTCAAAGTTAGAATCTTGCATTATAAAAGTTTTATTAATATTTTTTCCAAAAAAGAATTATTCAGCAAGATAATAGATCATTTTACAGTAGTATAAATAATTCACATTAGGTTTGAACAAGAGGGGGATCCTGACATGAAACACTAAGGTCCAATACCAATCATGGGAAAGTTACAATATCCTATGACACTCACAAAGAGAAAAAACTCACATAGATTACCATCATTCAAAACATGTAGTCCAACTATCCAAGACATTGTTACATTGTTACCATGTCGGTTTTCAGAGTGTCAATAGGAATTAGAATACATGCTGCTATGGAGGCAGGGGAGACAGGGGAATATCAACATAAGTTACAATGATAGAGTATAAAATACAATCCCCTTAGTTATCCCCTAACACAAAAGGCAGCAATGCAACATCAAACATATTTTACCCATATTTGGGTGGATGCCAGCGTGGAGAACGTGCCCCGACGCGCACGTTTCGTTAGCTTCCTCGGGGGGCCGTGGTGTGATGTGTGCAGGATAGGGCAGCTGGTTTAAGTGCAAGAGAGGGGAACACGTGGCGGCGCCTGATTGGACGCATAGGAGGCGTGTATCCCGAACAGAGGGAAGCGTCATTGGGCATTCCCGGAAGTGACGCGGGTGTTTACTGTGTCGTCACACAGACACCCGCGTCACGCCGTACGGAATCCAGCAGACGCCAGCATGTGGGGAAAGACACCGCGCATGCGTCGCGTCGCCACGGGCTCACCAATACAGGAAAGCACAGTAGAACTGAAAATAACATACAGTAAAAACTGCATCATTATATGCATAACCAGAACGGAGTTCTCAATGAATCAGGTAAATATACACAGCTATCAAGCCACTCTGTTACAGCCCAGTAAAAACCAGGCAAGGCGAATCTCATCATGTGTTTTTACATGTGATACACAGTAAAGCAATTTTCCATAACTGGGTGAGATTAATAATCAAATTTAACCCAAGGATATCCCCTGACTACAAGTGTGATAAAGTCATGATGGATACATGCAGTTATGTCAAATATTAAATATATAGGAAAAATATCAAAACATATTTTGAACACATAATTAGCAAGTACATGCATCCAGCAATATAGACATTAACATTACATTAGACTAAATACATGTCAGGGAATCCAAAAAACAGATCACAGTAGGATGAGGATAGAATCCATCTAATACAGGGATATTCATACAATCTTGATCCATCATTCATGGAAGTTGGTAAACAAGATGAAATGCAGCCCGACTGCTTCACTATTCGCCAAAAAATATATATATTTCAAAAAGTATGGCAATCCTAATTCATCAAGGAGAAACCTACGCCCAAGAGAAAATTATTTTGGAAAAGAAAACCTACAAAAGACACACAAAACACAAAAATTAAAATAAAGCCGAGGCAATAGGAACAATCCCTAAGTCGCACAACCAGAGTACAGGGGTCTAATGGGTCAAAGGAAGGAGGCAAACGACAATTGTTCATTTAGTCCGCCAGGAGACATAGTCCCTAGCGTGACAATCCACCTACACTCAAGGCGCGCCAAAGCTTGTTTGAAATTACCGCCTCTTGCGCCCAGGTGGAGTTTGTCGATACCCCGAACCTTAAGAGACGATGGGTCACAATCATGGTATACCTTAAAATGTCGGGGGATGGTCTTAAGGGAATCCAGACTGACCACATCCCTTGCAGCTATAATGTCGCGCACGTGTTCCCGCGTGCGTATGCGGAGCTGCCTAGATGTTAAACTCCATAGGCTAAATTGCATCCACATCTTGCTAAATAAATGACAAAATCAGTGCTGCAAGAAATGTAATGCCTAATCCTGTATTCCCTCAGACCATCAGCCGACATAAACACAAAGGCCCGTTCTATGTTGGTGCAGGATAAGCAAGAGCCGCAGGGAAAACAGCCCCATCGTGGCTTCCCTGTATCAAAGGGAAGGGTATCACGGTGGACATAGTGGCTGTGAACTAATATATCCCTGAGGTTCTTGCTTCTTCTGGCAGTCATAAGCGGTCGATCCGGAAGGGCCTTTGCCAAAGATGGTTCAGTACGTAAGACCGACCAATGTTTGTCGAGAATACGCCTAATCTCCCCCCACTGATTATTATACGTAGAAATAAACCTAATCATTGGAGATGAAGACTTAGGTTTGGAAGAAGATGTTAATAGTTGGCTCCTTGGAGTAGATCTAGCTCGAGAATAGCTCTGTTTGATGTTACGCGAGCTATATCCCCTGTTCTTGAACCGCTGGGAAAGGTCTTTTGCTTGGACATCAAAAGTACAGTCGGAGGAGCATATCCTTTTAAGTCTTAGAAATTGTCCCGTAGGTATAGCCCTGATGGTTGAGGGCAAATGGGAAGATGTTGCATGTAAAAGACTGTTAACTGACGTTTCCTTCCTGAAAACGTCAGTTTGGATAGCTCCATCCGACTGCACAAAAATACTGATGTCCAAAAAGTCCATGACCCTGCTGTCGCTCCTGAAGGTCATCCTGACATTCCGGTTGTTGGAATTTAAATCACTAAAAAAAGAAAAAAGTTCAGGATCGGTTCCCCCCCAGATAATGAAAACATCATCAATATAACGTAACCAGCACTGCACATGGGAAGCGGCCCAGGCGCCGTCACCGAAAATCTCCCTCTCCCAAAAGCTGAGAAAGAGATTTGCGTATGACGGCGCGCAGGCCGCGCCCATTGCAGTACCGCGCTTCTGGAGGAAGAACCGATCCTTGAACAAAAAGAAATTACGTGTCAGGATGAACTCCAGGAGCTCAAGCACAAGATCCTGTAATTGGACATCCCAGCGGCTCGATCGCAGGTAGAATCTAGCTTCCTCAAGACCATCCTTATGTTGGATACAAGAGTAGAGGGCCTCTACATCCGCTGCTACCAAGATAGAACCAGAGTCAAGAAATAACCCGTCAATCCTCCTCAGGACATCAGAAGTGTCTCTGACATAAGAGGGCAGCGTCTCAACTAAAGGATGCAAATAATACTCAATAAACTTACAAATAGGATCACACAGCCCTCCCATGCCAGAGACAATGGGACACCCTGGGGGACAACGGGGGTTCTTATGTATCTTTGGTAGCAGATAGAAAGTAGGTGTCACAGGATGTTTTATATAGAGGCCCTCAAACACTTTTTTTGTGATGATTCCTTGAGTCAGGGCTAACTCAAGGATGCCAACTAATTCCAAAGAAAATTTTGCCAATGGATTTTCAGTGAGGGGAGTATAAGCATCCCGGTCTCTCAGCTGTCTGAACGCTTCACGTTCATACATCTAAGTCGGCCAAACCACCACGTTCCCGCCTTTGTCCGCAGGCTTAATCACTATTTTCTCCATGGTCTTCAGCTGTTTCAGGGCTTCCCGATGTTTCAGGGAGAGATTGTGATGCTGCCCAGACCTATGGAGATTCTTGAGATCATCCGTTACCAATTTATTAAAAATCTCAACCTGCGGACACAAAGTCATAGGGGGGAACGCAGTGGATTTTGGCAAAATAGTAGATGGAAATTTACCTATGGGGACAGGCGTGGATTCCTCCTCCAGAGACCTCAATAATTCCAAAACCTCACGGTCCTGTGATGTAAGATGCCGAGATTCAGGATCACCCTTAGAATGCAGCTTATGGAGAATCAATTTTCTTGAAAATAGATGTAAATCTTTGATTACTGTGAAAGAATCAAAATTAGAGTCGGGAGAGAAAGTAAGTCCCATGCTCAAAACTTCAGTCTGTTCTTTACTCAACACAATATTGGATAAATTAATTACCGTAAGTTCATTCCTACTCTTCTTATCCGAAGGTTGTGGAGGTGTCGACTTCCGTTTCTGGCTAGAGGCTCTATCTCCCCGACTCTCTGTTCTTAAAGGTAAATTGAATCTCTCCAAAAATTTATTAGCACGATTCCCCACAAACTGCACATCTTCTGTAGATGACACTGATGAGGCAGAATTGGAGCGAGAGCGTGTATTGTGTCTCTTGAATCCCCGACTTTGTCTCCAACGGTAAACATACCCATTCTTATAGTCGGATGCGTCCCTCTGGTATTTTTTGGTTTTTACACCAATGATATCTTTTTCCCATCTTGAAAACTGGCCCTCCAGATCCACATTAAGGCTAGCCATCCTTTCACCAGACAGAAGGGCACCCAATTTTTACTGTAACCCATTAATCTCAGAATCCAACTTTGCCAATGTACCAGAATTGTGTTCCACCAATAGAGTCATAAATGACTCTATTGGTGGAACACAATTCTGGTACATTGGCAAAGTTGGATTCTGAGATTAATGGGTTACAGTAAAAATTGGGTGCCCTTCTGTCTGGTGAAAGGATGGCTAGCCTTAATGTGGATCTGGAGGGCCAGTTTTCAAGATGGGAAAAAGATATCATTGGTGTAAAAACCAAAAAATACCAGAGGGACGCATCCGACTATAAGAATGGGTATGTTTACCGTTGGAGACAAAGTCGGGGATTCAAGAGACACAATACACGCTCTCGCTCCAATTCTGCCTCATCAGTGTCATCTACAGAAGATGTGCAGTTTGTGGGGAATCGTGCTAATAAATTTTTGGAGAGATTCAATTTACCTTTAAGAACAGAGAGTCGGGGAGATAGAGCCTCTAGCCAGAAACGGAAGTCGACACCTCCACAACCTTCGGATAAGAAGAGTAGGAATGAACTTACGGTAATTAATTTATCCAATATTGTGTTGAGTAAAGAACAGACTGAAGTTTTGAGCATGGGACTTACTTTCTCTCCCGACTCTAATTTTGATTCTTTCACAGTAATCAAAGATTTACATCTATTTTCAAGAAAATTGATTCTCCATAAGCTGCATTCTAAGGGTGATCCTGAATCTCGGCATCTTACATCACAGGACCGTGAGGTTTTGGAATTATTGAGGTCTCTGGAGGAGGAATCCACGCCTGTCCCCATAGGTAAATTTCCATCTACTATTTTGCCAAAATCCACTGCGTTCCCCCCTATGACTTTGTGTCCGCAGGTTGAGATTTTTAATAAATTGGTAACGGATGATCTCAAGAATCTCCATAGGTCTGGGCAGCATCACAATCTCTCCCTGAAACATCGGGAAGCCCTGAAACAGCTGAAGACCATGGAGAAAATAGTGATTAAGCCTGCGGACAAAGGCGGGAACGTGGTGGTTTGGCCGACTCAGATGTATGAACGTGAAGCGTTCAGACAGCTGAGAGACCGGGATGCTTATACTCCCCTCACTGAAAATCCATTGGCAAAATTTTCATTGGAATTAGTTGGCATCCTTGAGTTAGCCCTGACTCAAGGAATCATCACAAAAAAAGTGTTTGAGGGCCTCTATATAAAACATCCTGTGACACCTACTTTCTATCTGCTACCAAAGATACATAAGAACCCCCGTTGTCCCCCAGGGCGTCCCATTGTCTCTGGCATGGGAGGGCTGTGTGATCCTATTTGTAAGTTTATTGAGTATTATTTGCATCCTTTAGTTGAGACGCTGCCCTCTTATGTCAGAGACACTTCTGACGTCCTGAGGAGGATTGACGGGTTATTTCTTGACTCTGGTTCTATCTTGGTAGCAGCGGATGTAGAGGCCCTCTACTCTTGTATCCAACATAAGGATGGTCTTGAGGAAGCTAGATTCTACCTGCGATCGAGCCGCTGGGATGTCCAATTACAGGATCTTGTGCTTGAGCTCC
Organism: Anomaloglossus baeobatrachus; assembly: GCF_048569485.1. Lineage (NCBI taxonomy): Eukaryota > Metazoa > Chordata > Amphibia > Anura > Aromobatidae > Anomaloglossus > Anomaloglossus baeobatrachus. The sequence continues at coordinate 150,597,358 of NC_134362.1, forward strand.
TGGAGTTCATCCTGACACGTAATTTCTTTTTGTTCAAGGATCGGTTCTTCCTCCAGAAGCGCAGTACTGCAATGGGCGCGGCCTGCGCGCCGTCATACGCAAATCTCTTTCTCGGCTTTTGGGAGAGGGAGATTTTCGGTGACGGCGCCTGGGCCGCTTCCCATGTGCAGTGCTGGTTACGTTATATTGATGATGTTTTCATTATCTGGGGGGGAACCGATCCTGAACTTTTTTCTTTTTTTAGTGATTTAAATTCCAACAACCGGAATGTCAGGATGACCTTCAGGAGCGACAGCAGGGTCATGGACTTTTTGGACATCAGTATTTTTGTGCAGTCGGATGGAGCTATCCAAACTAACGTTTTCAGGAAGGAAACGTCAGTTAACAGTCTTTTACATGCAACATCTTTCCATTTGCCCTCAACCATCAGGGCTATACCTACGGGACAATTTCTAAGACTTAAAAGGATATGCTCCTCCGACTGTACTTTTGATGTCCAAGCAAAAGACCTTTCCCAGCGGTTCAAGAACAGGGGATATAGCTCGCGTAACATCAAACAGGGCTATTCTCGAGCTAGATCTACTCCAAGGAGCCAACTATTAACATCTTCTTCCAAACCTAAGTCTTCATCTCCAATGATTAGGTTTATTTCTACGTATAATAATCAGTGGGGGGAGATTAGGCGTATTCTCGACAAACATTGGTCGGTCTTACGTACTGAACCATCTTTGGCAAAGGCCCTGCCGGATCGACCGCTTATGACTGCCAGAAGAAGCAAGAACCTCAGGGATATATTAGTTCACAGCCACTATGTCCATCGTGATACCCTTCCCTTTGATACAGGGAAGCCACGATGGGGCTGTTTTCCCTGCGGTTCTTGCTTATCCTGCACCAACATAGAACGGGCCTTTGTGTTTATGTCGGCTGATGGTCTGAGGGAATACAGGATTAGGCATTACATTTCTTGCAGCACTGATTTTGTCATTTATTTAGCAAGATGTGGATGCAATTTAGCCTATGGAGTTTAACATCTAGGCAGCTCCGCATACGCACGCGGGAACACGTGCGCGACATTATAGCTGCAAGGGATGTGGTCAGTCTGGATTCCCTTAAGACCATCCCCCGACATTTTAAGGTATACCATGATTGTGACCCATCGTCTCTTAAGGTTCGGGGTATCGACAAACTCCACCTGGGCGCAAGAGGCGGTAATTTCAAACAAGCTTTGGCGCGCCTTGAGTGTAGGTGGATTGTCACGCTAGGGACTATGTCTCCTGGCGGACTAAATGAACAATTGTCGTTTGCCTCCTTCCTTTGACCCATTAGACCCCTGTACTCTGGTTGTGCGACTTAGGGATTGTTCCTATTGCCTCGGCTTTATTTTAATTTTTGTGTTTTGTGTGTCTTTTGTAGGTTTTCTTTTCCAAAATAATTTTCTCTTGGGCGTAGGTTTCTCCTTGATGAATTAGGATTGCCATACTTTTTGAAATATATATATTTTTTGGCGAATAGTGAAGCAGTCGGGCTGCATTTCATCTTGTTTACCAACTTCCATGAATGATGGATCAAGATTGTATGAATATCCCTGTATTAGATGGATTCTATCCTCATCCTACTGTGATCTGTTTTTTGGATTCCCTGACATGTATTTAGTCTAATGTAATGTTAATGTCTATATTGCTGGATGCATGTACTTGCTAATTATGTGTTCAAAATATGTTTTGATATTTTTCCTATATATTTAATATTTGACATAACTGCATGTATCCATCATGACTTTATCACACTTGTAGTCAGGGGATATCCTTGGGTTAAATTTGATTATTAATCTCACCCAGTTATGGAAAATTGCTTTACTGTGTATCACATGTAAAAACACATGATGAGATTCGCCTTGCCTGGTTTTTACTGGGCTGTAACAGAGTGGCTTGATAGCTGTGTATATTTACCTGATTCATTGAGAACTCCGTTCTGGTTATGCATATAATGATGCAGTTTTTACTGTATGTTATTTTCAGTTCTACTGTGCTTTCCTGTATTGGTGAGCCCGTGGCGACGCGACGCATGCGCGGTGTCTTTCCCCACATGCTGGCGTCTGCTGGCTTCCGTACGGCGTGACGCGGGTGTCTGTGTGACGACACAGTAAACACCCGCGTCACTTCCGGGAATGCCCAATGACGCTTCCCTCTGTTCGGGATACACGCCTCCTATGCGTCCAATCAGGCGCCGCCACGTGTTCCACTCTCTTGCACTTAAACCAGCTGCCCTATCCTGCACACATCACACCACGGCCCCCCGAGGAAGCTAACAAAACGTGCGCGTCGGGGCACGTTCTCCACGCTGGCATCCACCCAAATATGGGTAAAATATGTTTGATGTTGCATTGCTGCCTTTTGTGTTAGGGGATAACTAAGGGGATTGTATTTTATACTCTGTCATTGTAACTTATGTTGATATTCCCCTGTCTCCCCTGCCTCCATAGCAGCATGTATTCTAATTCCTATTGACACTCTGAAAACCCACATGGTAACAATGTAACAATGTCTTGGATAGTTGGACTACATGTTTTGAATGATGGTAATCTATGCGAGTTTTTTCTCTTTGTGAGTGTCATAGGATATTGTAACTTTCCCATGATTGGTATTGGACCTTAGTGTTTCATGTCAGGATCCCCCTCTTGTTCAAACCTAATGTGAATTATTTATACTACTGTAAAATGATCTATTATCTTGCTGAATAATTCTTTTTTGGAAAAAATATTAATAAAACTTTTATAATGCAAGATTCTAACTTTGGCGTATTTTATATATGTAGACTATGATTCCCAGTCTTCCTCTGGTTTAAAAGTGTTTGGTAGACTAGGAGTTCAGGTCCCCATATTGCTTTGCTCTGTATTAACCCTGTTCTGTCTCGTAGAGCGTGTCCTGCCACGCCAGCCGCTCCGAACCACGTCCATTACAGTACCCTGACGGTGACTTCGGCGGATGTTCCACCACCTCTGCAGCTCCGCCAGTCTCCAGTCCCTGGCTCCGTTGGGTGACCCGTCCCATCGCTCAGCAGGTTCCGGATCCCGCCTGACCCTTCAACCCGGCCTTGGACCCTGAGCCTCGTCACCCGGACTACCGTCCAGGACTCCGTGTGTTCAGCAATGTCCACCTTTCCAGCTCTCCTACGGACTGTCTGACTACCGATAGTGCTTCGGCTGCCGTGCATCAAGACCCTCTGGCGGGGTGACCAGCCTGGCTGCCTCCAGGGGAAACCGGTGTACGGTCCAGAGTTTCCACCACCCGGACGTAACACTAGTATAATGGCTTAGTAATAAAGAGTTTGAGTGTGCAAAGGGCAGGAGGGTACAGTGGCAGGGTTGTGGGTCTGGGTAGAGGAAAGGAAGCCTCCCTTTCTATCCCTCCTAATATGGAAATGCAGTGAGGAAATCCCTGACCTTAGCTACACAGACGCTGTCATCTTGTGTAGCTGTTAAAATCTGTTTTTACGGCCCTGACTGTCACCTATGGCTCTGACCCTGCCGGTATTAGCCCTTACAAGGTCTGAAAGAAACTTCTAGCCCTATTCTGTATAGCGCTGTGTATAGAGCGTACACAGCAGTATTGGAGACAGGAGCTACGCCAGTGGTGACTGACACCCAGACGCAGAAGAGATAATGGCGTCCAAACGGGCAGATACTCGTTTTTATAATGCAGGGACATGTGACATGGACATCCTATCACACATGCCGTTGCTTCTCTGGCTAAAAGTCCACTTAGCTGTGTGTGTGTCTGGGATTGGCTGACATGCTGGCCCGCCCCACTACACGCACGCGCTTAGGGAAGGAAGACAAGGAAAAAAAAAAATGGCGATCGCCATTATCCAAACATCAGTGATCTGAATGCGCTGTTCCCGCACACTATACACTGAAATTTCATAATAGTGTGAGTCACAGAGTGACTTACACTATTACAGCGGAAAGCCAGCTAGTAATTAGCTTGTCTTTTTGCTGCTAGAACCGTTCTCGAGCGTATCTAGAACTATCGAGCTTTAGCAAAAAGCTTGAGTTCTAGTTCGATCTAGAACAGCCCCCAAAATCACTCAAGCCGCGAACTGGAGAACCTCGAACCGCGAACCGTGCTCAACTGTATTCTTAATGTCAGGCAAGTTTGACCCGGCCATTAAGAATCTCCTATAAAGGGTTAAAAAAAAACACCACACAGAGAAAAAAATACTTTAATAGAAATAAATACACAGACACACTTAGAAACTCCATGATCCTGCTCTTCTGTCTTCTTTCTCCTTCAACCCATGCAGCTCTGCTACATCCAACAGCACTGCATGGGAGGAAGAACGCTGCTTCCCGTGCAGTCTATATCACTCAGTGAGTTAGCAGCAGCTGCATGCTGTAAGCGGTGATGTCACCGCTGACAGGCGCGTTACTAAAGCAATGGTGATTTCCGTTATTGACCGGCCGTGGCAGTCGGTGAATAACGGAACGGGGAAGCAGAACAGGGAGCCGATCATGTGCCAGAGCATATCGCCAGTATATGGGGATGCACAAACGAGCACCGCGAATCAGAGAGATGTATTGACAGGACCTAGCAATGACGTTTAGCCATGTGACCAGTCTGTAGCCAATGGGATAATAGACCCGTGACTGGTCACATGGCTATTTTGACGTCACGATAGATCTTATCATCAGTGCTGGTTACTGGGAGGACGCAGTGATTATTGGAAGGAAAAGTGGCGGGAGACAGAGTGCAGGACGCGTCGCAGCTACCTGTAAGTGTTATGGCAATGTTTAATAACTGTATGTGTTTTTATGTGTTTGTATTTGCCTCCCATTGGTTTCAATGGGGTACGAGAGGTTCATCGAACGGCTCGCCGAACCGAACTCGAACGCGGTCTCCGTTCGACGTACCGAGCCGAACGCAAGCCTCTAGAGCAGGGTTCCCCAACTCCAGTCCTCGAGGGCCGCCAACAGTCCATGTTTTCAGGACTTCCTTAGCATTGCATGGGTGTTGGAATCATCAACTGTGCAGGTGATTAAATTATCACATGTGCAATACTAAGAAAAAACCTGAAAACATGCACTGTTGGCGGCCCTTGAGGACTGGAATTGCGGACCTATGCTCTGTCTAGAGGGTGGCTCATCTCTGATTTTTATTTCCCAGCTGGGTACAAATAGGCAGCTGGGGATTGGGGGCAGCCGTACCTGCCTGCTGTACCTGACAAGCATTCAAAAATATGGCGAAGTTCACGTCTTTTTTTGTAGTTTTTTGGCAAAAAAAATAAAAAATGGTTCCCTGGATTTTCCATTGCCAGTGAAGGTAACACAAAGCAGTGGGGGTTAGCAGACAGTAGCTGCTTGGATTACCCTTAGCTAGCAATACAAAAAATGCAGCGGAAGCCCATATATATTTTTTTTAATTATTTATTTAAATAACTAAAAAAAATGGGCTTCCCTGTATTTTGATTACCAGACATCACAATGCTGTAAAAATAAATCATTAAAAAATATGACGTTGCGCTCCACAGTATTTTTGATTCTCAGCGCAGATAAAACAGACAGCTACGGGTTGCCACCCCCATCTGCCTGGCGTTACATTGGCTGGCAATCAAAATACAGGGAAGCCCATTAATTTTTTTTATTTAAAAAAATAGTTAAAAAAAATGATGTGGGTTCCCCCCATTTTTGATAGTCAGTTAGTGTAAAGCAGACGGCTGTAGCCTGAAAACCACATCTGGCAGCTTTACCGTGGTTGGTGATCCAATGTGGAGGTCACCCCAGGCTCTCTTTTTTAAATTTTTTTATAAATATTATAAATTACAAAAAAAAAGTCGGGTCCCCCCTAAATTGGATTACCAGCCAAGGTAAAGCGGACAGCTGTGGTCTGGTATTCTCAGGGTGGGAAGGTCCATAGTTATTGGCCCTTCACAGCCTAAAAATAGCAGGCCGCAGGCGCCCCAAAAGTGGCGCATCAACTAGATTCGCCAATCCTGGTGCTTCACCCCAGCTCATTCCGTGCCCTGGTGCAGTGGCAAAAGGGGTAATAAATGGGGTTGTTACTAGCTGTAAGGTCACCTGACATCAAACCCAGCAGTTTGTGATGTCATGGCGTCTATCAGATACCCGATAAAACAAACTGTCAGTACTAACAAAACAAATAGACAAAAAAAATATTTGAAAAAACACTCCCCAAAACATTCCCTCTTTCACCAATTTATTGTAAGAAAAAAAAAAGGGGGTCCCACAACGACTCTGGATCATCTAGAATATGGGGGGACACGCTCAGGGAATGTATCACCTCTTTTCTACGAGTGCAGACCCTCCATGTGAGGAGTGTGGGTGCAATGAATCTGCACCCACTCTCCCCGGGTCCAAAGCAGCAGAGTCCATGTCATAACTGTTGCTACCAAAGCTGCAATGCCCTGCTCATGAGGTAAGGGCGTGCCTAATCAGCAGAACTATTCTAGATTTCCAAATATTGGTATTTGCTGATATTATTGCTATTTCACCTACTATATATTGGGGATAAGATATTGGAGATGGAATACCTCTTTAAGTCCAGTTATCCAGCTGAATGAATACTAAACAACATAGCTCGCTATTTAGATGTATTTTCTTGTGGCATATGACAGACTCTTATGTTTGGTAGTCCTTCAGCAGGGCAACTATAAAATTAAATACCTATTTGGAAATGTAGTATAGCTCTCCTAATCAACTATGTTCCTTACCTCATGAGGAGGGCATTGCAGTAGCTTACAGATGCATGGTTACCACCACTCACTGTGTCTGAACACAGGAAGCTGAGCTGACAGCAGCTCTGTGCATGCGACAGTGTCTATTGTGAAGGAGGGGGCCGCGGGGGATTGATGCTGCACAGGTACCATGGGATGCCGGGGAACACCGGTGGGGTTATAGGCAGGGCCTGGGGAGGAGTAGGGTGAATGCGGCTGGCGCGCTGCTGTGCGCGTGGCCATCTTGGATTTCTGGGAGGGGGTCAAGGGGGGGGCACTTTGGCGAAAGCGGGGTACCAGAGGGGACCGGTGAGGAGGTTTGTCTCCCATCTGACATGTTTGTTTATGCCAGATGGGAGATAAATAATATTTTATCGGCGCAGTCATTTACTGTAATGTGATCATCTGTATATGGTGTATACCGGTGATCATGTGAGCGGTGTGAGATAGCGACCACCAATGGGGTAAATGGTCGCTATATGTCGCAGTGGAAAATGTCGCTGTAATATTAAACTGAAGAGGTTGCTATGGGACTTGTAGTTCCACAAAGACTTGTTTCTGCATATAAGGGTCAGGTTCCCTTTAATAATTCCTGTGTGCTGTGCAGGTCTGGAGAATCACAGACCTCCACCTGTGGGTGTGTCCAGTCTGATTTAGGAGACTCAGTGTGTGTTCTGCAGAGTGTGAGAGCAGAGCAGGGAGCTCTGGGTGTATCAGCCTGTGTGGAGGCTGAACACAGGGCTCTGGAATTCAGTCTGGGTTTAGACTGGAAGTAGTGTGCAAGCCAGGCTGGTTAGTGCTGTGGCTACTGGACCAAAGCTCTCCTGGAGTGGAGAGACAGGCAGGAGTCTGCAGAGTGTCTCTGGGTTCTTGGAAGGAGCCACAGCAAGTGTTGTTCCCTGGCAGGAGCCAGTGTGTACAGGCGCCACACTTCCAATAGAGACTGTATTGGACTGGAAGCCCACGGTATGTGGTTGAGCTATGTTTTTTGCCTTAAGCCAGGAGAGGCCTGTTATGTTTAATGTTTGCCATTTATGACAAGTTTTTAATAAACGGCTTGAATTTTTTATAAAAAGACTGTAGATGTGTTGCTGAAGCTACCTCACCCCACTGCAAGCGAGTTGAACCCCCAGGTTGCGGGCTGCAACGTTACAGCAGGGACCAGAAAAACCGTCCTGAAAAATGATCTCCAGGGTCTCAGCTACTTCCTGAAACCCCAGAAATTTTCTGACGCTGGGGGGCGCTATTCACTTATTTCTGCCTGCTGTTTATAAACGGCAGATCAGAATAAGGCTACATTCAAATGACTGATCCGTTTTTGCAGTCCGCAAAAAACGGTCCGTTTTTTTCACGGGTGCATCCATGTGGCATCCGTTTCCGTTCCATATACTGTCCGTATGAAATCCGTTTGTCATTTGTGTGCCTTCCATTTTTTTGGGTACTGCAAAAAAACTGATGGAGGGAAAATATATAAATTTACCCAGGATCCATAGCTTCAACCTACATGAGACGATCACATGTTCACTCCAGTGCCATTTTCTACTGCTTTTCCCAGCGTAGAGCGCTCTTGTGATTTTCTTGTGCTTGTACACTTCATATCAGTCTTTTCTGTCATTATAATGGCAGAAACACACATAATGTCCCACTCTCCTGCATTTTGTAATTTTGCACCCTTTGGTGCTTTCATGTGGCACTAAGGGGTGCTTAGCCTTTTATTTAGCCAAAAATATAAATACATTTAAAAAAAAAATGACATGGGGTTCCCCCATATTTTTTGTAACCAGCTAGGGTAAAGCAAATGGCTGCAGCCTGCAGACCACATCTGGCAGCTTCACCTTGGCTGGTAATCAAAATTTGAGGGCACCAATGCTGTTATTTTAAATTAATTAAATAATTAATTAAAAAAAAAAAAACACGTGGGGGTCCCCAAAAAATTGGATCACCAGCCAAGGTAAAGCGGACAGCTGGGGTCTGATATTCTCAGACTAGGGAGGTCCATGGTTATTGGACTCTCCCCAGCCTAAAAATAGCAGGCCGCAGCCACCCCAGAAGTGGTGCATCCGTTAGATGCGCCAATCCTGGTGCTTCGCTCCACTTCCTTCCGTTGCCCTGGTGCGGTGGCAAACGGGGTAATATGTGGGGTTAACACCAGATGTGTAATATCACCTGGCATCAAGCCCTGGGGTTCGTGATGTCAGGCATCTATCAGATACCCGACATCACCAACCCAGTCAGTATTAAGAAAAAAAAAAGATGACAAACACATTTTTATTTGAAAAAACACTCCACAAAACATTCCCTATTTCACCAATTTATTAGAAAGAAAAACAAATCCAGGTCTAATGTAATCCAAGGGGTTCCCATGACTATCCATACCATATTCAAAGTCCCAGTCAATGAAGAACAGAATGTTCCATATTGGCTGGGAGAGCAATGCAGTGACCTGAGCTAACATCAATAGGTCAGCCCAGGTCACTGCAGGGCATGACAAGTGCTGTTGTCAGGAGGATAGCGAGGTACATTACCTGCGGTGATCGCTGCTCTCCAATTACCAGAGCTGTCACTGAGTTCAGGGACCGCAGCCTTCACAAGCCAAGTATCGCTGGTGCCTGTGACGTCACCGTTAGTCACAGTCTCGAGTCGGCAGCGAGAGGAGATGTGACAAGCGGCGGCAATGGAGGACAGTGACAGTGCTGACGTGGGGATGGCAGGACTTCATCACCGTGGGTAAGGCTAGGTTTACATTTCCGCTTTCTTGCATCAGTCACATGCGTTGCTTGACGCTTGTGACTGATGCGTTGTACAACGGATGAAAGAAATAGAATTCATGGTCGGACTCCGTTGTAAAAGAGAGAACGATCAACTGAACACTCTCATTAGCCGGCCGGCTTTTGAGAACGAACAGATGATCTCCCGGCGGCCGGCTAATGAGAGCGATCAGCAGTCAGCCACCAAGAATGTGTGCGGAGTGCTGGGTGGGTGGAGCTGAGTAGGGCCATGTGTGTGGGCAGCGGAGTGCGAGGTGGGTGGAGCCGAGCGTGGCCATGTGTGCGGGCGGCAAAGTGCGAGGTGGGTGGAGCCTAGCAGGGTAATGTGTGCGGGCGGTGGAGTGCGAGGTGGGTAAAGCCAACCGGGAGAGACTAGATATGAGAAAGGCACCACCCTCCGGGATCTCCTGGCATACAGCAACGTCATAGACAAACAAAGAAAAAAAAAGAAGTGTATGCCACTATAGGGATCACTAGAAGAAATGTTTTTTTAGGAAATTGAAAAAACTTTATTATATCATAAGTAGAGTTGAGCGCGGTTTGTGTTTCGTGGTTCTCCAGTTCGCGGTTCGAGTGATTTTGGGGGCTGTTCTAGATCAAACTAGAACTCGAGCTTTTTGCTAAAGCTTGATAGTTCTAGTTACGTTCGAGAACGGTTCTAGCAGCAAAAAGACAAGCTAATTACTAGCTGGCTTTCTGCTGTAATAGTGTAAGTCACTCTGTGACTCACACTATTATGAAATTTCAGCGTGTAGTGTGCGGGAACAGTGCATTCAGATCACTGCTGCTGGGATAATGGCGATCGCCATTTTTTTTTTTTTCCTTGTCTTCCTTCCCTAAGTGCGCGCGTGTAGTGGGGCAGGCCAGCATGTCAGCCAATCCCAGACACACACACAGCTAAGTGGACTTTTAGCCAGAGAAGCAACGGCATGTGTGATAGGATGTCCATGTCACATGTCCCTGCATTATAAAAACGGGTATCTGCCTGTCCAGTAGCCATTATCTGCCTTTTGCGTCAGGGTGTCAGTCACCGCTGGCGTAGCTCCTGTCTCCGATACTGCTGTGTACGCTGTACACACAGCGCTATACAGAATAGGGATAGAAGTTTCTATTAGCCCTTGTAATTCCAGCAGGCTCAGAGCCATAGGTGACAGTAAGGTCCGTGGAAACAGATTTTAACAGCTACAGAAGATACCAGCGTCTGTGTAGCTAAGCTCAGGGATTTCCTCACTGCATTTACCCATTAGGAGGGATAGAAAGTGAGGCTTCCTTTCCTGTACACTGACCCACAACCCTGCCACTGTACCCTCCTGCCCTTTGCACACTCAAGCTCATTGTTACTAAGCCATTATACTAGCAAACACTGAGTAAACTTAGTGGCATCCTAAAAGTGGCTCTTGGACTTCTGTATTGTCCCACTAGTGCAAAGCTATTTGCAGCACCTCTGCATTGCACACTGAAACTCATTGTTACTAAGCCATTATACTCGCAAACACTGAGTAAACTTAGTGGCATCCTAAAAGTGGCTGTTGGACTTCCATTATTGTCCCACTGGTGCAAAGCTATTTGCAGCACCACTGCATTGCACACTGAAACTCATTGTTACTAAGCCATTATACTAGAAAACACTGAGTAAACTTAGTGGCATCCTAAAAGTGGCTGTTGGACTCCATTTGTGCCCCACTGGTGCAAAGCTATTTCTAGCACCTCTGCATTACACCCTCCTGCTCATTTTTAATACGCTATAATAATAGCAAAAAATGCTGCAATTTAGTGGCATACAAAAAGTGGCTGTTGTACTCCATTTGTGCCCTACTGGTGCAAAGCTATTTCCAGCACCTCTGCATTGCACCCTCCTGCTCATTTTTAATAAGCTATAATAATAGCAAACACTGAGGAAACTTAGTGGCATCCAAAAAGTGGCTGTTGTACTCCATTTATATCCCACTGGTGCAAAGCTATTTCCAGCACCTCTGCATTACACCCTCCTGCTCATTTTTAATAAGCTATAATAATAGCAAACACTGAGGAAACTTAGTGGCATCCAAAAAGTGGCTGTTGTACTCCATTTATGCCCCACTGGTGCAAAGCTATTTCCAGCACCTCTGCATTACACCCTCCTGCTCATTGTTAATACGCTATAATAATAGCAAAAAATGCTGCAACTTAGTGGCATCCAAAAAGTGGCTGTTGTACTCCATTTGTGCCCCACTGGTGCAAAGCTATTTCCAGCACCTCTGCATTACACCCTCCTGCTCATTGTTAATACGCTATAATAATAGCAAAAAATGCTGCAACTTAGTGGCATCCAAAAAGTGGCTGTTGTACTCCATTTGTGCCCCACTGGTGCAAAGCTATTTCCAGCACCTCTGCATTACACCCTCCTGCTCCTTTTTAATACGCTATAATAATAGCAAAAAATGCTGCAACTTAGTGGCATCCAAAAAGTGGATGTTGTACTCCATTTGTGCCCCACTGGTGCCAAGCTATTTCCAGCACCTCTGCATTACACCCTCCTGCTCATTTTTAATACGCTATAATATTAGCAAAAAATGCTACAACTTAGTGGCATCCAAAAAGTGGCTGTTGGACTTCCATTAGTGTCCCACTAGTGCAAATCTATTTGCAGCACCTCTGCATTGCACACTGAAACTCATTGTTACTAAGCCATTATACTAGCAAACACTGAGTAAACTTAGTGGCATCCTAAAAGTGGCTGTTGGACTCCATTTGTGCCCCACTGGTGCAAAGCTATTTGCAGCACCTCTGCATTACACCCTCCTGCTCATTTTCCTACGCAATTTTTATAGCAAACTCATGGAATTCCTTGCTACATTTCATCATTAGGAGAAATAGAAAGTGAGGCTTCCTTTACTGTCCTGGCACACACAGAACACGGCCACTGTACCCACCTGCTCACTTTTGCCACGCTATTCAATTTGCCCAAAGAGCTGACTCTTTTTCTGCCATCCTAAAATTGTTTGGAATACTAAGTTAGTGTTCCTTTGCTGCCAAGCAAGGTACAACACCTGTGCATTCTACACTCCTTTCCATTTGTGGAGCGCAATTATTAACTGCAGGTAGTCCAGCCAATCTTTGACAAAGGTGCAGGTGTGGATATAATGTTTCCTTCATCCAATGGTGGTTCTCTCGATGTCTGACAGCTCAACAATATCATCTGTTTCCACTTCCAACACAAGTGATGACCTGCCAATCACACTCCTCCTTACGGGTAACTGGGTGGAAGTTCAGTGTGAAAAAGCATGAGTGACTGCTGTCCCCACAGTCACAGAGGATGAAGAGCACGCAGATGCACTTGGTGGGGCAGGCGGTGGTTGCACAGCCCCGCTAGGCTGCATTGTAGCACAGTGAAATTACCATTTCGACTTATGCTTCATTTTAAGTCTTGTATTTGATGGGCTCCCCAGTTTCCAGCAAAACCACGCAACATGAAAAGCATTTTATGCAGTTGGGTTCATAAATGATTGTTTAAAGTTCCCAAAACAAATAAGAAACATGCATAAAATTGAAATAATAGAACTATCTATTCAGTTGCCTACTACTTGCTAATCCCTCTGCGTAGCAGCAGTAATTGTGTGTTTGTGTGTGTGTGTATGTGTGTGTGCGTGTGTGTGTGTGCGAACACGACTTACTAGTGGCGCATCACAAGAGCTTCCCAGTTATGTACCTAAACATAGACAAAACACATTACCCACCCTGAATACCCTTGTTAGCTGAAGCCTCAAAGATAAGGCAGATGATAACAGTGTGAATGCAAATCACAAAGCTCTGCAACACAGTCATGGAAATCTTGAAAATCAACAGTCAATGCAAACATGTGTTGCTGTCCCTCTATGATTTAAACTGTACGTGACAATTTGACAGTGCAGAGGATGCAAGTCTGATTGTCTATATAGTCGTCCTACCCAGAACAGATATGTGTTTTGATAATAAAACAAAGTGTTGCGTGCACGCATTTTCTGTTTGGGCACAGCCTACCGTACCCAGGTACTGTGATGTCCATTTGCCATAAATACAGACTTTACGCTCCTATCATGGTAAACAGTATATACAGCACTTGAAGAATGTTGGTCTGTGTCACAGGATGCTGCTCACCGGCGTTTCAGTACTCCTCTTCAAACTCCAAAAAGCCTCCCCTCACAATTGAACAAAGTGTTTCCGCGGTTGCTCCTTGCTGTAACACACACATTTATCTTTTCATTCTGTTCATAGACAGCATCTCCAAGTCCACACAAGAAGATCATTTTGCTATTGCTATAGTGACCAAACAGACAAAAGCAGCTCCAAAAAAACAGCAGCCCCTTGTGTGTAGTCTGGAACAATGCATGCAATGAACGGCAAATAAGCATGTTGCATTGACAGTGGGTAAAGCTGAGCAATACATCCTCACGCCATCAATTCATATCCATGTGACACTTTATGGTGGAAGTACTCAAAGTTGAGATTTTTTGCCTTCGACTTACAGATTGTTACAGATTACATGACTTGGGTGATCCTTTGCTATGTCCAAAAAATTCCCAGGCTAGGCAAGGCTTACAGCCCATGCGAACTGCATAGCCAACATAACTTATGCTCATAGGCAGAGTTGTGGCCGAGGATTCTGTTGTTGACGTGCTGCCAGTACTTTGTCTTTGTCCAGGAAGACACAACGTAAACTCGTCGTTAGTAGCATCCTCCTCCACCTCCTCTGCTGACGTCATCGATTGGCTCACTTTGGTTTGACAGTAAGTGGTGTCTCCAACCTCATCATCACCCTGTGTGTTTTCATTCCCCTCGTCCTGAGTCCTCCGTGACAATAATGTTACCTCATCATGTTACCCATTGTCTCCACCAGGATGATGTACGGTTTGTAAATGAGGGTGTACATTATGCTCGGCACCTTCTTCATCGGGGCCTGGATCCAACTCACAAACCTTCTGGCCATCTGTGCAGATAATTTCCCCTGTCTCCTGTAACTCGCTGCCTCAACACATCATATTATCTGCTACATCCACAAGCTTCAAACGGAACCTGAAAACTCATCTGTTCATAAACGACTATAACCATTAAATGACACCACCACCATGCGGAGCTTCTGCCCAACCTACACCCCACCTACTGAACCCTGCCCAAAATACTTTACAATGTAATCTCGTAAGGGCTGGGTCCTCTGCCCTCTGTACCAGTTTGTCTATTGTTACTTGTATATGTATTCTGTATGTAACCCCCTTGTCATGTACAGCACCATGGAATCAATGGTGCTCTATAAATAAATAATAATAATAATTGTCCTCACTGCAGCTTTGGAACAGACCTCTGATTCAGAGGCTATAGTGTGACTGAACAGCTCTGCAGAACTCAACCATCTCCGTTACCCCATACTCAGCAGGGCTGGTTGAAACTTGAGATCTGTTAGGAAGCAAGTGCGATTGGGTTGACACCACAGTGGAATGGAGTATTATTGATATTGAACTTGAGGTGGAGGAGAGGCCACTTTATGGCGCACTTGAGATCCATTGAAGCAGCTGCTGTTTTGGTGCCTCATCTACATTTGTTAGCAATGGTCGTGTCCATGAAAAAAGGATCATATCTGATTATCCATGGGAAGAAGTACACCTTTTATTTTGGCTGTTATTTGTTGTTATGAATCGGTGCCGCCGTAAACGCAAGCAACCTGCTGCGGTTCCAGTTGCGCCCAGGCGTCAGCTGCCATTTAGGGCTGTGCCTCAGGTTGTCCAGCTGGATGCTTTCTCCTCCACGTCTAAGTGTGGAGAGGTGGCTAGTGCGCATGCGTGTGCCGATTTACCCCAGCCTCAGCCTAACTCCAGTGTTTAGCCTACTGAGTATGCTCAGCCTGACTGTGCCATTCCTGAGGCTAAGTCTTCATTTCAGGCTACAGCGCATGCTCATTTGGACTGTGCCTGAGTAATTCTGCGACCTGTGGTTCCACACACTTACAAAGGGCCCTAGGGCTTGCCTCACTCTCGGCAGGCCACTAAAACTAACTGCACCCAACATCAGCCCCAGGTGTCCCCTTTACAGTGCAGTGGCGGTCCACACTGACCGCAATACCGAGAGTGGCGTCACGAAACTACATATAAAGAAGCAACCTACCTGTGACCAGACTGTTCCTCCACGTGGAGTCCCTGAAGGTGGGGCTTAACACCTAGTGTGAAAAGCATCTTTGCACAGGTACTTGCACTCCGTGCCGGGTCTAAGTCCTGTGTTGTGCCTAGACAGCATGCTGAAGCCGATAGTCTTTTTTTGGAGACTGCATTTCATGCTATTGAGCATGCTCAGGCACTTACTGCATCAGAGACTAGGTCCGGTAATGAACTCTTGGCCCTGTCCCTGATGTGGGGGGCCCATATAGACCACAGGGCATCAGGTGTCCTGACGATGTGGTCAGGCCACTCCAAACTGGCTTGCAGAGGCCCGCCCCTATGACCTGTCACCTCATTATTGTTGGTCAGATGATGACTGGTGAGGTGTTTGGGTCGTGGCTGCCATGAGGTCATCATTGAAGTTGCGGTTCCAAATAGGATGCTAGTTATGCCACTCATGACGTGTCACTCTGCTTTTGTCTCCAGGAGGTGCATTGTGGTTCACCCTGGTTTGGGGCGGACCCAGGTTATAAAAGGGGCTGGAGCCAACAAGGAGGTGCACAGTCTTCTATTATGCTCTGAAAGAGCACACCTCCATGTGTTGAACCCATTGCGGCTTTAGGCCAGAGGTAGTCAGGGATAGGGCGTCGATGCAGGCCGCCACCACAGTTGGTAACGCAGAACGGTTAAGACCAGCTTCTGTCCTACCAGTCCTGCTAGTGCAGCCCAGTGGCATTAACAGGCCTGCTGCTGCTGATGCACCTGCTGTCCACAGGTGTGGCCCCTACGCACACGGACAGCGTACCCAATGGCTCCTGTGTTGTTAACAGGGAGTTCCTGGGCTGGGTGGGCGTGTGGACCCTGTGACGCTAACAGGGCTCCCAGTCTCAAGATCCAAGTGGCGTCTAACTTGGTTCAGGCTACTATTAGTTTCATAGCCACACAGATCTGTATCCTCCACCTAACCTTCCAGTTGCCAGCCTCTCCTTTTCCATCTGGGAGCACGGTGGACACCGACTGGCGATGGGGATATATACCTTTCTCTTTCTTTTCGTCTTAATTTTTTTATATAGCGTTAACATAGTATATACCACCTTATCCAAATCTGCCATTCCCACCATAACAGATGTTGTTTCTTCAGCAAATGTTACTGTTGCTTAACCACCAAACCCACGCACACAAACTTTTTTCCCCTTTCCAACACACCTGTTCCCCTTTCCACCAGCATCTGTACTTTTTCAACTCATTTTGTTTATGACCAAAAGTGCAACTCTGCAGGGACACCATACTCAATGCCTTCTCAGCACAGCAGCCAGCCCTCGGTCCCTCAGATCTAGACAAGTAAAATACCATCTCCTCCTATCCCTGACAAAGCGTTGAGATTCTCTCTGTGCAGCACAGGTGTTTAGTGGAAAAGCAGATCTAAGATTGCGTACCACCTTCTGCTGATACTCCTGCATACGTGCGTCCCTTTCTATGGCCAGAATTATTTTGCAAAATTTTGTGTTGTACCAGGGATCTAACATTGTGGCAACCCAGAAGTCAGCATTACTTCGAATTCGTACAATCCGAAGGTCATGTTGTAGGTATTCCAGCAAGAAGGCGCTCATGTGTCTTGTGCATCCAGGAGGACCAAGTCCTTGGTGTGTTGGTGGCGGAGAGGTGAAAATCATGCCTCCTTCCTCTGCCCTCTCCCCCCAACCTCGCACAACCGAAATGTGAGCAAGCTCTCACTCATCTGCTGAATCTTCCATGCCCATCGCCAGTTCGTCGTCCATTTCTTCATGGGCTCCTGTACCTTCCTCAACAGTTTTGCTGATTATATGCATCCTTATTAATCCCTCTCCCCCACTGTCCCATGACTGCCGCCTAGGTGCTGCTGACCGTCTGGACCTTGTAGATCTAGTTATCCCTTCCGCATATGACTCCTCCTGTACTTCCTCCCCTTCCTCTTGTCCCAACACCTCACTCCGAATAATGCTTACAGTGTGCTCCATCATGTAGATGACCAGAATTGTCACGCTGAGAATGGCATCGCCAGTAATAAACATCTTCGTCGACATTTGTAAACTGTGTAGAAGGGTGCATCGGTCCTTGATCTGACACCACTCCAGCAGCGTGATCTGCACCACCTCTGGATCAAGTTAGACCAGGGTATACGTCATAACGTATTTCAGCAGGGCTCGACGGTGCTGCCACAGACGCTGCAACATGTGCTGTTTCAAATTCATGCGTGTCGGCACATCGCATTTCAGGCGTTGAACCGCAAGACCAAAAGACTTCTGGAGCGATGAAAGTTGTTGAGCTGCTGGATGCGAACGGTGTAAGTGAGCACATAGCAAGCGTGCCCGCTGCACAAGGCCATGAAGGCCAAGATGGTAGTTTAAAAATTGCTGGAGAATCAGATTCCACACGTGAGCCATACAAGGCACGTGTGTCACATTGCCCTGACGAAGGCCCGCAGCCACGTTTGCATCATTGCCGCACACGGCTGTTAAGTCACCACCGGAGTCCGCTTCATCAAATTGTACTCCAGTCGCCAGGTGACAATGTGTTCCTTTCGTGCATAGTGCTGATGATGGGAGAGGAGTCGATGCCAGCAGCGCAGCTGGAGGCAGGTTATGCTCACCCACTGGGCTGCGTTACCTTCAGATATGTATAACCAGTGGCTGAATGCAGGTGGTGGGTGTCTCACAGATGAAGTACCATCATTCAGCTACAACCAATGGGACGACACCACACCCTTTTTTAGGCCCATCCTGTCTGCTGACCACTGCCACACATAGCTATGAACCTCTGGCTACTGTTACTCCCAGTTCTGTTTTGTGATTTTGTGTGCTTGTTTCCTGACTACTTTTCCTGCCTGCTGTTTATGTTCCTCGTTGGCCAATCCGCATTTCACCTGTGCTTGTTTTCTGATTAAGACCCGGCCATCCCATTCTGTTCCTGTTCCTCAATTAATGTTTTGACCCTGCCTGACTACTACTCTCTCGGACTGCAGCATTCCACAGGTATTGATCACCTTGGGCCCTGGGTAATTCCAAATCCCTGTATTGGGGTAAAAGGGTTTAAGGTTTCTGGGGGTCCTGCTTGGTGAGTGGCTTCCCTATAGCCTGTCCTTTACAGCCCATCTGAGTGTGTCGATCCAGGCAGGTGTTACACCGTGCCCTCTGCAGAAGGCCATGTAGGCCGGGATAGTGGTTTAAAAATTGCTGGACAACCAGGTTCAACACGTGAGCCCTACAAGGCACGTGTGTCACATTGCCCTGAAGGATTGCCGCAGACTGGTTTGCATCATTGTCGCACCCGGCCTTCCCTGGCTGCTGGTTGAGTAGAGACAACCATTGATGAAACTCGGTCTCACTCTCCAGAGCTTAACGTCCACAACTCCTCAGCAGTGTGACTCACATTTCCCAGACATTTCAAAGTAAAGAGTCGACCGCATCATGCTGTTGAGCTCTTCTGCCAGCATAGCAAGGAGGTGTGTGGGATTCCTTGTGCGCAGTTACAACGCGGGTGGCCTGACCACACAGGGTTTGGGCTGAGGTGGAGGACCCACACGAGGTTGAGGAGGCAAAAGCAGTGGAGGAACTTGGACATACAGAGGAAGGATTGACACACAACTCGTGGGGATGGCAAAACTTATACAGGAGACCCTTCTCCATCTATCACCATAGTTACCCAGTGCCCAGTCAGCGACATGTAACTCCCCTGTCCATGCTTTCTGGTCAAAGTATCTGTGGTGAAATGCACCCTGTCACACACAGAGTTTCTCAAGGAATTGGTCATGTTATGTGCGACCTGCTGTGGTAGCGCGAGCACGCCTTTCTTGGAGAAGGAGTGGAGACTGGGCATCGGCTCTTGGGGCACTGCGATGGGCATAAGGTCTCGAAAATCCTCGGTCTCAAAAGGGTGTAAAGGCAGCCTTTCTGTAGCCAACAAGTTGCAGATGCTGAAACTCAACCTCTTAGGCATGTCATGCCCTTCGAAAATCATGTATAACACAGCGAGGGGACTCCAACCACAGTCTCCCTCGTTTCCACTAATTGGGCCACACACACACACACACACACACACACACCCCACTTGACTGGCATCAGTTGACCCCCATTTTCAAAATGAAAAAGATGCTTTGCATGAAGCACTCTCAAAAATACACGTGCCTTTTGCCTCCCCTGGATGACCCAGGGGAAGAAAAGTCCTCTGTGACCCATGACTTCCTCATTTTGGTGAACGTTAGTATGTCCACATTGCCAGTAGACAGACGCGTGTGCTTATCTGTCAGCACACCCCCAGCAGCACTGACGATAGGTTCTGAGAGAACGCTGGCTGTGGGACACGACAAGATCCCCAAGGCGTACGTGGCAAGCCCAGGCAGTTTATCCAGATTGGAAGCCTAAAATGAGCAAGGCTCAAGTTGCACAGTAATGGCATCGATGTTCCCTTGCACATACTCATATATCTGTGTCTCCACTTTTTCCTTGTCCAGCTCTTTTGTTTTCGCATGAGTTCATGTCCTTGTCACTTTCCCATGTGTTTGTGTTATGTTGTGAGTTGTTTGTCACCTTTTGGACACGTTTGAGGGTGTTTTCTAGGTGTTTTTATGTGTTTGTGATTGCCCCCATTGTTTCCTATGGGGTTCGAGTGGTTCGCCGAACCGGTTCACCGAACCGAACTCGAACGCGACCTCCATTCGGCGAACCAAGCTCGAGCCGAACTGCGACCGGTTCGCTCATCTCTAGTGTTAATACCCAAAAGTATAAAAAACAAACAAAAAAAACAAAAAACAAATCAATAACAAGTTAAAGTTTTTCATCTGTACAACTAGTCATATTTAACAATCAAAAGTGGTACAATACTGCTGGATGCAGATGAAAATTTCTTCTCTAGTGTGTACCTATGTAGCGATCTCATTATTTGAAGTGAAGTATTTTTTGCAAAGGGTAAAAGAAATTTTAGACAAACATCAACCCACAAAAAAGATAAACAAAGTTACAAACGTTTTACATTTTGACTACCTACAGTGCATAAAATGAGTATTGAACAAGTCACCAATTTTCTAAGTAAATATATTTCTAAAGGTTCTATTGACGTGATTTTTTCAGCAGATGTCATAACAAACACACCCAATCCACACAGGCAAAAAAATTAAACCATAAATTTCCATAAATTAAGTTGTGTAATAGTGAGAAAATACTTTGGCTAAAAGGGTTGAACACGAAAAGAAAGAGAGGTGCAAAAAGCCATGAAAAGTCATAACAACAGAAATCTATCAGTTGGAAAACAATCCTGCCATTTAGGCGGGCTTTGCACGTTGCGACATCGCAAGCTGATGCTGCGATGTCGCACACGATAGTCCCCGCCCCCGTCGCAGGTACGATATCTTGTGATAGCTGGCGTAGCGAAAATTATCGCTACGCCAGCTTCACATGCACTCACCTGCCCTGCGACCGTCGCTCTGGCCGGCAACCCGCCTCCTTCCTAAGGGGGCAGGTCGTGCGGCATCATAGTGATGTCACATGGCAGGTGGCCAACAGCGGCGGAGGGGCGGAGATGAGCAGGATGTAAACATCCCGCTCACCTCCTTCCTTCCGTAGAGCCGACGGCAGCAGGTAAGGAGATGTTCCTCGCTCCTGCGGCTTTACACACAGCAATGTGTGCTGCCGCAGGAACGAGGAACAGCATCGTACCTCTCGCGGCAGTGTAATTATGAAAAAGTCGGTGCCTGCAACGATGATACTGTGACGCCCTGGGCAACCCAGGGGTCACCGGTCATTGCACCACCACACCCTACACCCCAGTTGGGAACATCGAAGCTAACCCAAAATCCTTGTTGCCTTCCTCCAGGGGCTGATGTTCACACCAGGGGGTGGGCCAGGCGGTTGGCTCCGCCCACCGAGGAGTTCACAGCTCTGGAGGCGGGAAGAACCAGCAGATAAGCTAGGGAAGTAAAGGAGTAAACAGCTAAGTTGAGTTAAGGAAGTGAAGTGAAGGAATTAAAGTGGAAAAGGAGGAAAGTAAGAGCGGTGACAGTAAGAAAGTCTGAAGTGGGTCCAGCTGTGTGCAGGACAGAGTCAGCAAGGTCAGCAACGGCGGATATTTGTCCGGAGGGGTGACCGTTTGGAAGTTCCTGGAAGGACCGCGGACGGGTAGTGGCCCGGCGGTCTGGAGCAGTGTACAAAGGACAGTAAGCACCAGGGCAGGGGCCTCTCGGACCCCGGCAAGGCTAGGAGTCGCCATAATTTGCCAAATCCATCAGTGAAGGGGACGTCGATCCCCCAACAACCAAGTCCCGATTGAAGGCAACAGCCCAACCATTACAGTAGAGACACCGCCACCGCCAGGGCACCAGTTTCTAAGGGCCAGCGCCTGCGGGCAAAGAGTAGAGCTCCTCCGGTCCAGCTTGAAGCCGGGGAGCGGGTTACCGGTGGGAAACCATCGCAACGTCAACAACATTAGGTGCAGGAAAAGGGACATCACCGTCACCTACTGGGGAAAGCAAGTGCAGCCGTCCGTGGGAACCGTCTTTCCAGCCGTGTGTTTTACCGAGAACTGTGTCAACGTCTCAGGCTGAGTGAGTACCACAGTGCCGCAAGGCACAGCGCTGCCCCCGCGTCCCTGCGCCCACCAAGCCCTGCATCTCCCACCTAATCACTGGGCCCCGGGATCACCAACCCCTACCCACGGAGGGGCAACACAACAACTTGCTGCTTCACACCATCACTCCCGGGATCCCTACACCGAGCAGCGGTGGTGCTAACAAATCACCACAACCATGGGTGGCGTCACGGACAATAGACTATATCCCAAAACCCAATCCCCTTTCACTCACGGGTGAGGAGCGCCGCTCGAGAACCCCCGGGATCCGGCCCACCGCTTGAGCCACCACTGAGCAGCAGCCGCCGGACCCGAGCAGAGGGGTGAGCGCAGTGCTGACACCCTCCTCCCCGCCCGCGACAATACGATAATGACGCTTTTGCGCTCGTTAATCGTATCATCTAGGATTTACACACAACGATGTCGAAAGTGATGCCGGATGTGCGTCACTTTCGATTTTACCCCACCGACATCGCACGTGCGATGTTGCAACATGCAAAGCCGCCCTTAGAGTAAAATAGCCTATAAAATGGTGTCTCATTACCAAGGTTCAACATAGGAAACATCTCATGATGGGTATAAGTTGTAAGCTGTTTTAAGATCTTCTCATTGATATAGTTGCAAAACATACTGATGGCAATTATCACAGAACTTTTAAACCTCACTGAGATTCCAGTAAGTACTGTTGGGACCATAATCCAGATGTGGAAAGAACACTGTTTCACCATAAAACGACCCCTTTAAAGAATCTCATAAGGACAGGCTGGCTATTTCATGCTACTTCTTGGCTTCCTCATTCACTTGTTACATATTTGATAAAGGTTCTATCAATCAAAACGTTATCACGTGTTTTCACATCTACAGCAATCATTGTTCAATTGCAAGCAAATTGTCATGACCATGCTCTGCAGGCCCATCATCTTGCAGAGCCAGTTTCTAGCCATGCTCTGCTGGCCGGGCCCCTTCAGAGCTGGCTTACCCCATGCGATCTCCTTCAAGTTTTCAGCCTCCGCCTGATCATGGGAGGGGGGGTCCTTCTAACCTCAATTTGGACCTTCCTCCACTTTGTAGCAGAGCCGGCTCTGCTGTCGCGCTGCCAGTGATATTTCCGGTTTGGCTTTGGTTAGAGCTTGGCTAGTGCTTTGGATGTGTCTTCCCTGATCCTGTCCCACTATCGCTCCCCTCCTATACCCCTCCTGTCTACTTTCCCTGGCCTCCATCCATGTCTACTTTCCCTGGCCTCCCTGTGACCCCCTCCATCTCACCTCCTTGTTTCTTTCAGTCCCAGTGTATTGCCCAACTCCCTCCATAGACCACCAGCTGTCTTACCCTTCTCCTTCTTTCCCATCTCTGTTGTCCATTCTCGTCCCTACCCTCTAACTGACTTCCTTGGTTTACTGATCTCGGCTTGTTCTGACATTGTCTCGATTTTCCTCTTTTGTCCTGACGTTACCTCTGTGTTCATCAACCTCGGCCTGTTTGGATTACTCTCCCCAAGTTCTGCTCCTCCTAGCATTTCTGCTAGTATATCCTGTTTGGTTGTACTTTTGCGACACCTGGTTGCTAACTGCACCAGGTGTCTTTTCACACAAATATTTCACAAGAATCGAGTGCACAGCATTCATTCTTCTTCTGATGCTTGGGAATTCATTCCTGCTATGCTTGCACATTTGAAAATATAGCGTATGCACTCTGAATTTATTCAGCCATTTCACCATAAACCAGCCATGGCCATGTGCTCCCGACAAGGTTTCCGACACAGGAGTGAAAACAATTATCAGAAGAGTTGTCCAAGAGCCAAAGGCAATCCGTGAAGAACTAAATAAAGACTTGGAATCAGGAGGTACAATTGTGTCAAAGAAAACATGTATGCGCGATCACCATGCAACTTAATTGCTGAACAAAAGCATGTTCAAGTGTGTTTAAAGCTTGCTCAACAATATTTAGATAAATCTGTGAAAGGCTGATGGAATATATTCTGGTCAGATGGGACCAAAATGGAACTCTTTGGATGCCATAATACACACCATGTGTGGAGGGGAAAAATACAGCATATGACCCCAAAAACACCATTCCATTGGTAACGTTTTAGGTGGGAATACCATGGTGTGTTTCTCAGGCTTATCACTTAATTTATGAACATCCATGGTGTGATTTCTTTGCCTGTTTTGACAAAATGTGTTGTTGCCCACATGTGGGGGGAAATTCATTTAATAGCAGCTTTAAAAATATATTTATTTAGAAAATTGTTGACGCGTTCAATTATTCTTTCACCGGCTGTATGTGTACTGAGTTCTACCAAAGTGAAGTGCTTGCTTTCATTTCATTCATTCTTTTATTTAATCATTAATTTGCTTTCAGTGCAAATTACATATTGATCTGGTCAAACTTTCCAAATAACAAAATTCCTGAACAAAATGTACTTTGTGTTGAATCCATCAGGGCTGTTTCATACTAGCCAAGGCCAAAACGTTTCATTGTAAATAAAATTATTTTTAAGCATCTTTCATTCCAAAGCCTTTAACATTTTCAAAATTGATAGAAATTTTTCCAGTGGGGATAGACGATAAATCCACTGCATGACACTTCTGGCAGTGGCATAACTAGTGGATTAACAAAAAGATTTGTCAGTCAATGACATGAAATAAGCGATGATCTGTCATGGGAGAGTGGAGAAGCCTGTACATATTAGTTAGTTGGGTTACACTGATTTTTATACAGTGTGTGTCCACCCATATCCTGTCCACCGCCATTAACTTGAGAACGGCGGCAGCTATAGGAATATAAGTGGTGTCTAGATATAGTAAAGTAGCCATGTGCTACGCAAGGAAACCAACCCTTAGCGCCACCTGGTGGAAAACAACGGATTTAGCATTTTTATCTCAAATGGAATGAGATAGAGAAAAAAAGTGAATTAAAAAATTGTAGGGCATCATCAATTCAATACGAATCGACACCTTGCATACAGAAATGCTATGATATGAAACCCATGACCCCCCCCAAAAACATTGAATGCTGGTCATGCATATGGCACTCATTTAATTTTGATGCTCAAAGTGGCCACCGTCAGCTGCAATGCACATCTGGACTCTGGACAGCATACTGTATCTTGCTGCACGTTGTGCAGTATGGTAGGTGACACGTTTGCACAAGCATCTGTGATATGTCGTCGTAGGTCATGAAATATCGGTGGAGGGGTCGCATGCCCCTGCTGTTTGATGTGACCTCACAGAAAGAAGTCCAATGGGGTCAGGTCAGGTGAGCGTGGAGGCCAGTCCACGCAGCCACCATACCCAATGACTTGTAGGGAGGTCTCCATGAGGTGTCGCTTCCCGTCCGCAGCCTTGTGAGTTTTACACATTCTAATCATAGCATTTCTGTATGCAAGGTGTTGATTCGTATTGAATTGATGATGCCCTACAACTTTGTAATTCACTTTTTTTCTCTTTCTCTTTCCGTTTTTGAGATAAAAATGCTAACTCCGTTGTTTTCCCCCAGGTGGCGCTATAGGTGGTTTCATAGCGTAGCGCATGGCTACTTTACTATAGCTAGACACAACTTCTATGCCAATAGCTGCCTCCGTTCTCATGTTAATGGCGGTGGACAGGATATGGGTGGACACGCTGTATAATGGGGACCTTTGGATGGTACATATTTTCCAAAGTCCTAATAATATACCGCAGAAAGAGCAATACTACTAAAACATATCTTCATATTGAACTGTTCACTTTTATTTTTTTGTATTGTTGTTTAACTTTATGATAAACAGATTTTTGTGTACTCACCGTAAAATCGTTTTCTCTTAGCCATCATTGGGGGACACAGGACCATGGGGGATACAGGACCATGGGTGTTATGCTGCCTATCCATAGGAGGACACTAAGTAGATGCAAAAGCATAGCTCCTCCTCTGCAGTATACACCCCCTGGCTGGGCCAGGCAAGCTCAGTTTTAGTACACAAGCAGTAGGAGAAAAAAATAGTAAAAATTTACCTCAACAGAGGAACATGAGAAGAAAAGAGTCATAACCAAATAAGGTACTGAGAGAACCAAGGCCCAACAGGGCAACAGGGTGGGTGCTGTGTCCCCCAATGATGGCTAAGAGAAAACGATTTTGCGGTGAGTACACAAAAATCCGTTTTTCTCTGACGCCTCATTGGGGGACACAGGACCATGGGACGTCCTAAAGCAGTCCATGGGTGGGAAACATAAAAGAAGACAACACAAACCAAGGACTAGGAACCAGTCCCAGACAGCCTGGAGTGCCTACTGAGAGAGGTGCTCTACTGCCGTTTGCAGAATTTTCCTACCCAGATTTGCCTCAGTTGAAAACTGGGTATGGACTCTGCAATGCTTTGAAAACGTATGTAGGCTAGACCAGGTCGCAGCCTTACACACCTGTTGCACTGAAGCCTGATGCCGAATGGCCCACGAAGTGCCAACTGCTCACGTGGAATGAGCCCGCAGCCCACTAGGAATGGGCTTGAGTTGCAAGCAGTAGACTTCCTGGATCGCAGAGCGAATCCAGCGAGCCAGCGTCGCCTTTTGAAGCTGCCTGTCCTTTCTTAGGCACCTCAGGAATGACGAACAAAGAGTCTGTTTTCCTAAAGGGGGCTGTCCTGGATATGTAATATCTGAGAGCTCTGACGAGGTCTAACGAATGCAGAGACCTTTCCACCCTATGAACCATATGTGGACAAAAGGAAGGCAGAACAATGTCCTCGTTCAAATGAAATGGGGTAAGAACCTTTGGAAGGAAATCCGTAAGGGGGCACAGAACCACCTTGTCCTGGTGAAAGATCAGAAAAGGCTCATGGCAAGAGAGTGTTGCCAGCTCCGAAACCCGTCTCATGGACGTAATTGCCACCAAGAATGTTACCTTCCAGGACAGAAGAGCAAGGGAGGATTCCATGAGGGGTTCAAAGGGAGACCTCTGGAGACCATCCTGAACGAGGTTGAGGTCCCATGGTTCCAGCGGCCGTTTGTACGGGGGAACTAGATGGGAAAAGCCCTGGAGGAAGGTCTTGACTTGCGATTTTTGAGCCAGGTGGCATTGGTAGAAGATTGAGAGCGCTGAGACCTGCCGTTTAAGGGAACTGAGAGCCAACCCCGCTTGCAAGCCAGACTAGAAAATCAAGAATTCTGGGGATGGCCAGAGGCATAGGCTGGACGTTAGTTTCCCTGCACCATGAAAGGAAGATTTTCCATGTATGGTGGTAAATGCGGGATGAAGCAGGCTTTTGGGCGCTGATCATGGTGGCAATAACCACGGGGGAGAATCCAGCTCTTGTTAATACCCAGGTCTCAATGGCCATGGCGTCAGCTTCAGGGCTCTGGAGTTCTGATGGGAAATGGGCCCTTGGGTCAGCAAGTCTGGGATGTCTGGAAGGCGCCACGGTGCGTCTGTGAGCATTTGTACTAATTCGGCGTACCAGGCGCGCCTGGGCCAGTCCGGTGCTATCAGTATCACCGGGACTCCCTTTGCCTTGATCTTCCTGATTACCTGCGGCAGCAGGAGTAGAGGTGGAAATATGTAAGGCAGGCAGAAGTGGTGCCAGGAGCAGACTAGAGCATCCGCGCCGATGGACTGCGGGTCGCGTGACCTGGCTATGAACGCGGGTTCCTTTGCGTTTAACCTTGAGGTCATTAGGTCCACGTCTGGTGTGCCCCAGTGAGTGCAGATGTGTAGAAACACATCTGGGTGGGGAGACCATTCTCCGTCTGCTGCCCAGTTCTCTACCCCCGGTATGTGTACCGCTGATATCACTGATCCCGTCGATTCGGCCCAGCTGAGGATCTTGTGGGCCTAGAGATAAGCCGCTTTGCTGCGGGTGCCCCCCTGCCAACTGATATAGGCTACAGCTGTCGCATTGTCCGATTGAACTCGAATCTGACGACCCGCTAGCAGAAGGCAGAACGCTGTGAGCGCGAGGAAGATCGCGCGGAGTTCGAGGATGTTGATGGGTAGGAAAGACTCCTGGGGCGTCAAACGTCCTTGAGCAGTGTGGTGCCGGTACACTGCTCCCCAGCATAGGAGGCTGGCATCCGTGGTCAGGACCAGCCAGTTCACTGGGAGAAAATATCTCCCCTTCGATAGGGATGAGGACCGAAGCCACCAGCGGAATGCGTACCTGACTGAAGGCGTCAGGAGAATATGTCTGTCCAGGGAGAAGGGGCTCTTGTCCCAGGCCGCTCGAAGGGCTAGCTGCAGTGGGCGGAGGTGCAGTTGAGCAAAGGGTACTGCTTCCATAGCCGCCACCATCCTGCCAAGCGCTTTCATGCTGAATCAAATGGAGCGAGACGGAGGACGTAGAAGGCAGCGTACCGCTCGTTGAAGAGCGAACGCCTTGTCCTGAGGGAGAAGGATCATGCCCCGACGGGTGTCCAGGGACATGCCCAGGAAGGTGATGGATCGTGATGGGATCGGGGAGGATTTGTCCAGATTCACAAGCCACCCTAAGCGGGATAGGGTGTCCAGAGTGATCTGTACGCTGGTTGAGCAGTCGCAGAAGGAGAGGGCCTTGATGAGGCGGTCGTCCAAGTAAGGAAGAACGACTACTCCCCTGGCGTGAAGGACGCTCATGGCGGCCGCCATGACTTTGGTGAAGACCCTTGGTGCGGTGGCAAGGCCGAAGGGTAGAGCTACGAATTGAAAGTGGCAGTCCTGAATTGCGAAGCGGATGAACTTTTTGTGATCTGGGGCGATGGGTATGTGCAGGTACGTGTCCTTGATGTCTATGGAGGCGAGGAATTCCCGTTCAACCATGGATGAAATAATGGACCTTAGGGACTCCATTCTGAATCTCCGTACGTGCACATGTTTGTTTAGGTGTTTGAGGTCCAGGATGGGTCGAAATGACCCATCCTTTTTGGGGACCACAAAGAGGTTGGAATAAAAACCCCCAAACTTCTCGTCGTCTGGGACAGGTATTATCACTCCTGCTGTTTGGAGCGAGTGGATGGCTGAGAAAAAAGCTTTGCGTCGTTTTCAAGTCTTTGGGGGGTTTGAGAGAAAGAACCGACTCGGGGGTCGGGTCCGAAATTCTATGTGGTAACCGGAAGACACAAGGTCTCGCACCCATTTGTCGCCTGAGGCGGCAGCCCAGATGTGTTGAAAGAGCCGCAGTTGACCTCCTACAATGAGTGTGTCTTCCGGGGCGCCAAAGGAGGAGGGGAAAACGTCGTGGCCGAGTCTCCCTAGTCCTGGACTGTTTCGGTCTAGGCTGCCATGACGAAGTGGGTTTCGGGGAGAGCTGAGAAGGTCGGTCCCTGCGTAGTCCGCGGCTGGTGGTGGGGACAGCACGGGATGTCGACCAACCAAATGAGTTCCAAAAGGAGCGGAACGAGGACTGTGGATGTCTGGTGAAGGACGTCCTGGACTTCAGCAGGGGGAGGGAGGTACTCTTTCCTCCCGTGGCATCAGAAATGAGCTTGTCCAGACATTCGCCAAACAATCGGTCTGGAAAAAAGGGAAGGCCCGTGAGAGACTTCTTGGAGGCAGAATCTGCTCGCCATTGTCGGAGCCAGAGAGCTCTACGGATGGCTATGGTATTTGAGGCGGCAAACGCTGCGCAGGTAGCAGCGTCCATGGAGGCCTGGATGAGGTACTCCGCCGCAGCGGCAATTTGAGCTGTTGCCTCTGTGAAGGTATGAGTGAACTGGGATTCCTCAAGCGAAGTGTTAAGGGAGTCTGCCCAGACCGAGATCGCCTTTGCGACCCACACAGAGGCAAAGGAGGGCGAGAGGGAGGAACCCGCAGCCTCAACAGCAGAGCGGGCGAGGTGCTCCACCTGTCTGTCTGTCGGGTCCTTGATGGAAGAACCATCGGGTAAAGACAGGAGCGTCTTTGTGGTAAGGCGGGAGACCGGGAGGTCGACCAAGGGCGGATCGGCCCAGCCCTTAGGGGCAGGTGAGGCAAAAGGGTACCGGGACTCCATGAGTTTTCGGTTACCGAAGCGCATGTCAGGCTTCTCCCTTTGCTTTGTGAGGATATCCTGAAACTTTGGGTGATCAGCGAAAACCTTTTGGGGTTTCCTTGCCCTCTTAAAGGAGACCGCATGGTCAGTGGTAGTGGATGGGGGATCCTCCACATGCAGAGTTTGGTTGATTGCTGCTATAAGGGAGTCTATTGCAGTTTGATCATCTGGGGGTGATGAAACCAAGGAATCCTCCTGGTACAAACAGCATTCTTCCTCCTCCAGCTCATCAGAAGCCATGGAGCGTGTGGGAGAGCCTGCCTTGTGTGCTTTCGAGGAAGAGCTGGAGACACCCAGCCGTGTGCTCTTTTCCTGATCCCTGCAACTGGTGAAGCATGTGACCGGATTACCTCAGAAGGATCCTCCATAGGGGTATCCTCAGGCTGCATTCCGTCCAAGGACCCAGAAGGGTGTGGAGGACAACAGTGCATAGCCAGAACCAGGTTCTGTGACAGTTTTTCCATGGATTGGGACAGAAACTGTGCCCATTCCGGTGGGCAGGGGGCCCTAGGCTCTGGGCTGCCGGTTGTGGCGGTGGTGGCAGGAGGGTCTTGGGGGCTATAGGGGCACAGGACTCACAGAGAGAAGAGGTGTGTTTACGTGGTAGCTCAGCGTGGCAGGGAGTGCAGGCTGAATAATAGACTATGTGGGCCTTAGTACTCTTAGTGCCCTTAGACTTCTGCATGTTCCTAATAGGAGTATGCCAGGAGGGGGAGCAATGCTCAGCAGAGCTTCAATTGAAGCCAGCACATCACCAGAATCAGCCGATGGCCCTGTCTTCAGGAAGGATTAAGCTCTATGGAGATCTTCGCACGCTTTCCTGGGGGGGGCTTATCGCACCCGCGGAGGGGAGAGGGATTAGCACTAAAAGAGCGCGAAAATGAGTCAGTGTGCCCCCCCCTGCTGTGGCTAGTAAAAGGGAGCTTCTGACAGTTTTCCTCCCTCTCCCTACAGTCAGCACACAGCTTGTCACCGGTGGTTATCAGCCGGCTTTTCTGGTAGAGCAAATAAACAGAGCAAATAAAACAGCGTGAGTCTCCGAGCCCTGGGCCCTTCCCCCCCCCTGCCACCAGGAAATTATCTGCAAGACTTTCTTAACACTGTGTGTGCAGGATCCTTGCTCCTTGCACATAATAAATACTGTAAATGTCCTGGGAGCCTTCCCTGCAGCGTCTTTTCTCCCTTTGTCTGGGAAACCAGTCAGGGGGGATCTCACCTTAAAACACTGCTTTCCAGGTAGTGAAAATAGCAGAGTCAGCTTGCTGTGTTGGTGTCATATTCAACTCAGAGCCTGCAGAGAGGGGCTGAGGAATTGGTGCCATCTTCAACTCGGAGTCTGCAGAGAGGGGCTGAGGAATTGGGCTATAGGGGCACAGGCCTCTACCTTTGGAAAATCGGTGTCTGTGGAACCCGTCGTCCAGCTCAGGATCCAGCGTCGCAGGAGGGGGTACGTGGAGGCGACACTCCCCGTTCCCGCCCGTTGATGGTAGTGGGAGATCGGTCCCAAAAGGAAACCGTAGCCCTCAAAAAATAACAAACCTTGAAAGGAAGTGCCTCCTACAGACATTAAGCTAAAACTGAGTTTGCCTGGCCCGGCCAGGGGGTGTATACTGCAGAGGAGGAGCTATGCTTTTGCATCTACTTAGTGTCCTCCTATGGATAGGCAGCATAACACCCATGGTCCTGTGTCCCCCATGGTCATGTGTCCCCCAATGAGGCGTCAGAGAAAAGAGTTTTTCAATGCAACTAACACTAGTAACACAGGTCTGCAAAAAAAAAAAATTTCGAGAGCTGTTTTGGTTATTCCACGTAATCTTTGTTTTTGAGTGCTCTGAATCCTAAAATGACCTCCATTTTGTCATAGGACATTGTCGTGGGCGGAAGAGGGGACGCTGCACTCTTCTACTGCTCGGGTCCGGCCGCTGCTGCTGCGGCTGCTGCTGCTCGGTGGTGGCTCGAGCGGTGGGCCGGATCCCGGGGACTCGAGCGGAGTGAAAGGGGGGGATTTGATTGTGGGGATTTGGTTATTGTCCGTGACGCCACCCACGGTTGTGGTGATATTGGTGACACCACCGCTGCTCTAGACGGGGATCCCGAGAGCGGTGACAGGGAGCAGCTTTGTTGTTAGTTCTCCCCTCCGTGGGTAGGGGGTTGGTTGTCCCGGGGCCTGGTGATGGGGTAGGGATGGATGGCAGGCGGGCCACGGGGCCTGGCGAGGTGCAGGGTCGCGAGGCAGCGCTGTGCCGCATGGCACGGTGGTACTCACTCAGCCAATGATGAGGACACAGGTCTCGGTAAAACACACGGCTGGATGGACGGGTCCCACAGACGGCTGCGGTGTTGTTTCTCCCGGCAGGTTGATGGTGACTGTCTTTCCCTGCACCTATGTACGGTAAATGGTTCCAATGGGTTCCCACCCGCTATGGGCCGGAGGAGCCCCTTTTGCCCGCAGGCTCTGGCCCTGGGAACGGTAGCCTTGGCGGTGGCTGTGTTTCCCTCTCTCGGTTGGACTGTTGTCTTCTGTCGGGACTTGGCTGCTGGGAAACCCAGGAGGTTCCCTTCGCTGACGGATTTGGCAAATTCACAGCGACTCCTAGCCTTGCCGGGGTCCGTAAGCCCCTGCCAGATGGTGCTGACTTCTCTTTGTGTACTGGTCCGGTACCGCCGGGCCACCGCCCATCCACGGTCCTTATGGCAGACTCCGATAGGCCACTCCTTCAGACGGTCACCACCGTCTGCCAACCTTGCTGATCTGTCCGGGCCACACACCCGGACCAACTTCAGGCTGCTTAACTGCCACTTTACTCCTCTCACTTTCACTCTCAAACTCTATCTCTAAACTCCTCAACTCATCTGCCTGCTTTTCCTGCCTCCAGGACTGTGTACTCCTGGGTGGGCGGGGCCAACCGCCTGGCCCACCCCCTGGTGTGAACATCAGCCCCTGGAGGAAGGCAACAAGGGTTTTTGTCTGACTTTGGTGTGCCTGACCGGGAGTGTGGGGTGTGTAAGTGTTGTTCTCTGTGGCTCCTGGCTTGTCCAGGGCGCCACAACATCACGTTTTCTGACAATTTAAGTAACCATGTTAAATAAGACAATACCTCAAAATAAATGAAAATAGACTCATAAAATTAATTTTTTATTACAAATGTTTCATGAAAATCATTTTTTTAACTGCAATGAGCTCATCAACACACACTAAAATCGATTCTTCTTCCCTGTGAGGCTTCTCTTGGTACATTTACACTTGTGAGTAGCATCTGTAATGTCTCTCTGAAGCGTCTAACAGTAGTCTGCCATTATTGTAATGCTCCATCTTCCCTGGTATCTTCTTTCCATCTCTTTAATGTCCTGGTGGAATCGTTCACCTTGCTCTTCACTCACAGCTCCCACATTTTCAAGAAAGTTGTCAAGGTGGGAATGGAGGAAATGCACTTTCAAGCCTATCAGGCAACCTAAAGCTTGAAATGCTTTCAGCATTCGTCCGACAATTTGTTTGTAATCAGGGTCTTTGTTATTGCCTAAAAATGTCTCTACGACCTCTTTAAATGCAAGACACCCTTCTTTTTGAGGAAGCGTCATGGTATTGATATACTCTTGATCAGCTATAAGCCTTCTAATGTCTGGTCCAACAAACACACCTTCCTTCAATTTTGCCTCCAAGAGGACTGGAAACTTGGCGACCAAGTATTTGAAGCATTCTCCATCTTTTGGAAGTGATTGTACGAATTGCTTCATCAATCCCAATTTGATGTGGAGAGGTGGTAGAAGAAATTTATGGGGAGAAACCAAAGTTTCTCGGAGGACATTATTTTCACCAACTGTGAGCACCCTCGGCTGCCAATTCTTCTTGGTCCAGTGATTTTGTCGGTCTCGACTGTCTCATAGACACAGAAAAAAAGGGTATTTGGTGTATCCAGCTTGCTGCCCGAGCAGCATGCACAAGACTTCCAAATCTCTGCACACTTGCCAACCATGGACTTCATATTTAAGTTTACGAAGAACCAATTCCAAGTTCTTGCAGGTTTCCCTGAGGTGTACGGAATGACCTACAGGGATGGAAGCATAAAAACCGCCGTTCAGGAGTAAAACTGCTTTGAGACTTCTTTTTGAAGAATCTATAAAAAGATGCCATTGCGCTGAATCATATTGGATTTTGAATTGAACCATCAAACCTTCGACATCGATACAATAAACGAACTTATCTTCCTGGGCAAAGTAAGGAGCGAACTCGTCTTCATGATGTCTGAACCATGAAAAAGACACTCCTAGCAACAATAAATTCTTGCTTTTGAGCCTTGAGCGGAGTAACTCAGCGGCATCTTTGGGAAGATTTAAGTCTCTTACCAAATCATTCATCTCCTCCTAGGAAAACCATTGTGGTCTTGTATCATCTTCAAAGTCAGAACTTGATTCATCTGGTTCAGGTATGACTCCACCTTCATTGGACATAGTTATCTCTTTCAAGGTAGCAGGGCCTTGGGTACTGGTATATCTGTGCCATGGGGGATGGGACGAATTGCTGAGTGAATACTGGGGTATGAAATGGAATGCTTCCATTTTGCATTATACCCTTTCACATCGCATGAACAAAAGTAACAATCGTCACTATGGTTCTTTTACTCTCGCCATACCATAGGAATCCCATAACGGAAAGCTTTTTTCTTACCTTTGAACCAATTTTGGAGGTCCTCAACACACCGTTTGCACACTTTTTGAGGTGCCCAAGCTTTATCTTGATCTCCAAGCCGTAGTCTGAAATATGCGAAGTATACTTTTTTCACAAAGTCTTTAATATTCAGCTGTTGCTTCAACACTGTATATTCACCACAAATGTGACAGAAACTGTCGGGCGAATTAACCCCTTCACCCCAGGCCACTAAAACACCCTAATGACCGGGCCATTTTTTGCAATTCTGACCAGTGTCACTTTGACAGGTTATACCTCTGGAACGCTTCAACGGATCCTGGCGATTCTGACATTGTTTTTTCGTGACATATTGTACTTCATGTCAGTGGTAAATTTAGGCCGATATTTTTTGCGTTTATTTGTGAAAATTTAGGAAATTGTGCAAAAATTTGGAAAATTTCGCAATTTTCAAACTTTGAAAATTTATGGCCATAAATCTGAGAGATATGTCACACAAAATAGTTACTAAATAACATGTCCCACTTGTCAACTTTACACCAGCGCAATTTTCGAAAGAAATTTTTTTTTCGTTAGGAAGTTAGAAGGGGTCAAAGTTCATCAGCAATTTCTAATTTTTCCAACAAAATTTACAAAATATTTTTTTTAGGGACCACATCACATTTGAAGTGACTTTGAGAGGCCGAGGTGACAGAAAATACCCAAAAGTGACCCCATTCTAAAAACTGCACCCCTCACACTGCTCAAAACCACATCCAAGAAGTTTATTAACCCTTTAGGTGCGTCACAGGAACCAAAGCAATGTGGAAGGAAAAAATGAAAATTTTACTTTTTAACACAAAAATGTTACTTTAGCCATAAAATTTTCATTTTTACAAGGGAGAAAAGAGAAAGTGCACCCTACAATTTATTATGCATTTTCTCCTGAGTACGCTGATACCCCATATGGGGTACAAATCAATTGTTTGGGTGCACGGCAGAGGTCGAAAGGCAAGGAGCGCCATTTGAATTTTTGAACACAAAATTAGCTGCACTCATTAGCGGACGCCATGTCGGGTTTGAAGACCCCCTGAGGTGCCTAAACAATGGAGCTCCCCCACAAGTGACCCCATTTTGGAAACTAGAGCCCTCAAATATTTTTTCTAGATGTTTGATGAGCACTTTGAACACCTGGGGGCTTCACAGAAGTTTATAACGTTGAGCCGTGAAAAGAAAAATTTTTTTTTACCACAAAACTGTTGCTTCAACTAGGTAGCTTTTTTTTCACAAGGGTATCGGGAAAAAATGCAACATAAAATGTATTGTCCATTTTCTCCTGAGTACGCAGATACCTCATATGTGGTGGAAATCAAATGTTTGGACACACGGCAGTGCTCGGAAGGCAAGGAGCGCCATTTGAATTTTTGAACGCAAAATTAGCTGCACTAATTAGCGGACGCCATGTCGGGTTTGAAGACCCCCTGAGGTGCCTAAACAATGGAGCTCCCCCACAAGTGACCCCATTTTGGAAACTAGAGCCCTCAAATATTTTTTCTAGATGTTTGATGAGCACTTTGAACACCTGGGGGCTTCACAGAAGTTTATAACGGTGAGCCGTGAAAAGAAAAAAAATTTTTTTTACCACAAAACTGTTGCTTCAACTAGGTAGCTTTTTTTTCACAAGGGTATCGGGAAAAAATGCAACATAAAATGTATTGTCCATTTTCTCCTGAGTATGCAGATACCTCATATGTGGTGGAAATCAAATGTTTGGACACACGGCAGTGCTCGGAAGGCAAGGAGCGCCATTTGAATGCAAAATTAGCTGCACTCATTAGCGGACGCCATGTCAGGTTTGAAGACCCCCTGAGGTGCCTAAACAATAGAGCTCCCCCACAAATGACCCCATTTTGGAAACTAGAGCCCTCAAATATTTTTTCTAGATGTTTGGTGAGCACTTTGAACACCTGGGGGCTTCACAGAAGTTTATAACGTTGAGCCGTGAAAAGAAAAAAAATTTTTTTTACCACAAAACTGTTGCTTCAACTAGGTAGCTTTTTTTTCACAAGGGTATCGGGAAAAAATGCAACATAAAATGTATTGTCCATTTTCTCCTGAGTACGCAGATACCTCATATGTGGTGGAAATCAAATGTTTGGACACACGGCAGTGCTCGGAAGGCAAGGAGCGCCATTTGAATGCAAAATTAGCTGCACTCATTAGCGGACGCCATGTCAGGTTTGAAGACCCCCTGAGGTGCCTAAACAATGGAGCTCCCCCACAAGTTACCCCATTTTGGAAACTAGAGCCCTCAAATAATTTTTCTAGATGTTTGATGAGCACTTTGAACACCTGGGGGCTTCACAGAAGTTTATAAAGTTGAGCCGTGAAAAGAAAAAAAAAATTTTTTACCACAAAACTGTTGCTTCAACTAGGTAGCTTTTTTTTTTCACAAGGGTATTAGGAAAAAATGCACCATAAAATGTATTGTCCATTTTCTCCTGAGTACGCAGATACCTTACATGTGGTGGAAAGTAATTGTTGGGCGCATGGCGGGGCTCAGAAGAGAAGGGCACCATTTGACAGCAAAATTGATTGGAATCATTAGCGGACGCCATGTCACGTTTTTAGACCCCCCCCCCATGGTGCCTAAACAGTGGAGCTCCCCCACAAATTACCCCATTTTGGAACTAGACCCCTCAAGGAGATTATCTAGATGTTTAGTGAGCCCCTTGTACCCCCAGGGGCTCCACTGAAAGTTGATAACGTTAAACCGTGAAAAT
This sequence comes from Anomaloglossus baeobatrachus, assembly GCF_048569485.1. Lineage (NCBI taxonomy): Eukaryota > Metazoa > Chordata > Amphibia > Anura > Aromobatidae > Anomaloglossus > Anomaloglossus baeobatrachus. The sequence continues at coordinate 150,634,938 of NC_134362.1, forward strand.
TATTTATTTTTTTTAATTTTTTTTTTAAATTTTTGCAGCAACAAGGTAGTTTTTTTTTTCTCTTTTTACAATGGTATCGGGAAAAAATGCACCATAAAACGTATTGTGCAATTTTTCCAGAGTACGCAGATACCTCACATGTGGTGGAAATCAATTGTTTGGGCGCATGGCGGGGCTCAGAAGACAAGGAACGCCATTTGACTTTTCAAACGCACAGACGCAGTGCACTGATCGGCCGCTGCAGGACGCACGGTCGGATGAGATACAAAAAGCGCTGGGGATACGGAAAAAAAAAAAAAAAGTCACGCCAAAAATTGAGCAGGGATGTTGATCCGCGCTCAGCGGGACGCACGGACAGATGCGATACTTTTTTTTCCGTATCCCCGACGCTTTTTGTATTGCATCAGTCCGTGCGTCCCGCCGAGCGCTGATCAGGGATGCACATAACGGATTGGCATCCCTGCTCAATTTTTGGCGTGACTTTTTTCCGTATCCCCGATGCTTTTTGTCACGCCAAAAATTGAGCAGGGATGCCGATCCGTTATGTGCATCCCTGATCAGCGCTCGGCGGGACGCACGGACAGATGCAATACAAAAAGCGTCGGGAATACGGGAAAAAAAGTCCCGCCGAAAACTGACCACGGATGCAGATACGTTATCTGCATCCCTGATCAGCGCTCAGCGGGACGCACAGACGCATGAGGTGTAAAAATGGACAGGGGATAGAGGAAAAAAAAGAAAAGAAAAAAAGTTATACTCACATTGCCCAGAGGTTTAGCAGGAGGAACAGAAGGCAAGGAACAGCTTTACAGCAGCAGCCAGCAGGCGGGAAGGTGGACAGCTCAGCAGAAGACCCAGGAAGAAGGACCCAGCGATGGAGACAGATGTGATCGGCCGGTGAAGACAGGTAAGAGGACGTCGGGGGGACAGCAGAGGGGGACAGGGACAGCAGAGGGGGACGGGGACCGCAGAGGGGGACAGCAAAGGGGGAGGGGCAGAGCAGAGGGGGAGAGCAGAGGAGGGAGATACCGGAGGAGCTGCAGAATAGAGATCACGGGGGAGGCCGGCAGATTGGGATGTCGGGGGGCAGACTGGGATGTCGGGGGGCAGAATGGGATGTCGGGGGCAGACCGGGATGTCTGGGGGCAGACCGGGATGTCTGGGGGCAGATCGGGATGTCTGGGGGCAGATCGGGATGTCTGGGGGCAGATCGGGATGTCTGGGGGGGCAGATCGGGATGTCGGAGGACAGATCGGGATGTGGGGGGGCAAATCGGGATGGCGGGGGGGGGCAGATCGGGATGGCGGGGGGGGCTGATCGGGATGGCGGGGGGCAGATCGCAGGGGGGCACGGGCAGGGGCCATTACGGGAGCGCGCAGGAGCAAATCACAAAAGCGCGCAGGGGCTGCAAGAGAGCAGGGGAGGAGGGATACCGGAGGAGTTGCAGAATAGAGATGGCGGGGGGCAGATCGAGATGTCGGGGGCAGATCGGGATGTCAGGGGGGCAGATCGGGATGTCGGGGGGCAGATCGGGATGTCGGGGGGGGCAGATCGCAGGGGGGCACGCGCAGGGGCTGCAAGGTGAGCACAATACTCACCGCTCCTGCGACGTGACGTGACAGCAGCGGCAGCAGCAGCGGTGGCGTGGTACCACTAGTACCAGCCAGTGCTGCACGCTGCAGACATGTTGGGGGAGGGTCCCCAGACGAGCACAGGCCTGGGGAGGGCGGCCACCGGCAGATCAGACCGCCCCACTGCACACTGATTGGAGCGATTGCGTGTCATCGCACGATCGCTCCAATCAGTGCTGCAGGGGGGGGCCACGATGTCTGCTTGCTTCCAGCCAATGATCGGAGCTGCTGCAGCCCCGGTCTTAGCTGGATTTTACAAGATCACACTATTTTTGGCATTTTTTTTTTGCCGAGAACAGCGTGATCAATGTGATTGGCGGTTCCGATTTGAACAGCCAATCACATCGATCGCCTATGGGGGGTGGCGATGCCACCCCCCCTGGGGTCAATCAAAGGTCCCCTGCTGTAAGAAACAGCAGGGGACATCATTTGAAAGCCGTTGCTATGGCCACGGCAATCAAATGAAGTTTAGGCAGTAAAATTACGTCCCTGGTCGTTAAGTCACGTTAAAATAGGACGTAATTTTACTGCCCGCGGTCGTGAAGGGGTTAATACACTTCCGCTGAGCCATAATGCTAATTTTGGGAAACATGGTTCAATATGAAGAGCTAACACAAAATGAGATTAAAAAATGTGAACAGGCGAGAACAAAGATAAAACAATTGCAAAAAGGCCTGGGCACGTCAGAGCCCGCTCATTCAGCTTGCAAAATGTTGATGCTAGTTTCATTAGCTCACTCTGAAAGTTCTTTTCTTTGAAAGTTATATTTTTTTGGCATTATATATCTTCAATGCATTGATGTGAATTAATTAATCGTAATTTTGACTTTCAAAACCCTAAAAAAAAGAAAAAAAATTATGAAACATTTACTAAATTTGAAGAGAATTTTGCATTTTGTGGCAAATCCTGACGTCCAGGATTTTTTTCAATATTTTTTTCAATATTTTTTTAATTTTCAACATACCAAAATACATGGAAATTAGATGAAAATAATCAAACAGCTTTTTAGTCGCAGACCTGTGTAATAGCTGATTGAAGAAGATGCAAGGGGCCATCTCCCCAACCGATTTGATATTGATAACATAGTCTTAAAATGGAAAATCAGTATTATGTGACTGGACAACCTGTTTAATTTTGTCAGGTTAGAAGAGACTGTAGATCTAATTTAATAATTTGCCAATTATTTATATTGCCCAAGGAACTATGACCTCTGCCACAAGCGTTGTTAAATAGGACATTTTTGTATTAGGGCCTTCTTGTATTGCAACATTTTACTAGCCCTCTCCATCTCAGGAAGGAAATAGTTGCGCAGCTTCTCTCTCTGGCTACCCCTCTACTTCTGAAGGCCCTCTTAAAACTCAGTGAGGGCAGCCTGTTGACCTTATAAAAATTGAGTGAGGGTTGTTTGATGGCTCTCTAAAAATTGAGTGAGGGCTGATGGAAGGGCCTCTGAAAATTATAAATGAGGGCCGCATAATGGTGCTCTAAAAATTATGATCAATTTCCACATGATGATTCTGTAAATATGGTGGGGGAGGAGGAGGACAAGAAAAATAAGAGACCTTAAACTGCATACCTTTTTTGTGGGAAGGGGTGCATGGGAATACAAAAAAAGAAAAAGGAATATTTAATTGGCTTTACTTTCTGCTGCTGTCATCTAGTGGGAGTAACAAGTCTGGGCCAATCCAAGCCTTCTTAATTTTGAGAACAGTCAGCTTAGCTTGTCAACAATTTCTGTTTGCAGGAGGATGCAACTATCAGTAATTATGCCATTGGCAGCACTAACAGCCACAAAATCAACTTAAGCATTGAGGGGCAAATTCTGTGAGACTCTGATTTGCCTCAATCCTGTGTAAAACAAAAAATAAAGATGCACTCATGGCCGCTGTGATGGCCGCTTGATGGCCCGGTAAAAATTTGTAGTAAGGGCCTCATGATAACCCTGTTGATTTGGTGCAGGAGGAGAAGGAGAAGGACAAGAAAATAATACACATCAACTGTATACCTTTTTTGGGGTGGGAAGGGTGTATACACCCAAAAAATAGAACATTTTAATTGGCTGTAAGTCCTGCTGCTATCATCTACTGGGATTGAGAAGTCAGGGCCAATCCAGGCCTTATACATTTTGAGAGCAGTCAGCCTATGGGCATTTTCAGTTGAAAGGTGGATGTGCCTATCAGTTATTATGCCACAGAGGTACTAAAAGCCAATGCTATCAACTTAAGCAGAGAGGAAGCTGTGATTTCAGCCCACAAGCCTTGGATTTGCCTCAACTCTGTGTAAAACAAAAAGTAAAGATGCATTCATACCATGGGAGAAAGGCCCAAATACATCTCTTGTATGACTAAATGGACAAAAGACTTGTGGTTAGAGATGAGTGGTCCTATGAAAGTTCAGGTTTGCCAGGTTTGGCTGGATTTTTATTTAGGGTATATAAGTCAGAGGTTAAAATCAGGTTACATCCTGAACTTTTATTTAATCAAAGAAAAAACAAAAGTCTATTTCATAAAATGGCTGTAATATGGTCATAGTAAAGGCTAGGGGGCTGCAAAAGGAAACAAACTGGGGGCCATTTGTCCTGCAAAGAAATGCAATTAAGAAATAACTCCCACCTATTTTTGATAGCCAGCACAGACAAAGCAGACAGATGAGTGCTGGTATTATCAGGATGAGAGGGCCCATGGTTATTTGGCCCTTTCTAGCCTGAATATAGCAGCCGGTAAATGCCCCAGAAGAGGTACATTGTCATTGAGAGTTTTGCATAAAACTCACCATTTATCATAGCGTCACCTGACACTGTTCACATTACAGATCCTGGCACTCCACCCTATAGTTTCTACTGTATTTTTGAGCCACACAGGCAGGCTTGGGGTTCGACCACCTGTGGGTTAATTCATGGTCAGGCAACCAAAAGTTAACCTTTTCTAGCCTGCTTGTTACTTCTGGGATCACATGTCCTTGGAAGCCTATCAGATTTCCTCTCTTCCTATTTAAGATGTTGGAATTTGTCCTCTCGCACCAACCATAGCGGTATTGGTCTGTGTGCTGTTGTGTTCCAACCCTGCTGGTAATTATATTACGTTGTGCTTGGAGTTGTTGTGGAGTTCACTCGTGGTCTTATTGTTTCCATCCTGCTCTTATTTTCCTATTTATCATTTATTGTCTTATATTTCTGTGTGAGTGTGCTGTGATACAGTGTTTTGGTTTCTCTTGTCTGTTTATTTCTGTGGATTTAATAACACTCCTATGCCGGCTCTCCTTTTGGATAGGGGGAAGGGCTAAAAGATCTGGGCAGGTTAGGTGCAGGGCCAGGAAGGTGGCTCAGACATCCTCCCTTTCAGAGGTAACTCTGAGATCAGGGATAATCTAGACCTCCCTTGCCTGAGGGCTAGCATAGGAGCCCCTGTCACCTGTTTTCTCCAAAGTCACCATGACACACATCCATTAAATGCACCAATTCTGACGCTTCACCCAACTCTTCCCGACTGCCCATGTTCAGTGTAAATAAGGGTAATACTTCTGAGGTTGATGACAACTGTGAATTGACAGCTGGTGAAGAGACATCTATTAGACACTCCCATTACTAACACAGCAAGTATAGAGTTAAAAAAGACACACATACACACAGGAAAAAAAATAAATAAAGACTCCCTTACCCTCTCTCATCAATTTACTGAATGAAAAATATCATTGAAGTTTCTACAAAATGAAATGGTGAATAAAGGCTCTCCCACACTCCCTCGTTCACTAATTTATTCATTCAAAATAAATCTTATTAGTTTTGCCGTAATCCAGTGAATTAATGTCCCAATACGCCCATCAATTCCTATAAAGCGTCGTTCTTAGAAATTTCTCAGAATGATGCTCCAGAGGTCACAACTGGTTAGCGGCAGCACAGAATTTCTCAAAGGCGATGAGTCGATGATGTCACAGCTTGTGAGAAATTCCTAGCTGCCCCTGACCGGCAGTGATCTCAGGAGCGCCATTTTAAGAAAATTCTCAGACTGAAGCTCCATAGTAATCAAATCAATGGATGTTGTGAGACATTACTCCATTGGATTATGGTGGAACTTCCAGGATTTACTTTGAATTAATACATTGGTCAAAGAGGGCATGTGGGAGAGTCTTGATCGCTAAGTTTTATTTTGAAATATGCAAAATAGACTTGCTTGACGTATGTGCTGATGTAGCAAAGGAAATCAGGGCTATTTCGGTACTTACGATGAGAAAAAGGAGGAACAGACATGATCTAAAAGAAAGGAATTAAGTGTGTAAAAAAAATAAATAAATAAAATTCTGCTAACCCCTTGTATACAGACTTTCGGAATATATTTCACTATAGATTGGGGCACACATAATCTCGAAACACTGTCTCATATGTAAATGAATAACCTAAATAAATAACAACCTGTCACCGGTCACCAAGGTCATCTTCTACTCCTCCTAACTGGTTGTCGGGTCACTCTTGACAAATATGATGGAACTAGTGCTACCCGCAATTCAGCCTATAGTAATTGTATTAAGATAAGCCATAGAGAAAAAACCCTGACATGATGAAAAGATAATTAACCACTGTTTTGAAATCACCATTCCTGTTTTAATCTAAATCAGCAGGAAAGTCGAACAAAAATGATGTCCAAAATTGTTCCCCAGTGTTATAGTCACTTCCCATCACCTAAATCTATTTTTTATGGTAAAAATATGTAAATTGGAAGCAATATATGGATGGATACATTTTTATACAGAATATAATATTACCATATGACATTATTATAGTCCAACATATTTTAAAATGGCTTTTTACTGAAGATGTCTGCAAAGCTTTTTTTAGCAAACTCTTCAAAATTATACATCTATCTACATAGAAGTTAACATATACTTTATGAGACACATTTGAATGTAAAATATGTTCTTTCTTTTCTTAAGCCTTTTGAAAAACCTTTGATATAGACATGTTAAAATAGATTGGTTGATGTTGCAGTTAAAAGTAATGGTAAAAGACCTAGATAACTATAAAGAGTGCTTGTTGGAAGTGAAAACATTGAAATGACAACTTAAAAATAATAAAATATATGACTATTTCTTAAACAGATATAATACCGTAAAGAAAAAAAACCCTAGTCAATTAAATAATGAAAATATTACATCAAGTTGGATATAACAAGTTTAAACAAAATAATAGTGGTAATAGGAAACTAATTTAAAATTCTTAAGAAATTGCAGAATCCAAATATTTTACAGATTAAACCTTTACTGTTGGATCAAATTTGACCTGAATGACCGAGCTGCATTTTGCAAATCTGACATGTGTCACTTTATGTGGTAAAAATTCTGAATACTTTAACAGTAATTCTCAGATTTGTTTTTTAAACTTTCTACTTTATATAACCTGAATATTTAAGTTGATATGTTTTGTCTTAATGAAAATATTTGAAATTTAATGAAAATTTAGAAATACTTTAATTTTTAATGCTTTTATCCTAAACCCTCATTAAAGCCTCTTTCACACGTCCCTGAAAAACATGCACGTTTTTCACGGACGCGTCAGAGGTGCGTATTGCCCTCGATGTGCTGTGTGCATGGCCTACGTGTGTTCTACGTGTGTTATCTGTGATAACACACGGAGAATGGGAACTTTCTACTCACCTGTCCCTGGCGTCGCTGTCCGTGGTGCTGATCTTCGGTCTCCGGTCCTGCCGACTCCCCGCTGCTGCTGCTTCTGGCCGCAGTGAAGTGAATATTCAAAGAGCCTAATGAGCGGCGGTCGGCAGCAAGTGACAGCAGCGGCAAAGACAGGAAGGCAGGAGAAGGTGAGTATTGTTTTGTTTTTTTTTTCTCGCAGACACATGTCTTTTCTCCAGTGTGTGTCAAACGGAACACATCCGTGTGGTCCGTGTGTGTTACGTGTGACACGTTTGCCTTCCGTGTGACACCCGTGATGCCGAAGAAAAAAGGACATGTTGGCGTGGGAAACACACGAACACACGTAAGCATGGAACGGACACACGTTCCGTTTGAAAATACGTACGTGTGTCCAAAACATTAGCAATACATAGGTCCACATGTGTACGTGTCTCCGGTACGAGAGAAAACTACCAAACACGTACTGGAGGCACTTACGTGTGAAAGAGGCCTAAGACATTGGACATACTTGGCACTTTGTGGCTGTCAGTGCATCAACAAACAGGGATGTACTTAGTACATCATGGCGATCACAAGGGCACTGGTGCTGTAACCCCAAAATTGCTGCCGGGAACTTGGCTTATCTGGCAGCCAAGGCCCTGGCCCTCACAGCCAGGGATGGTCCTGTGTCAACCCTGGAAATATAACCCCCTAAATGCCAGAATTGATTCCGATTGCAGCAATTAAGGGATTTGGAGAGGGCTAGTAACAAAAATTCCCAAGGTACAAATTATATTTAGATACAAAAATTACAAAAAACACACATAATAAAAAGTGTAATAAGCACATCACACTGAATAAAATACAATACGTGCAATCCACCAAAACTGCAATGCAAATCCAACCTATTCCAAGATACCCTTACAATCCCAAAAAATGACCAAGAGATATGAATACCTCAATTATATAGGTCAAATCTCCATTCACCCACACCTGGATAACCACATGGTGTTAGTGAGACAGGGAGGGAAGAAAAGGTGATGTGTTCATTACGCATTTTATTATGTGTGTTTTTTTGTAATTTTTGTATGTAAAAATTTCACCTTGGGAATTTTGTCACTACTAATAGAATATATTCACTATATATGCTATTTAAATAGAATTTAATGGTTTGGAGAGGGATCCCTCTCCCCTCTGAATGGTGCCCCTGTAATGTAATCGCAAGGGCCCAATCATTGCCCTGATGAGACAAGGTAGTCATTAAAACCTCTGGGTCACCAAACTACAGGAAGCCTCAGGGATCATGCCAGTAGCATGATCCCTGATGCTTCTGTTAGTATAATACTAAAAGTAAAAATGTATTGCAATGATTGCTCATTGCAATATATTATACTTGTGATTAGAGAAATAAAAATATTGTCCCAGATAGGGACTAAGTAGAAAAGTTATGAAAATAATTGTAAAAAGTTTTTAAGAAATCAGAAAATACAAAACAATTTTTTTTTCAAGAAATATGCATATTTATGTAAAAAATAAACAAGAAAAGTACACATATTTGGTATCACCTTGTCCATTACAACCCAATCTATAAAACTGTCACTCTAGTTAACTCCTTGAGTTAACACCGTCAAAAAAACCATGGCAAAAACTATGTTTAGACATACACCTGACAAAAAGGGGAATAAAATGCAATCAAAAAGTTATATATAAATAAAAATGGTACCGCTGAAAACATCATCTTGTCTTGCAAAAACAAGCCCCTCATATATGTAATATAAATCCCTTAACCACCCTTGACGTACTGCCTACGTCATGGTGACATGGTGCTAAACAAACCATGACGTACCCAGTACGTCATTGCGAAATCGCGGCCCCTGAGCCCCGGTGAGTGCGATTGGTGTAATGAAATAGAAGATTCGGGAAGGAGGGGACTTCTGCCTGACCTCAGGAGGGGTGGTGTCTCCTCCCCGAACCTACAGAGGCTGTGATTGGCTGATTAACGCCGCTCAGCCAATTACAGTCACTGTAATGTGTCAGCCATTGAAAATGGATGACACATTGAAATCCAGCCATAATCACTGCAGCTGTAGCACTGATGACTGGCTGGAGCTGGGTGAACTTTGTTTCACCCGCTCCCAGCTCTGATTGGAGAGACCGGCCTTGTGACCGATCTCTCCAATCACCGTGGATTTGGTGCCGGTGACCTGTAGGTGACCGCTCCTTTCAGCTTCACTCCGTCCGTGAAAGCTGAGGAGAGCGGTCGCTGCAGGGGCCCATCGGTAAGTTATAGCCCCCCGATCCACCGTTGCCCCCCCGATCCACCACTGCCTCGCCGATCCACCGCTGCCCCGCCGATCCACCGCTGCCCCCCGATCCATCACAGCCCCCCGATCCACCGCTGCCCCCCGATCCACTGCTGCCCCGCTGATTTACCGCTGCCCCTCCGATCCACCGCTGCCCCCCGATCCACCGCTGTTACCGCCTGCCACACCGTTGTCCTCGCCGCCGCCACTGCCACGCCGCTGTCCCCGCCGCCACGCCGCTAATCCCGCTGCCACCACCCGCCACGCAGCTGTCCCCATCACCACAATGCTGTTCCCGCTGTCACCGTCCCCTTTCAGTCGCACCCACCTTTTCAGCCGCCACTGCACCCGATCGGCCGCCGCCTCCTCCATCGGCGGCCACTGCACCTGATCGGCCGCCGCCCTCCATGTGCTGTCTCCCCCCCTCCATGTGCTGCCTCCCCCCTCCATGTGCTTCTTTCCCTCCATGTGTTGCCTCCCCCCCTCCATGTACTGCCTCCCCCCCTTCATGTGCTGCTTCCCCCTCCATGTGCTGCCTCCCCCCTCCACGTGCTGCCTCCCCCCTCCATGTGCCATCGCTTGCTCCCATCAGACTCTGCCCCCCTCCCTGATCTGCTGCCTGCTCTCTCCCATCCTCTTCATCTACTGCCCCTTCTCACGCTCCTCAATCTGGTGCCTCCTTCATCTGCTGCTTCCTCTGTCTGCTGTGATCCTGCTGCCTAGATCCATCCTGTAAGGTAGCTATCCCCAATCTCACTTCCTACCCCCCATCCACCGCTGCTGCTCCATCCGCTGCGCCCTTTCCCATCCTCCATCTGCTGCGCCCATTCCCATCCTCTGCCGCTCCTCCATCCGCTGCGCCCTTTCCCATCCTCTGCCGCTCCTCCATCCGCTGCGCCCTTTTACCATCCTCCATCCGCTGCGCCCTTTCCCATCCTCTGCCGCTCCTCCATCCGCTGCGCCCTTTCCCATCCTCCATCCGCTGCGCCCTCTCTCATCCTCTGCCGCTCCTCCATCCGCTGCGCCCTTTCCCATCCTCCATCTGCTGCGCCCTTTCTCATCTACCACCCCTCCATCCGCCGCCGCGCCCTCTCGCATCGCATTATCTAGCACAGTTGCTCACTTCCAGACAGGAGCGGATAATGCGATGCGAGACTCATACATAGTGGCAGGCGCTCATATTTCTTTTTATTCATTTTTTTTTTAACTGACGTCTGTCTTTTTGTTTCGCCAAACTAATATTTTTTCGTATTTTCTCTTTCTTTCTTGATTTTCCTTGTTCGACAAAGACACAAACACACACATACACTAAATAAAGTATTTTTTTCTCACACACACAAACACTAAATAAAGTTTTTGTACACACACCACACATACAATGTCCCGATCCTCACGATCCCAGAGAAAGTATTCAGATGAGGAGGCATATGCCTTTGTTGCCTCCTAGCCTGATAGCGAGGGAGATGACCCCACATTTCTCTGTTCCTCCCAAGCTGATTCCTCCTCCAGTGACAAGGGACCACCGCGAAGATGTTGTAGGATGAGGTATCTGTCACGGCCCAGGGGAGAAGAGTCGGAGCCCAGGGGAGAAGAGTCGAAGCCCAGGGGAGAAGAGTCGGAGCCCAGGGGAGAAGAGTCGGAGCTCAGGAGAGAAGAGCCAGAGCCCAGGGGAGAAGACTCGGAGCAGAGCGTGAGTGACCCCCCCAGCCCAGCACTAGTGTTAAGGACCCCCAACCTAGCACTAGTCACCGGGTATGGACCCCAGTCCCTGAAAACTTTGCACCACAGATTCCTGAGTTTCTTCCCAACTAGGAATCCAGTTTGATACTACAAACCTTGGAGCAATAGACTTTTTCAAAGTCTATCTCTCTGAAGAGTTCGTCAGTCTCATGGTGGTGCAAACAAATCTCAACGCCCAACGATATTTGGTCCAAAATGCTGACTCAGCATTTTCTAGCTGGACCCCAACGGATTCAGTAGAAATGTTGAAGTATTGGGGTCTCACTCTTCACATGGGGCTGGTGAAAAAGCCACAACTTCGCCAATATTGGAGTGTTAATATATTATACAACACTCCAGTATTTGGCATGGTTATGACCCGTAAGCTTTTTGAGGCCATGCACAAATTTTACATTTTAGGGACACTGCGGACAGTCTTCCCCGCGATGACCCAAATTTTGACAGACTGTTCAAAATTCGTCCGGTCATCGAACACTTCAGAAGTAAGTTTGCTGAAGTGTACGTTCCCCAGAGGGAAATTTGTGTGGATGAATCCCTCATCCACTTCAAGGGGAGACTGAAGTTTCGCCAGTACCTGCCCAGTAAAAGGGCAAGGTACAGCATTAAACTCTATAAGTTGTGCGAGAGTACCTCAGGGTACACTCACAACTTTAGAGTTTACGAACGGAAGGACATGCAGATCCAACCCCCAGAATGCCCACCTACTCTGGGGGTGAGTGGGAAAATTGTATGGGATTTGATCCACCCACTGCTTGATAAAGGTTATCACCTGTATGTTGATAATTTTTATACAAGCATCCCATTTTTCCAATCCCTCTCTTCCAGAGGTACCGCAGCTTGTGGTACTGTCCGGAAAAATCAGAAGGGCCTCCCTGTGACGCTAATTGGGTAGCTGCTCCCAAGAGGTGAGAGTAGAGCCCAATGTAGCAACAACATGGTTGTTGTCAAGTTCAAGGACAGAAGGGATGTCCTTTTCTTGACCACAATGCATGGTCCCGGCACCACAGCTATCAGTGTTCGAGGTACCTCGGCACAGGTTCGCAAACCGGACTGTACCTTGTGGTACAACAAACATATGGGAGGAGTTGATCTTTCCAATCAAGTCCTCCAGCCCTATAATGCCATGCAGAAGGTGAAGGTGTGGTATAAGAAGCTGGCTGTGCACATTGTGCAGATGGCACTGTACAATGCATTCGTGCTCTCACGAGGTGCAGGCCAGACCAACACCTTCCTTCAGTTCCAGGAAGCAGTCATCAAGACCTTGATGTTTGGAAGAGAAGAAGCAGCTGTTCCTAGCACCTCTAGAACTGCAAGTGCCCGCATGGTACCAGGGCAACATTTTCCTGGTGAGGTACTGCAAACCACCGGAAGAGGAAGATCGCAGAAAGGTGTCGGGTGTGCTATAGCAGGGGGGTGAGGAAGGACACAGTGTTTCAATGTGACACTTGTCCCGATAAACCTGGACTTTGTATGATAAACTGCTTCAAAGTTTATCACTCATCCGGGTACTAAATTAACATGTGCCATCCCAACATTCCTCTATAACACACCATCCTGATATACTCTACAAAACACACACACAAAATGACATACAACACAGACTGGGGGTACCTTCCATACACCACATAGACGGTGGGGGAAACCTTCCGTACCCACATAGACAGGGGGGGGCATCCGTACGCCACATAGACGGGGGGACCTTCCGTACGCCACATAGACGGGGGGAACCTGATGTATGTCACAGACGGGGGGGATATCTGCCATAAGCCACATAGACGGGAGGGACATGACGTGCGCCACATAGACGGGGGGGACTTGATGTGACGGGGGGACCTGATGTACACCACATAGACGGGGGGCCTGACGTACGCCACATAGACGGGGGAGGATCTTCCATATGCCACATGGGCGGGAAGGGGGGGACCTGACGTACACCACACAGACGGGGGACCTGACATACACCACACAGACAAGGGGGGAGAGACCTGATGTATACACCACACAACACAGACGGGGGGAGGACCTGACCTACACTACTCAGCACACACATGACGGCCTAATGTACCCTACACACATATACCACACTATAAAATGGACATACCAGGTCCCTGCTGATATACAGCACTCCTTCCCTTTGGAGCCCTGCAGTGCGCCCAAACAGTGGTTTGCTGCCACATATGAGGTATCAGCATACTCAGGACAAATTGCCCAACAAATTGTGCAGTCTATTTTATCCTGTTACCCCTGTAAAAATTAAAAAATTGAGCCAAAAATAACATTTTTGTGGAAAAACAGTACTTTTTTGTTTTTACGGCTCAATGTATGAAGCGCATGAGGGTTAAAAGTGCTCATTACCCATCTAGATTTATGCCATGGGGGGTATAGTTTCCAAAATGAGGTCACTTGTGGGGGCTCTATTGTTTAGGCACCTCAGGTGGTCTCCAAACACAACATGGCATCCGCTAACTATTCCAGACAATTTTGCGTTTGAAAAGTCAAATGACGCTCCTTGCCTTCTGAACCCTGCTGTGCGTCGAAACAATTGATTACCACCACATATGAGATATCTGTGTACTCAGGAGAAATTCCACCATACATTTCATGGTGCAATTTTTCCTGATACCCTTGTGAAAAAAAAGCTACCTGGTTGAAGTAAAAATTTTGTGGTAAATATTTTTTTTCTATTTTCACGGCTAAACGTTATTAACTTTTGTGAAGCCCTCAGAGGTTCAAAGTGCTCACTAAACATCTAGATAAATTCCATGAGGGGTCTAGTTTCCAAAATAGGGTCACTTGTGGGGGAGCTCCATTGTTTAGGCACCTCAGGGGGTCTCCAAACACAACATGGCATCCACTAACTATTCCAGACAATTTTGTGTTTGAAAAGTCAAATGACACTCCTTGCCTTCTGAGCCCTGCTGTGCGCCCAAACAATTGATTACCACCACATATGAGATATCTGTGTACTCAGGAGAAATTCCACCTTACATTTTATGGTGCAATTGTTCCTGATACCCATGTGAAAAAAAAGGTACCTAGTTGAAGTAACAATTTTGTGGTAAAAATTTTCTTTTTATTTTCACGGCTCAACGTTATTAACTTTTGTGAAGCCCCCAGAGGTTCAAAGTGCTCACTAAACATCTAGATAAATTCCATGAGGGGTCTAGTTTCCAAAATGGGGTCACTTGTGGGGGAGCTCCATTGTTTAGGCACCTTAGGGGGTCTCCAAACCCAATATGGCATCCGCTAACTATTCCAGACAATTTTGCGTTTGAAAAGTCAAATGACGCTCCTTGCCTTCTGAGCTCTGCCGTGCTCCCAAACAATTGATTTCCACCACATATGAGATATCGGTGTACTCAGGAGAACACGCACAATTAATTTTATGGAACATTTATTCCTGATACCCTTGTGAAAATGCTAAATTTTATGGCAAAAGTAACATTTTTATGTAAAAAAAGTAAAATTTTAATTTTTTCTTTCTACATTGATTTGGTTGCTGTGAAGCTCCTAAAGGGTTAATAAACTTCTTGGATGTGGTTTTGAGCAACTTCTTGGATGTGGTTTTGAGCAGAGAGAGGGGTGCAGATTTTAGAATGGGGTCACTTTTGGGTATTTTTTGTCACCTAGGCCTCTCAAAGTCATTTCAAATGTGATGTGGTACCTAAAAATTTTTTTTTTTGTAAATTTTGTTGGAAAAATGAGAAATTGCTGATGAACTTTGACCCCTTCTAACTTCCTAACGAAAAAAAATTTTGCTTCGAAAATTGGGCTGATGTAAACCAGACATGTGGGAAATGTGATATAGTAACTATTTTGTGTGACATATCTCTCAGATTTATGGGCATAAAATTTCAAATTTTGAAAATTGCAAAATTTTCAAAATTTTTGCCAAATTTCCAAAATTTTCACAAATAAATGCAAAACATATCGGCCTAAATTTACCACTGACATGAAGTATAATATGTCACGAAAAAACCATGTCAGAATTGCCAGGATCCGTTGAAGCGTTCCAGAGTTATAACCTGTCAGAGTGACACTGGTCAGAAATGTAATAAATGACTGGGTCTTTAAGGTGAAAACAGACTGGGGGCTGAAGGGGTTAAAGTCACTTCAAATGTGATGTGGTTCCTGAAAAAAATTGTTTTTATAACTTTGTTAGAAAAATGACAAATTGCAGATAATCTTTTAACCCTTTTAACCTCCTAACAAAAAAAATATGTTTCAAAAATGGGGTAAATATAAAGAACACATGTGGGAAATGTTATTCATTAACTATTTTGTGACATAACTCTCTGGTTTAAGGGCATAAACATTAAAAGTTTAAAACTTGTGAAATTTTACACACCTTCTCAAAAATTCTGATATTTTCATAAATAAACTTAAAAAATTTCAACCTAAATTTACCACTAACATACAGTACAATGTGACACGAAAAAAACATTCTCAGAACTACTGGGATCCATTGAAGGATTCCAGAGTTATTATCACATAAATTGATAATGTTCAGAATTTTTAAAAATTGGCCTTATCAGGATTGAAAACAGGCTTTGGCAGTGATGGGTTAAGCTAAGCTGTTCTAGTAGGATTTTCCTGACTTTTTTTTAGTTTCATGTTACAGAAAAAGCCATTAACAGTAGTGATGAGCGAGTACTAAAAAGCTGGGGTGCTCGAGGCTCGGGCCGAGCACCCCAAGATACTCGTGTACTCGGCCCGAGCACCGAGCCCAATGTTATCCTATGGGAGACCCGACTATTTTTATGAAATGACCCCCCGGCAGCATGTAGAAACCCTAAAAATGTCACAAAAGTCTCAGAAGAGTGCTCAAATGACAAGGCAAGAGCATGGGGAAGACCCCTTGAAGCATTTATCACTCAAAAGTCACAGCTTTGAACAATTTTATCTGAGTTTTACTCCATTTTTACGGACTCGCCAGTAAACCTTCCAAAATGACACCAAAATGAATTTTCATGGCGGAAATGTTAAGGGCACATACCCAATAGTGAGATAGAGCTGGTGTATGTTACTTTTTGAGATTACATGAAAGATTTTACGTGAAAACATTGTGTGGCACTCCGATGTCCCTGAGAAGAGACGTACATGAAGGCCTCTTGAGTCTAATGTGCCCCTTTTGAGGAAGTGAGTCTTTGTAGTATTTTCCTTTGCCAGGGAAGTCCAAAATTGTGAGGTTCACCAATGTCCCTGCATACAGACGTGCATAAGGGCCTGTAAACCTGAACTTCCCATTGTAAGGAAGTGGGTCTATTGTAGTATAGCCCTTAGGCAGGGAAGCCAAAAATTGGGAGGCTCCACGTTGTCCCTGGATAGAGACGTGCATAATGGCCTGTAAACCTGAAGTGCCCATTGTAAGGAAGTAGGTCTATTGTAGTATAGCCCTTTGGCAGGGCAGCCAAAAATTAGGAGGCTCCACATTGTCCCTGGATAGAGACGTGCAGGAGGGCCTGTAAACCTGAAGTGCCCATTGTAAGGAAGTTGGTCTATTGTAGTATAGCCCTTTGGCAGGACAGCCAAAAATTGGGAGGCTCCACATTGTCCCTGGATAGAGACGTGCAGGAGGGCCTGTAAACCTGAAGTGCCCATTGTAAGGAAGTGGGTCTATTGTAGTATAGCCGTTTGGCAGGACAGCCAAAAATTGGGAGGCTCCACATTGTCCTTGGATAGAGACGTGCATGAGGGCCTGTAAATCTGAAGTGCCCATTGTAAGGAAGTGGGTCTATTGTAGCATAGCCCTTTGGCATGACAGCCGAAAATTGGGAGGCTCCACATTGTCCCTGGATAGAGACGTGCATGAGGGCCTGTAAACCTGAAGTGCCCATTGTAAGGAAGTGGGTCTATTGTAGCATAGCCCTTTGGCAGGACAGCCAAAAATTGGGAGGCTCCACATTGTCCCTGGATAGAGACGTGCAGGAGGGCCTGTAAACCTGAAGTGCCCATTGTAAGGAAGTGGGTCTATTGTAGTATAGCCCTTTGGCAGGACAGCCAAAAATTGGGAGGCTCCACATTGTCCCTGGATAGAGACGTGCAGGAGGGCCTGTAAACCTGAAGTGCCCATTGTAAGGAAGTGGGTCTATTATAGTATAGCCCTTTGGCAGGACAGCCAAAAATTGGGAGGCTCCACATTGTCCCTGGATAGAGGCGTGCAGGAGGGCCTGTAAACCTGAAGTGCCCATTGTAAGGAAGTGGGTCTATTGTAGTATAGCCCTTTGGCAGGACAGCCAAAAATTGGGAGGCTCCACATTGTCCCTGGATAGAGACGTGCAGGAGGGCCTGTAAACCTGAAGTGCCCATTGTAAGGAAGTGGGTCTATTGTAGTATAGCCCTTTGGCAGGACAGCCAAAAATTGGGAGGCTCCACATTGTCCCTGGATAGAGACGTGCATGAGGGCCTGTAAACCTGAAGTGCCCATTGTAAGGAAGTGGGTCTATTGTAGTATAGCCCTTTGGCAGGACAGCCAAAAATTGGGAGGCTCCACATTGTCCCTGGATAGAGACGTGAAGGAGGGCCTGTAAACCTGAAGTGCCCATTGTAAGGAAGTGTGTCTATTGTTGTATAACCCTTTGGCAGGACAGCCAAAAATTGGGAGGCTCCACATTGTCCATGGATAGAGACATGCAGGAGGGCCTGTAAACCTGAAGTGCCCATTGTAAGGAAGTGGGTCTATAGTAGTATAGCCCTTTGGCAGGAGAGCCAAAAATTGGGAGGCTTCACATTGTCCCTGGATAGAGACGTGCAGGAGGGCCTGTAAACCTGAAGTGCCCATTGTAAAGAAGTGGGTCTATTGTAGTATAGCCCTTTGGCAGGGCAGCCAAAAATTGGGAGGCTCCACGTTGTCCCTGAATAGAGACGTGCATGATGGCCTGTAAACCTGAAGTGCCCATTGTAACGAAGTGGGTCTATTGTAGTATAGCCCTTTGACAGGACAGCCAAAAATTGGGAGGCTCCACATTGTCCATGGATAGAGACGTGCAGGAGGGCCTGTAAACCTGAAGTGCCCATTGTAAGGAAGTGGGTCTATTGTAGTATAGCCCTTTGGTAGGACAGTCAAAAATTGGGAGGCTCCACATTGTCCCTGGATAGAGATGTGCAGGAGGGCCTGTAAACCTGAAGTGCCCATTGTAAGGAAGTGGGTTAATTGTAGTATAGCCCTTTGGCAGGACAGCCAAAAATTAGGAGGCTCCACATTGTCCTTGGATAGAGACGTGCAGGAGGGCCTGTAAACCTGAAGTGACCATTGTAAGGAAGTGGGTCTATTGTAGTATAGCCCTTAGGCAGGGCAGCCAAAAATTGCGAGGCTCCACGTTGTCCCTAGATAGAGACTTGCATGATTGCCTGTAAACCTGAAGTGCCCATTGTAAGGAAGTGGGTCTATTGTAGTATAGCCCTTTGGCAGGACAGCCAAAAATTGGGAGGCTCCACATTGTCCCTCGATAGAGACGTGCAGGAGGGCCTGTAAACCTGAAGTGCCCATTGTAAGGAAGTGGGTCTATTGTAGTATAGCCCTTAGGCAGGGCAGCCAAAAATTGGGAGGCTCCATGTTGTCCCTGGATAGAGACGTGCATGATGGCCTGTAAACCTGAAGTGCCCATTGTAAGGAAGTGGGTCTATTGTAGTATAGCCCTTTGACAGGACAGCCAAAAATTGGGAGGCTCCACATTGTCCCTGGATAGAGACGTGCAGGAGGGCCTGTAAACCTGAAGTGCCCATTGTAAGGAAGTGGGTCTATTGTAGTATAGCCCTTTGGCAGGGCAGCCAAAAATTGTGAGGCTCCACATTGTCCCTGGATAGAGATGTGCATGAGGGCCTGTAAACCTGAAGTGTCCATTGTAAGGAAGTGGGTCTATTGTAGTATAGCCCTTAGACAGGGCAGCCAAAAATTGGGAGGCTCCACGTTGTCCCTGGATAGAGACGTGCATGAGGGCCTGTAAACCTGAAGTGCCCATTGTAAGGAAGTGGGTGTATTGTAGTATAGCCCTTTGGCAGGGCAGCCAAAAATTGGGAGGCTCCACGTTGTCCCTGGATAGAGGGCCTCAAAACATTTTTCCCATTGCAAAGGAGCGGGTCTCCTGTCGTTGTAATGTCCATTCTGAAAGAATGGGCGAAAAAAATGTACCACTGGGGGTATACCTGAAACAACGGCCTAACTATTGTAACGGTCATCATGGTGGCGCATGAGGAGAAGGAGGAGCAGTCCAGCGATTATCCAAAGTCCAGAAGTGTGTACCCATCGGTGAGTGGAGGTACATGGGAAATTCCCGTTACAAACTTCAAATTCCGCTCTCATTTGCTGGTGGTGTGGTGAAGTCTGACCCAATCCAACCCTTGTTCATCTTGATCAGAGTCAGCCTGTCAGCATTTTCAGTTGACAGGCGGGTGCGTTTATCTGTAATGATTCCACCTGCGGCACTAAAAACACGCTCTGACAAAACGCTAGCGGCAGGGCAGGCCAGGACTTCCAAGGCGTAGAGAGCCAATTCATGCTACGTGTCCACCTTGGATACCCAATAATTGTAAGGCACAGAGGAATGTCGGAGTACAGTTGTTCGATCTGCAAGGTACTCCTTGAGCATCTGGGCAAACTTAGGATTTCTTGTGGCACTACCCCGCACCTCAGGGGCTGTGGTACGTGAGGGGCTGAGAAAACTGTCCCACATCTTAAAGACTGTTCCCCTACCTCTGGCAGATTGGACTTGTGCCCCTCTCGGCTGAACGCCTTGGTTGTCCACTGATTCCTGACCTATGCCGCTAGCGTTTTGTGACGGGAATGCTTTGCCTACTTCCGTGACTATGGCCTTCCAGAACTGCTGCATTTTCTCTGACCTCTCCGCCTCGGGAATAAGAGACATAACGTTCTCCTTGTAGCGTGGGTCTAACAGTGTTACCAACCAGTAATGATTGTCGGCCAAGATGTTCTTAACGCGAGGGTCACGAGACAGGCAGCTTACCATAAAGTCAGCCATGTGCGCCAGACTCTTAACAGCCAGGACTTCAGTAGCCTGACCAACACGATGACTGAACATGCTGTCCTCCTCCTCCTCCTCCTCTTCCTCATCTACCCCGTCCTCTTGCCAGCCACGCTGAACCAAGGATATGACTGGTGTGCATGTCATATCCTCAATTTGGCCGGAGAGTTGCTCCATGTCTTCATCCTCCTCCTCGTCATAGTCCTCCACTGCATGTTGTGATGAGACGAGGCTCGGCTGTGTTATCACCCACACCCACTACTGTTTCTTGCTCCAACTCATCGCGCTCCGCCTGCAATGCATCATGTTTGTTTTTGAGCAGAGACCGTTTTAGAAGGCAGAGAAGCGGTATGGTGATGCTAATAATGGCATCATCACCACTCACCATCTTGGTGGAGTCCTCAAAGTTTTGGAGGATGGTACATAGGTCGGACATCCATCTCCACTCCTCAGGTGTTGTGTGGAGTTTGACCCATTTCCCAATGGCTTAGGTGATGCAGGTACTCAACAACTGCCCTCTTCTGCTCACATATCCTGACCAACATGTGCAGAGTTGAATTCCATCGCGTGGGGACATCACACACCAGTCTGTGAGCCGGAAGATGCAAACGGCGCTGAAAGCCGGCGAGGCCGGCTGAAGCAGTAGGTGACTTTCGAAAATGTGCAGACAGGCGGCGAACTTTTACCAGCAGATCAGACAGCTCTGGGTATGACTTTAGAAACCGCTGAACCACGAGGTTGAGCACATGGGCCACGCATGGAACATGTGTCAGCTGGCCTCGCCTCAAAGCCGCCACCAGGTTCCGACCATTGTCACACACGACCTTTCCTGGCTTTAGGTTCAGAGGTGTGAGCCAGTGATCTGCCTGCTGTTTCAGAGCTGTCCACACCTCTTCTGCATTGTGGGGTTTGTCACCTATGCAGATTAGCTTCAGCACAGCCTGTTGCAGCTTCGCCGAGGCAGTGCTGCAGTGCTTCCAGCTTCGGACTGGTGTGGAGGGTAAAGTGGATGAGGATGCGCAGGAGGAGGATGAGGCTGAGGAGCATGACATTCCGAAGCTGTAGAGTGTGGGTGAAACCCTGACTGAGCTAGGGGTTGCAAACCTTGGTGTGGGAAGGACGTGTTCCGTCCCTCGCTTAGACTGGGTCCCAGCTTCCACAATATTAACCCAGTGTGCCGTCAACGAGATGTAGCGGCCTTGCCCACAAGCACTTGTCCACGTGTCTGTGGTTAGGTGGACTTTGGCTGAAACAGCGTTGTTCAGGGCACATGTGATGTTTTGTGACACGTGGTTATGCAATGCGGGGACGGCACACCGGGAGAAATAGTGGCGGCTGGGGACCGAGTAACGTGGGACAGCTGCCGCCATCAGGTTGCGGAATGCTTCTGTCTCCACCAGCCTAAAAGGCAACATTTCCAGCGTAAGCAGTCGCGAAATGTTAGCATTTAGAACTGTGTCATGTGGGGCGTTGGCAGTGTATTTGTGCCTGCGTTCAAAGGTTTGCTGAATGGATAACTGAACGCTGCGCTGGGACAAGGACGTGCTTGATGAGGGTGATATTTCTGCGTAGGCAACTGCAGGTGCAGGGCCGGAGGAGGCTTGTTCGCGGGCAGCATGGACAGGGGATTGGCTCGCATGCACAACAAGCGAAGACGTAGCAGTGACATCAGCAAGCACTGCTCCTCGACTCTGTTGTACCTCCCACAAAGTCGGGTGCTTGGCTAACATGTGCCTGATCATGCTGGGGGTGGTCAGGCTGCTAGTTTTGGTACCCCTGCTGATGCTGGCACGGCAGGTGTTGCAAATGGCCTTTTTAGAATCATCTGGAGCCAACTTAAAAAACTGCCAGACTCGGGAAGACCTAACATTTGTACAGGCACCTTGTGTCGTGTTGTTGTTCCGGGGAACGGTTGACTGACTTCTGCCTGGGGCCACCACCCTGCTTCTTACTGCCTGTTGGGATGCTATGCCTCCCTCCCCCTGTGCACTGCTGTCCTCGCTCTGCATATCCTCCTGCCAGGTTGGGTCAGTTACTGGATCATCCACCACATCGTCTTCCTCTTCCGCACCCTGCTCCTCCTCCTGACTTCCTGACAATTGTGTCTCATCATCCACCCCTTGTTGAGACACATTGCCAACTTCGTGAGAACGTGGCTGCTCAAATATTTGGGCATCTGTACATACGATCTCCTCATGACCCACTTCAACAGGAGCTGGCGAGAGGCCAGAATGTGCGAATGGAAACATGAACAGCTCTTCCGAGTGTCCAAGTGTAGGATCAGTAATGTCCGTGGACGTGTACTCAACCTGGTGGTAGGAAGGAGGATCAGGTTCTGAAATGTGCGGTGCAGTATCACGGCTACTGACATTTAACCGTGTGGAAGACAGAGTGTTTGTGGTGGTGCCAATCTGACTGGAAGCATTATCCGCTATCCAACTAACAACCTGTTGACACTGGTCTTGGTTCAAGAGCGGTGTACTGCTGCGGTCCCCAAGAATTTGGGACAGGACGTGCGAGCGACTAGATGTGGCCCTTTGTTGTGGCGAAATTAGAGCTTGTCAACGACCTCGGGCTCTGCCTGCACCACCATCACGTCCACTTCCTTGTTCGTTGCCAACGCCCTTGCGCATTTTGAAATGCTGTGCTGACGTGTATTCACTAGACTTGTGCGTTATTTCCAAGTTTGTGCAGAACGCACACAAGTGCACCTGTACGCTGCCACCGACAGGCACACACGTGCGGTTTTTAAATGCAAGCACGGACGCACTAAGAACCTAACAGGTTTTTAGGAGCGACAATTACTGAGAAGTTTGACACTATCAGACACTGCTGACTGACGTGTATTATTCACTAGACTTGTGCGTTATATACTAGTTTGTGCAAAACGTGCACCTGTACGCTGCCACCGACAGGCACACACGTGCGGTTTTTAAATGCAAGCACGGACGCACTAAGAACCTAACAGGTTTTTAGGAGCGACAATTACTGAGAAGTTTGACACTATCAGACACCGCTGACTGACGTGTATTATTCACTAGACTTGTGCGTTATATACTAGTTTGTGCAAAACGTGCACCTGTACGCTGCCACCGACAGGCACACACGTGCGGTTTTTAAATGCAAGCACGGACGCACTAAGAACCTAACAGGTTTTTAGGAGCGACAATTACTGAGAAGTTTGACACTATCAGACACCGCTGACTGACGTGTATTATACACTACACTTGTGCGTTATATCCAAGTTTGTGCAAAACACACACAAGTGCACCTGTACGCTGCCACCGACAGGCACACACGTGCGTTTTTTAAATGCAAGCACGGACGCACTAAGAACCTAACAGGTTTTTAGGAGCGACAATTACTAAGAAGTCTGACACTATCAGGACTGTTTTAGACTGTGTACACCAGCCCCAGATATGGTGATGAAGGCTGGTATACGGTCACCACTAGGAATGGCTATATACCCTGCCTGCCTGCCTGTATACAGCTACAATAATCCTGAGAAGGACTCTTCTGGTCACTAGCCTGTATTCCTACCTGGCTATACCCTGCCTGCCCTGCCTGTATACAGCAACAATAGTCCTGAGAAGGACTCTGCTCCTGTACTCCGACCTGGCTATACCCTGCCTGCCTGTATACAACTACAATAGTCCTTAGAAGGACTTCTGGTCACACTGTTTGCAGCCCTGCTACGGAAATAACTATAAAGGGCCGCAAACCTTTCCCTGAAGCAGCAACACTCTCCCTGCACTGACTGTCTGGATGGCTGTGTGCAGAGCACAGCGCGCCCGCCGGTATAAAGGCTCGGTCACGCTGTGCAGGCCGGCCAATCACTGCAATTCCACAACTAACAGGGCTGTGGCATTGCAGTGGTCTGCCAGCCAATCCCTGCATGAGGGCTGGCTCTCAAAAGAGCGCCAACATGCAGGGATGAAGACCACGAGTACAGCACGAGTATCGCGAGATTACTCGGTCCCCGCCGAGTAGCCCGAGTACAGTGATACTTGTGCGAGTACCGAGTAGTGACAAGCATACTCGCTCAACACTAATAATCAACCATTACCGATTTTTGGTTTTGGGACGACCTCTCCATGGTGAACGATTTTCACCATTTTTGAGGTTGCTTAAAGTCGCTGGTAAGTGTCACATGCTGCGATATCGTTAATGATGCCGGATGTGCGTCACTAACAACGTGACCCCAACGATAAAACATTAACGATATCGTAGCGTGTAAAGCCCCCTTAAGGCCCATGTTCCACTTGCGTATGATTTGCACGAGTCTCGCATCGCATCACCCTGTCGGCCACACACTCTCCTGACAGGTGCGGTGAGCTGCATGTATTTCTATGCAGCTTAGATGCTCATGTTTGGAGAGTGTGCGGCCATGCCAGGTAATGAGATGCGAGACTAGCGCAAGTCATATGCAAGTGAAACTCCGGCTTTACGGATGACTACAGGACATGTGCTTTAGATAACTTTGCCTTTTCAGCTTGCATCACAGTGACAATGAAGCTAGTCAAATCTAGTGTACCACACAGCTTTAGAGCAGGACTTACAAGCTTTGTTCCAAAGGTTTGTAAGTGCTTTGCCCCTTGCCTTAGAGACTGTCCACCACCACTGAACAGCAAGCAATAACACATTTTCACTAGTGATGAGCGAGTACTAAAAAGCTCGGGTGCTCGAGGCTCGGGCCGAGCATCCCAAGATACTCGTGTACTCGGCCCGAGCACCGAGCCCAATGTTATCCTATGGGAGATCCGAGTATTTTTGTGAAATGACCCCTGGCAGCATGTAGAAACCCTAAAAATGTCACAAAACTCTCAGAAGAGTGCTCAAATGACATGGCAACAGCATGGGGAAGACCCCTTGAAGCATTTATCACTCAAAAGTCACAGCTGTGAACATTTTTGTCCGCGTTTTACGCCATTTTTACGGACTCACCAGAAAACCTTCCAAAATGACACCAAAATGAATTTTCATGGCGGAAATGTTAAGGGCACATACCCAATAGTGAGATAGAGCTGGTGTATGTTACTTTTTGAGATTAATACATGATAGATTTTAAGTAAAACATTGTGTGGCACTCCGATGTCCAAAACGCACGTTTTGTGCTTTTTACTAGCGAGGTCATTTTTTTTTCATTCTATCTCCCGTCGGTCGGTCTCGCTCTGTCGGTCTCTGTCTGTCTTGTCTGTCCCCCTCTCACAGTCTGTCGGTCATTCTCCCCCCTCTCTCTTACTTACCGTTCCCCGATCACTGCCGCGGCGCTGCACAGCTGTGTTCACTAAACTCCGGTGGCTTTTCCTCTTTTGAAAAAGCCGGAGATTAAACAATCTCGTATTCCCTGCTTTCCTGCTTTTCGGCGCCTATGATTGGTTGCAGTGAGACACGCCCCCACGCTGAGTGACAGGTGTCTCACTGCACCCAAACACAGCAGCCGGTGTGTGTGTGTATACTGTGCAGTGAAAAAAATAATTAAATAATTAAAAAAAACGGCGTGCGGTCCCCCCAATTTTAATACCAGCCAGATAAAGCCATACGGCTGAAGGCTGGTATTCTCAGGATGGGGAGCTCCACGTTATGGGGAGCCCCCAGCCTAACAATATCAGTCAGCAGCCGCCCAGAATTGCCGCATACATTAGATGCGACAGTTCTGGGACAGTACCCGGCTCTTCCCGATTTACCCTAGTGCGTTGGCAAATCGGGGTAATAAGGAGTTAATGGCAGCCCATAGCTGCCACTAAATCCTAGATTAATCATGTCAGGCGTCTCCCCGAGATTCCTTCCATGATTACTCTGTAAATTACAGTTAAAAAACACACACACCCGAAAAATCCTTTATTAGAAATAAAAAACACTAACAAAGTCCCTCATCACCAATTTATTAACTCCGACAAACCCTCCATGTCCGGCGTAATCCACGGACCTCCAGCGTCGCGTCCAGCTGTGCTGCATGAAGGTGACAGGAGCTGCAGAATACACCGCCGCTCCGGTCAGCTTCACACAGCAACTGAGGTGAGTATAGCGATCAGCTGAGCTGTCACTGAGGTTACCTGGATCCAGCGGTGGATGCAGCGGTGGCCGCGAGTAACCTCAGTGACAGCTCAGCTGATCGCGCTACTCACCGCCGCTCCGGTCAGCTCCATGCAGCAATTGAGGTGAGTATAGCGATCAGCTGCTGTCACTGAGGTTAATCGCGGCACCGCTGGATCCAGCGGTGGCCGTGAGTTACCTGACTGACAGCAGCTGATCGCGCTACTCACCTCAGTTGCTGTGTGAAGCTGACAAGAGCGGCGGTGTATTCTGCAGCTCCTGTCACCTGCATGCAGCAGAGCTGGACGCGATGCTGGAGGACTGTGGAGTACGCCGGACATGGAGGGTTTGTCGGGGTTAATAAATTGATGATGAGGGACTTTGTTAGTGTTTTTTATTTCTAATAAAGGATTTTTCGGGTGTGTGTGTTTTTTAACTGTAATTTACAGATTAATCATGGAAGGAATCTCGGGGAGACGCCTGACATGATTAATCTAGGATTTAGTGGCAGCTATGGGCTGCCATTAACTCCTTATTACCCCGATTTGTCAACACACTAGGGTAAATCGGGAAGAGCCGGGTACAGTCCCAGAACTGTCGCATCTAATGTATGTGGCAATTCTGGGCGGCTGCTGACTGATATTGTTAGGTATGGGGGCTCCCCATAACGTGGGGCTCCCCATCCTGAGAATACCAGCCTTAAGCTGTATGGCTTTATCTGGCTGGTATTAAAATTGGGGGGACCGCACGCCGTTTTTTTTAATTATTTATTTATTTATTTTACTGCACAGTATAGACACGCCCACCGGCTGCTGTGATTGGGTGCAGTGAGACACCTGTCACTCAGCGTGGGGGCGTGTCTCACTGCAACCAATCATAGGCGCCTGTGGGCGTGGAAAGCACGGAATATGAGATGGCTGTGTGCAGAGCACAGCGCGCCCGCCGGTATAAAGGCTCGGTCACGCTGTGCAGGCCGGCCAATCACTGCAATTCCACAACTAACAGGGCTGTGGCATTGCAGTGGTCTGCCAGCCAATCCCTGCATGAGGGCTGGCTCTCAAAAGAGCGCCAACATGCAGGGATGAAGACCACGAGTACAGCACGAGTATCGCGAGATTACTCGGTCCCCGCCGAGTAGCCCGAGTACAGTGATACTCGTGCGAGTACCGAGTAGTTACAAGCATACTCGCTCATCACTAATTTTCACCTTTCTTTTACAAGCACTTTTCAATTTCAAACATTAATGATGATGAGAACATCCTTATAATTAATTGTGCGAAGTTAGTTTTTATACTTAATAAAAATCTCTATATAATTGCCTTGTTCTGTCTGTCTGTCTTGCTCCAAAATTGTGTCGTTACAGTGACAGTGTCGTTACAGTGACATCTGTCGGATTGGCCACTGGGCTGGCCCTCCGCACGCATCGCCCGCTCCAGCGTACACCGGCTCCCAGTACACATGTGCAGGGAGCCGGCAGACGCTGGCGCCTTGCCCGCTCGGCCCCGCCCCCAAAACACGTTGGCATGCTCGGCCCCGCCCCCGGCGGACATAACTTTGCAATGCTGTGATCGTGAAGGAGCCGGTGTACGCTGGTAACCATGATACACATCGGGTAACTATAGGAAGCGCTTCCCTTAGTTACCCGATATGTATTATGGTTACCAGCATACACCGGCTCCCGGTACACATGTGCAGGGAGCCGGCATACGCTGATGCCTCGCCAGCTCGGCCCTGCCTCCGGCACATGTTGGCATGCTCGGCCCAGCCCCCGGCGGCCCACTTGGCCCCGCCCCCGGCACACGTTGGCTCTCTCGGTCCCGCCGCCAGCACATGTTGGCCCGCTCGGCCCCGCCCCTGGCGACCCACTCAGCCCCGCACTCAGCGACACACTCGGCCCCGCCCCCGGTGGCCCACTCGGCCCCGCCCCCGGCACACGTTAGCCCACTCGGCCCCGCCCCGGCACACGTTGGGCACCTATACACCTCCCCCCCAGAACTACTCCTCCCATTATACTCCTCTTTCCCCAGGACCACTCCTCCCATTATACTCCTCTTTCCCCAGGACCACTGCTCCCATTATACTCCTCTTTCCCCAGGACTACTCCTCCTATTATAGTCCTCCTATTATACTCCTATCTGAGTATAAAAGGAGGACTATTATAGCATGGGGGATGGAGCACGATGGGGGGTGTGCAGCATGGAGGATGCAACACGATGGGGGGTGCGCAGCACGGGAGATGGAGCACGATGGGGGGTGTGCAGCATGGGAGATGGAGCATGATGGAAAGTGCACAGCATGAGAGATGGAGCACAATGGGGGGTGCGCAGCATGGGGGATGGAGCATGATGGGGGGTGAGCATCATGGAGGATGGAGCACGATGGAGTGTGTGCAGCAAGGAGGATGGAGCACGATGGGGGTGTGCAGCATGGGGGATGGAGCACGATGGGGGGTGTGCAGCATGGAGGATGGATCATTATGGAGGGTGTGCAGCAAGGAGGACGGAGCACGATGGGGGGTGTTCAGCATGGGGGATGGAGCACGATGGGGGGTGTGCAGCATGGGGGATGGAGCACGATGGGGGGTGTGCAGCATGGGGGATGGAGCACGATGTGGGGTTTGCAGCATGGGGGATGGAGCATGATGGGGGGTGCACAGCATGGGGGATGGAGCACGATGGGGGGTGCGCAGCATGGGGGATGGAACACAATAGGGGGTGCACAGCATGGGGGATGGAGGACGATGGGGGGTGCGCAGCATGGGGGATGGAGCACGATGGGGGGTGCGCAGCATGGGGGATGGAGCATGATGGGGGGTGCGCAGCATGGGAGATGGAGCACAATGGGGGGTGCGCAGCATAGGGGATGGAGCACGATGAGGATGTGTAGCATGGGGGAAGGAGCATGATGGGGGTGCGCAGCATGGGGGATGGAGCACGATGGGGGTGCACACCTCCCCCCAAAACACACATACCGCCACACGCGCACCGCACAACACACCACACACACACTGGGAACCACAAACACTGCCCTACACAGACACCCACACACACACAGACAATGCCGCACACACACAACACCCAACACACAAACACCGCGGCATACCCAAATATACGCACATACCGCGCAACACACACACATTGCACAAAACATACCTCCCCCCAAAACACACACACGCACCTCACAGCCACACCCACACAAACCGCGCAACACACACAGCACCACACACACACAATGCTGCAGACACACAACGCTCCACAAACAACACAACACACACAACGCAACACACAAACAACACCGCTCTCACACCCCCCCACCCAGACAACACCCAGAACATTTACAGTGCCCTACACAAACACTTGGCAACTACACACAACAACATCTATATATATATATATATATATATATATATATATATATAAATAAATAAAACAAAAATCATACATTAACTACACAATACGTAACTTCTAGAATATCCAATGCATTAGAATCGGGCCACCTTCTAGTCTAATATATACAGCTGAGTGTATGTATGTATGTATGTATGTATGTATGTATGTGTGTATGTCCGCTAAAAGAATTCATGCCGTCGCATGTACAATCATGAAATTTTGCACAGACACTCCATTTGAATCCGGGAACTTCATAGACTATGTTTTCAGAGGAAATTTTAACCCTGCGCTTTACATTTATTCGCCAAAAAACCTGCCTCCAATAAAGTCAATGGAGCTGGGAGCCACAGTGGAGCCAGAACTTCGGAAGAATGCACAGCCACGTATTTAAATAGAATGTTGGCATGTCACAATGCAGCCAGGGAAAGAGACAGACAGACAGAGACAGAGAAATGGAAAGAGACAGGGAAAGAGACAAGGAAAGAGACAGACAGACAGGGAAAGAGACAGACAGAGACAGACAGACAAAGAGACAGACAGACATTGATACAGGGAAAGAGACAGAAAGGGAAAGAGACAGAATGGCAGAGAGAGACAGGGAAAGAGACAGACAAAGAGACAGGGAAAAAAGACAGACAAACGACAGGGAAAGAGACAGACAAAAAGACAGGGAAAGAAACAGACAGGGAAGGAGACAGACAGACAGGAAAGGAGACACACAGACAGACAAAGAAAAAGACAGACAGACAGGGAAAGAGACAGACAGACTGGGAAAGAGATAGACAGACAGGAAAAGAGACAAACAGACAGGGAAAGAGACAGACAGGGAAAGATAGAGACAAACAGAGACAGACAGACAAAGAGACAGACAAAGAGACATACAAATAAACAGACATACACAGATAGATACAGACAAAGAGTCACACACAGACAAAAAGACAGACACAGACAAAGAGACAGACGGAAAGAGAGAGATAGACAGACAGTGAAACAGACAGTCAGGGAAAGAGATAGAGAGACAGACAGGGAAAGAGACAGAGACAGACAGAGACAGACAGGGAAAGAGACAGACAGACAGGGAAAGAGACAGACAGACAAAGAGAGAGAGAGACAGACAGGGAAAGAGACAGAGAGAGACAGAAAGACACAGACAGAGAGCGACAAACAGACAGAGAGGGAGAGAGACAGAGACTGTGAGAGAAACAGAGAGACAGTTATTATCCCGGGCAACGCTGGGTGCTACAGCTTGTAAATAGTAAACAAAAAATATTAATACCTATTTGTACAGAAGATTAAACTGCTCATAAAAAATACACATATTTTACAATCTGAACAAATGTTTGCTTTTTTCACCTCCTTCTGTATGTCTGCAAGTTGTCATCCAGTAGTCAAACTTTTTTTTCTGTGAAACTGCAATTTGTGCAATTTCAAACTGAAAAATATTTTCCTATACAGTCTTTTATGGATACAATAACCAGACTTTGAAAGCACATTAGTTTAATCACAGTTGATGTGTGGAATATTACAGTGCTGATATCAAGACACACTCTGTTTCGATGGTTAGATGTGTTATTTTGTTCTGTCACTTCTAATTATAGGTTGGTTCTACTGGCCACAACATGACACATGAATCTATTATTTTTGTCAGGAATGTTTACTTTAACATTGAAATAAGGAAGATTTACTTTATTTCCTGGCAATGGTTTGAATAAGGATTCTTAAGAATTATGGTATGTCAACAAAAAGCTGAAAATAAATTCAATTTTTCACTACACTGAAAAACTACAGTTGACTGAGTATGATCTCATCTTACATAAATGTTTATTTGACATGGAACCTGATTTTAAAAAAATAAGCAATTGCATTTTAAACACCTAAACATTTTTACATTACGTGGCTATTTTTGTGTGTTTTTGCTGATGAATGTGGTTTTAAGAACTTTGTTTTTTACGTTTTGCAGAGGATTGCATGATTTGAAAATTCATTATTCCATTCCACACATCCATGAAATTTCATGGCTGCATAATAAACCCTTAATAGAAAGCATCATGTTTTTTACTAGCTAGGCTAAGATACATTGATGTTTTAAAATCTATGTCACATCCACATAAAATTGTGCTGATTACTATGTGTTCATGCTGAGATAATTACATGTGACCTAATGTCATAATGAGCAAGACTTTCAAAGTGACCTTAATGTCCAGTATTGATTATTTTGAAATGAAGGATCATTATTTAGTGTGTGTAAAATATTGAATTCTTTCTATTTGCCTTGTTGTTTCACCTGGTGAGTTTTATCCTCAAAGGCCTTTGTCTAGATGAGCATTCGACAAGTAGCATAAACTGAAAACGTTGATGTAAGAATGTGAACTGACTGAACAAAAAATGTGGTAGAAGAGGCTGGAAGGCAGCTTGAAGAATGGAGGCTATAGAGGGAGGACAGCAGTTAAGGAAACAGAGGAAGAAAGGGTCAGCGTTAGAAGACTGATGAGGCAAGGTTGAGTCAACTGCAAACTGGATGATACTTAGCAAAGCTAAGATTGACAAGTGACACACAATAGATATAAAGCCAAATGTAGTTTTACGGCATAACCCAACACAACAGGAAAGCTATGTTTGCTATGAGATTCACTTAGCAATTTAGAGAACGTAACTTGAAGCAGTAGTAATGGTTAAGTTCTGCTTCATTACCATCCCGGTAGCCTACAGAAAATTGAAGATTCTGTGTGTGTGTGTGTGTGTGTGTGTGTGTGTGTGTTGGTACTGTTGCTGCTCTGGTCACTTTCAGGTTGAGCCCTGCTATGCTTAGAGTGGCATCAGACCCCTTTATCCCCAAAATGAGTAAGTGAGTCAAGTTTGTAAAATCAAATGTCTATTTACTTAAGAACAAATTTAGGTACAAAGGTTAGCAGGTAGTGTTGGGACACAAGGGTCAGTGGGTGCTCTCATCCACTGGCCTGGCTGTCTTCAGAAAGACCGCATAGAGCAGGACACATCCCACTGAACACTCGCACTCCTTCCCCATGGGCAGAACACTACTTATTGAATAGCAAGGTGAGATATCAACAAATCACGACGCCTAAAATATAACGTTTAATAATTCGTAATTAAAAAGGTCACCATGATAGTAACGTAAATAAAAGCAGACAATGACAAACATATAAAATAGTGCCAAGATGGCCAGAAAATATCCACGGCAACAAGATCTCCAAAGTGGCGGATCTGCCAATGTGTTCAGCAATATGTGGCCATAGGCATGTGTGTAAATGAATAAACTCCAATTTATAAAAGGGAAGAAAAGCAGGGAATGATCTCACCACTCAGCCGCAAAATCCCCTTTCTTTTCTGCCTCAATAAGCGCCGTTACCAGCTATGCTGGTAGTCTAGGGTCTCATAACCCGGTCCTCATCCGTCTGACACAGGGTCCCCAATTGTGAAAAACCAGCCTATGGCGTCAGCAAGAACCTCCCAACGCGTTTCAAATAACTTATCAGGGGAGTGGAAAATCAGTATTCTTGGTCCATAGCAACCAAATGGAGCACACACATACTGCAGAAAAAAAGTAGAATAATAAGCATACACACAATAAGTCAAAAGTCCGAATAAAAAGATTTGTAAAGAGATGGGTATCACTGATGACTTATTGGAGGATGTCAGACATCTTTACAGCCTTGGTGAGACTGATCCCAATAGTAAGGGGAGGGGTCCTTTAACGAACCTTAAACCAAAAAGCAGGAGGATGTCTCTAGTGAGGTCAATTCTATCGACATTTTTTGCAACCTTGTCACAAGAGATTTAGAATTGGTTCTGGATAAACATACTGAAAGATACAATCTTACCAGGGGAGAGATGGATTGTCTGATAGGACTTGAGAAGGGCACAAATATCGTCATAAAGGAGTCTGACAAAGGGGGGAATATTGTCCTCATGAATACCCCTGACTATAAGAAAATGTGCATGGATATTCTTGGGAACAGTATTAGTTATGAGAGACTTGGGAAAAATCCTACATCTGAATAACTTGTGACTCTTAAGGGGTTGTTGGTGGAAGCACGGAATAAGGGATTGATTGATAAAACTGAGTTTGATTTTTTTACTGCCCACTTTTCCTGTGACACCCACGTTTTACTGCCTTCCCAAGGTGCATAAGGGGTTGGTTCCCCTACATGGCAGGCCCATCGTCTCGGGCATTGGGAGCCTCTCCCAAAATGCAGGCATCTATGCTGACAAATTGTTAAGACCTTTTGTAACGTCTTTGGGTTCGTATCTCAAAGATACATCTGACTTGTTAAAGAATCTTGAGGGGATCAGTATTGATGAGGATACTATTTTTGTCAGCATAGATGTCGAGTCTCTATACTCATCAATCAGGCATGATCTGGGTCTCCAGGCCGTCAAATTGTTTTTGAGGAGCAGGGGAACACAGTTTGATGAGCATAACATCTTCTTGTTGGATTTACTGGAATTTTGCCTTAGGAGTAACATCTGTTTGTTTGACGGCCAGATCTACCACCAGTTGAGGGGGACCGCAATGGGGAGCCCGGTGGCCCCCTCTTATGCAAACCTCCTCTTTGGCTGGTGGGAGGAGACTTGTGTGTTCGGTGACGAATCTCCCATCCCACATGACAAGATTAGTCTTTGGGTGTCGCTTTATAGACGACATTTTCGTTCTATGGAGGGGCACAGAGCAGGAGGTCCAGGGGTTGGTTGACCCACTTAATGACAACTCACTGGGTCTGAGATTCACCCATGAGTCTAATCGATGGAAATTGCCCTTTTTGGACATCCTGATCGAAAGGGATTCTAGAGGTAACATACGTACTAGCACCTACCGCAAGCCAACCTCAACCAATTCTC
Source organism: Anomaloglossus baeobatrachus (assembly GCF_048569485.1). NCBI lineage: Eukaryota > Metazoa > Chordata > Amphibia > Anura > Aromobatidae > Anomaloglossus > Anomaloglossus baeobatrachus. The sequence goes on from NC_134362.1 coordinate 150,669,497, forward strand.
TCTTGCGATGGGAGAGTGGGCACCCTGCAGGTTTGAAGAAGGGCATCCCTAAGGGACAATTTTTTAGGTTAAAACGCAACTGTTTGGATGAACAGAATTTTCGTACACAGGCACGTGACTTAAGTAACAGGCTCCACCAAAGGGGTTTTCCCGAACAAGTCATTAATCAGGCCCGCCCTCGTGATGACCCAACAGAAGGACAGGAATGACCTTTTACATCCACCTGCCAAGGTGACATCGAATGATGATCTCATTCGTTTTATCACCACATTCAGCAACGGATCAAGGGAGGTGAGGAAACCCTCAAAAAACATTGGCCCATCCTCAGGATGGATAGTGACATCTGTAAATTCCTTTCCGTGACACCTACAGTGACCTACAAAAAAGCCCGTTCTATTAAAGAGAGATTGGTGCATAGCCATTTCGTGAATAACAACAGGACGTGGTTGACTAGTAGTGTTAAAGGATGCTATAGATGTAGCGGATGTATCGCTTGTGCATTCATTAATCCCAGTAAAGTTTTTCTATCGAACATCACGGGCAGACAATACGAAATCAGATCATTCATTAACTGTAGGACCAAAGGTGTTATCTACAACTCGACCTGTATTTGCCTTAAGGAATACATCAGAAAAACCAAGAGGGAATTTAGGAGGAGAATTGGTGACCCCATCTGAGACATCCGCTTGGGGAACGATACTCCTTTGGCCCGGCATGTCGTGGAGAATCACGATGGGAATTCTAGTGCTATTAGTTTCCAGGGCATAGACGTCATCTCACCCCCAACGAGAGGAGGCAATTGGGACCATAAGATCCTTAAATAAGAAACCAAATGGATTTTCTGGTTAAAAACGGTCAAACCACAGGGATTGAACGACATTCTTTCCTTTGCACCCTTTTTAGAATAATGGAGTAGGAGGGTTAGGAGGGCGAGCCGTCGTCCGAGTGGGGGCACCACTCACCATTCTATTTTTAGGGTGCCGACCTCCACAGCAAGGTAGGGTCTCTTTTTTGCAGTTTAGGGATTTTTAGCCCAGCGATAGTAATTTCAAATATATTTCCTTCCCTACTTTGCCCCGGACTGTTTATTACCGATATCCACTTTTTGCGCCCCCCCCTATCCATGTTTGGATATGGTAGTTTCCCTTGTTTTCGGGATTGTCCTCTTCCTAGATCTGTTGCTATCATGGTTCTTGTTGACCAGCATCTTGTGGGAATAATAATAATAAATATATTTTTTACCGTGCAGGAGTACATAGTGGTTTCAGCCAATGGCACTTTTCTTTGGTGAAACATTACACAAGCAGAACATACGGTGAACCTCCATCTTCCTTATACAGAACCACATGGGTCAATGTGTTACACTATGAACCTTGTACCCAGTCTACTTGCTGTCATGTCTTATAGGTGCCACTTCTAGAGCCAATACCTTCTTCATGTGTCCTCAGTTGGGCAGATCCTTTTGCGTTCTAAGGTTCACCACGACTGGCCAACACTTTACTCACTTCCCCAAAGTCTCTTTCTAGCAAATATCCCCAACTTGCTTGAATGGTAGATTTCTGTTGCCACTAAAGGTTTCGTTGCTGGACTAGCTTCCTTTACTTTAAACACACACAACACTTCTCTATCTGAAGGTGTTGGATCCGACACACACTGGTATCTGACACTCATCCTTCTCCCTGGCTGAGTAGGTATTAACCCTTTCCTTTCCAAACAAGAGTCTATATGAGAGTTAAAAGGAAGACAGTGACCTCTTGTAGCCGGTTGTTAGTACTGCAGCCCAAAAGGAATTTAACACTTGCTACCACAGGAAAACATTGCAGAAATACAAAAATTACACAAATATGATTGGTGTCTTCAGGGCAAAACATGACAGGCAATCCACCGCCTTATAAGAGTAACAGTTATTGTTAGATAACAGTGGATCTTTTTACATTAAAATTTGCTGGTTTTACCCAATTTGGCCAGAAAACTTTGATTGATGCAAATAAATTTACAGAAATTCCAATTCTGGAAAGCTTGTAACTACTTGGAAAATAAACATGGCTACAGAAGAGAGTGAAAACTTTGCTGGTCATAAGACTTTATACTCTAAATGAGAGACAAAGAAAAGACCCCACTGACAGCCGTCAAAGCTTATAACCTACAATAGAGAGAGTACCTTACTGACAAGAAAAGTTTACACTCTACTGGAAAAAGAGACCCCTCTGAGATTAAATGCTACAGGAGAGAGAGCGCGAAAGAGAGAGGACCCTGTTTATAATAAGCATTTACGTTGTACAGAAGAGGGAACCCTGCTTACCATATGAGCTTGTACTCTACAGGAGAGAGGACCCTGCTGATCACAAGAGATTATACTTAACAAAAAAGAGAGGGTGGACCGTTCTGGCTATAAGGGCTTACACTCTGAGAGAAAAAGAGAGAGGACCCTCCTGACCATGAGATATTATTCTCTGCAGTAGAAAGAGACACCCTGTGACTTTGAAAAAGGAAATTGATTCTGCCGTATAAACTGCGCTCCACTAGGAACAGCTAATTTCTGATGGCTCAGGTGCTGACCATCACTGTACAAAGTATGTTAGTCCACTAGATGCAAAACCTGTGTAAACGGTTGCCAGAAAACCAAGGAGAGGAAGGCAATATAAGACAATGGGCATGGTAGTGCAGTCGAATCCCAACCTGACTACAATACAAAACTTACAAAAGATGACTGCAACAATAATACAGAAAATATGAATCTTTATTGAGTAATGTTTAAAAATAATGAAAGAGTGATGCAAAGACAAAATGGAAAAAAAAATTAACAAGAAAGATCTGAAATAATCATATGAAAATGAAAAATATGAAGCACTTCTCAAAATTAACAATGAATACATGATATGAAAAAAGTGCAGAGTGCATGTAAACAGCAATGAGTATGAAGTGTACAGTGCCAGTAAGCAGTAATGGTCTTTTTATGCACAATATCAGTACATAATAGTTAATACATTTTGGAGAGCCAGTATGCAGCCCTCACTCAATTTTTAGAGGGCCAGCAGGTGGCCCTCATTGATACATTTTTGAGGGCCAGCAGGCGCCCACCAATTTTCAAAGGGCCAGCATCGGAAGATAACTCATAAGTTTTGAAGGGTCATGAGGCTGCACTCCAAAAAATGTATTTTGAGTGCAACATATTTTATTTAAAAAAAATAAAACTATATACTTTGCTGGAGAGAGCCCAACAAACACAGTCATCCATGAGACCACATATCCTGTCTCACTTTGCAGGGGGGCACAGACAACACTCTTGAAACCAGAACAGGTGCCTTTTCTATCAGATAAAATTCCCAACTTTGAGAGAAATCATTATAACCAGTGGTTTCACGCCCCATCTCCGCAAAAAGGCTCCAGAGGGGTTTCCATCGCCATCTCAGAAAATATCCCTTTCTCGGTAATCGAGTACAAAGCAGACCCAGATGGTAGATACATCTTTATTAAAGGTTTCACTGGTGGTTCCTTGATTACAATTGGAAGTATATATGCCCCAAACAGGAAACAAATTAAGTGGATTTTGTCTACTATCAAGAAATTTGGTCTCTTTTCGGAGGGATTGCTCTTCCTGTGTGGAAACTTTAATCTATCAATGGATCCCCTCATGGACTCCACGGCAAAGAGGTCTCATATATCCTTAAAGGTACCGTCACACACAACGAGATTGCTGAGTCACGGTTTCCATGACGCAGTAGCGATCCCGTTAGCGATCTTGTTATGTGTGACACCTACCAGCGATCAGGCCCCTGCTGTGAGATCGCTAGTCATTGCAGAATGGTCCAGGCCATTTTCTTCAAAAGCGATGTCCTGCTGGGCAGGACACATCGCTGTGTTTGACACTGTGTGACAGGGTCACAGTGACTGCTGAGATCGTTATATAGGTCGCTACTGCGACCTGTATTGTTCCTGCATCGCTGGTAAGATCTGACTGTGTGACATCTCACCTGCGACCTCCCAGCGACTTACCTGCGATCCCTATCAGGTCGCATCGTTTTCAGGATCGCTGGTAAGTCGTTGTGTGTGACTGGGCCTTAAGAGATCTGTCCCGGGTTAAAAACTCCCTGCAACTGTTATCTCTGTTAGACTCATGGAGATATTTACACCCCTCCGACCGAGATTACACTTATTATTCGCACCCGCACCATTCTTATCATAGAATTGACTATATATTTATAGCTAAGTCCCTCTTGCCTGCAGTGATTAAGGCTGATATCCTCCCAGCAGTCTTATCGGATCACTCGATCGTCACAATTCACCTTACACTCCAGAAATCTCACTCAGATATTAGATCATGGAGGCTTAATTAATCTATTCTATCTTCCTCTGATCATAAGAAACGCATACAAGCCGCTCTGGAAAATTATTTTCGGATTAATAAGACCCCGGAGATTTCATCCCCCACCCTTTGGGAAGCACACAAGGCGGTAATTAGGGGGGTAATGATCTCCATCGCGTCATATCTAAATAGAATACGGAAAAATACACTCCACAAATTATATGAGGAATTAGCAGCTCTGGAACTATCACATAAGAAACCCCAGATTGGTTCAGTATCGGAACAGCTAGCCGCTAAAAGGCAAAGCCTGAAAGACTTGCTTAATAAGCAATCAGCTAAGTTTTACATGAATTGGAAAAATAAGCTATATGTACATGGAGACAGGGCATCAAAGCTGATGATGTCCCTAATCAAAAAGCGTCAAACTCACACCTTTGTTCAATCGCTTAAAATAGCAGGGGGCGGCCGTACTACTGACCCTTCTGGGATCTCTGCAGAATTTTTAAGATTTTATACAGATCTTTATCAAATCCGCCCAAATGAGACACATCTAGAAAAAGAAAAGAGAATCCCCCTCATTCATGATTTCCTTTCCAAACTACAGTTACCCAAATTGACCTCGGACCAACAAACAGCTCTTTCCAGGCCCTTTAACCTTGCGGAATTTCAGTCCACCGTGTCTAGAGCCCCACAGGTCTCCCGGTGACTTACTACAAATCATTTCCTGGTATATTAATGCCTCATCTACTTAACACGTGTAACGCTGTTGACTCACCCACCCCAGGGCTCTGGGACACCCGGTGCCGGGCCGGACTAGTCTGGGGTGGTCAGTGGTGGCAGGGCCCGGCTCCGTGACCCTGGCGGTGTCAACTAATATGGCGGCTGTGGGGATGGTGATTATAATTAAGTTTATGGAAGATTCGTGACGCCACCTGTGGATTGCGGCTATGGAGCCGCCGCTGCTGGATAGGGCCTCCGGGGCTGATGTAATGGCAGCTGGAATGGTTCTGCTCCCCACAGGTGGAGCGGTACCCCGGGGCAACCGTTGGTGCTTATGAGAGTCTATGATGTTTTGGAAATGATGTGGTGCAGTGTGGAATAAAGGAAGCGACACCAGGGGGGTGCAGTTTCAAGGTCTTTTACTCACTGTTTCTGAGTCCAGGTGTCGACAAACCAGTTGCCCAATAGTATGCTGGGATCCACTGTCAGGGACCTCCGCCGATCTCAGGTAATTCTTAGGGTTAATGCCGGTGCACCACTTTTATGTCTCCTTCCTCGACTGACTTCACAGCCTTGACTTTTGTAGATGAACTTGTCTTGGCCTCTACCATAGAATCTGGTCAAGGGGGCTTGCCTGACTTGAATCTTGCCCTCTTCCCAGGGGATCTACGGCAGGTTCTGGCCCTGGGTGCTTGCAGCCACCCTGGGCCTTGGTGTCACTTTATGAGGAAATGTTTTTCTTCCCTCTGTCTGGGGACCATCCCCGAATGCAGCCAGATCCCTCCACCCGATCTTCTTAGTGGAACAGGCCACGAGCTAATAAGCCCTTCCGTGGCCCTGGAATCCTTTCTTCTCTGTCTGTGGTGTCACTTGGGCCTAGCTGGGCCCCAGGATCTCCACCAGGAAACTTCTCTCTCTGTCACTTTCTCTTCACTATGCTGAGGTAACTACCTCCCTCTCATCAACTCCTCTTTTCTTCAACTGCCCTTCAACTTCCTGCTTCTACTCTCACCTTCAGTTGGCTCCTCCCACTTCCCTTGTTGCTAGGCCCCACCCTATAGGAGAAGAGATGGGTCTCACGGCCCCCCAGCCTACAGCATGGGGGTAGCTGCCACTATCTCCGGTCCCAATATATGCCTGACAATAGGTGTAGTGTGAATTTGCTTGTGAACCGGTATTTACCCTTGTCCTTACCCAGGATGGGACATCACACCTCTGGCTGAGATGCAATGTCTCTGTGGTGATGGAAGCCTCAGGGGCGCCACACTGTCATGGCTGGACTCCCCTTTCCTAAACAGGCTTTAGAAGCTCATATTTCACTGATACATAAAGAGGGGAAAGACCCGGAACTTTGTAGTAATTATAGGCCAATCTCTCTCCTGAACATTGACTTAAAAATCTTTGCTAGTATGATTGCCAACAAAATAGCCGAATAACTCCCCAATCTTATCTCCTCTGATCAGACAGGATTCGTAAAGGGAAGGGAGGGCAGAGATAACGCTATACGTGTTTTACAGCATGCTAATTTAAACAAAATCCCCTTGATCCTATTGGGCACATACGCTGAGAAAGCATTTGACAGGGTGGACTGGATTTTCCTTAAGGGGACCCTCACACACCTGCTTTTCCCCCAGCCCCTTATCCAGGCTATAATGCAAATGTATACATATCCATCGGCAAGAATTAAACTTAACAATTCCTTAACTGACCCATTGATACACAGAACGGGACCAGACAGGGGTGCCCACTGTACCCTACTCTTTTTGTTTTGGTAATGGAGCCCCTGATACAAGCTATTAAAAAATGTGGGGATATTCAGGGAATAAAAGTAGGCGGCGCAACGCATAAAACAACGGCTTTTGCGGATGACCTCCTGGTTATCTTGTCACACCCAACAAAAGGACTGCCAGCGCTCATGACAATTCTGTCAGAATATAGCTCCTTATCTACTTTTAAAATAAATCCATCTAAGTCAGAAGCCCTTGGCTTAAACATTCCTACACACCTAATTAACAGCCTCAAAGTTAACTTTCCCTTCCGCTGGCCACCAAAGTATATTACATACCTGGGTATTAAGATTGGCCAGAGCCCCAAAACTCTTTATAAGCTTCATTTCAAACCCTTACTCCCAAAGATTTCAGAATGTATTAATTCCTGGAGGGCCCCATATCTATCGTGGATAGGGCGAAAGAACTTGATAAAGAGTTTAATTCTTCCGAAATTCATTTACTTATTCCAAATGCTACCAATTCAGGTCCCAGAATCTTTTCTAACCCAGACCAACTTACTTATTAGAAATTTTATTTGGAACAACAAATGATCCCGCATAAACTTCCATACTTTATCTCTACCCAAACATGTACGGGGAATGGGGGCACCAAATATTCGTCTATACTATCATGCACTGGCTGACAGAGCACTGGACTGGATCCGGAGACCCAAAGAGAAGACATGGGTTAGTGTAGAGGACTGTTTGGCCCCAGTCCCCCTCCGCTCACTCTTACTCCTACCACCTGGACTTGACAAGAAACATGTCATCTCTAATATACTGACGAGAGCTACAATCTCGGAATGGAGAAGCCTAGTAAAGATACTGGCTCCATATGGGTCCCCACTGACTCATATCTCAGATATTTTGTGCCTCCGCCACACCCACATAGGCTCGATTACTGAAAATCGGCTCCTTAATTTTGAAATCCCTGTACATGAGTTGATGAAAGATGGTGCTCTACTAACAACGAAATGATAACCTCTCCTAGATTAGCAAATTTAACTTTTCTTCATTATAATAGAATAAAAAACTTCGTTCACCGCCTGCAGCTAGAAAGGAGCCCACCAAGACCACTCATGAAATTTGAGGCACTATGCTCTCAATTGAAGTCTCCCACGAAGGTCCTTTCTCAAATTTACAACCTACTGGTCTCTGATAATACACCCAAGAAGAGGGCTTTTGTGGGAAACTGGGAAAAAGACATGGGCACTACCTTTTCTGACTCACAGGTCAAAATAATTTATAGGCGCTCACATGGCACTTCACGCTGCGTCAGAATTCAGGAAAACTCATATAAAGTGGTAACCAGGTGGTACACTACACCAGTGCAGTAGCATCAATGGTATTCATCTTCTTCCTCACTGTGCTGGAGATGCGGTGCGGAGGAGGGTACGTACATTCACATATGGTAGGGTTGTCCAATAATTAGCTCCTTTTGCTTGTTTCGTCTTTAGTGGGCAGTCAAGTAAAACTCACCCTGGAAATGGCCTTACTCAACTTTCTGATCTGGCCGGCCAATAACTCTCTGTCAAAGCTGGCGGCCTTTGTTGTAGCAGCAGGTAAACTTTTGGTCCATACCCTGTGGCTCACACCCAATACCCCATCTAAAAAGCAGGTACTTAGGAAAATAGAACTCTTAATTCGCACGGAGGAACTGGCCTCCCTCTCTCAACTTAACTTAAACTCCTTCCACAAGGTTTGGTGCCCTTGGATAGTCTTTAGGAAATCCGCAGAATATCTTTCAATAATTGCAACAGAAGAGGAGACACTCGGGTGATGTGCATAAATGACAAGCCGTACCATTCCTCGCCAAGCATCTTCCCTCTTACTTGAATGATCTATGATCTCAGAACCCACCCATCTCCCCTTCCCGTACCCCACCCCATCCCACTCATCCCTCTTCTTCCCTTTGTCTTTTGTGTAGTTCTATTGAATTGCTTATTTGGTTGATAATTGATCTAACTACATGCCACAGCCATTCCTGAGGTTTTTTTTCTTTCTCAGTATCAAACTAATGATGGCCAAGGTCTGAAGCTATGTATGCTGTCACTGTTTTCTTCTCTGACATGCATCCTGATGTGATATGCATATGTTCTATTGAGAAATGTTATGTTATCTGTGTTGAAAACTTAAAAAAAGAAACCGGAACAGGTGCCAAGAGTCTGGACAAAGTAATCCTCAACCTGATCCCCTTTCTTTACGTAATGACGAGTCACAGGGGACAAGTGATTCCACACTTGGACATTCTGAGGTAGCGAGTCTTTATATTTCCATTGATTGATTCCGGGCCTATTCCCCTTCAGGTTTAGAGAGACATGAGAAGATCGGATGTATTGATGCCCAATTATTTGAGAAGCCACAGTCAGAACAAGATGATGGTGCACAATGGCAATTAGTGTCTCAAGCGGTTGATGATGATACAACCCAGTTGCCAAGAAGTTGCCAAGATGCTGTTAAACCAGCAAATCAGGAGGAGTATCAGAGTTCAAAAGTGGAAGACAAGGTAGTGCACGATGGAGTCTCTCACACAAACTGGAAAGGTGCCATGTAGAGTGAGGACAGCAGTGCAACGGTGTGAGATTAGTAGCATTGCAACTGGTAGGAAGCGGTTGTAGGGTGGTCAGAGGGAGTGTTATGTTTTTACAACAACTCACAAGGGGGTAAAGATAATACATTAAAAATTGCAACTGACCCTGCCAGTTAACATACAGACTAGAGATCCCAAACTTTCAGTCTCTAGTGGTTTCTACTAGATTTGGAATAACCCTGACCACAGAATAAACAATGGCAACTTGGGCCTATGCTACCTGTTCAGCCATCAAGCACTTCACTTTTCCCCTAAAGAACTGAAGGGCAGAGCAGAGTGCTAATTACTTACATAAGGGAAGATGTGCTGAAGTAGAAAGGAAAACAAATAACAAATACAAAATAGAGAAAATGAATATTGCTAAAGAATATACCTCATACTTACTGACAACAAACATAAGATCAGTGTAGAGTGGAGAACAAAAACAGCAGAGAGAAATATCCTAGCTGGTATTCCACTGACTAGCAGAAACTAACAGTAATATGGCTGGACTTCAAAATGAGAATATTTCCAGCAAGAAATACTTTCAGATGGAACATACTTAAAGCCACACCCACAAACTGTTTAGGCATGCAAACAAGAAAATTAATAAACTTGTTATCCTTTTAAAACCAAAGCATGGATAATAGAAACTATGCATCCAAATAAAAGATGAATCTACTGTGGTCTGTGGAACAGAGACACTGACCACAAAGCACAGACTCAAAGGTTCAAATCCAGATGCGTGACAGGCAGAAAACAGGCAACTGTTGCCAAGTGCACCCACACACAAGTTCACAGAGCAAGGGTTAGGTGTGCCTTCATGCCTCTAATATACTATCCCTACTCCAGAAGCTCACCTGAGACTAAATGGTCTATATGAGCTGTATTGTTAGAAAATTTAATAGTTTTCAATCAGCCCTGAACGGAATAGATTTTTTATGTAGCAGCAACAAGGTCTGTAAGGCTGGAATCCCTGCCTCTAATACACTATCCGTTCTCCACCAGCTTGACCGACACTAAATTCACCTAAAAGCAGTAGTATCAAAAGCACCAGGTAGCGTGTCATACTCTGCAGTTTGAATAGGGTCAGAAGTCGCAAAGTCACATAGTGAGTTTAGAGATGAACACTGTGTGGCATCATGCCTCTAATGGACTATCCCTTCTCCAGCAGTTTGTCCTACACTAAATGCAGCTAAGAGCTTTATTGTTATACAATAAACTTGATTTTTTAGATAGCACTAGTAAGGTCTGTAAACCTAAAATCCCTGCTTACAGGTCTTTAATATAATATCCCTTCTCCAGCAGCTTGCTCTACACTGATTGTAACTAAGAGCAGTATTATTAGAGAATAGAATAGATTTTTTACAAAGCAGCAGTCTGCTCATGCAAAGAAACTCAGTAATCCTCATGTGGCCTCAGCCTAAATACAGTATACGTTCTAACCAAGGAGATAAAGTAAATCCACATAGGTGCTGCATATGTATCATCAGCAGAAACTGGATTTGTGAGATGCAGGATCCAGGCAACAGTTTAATATATTACTTTCTTCAGGTTCATGACATTTCTGATATACAGTATATACTTATATAGTGCTTTGCGAAAGTTTTCGGCGCCCTTGAATTTTTCAACCTTTTCCCACATTTCAGGCTTCAAACATAAAGATAAAAATGTAATATTATGATTGAAGAATCAACAACAAGTGGGACACAATTGTGAAGTTGAACGAAACTTATTGCTTATTTTAAACATTTTTAAAAATTATTAACTGAAAATGGGGGCGTGCAATATTAATCAGCCACTTTACTTTCAGTGCAGCAAACTCAATCCAGAAGTTTATTGAGGATCTCTGAATGATCCAATGTTGTCCTAATTAACTGATGATGTAAAATATAAGCCACCTGTGTGTAATCAAGTCTCCGTATAAATGCACCTGCTCTGTGATAGTCTCAGGGTCCTGTTTAAAGCGCAGATAGCATCATGAAGACCAAGGAATACAACAGGCAGGTCCGTGATACTGTTGTGGAGAAGTTTAAAGCTGGATTTGGTTACAAAAAGATTTCCACAACTTTAAATATCCCAAGGAGCACTGTGCAAGTGACCATATTGAAATGGAAGGAGTATCATACAACTGCAAATCTACCAAGACCCGTCCGTCCATCCAAACTTTCATCTCAAACAAGGAGAAGACTGCTCAAAGATGCAGCCAAGAGGCCCATGATCACTCTGGATGAACTGCAAAGATCTACAGCTGATGTGGGAGAGTCTGTCCATAGGACAACAATCAGTCGTACACTGCACAAATCTGGCCTTTTTGAAAAAGTGGCAAGGAGAAAGCCATTTCTCAAAGATATCCATAAAAAGTGTTGTTTAACGTTTACCACAAGCCACCTGGGAGACACACCAAACATGTGGAAGAAGCTGCTCTGATCAGATGAAACCAAAATCCAACTATTTGGACACAATGCCAAACGATATGTTTGTCACAAAAGCAACACAGCTCATCACCCTGAACACACCATCCCCACTGTCAAATATGGTGGGGGCAGCTTCATGGTTTGGGCCTGCTTTTCTTCAGCAGGGATAGGGAAGATGGTTAAAATTGATGGGAAGATGAATAGAGCCAAATACAGGAGCAATCTTGAAGAAAACCTGTTGGAATCTGCAAAAGATCTGAGACTGAGACGGAGATTTGTCTTCCAACAAGACTATGATCCCAAATATAAAGCAAAATCTACAATGGAATGGTTCACAAATAAACGTATCCAGGTGTTAGAATGGCCAAGTCACAGTTCAGACCTGAACCCAATCGAGAATCTGTGGAAACAGCTGAAAACTGCTGTTCACAAACGCTCTCCATCCAATCTCACTCAGCTCCAGCTGTTTGCAAAGGAAAAATGGGCAAGAATTTCAGTTTCTCGATGTGCAAAACTGATAGACACATACCCCAAGCGACTGGCAGCTGTAATCGCAGCAAAAGGTGGTGCTACAAAGTATTAACGTAAAGGGGCCGAATAATATTTCACGCCCCAATTTTCAGTCTATTATTTTTTTAAAAAGTTTAAAATAAGCAATAGATTTCGTTCTAATTCCCAATTGTGTCCCACTTGTTGTTGATTCTTCACCAGAACACTAAATTTTTTATCTTTATCTTTATGTTTGAAGCCTGAAATGTGGGAAAAGCTTGAAAAATTCAAGGGGGCTGAATAGTTTCACAAGGCACTGTACTTATCATCTTCATGAGGTTGGTCTTTCCTTCTAGTAAAATATAAGCATTCTGTGTTATCAACATTTACACTATTAGTATTTACTATATGAACTACATTGCCCTGCAATTTGCATGAGTCCAGATTAGAGATGAGCGAAGCGGCCATGGTTCGGCCTGAGTTCAGTTCGCCGAACGGAGGTCTCGTTCAAGTTCGGTTCGGCAAACCGGGTCGGCGAACCACTCGAACCGCATAGGAGACAATGGGAGGCAATCAAAAACACATAAAAAAAACTAGAAAAAACCCTCAAAGGTGTCCTAAAGGTGTCAAACAACTCAGAACACAACACAAACACATGGAAAAGTGACAAGAACAAATTCTCATGCGAAAACAAAACAGGGTTACAAGGAAAAGAGGATGAGACACAGATATAGGCATGGCATGCCCTTCTAAAATCATGTAAAACACCGCAAGGTTACTCCAAGCGGAGTCTCCCTTTTTTCCAAAAATTGGGCCACACACACACCCACCCCTTCAGTGGCAGCACTTGTGCCCCAGTTGTACACTTCACAGTTAGATTTGCATCAAGCACATTCAAAAATACGCCATACTAACCATCCCTAGGATGACACCGGGATAGGTAGCAAAGTCTTTGCTGAACCATGACTTGTTCATCTTGGCTCCTTTTAAAAAACACAGCAAGCAAGGGTTACTCCAAGCGGAGTCTCCCTTTTTTCCAAAAATTGGGCCACACACACACCCACCCCTTCAGTGGCAGCACTTGTGCCCCAGTTGTACACTTCACAGGTAGATTTGCATCAAGCACATTCAAAAATACGCCATACTTAACCGTCCCCAGGATGACCCCGGGGTAGGTAGCAAAGTATTTGCTGAACCATGACTTGTTCATCTTGGCTCCTTTTAAAAATCACAACAAGCAAGGGTTACTCCAAGCGGAGTCTCCCTTTTTTCTCAAAATTGGGCCCCACAGACACCCACCCCTTCAGTGGCAGCACTTGTGCCCCAGCTGTACACTTCACAGGTAGATTTACATCAAGCACATTCAAAAATACGCCATCCTTAACCGTCCCCAGGATGAAACCGGGGTAGGTAGCTAAGTCTTTCCTGATCCCAGCTCTGTTCATCTTGGATCATTTTTAAAAACAATGTAAGCAAGGGTTACTCCAAGCGGAGTCTCCCTTTTTTCCAAAAATTGGGCCACACACACACCCACCCCTTCAGTGGCAGCACTTGTGCCCCAGTTGTACACTTCACAGGTAGATTTGCATCAAGCACATTCAAAAATACGCCATACTTAACCGTCCCCAGGATGACCCCGGGGTAGGTAGCAAAGTATTTGCTGAACCATGACTTGTTCATCTTGGCTCCTTTTAAAAATCACAACAAGCAAGGGTTACTCCAAGCGGAGTCTCCCTTTTTCTCAAAATTGGGCCCCACACACATCCACCCCTTCAGTGGCAGCACTTGTGCCCCAGTTGTACACTTCACAGGTAGATTTGCATCAAGCACATTCAAAAATACGCCATACTTAACCATCCCCAGGATGACACCGGGATAGGTAGCTAAATCTTTTCTGATCCCAGCTCTGTTCATCTTGGATCATTTTTAAAAACAATGTAAGCAAGGGTTACTCCATTGAAGTTCATTTGGAGATACTCCTGTATCATTCTCTCCAGCCGTTGACTATGTGTCAGACTTGTTGTCTCTGGTGGCCTTGCAAAGGAGGGTCTAAAAAAATTATGAAAAGATTCAATAAAATTGCTGTTACCAGCACCAGATACGGTGCTGCTGGTACGGGTAGACTGTTAAAGATGACGAGACCGTCCCATGTTTGTCAAGTTACAACTAGGAGATTCACTCCCTGCACCACGGTTGTTTGGTGGAAAAGCCAAGCTAAGATCGAGTAACAGCTTTTGCTGATACTCCTGCATACGTGCGTCCCTTTCTATGGCTGGAATTATATCACAAAATTTGGACTTGTACCGGGATCTAATAGTGTGGCAAGCCAGTAGTCATCATCACTTCTAATTTTGACAATACGAGGGTCATGTTGGAGGTAGTGCAGCAAGACGGCGCTTATGTGTCTGGCGCACCCATGTGGACCAAGTTCACGCTGTGTTTGTAGCATAGAGGTACTAACCGTTATTTCTTCCCCTGACATCTCCCCCAAACCTCTTTCAACTGAAATTTGACCAAGGTCTCCCTCATCCGCTGAGTCTTCCATGTCCATGGACAGTTCGTCCTCCATTTCTTCATGTTCTCCTGCACTTTCCTCAACATTTCGCCTGCTACCATGCGCCCTTGTTGATCCCTGTCCTCCATGGTCCCATGCCTGCCGCATTGGTGATGATGAACGTCTGGACTTTGGTGATGTTGTTGTCTCTTGCGCATATGAATCCTCCTGTAGTTCCTCCCCTTCCTGTTGTCCCACCCCCTGACTCCGAATAGTGTTTAGCAAGTGCTCCAGCATGTAAATGACTGGAATTGTCATGCTGATAATGGCATTGTCAGCACTAAACATATTCGTCGATATGTCGAAACTGTGCAGAAGGTTGCATAGGTCCTTGATCTGAGACCACTCCATCAGGGTGATCTGCCCCACCTCTGCATCTCGTTAACCCAAGCTATACGTCATGACGTATTGCACCAGGGCTCGACGGTGCTGCCACAGTCGCTGTAACATGTGGAGAGTCGAATTCCAGCATGTCGGCACATCGCATTTCAGGAGATGAACCGGCAGGCCGAAAGACTTCTGAAGCGATGCAAGGTTGAACGGCGGATATGAGCAGACAGTTTTCGTGCCCTGTTCAGAAGGCCATCTAGGCCGGGATAGTGTGTTAAAAATTGCTGGACAACAAGGTTCAACACGTGAGCCATACAAGGCACGTGTGTCACCTTGCCCAGGCAAAGGGTAACACCCAGGTTTGCAGCATTGTCGCACATGGCCTTACCAGGCTGCAGGTTGAGTCAAGACAACCATTTACCAAACTCAGTCTCCAGAGCTGCCCACAACTCAGCCGCTGTGTGACTCTTATTTCCAAGACATTTCAAGCTAAAGACCGCCTGTTGCCGTTGTGCTCTTCTGCCAGCATAGTAATGAGGGGTGCGTGATTCCTTCTGCGCAGGTACAACGCTGGTGGCCTGACCAGGCAGGCTTGGGGCGGAGGTGGAGGACCCAGATGAGGTGGAGGAGGCAGATGCAGTGGCGGAACTTGGACAGACAGAGGATTGACACACAAGTCGTGGGGATGGCAAGACTTGTGCAGCAGACCCTTCACCATCTATCACCATAGTTACCCAGTGCCCAGTCAGCGACATGTAAGGTCCCTGTCCATGCTTACTGGTCCAAGTATCGGTGGTGAAATGCACCCATTACCACACAGAGTTTCTCAAAGAAGTGGTGATGTTGTGTGCGACATGCTGGTGTAGCGCAGGCACACCTTTCTTAGAGAAGTAGTGGTGACTGGGCATCTGGTACTGGGGCACAGCGACAGACATAAGGTCTCTAAAATCCTGTGTGTCCACCAGGCAGAAAGGCAACATTTCAGTAGCCAAGAGCTTGCAGAGGGATAAAATCAACCTTTTAGCTTTGTCATGGGTCACAGGAAAAGGCCCCTTCCAAACCAAAAGATGACCTACCAAGCAAACTGCCTGTTACGGTTACAGTGGTGGAAGTTGTGCGTGGAAAACCAGGTGAGACAGCTGTCCCCACAGTCCTAGAAGATGAAGAGCGAGCGGATGCACTTGAAGGGGCAGGCGGTGGATGGTTCGCTCCGCTAGACCGCATTGCAGCACGGTGAGCTTCCCACTGGGACATATGATATTTATTCATGTGACGATTCATAGAAGAAGTTGTCATACTCCTGAGGTTTTGCCCTCTACTAACAGAATCACGACAAATTTTACATAGCACATGATTTGGGCGATCTTTTTCCATGTCAAAAAAGGTCGAGGCTAGGCAAGGCTTAGAGGGCATGCGACCTGCTGAGCCCCCCCCGACTGGTGCTCAGAGGCAGAGTGGTGGCTGAGGATGCAGTTGTAGACGTGCTACCAGTACTACTCCTCTGTCCAGGAAGGCGCAAGGCAACTTCGTCGTCAGTAGCATCCTCCTCCACCGCCTCTGTTGACCTCCTTGAATGCCTGATTGTGGGTTGACAGTAGGTGGGATCTACAACTTCCTCATCAAGCGTTGTGTTTGCACTCCCTTCACCCTCAAACCGAGCCTCTTCCTGACGTGAACCAATATTTAAATTGTCATCCCAATCTGGTATCTGCGTCTCATCATCATCAGTATGTTCCTCATTGTCTATAACAACAGGTGTTACAGTTTGTGAATAAGGGTCAACATTATGCTCAGAAACTTGGTCCTCAGGCCTGAATCAGAGTCACAAAGGTTCTGGGCATCACTGCAGACCATTTCCCGGTCTGTACTCACTGTAGCTTGGGAGCAAACCTCTGATTCTTAGGCTATAGTGTGACTGAACAGCTCTGCAGACTCACCTTTCTCAGTTCCACCATACTGTGCAGGGCAGATGGAGACTACAGAGCTTGGAGAAAGCAAGTTTGATTGGGATGACAACTCAGAGGACTGGTGTTTCTTGGATGCGGTAGTTGAGGTGGCGGAGAGGGCACTTGTTGGACCACTTGAGATCCATTCAAGCATTTTCTTTTTTTGGCCATCATCTACCTTTGTTCCAGTTGTTTGTGTCCGTAAAAAAGGGAGCACATCGGATTGTCCACGGTAATTAGTAGACATCTTACTTTTGCTGGAAGATGGTCTATCTTCAGCAGATGTTAATGGAGCGTTGCCACCTTCCCCACGGACAAACACTTTTTTTCCTTTTCCAACACGTCTCTTCCCCTTTCCACCAGCAGCTGTCCTTTTGCCACTCATTTTGATTGCGACAAGATTGTGCACTTGCCGCAAATAGCTTGGCACCAGTGGGACAATAATGGAAGTCCAACAGCCACTTTTAGGATGCCAATAAGTTTACTCAGTGTTTGCTAGTATAATGGCTTAGTAACAATGAGTTTGAGTCTGCAATGCAGAGGTGCTGCAAATAGATTTCCACTAGTGGGACACTAATGGAAGTCCAACAGCCACTTTTAGGATGGCACTAAGTTTCCTCACTGTTTGCTAGTATAATGGCTTAGTAACAATGAACTTGAGTCTGCAATGCGGTGGTGCTGCAAATAGCTTTGCACCAGTGGGACACTAATGGAAGTCCACAGCCACTTTTAGGATGCTACTAAGTTTCCTCAGTGTTTGCTAGTATAATGGCTTAGTAACAATGAGTTTAAGTGTGCAATGCAGAGGTGCTGCAAATAGATTTACACTAGTGGGACACTAATGGAAGTCCAACAGCATCTTTTAGGATGCCACTAAGTTTACTCAATGTTTGCTAGTATAATGGCTTAGTAACAATGAGTTTGAGTGTGCAATGCAGAGGTGCTGCAAAAAGCTTTGCACCAGTGGGACACTAATGGAAGTCCAATAGCCACTTCTAGGATGCCACTAAGTTTACTCAATGTTTGCTAGTATAATGGCTTAGTAACAATGAGCTTGAGTGTGCAATGCAGAGGTGCTGCAAATAGATTAGAACTAGTGGGACACTAATGGAAGTCCAACAGCCACTTTTAGGATGCAACTAAGATTCCTAATTGTTTGCTAGTATAATGGCTTAGTAACAATGAGTTTGAGTGTGCAATGCAGAGGTGCTGCAAAAAGCTTTGCACCAGTGGGACAATAATGAAGTCCAACAGTTACTTTTAGGATGCCACTAAGTTTCCTCAGTATTTGCTAGTATAATGGCTTAGTAAAAATGAGTTTGGGTATGCAAGCAGTGGTGCTGCAAATAGCTTGGCACCAGTGGGGCACAAATGGAGTACAACAGCCACTTTTAGGATGCCACTAAGTTTACTCACTGTTTGCTAGTATAATGGCTGAGTAACAATGAGTTTGAGTGTTTACCCAGACACAGAAGGCAGATAATGGCGTCCTGACGGGCAGATACACGTTTTTATAATGCAGGAACATGTGACATGGACATCCTATCACACATGCCGTTGCTTCTCTGGCTAAAAGTCCACTTAGCTGTATGTGTGTCTGGGATTGGCTGACATGCTGGCCCGCCCCACTACACGCGCGCGCTTAGGGAATAGAGATGAGCGAACCGGTCGCGGTTCGGCTCGAGGTCGGTTCGCCGAACGGAGCTCCCGTTCGAGTTCGGTTCGTCGAACGTACGACGAACCGAACTCGATCTGCATAGGAAACAATGGCAGGCAATCACAAACACATAAAAACACCTAATAAACACCCTCAAAGGTGTCCAAAAGGTGACAAACAACTCACAACACAACACAAACACATGGGAAAGTGAGAAGGACATATACTCATGCGAAAACAAAAGAGCTGGACAAGGAAAAAGAGGACGAGACACAGATATAGGCATGGCATGCCCTTCTAAAATCATGTAAAACACCGCAAGGTGACTCCAAGCGGAGTCTCTCTTTTTTCCAAAAATTGTGCCCCACACACACCCACCCATTCAGTGGCAGCACTTGTGCCCTAGTTGTACACTTCACAGCTAGATTTGCATCAAGCACATTCAAAAATACGCTATTCTTAACCGTCCCCAGGATGACACCGGGGTAGGTAGCAAAGTCTTTCCTGATCCCAGCTCTGTTCATCTTGGCTTCTTTTAAAAACAATGTAAGCAAGGGTTACTCCAAGCGGAGTCTCCCTTTTTTCCAAAAATTGTGCCCCACACACACGCACCCCTTCAGTGGAAGCACTTGTGCCCTAGTTGTACACTTCACAGCTAGATTTGCATCAAGCACATTCAAAAATACGCTATTCTTAACCGTCCCCAGGATGACACCGGGGTAGGTAGCAAAGTCTTTGCTGAACCATGACTTGTTCATCTTGGCTTCTTTTAAAAACAATGTAAGCAAGGGTTGCTCCAAGCGGAGTCTCACTTTTTTTCAAAAATTGTGCCCCACACACACCCACCCATTCAGTGGAAGCACTTGTGCCCTAGTTGTACACTTCACAGCTAGATTTGCATCAAGCACATTCAAAAATACGCTATTCTTAACCGTCCCCAGGATGACACCGGGGTAGGTAGCAAAGTCTTTGCTGAACCATGACTTGTTCATCTTGGTTTCTTTTAAAAACAATGTAAGCAAGGGTTGCTCCAAGCGGAGTCTCCCTTTTTTCCAAAAATTGTGTCCCACACACACCCACCCATTCAGTGGAAGCACTTGTGCCCTAGTTGTACACTTCACAGCTAGATTTGCATCAAGCACATTCAAAAATACGCTATTCTTAACCGTCCCCAGGATGACACCGGGGTAGGTAGCAAAATCTTTCCTGATCCCAGCTCTGTTCATCTTGGCTTCTTTTAAAAACAATGTAAGCAAGGGTTACTCCAAGCTTAGTCTCCCTTTTTTCCAAAAATTGTGCCCCACACACACCCACTCATTCAGTGGCAGCACTTGTGCCCTAGTTGTACACATCACAGCTAGATTTGCATCAAGCACATTCAAAAATACGCTATTCTTAACCGTCCCCAGGAGGACACCGGGGTAGGTAGCAAGGTCTTTCCTGATCCCAGCTCTGTTCATCTTGGCTTCTTTTAAAAACAATGTAAGCAAGGGTTACTCCAAGCGGAGTCTCCCTTTTTTCCAAAAATTGGGCCCCACACACACCCACCCATTCAGTGGCAGCACTTGTGCCCTAGTTGTACACTTCACAGCTAGATTTGCATCAAGCACATTCAAAAATACACTTTTCTTAACCGTCCCCAGGATGACACTGGGGTAGGTAGCAAAGTCTTTCCTGATCCCAGCTCTGTTCATCTTGGTTTCTTTTAAAAACAATGTAAGCAAGGGTTACTCCAAGCGGAGTCTCTTTTTTTTCCAAAGATTGTGCCCAACACACACCCACCCCTTCAGTGGCAGCACTTTTGCCCCAGTTGTACACTTCACAGCTAGATTTGCATCAAGCACATTCAAAAATACGCTATTCTTAACCGTCCCCAGGATGACACCGGGGTAGGTAGCAAAGTCTTTCCTGATCCCAGCTCTGTTCATCTTGGCTTCTTTTAAAAACAATGTAAGCAAGGGTTACTCCAAGCGGAGTCTCCCTTTTTTCCAAAAATTGTGCCCCACACACACCCACCCCTTCAGTGGCAGCACTTGTGCCCCAGTTGTACACTTCACAGGTAGATTTGCATCAATCACAATAAAAAATACGCCATACTTAACCGTCCCCAGGATGACACCGGGGTAGGTAGCAAAGTCTTTGCTGAACCATGACTTGTTCATCTTGGTTTCTTTTAAAAACAATGTAAGCAAGGGTTGCTCCAAGCGGAGTCTCCCTTTTTTCCAAAAATTGTGTCCCACACACACCCACCCATTCAGTGGAAGCACTTGTGCCCTAGTTGTACACTTCACAGCTAGATTTGCATCAAGCACATTCAAAAATACGCTATTCTTAACCGTCCCCAGGATGACACCGGGGTAGGTAGCAAAATCTTTCCTGATCCCAGCTCTGTTCATCTTGGCTTCTTTTAAAAACAATGTAAGCAAGGGTTACTCCAAGCTTAGTCTCCCTTTTTTCCAAAAATTGTGCCCCACACACACCCACCCATTTAGTGGCAGCACTTGTGCCCTAGTTGTACACTTCACAGCTAGATTTGCATCAAGCACATTCAAAAATACGCTATTCTTAACCGTCCCCAGGATGACACCGGGGTAGGTAGCAAAGTCTTTCCTGATCCCAGCTCTGTTCATCTTGGCTTCTTTTAAAAACAATGTAAGCAAGGGTTACTCCAAGCGGAGTCTCCCTTTTTTCCAAAAATTGTGCCCCACACACACCCACCCATTCAGTGGCAGCACTTGTGCCCTAGTTGTACACTTCACAGCTAGATTTGCATCAAGAACATTCAAAAATACACTTTTCTTAACCGTCCCCAGGATGACTCTGGGGTAGGTAGCAAAGTCTTTCCTGATCCCAGCTCTGTTCATCTTGGTTTATTTTAAAAACAATGTAAGCAAGGGTTACTCCAAGCGGAGTCTCCCTTTTTTCCAAAAATTGTGCCCAACACACACCCACCCCTTCAGTGGCAGCACTTGTGCCCCAGTTGTACACTTCACAGGTAGATTTGCATCAAGCACATTCAAAAATACGCCATACTTAACCGTCCCCAGGATGACACCGGGGTAGGTAGCAAAGTCTTTGCTGAACCATGACTTGTTCATCTTGGCTTCTTTTAAAAACAATGTAAGCAAGGGTTACTCCAAGCGGAGTCTCTCTTTTTCCAAAAATTGTGCCCCACACACACACACCCATTCAGTGGCAGCACTTGTGCCCTAGTTGTACACTTCACAGCTAGATTTGCATCAAGCACATTCAAAAATACGCTATTTTTAACCGTCCCCAGGATGACACTGGGGTAGGTAGCAAAGTGTTTCCTGATGCCAGCTCTGTTCATCTTGGCTTCTTTTAAAAACAATGTAAGCAAGGGTTACTCCAAGCGGAGTCTCCCTTTTTTCCAAAAATTTTGCCCCACACACACCCACCCATTCAGTGGCAGCACTTGTGCTCTAGTTGTACACTTCACAGCTAGATTTGCATCAAGCACATTCAAAAATACGCTATTCTTAACCGTCCCCAGGATGACACCGGGGTAGGTAGCAAAGTCTTTCCTGATCCCAGCTCTGTTCATCTTGGCTTCTTTTAAAAACAATGTAAGCAAGGGTTACTCCAAGCGGAGTCTCCCTTTTTTCCAAAAATTGTGCCCCACACACACCCACCCCTTCAGTGGCAGCACTTGTGCCCCAGTTGTACACTTCACAGGTAGATTTGCATCAATCACAATAAAAAATACGCCATACTTAACCGTCCCCAGGATGACACCGGGGTAGGTAGCAAAGTCTTTGCTGAACCATGACTTGTTCATCTTGGCTTCTTTTAAAAACAATGTAAGCAAGGGTTGCTCCAAGCGGAGTCTCACATTTTTCCAAAAATTGTGCCCCACACACACCCACCCATTCAGTGGAAGCACTTGTGCCCTAGTTGTACACTTCACAGCTAGATTTGCATCAAGCACATTCAAAAATACGCTATTCTTAACCGTCCCCAGGATGACACCGGGGTAGGTAGCAAAGTCTTTGCTGAACCATGACTTGTTCATCTTGGCTTCTTTTAAAAACAATGTAAGCAAGGGTTGCTCCAAGCGGAGTCTCCCTTATTTTCAAAAATTGTGCCCCACACACACCCACCCATTCAGTGGAAGCACTTGTGCCCTAGTTGTACACTTCACAGCTAGATTTGCATCAAGCACATTCAAAAATACGCTATTCTTAACCGTCCCCAGGATGACACCGGGGTAGGTAGCAAAGTCTTTGCTGAACCATGACTTGTTCATCTTGGTTTCTTTTAAAAACAATGTAAGCAAGGGTTGCTCCAAGCGGAGTCTCCCTTTTTTCCAAAAATTGTGCCCCACACACACCCACCAATTCAGTGGAAGCACTTGTGCCCTAGTTGTACACTTCACAGCTAGATTTGCATCAAGCACATTCAAAAATACGCTATTCTTAACCGTCCCCAGGATGACACCGGGGTAGGTAGCAAAATCTTTCCTGATCCCAGCTCTGTTCATCTTGGCTTCTTTTAAAAACAATGTAAGCAAGGGTTACTCCAAGCTTAGTCTCCCTTTTTTCCAAAAATTATGCCCCACACACACCCACCCATTCAGTGGCAGCACTTGTGCCCTAGTTGTACACTTCACAGCTAGATTTGCATCAAGCACATTCAAAAATACGCTATTCTTAACCGTCCCCAGGATGACACCGGGGTAGGTAGCAAAGTCTTTCCTGATCCCAGCTCTGTTCATCTTGGCTTCTTTTAAAAACAATGTAAGCAAGGGTTACTCCAAGCGGAGTCTCCCTTTTTTCCAAAAATTGTGCCCCACACACACCCACCCATTCAGTGGCAGCACTTGTGCCCTAGTTGTACACTTCACAGCTAGATTTGCATCAAGCACATTCAAAAATACACTTTTCTTAACCGTCCCCAGGATGACACTGGGGTACGTAGCAAAGTCTTTCCTGATCCCAGCTCTGTTCATCTTGGTTTCTTTTAAAAACAATGTAAGCAAGGGTTACTCCAAGCGGAGTCTCCCTTTTTTCCAAAAATTGTGCCCAACACACACCCACCCCTTCAGTGGCAGCACTTGTGTCCCAGTTGTACACTTCACAGGTAGATTTGCATCAAGCACATTCAAAAATAAGCCATACTTAACCGTCCCCAGGATGACACCAGGGTAGGTAGCAAAGTCTTTGCTGAACCATGACTTGTTCATCTTGGCTTCTTTTAAAAACAATGTAAGCAAGGGTTACTCCAAGCGGAGTCTCCCTTTTTTCCAAAAATTTTGCCCCACACACACCCACCCATTCAGTGGCAGCACTTGTGCTCTAGTTGTACACTTCACAGCTAGATTTGCATCAAGCACATTCAAAAATACGCTATTCTTAACCGTCCCCAGGATGACACCGGGGTAGGTAGCAAAGTCTTTCCTGATCCCAGCTCTGTTCATCTTGGCTTCTTTTAAAAACAATGTAAGCAAAGGTTACTCCAAGCTTAGTCTCCCTTTTTTCCAAAAATTGTGCCCCACACACACCCACCCATTCAGTGGCAGCACTTGTGCCCTAGTTGTACACTTCTCAGCTAGATTTGCATCAAGCACATTCCAAATCCACAAGCATTTACTCTCCCCAGGATGACACAGGGGTAGTAAATTCCTTCTGGATCCATGACTTGTTCATTTTGATGAACGTTAGTCTGTCCACATAGTCACTGGACAGACGCGTGCACTTATCTGTCAGCACACACCCAGCAGCACTGAAGACACGTTCAGAGACAACGCTGGCAGCTGGACACGACAAAATCTCCAAGGCGTAACTGGAGAGCTCTGGCCATTTTTCTAGATTTGAAGCCCAAAATGAGCAAGGCTCCATTTGCAAAGTCATGTCATCGATGTTCATTTGGAGATACTCCTGTATCATCCTCTCCAGCCGTTGACTATGTGTCAGACTTGTTTTCTCTGGTGGCCTTGCAAAGGAGGGTCTAAAAAAATTATGAAAATATTCCATAAAATTGCTGTTACCAGCACCAGATACAGTCCTACTGGTACGGGTAGACTGTTGAAGATGACGAGACCGTCCCATGTTTGTCAAGTTACAACTGGGAGAATCACTCCCTGCACCTGCACGGTTGTTTGGTGGAAAAGCTGAGCTAAGATCAAGTAACAGCTTCTGCTGATACTCCTGCATACGTGCGTCCTTTTCTATGGCTGGAATTATGTCACAAAATTTGGACTTGTACCCGGGATCTAATAGTGTGGCAATCCAGTAGTCATCATCACTTCTAATTTTGACAATACGAGGGTCATGTTGGAGATAGTGCAACAAGAAGGCACTCATGTGTCTTGTGCAGCCATGCGGACCAAGTCCACGCTGTGTTTGTGGCATAGAGGTGCTACCCATTCTTTCTTCCTCTGACATCTCCCCCCAACCTCTTTCAACTGAAATTTGACCAAGGTCTCCCTCATCTGCTGAGTCTTCCATGTCCATAGACAGTTCGTCCTCCATTTCTTCATGTTCTCCTGCACCTTCCTCAACATTTCGCCTGCTACTATGCGCCCTTATTGATCCCTGTCCCCCATGGTCCCATGCCTGCTGCGTTGGTGATGATGAACGTCTGGACCTTGGTGATGTTGTTGTCCCTTGCGCATATGAATCCTCCTGTAGTTCCTCCCCTTCCTGTTGTCCCACCCCCTGACTCCGAATAGTGTTTAGCGTGTGCTCCAGCATGTAAATGACTGGAATCGTCATGCTGATAATGGCATTGTCAGCGCTAAACATATTCGTCGCCATGTCGAAACTGTGCAGAAGGGTGCATAGGTCCTTGATCTGAGACCACTCCATCAGGGTGATCTGCCCCACCTCTGCATCTCGTTGGCCCAGGCTATACGTCATGACGTATTGCATCAGGGCTCGGCGGTGCTGCCACAGTCACTGTAACATGTGGAGAGTCGAATTCCAGCATGTCGGCACATCGCATTTCAGGAGATAAACCGGCAGGCCGAAAGACTTCTGGAGAGATGCAAGTCGCTCAGCTGCGGCGGTTGAACGGCGGAAGTGAGCAGACAGTTTTCGTGCCCTGGTCAAAAGGCCATCTAGGCCGGGATAGTGTGTTAAGAATTGCTGGACAACAAGGTTCAACACGTGAGCCATACAAGGCACGTGTGTCACCTTGCCCAGGCGAAGGGCCGCACCCAGGTTTGCAGCATTGTCGCACACGGCCTTACCAGGCTGCAGGTTGAGTGGAGACAACCATTTATTAAACTCGGACCGCAGAGCTGACCACAGCTCCTCAGCTGTGTGATTCCTATTCCCAAGACATGTCTAGCTAAAGACCGCCTGATGCCGTTGCGCTCTGCTGCCAGCATAGTAATGAGGCGTGCGTGATTCCTTCTGCGCAGTGAGAACGCTGGTGGCCTGACCAGGCAGGCTTGGGGCGGAGGTGAAGGACCCAGATGAGTTGGAGGAGGCAGAAGCAGTGGCGGAACTTGGACAGACAGAGGATTGACACACAAGTCGTTGGGATGGCAAGACTTGTGCAGCAGACCCTTCACCATCTATCACCATAGTTACCCAGTGCCCAGTCAGCGACATGTAACGTCCCTGTCCATGCTTACTGGTCCAAATATCGGTGGTGAAATGCACCCGTTCACACACAGAGTTTCTCAAGGAAGCGGTGATGTTGTGTGCGACATGCTGGTGTAGCGCAGGCACACCTTTCTTAGAGAAGTAGTGGTGACTAGGCATCTGGTACTGGGGCACAGCGACAGACAAAAGGTCTCTAAAATCCTGTGTGTCCACTAGGCGGAAAGGCAGCATTTCGGTAGCCAAGAGCTTACAGAGGGATAGAGTCAACCTTTTAGCTTTGTCATGGGTCGCAGGAAATGGCCTTTTATTTGACCACATCTGAGGGACAGAGATCTGGCTGCTGTGTGTAGACGGTGTTGAGTAGGGTGTCCCTGGAAAAATGCAGCTTTGTGAGGAAAGTGCAGGCGGAGACATGATGTTTCCTTCATCCAACGTTGGTGCTATCGATGTCTGAGAGAGCTGTACACACTCACTTGTTTCCCCTTCCAAACCAACTGACGACCTACCAAGCAAACTGCCTGTTGCGGTTACAGTGGTGGAAGTTGTGCGTGGAAAACCAGGTGTGACAGCTGTGCCCACAGTCCCAGAAGATGAAGAGCGCGCGGATGCACTGGAAGGGGTAGGCGGTGGATGGTTCGCTCCGCTAGGCCGCATTGCAGTACGGTGAGCTTCCCACCGGGACCTATGATATTTATTCATGTGACGATTCATGGAAGAAGTTGTCAAACTGCTGAGGTTTTGACCTCTACTAACAGAATCACGACAAATTTTACACATCACATAATTTGGCCGATCTTTTTCTATGTCAAAAAAGGACCAGGCTAGGCAAGGCTTAGAGGGCATGCGACCTGCTGAGCCCCCCCGACTAGTGCTCAGAGGCAGAGTGGTGGCTGATGATGCAGTTGTACACGTGCTACCAGTGCTCCGACTCTGTCCAGGAAGGCGCAAGGTAACTTCGTCGTCGGTTGCATCCTCCTCCACCGCCTCTGTTGACCTCCTCGAGTGCCTGACTGGGGGTTGACAGTAGGTGGGATCTAGAACTTCATCATCAATTGTTGTGTTTGCACTCCCCTCCCCCTCAGACCGAGCCTCTTCTTGCCCTGACCGAATATTTAAGTTGTCATCCCAATCTGGTATCTGCGTCTCATCGTCATCAGTATGTTCCTCATTGTCTATAACCACAGGTGTTACAGTTTGTGACAAAGGGTCAACATTACGCTCAGAAACTTGGTCCTCACGGCCTGAATCAGTCACAAAGGTTCTGGGCATCACTGCAGACCATTTCTCGTCTGTACTCACTGTAGCTTGGGAGCAGACCTCTGATTCCCAGGCTATAGTGTGACTGAACAGCTCTGCAGACTCAGCCATCTCAGTTCCACCATACTGTGCAGGGCTGATGGAGACTTCAGAGCTGGGAGAAAGCAAGTTTGATTGGGATGACAACTCAGAGGACTGGTGTTTTTTGGATGCGGTACTTGAAGTGGCTGAGAGGGCACTTGTTGGACCACTTGAGATCCATTCAAGCATTTTCCTTTTTTGGCCATCATCTACCTTTGTTCCTGTTGTTCGTGTTCGTAAAAAAGGGAAATAATCGGATTGTCCACGGTAAGTAGTAGACATCTTACTTTTGCTGGAAGATGGTCTATCTTCAGCAGATGATAATGGAGCTTTGCCACCTTCCCCACAGACACACCCTTTTTTTCCTTTTCCACCACGCCTCTTCCCCTTTCCACCAGCATCTGTCATTTTGCCACTCATGTTGATTGCGACAAGATTGTGCACTGAAAATGTGGTAGTAAAAATTGAGAGGTGGTGTAGATTGCAGCGGTGGTCTAGCTTTATTAACAGCAGAATAATAAAGAATAAATATCCCTGACAATGCAACTACGGCCCTTAAACTGGCAGCATAAATTGCTAGTATAATGGCTTAGTTATAATGAGTTGGAGTGTGCAATGCAGGCAGACGTGCTGCAAATATCTTTGCACTGCTCGGACTATACAGAAGTCCAATAGCCACGTTTAGGATGCCACGAGGTACACTGAGTGTTTGCTAGTGTAATGGCTTAGTTATAATGAGTTGGACTGTGCAATGCAGGCAGACGCGCTCTGCAAATGTCTTTGCACTAGTGGGACTATAGCAAAGTCCAATAGCCACGTATAGGATGCCACTAGGTACACTGAGTGTTTGCTAGTGTAATGGCTTAGTTATAATGAGTTGGAGTGTGCAATGCAGGCAGACGCGCTCTGCAAATGTCTTTGCACTAGTGGGACTATAGCAAAGTCCAATAGCCACAGATAGGATGCCACTAGGTACACTGAGTGTTTGCTAGTGTAATGGCTTAGTAACAATAAGTTTGGGTGTGCAATGCAGGCAGACGTGCTGCAAATATCTGTGCACTAGTGGGACTATACAGAAGTTCAAAAGCCACGTTTAGGATGCCACTAGGTTCACTCAGTGTTTGCTAGTATAATGGCTTAGTTATAATGAGTTGGAGTGTGCAATGCAGCCAGGCGTGCTGCAAATATCTTTGCACTACTCGGACTTTACAGCAGTCCAACAGCCACGTTTAGGATGCCACTAAGTTCACTCAGTGTTTGCTAGTATAATGGCTTAGTTATAGTGAGTTGGAGTGTGCAATGCAGGCAGACATGCTGCAAATATCTTTGCACTACTGGGACTATACAGCAGTCCAACAGCCACGTTTAAGATGCCACTAAGTTCACTCAGTGTTTGCTAGTATAATGGCTTAGTTATAATGAGTTGGAGTGTGCAATGCAGGCAGACGTGCTGCAAATATCTTTGCACTACTGGGACTATGCAGAAGTCCAATAGCCACGTTTAGGATGCCACTAGGTTCACTCAGTGTTTGCTAGTATAATGGCTTAGTTATAATGAGTGTGAGTGTGCAATGCAGGCAGAGGTGCTGCAAATATCTGTGCACTACTGGGACTATACAGAAGTCCAATAGCCACGTTTAGGATACCACTAGGTTCACTCAGTGTTTGCTAGTATAATGGCTTAGTAACAATGAGTTGGAGTGTGCCAAGGGCAGGAGGGTACAGTGGCAGGGTTGTGGGTCTCTGGGTAGAGGAAAGGAAGCCTGCCTTTCTATCCCTCCTAATGGGGAAATGCAGCGAGGAAATCCTTGACCTTAGGTACACAGATGCTGTTATCTTGTGTAGCTGTTAAACTCTGTTTTCAGGACCTGTCACCTATGGCTCTGACCCTGCCGGTACGAGCCCTTAAAAGGACTGATAGAAAGGGCTATCCCTAAGCTGTCCAGCGCTGTGTATGGAGCGTATACAGCGGTATCGGTGATAGGACTCAGGACGGAGCTGCGACAGTGATGTCTGACACCAAGAACGCAGAAGAGATAATGGCGTCCGGACGGGCAGATACTCGTTTTTATAATGCAGGGACATGTGACATGGACATCCTATCACACATGCCGTTGCTTCTCTGGCTAAAAGTCCACTTAGCTGTGTGTGTGTCTGGGATTGGCTGACATGCTGGCCCTCCCCACTACACGCGCGCGCTTAGGGAAGGAAGACAAGGAAAAAAAATTCCCAGCAGCAGTGATCTGAGTGCGCTTTTCCCGCACACTATACACTGAAATGTCATAATAGTGTGAGTCACAGACTGACTTACACTATTACAGCGGAAAGCCAGCGAGTAATTAGCTTGGCTTTTTGCTGCTAGAACCGTTCTCGAACGTAACTAGAACTATTGAGCTTTAGCAAAAAGCTCAAGTTCTAGTTCGATCTAGAACAGCCCCCAAAATCACTCAAACTGCGAACTGGAGAACCACGAAGCACGAACCGCGCACAACTCTAGTCTCCATGTCACTTATGCATATTTTTATATATTCTTTATGTTTTAATGTTTTAAGTAATTGCTGTCATACTTTTTCCATCCCTTTTTGTCCCCCTTTTTGAGTTACCTTAATTTTTTTAGTATGTTTATTTTTCAATATATTTAATATATTTCAATAAGGTAGTTTTTTATCCTTAAAAGGGACTCTTTTTTTATTTATTTTACCCAAGACTTGCTTACTCTAAACTGAAACATTGCCTGAGTATTTCAATGTGCAGAGCATGACACATTGATACACAAACCCTATGTCCGCAGGTATGTTGAAATATTTATTGTATATCTTTATTCTGTCTTTGCCAACTTTTACATCTGAGGAAACTTTTTAATGTGTAATACTTGATATAGTTGTGTTTCTTATCTAACGTCAGATTTTAGTGCTGAAATTATTTGATTTTTGAAAGTGATATTTTCCTGCATAAAATTTATAGATTGGAGACCAGTAGTTTGACCCATTGGGGAAACTTTATTTCAATCTTCTTTTATTCATCACAAGTACAAAAGACCTCTACCTCACATCTGTCTTATCATTACAACACAGCTTCTTTGTTTACCCTTATCTGATTTTTATTCCTCTGCTATATCCTTTTAGTCATTTAGCTCATAATACTTTTACAGCTGTGCTCACTCAAATGTTATCATCAATAGACCTATTGTTAGGACCAATAGTAAAGAAACTGTAAGATTTTATTATTCTGGGTCTGAGTATTAAATAAATGTTCAAAGTACAAGTGCATTTCTGTATATATAAATCTAGAATATATTTTCCTGATTACGTAACTAGGTTAAGACCACCATATGAACATTCTTAGAGCACCATTCTAGCATTTTTTTTCAGCTATGGTGCTTTTAACTAGTGATGGGCAATCCTGAACTGTAAAGTTCGGGGTTCGTACCAAACACATAGTGATTGTGTACATGATCCCGAACACAAGCTTTCCTGGGAATCTCGTGTTACAGTTCGAGTCCAGGGGCTGTAAAGAAAAGCATATAATTAAAAAATATTATGTTCATACCTACAGGTCACATGATGCATCCTGCAGATTCTGTTTCCCGGCCGCTCCAGCTTTTGCGTCCGATCATTGCTGTGCCCACCAGTAAGCACCACTGACTAAAGGATCTTCCATGACGTCATAGCCATTGGACCAGTCTGGTGTGAATATTGTACAGACATTGGCTTACAGACTGGTCACATGGCTATGACGTCATTAAAGGCCCTGTTAACTGAACTTTGACTGTCACTGTGTGAGTGTTGCATCAACATCACCTGGTATGGCCACACACTCTCCTGACAGGAGCGGTCGGCTGCATGTGTTTTCATGCAGCTGAGGCGTTCATGTCCGGAGAGTGTAAGTTTGTGTGAGGTGATGCTGATGCGAGACTGCACGAGTCATACGCAAGTGGAACTCCGGCCTCAGTGTCAGGTTGCTTCTCTCTCTGTATAGACGCTGTCTTTACAGAGTGATGAAGCAGAGCTGACAATGCTCTACCTGTTGATTACATCGGACTAAGGATTTTTTTTATAATAAAGATGCAGTCTCTATTTTTTTTGTTTTATTCGCAATAAAAAAAAAAAATCTCTGTGCTTTTTTTACTGTTTATTAAAAATTCATGGTGGTCATGTCTAATTTGGCATGACACCATGAATTTCGGGTTTAGTACCAGCTGAGAATACGAAGCTGGTATTAAAAAAAAAATAATAAAAAAAAATGTGTGCTCCCGCCGTATTTTTATCGCCAGTCAGGTATAACCAGGCAGCTGGGGGCTAGGCCTCTCGGCAGCCCGCAGCCACCCCTGGAAATGGCGCTTTGTTTCTTAGGTCCAGCAGCCCTGATGGTGATAGAATGCTGGATAATAAAGGGGTTAATACAAGCTTTGTATTCTCAGCTGGTACTAAGCCCGAAATTAATGGTGTCACGCCAAATTAGACATGGCCACCATGAATTTCTAATAAACAGTAAAAAAAACACAAAACAAAAAAAATTAGAGACTCCATCTTTATTATAAAAAAAATCCTTAGTCCGACGTAGTCCACAGGTAGAGTATTGTCAGCTCTGCTTCCTCACTCTATACAGATAAATGTCTTTACAAGGAGAGAAGCAGGGAGAGCCATGTCAGCTCTGCTTCAGCGCTCTGTACAGAGTGAGAATCAGGCTGACAGTGAGGGGATGAGTCCACTTGTGTCTCGCATCGGTATCAGCCGGTATGGCCTGATGCTCTCTGGTCAGGAGTGCCTCAGCTGCATGGAAATACATGCAGCTGACCCGCTCCTGTCAAGAGAGTGTGCGCTAGCACGGGGTGATGTGATGCGACACTCGCACAGTGACAGTCAAAGTTAAGTTAACAGGACCTTCGATGACATCATAGTCAAGTGACCAGTCTGTAAGCAAATGTCTGTACAACATTCACACCAGACTGGTCACATGGCTATGACATCATGGAAGGTCCTGGGAGTTACCCGGGGGCACATCAATGATCAGATGTGGAAACAGAAGCGGCTGGGAGACAGAGTCTGCAGGACACGTCGCGGGACCTGTCAGCATGTTTATTATTAACTATATTCCTTTCTTTATTTTATAGCCCCCTCACCCAATCCCATAACCGTAAAGCCCGAGTTCGATGTTCAGGCGCAAGTTCGCGTTAACTCGATCCCGATCTCGATCTTTACAAAACATGTGGGCAAAACTCCCAATCCTGAACATTGGGGGGATCCCCCATCTCTACTTTTAACCTAATGTTTCTGGCTCTACTCTTATTTTCACCCCTTGGCATTTTCACCTTTTATCGGCATCCCTCTGGTACCATGGCAAAATCTTGTGACATCTACTACTAACTAGCCAAAAGTCAAAAGTTATGTTACAAGCTCTCAAGGAATCTCTCTAACAGCCAAAATGAGGCTCTCATAGACGTGTATTAGTTATGACCTCTTGCACGCTCCATAAAATACTGGAGCAGCTGGCAGATCAAAAACAGCCTTAGACCGACAGCATCGACCCAATAACAGATGAAGTCTCTGGAGTGTTATTGGGTGCTTTACACGCTGCGACATCGCTAGCGATAGCTAGCGATGTCGTGGGCGATAGCACCCGCCCCATTGTTCGTGCGACATTTGATGATCGCTGCCGTAGCAAACATTATCGCTACGGCAGCGTCACACGCACATACCTTTACAGCGACATTGCTGTGCCGCCGAACAATCCCTCCTTCAAGAAGGAGGTGCATTCTGCGTCATAGCGACGTCACTGCGGCGTCACTAAGCGGCCGCCCAATAGCAGAGGACGGGTGGAGATGAGCAGCCGGAACATTCTGACCACCTCCTTCCTTTCTTCCTTATTGCCGGTGGATGCAGGTAAGGAGATGTTCGTCGTTCCTGTGGCGTCACACAGCAATGTGTGACGCCGTAGGAACGATGAACAACCTGCAGCATGCATCACCAACGATATTTTGAAAAGGAGCGACCAGTCAACGATCAATGATTTTTGACGTTTTTGTGATCGTTGATCGTCGCTCCTTGGTGTCACATGCTGCGATGTCGCTAACGGCGCCAGATGTACGTCACTGACGACGTGACCCTGACGATATATCGTTAGCGATGACGCAGCGTGTAAAGCACCCTTAAGACGAGGGGCAGGAGACTTCATTGTGTGCTGCCCCGGAGGCGTCTGATGTCATGGCGAAGGCTCCGAGCGGTGATGTTGCCGTACCAAGCATGAGCGAAAGGCTTTTTGTGATGGGAAGTAAAAATAATATCTTAAAAGGGGAGAAGGAAAAATAAAATAAATAAAGAGTTTGTGACGCCATTTGTGATGTTTGGCTGTGGTATGGCCGGGCACTGCTGGTGGGCCCCAGGAGTTAGTTTGTGATGCGCAGTGCCAGAGGGTTGTACTCTCGCCCTCCCTACTAGGGCTTGGTCCTGGGTGATGTGTTGAGGTAGGAATGGCACAGCAAGGAATAAATCATCCAGAGAAAGAACAGGGAGCTTTTACCTTTTACTGAAAGTCTGCACAACAGTCCGGAACATTCTTTACAGCCTTCACAATGATGGTGGTTTTCTTCCTGCCCTGATGAGAGTATAGCTTCTCTGCTGTGGGGAGATAGTGTGCTCTTCCTGCTACTCTTTCCCTACCTGGAAATAGGTATCTTTGTATCCTTGGATTTCTAAGACAACAACAAACTGGATTTGTAATACCTTCTGGCGAGCAGGTGACTGGAGTCCTGAAGGAAAACTCTCTATTTCTTCTAGAAGCTTGCAGACTCACACATGCCACTGTGCTCCCAGGAATTTCACTGCCCCTTATAAAAAGGCTGAAGTCTCTCAGGTTAGTCACCAACCTTGAATGCACCGATGACCTAGGGCAGTCATAGCGAACCTTTTACAGGCCGAGTGCCCAAACTGTAGCCCTAAACCCAATTTTTTTTCCGAAGTGCCAACCAATCCTATTATGTAAATAATTGATTGCAACCTTACCTTTGACGTCTTCTCTTCTCTTCAGCAGGGGGCATCACGCTCGTGCTTACCACACATTGAAGTTGAGCCCTTTCCAGACACAGCAGTTGATCTTTCTGGAAAAAATTGCAGCATATTAGACAGAGATTTTATCCTGGAATGCAATCAGATTTCACCCTGTGATCCACATCTACATTTCAAAGTCTGAACATCTTGAAATCCCATAAAGACGTACGAGTTGCTCCCCTCCCCATTCATTGTGTAGTTATGCCCCCTTCCTGGGCCACTTCTTGGTAAACATGTCCCCCATCCTGATATATATTTCCTACATTCTGGTATATTTGTCCCCATCATGGCCCCATCCTGGTAAATATACCTCATCCTGGTAAATGTCCTCCATCCTGGTAAATGTACCTTATTCTGGCATGTTCCCCCATGCTGGTAAATGTACCACATCCTGACATATTGCCCATCCTTGTAAATGTTCCCCAATCCCGGCATGTACCCCATTCCTGGTAAATGTCCTCCATCCTGGTAAATGTTCCCAATCCTGGTTAATTTACCCCCATCCAGGTAAATGTACCCCTTCCTAGCATGTACCCCTTCCTGGTAAATGTTCCCCTTCCTGGTAAATGTTCCCCTTCCTGGTAAAGGTACCCTATCGTGGCATGTTTCCTCCATCCTGGCATACATGTTTCCTCCATCTTGGCATATATGTTTTGCCCATCCTGGCATGTATGTTTTCTCCATCCTGCCATGCAGGTTTCCTCCATCCTGGCATGCATGTTTCCCCATCCTGGCATGCATGTTTCCCCATCCTGGCATGCATGTTTTCCCCATCCTGGAATGCATGTTTCCCCATCCTGGCATGCATGTTTTCCCCATACTGGCATGCATGTTTTCCCCATCCTGGCATGCATGTTTCCTCCATCCTGGCATGTATGTTTCCTCTATCCTGGCATGCATGTTTCCTCCATCCTGGGATGTATGTTTCCTCCATCCTGGGATGTATGTTTCCTCCATCCTGGCATGCATGTTTCCTCCATCCTGGCATGCATGTTTCCTCCATCCTGGCATGCATGTTTCCCCATCCTGGCATGCATGTTTCCTCCATCCTGGCATGCATGTTTCCTCCATCCTGCCATGCATGTTTCCTCCATCTTGGCATGTATGTTTTCCCCATCCTGGCATGCATGTTTCCCCATCCTGGCATGCATTGTTCCCCATCCTGGCATGCATGTCATCCGCCCCCATGCTGGCATGCGTGTGTCCCCCCCATGCTGGCATGCATGTTTCCCCCCCATGATGGCATGCGTGTTTCCCCCCCCATGCTGGCATGTGCGTTCCCCCCCATACTGGCATGTGTGTTTCTCCCCCACCCCATACTGGCATGTGTGTTTCTCCCCCACCCCATGCTGGCATGTGTGCTTCTCCCCCACCCCATGCTGGCATGTGTGTTCCCCCTCCCCCACCCCATACAGGCATGTGTGTTTCTCCCCCACCCCATGCTGGCATGTGTGTTCCCCCTCCCCCACCCCATTCTGGCATGTGTGTTCTCCCCCACCCCATGCTGGCGCTAGCACTGCCCCCTCCCATCCCCACCTTGGCACAGCAGCACACGAGTTATAAAAAAAAAAAAGCAACACACAACTTACCTTCCTGCACACGCTCCCCCGCTGCGCGCCGCTGGGTCCTCAGTTCCCACGCGGCCAGAAGACCTCATTATGCCGGCGTCGCTTGGTGACGCTCCTCCGTCTCCTAGGCAACACACCTGCAGCCTGGGGGAGGAGTGTCAGAGCCAGGAGAAATGTCTCTTCCGCTCCAACAAAGCTTTGATATGCCGGCGTGACTGCACCAGCAGATCAAAGCGGCAGGATCAGGCGACAGCACGCGTGCCAGCAGAATGAGCTCTGCGTGACCCTGGTGGCACGCGTGCCATAGGTTCGCCATCACTGACCTAGGGACTGATATCCTGACTAGAGATGAGCGAACCGGTCCCAGTTCGGCTCGAGGCCGGTTCGCCGAACGGGGGTCCCGTTCGAGTTCGGTTCGTCGAACGTTCGACGAACCGAACTAGAACCTATAGGCTATAATGGGAGGCAATCACAAACACATAAAAATGCATGATAAATGTACACAAACAGTTAATAAACATTGCCATAACACTTACCGGTCCTCGCGATCCCTTCTGCACTCTGTCTCCTGCCGCTATTCCATCCGATGATCGCTGAATCCTCCCGGTGACCTGCACTGCCAGCAGAGATGCAGGACCTATCGTGACATCAAAATAGCCATGTGACCAGTCACGTGGCTATTATCTCATTGGCTACAGACTGGTCACATGACTATGACACGTCATGTAGGACCTGCGAGTGCATCTCTCCGGTACACGGTGCACATATGTGTATCGCCGTGTACCGGCGACATGCTCTAGCACACGGTCGACTCCCCGTTCCGTTAGGGACCGGCTGACACAGCCGGTCATTAACGGAGATCACCGTTGCCATAGCAACACAGTTAGCGGTGACGTCACCGCTAACCGCGGCTCCAAGAGCACCGTTGCTATGGTAACGCGTCTGTCAGCGTTACCGCTGTTACCGCTAGCAGCCAGCACTGATCACTCACGGAGTGAAGGCTGCACGCTGCTTCCCGATTGTAGTGATGATTGTAGTGAGGATGAGGTTCCCCAGCCCCAAGTGATGAGCTGGTGAACCTCATTCTTCCTCACTA
The DNA here is from genome assembly GCF_048569485.1 of Anomaloglossus baeobatrachus. Classification (NCBI taxonomy): domain Eukaryota; kingdom Metazoa; phylum Chordata; class Amphibia; order Anura; family Aromobatidae; genus Anomaloglossus; species Anomaloglossus baeobatrachus. The sequence continues at coordinate 150,706,872 of NC_134362.1, forward strand.
CAATCGTCACTACTACTACACTAGAAAGAAAGAAGACAGAAGAGCAGGATCGTGGAGGGCTGACAGGGGGTAATAAAGATGGAGTCTCTAATGTGTCTGTGTATTTATTTCTATTAAAGTATTTTTTCTCTGTGTGGTGTTTTTTTTAACCCTTTATTGGAGATTCTTAATGGCCGGGTCAAACGTGCCTGACATTAAGAATCTCTGGCTTAATACTGGCTAGTAAAACAAAGCCAGTATTAACTCATGATTACCCAACAAGCCACCCGGCTCCAGGGCTATTGGAAGAGTTGGATACAGCGCCAGATGATGGCGCTTCTATGAGAGCGCCATTTTCTGGGACGGCTGCGGACTGAAATCCGCAGCAGAGGCGCCCAGAAACCTCGGGCTAACCTGTGCTGCGGATTCCAATCCCCAGCTGCCTAGTTGTACCCGGCTGGACACAAAAATGGGGCGAAGCCCACGTCATTTGTTTTTTAATTATTTCATGAAATAAGTGAAATAATTAAAAAAAAACGGGCTTCCTTATATTTTTGGTTCCCAGCCGGGTACAAATAGGCAACTGGGGGTTGGAGGCAGCCCGTGGCTGCCAGCTGTACCTGGCTAGCATACAAAAATATGGCGAAGCCCACGTCATTTTTTTGGTGGGCAAAAAAATTCTGCATACAGTCCTGGATGGAGTATGATGAGCCTTGTAGTTCTGCAGCTGCTGTCTGCTCTTCTCCATACAGACAGACAGCAGCTGCAGAACTACAAGGCTCAGCATACTCCATCCAGGACTGTATACAGAAGTTTTTTGCCCCCTGAAAAAATTATGTGGGCTTCGCCATATTTTTGTATGCTAGCCAGGTACAGCAGGCAGGTACGGCTGCCCCCAACCGCCAGTTGCCTATTTGTACCCGGCTGGGAACCAAAAATAAAGGGAAGCCCTTTTTTTATTATTTCATGAATTTCATGAAATAATTAGAAAACAAATTACGTAGGCTTCGCCCCATTTTTGTGTCCAGCCAGGTACAACTAGGCAGCTGGGGATTGGAATCCGCACCACAGGTTGGCCTGAGCTTTCTGGGCCCCACTGCTGCGAATTGCAGTCTGCAGCCGCCTCAGAAAATGGCATTTTCATAGAAGCGCCATCTTCTGGCGCTGTATCCAACTTTTCCAGCACCTGCCTGCTATACCTGGCTAGCATACAAAAATATGGCGAAACTCACGTCCTTTTTTTGTAGTTTTTTAGCAAAAAAAATAAAAAATGCTTCCCTGGATTTTCCATTGCCAGTGAAGGTAACACCAAGCAGTGGGGGTTAGCAGCCAGTAGCTGTTTGGATTACCCTTAGCTAGCAATACAAAAAATGCAGCGAAAGCCCATATTTATTTTATTTTTAATAATTTATATAAATAACTAAAAATAAAATGGGCTTCCCTGTATTTTGATTGCTGGACATCACAGTGCTGTAAAAATAAATCTTTAAAAAAATGACGTAGCGCTCCGCGGTATTTTTGATTCTCAGCGCAGATAAAGCAGACAGCTATGGGTTGCCACCCCCATCTGCCTGCCGTTACCTTGGTTGGCAATCAAAATACAGGGAAGCCCATTAATTTTTTCTATTTAAAAAATAGTTAAAAAAAAAAAATAACGTTGGGTCCCCCCATTTTTGATAGCCAGCTAGGGTAAAGCAGACGGCTGTAGCCTGAAAACCACAGCTGGCAGCTTTACCGTGGTTGGGGATCCAATGTGGAGGTCCCCTCAGGCTCTTTTTTATAATTATTTTCTAAATATTAATAATTACACAAAAAAGTAGGGTCCCCTCCAAATTGGATCATCAGCCAAGGTAAAGCGGACAGCTGTGGTCTGGTATTCTCAGGGTGGGAAGGTCCATAGTTATTGTGCCTTCACAGCCTAAAAATAGCAGGCCGCAGGCACCCCAGACGTGGCGCATCCACTAGATGCGCCAATCCTGGCGCTTCACCCCAGCTCATCCCGTGCCCTGGTGCAGTGGCAAACGGGGTAATAAATCGGGTTGATACTAGCTGTAAAGTCACCTGAGATCAAGCCCAGCAGTTTGTGATGTCATGGCGTCTATTAGATACCCAACATCATAAACTGTCAGTACTAACAAAAAAAAAAATCGACAAAAGAAATTTATTTGAAAAAACAGTCCCCAAAACATTTCCTCTTTCACCAATTTATTGTAAGAAAAAAAATAAAGGGGTCCCACGACGACTCTGGACCGTCTAGAATATGGGGGGGAGACACTCAGGGAACGTATCCCCCATTTTCTAGGAGTGCGGACCCTTCATGTGAGGAGTGTGGGTGCAATGAATCTGCACTCACTCTCCCCGGGTCCACAGCAGCAGAGTCCATGTCGTAATGGTTGCTACCAAAGCTGTAATGCCCTGCTCATGAGGTAAGGGCATGCCTAATCAGGAGAACTACTGTAGAGGAAGCTCTGCTCACTGGTATATAGGTGCTCAGAGGTAATAATAGATAAAATTAGTGAGTAACCTCGGCACTCTAAATTTCCCAGACTAAGTCAGTAAGTCACAATGGATAGTAATGCAAAATCACTCTTTATTGGTCCGTATTAAGAACATTTTTTTTTTCATAAGCATATATGTTTTTGTCCAAAACAAGTTACAAATGACGTTTCAGCCTGAGCCTTCGTCAGATTAGACTTATCTGCATGTAATCATGAAAAATGACAATAATCAGTATCACATAAGAGTGAGAGAACAATAACATAAACTCGAACAATGTAGAGGTACAATTGGGATGCAGCAAAAAAATTGCAACACAGCAAGAAATGAAACACATGATACAAATGTCATAATACAGTACAAGGACAATATAGTAATGACAAATATGGGGTCAGAGTAGACTTAGACAGCTCTGGTACGAAAGAGATGTCAATCATAAAGTAACATGTGCAGTAGGTGTAGAGCTACAGTATGCATGGCAGAGCTAATGGGTAGACCGACCATAGAAAAAGAACGGAGAAAAAGTGGAGAAAAAGTGGGGAAAAAGTGGAGAATAAGTGGAGAAAAAGTGGAGAAAAAAATGGAGAAAGTGGAGAATAAATGGAGAAAAAGTGGAGAAAAAGTGGAGAAAAAGTGGAGAAAAAGTGGAGAAAAAGTGGAGAAAAAGTGGAGAAAAAAATGGAGAAAGTGGAGAAAAAGTGGAGAAAAAGTGGAGAAAAAGTGGAGAAAAAGTGGAGAAAAAATGGAGAAAAACTGGAGAAAAAGTGGAGAATAAATGGAGAAAAAGTGGAGAAAAAGTGGAGAAAAAAATGGAGAAAAAGTGGAGAAAAAGTGGAGAAAAAGTAAAGACAAAAATGGAGAAAAAGTGGAGAAAAAGTGGAGAATAAATGGAGAAAAAGTGGAGAAAAAGTGGAGAAAAAGTGGAGAAAAAAATGGAGAAAAAGTGGAGAAAAGGTGGAGAAAAAGTGGAGAAAAAGTGGAGAAAAAAATGTAGAAAAAGTGGAGAAAAAAATGGAGAAAAAGTGGAGAAAAAGTGGAGAAAAAGTGGAGAAAAAGTGGAGAAAAAATGGAGAAAAAGTGGAGAAAAAGTGGAGCACCCTTTGGTGCCTTTCATGTGGCACTAAGGGGTGCTTAGCTTTGTATTTAGCCAAAAAAATGAAAAAAAAAAATGACGTAGGGTTCCCCCTAGTTTTGTAGCCAGCTAGGGTAAAGCAGACGGCTGCAGCCTGCAGACCACAGCTGGCAACCTCACCTTGGCTGGTAATCCAAAACTGAGGGCACCCCACGCTGTTATTTTAAATTAAATAAATAATTTAAAAAAAAAAAAACACGTAGGGGTCCCCCAAAATTGGATCACCAGCCAAGGTAAAGCAGACAGCTGGGGCTTGATATTCTCAGACTAGGGAGGTCCATGGTTATTGGACTCTCCCAAGCCTAAAAATAGCAGGCCGCAGCCGCCCCAGAAGTGGCGCATCCATTAGATGCGCCAATCCTGGTGCTTCGCCCCAGCTCATCCCGCGCCCTGGTGCGGTGGCAAACGGGGTAATATATGGGGTTAATACCAGATGTGTAATGTCACCTGGCATCAAGCCCTGGGGTTGGTGAGGTCAGGCGTCTATCAGATACCCGACATCACCAACCCAGTCAGTAATAAAAAAAATAGACGACAAACACATTTTTATTTGAAAAAACACTCCCCAAAACATTCCCTCTTTAACCAATTTATTAGAATGAAAAACAAATCCAGGTCTGCTGTAATCCAAGGGGTTGCCATGACGATCCACACTGTCCCAGTCAATGAAGAGCAGGATGTTCCCCATTGGCTGGGAGAGCAGTGCAGTGACCTGAGCTAACATCAATGGGTCAGCCCAGGTCACTGCAGGGGATGACAAGTGCTGCTGTCAGCGAGGTACATTACCTGCGCTGATCTCCAGCACACTGACAGCCCCTGTCACTGAGTTCAATGACCGGCGCCTTCACACCAAGTATCGCGAGAGGTCCGTGACGTCACCGCTAGTCAGTCTCGGGTCGGAAGCGAGAGGTGATGTGACAAGCGGCGGCCATGGAGGACAGTGACAGCGCTGAGGTCGGGATGGCGGGACTTCATCACCGCAGGTAAGCCGAGCGGGACCATGTGTGTGTGTGTGTGTGTGTGTGTGTGTACATGCCGCGGGCAGGAGGGGGGGAACGAGCTGAGCAGGGAAGTGTGGGCTTCCTGCACGTAACTAAGATAAACATCGGGTTACTAACCAAAGCGCTTTGCTTGGATACCCGATGTTTATCTTGGGTACCAGCTTCTGGCAGGCTGCCAGCGATGGCTCCTGCACACTGTAGCTGTAAAAAGCTCTGCTTTTTGCTGCTAGAACCATTCTCTTTTTTTTTTTTAATCCAATCAATTTTTATTGTAGGAAGTTACATTACAAAAAAAAGGAGAAATTCAGGTATCATTGGCAATAATACACAAAGAAAACAACGCTGTGACATGTGGTAGTGTCACCTTTGATTATGATTCACATTTCCTGTCATACCACCACCAATCATGTCTGATGCAAGTTGCAACTTTTTTAGGTTAATCAATACCCAATACGTATAGAATCAACCTACCAATTTACTTTTTAATCCTCAAAATGAGGGATCCAAACAACCAGAACCAGAGAGTAAGAAAGGAAGATAAGAAAAGGGAGGGGAGAGAGAGGTGGGGGAGAGGGGGAGAACCATGGATGGTTGCAAGGAGGCAACCAGGGAGGGGGAGGGGGGAGGGAGGGAATTGGATGGCGTTTTGGGGTAGCCCGAGCAGTAACAACAACAGAGATTTAAACACCTTGACTATTGACATGTGGTATGGGTGAACACCCTGCGTAACACACACTTTGAGCCTATTTGACCCGTTTTTAATTATCAACAGTTTGCCCTGGAAACAGATGCCTGACAGGGGATGCATATACAGAGTTTAGCCACGTGTCCCAAATCTGAAGTATTTTGTTTTTGGCACGGATGGAGTGAGCCAGACAGAACTCGTATTGGCATTGGAGATTAATTCGGTTATATAGTTCAACTAATGTAGGTGTTTTTGGGGATTTCCAGTGCAAACTTATGCAATATCTGGCAGCTACTAGAATGTGAACTAATAAACCCCTGGATTCCCAAGAGAACTCCTCTATACCCACGTTTAGCACTGCCAGAGCCGGATTCGGATTAATACGATTGCCTGTCAGCTCACCCATCAGGCCAAACACCTCCAACCAGAATGAGAAAACCTTGGGACAAGCCCACCAGCAGTGACCAAGAGTACCCCTTTGGAGGCAGCCCTTCCAACAATGTGGCGAATAATTTGGGAGGAACTGTGCTAAGTTGGCTGGGGACCGATACCATCGCAGGTGTACTTTTTTCAGTTGCTCCAGATGATTTATACACTTGGAATATTTTTGGATATTTGCTGATGCCGAGTGCCAGTTTGAAGGTGAGGTAGAGACACTCAACTCCACGTCCCATTTATTCATATAAGGAGATTTTTGCTCTTCGGGGGGGTTATTGAGCCATTTGTATGTCGAGGAGATACCTTTGGATTTAATTATCTTTTTAAATACCAAAGCTTTTGTTGTAGGTAACAGAGGCTTTGACTTTGGAGGAAATTTAGAGGCCAGAAAATGACTAATTTGGATGTGTTGATAGAAACAGCCCTTTAAAGAGGGGTGTTCCCGTACTATTTCATTAAAGGGGTTAACACCCAAATCAGAGTATAGATCCGCCAGCACTGTAATGCCCGATCCCTCCCACCTGGCCAGATTCAAAAAGGGGATTTGAGATTCCAACGACTTGAGGGAAATCTCTGAAAGAGGAATCTGAATCTTATGAATCAAGTCATTTCGCCAGACCTCCAGGGAGGCTGACATGGTGGGAACACACGGGGAGAACCGTGAACGGCTCAAATATTCTGCTTCCATCATTCTTCTGACCGAGCCCTGGCGGGACAGGAAATTTTCAATCTGAGCCCATCTATGTGAATTACCTGGACGCCACCATTCCTTTAGTGATTCAATTAGTAAGGCTTTATAATATGCCGTTATGTTTGGGGTGCCCAATCCCCCTAAGTCATATGGGGGGTATAACACTTTACCTGCGACCCTAGCCCTTTTATTACCCCAGACAAATTTGTTAGTCAACGATTGAAGTTTCATCAGGGTTTTGTGAGAAATTTTGATGGGAAGGCATCTGAGCACATACAATATTTTGGGTAAGAAAACCATTTTAAAGGACTGTATCCTGGCCATCCAGGACAATGATATTTTTTCATATCTTCCCAATTCCTTTTCTAAATTTTGGATCAGAGGTTCCATATTTTCTTTAATTAACATCTGCGATGGTGTCAGCTTAATACCCAAATAAGGTATCCCCCTGTCGCACCATTTGAATTGAAAGGCCCCCTCCAGCGCACTCCTGGCCTCCGCCGGTACATTAAACGGCAGTATCAAAGACTTTGCCGCATTAAGCTTATAATACGACACTTTAGAAAAGTTTGATAATGTGTTCACCACTGCTGGAATCGACACTGCAAGGTTAGAACAGGAAATTATCACATCGTCTGCGTATAAACCAAGTTTATGTTCAAATTCCCCAACTCTTATACCAGAAATGGCTATGTTTTTTCGTATAGCTTCCGCCAGAGGTTCTACCACTAAAGCAAAAATAGCGGGAGACAATGGACACCCCTGGCGGGTGCCATTACTTATTTGAAATTTAGATGACAGAAACCCCGATGCCAACACTGACGCATTTGGGTAAGAGTAGAGGGCTAGAATGGATGACTTGATGTTCCCCAAGAACCCGAATTTTGTTAGAACTCTCTCCAGGTATCCCCAGTGCACCCTGTCAAAGGCTTTTTCAGCATCAAGAGACAGGAATGCACTGGGTTCACCCGATATCTCCACCAGTCCAATCAAGTCAAGCATCCGTCTGGTGCCATCCTTAGATTGCCTCCCTGTCACAAACCCAACTTGGTCTGGAGCCACTAAGGTCGGGATCACTTTGTGAAGTCTATCTGCCACTAGTTTGGCATAAATTTTAACATCACAATTTAGGAGTGAAATGGGCCTAAAATTACCCGGGGTGTCTGCAGGTTTCCCTGGCTTGGGTAGCGTGATAATTATCGCTTCTAAGTTGTCTGGAGAAATTGACCCTTTATTTTGCCAAAAATTGAAGGTTTTTGACATAAAGGGGGACAGAGTGGATGTAAATTGTTTGTAATATTCGTATGGCAGCCCATCGGGGCCCGGGGCAGAGTTAGACTTAGTCATTTTGATGGCACCTAGGATTTCATGTGTAGTAAAGGGAAGATTAAGTTCCTCTAATTGCTCATCTGAGACCCGGGGAAGATCCAGGGTGTCTAGGAAACCCTGTATATCCACTTGAGTCGGCTGTGACGTATTGGAATCATATTTTAGATTATACAGGGCCTCATAGTATTTCGCAAATGCTTCTGCTATTTCAATGGGATGTCTAGTGATTGTTCCGTTCGGGTCCCTCAGGAATTCTATTTTAGATTGGATCTCACGTTTTTTCGTCCTTCTTGCCAATAAGGACCCCGCTCTATCCCCCATAGCATAAAATGTCGATCTATTTTTTTTAAGATTATGTTCGTATTTTTGCAGGAGTAGGGATCTTAGTTGGAATCTATGGGTTACAATTTCTTTAGTCAAGTTAGGGGATGCTTTGGCTTTATTCAGGGATTCAAGGTGATGAATACGGGTTAATATATATTTAATATCTGCGTCTTTTTTCCGTTTTTGGATGGAGGCTATTTTTATGAGCTGCCCTCTGACTACGGCTTTATGAGCAGCCCACAGGGTCTCGTCAGAAATTTCCCCATTATTATTAAGTTTAAAATATTCTGTTAACACTGACTCTACTTCATCATGTACCTTCTGCCTACCAAGCAAGCTGGTATTCAGTCTCCACCTAGGGGAATTTTGAACATTAAAGCTACCCTGAACAGACAAAGAGATCGGCGCATGATCTGTCCAAGTAATTAAACCAATATCAGCTGCCACACAATTACTTATAGATTTGCTGTCGACCCAAAAAAAATCAATTCTACTGTATGAGCGGTGCCTGGAAGAGAAGAACGTATAGTCTCTTTCTGATGCGTGCAAATATCTCCAGATGTCATGAAAATGGAATTCATTGATGAGATGCTTAAGTTCCTTAGCATGTGGGATGCTGGTGTTGGAGCAATCCATGGAGCGTATTACAGGTATATTAAAGTCTCCACAGATGATTTCCGCCCCTGTGGCAGTATCTTTGAATGCTTGGAAAAATTTCCTAGCAAAGTTCAATTGTGATGAATTTGGGGAGTAGACCGTTGCCAAGGTATAAGGGACGCTGTTGATATAACAAGACAAAATAATATATCTTCCATCCGCTCCATAACTGACATTTATCAATTTAAAGGCCACTGAGTTCTTTATTAAAATGGCCACTCCTCCTCTTTTTTTTTGAGTCATTAGCAAAAAAGGTGTGTTGGAAGCTTGGATGAAGTAGCCGTTTATTATCTGTGGAAAGAAGGTGGGTCTCCTGAATGCACGCTATATCACAGTTAGATGCCTTGACCTCTCTCCACATCATTGACCTTTTTGCTGGGGAGTTGAGTCCGTTCACATTAATAGACAATATCTTAATTCTCATATTGGAGCCGCAGGGGGGGTTGAATTCCCAGGAACGCCATCAGGGATGAGAGGGGCTAGACCAGCAAGGAATTGAGAGAAATTTCCAGAAAAAATTAAGGAACATTTGTGAGAAGAGGAACAAAAACAAAAAAATTCCAACAACACCGGTTTGCCCCGAGTAGGGTGCCCGGTGTATAACCGCTCGCCATAGGCGAGAACATCAGGGGGGCTACGTGACATCCCGTGTCACAGGAGCAGGGACAGCAGGTGCCATAAGCAGGAAGGAGTCCCAGCTAAGCTACTGACCATTCAGGGTTAATCCTGTCTGGAGGGCCTCTATGATTCTCCTGCCCACCAGGGTTTGGTGGGTGGGCTATTCCCCAGTCATCCAGCAATTTGCCCAGCTGAGAAGGAGTATGACATATGTGAGTGCCTCCATCTTTGAAAATTATCATCTTCACCGGAAACCCCCACTTGTACTTGATGTCTTGATCTCTAAGGAGTTTAGAAAGGTGGGCAAATTCTCTTCTTTTATTAAGAGTTGCAGCAGAAAGATCTGGGAAGATTTTTAGTCCCATGAAAGTGTCTGGCAGGGCTGGATTTCCCCTCAGTGTGTGCAGCACAGCTTCTTTTGTTTTATAGAAATGAAGTCTAGCCAAGACATCTTTAGGCAGAGCTGGATCTATGCCTTTGGCTTTAGGGACTCTATGAATCCTGTCCACTATCAGGTCTCTGGTGTCCCATCCAGGGAGTATAAGCTGCAGAAACTTGTGGAAGTATTCCTGGAGGTCTTTATCTGCTACTGATGAGGGAATCCCTCTGATTTTTAGGTTATTTCTTCGGGATCTGTCCTCTATATCACTGATTTTAAGTTTTAGTGCCTCCACCTCCTTTTCCAAAGCTGTGTTAGCATCTATCAGATTGTTATGTGATGTTGCAAATTCAGCCATCTTAGTTTCTACATGCTCTGTGCGAACCCCTAGAGACCTGATCTCTTCCTTCAGCTCTCTTACTATTTCTCTGAGATCAGCCTGCAAGGAAGCCCTCAGCGTTTTCAGCAGAGCTTGCATTGTTTCCTCTGTCAGTGGAATGGCTGTGCAGCCTCTTAAACAGCCTGTTTCTCCCTGTGAGGAGTGGGAAGAAGCTGAGTGTGAAGCCATCTTGCTTGGTGAGCAGAGATCCCTATCCAGGGGGTAGAAGTCTGTCAGTTTGGCTGGAGTGCCAGTCTTTTTAGGTCTCCCCTTAGGCATAGCTGGGGGCTGGGGTTACTCACACCTCCTGTAGCTGGTAATCCTGTTATCTGTGAGCTGATAAGAGCCGGTTTATCCTGCTGTCAGCACAGAGCTCTCCTTCAAGCAGCCATCGCCATCAGCGTGCAGGCCACGCCCCCGCTGCTAGAACCATTCTCGAACGTATCTAGAACTATCGAGCTTTTGCAAAAAGCTCGAGTTCTAGTTCGATCTCGAACAGCCCCCAAAATCACTCGAGCTTAGAACTGGAGAACCGCGAACCGCGCTCAACTCTAATCCTGACAAGCGTAGCTGGTCCCTCCAGAGGTTTCAGAAATCACCTCAGGATGGGACCTCTCCTCAGTACACTTTTCACTTCACCTCACACGACGACCAACTGCCACTAACTGAAATTTACCTCACAACTAAGCTCTTCACCTTTCTCCTTCTAGGGCACATCCTCAAGAGTTAGTTTTCTCTCAAGTGAATAACCCTAGTAAGGGATGTATGCAAATGTATGTTTTGTTGTGAACAGCAGAGACAACCATATTATCATCAAGCCTTATAATACATGTTATATAGATGGCAATACTCATGTAATTGTGTAATATTATTTGTACCAACTAAGCACAGGGTGCCACAATTGAGCCCCTTCACGACCTTGGATGTACCTTTATGTTCAATGTCTTGTTTATCCATTTAAGGCAGGCTTATGTGTTTACCCCCACAGGTTGGCTGATCTGATCAGGTAATATGTGTCTCTAACAGGCACTGCTAGATTGGGGATCCACCTGCCAGCACCTGTTAACCAGCTACATCCCGCTGTCAACACCAGTTCCCGTCTTTATCTATTCCTATTTTTCAGTACAATATGTGGCAGAATTGATGATGCCTTTCAAACATACAACTTGTTCTGCAAAAAAAAAGCCCTTATATGGCTACATTGACGGAACAATAAAAAAGTTATGACTCTTGGAAAAAAGGGAGGAGAAAACGAAGAATGGAAAATCACCTGGTGGCTAAAGGGGTTACAGTGCCACTCCAGGGGTAAAAAAAAACCCAAATAATACATTGGAGGGGTGCTTTAAGTCTAAAGAGAATAAGAGGCAAGATACTGTAAAACGGAGGTAACTAATTTTATTTTTTATCATTGCCATTCAGTACAGATTGTGCAGCTGGATAAACATACTACCAGAAAACTATGTTTAGGGATTAATCGTAAACTCAGTAGCACCGCAAAACATAAAATATCAGCTAGAACTGCTACTTTGTTGAAGGTGCTGCATCACCTCATTACAGAAAAAGAGGGAGTGAGTACAGACAAGGATGTAAAAGTTTCCAGATTAACATTAGTTTTCAAACTAAGTATACCTGTTACGGGGGCTGTCTGATAATAAAACCTAAAGGAATGTCAGACAGTCAGGGTCCACCATGCAAAGACTCTGCTGCAGACTATGGCAGAGGATAAGGGGTATATAAGTGTGCCACTGTAAAAAATAATAGCACAAGTGCAGAGTGCAATACCTCTGTTAAACTCACAGAGGAATATAATTAGAAAATAAAGCAATTCCTCCCTTACTTGGAGGGTGTGTGGAATGGTCTCTGTTAAAGATCACAGAGACAAAAGCAGTGAGTGTGAAATGGCACCTACCTAGGTCCGTTCCTCTAGTGGTGCCAGGAGACGGACAGCAGCGTAAGCCGCACAAAGCTCCTACCTGTGTTCGCTCCACTAGTGTGCGAGGACACGAACCACTAGATATGGCACCTGCCTAGGTCCGCTCTTCTAGTGGTGCAAAAGAGACGGACAACAGCATAAGCCGCACAAAGCTCCTACCTCTGTTCGCTCCCCTAGTGTGTGAGGATACGAACAACTGCCAGATGCAGTATAAGGAATGTTACCCTAGCGGCAACGTCCACCTACGAGTAGAATCACAAGGCCCAGCCGGACCATGTGCCTCAGGCACCTGCCTATGTCCGCTCCACTAAGAGGTAAGGATACGGACTGCAGCTGAAGCTGTAAGGTATAAGAACGCTACCCTGCCGGTAGCGCTCACCTAACATAGACAGAGAGATGCCTAGAGGGACGTGCACAGGGCGTCTACCCTCATGCATGAACCAAGAGGACTGAGCGCCGGGCGGCGTGCGTCAGGGTCTTATATAGACTCTGTGCCTCATCCAAGATGGAGGACACCAGAGCCAATCCGCTGCCAGAATGACAGCAATGACGCTGAATGCAAGTCACGCTGGCCTATCACCGAGCAAAGCGTCACAAGCACATGACAAGCGACCAATCGGCATAGAAGGTGTCAGAGACATGTGACCACATGTCACAAGCACATGACCAGTGGCCAATCAGCTTAGAAGGTGTCAGAGACATGTGACCTAGTGTCAGCGATGATGTCACCCGCACATGTGCAATGGCTCCAAGATAGGACTTAGTCTCCAGCGCTTGCACATGTGCAGTAGCAAGAAATCCGGACATAGTCTTCAAAGCCACAGCAACCGTAACAGTACCTCCCCCTCAAGGGCCTCCCTCCCAGCGATGCAGGTAATCGGCAACTAAGTCTCCTCAGGCTTCCAAGAGCAATGTTCCGGGCCATAGCCCTCCCAATCTATCAAGAAGAACCTGCGCCCTCTAACCATCTTAGAACCAACTATGGCTCGTACCTCATAGCTAGAGCGAGAGGAATCAGAGGCAGGAGAGTGCACTTCACGAGCGTGAGGTAAAATAACCGGCGTTAGCAGTGAAACATGGAATTTGTCATGGATCCTAAGATGGACAGGTAACTTCAATTGGTAGACTACAGGATTTACCTGTTGAAGAACCTCATAAGGACCCTGGAAGCGAGGAGCAAATTTGACAGAGCTCACTCTAAGTTTCACGTGTTTTGCAGAGAGCCACACAAAATCCCCTGGAGAAAAGACAGGAGCCGGGCGATGAAACCGATTGGACACCGTCTTCATACGGTCCTTAGCTGCTTGGATCGACTCTTGAGTCCAATCCCAAACCTCTCTGGCATTAGTTGCCCAGTCGGTCACAAGAGGAGAAGGTGCAGCAGCGGGAAACGGTACCGGTACCCTAGGGTGTTGCCCATTATTGAGTACGAATGGGGTCTGCCCAGTGGACTCAGCCAGCAAATTGTTAAGGGCAAATTCTGCCCAGGGTAGGAGGGAGGACCAGTTATCGTGGTTCTCAGCAACAAAGTGTCGAAGGTATATAATCATGAATTGATTGGTACGCTCAACCAAACCATTGGTCTCCGGATGGTATGCCGAAGAGAGATTGAACTCAATTTGCAGAAGGCTACAAAGATCTCGCCAGAAACGGGAAGCAAATTGCGGGCCTCTATCACAAATGATACGATCTGGCATCCCGTGAAGCCTAAAGACATGCTTGAGTAATAGTTTGGCTAGTACCCTCCAAGACAGGATTCTCGATAACGGTACGAGATGAACCATCTGGGAGAAATGGTCCGTAATGACCCACACAAATCTTTGTCCCTGTGAACACAGAAGATCACCCACAAAGTCCATGCCTACCACCTCCCATGGTCTATCTGGCACTGGTAAAGGATGCAAGAGCCCAGCCGGTCTCTGCCGTAATGGACTGTTGCGAGCACACAAGTAGCAGGAACCGACATATCTCTTGACGTGACTGGCTAAGTGTGGCCACCAATACCACCTCTCCAGTAACTCTCGTGTCCGCCTAATACCAAAATGCCCACCCACCTTTGAGGTGTGGGACCACGACAGTATATCATTCTGTCGATCAGGCGGCACAAAGGTCTTGCCCGGTGGGATTTGGTCTAACGTCACAGGGGAGAGCGTATGAAAAACCCTGGAGGGAAGGATAAGACGAGGTTCGTTAATCTCTTCCTGGGTAGAAACCATAGAGCGAGACAGAGCGTCTGCCTTGTTATTCTTACTCCCAGACAGATAGTTGATGGAGAAGTGAAAGCGGGAGAAAAACAAGGACCAGCGGGCTTGGCAAGGATTCAGACGCTGAGAGGTGTGTAAGGACGTCAGATTCTTATGGTCTGTATAGACCTGGAAAGGATGTTTCGCTCCTTCCAGCAAGTGATGCCACTCCTCCAAGGCTAATCTCAGGGCGAGCAGTTCCCTATCCCCAATGGTATAGTTTCTCTCTGTCGGTGAAAAGGTTTTAGCAAAGAAGAAACACGTCCTTTTTCTACCTGCACCGTTCTTTTGATTCAAGACTGCACCAGCACCCACTGAAGAGGCATCAACCTCCAAGAGGAAGGGCTTATTCTCATCGGGTCTTTGAAGAACGGGAGCAGTTGAAAAGTGTCTTTTTACTGCCTCAAAAGCCTGGGATGTCTCAGTAGACCAGACTTTGGATTAGTACCTTTCTTAGTCAAGGCCACCAAAGGGGCCACCAAAGTAGAGAAATGGGGTATGAACTGCTTGTAATAATTTATGAATCCTAAGAAGCGTTGCACCGCCTTCAAGGAATGAGGTTCGGACCATTCCAGGACAGCAGAGAGCTTCGCAGGATCCATAACCAGACCCTCTTGTGAGATAATGTAGCCCAAAAAAGGCAAGGATGACTGCTCGAATACACATTTTTCGAGTTTAGCAAACAAATAGTGCGCCCTTAAACGGGAAAGGACACGAACGACATCCTGACGATGAGTCTCCAGATCAGGAGAAAAAATCAGGATGTCGTCCAGATACACCACGACGGAGGATAACAGTAAATCCCTGAACACATCGTTTATGAAGTCCTGAAATACTGCCGGTGCATTACATAAACCAAAAGGCATGACGAGGTATTCATAGTGACCGTCTCGGGTGTTAAAAGCGGTCTTCCATTCGTCACCCTCTCGAATTCGTACCAAGTTATACGTACCCCGCAGATCCAACTTCGTAAAAACCTGAGCTCCCCTCAGTCTGTCAAAGAGCTCCGAAATTAAAGGTAACGGGTATTTCTTCTTTATTGTGATTGCATTGAGACCCCTGTAATCTATGCAGGGACGCAAATCACCCTCTTTCTTCCGAACAAAGAAAAACCCAGCTCCCGCGGGAGGGACAGACTTACGAATGAACCCCTTCTCTAAACTCTCTCTTATATAGGTCGACATGGACTCCAACTCAGGTATCGACAGGGGGTAAACCCTGCCCTTAGGTGGAACCGAACCTGGGATAAGTTCTATGGCACAGTCATACAGCCTATGGGGTGGAAGAACATCAGCACCCTGTTTGGAGAACACGTCAGCGAAATCCAAATAGGGTGTAGGTATGGGAGAGAGATCAGTTGATGCAACCGCAACGACCTTAGGTGGTAAGGGAAGACATCGGGACTGACATTTCGAACCCCAACTAATAATGCTGTCGGACTCCCAGTCAATGTGAGGAGCATGAGTCCGAAGCCATGGGAGACTCAGAAGGACGTCGTCTATACCCTCAGGCAAAACAAGAAAAGAAATCTCCTCTATGTGACCCTGAGGCAGGGAAAGGCGCAATGGAACTGTCCTCAACGTTATGGAGTCAGACAACATAGTCCCATTAACAACACGGACAGGAATAGGCGCCTCTAACATGATAGAGGGAATATTGTGTCTCTTTACAAATCCTGAGGACACAAAAGTCCCGTCAGCTCCGGAATCCACAAAAGCCATAATAGGCCATGTATTCTCTGAGAATGAGAGCTGACCTGGGATATTACACTTAGAGGGTGCAGAAGACATTTCTAGTAACCCCACTCTAATGGTTACTAGGCCTGGGAGTTTCCCTGACGACTAGAACACTTGTTGGCATAGTGCCCAGCCTGACGACATACGTAACATATAGGAGGACCAGACTTGCGTAGTCTGGAGGACGTATGACCTAACTCCATAGGAGTGGGAGATGTTTCAGATGCTGAGGAAGATGGTAGTGGACCCTCAACAACTGGAATAGCCCGATGCTTAGGGCGTGAGGAAGAGACCTCGAGTCTACGTTCCCTATGGCGTACGTCGATCCTCGTTGCTACTGTGATCAAGTCCTCCAGAGAAGCAGGGACCTCAAAAGGAAGCAAGGGCATACTTGACATAGCCTGCCAACCCTCTCCAGAAGATAGGAATCAACACCTTCTCTGGCCAATCTAGTTCTGCCACCAGAGTTCTAAAAGCAATGGCATAAGAACTAGTGGATAACGAACCCTGAGATAGATCTAAGAGTCTCAGGGCCGCATCATGGGTAACCTGCGGACCCATGAATACCGCTTTAAGAGCATCAAGAAAGTCTTGATGTCTCAGAGTAACCACATCAGAGCGCTTCCATAAGGGAGTCGCCCATTCCACGGCTTTGTCCTGAAGTAAGGAGATGATAAAGCCTACTCTGGACCTCTCCGTAGAGAAGCGAGAAGAGTTGACCTCTAGGTGTATCTGACACTGACTAATGAAACCACGACATGATCTGGCATCGCCAGAATATCTGTTTGGTAGAGCAAGTCGAGGATCATGTGCAGATGTCACCATGGTCTGAGGTTTATCCTCTATACTCTTGAGCCGCGACTCAAGTACTTGTATGTAACGGTGTAACTGCTGATATTCTGCCATAACTGCCAGACCCTTGGCTCAGTCCTAATGTTACGGGGGCTGTCTGATAATAAAACCTAAAGGAATGTCAGACAGTCAGGGTCCACCGTGTAAAGACTCTGCTGCAGGCTATGGCAGAGGATAAGGGGTATATAAGTGTGCCACTGTAAAAAATAATAGCACAAGTGCAGAGTGCAATACCTCTGTTAAACTCACAGAGGAATATAATTAGAAAATAAAGCAATTCCTCCCTTACTTGGAGGGTGTGTGGAATGGTCTCTGTTAAAGATCACAGAGACAAAAGCAGTGAGTGTGAAATGGCACCTACCTAGGTCCGTTCCTCTAGTGGTGCCAGGAGACGGACAGCAGCATAAGCCGCACAAAGCTCCTACCTGTGTTCGCTCCAGTAGTGTGCGAGGACACGAACCACTAGATATGGCCCCTGCCTAGGTCCGCTCTTCTAGTGGTGCAAAAGAGACGGACAGCAGCGTAAGCCGCACAAAGCTCCTACCTGCGTTCGCTCCACTAGTGTGCGAGGACACGAACCACTAGATATGGCACCTGCCTAGGTCCGCTCTTCTAGTGGTGCAAAAGAGACGGACAGCAGCATAAGCCGCACAAAGCTCCTACCTCTCTTCGCTCCCCTAGTGTGCGAGGATACGAACAACTGCCTGACGCAGTATAAGGAACGTTACCCTAGCGGCAACGTCCAACTACGAGTAGAATCACAAGGCCCAGCCGCACCATATGCCTCAGGCACCTGCCTATGTCCGCTCCACTAAGAGGTAAGGATACGGACTGCAGCCGAAGCTGTAAGGTATAAGAACGCTACCCTGCCGGTAGCGCTCACCTAACATAGACAGAGAGATGCCTAGAGGGACGTGCACAGGGCATCTACCCTCATGTATGAACCAAGAGGACTGAGCGCCGGGCGGCGTGCATCAGGGTCTTATATAGACTCTGTGCCTCATCCAAGATGGAGGACACCAGAGCCAATCCGCTGCCAGAATGACAGCAATGACGTCACGCTGGCCTATCACCGAGCAAAGCGTCACAAGCACATGACCAGCGACCAATCGGCATAGAAAGTGTCAGAGACATGTGACCACATGTCACAAGCACATGACCAGTGGCCAATCAGCTTAGAATGTGTCAGAGACATGTGACCTAGTGTCAGCGATGATGTCACCCGCACATGTGCAATGGCTCCAAGATAGGACTTAGTCTCCAGCGCTTGCACATGTGCAGTAGCAAGAAATCCGGACATAGTCTCCAGAGCCACAGCAACCGTAACAATACCCATCTCCTTAGTCCTAAGAGATCTATTTAATAATATATATATATACTGTATGGAGTCTAAATTTTGGTGATAAATCCCCTTCAAGAGCTGATCTTAACTTAGAGATCTGTATTATGTCAAAAGAATATGCTCTCAATGGCCAATAGCTGCTGACCCATTATCTTTCTTGAGAAAAGGATCATCAGCGGTGTTTACAGGAATTGTGTTTGTGTGCCACCTCGGAGGCTTCCGATGTCATGGTGGTGGCTCCGAACGGGGATGTGGCCATACCAGGCGCGAGCGACGGGCTTTTTATAATGGGGAGTAACAGTAATATTTAAAAAGAGGAGAAATAAAAATAAAATAAATAATTTGTGACGCTAGTTGGGATGTTCGGCTGTGATATGCCCGGGCACTGCTGGAGGGCCCCAAGAGTTAGGTGGGGAAACGTGGGACCAGAGGGTTGTCCTCTTGCCTCCCAACTAGGTCTGGTTCCTAGCAGATATATTGCAGCAGGGATGGTACAGCAGGGAATAAATCAGCCAGAGACAGGACAGGGAGCTTTTACCTTTTACTGAAGCTCTGTATAACAGTATGGAATGTTCTTTTCAGCCTTACAATGATAGTGGTTTCCCTGCCCCAATGGGATTTTGGCTTCTCTGCTGTGTGGTGGTAGTGTACTTCTCCTGCTACTATTTCCCTACCTTGGAATAGGTATCTTGGTATCCTGGGATTCCCAGACAAGAACAATCTGGACTTTTGATCCCTTCTGGCGAGAAAGTGACTGGAATCCTGAAGGAAGACTCTCTGTTTCTTCTAGAAGCTTCCAGACTCACACATGCCACTGTGTTCCCAGGCAAATTTCACTACCCCTTGTAAAAATGCTGTAGTCTCTCAGTTTTGTCACTGACCTTGAAGGCATCGATGACCTAGGGAAAGATACCCTGAGAAGTGTAGCTGGCCCCTCCAGAGGTTCTGAAAATCACCTCAGGTCAGGACCTCTCCTGAGGACGTTCTTTACTTTACCTCACACCGGATCGGACTTACTGCCTCTGACTCAAATTTACCTCACAAATAAGCCCCTCCCCTTTCTCCATCTAGGGCTCATCACTCAAGAGTTGGTTTTCTCTCAAGTGAATAACTCCAGTAACGGAGTGTGTGTAAATGTATGTATTGTTGTGAGCAGCAGAGAAAACCAAATTCTCACTAAGGCTTATAAACATGTTATACAGATGACAATACATGTAATTGTGATCTGTGGTGACTAGGCACAGGGTGCCACATTTGCAAAGTGAAAAGTGGCTATATATTGCTCTATATGAGGAAATCTTTCAAGCTCCCAAAAGCATAAAAGTAGGAAACCACACATATCACCATCCAGCCGTCCCTCTAAGCACAGGATCAAGCTTTTGAAAGAGATGTAGTTCTAAGTAGTTGCATATCGTATCTAAAAAGGGATAAGCCATTTAGTTTGATTATATTTTAAAAGAGTGAATAGTTGTACCTAGTTTTATAACCTGTATGGGCAAACCAAAATATTTTTTTGCACTGTGCATAAAGATTTAAAACAAAACAGACTAACACTTGCTTTTATACTTTGTCAACATGTTTCATATTTATGTCTAAACATGATTCGCAATGTTAAGTAGAAGTTGTTAAATTCTTTGCTACCGAATTATTTTCCTGAGAAGTAATTTGCACTTTATTTACAAATAGAGCATATGGAGTACTGGTGCTTTTCTACTACATGGATTGTCTTCGGGCTTCTGACAAATTTGCATTTCAGCAAAACCAATGTGCAGACAACACATCAGCTGCAGAACATTAAGGTCTTTGTAGTTTTTCTGTCTGCTTCTCATGAAACTAATTACCCACAAGGCTTTCCACTCTAAACTATGAATAAATGACAGGCTCTGTTATACTAACATACTGCCCCTTTCTAGTGACTTCGTGAACTGTCAAGACATCCGAATGCTAGCTTTTCATTGAAGCAGATTGGGCCATTAATTTGAATTCAATAGGGCGTGGCACAGGAACGTGGTAATTAATCTAGAGAATTTATATTGTTGCCACAGGTCAAAGGTCAGGTGATTTTTCACACTGAACAACAAAAGCTTTGTTTCTTATTAACAATGTAATTTCAGCTGTGAAGTCAATGAAACTCAAATATTGCGTTCCCAATGTTATTTCTCCCTTGGTGGAAAAGTGTATAAAGAACCAATACTATGTTACATTTGAAAATGTGATTTGGTCATAATATAATATTTGACAATATCAATTTTATTTTGTGTTGTAATATTAAAGCTTAAAACATTAATGTTCTGTAAAAATATTTTGTTACATGCCTTATTTTATCCAATTTTTCACACTTCTCAAGACGTCAACTTTTTTAAAATTTATTTATTTATTAAGGAAACAGTTACCATTAACATTCACAGTTACAAATGTTTAAAAAAAAATCTATACAAACTTGCAGGACTTTTTTCTTTCATTAAATATTAAAAATACAATTAAAAATAATGGGATAGAATTGTTAAGACTGACTTTTCAAAATCTAGTCAAAAGAAAAATAAAATATTAAAGTGAAAGGTGCATGCCTATTAAATTTGATGCATTTTCACTTTTTTTGAGGACACTTAGATTTACATCTATCTGTCTTTAAACTTTGTAAATCTTTCCAAAAGTTTATGGTCACTCTGTTGTTTATCTTGGATATCATGTTCACCATCTATGCGCTATTGTGCTGTGAGCTGGCTATAGCTCTGGTCACCATGTTGGGAACTGGCTCTATGATGTTTGACTAATAAGGGCTATATGGCGAGCTTGAGGAGGGGGAAACGCGTTGAAGTTTTTGTAGTCCATGAGAAGCTTTTGACCTACAAAATTTTGAAATGGTCTATTTACAGAGAAGAGTGATAGGTACCCTCAAAATCTATACCTACCCTGCATCTGCCTATATCAAATTTGTCTTTTGACTTTAGCACTGTGCACTCTATGGTTTATTATGATGCACTACGGCACTTTTTTAGGCACTCCACCTTGGTCTTACAGGGACATACAGGGATAGGTAAGGGAAGTCTACGGTGAGTGGGGGCATCCTTTACGTAATCTAGGGTGCCGACTTCTTCTGCCAGGTAGGGCACAGGAGGGAGTGACTCATTTGGGGTAAGTTTTTCTTTTTCCCTTTTCTGTGCACCTATGAAAAATTGTGTGTTTTTGTTAATCTTTAAGGGAACTTGTCAGCAGATTTGGGGCCTATAAGCTGCGGCCACCACCATTGAGCTCTTACATATAGCATTCTAATATGCTGAATATAAGAGCCCAGGCCACTGTGTAGAACGTAAAAATCACTTTATAATACTTACCTAAACGGTCGCTGTGGTGGAGTTGGGTCATATGGGTGTTTCCGTTCTCTGCTGTCGGCGCCGGGTTGCATGACACGTCCTACGTCATCCATACTTGCTGGAATTGAGGTTCTGCACAGGGCAGATCAAAGTATTGTAGTGCACCTGCACAGGACCGGCAAGTGTGTATGACGTAGGACGCGTCAGGCACACAGGCTTCAGAAGGAAGATAAAGATGGCCGAAAGAGGAGGAGGCAGCACCGGTGAACGGAGACGCCCATCTGACCCAACTCCACTTCAGTGACTATTTAGGTAAGTATTATAAAGTGATTTTTACATTCTACACCGCAGCCTGGCCTCTTATATACAGCATGTTAGAATGCTGTGTATAAGAGCCCACTGGCGGTGGCCGCAGCTTATAGGACCCAAATCTGCTGACAGGTTCCTTTTAAAGTTCACTGGTTAGGATTTTACAGTGTTTTTTGTTCTATGATACACCTGTATACGACCCACAGTAATAGAAAATGATTTTACACTCTGCTGGTCCTAAACTTTTAATATATGTATTGCAAAAATGAAATTCTGGGCTCTTTTAGCGACTTCTGGGAACTCAATTGATGCCAAAAAACGTCATAACTTGCTAATAAAATTCAGGTTAACATGAATGCTTGCAGTGTTGTGTGTTCAGACTTAAAAAATCTGTCTAAAAGTTGATGATCAGTTTACACCCCAAAATGTTGTAAATTGTAGGCCATTATGTACTAATAGTTTAATTCTAACACTAAATAAATCTCCTCTCACTCGGCAAAAAAAATCTTTTTCAATTGGGGCATCTAAGGCCAAAAGTGATCCCAATGCTTTAGCAATAGATAAATATTATTTGACAAAGTCCAGAACAAGTAGTCTCTAAAAATATGAGGCAATATCATAATACAAATTAAGAACACAACAATTTAGAATAAGTTGAGTAAAATCATTGATGATTAGATAGTACCCCCAATGGACAAATGTTGTTTAGGTAAATTCAATCACACACGGTAGTCATATAATAAACTGAATAAGGCCTCATTCTTACACTTAAAACTTGGATTGTAAATAGAGTTTTTTGTTGCATTAAAAGGGAATCTATTAGTAAGATCAACCCATTTCCCAAAAAGCATATTTGAGCATTAAATCCATCAACATCTTTTAGTTTTCTATCTGTTGCTGAATTCTTGAGAAATTAGCAATTTAGAAGCAAAGGAGTCACTCTGGGTGTGACCAAGCACTTAACAAGCCAACGCCTCCTTAAGTTACCAGCCCAGTAGCAGGCTCTACAGATTAATGTCACAGTTCACTATGTGATGTCAGGTGCTGGGCAAGTAAATCAGACAATGAGTTAGCACTCAAGCAAAAAAGGCTGTTACTGGGCATGAAAAAAACCTCAGAAGGCGGACACTTGGGGCATGCTTTGTCATGCATAGAGCACTCAACATCCATGTGCATGTGAATGAAACCACTTATTTTTAGGAAATACGGCAAGATACAATGGTGTTGAAGGATTTACATTTCAAAGCCCTGAATGTTTTATATATGGTTTGCACTCTTCCTTAAAGGAGTTGTGTAGAAAGCCAGCAATTCGATTGAATTCCATAAGGACAAAACATGGAGAATGTTCCTTAACAAATGTTTTACAAAAGTTTATCTGCTTTGTACAAAGGATGGCCAATGAGGAGACACCAGAGAGGCTCGATACTGATTGCCATCAGAAAAATAAAGTCTTGTGAAGGATTTCATGATGTTGATGCCATGTTTATGCTCAGATACAAGGTTAGTGGTTACACTGTGCGAGAGGGACTGCTTTTTGCTAAACACCACTTTTAGGGCCTCACCGAAAATGAGGTCACCCATAAAACTTCCCCTTTATTAAAATGTTAAATAACCATAAAAATGCATAACTCCTACCTAAAGTGAGTATTTAAAATCCTTTGATACTTTAACAAAAATACAGAAAATGACAAAAATTTACCCAACACATACTGAAAACTCTATGTCTGTACATTGTGGCCATTAAGATACCACAAATTTCATAGAAAGTCTCAAGTCTCATCAGGAGACTATCATACACTGCCTTTGTGTTGTTATCATTTAAAGATGAAAAAAATATTTTTTCAGATAACTGTAGTATGGGCAAAATTATGCACCACTATTATAGATGCAAGTTCATGCCAGATTTGACTGCTTCAGGGGGACCTCTGAAAAGTATATTTCAGTTCCTTAAATCTGTGATTGGGCCATTTTTTAGTACTTATAATGCAGACACAGAAAAAGCTCTTAGTGCATGAATCTTAATCTGACCATAAGATAACAAGTAAACCATAACAAAAAGTGAATCATCTGTACTGTGATTTATGAGTAGACATGAGCGAACCTGAACTTTAAAGGTCGGGGTTTGTACCAAACACCGGGGCTGGAACTTGAACACGATCTTTTTAAAAAAAAGTTCATATCTGAGTTAAGATGCTGTTCTTATGTTCTCATTCAGGTTTAGGTCATCTTTGAGTCCCAAAACAAATATTTAACTAAAGTCCAGCCGAACCCAGCAATCCCAAACATAAACGAGTCCACTCTTTTCTAATTACGAGTATTGAAGTAACTTAACATCCACAACTAAGATAAAGAGATGCATGGATGTCAACAGATGAAGACTCATATGCAATTTTTAATACTTACACAGTTTTTTAGGGCATAGGGCAGCTTTATTTGTTTCTTTAAAAAAAAGTCCATTAAACTCTACCACTAATAATTACTGTAGTTCACAAGCACACTATGACATACAGACATTAGAAACAATTTTTACAATTTTCAGAGGCACATTTTTCAACAATTTTGGCCTCTTTTTGTTGTGTCTAATATGCACACAGTACCAAAGAGATTATGAAAGTGATAAATATCAACTGTTTTAATAATTACTCAGGTATGGAAGGACAAAACCATTGGGTATGCTCAAATTCATGATTACACAAATGTTACAATTTTTCACAAAGTAAGTTTACATTTTATGAATCTGTATTTAAAAACCCATAGAATGTCATGCAACCACGTTGACTGTATTACTCTCAATCTTGTTTCTCTCTGACTTCTACAGAATCTAACTGAAATAAATGTTGTCATGCCTCATTAGATTAAATTCTTGACTATAACTATTACACATAATGCAATACTGCATAGAGATACCATGGGGTAACACACTGTATATGACACCACAGTGATGCCTTTTTAAAAGGAACCACTCACCGGATGTTCATATACTTACCTAATGGTCGGTGTGGAGCAGACTGATCGGATGGGCGTTCTCCGGGTCCCGTCCCGCGCCTCCTCTTTCGGTCATCTTTGTCCTTCTGGAGCTAGTGTGGATGAAGCGTTTTACTTCATCTACACTAGCCGACAGTGAGGTCCTGCACAGGCGCACTTTTATCTGCCCTGCTCAGGGCAGATCAAAGTACACCTGTGCAGGCCCTCAGTATCGTCTAGTGTATGGGACTTAGAATGCGTCATCCACACTAGCTTCAGAAGGAGGACAAAGATGACCAAAAGAGGAGGCACAGGATCCAGAGAACGCCCATCTGATCAGTCTGCTCCATGACGACCGTTAGGTATTATAAACATCCGGTGACAGGTACCCTTATCAGCTATATTAACATTATATGCAAGGAATATATAAAACTCAGCACAAATGAGGATGAACAATTTTTATATAGTACAGTCAGTCTGTTTTTTTTTCCTTTAGATTGATGTAGAATGTGACAAAAGAAGATTGTGACATACCGTAAATTGATGTATGTATGCCCCAAACAGGGCAGATGGATGAAATGCCTAGTGCTCTTTCGCCCCAAAACATTAGGAAATCCATATGCCACTGTACAGACTGTTTTTAAACAGATTTATCACTAAAGAAAGCATAAAAGTATTAAACCATGTGCAAGACCTGTTAAGAGAGTGGAAATCCTCTACAATGATTACTTTGTTTTGTAACTAATACAGAGATACAATAATCTGATTGTTTGAAGCTCTCATTAAATGATATATGACGCTTGTTAGTTAAACTAGCATCTAGTAGAATATGCAAATAGTAAAAAAACTTCAACCTAATACAGGAGTCTCTTAGGCTGCTTTCACACCTCCGGTTTTTGCTATGCGGCACAATCCAGCACTTTGCAGGAAAATCGCAACCGTTTTTTTTTTGCTGCCGGTTGCGATTTTCCTGCATAGACTTTAATTAGTGCCGCATTGTGCCGCATGGCCTTGCGTTCCGTCCGGTTTTTGCCGCATGCGGCAGATTTAGCCGATGCGGCGGCCGGATGGAACGTTGCCTGGCACGTTTTTTCGTGCGGCAAAAAAAACCGCATCGCGCCGCATTCGG
This sequence comes from Anomaloglossus baeobatrachus, assembly GCF_048569485.1. Lineage (NCBI taxonomy): Eukaryota > Metazoa > Chordata > Amphibia > Anura > Aromobatidae > Anomaloglossus > Anomaloglossus baeobatrachus. The sequence continues at coordinate 150,732,802 of NC_134362.1, forward strand.
CCGATGCGGCGCATTTTTCAATGCATGCCTATGGCGGCCGGATGCGGCGCGATGCGGCAATAACCGCATCCGGCCGCCGCATGCGGTTTTTGCCACTGCGCATGCTCAATAGCATGCCGCAAGCGGCAAAAACCGGACTGGCCGCAAAGGAAAAACTTATGCAAAGGATGCGGTGTTTTCACCGCATCCGTTGCATCGCTTGCACAGCCGGATTGAGCTGCAGAGCTCAAGCCGGATGTGTGAAAGTAGCCTTACTGAAGTCTGAACCATGGCAAGAACTGCAACATATGGCTGCATCCAAGATGAGGAACAATAGAAATGAGAGAACCTGAGGTTCGAGGTTCGGGATCGGAAACCGACTTCCAAAAAAACAAAGTTCAGGTTCGAAGTTCGAGTGAGTTACGAGTGCAAACTACTCAAGTGAGTAGCGCTGTGTTTGGGTATGGGTGATACTCAGCCCTGTGCAAGCCGTGTGCAGTGTTTGAACGGCTCACACTGGAGGTAAAATTAGCATGATCTGATGTAATGTGCCCACAGAAAAAAAATTGAAAAACTCTGCCCATCCGCACCCCGGAAGTGTCCTGCTTATGGCTAGCTGTGTTCTTAATGAGAGAGTAGCTGCCTCACTTCTCTGGTAGAGCTTTATTTAACTGGCAACTAGGGATGAGTAAACCCGAATTGTAAACTTTGGGGTTCATTCTGAACACCAGGTATTTGAGTCCCGAACCCAACACAGACTTTATAATTAAAAAAAACACAAAATAGTTAAAGCAGAACATACCAGTCTTCATGCACTCAGTTGTCACACTGCTTCCGCGTCTGCTCTATACATCTTAGGCTACTTTCACATTTGCATTGAATGGCATCCGTTGCATTGCGTTGTGTGATGGATGCAACAGATGCGTTGCATATGATGGCACAACGGATGGAACGGATCGTACAAAACAACGGAAAGTTTTTTTAAATTTTCTTTTCTTCTCTACAGTTTTACCGGCAGCAGACTATTGTGAACGATCAGCTGATCACCCAGCTGCCGGGCGCTCAGCTGATCGCTTAAGTGAACACCTTAAGTTCAATGAGACCTGCATTTCCTGGCAGAAAACTGTGTTTTCTTAGTCAAGAGATGCAGATTTGGTGCAGGAATTTATATTATATTATATTATATAAATTCCTTCCTGGCAGAGAAAAGCAACAAAATGTCATGCTCAAAATCTGCATTGGCTTAGGATCCAATATCATGATTTTAAATATTAGTTCTTGTAGCTACCTGAAAACTTTCATGAAAATATAATCTTTTTTATATGGTTTTTATTATAACAGTATTTTGAGTTCTACCTAGAGATGAGCGACTACCGTAATATTCGTAATCACTATACTTGTAACAAGCACTTTGTAATATTTGTGTATTTGTTCTGAATACCAAATACAATGCAAGTCAATGAGAAATGCAAGTAATTTTCTGCTGGACCCAACAAACAGGTCTGGGACCTGAGGAAAAGGCAGAAATGGATGGGAAAGTGATGAAGCTGAAGAGGGAGAGCATGGAGAATATACCTGCATGAAATTCTGACTAACATTTATGGGATTCACTGAAGCCACACGGAAGCCACACTGAAGCCACACATGGCTTTGTGCTGCTTCGATACCCCTTCAGTGTATGTCGCAATGCACTGGCCAGCCCTGCAGTGACTCACACAGCAGGGTGTGAGCAGCTGGGGAGTGATGAGTGCCAACATCAGGAGTTTAGCTCAGATAATTACCTGTTGTGATTATCTTCGCTGAACTCGTGACATCAGCGCTCTTCACTGACTTCAATCATGCCACATTCTCACATCATGTCTCGCAGGCAGCCCGTGACTGTGACTAGCAGTGACATCACGGCTCATGGGACAGTTCGTATGAGAATGCGGCGGCCATGGAACTCAGTGATGAGCTCTAACATCACGAGTTCCGCTGAGGTCATCACTGTAGGTAATGAATTCAGCCAGCGTCATGACGTCGGCGCTCGTTATGCCCTGCAGTGACCTGGCCTGACCTAATAATGTTACACTGGGCACTGCTCTCCCAGCCAATGGGAAACATTCTGTTCTTCATTGGCTAGGACAGTGAGTATGGTATGGATCATCGTGGGACCGCCTTATTGGATTACACTGGACCCGGATTTGTTTTTTCTTTTCATTAAATTGGTGAAAGAGGGAATGTTTTGATGAGTGTTATTTCAAATAAAAATGTTTTTGTTGTCTTTTTTTTATTACTGACTGGGTAAGTGATGTCAGGTATCTGATAGATGCCGTGACATCACTAATATCAGGGCTTGATGGCAGCTGACATTACACAGATGGTATCAACCCCATATATCACCCCATTTGTCACAGCTCCAGGGTGTACGGGATGAGAAAGGGCGAAGCGCCAGGATTGGCCCATCTAATGGATGCCTCATTTCTGAGGCAGCTGCGGCCTGCTATTTTTAGGCTGGGGAGGGTCAAATAACCATGGACCTCCCTAGTCTGAAAATACCAGACCACAGCTGTCCTCTTTACCTTGGCTGGTGATCCAATTTGGTGATACCCCAGTTTTTTTGTTTTAAATTATTTATTGAATTTAATTTAAATTAACACCATGGTGTGGCCTCTGTTTTGTATTACCAGCCAAGGTGAAGCTGACAGCTGTAGTCTGTAGCATGCAGTCATCTGCTTTAGCCTAGCTGGCTACAAAAAATAGGGGGGACCTCACGTTGGTTTATTTAATTATTTAATTTTTGGCTAAATACAAGGCTAAGCACCCTTTAGTGCTACATGAAAGGCACTAAAGGGTGTAAGATTGTAAAATGCAGGGGAGTGGAACATTATATATGTCTATCTATCCAGCTATCTATCTATCCAGCTTTCTATCTTTCTTGCTTTTAACTGCATCTTACCCTCCTTCCTTTTTTTTTGCGGTCAGCAAAAAAAACTGGAAAGGCACACGGATGTAAAACTAATTGTCTACAGAACAGAAAGGATGCGATTGTCACATAGATGTGCATTTTTTAAAAAAAATTAGCCCTATGGCCTGAGTCATAGTTGACCCAGGGACTCACCATCCCAAGGTCCTCCAATGACAAATAGTAGTTAGGCTGGAGTTGGAGTACTGTCCTAGTTTGTCCACCACTGCACAATATGCATAATGTTTACAAAAATTAGCCCTAGGAGCTGAGTCATGGTTAGCGCAGGAAATAAACAGTTTTCTATGGCAAGGGGTGGACGTAAAAAGCAGTAGTGAAAATGAACATTTTAGGGGAATTTAGTTTGGCTTGCTCTCATCTGGAGGGATTGCAAACTGTGCAGAAATGTAGTCCTTGTTGAATTTAATCAGAGTAAGTCTGTCTGAATTTTCTGTGAAGAGGCGTGAGCACCTAGCAGTGATGATTGCCCCAGCAGAACTGGAAACACGTTCTGACATCACACTAGCAGCTGGGCAGGCCAGCACCTCGAAGGCGTATAAGGAGAGGTCGGGCCAAATATTCAGTTCTCAATAATTAAACAGAACTGAAGCATCAAAAAAGAATGCAGGTATGGTCACTTAAGTACCCCTTGACCATGTTGTGCAACTTTTCCCTCTTTGGCATTGTTACAGGCACAGACAGCCCTTGCTGATGTCATGGTTTATTGAAAATGGACCAATTTGTGCACATTTTCCCCCACCTCTGTTGGACCTGTTGTTGGTGTTTCTCCTAATTAATCCTTGGTGTTGAAAAGAGCCAGTAACTCTGCCGTCAGCGTTGTCTGAGGGTGATGTTTTCATCAACTGATCAACAATGACCCTTTTGAAGGATTCCTTTGTGCAACCCTTTGGTGACTTCAAAAGGGGAGAAGGAGATTTTTCCTTGTACCGTAGGTCTAGAAATGTGGCCAACCAGTATAGGTTGTTGGATAAAATGTGTACCACACGAGGGTCTTGCCCCAGACACTTACACATGAACTGTGCCATGTGGGCCAAGCTGCAAAAGCTGCAAACAGGCAAAGGTTCTTTATCCCCACCAGGAGGAACAATACCCATCCTCTCCTCATGCTGGTTTGCCTCCTCCAGCTCCTCCTCTCCTTTCCAGCCCAACCATACTGGACAGACATGAAGCTGGGGTTGAGAGTCCCACGTGTAGCACTTGGAGTCCCCAGGGTAGCACAGAAAAACAAGTCTTCTTCCTCCTCATCCTCCTCTTCATCACCCAATGTTGCCTCACATTATTGGCTGGGCCTGATAGTACCACCCATTGGGAAATCTGGCTCCATAGCCACATACTGGGCACTCAAAGCTTCCTCTTTGAGATTATGCAGTGATTGTTTCAACAAACACAGGAACGGGATTGTTAAGCTGATAATAGGCTGATCACCGCCCACAAGCTTGGTGCAGTACTCAAAGTTCTCAAGAACCTCCCAAATGTCAGCGATCCACACCCACTCAACAGTTGTTATTTGTGGTAGCTCACTCTCAGTCTGACAGGCATGTTGAAGCTAGTATTCAGCTACTGCTCTCTGCTGTTCAGTAATCCTCGCCAACATGTAGAATGTAGAGTTCCACTGCGTGGGCAAGTCATACATTAGTCGGTGACTTGGCACCTTAAGTTCTTTTGCAGCACTGTAAGACCAGCAAAAGCAGTAGAGGAATAGTGGAAATGGGCACTAATATGGCACACCTTCTCAAGTAGGCACAGCAAGTCAGGATATGTTTTTATAAATTTCTGAACAACTAGGTTCAGCATGTGAGTCATACATGGCACATGTATCAGCTTGCCAACCTTTAAAGCCACCACCAGGTTACGCCCAATGTTGCAAATGACCAGGCCAGGTTGGAGTAAGAGCCCCTGATAGGTCTGCTCTTTTATACCTTGCCAGAGCTCTGCTGCATTTTGTGGCTTGTGACCTAAACAGATCAGCCTCAGTAGTGCGTGTTGCCGCTTTGCCGATGCGCTGCTGCACAGCTCCCAGATTGAAAGTGATGGGGAGGGCAATTTAGCAGAGGATGAGGAGCAAGAGGGGAGACACGGAGTGGCATATGATGAGGCGGAAACGCTGGTAGAAGTTGGGCCCGCTATTCTTGGTGTGGATAAAATGTGTAATGTTACAGTTTGTGAGTTTGTCTCTGGCTCCACCAGGTTCACTCAGAGTGCCGTGACAGATATGTATCATCCCTGTCCACAACAACTTGTCCAAATGTTTGTTATTAGTAGAGTTGAGCGATGTTCGATTCGAACCGTTCGCTAATTTCAAATTCGAGTGATTTTGGGCGGTGTTCGAGTCGTTCGATGAACTCGAATGATTTGCTTCAAGTTCGGCTGTTCGAGTTACCATTCTATAACGGATTGATCACCAAAAATGTACCTAGTTACTAGCTGGCGTTTCACTGTAATACTGTCAGTCACTGTTAATAATGATATTATCAAAATTCAACATATAGTGTGTGGGGGAATGGGGTTTAGATCAGTGCTGCTGAGTGCTGAAGGAATGGTGATCGCCATTTTTTTTTTTTCCTAACCGCATGTACAGTGGGGAGTGCCAGGCTGTCAGCCAATCACAGACACACACACAGCAAAGTGGATTTTTGCCAGACAAGCAAGGGCATGTGTCATAGGCTGTGCATGTCACATGTCCTTGCCCTATAAGACCCGGACATTTTCCCCTTTGCCGCCATTATCTCTCTGCTGCGGGTGTGTGACAGTCATCACTCCTGCTGCTGCTGATGATGTGTGCACTATAGATTTATACAGTGCAATCTACACATCGGTTTAGGGATTAAGGACTACTTGTAATTTCAGCCCTTTTCAGGGATACATTACAGCCGTTCATAGCCATTTTTCTAGGCAGGTCTGTGCCAGCGCTGTGCAGGGGTTGATTACAGTGTGTGGCTAAATCAGCTCAGGCAATTCCTTGGGGCATAGTTTCATTGTCAGGGATAGAAAGTGAGGCTTTCTCTGCTGACAATCAAGCTACACCACCTCTGCATTGTACACCACCTCTCAATTTTTGCTACGCAATTTTAATTGCAAAAAGTGCTGCCAGTTTTAGGGCCATAGTTTCATTGTCAGGGATATTACATGAGGGTTCCTCTGCTGACAATTTTGCTATACTACCTCTGCATTGTGCCCCACCTGTCCATTTTTGCTACGCAATTTTAATTGCAAGAAGTGCTGCCAGTTTTAGAGTCATAGTTTCATTGTCTGGGATAGTTAGTCAATGAGGCTTTCTCTGCTGACAATCTTGCTATACTACCTCCGTATTGTACACCACCTGTACACTTTTGGTACGCAATTTTAATTGCAAAAAGTGCTGCCAGTTTTAGGGCCATAGTTTCATTGTCAGGCATATTACGTGAGGGTTCCTCTGCTGAAATTTTGCTATACCACCTCTGCATTGTACACCACCTCTCAATTTTTGCTATACAATTTTAATTGCAAAAAGTGCTGCCAGTTTTAGGGCCATAGTTTCATTGTCAGGGATATTTTGTGAGAGTTCCTCTGCTGACAATTTTGCTATACCACCTCTGCATTCTACCCCACCTGTCCATTTTTGCTATGCAATTTTAATTGCAAAAAGTGCTGCCAGTTTTAGGGCCATAGTTTCATTGTCAGGGATATTACGTGAGGGTTCCTCTGCTGTCAATTTTGCTATACCACCTCTGCATTGTACCCCACCTGTCCATTTTTGCTACGCAATTTTAATTGCAAAGACTGCCGCCAGTTTTAGGGCCATAGTTTCATTGTCAGGGATATTACGTGAGGGTTCCTCTGCTGACAATTTTGCTATACTACCTCTGTATTGTACACCACCTGTCCACTTTTGGTACGCAATTTTAATTGCAAAAAGTGCTGCCAGTTTTAGGGCCATAATTTCATTGTCATGGATATTACGTGAGGGTTCCTCTGCTGACAATTTTGCTATACCACCTCTGCATTGTACACCACCTCTCAATTTTTGCTATGCAATTTTAATTGCAAAAAGTGCTGCCAGTTTTAGGGCCATAGTTTCATTGTCTGTGATAGTCAGTGTTGGTTCTTCAGCTGTCAGTAAAGCTAGACCACCTCTGCAATCTACACCACCTCTCCATTTTTGCTATGACATTTTAAGTGTCCAGTTTGGTCACAAACAAAATGAGTGGCAAAAGGACAGATGCTGGTGGAAAGGGGAACAGGCATGTTGGAAAGGGAAAAAAGTTTGTGTCCGTGGGGTAGGTGGTAAAGCAACAGTAACATCTGCTGAAGAAAGGCCATCTTCCAGCAAAAGTAAGATGTCTACTACTTTCCGTGGACAATCTGATATGATCCCTTTTTTACGGGACCGACCAACTCGACCAAAGGTAGATGATGCACAAAAAAAGCACATGCTTGAATGGATCTCAAGTGCTCCATCAAGTGGCCTCTCCTCCACCTCAACTTCAACATCCCAAAGACTCCAGTCCTCTGAGTTGTCACCCCAATCGCACTTGCTTTCTAACAGCTCTCAAGTCTCCATCCGCCCTGCAGAGTATGGGGTAACAGAGATGGTTGAGCCTGCAGAGCTGTTCAGTCACACTATAGCCTGGGAATCAGAGGTCTGCTCCAAAGCTACAGTGAGTCCAGACCAGGAAATGATCTGCAGTGATGGCCAGAAGCTTTGTGAGTCAGATTCAGGCCCTGATGAAGACGTTTCTGAGCATAATGTAGACCCTCATTCCCAAACTGTAACTTCTCTTGGTGGAGACAATGAGGAACATGCTGATGACGATGAGACTCAGATACCTGATTGGAGTGACAACTTAACTATTTGGTCAGGGCAGGAAGAGGTCAGCTCTGAGGACGAGGGGAGTGCAAACCCACAGGGTGATGATGAGGTTGTAGATCCAACTTACTCTCAACCCACAGTCAGGCAAGCGATGAGGTCAGCAGAGGCGGTGAAGGAGGATGCGACTGACGACGAGGTTAGCTTGCGCCTTCCTGAACATAGACAGAGTACTGGAAGCAAGGCAACAGCTGCATCCTCAGCCACAACGCTGCCTCTGAGCACAAGTCGGCGTGGCTCTGCAGGACGCATGGGCTCTAAGCCTTGCCTAGCCTGGTCCTTTTTTGACATCACAAAGGATCTCCCAACTCATGTCATCTGTAAGATTTGTCGGCAATCTCTAAGTAGAGGCCAAAACCTTACTAGTTTAACTACTTCGTCCATGAACCGTCACATGGATATGAAGCATAAGTCCCAGTGGGAAGCTCACTATGTTACAATGCGGCCTTGCGGAGAGGGCCAAGCACCGTCTGCCCCTTCAAGTGCATCCGCACACTCTTCATCCTCAATGACTGTGGGGACAGCAGTCACACATGCTTTGCGACGCAGACCTTCCACCTCTTTAACCGCAACAGGCAGTGTGATTGGCAGGTCATCTTCTGCAAGCTGTTGGCTGCAGATATGCTGCCTTTTCGCCTGGTGGACACAGAGGATTTTCAAGACCTTATGTTCATCGCAGTTCCCCAGTACCAGATGCCCAGTCACCACTACTTCTCCAAGAAAGGTGTGCCTGCACTACACCAGCATGTCACACACAACATCGCAGCTTCCTTGAGAAACTCTGTGTGTGACAGGGTTCATTTCACCACAGATACTTGGACCAGTAAACATGGACAGGGGCGTTACATGTCGCTGACTGGGCACTGGGTAACTATTGTGAGAGATGGAGAAGGGTCTGCTGTACAAGTCTTGCTGTCCCCACAATTTGTGCATCAATCCTCTGTATGTCAAGGTTCCTCCACTGCTTCTGCCTCCTCAACCTTGTCTGAGTCATCCACCTCGGCCCAAAGCCTGTCTGGTCAGGACACCTGCGTTGTAACTTCGCACAAGGAATCCCGCACACCTCCTTGCTATGCTGGCAGCAGAGCTCAACGGCATCAGGCTGTCTTTACGTTGAAATGTCTGGGAAATAAAAGTCACACAGCTGACCTGTTGTGGTCAGCTCTGGAGACCGAGTTTAGTAAATGGTTGTCTACACTCAACCTGTAGCCATGGAAGGCCGTGTGCGACAATGCTGCAAACCTGGGTGCGGCCCTTTGCCGGGGCAAGGTGACACACGTGCCTTGTATGGCTCACGTGTTGAACCTTGTTGTCCAGCAATTTTTAACCCACGATCCCGACCTAGATGGGCTTCTGCACAGGGCATGGTCACTATCTGCTCACTTCCGCCGTTCAAACAGCGCAGATGACCGACTTGCATCACTCCAGAAGTCTTTCTGCCTGCTGATTCACCGCCTGAAATGCGATGAGTCGACACGCTGGAATTTGACTCTCCACATGTTGCAGCAACTGTGGCAGCACTGCAGAGCCCTGGTGCAATATGTTATGATGTATAGCCTTGGCCAACGAGATGCAGAGGTGGGGAAGATCACGCTGATGGAGTGGTCTCAGATGAAGGACCTTTGCACCCTTCTGCACAGTTTCGACATGGCGACGAAGATGTTTAGCACTGACAATGCCATTATCAGCATGACAATTCCAGTCATTTGCATGCTGGAGCACATTCTAAACAGCATTCGGAGTCAGATGGTGGGACAAGAGGAAGGGGAGGAAGTACAGGAGGATTCATATGCAGAAGGGATACCAATATCTACAAGGTACAGACGTTCAGCATCACCTAGTCGGCAGGCATGGGACGGTGGGGGAGAGGGATTAACAAGGGCGTATGGTAGCAGCCAAACTGTTGAGGAAGGTGCAGGAGCCCAGGAAGAAATGGAGGACGAACTGACGATGGGCATGGAAGACTCAGCAAATGAGGGAGACCTTGATCATATTTCGTTTGTTCAAAGTTGGAGGGAGAGGTCAGAGGAAGGAAGCATGGTTATCACCTCACTGACACAAACACAGCAAGGACTTGGTCCGCATTGATGCGCAAGACACATGAGCGCCTTCTTGCTGCACTACCTACAACATGGATTGTCCGAATTAGAAGTAATGCTGACTACTGGGTTACCACACTCTTAGATCCCCGGTACAAGTCAATATTTGGTGAAATAATTCCAGCCATAGAAAGTGACGCCTGTATGCAGGAGTATCAGCAGAAGCTGTTATGCAATCTTAACTCGGCTTTTCCACTAAAGACCAGTGGTGCACAGAGTGAATCTCACAGTTATAACTTGTTGACCATGAAACTGTCGAGTCATCATCAGTCAAACCGTACCAGCAACACTGTATCTGGTGGTAACAGAAATTTTATGGAATCATTTAATGTTTTTTTTTAGACCACCCTTTGCAAGGCCACAAGAGACAAGAAGTCTGACACATAGTCAACAGCTGGAAAGGATGATACAGGAGTATCTCCAAGTGAATATAGATGCCATGACTCTGCAACTGGGGCCTTGCTCATTTTGGGCTCCAATCTGGAAAAATGGCCTGAGCTCGCCACTTATGTCTTGGAGATCTTGTCGTGTCCCGCAGCCAGCATTCTCTCAGAACGTATCTTCAGTGCTGCTGGGTGTGTGCTGACAGATAAGCACACGCGTCTGTCCAGTGACAATGTGGACAGACTAACGTTCATCAAGATGAACAAGTCATGGATCCGCAAGGACTTTTCTACCCCTGTGTCATCCTGGGGAGAGTAAATGCTTGTGGATTTGGACTGTGCTTCATGAAAATCAACATGCGAAGTTTGCAACTGGGGGACAACTGATGACACTTAAGTGGTGTCTGTGGCCCAATTTTTGGAAAAAAGTTAGGGGTACTTTGCACGCTGCGACATCGCTACTGTGATATCATTTGGTTCAAATCAAAAGTGACGCACATCCGGCGCCGGTAACGATCGCAAAAGCGTCTAAAATTGATGATCTGTGTAGCGTCGGTCATTTTCATAATGTCGCACCAATAGGAGATACAATGTTTTTCCTTGTTCCTACGGTAGCATACATCGCTGTGTGTGAAGCCGCAGGAGCGAGGAACATCTCCTTACCTGCCTCCGCCGGCTATGCGGAAGGAAGGAGGTGGGCGGGATGTTTATGTCCCGCTCATCTCCGCCCCTCCACTTCTATTGGCCGCCTGCCATGTGACATCGCTGTGACGCCTCACGACCTGCCCCCTTAGGAAGGAGGCGGGTCGCCGGCCAGAGCGACGTCGCAGGGTAGGTAAGTGCGTGTGAAGCTGCCGTAGCGATAATGTTCGCTACAGTAGTTATCACAAGATATCGCATGTGCGACGGGGGCGGGTACTATCACGCTCGGCATCGCTAGCCTACGCTAGCGATGTCGCAACGTGCAAACTACCCCTTAGACTCTGGTTGGAGTCCCCTTTTTGTTTTTTAAAAAATTCAAAGATGAACAAGTCATTGATCAAAAAGGACTTTTCTACCCCTGTGTCATCCTGGGGAGAGTAAATCCTTGTGGATTTTTGAATGTGCTTCATGCAAATCAACATGTCAAGTTTGCAACTAGGGGACAACTGATGCCACTTAAGTGGTTGATGCCACTCTGGTTGGAGTCCGCTTGCTGTGATTTACATGATTTTAGAAGGGCATGACTTGCCTATATCTGTGTCTCCTCCTCCTTTTACTCGTCCAGCGCTTTTGTTTTCGCATGAGTATATGTATATGTCACTTTTCCATGTGTTTGTGGTGTCTTGTGAGTTGTTTGTCACCTTTTGGACACCTTAGAAGGTGTTTTCTATGTGTTTGTATGTGTTTGTGTTTGCCCCCCATTGTTTTCAATGGGGTTCGAAGGTGTTCGTCGAACGTTCGTCGAACTGAGCCGCGGTTCGATGAACTGAACGGAACTTGAACACTAGGAGGGTGGCTCAACTCTAGTTATTAGGTGGAGCTTCCCGGTTATGGCGTTGGTCATAGTACGGTTGTGATTATTTAACACGTGCTTGTGTAACACAGGGATGGCACAACAAACAAAATAGTGGCGGCTGGTAACATTGTATCGTGGGGCAGCTACAGTCAGGAGATCACAGAAACACTGTGTTCCCACAAGCTTAAATGGCAATATCTCCATGGCTAGCAATTTGGCAATGTGCGATTTTATGTTTTGTGCCTGTGAATGCATGGTTGGGCATTTACGCTTCCTTTCCAAAATCTCAGGCACGGACAACTTGATACTTCCCTGGGACAAGGAAGTGGATGTGGTTGATGTTTGCTGTGTCTGTGCAATCTGTAAAGTATGTAGCAAAAGCGACATGGCAATGGTTTGACCTGCAATTTTGGTACCCCAGTGTTATGCCTACCTACTGGGGTGCTTGGCTGCCATGTGGTTCTGCATACTGGTGGAGCTCAGGTTGCCACTGCCCTAGCCTCTTCTCAACTTGGTATGGCAGATGCTACAGATTACAATGTTTTTCTCTGAAGGACTTTCAGAAAAAAATTCCAGGCCACAGTGGGGGTGCTCTTGGGAACAGTTGACCCAGTTCTCACTCTGGGCAAACCACTACCCGTTGGTACCTGTGTTGGTGATACATATTCGTCTCCCTCTGTGTTTGCTGTGCTGGGTATGCATCTCAACAGTCAAGGTCAGGTCAGGTCATTGGACTCATCATCGACCACCTCATCTTCCATTTCATCCTCCGTCCTGCTTGAGACTGTAGGCTGACCTGATTTCAACTTTGTCTCATCATCATCAGCCTCCACCTCTAGAGACAGACAGTAAATTAGGTTTCTTAAATTGGCTTTATTCTGGCCATAGGTCCTCAAATACTGGCACACAAACGCAATGCCACTTTCTCACGTCCCTTTTCAACGCTGCATGGCGAGAGGCCAGAGCCAACCAAAGGATACAAACAAAACAGATCCTCTGAGTGGCCATGCTTAAGGTTATATATCTCCTGTGACTGATGAAGAGGGGAGGAAGGAAGGAAGGAAGGAAGACCAATTTGAGGATTGAATGTGCCAGCCTTCTTTATATCCACAGTAGACTGTGTGGTCGTGGAAGATTGGTTGCTGCTTGACAAATGCGAAGAGGCCTTGTCTGCCATCCAGGACAGAATCTGCTCTCACTCTTCTGGCTTCCACACATGTTTACGTTCCAGAAATGGAAATTTAGCATGGAACATAGTAGATGCGTCAAGTTTCTTCTGACCTGACACAGACTCAGTGACTTGTCAACCACCACTGACAACATCATGCCAATGTCCATGCCCCTGTCCGTAAACAACTGCCTTTTTGTCATTTTTAGTTTTGCTGACATATTTCTAGATGTTGATAGCTCAAGCCAAGCAAACTTTGACCCCAAAAATATTGCGGAGAAAGAACAACTGACTACTTTGAACCAGGCAGCACAAAATAGTAGAGTTCTGCTTTGTATTTCCAAAAACCATTAGCAACATATTAATGTGGCTGATCTGGATGCCACAAGGCAGGCTGTGAACCCCTAAATATAGTGCAAACAGGAACGATGCCTTATTGTATCAAGCAGCAGTAAATGCTAGAATCCTGCTTTGTAAATATTTGTGAAAGCCACTAGCAACATATGAATGTGGGTCATCTGGCCGGATGGCACAAGTCAGGCTGTGAAACCATAAATATTGTGGAAACAGGAACGGTGCTTTACTGTATCAGGCAGCACTGATTTCTAGAGTACTATATTGTAACTACTTGCAAAAGCCACTAGCAATGTATTAATGTGGGTGATCTGGATGCCACAAGGCAGGCTGTGAACCCCTAAATTTTGTGGAAACAGGTCCCGATTCCCTACCTAATTCACAATCTATTCCCTCCCTGCTGTGACTTTGTTCAGTACTATCAGCTCTAAAAAGAGCTATTGTATTTTGGTTTCTGGACAGTACTATAGAGGTAGGGACACACGCTGCTTTAAGCACTGTTTCTGCTCCGAAATCTGTACCTCCAAATGCTACACTGACCTACACTTCAGGTAGCCCTGAAAAGGTCTTTTTGCATTATTAAAAGGCCTACTCGCTCTATCCCTACACTGATACAATGCTGGCTCTGGATGCAATGTGTGTAAAATGGCAGCAGAAGGTCTTTTATAGACCTTATGACACTGAGTTGCCAGCCAATCACAGTAATGCCACAGCAAAGATGGCTGCAGCATTACTGTGATTAGCCCAGCGACTTTATTGGCTTAAATTCAGCCGCCAAATGGCTGAAGGAACATCCAAATATATATCAAGGTGAATACACCATTACTCGCTGTATAACGAATCGACCGAATACTATACTATTCTGTGAATAGAGAATAGTAATGAATATATTTGCTCATCATTAGTTCTACCATGAAAACAAATATTCCAATAGATTCTAGAGGCCATGCAATTCCAACAAAAAAACAAACAAACAGGGGTATCTTAACCTTATCATTTACTCTTCAAATTAGGTAAGTGAAAATAATCTGAAATTTAAAAATATGATATTTATTTCAAGCACAAGTTAATGAAAATGATTAAGGTATATCCATTTTACTATGTAGAAAAATATTTTGGCATATCTTTACTAGATGTGTCGACAGATGGTTGATAAAGCCTAATGTGTTTTTCAGGATATTTTGATGACAAGAAAAAAGTTTTGCCAGAATATTCTTCTTGCCTCTGAAGAAAAACATGATTCATATACCGTTATGCCTAATAATAGAGAAAAAGACAAATTAAAACTTATCTGTAAAGTTAAAGAGATTGTCCTGTACCTTAACTAATTTTTTTTCATAAATCTTGCTATTATGTGATTCTTTTAATATCCATTATCTTATTTAATGAAGATTACTTTATTTCATGCTCTAGCAGTGCTTCCTCATTGCTGAATGCAGCTCTGAAGGGGGTTAATTTTCAACCTCCTGCATTTTATGACACAATGCAAGCACTGCCATGCACGCCCACTTACAATGACATCAGCTGCTGGCATACTCACTGCTCCCCATGGGCATGGGGATCTATGGGCATGGGGAACAATGAATATTAATTTCCTTAAACAGCATGCACAGTAAGCTGACAGTTGGGTGATCATGTGAATCTGGTGTTTAAGGAAATGAATATTCACTGCTACTTACACCCATAATCCCATCCACCTATTTGCACTGGCTTTAATGCAGAGTTGGTGGGATTATGAGTGTGGAGAGCAGTGAATATTAATTTTCTTAAACAGCAGTCACAAGTGATCTGCCAGCATCTGAAGTAGGCTGGCAGCTGGGTTATCATGTGTGCAGCTATTTAAGTAAATTAATATTTACTGCTCCCAACGCCCATAATGCTGTCCATCTTTCAGCACTGGCTTCAATGCAGAGAGGTGGCCATGATTATTTGTGTGGGAAGTAGTGAATATTCATCTCCTTAAACAGCAGACATATTTTCTTTCCAGGGCTGGCTCAAACACCAGCCACAGAACAGTCAATCAGGGTGAGTGGCCACACTACAGGGTGATGTCATGTCAACCTCTAGAGCTCAGAAGTTGACATGACATAACTGGATACTGGCAGCCTCGGCAGTCTTTGGTCATGTGATTGGCACTGATCTGTATAGATAGCGGCGCTTAGTGCTAAAATTGATAACAGAAGGTATTTAATGATACAATTAATTTATTAATCACAGTTGATGTGCAAAATATATAATGTAGTGGCCAACCTCTTTAACTTTCTAAAAAAAGATTTATTCTAGATATAGATATATAGCCAAGTGAAATCCGATAAACCATCTGATTGCACTCACACTGGTGTAAAACTATGGGGCAGCGTCCATCTGTGATTGATTTCTCATGCTATAGTGGCCTGAGAAATTATTTGCAGCATGAATCGTTTGGCAGCGAGTCTCGGCTCACATACCCCCATACAAATCTATGGGTGCGTGTGAAACATCACACTGCACTTGCATGTCATTCAACCGCAGTGATTGATTCCCCGGCGATTGCGGTTTAGTTCTTGACAGCTGCAGACAGGCCGGGCTGATCTCCGAAGTTCAGGTAAGAGCAGACGGAGATGTCTTTGAAACGCGTTAACCTGTAAAAATAAAAAAAAAGGAATTCATCATATGTCCTGGATTTGTGGTTTTTAGCGCAACATTTAACTTGTTTTCTCTAAACCATTTTTTATAATTTACCGCTTGTATTGGGGCTGCTGCTTACCACCATTCTATTTACATTGTGCCTTTAAGGAGTTGTGCCTGTCACAACTGCAGCAGGTGAGTACCTGTCCCATTCCCTGCATTAAACCTATACTAGGTAAAACCCTATGTGCGCTTCTTTTCCACAGTT
This sequence comes from Anomaloglossus baeobatrachus, assembly GCF_048569485.1. Lineage (NCBI taxonomy): Eukaryota > Metazoa > Chordata > Amphibia > Anura > Aromobatidae > Anomaloglossus > Anomaloglossus baeobatrachus. The sequence continues at coordinate 150,748,969 of NC_134362.1, forward strand.
TCTCAGCTTTAGCTATATCAGAGCTGGAATCATCGTGGGACCTTATACTGTGGATCTGGATGTTTTGTGGGTTAATAAATTGGTGAAAGAGGGTGGTTTTTTTAAATAAAGGATTTTTTTTCTATTTTTGTGTTTATTTCTTTTTACTTATAGGATTAGTAGTGGGGGATCTTATAGACCCATACCCATCACTAATCTAGGGCTTAGTGGCCTCTCACACATGTCATTAACCCTTTATTACCCAGATTGCCATCTCACAAGGGCAATCGGGAAGAGCCAGGTAAAGTGCTGGGATTGTCACATCTAATGGATGCAACAATCCTCGACATCTGCAGGCTTCTATTTTTAGACTAAGGTTGCAATAACCATAGGTCTCCCCAGCCTATGAATACCAGCCAGCAGCTGTCAGGCTTTATCTTAGTTGGGTATTAAAATTGGGGGGAACCGCATGCAGGTTTTTTTAATTATTTTTTTAAATAATTAAAAAAAGCTGCATGTGGTTTATTCTTATTTTGATACACAACCAAGATAAGTGCAGCTTGTAGTCTTGGCTTTATCTGTGCTTGTATCAATACAGGGGGACCTTACGGCTAGAGTTGAGCGCGGTTCGTGGTTCTCCAGTTAGCAGTTTGAGTGATTTTGGGGGCTGTTCTAGATCGAACTAGAACTCAAGCTTTTTGCTAAAGCGCGATAGTTCTAGTTACGTTCGAGAACGGTTCTAGCAGCAAAAAGCCAAGCTAATTACTAGCTTGCTTTCTGCTATAATACTGTAAGTCAATCTGTGACTCACACTATTATGAAATTTCCGTGTATAGTCTGCGGGAACAGTGCATTTAGATCACTGCTGCTGGGATAATGGCGATCGCCATTTTTTTTTTCTGTTCTTCCTTCCCTTCCTAAGCGCGCGCACACACACAGCTAAGTGGACTTTTAGCCAGAGAAACAACGGCATGTGTGATAGGATGTCCATCTCACATGTCCCTGCATTATAAATACAAGCATTTGCCCGTCTGGATGACATTATCTGCCTTCTGCGTCTGGGTGTCAGTCACCACAGGTACAGCTCCTGTCTCCGATACTGCTGTGTACGCTCTACACAGAGCGCTATACAGAATAGGGATAGAAGTTTTTTCAGCCCTTGTAAGGGCTAATTACAGCAGGCTCAGAGCCATAGGTGACAGTTAGGTCCGTGGAAAGAGGATTTAACAGCTACAGATAAGAGCGTCTGTGTAGCTAAGGTCAGGGAGTTCCTTGCTGCATTTCACCATTAGGAGGGATAGAAAGTGAGGCTTCTTTTCCTCTACACTGACCCACTGTACCCTCCTGCCCTTTGCACACTCAAGCTCATTATTACTAAGCCATTATACTAGCAAACACTGAGGAAACTTAGTGGTATCCTAAAAGTGGCTGTTGGACTTCCATTAATGTCCCACTAGTGCAAATCTATTTGCAGCCGCTTTGCATTGCACACTCAAGCTCATTGTTACAAAGCCATTATAATACCAAACACTGAGGAAACTTAGTGGCATCCTAAAAGTGGCTGTTGGACTTCTATTAGTGTCCCACTAGTGCAAATCTATTTGCAGCACCTCTGCATTGCACACTCAAGCTCATTGTTACAAAGCCATTATAATACCAAACACTGAGGAAACTTAGTGGCATCCTAAAAGTGGCTGTTGGAGTTCATTACTGTCCCACTGGTGCAAATCTATTTGCAGCACCTCTGCATTGCACACTCAAACTCATTTTTACTAAGCTATTATACTAGCAAACTGTGCTGCCATTTTAAGGGCCATAGTTTCATTGTCCGGGATAGTTATTGTTTTTTATTCTGCTGTCAATAAAGGTAGACCACCGCTGCAATCTACACCAACTATCAATTTTTAATACCACATTTTAAGTGGATATTCTTGTCGCTAGTGGCAAAATGACAGATGCTGGTGGAAAGGGGAACAGGCGTGTTGGAAAAGGAAAAAAAGTTTGTGTCCGTGGGGAAGGTGGCAAAGCTCCATTAACATCTGCTGAAGATAGACCATCTTCCAGCAAAAGTAAGATGTCTACTACTTTCCGTGGACAATCGGATGTGCTCCCTTTTTTACGAACACGACCAACTGGAACAAAGGTAGATGTTGCCCAAAAAACGAAAATGCTTGAATGGATCTCAAGTGGTCCAACAAGAGCCCTCTCCTCCACCTCAACTACCGCATCTAAAAAACACCAGTCCTCTGAGTTGTCATCCCAATCACATTTGCTTTCTTCCAGCTCTGAAGTCTCCATCCGCCCTGCACAGTATGGTGGAACAGAGATGGCTGTGTCTGCAGAGCTGTTCAGTCACACTATAGCCTGGGAATCAGAGGTCTGCTCCCAAGCTACAGTGAGTACAGACCAGGAAATGGTCTGCAGTGATGCCCAGAACCTTTGTGACTCAGATTCAGGCCGTGATGACTAAGTTCATGAGCATAATGTTGACCCTTATTCACAAACTGAAACACCTGTTGTAATAGACAATGAGGAACATACTGATGATAATGAGACGCAGATACCAGATTGGGATGACAACTTAAATAATCGTTCAGGAAAGGAAGAGGCTCGGTCTGAGGGTGGGGGGAGTGCAAACACAACGGTTGATGAGGAAGTTCTGGATCTCAACTACTGTCAACCCACAGTCAGGCACTTGAGGAGGTCAACAGAGGCGGTGGAGGAGGATGCTACTGATGACGAAGTTACCTTGCGCCTTCCTGGAGAGTGGAGTAGTACTGGTAGCACGTCTACAACTGCATCCTCAGCCACCACTCTGCCTCTGAGCACTAGTCGGGGGGGCTCAGCAGGTCGCATGCCCTCTAAGCCTTGCCTAGCCTGGTCCTTTTTTGACATAGCAAAAGATCGCCCAAATCATGTGATATGTAATATTTGTCGTGATTCTGTTAGTAGAGGGCAAAACCTCAGCAGTTTGATATCTTCTTCCATGAATCGTCACATGAATAAATATCATTTGTCCCATTGGGAAGCTCACCGTGCTGCAATGCAGCCTAGCGAAGCGGACCATCCACCGCCTGCCCCTTCCAGTGCATCCACGCGCTCTTCATCTTCTAGGACTGTGGGGACAGCTGTCACACCTGGTTTTCCACGCACAACTTCCACCACTGTAACCGCAACAGGCAGTTTGCTTGGTAGGTCGTCAGTTGGTTTGGAAGGGGAAACAAGTGCGTGTGTACAGCTCTCTCAGACATCGATAGCACCAACAATGGATGAAGGCAACATCATGTCTACGCCTGCACTTTTCTCACAAACCTGCATTTTTCTAGGGACACCCTGCTCACCACCGTCTACACACAGCAGCCAGATCTCTGTCCCTCAGATGTGGACAAATAAAAGGCCATTTCCTGCGACCCATGACAAAGCTAAGAGGTTGACTCTATCCCTCTGTAAGCTCTTGGCTACCGAAATGCTGCCTTTCCGCCTGGTGGACACACAGGATTTTAGAGACCTTATGTCTGTCGCTGTGCCCCAGTACCAGATGCCCAGTCGCCACTCCTTCTCTAAGAAAGGTGTGCCTGCGCTAACCCAGCATATCGCACACAACATCACCACTTCCTTGAGAAACTCTGTGTGTGAACGGGTGCATTTCACCACCGATACTTGGACCAGTAAGCATGGACAGGGACGTTACATGTCGCTGACTGGGCACTGGGCAACTATGGTGATAGATGCTGAAGGGTCTGCTGCACAAGTCTTTTCATTCCCACGACTTGTGTGTCAATCCTCTGTCTGTCCAAGTTCCTCCACTGCTTCTGCCTCTGCAACCTCGTCTGGGTCCCCCACCTCTGCCCCAAGCCTGCCTGGTCAGGTTACCAGCATTGTAACTGCGCAGAAGGAATCACGCACTCCTCATTACTATGCTGGCAGCAGAGCACAACGGCATCAGGCGGTATTTAGCTTGAAATGTCTTGGAAATAGGAGTCACACAGCGGCTGAGTTGTGGGCAGCTCTGGAGACTGAGTTTAGTAAATGGTTGTCTCCACTCAACCTGCAGCCTGGTAAGGCCGTGTGCGACAATGCTGCAAACCTGGGTGCGGCCCTTCGCCTGGACAAGGTGACACAAGTGCCTTGTATGGCTCAGGTGTTGAACCTTGTTGTCCAGCAATTTTTAGCTCACTATCCTGGCCTAGATGGCCTTCTGAACAGGGCACGAAAACTGTCTGCTCACTTCCGTCGTTCAACCGCCGCAGCTGAGCGACTTGCATCGCTCTAGAAGTCTTTCGGCCTGCCGGTTCATCGCCTGAAATGCGATGTGCCGACATGCTGGAAATTCGACTCTCCACGTTACAGTGACTGTGGCAGCACCGCCGAGCCCTGGTGCAATATGTCATGACATATAGCCTGGGCCAATGAGATGCAGAGGTGGGGCAGATCACCCTGATGGAGTGGTCTCAGATCAAGGACCTATGCACCTTTCTGCACAGTTTCGACATGCTAACGAATATGTTTAGCGCTGACAATGCCATTATCAGCATGACAATTCCAGTCATTTACATGCTGGAGCACACGCTAAACATTATTCGGACTCAGGGGGTGGGACAACAGGAAGGGGAGTAACTACAGGAGGATTCATATGCGCAAGAGACAACAACATCACCAAGGTCCAGATGTTCATCATCATCAAGGCGGCAGGCATGGGACAGTGGGGGACAGGGATCAACAAGGGCGCATGCTAGCAGGCGAAATGTTCAGGAAGGTGCAGGAGAACATGAAGAAATGGAGGACGAACTGTCCATGGACATGGAAAACTCAGCAGGTGAGGGAGACCTTGGTCAAATTTCAGTTGAAAAAGGTTGGGGGGAGATTTGAGAGATAGAAAAAACAGTTAGCACCTCTATGCCACAAACACAGCCTGGACTTGGTCCGCATGGCTTCACCAGACACATCAGCGCCTTCTTGCTGCACTACCTCCAACATGACCCTCGTATTGTCAAAATGAGAAGTGATGTTGAGTACTGACTTGCCACACGATTAGATCCCCGGTACAAGTCCAAATTTTGTGACATAATTCCAGCCATAGAAAGGGACGCACGTATGCAGGAGTATCAGCAGAAGCTGTTACTCTATCTTAATTCGGCTTTTCCACAAAACACCCATGGTGCACGGAGTGAATCTCCCAGTTGTAACTCGACAAACATGGGACGGTCTCGTCATCTTCAACAGTCTAACCGTACCAGCAGCAATGTATCTAGTGCTGGTAACAGCAATTTTATTGAATCTTTTCATAATTTTTTTAGACCATCCTTTGCAAGGCCACCAGAGACAACAAGTCTGACACATAGTCAACGGCTGGAGAGGATGATACAGGAGTATCTCCAAATGAACATCGATGCCATGACTTTGCAACTGGAGCTTTGCTCATTTTGGGCTTCAAATCTTGAAAAATGGCCAGAGTTCTCCACTTACGCCTAGGAGATCTTGTCGTGTCCAGCTGCCAGAGTTGTCTATGAACGTGTCTTCAATGCTGCTGCGTGTGTACTGACAGATAAGCGCACTCGTCTGTCCAGTGACAATGTGGACAGACTAACGTTCATCAAAATGAACAAGTCATGGATCCACAAGGAATTTACTACCCCTGTGTCATCCTGGGGAGAGTAAATGCTTGTGGAGTTTGAATGTGATTGATGCAAATCTACCTGTGAAGTGTACAACTGGGGCACAAGTGCTGCCACTGAAGGGGTGGGTGTCTTTGTGGCCCAATTTTTGGAAAAAAGGGAGACTCCGCTTGGAGTAACCCTTGCTGTGTTTTTAAAAATGAGCCAAGCTGAACAAGTCATGGTTCAGCAAAGACTTAGCTACCTACCCCAGTGTAATCCTGTGGACGGTTAAAGATGGCGTTTTTGTGAATGTGCTTCATGCAAATCTACCTGTGAAGTGTACAACTGAAGCACAAGTGCTGCCACTGAAGGGGTGGGTGTCTGTGTGGCCCAATTTTTGGAAAAAAGGGAGACTCCGCTTGGAGTAACCCTTGCTTGCAGTGTTTTTAAAAAGGAGCCAAGATGAACAAGTCATGGTTCAGCAAAGACTTTGCTACCTACCCCGGTGCAATCCTGGGGACGGTTAAGGATGGCGTATTTTTGAATGTGCTTGATGCAAATCTACCTGTGAAGTGTACAACTGGGGCACAAGTGCTGCCACTGAAGGGGTCGGTGTCTGTGTGGCCCAATTTTTGGAAAAAAGGGAGACCCCGCTTGGAGTAATCCTTGCTTGCAGTGTTTTTAAAAAGGAGCCAAGATGAACAAGTCATGGTTCAGCAAAGACTTTGCTACCTACCCCGGTGCTATCCTTTTTAAAAAGGAGCCAAGATGAACAGATCTGGGATCAGGAAAAACTTTGCTACCTACCCCAGTGTCATCCTGGGGACGGTTAAGGATCGCGTATTTTTTAATGTGCTTGATGCAAATCTACCTGTGAAGTGTACAACTGGGGCACAAGTGCTGCCACTGAAGGGGTGGGTGTTTGTGTGGCCCAATTTTTGGAAAAAAGGGAGACCCCGCTTGGAGTAATCCTTGCTTGCAGTGTTTTTAAAAAGGAGCCAAGATGAACAAGTCATAGTTCAGCAAAGACTTTGCTACCTACCCCGGTGCTATCCTGGGGACGGTTAAGGATGGTGTATTTTTGAATGTGCTTGATGCAAATCTACCTGTCCAGTTTGCAACTGGGGCATAAGTGCTGCTACTGAAGTGGTGTCTGTGGGGCCCAATTTTTGGAAAAAAGGGAGACTCTGCTTGGAGTCCCCTTGCGGTGTTATACATGATTTTAGAAGGGCATGCCATTCCTAAATCTGTGTCTCGTCCTCTTTTTCCTCGTAACGCTGTTTTGTTTTCGCATGAGAATTTGTTCTTGTCACTTTCCCATGTGTTTGTGTTGTGTTGTGAGTTGTTTGTCACCTTTTGGACACCTTTGAGGGTGTTTTCTAGGTGTTTTTATGTATTTGTGATTGCCTCCCATTGTTTTCTATGGGGTTCAAGTGGTTCGCTGAACCGGTTCGCAGAACCATACTCGAACGAGACCTCCGTTCGGCGAACCGGTTAGCTCATCTCTACTTACGACATTTATATTTATTTATTTATCACCAGTATAAAGACACAGATAGCATTTGTAATTCCAACCAATCAGAGATGCTGTCTCAGAGAGTACGGGTGTGGTCCAACAGTAGCCAATCAGAGACGCTGATTGGCTGCTAATCAGAAGTGGAAAGTATTGAATATGGATGAGGGATAATTATTGGGCCCAGAAGTAGCACTGCAGCCATGGTGAGACTCGGTAAGTATGTACTGCTTTAACCTTTGATTATTTTCTTTCTTTTACAGCCCCCTACTCCATTTTACAACACATCACTTTTTCCTCCCATTGAATTTAATGGGTTCGGCTAGGATTGATAATCGATCGGCTAAGATCGCAGATCCGATTGGCGATTTCAGATGGGATCAGCAATCCTTAACTGGTCTGATTCTTGGCAGGATCGCTCATCAATACTCACCAATAGTGGTCATTCTGCCAAGAACAAAAATTATGAAATGAAGTCCATCCATCCATTCAAAAGCCAAGAGGTGGACATCCAGACAAAATATCGGAGTCAACAAGTTGGCTCAACAGAAAGTCTATCAGTTCTAGCTTGATAAAACGGCAGTGGAAGTGGCTCATATGCTTCATAACAATGATATCACAGATGTCCGTGAAAGCCCTGTGTGATGCACATTTCACAAGTCTAGAATAGTGGCCCAAAAATAGTTGAAGAAGCCTCAAATTCAATATCACCATAGAAGCATCAGCTCAAGCTTGCAAACAAGTATGAAAAGTGGAGAGTACGAGATAGGAAATGGGTGATTTGGAGAGGTGAGATGAAAGTCAATAGACTAGGCTCTGATGGGTACAAATATGTCTGGAAGAAACAAGGGAAAAAGAAGCTAACAGATTGAGAAATTGAAGAAATAATAAAGAGAGAACTCCGGCACACTACCCCAATACTGTCAGACAAGAATAAAGGTTTTCTTTTGATATATATTTTTTATTGAAAAAAAGAATTCATGCATTAGATGTCCAAAAATAGCGTTTCAACCATAATATGGTCTTCATCAAAGGACAATCTATGAATATCAGGCAAGGTGAGTTGTAACTAGGCGATGCGGCGCGGCAAGACCAAGAAAAGAAGACTCAAGACCATGAATCTATATAGCACCTTAGGTCTATAAATCGTCAGTGTGTCCACAACCTCTGCGTGGAGGGACTGGTCCTTATATCTTGTCACATAGGTTCAGTCCGGCACCCATTAGGGGATACCTATTACCTGCATAGGAACCTGATCAGAATTTCTTCTCTACATATGCATGCACAGTATCATGTTTCCCCATGAGCTGCAGTAAAGAATTCTAAAAGGATATACAGTTGTACCTGCATTACAGTTTACAAGCCCACACTAATTCTGGATTTTGGCACAGCTTGACTATGGTTATAGGATAGAGGGGCAAGCCACCGCTTCCCTCCTACTGGTCATACATATCCATTACAAGAGGATTACATATAGAACTATGGTTAAACCAGAATGTACTAGTTATTGCGCTATACCAGTATAGAGGTTGTGGACACACTGACGATTGATAGACCTAAGGTGCTATATAGATTCATGGTCTTCAGTCTTCTTTTCTTGGCCTTGCCGCGCCGCATCGCCTAGTTACAACTCACCTTGCCTGATATTCATAGATTGTCCTTTGATGAAGACCATATTATGGTTGAAACGTTATTTTTGGACATCATATGCATGAATTCTTTTTTTCAATAAAAAATACATATAAAAAGAAAACCTTTATTCTTGTCTGACAGTATTGGGGTAGTGTGCCGGAGTTCTCTCTTTATTATTGCCGTTTTTTTTCTCCTGAGCACCTATAAGGTGAAGCAGAGTCCTATCTCTTTTTTGAGAAATTGAAGAAACTGTCAAATTCAGTAGGTGAAACCTGAAGATATGGGGTTGTTTTAAAGCCAAAGGCACTAGATAATTGACCAGGATTGATTATCTTCTCAATGCTGAGGTATATTTGACTATCCTACAAGAGGAATTATTTCATACACTCGAGGACCATGGTTATGAAAAGGACCACATAGTGTTCTAGCAGAACAACAACCTGAAGCATACATCATGATTGCAGAAGAAGTGATTCAATGACAATGAAGCAGACTTGCTGGATTGGCCCCCACAGTCCCCACACCTTATAACAGTTAAAAACATGTGGGTAGAGTTGAAGAAAAGATGTCTAGCTACCCAAGTGAGTCAACTCTTATGCACCATCATTGTGAACGTGAAGAAGTAACCTGAATTCAGATTACTTTGAAACATGCTTGATTTCATTGATTTTGAGAGCATGACAAGAAGCTTTCAGTCAGTGTTGAAAGCCTAAGGTGGATTTACAAAATACTGGTAAATTAATAAAAATTAAAATTTAGATTTTAAGGAGCCAAAAACATGTTTTTATCTTGTAGCAAGTTTTTTTTAATGATGTATTTAAATAAAAATATTAATTTTAAATTCCTCTTGATGGTTTCTTCTTTGGTTGTTGTCTGAGTGATAGTCAGTTCTCATAACTTCTCTCAGTGGCAGGTGCTGGTAGTATAAAATAGTTGGCCCTTGCCCTGTTTGGAGGTGGCTCAGCTAATGAGCTCTTCCATACACGTGCGCAAGAAGTGTAATGTGCACATACATGCACGTATAAATAGAAGTTGAAAAAGTCTACTGTAGGGTAATTAAAGAAAGGTTCGTACACAAGCTAATGGAAAACAAAATACTATAGTCAATTTTTTCTTTTTTACTTTTTATTAAGTGCCCTCAACATTTCAAAACTTTTTAATTTTGTAATTGTATTTGTAGACATATGTATTTCTTACTACAGATATATGTTTTATAATCATATACTATATACCCACCCGAAAAAAGTCTAAATATAACTAGACAGACAAAACTGTACACTATGTATTTTTCTCAACTCTACATAACACAAGTTTTGAAGTGTACACATTGAACCATATGTCCATAACTAAAACCTAGTGAACCAGGATCTACATGAGTGATGGTTTCAATATGTATCAAGAATATCGCAAATTCCTTGCTCTGTAATCAAGATCTTTCACTGTCCAAAGACATAAGAGACTTTCTCTAGGATAAATTTTTTCCTGGTCACCAATCATCTAAAAAATGTCTGTACCATTTAATGTTTGAAAAAATTGATTCTCCATGGAAAAAATAAAAAAATCCTCCCACTGGAACAAAAAGAGATTAGCTAGGGAGGAAGAACAGCTCACACCCATCACCGCTTCCCTAGTCTGTAAGAAAAATTTCCTATTGAACGAAAAATAAATCCTCGTAAGTAGAAACCAGATAGTTAATACCAAAAACTCCTTTATCTCAATCAAATAGGCACTGTATTTCTTTAGATGTCTTCTGAGAGCAAAAATAATTAAATCATGAGGCATTCAGGGGTATAACCTGACCCCATCACAAGTAAGCCATGCATTATCCTTTGTGAATTTTTTCCTATCCAAAGAAGCAATGACGTGTTTTGTATCACAAATAAATCCACGTGTATTATTAGCCAAAGGTTGCAGATACAATGCTGAAAACTGGTTGCAGACTATCAGGTTTTATAAGTGTAGTCACAGCAAATGTATTTGCTGTGACCATGCTGTTAAGGCCGATTTTTTTTCTTTCCACATCTGCAGGAGAGAGATTAAAAATTAAAAACTATATGAATTTGAAATACGCAAGGTTTGATTTATCTTATCACTTGCATGACTTGCAGTCAACAATATGTGGGTTGCACATCAGGGCCATGGAAAGTCAGAATCCGCAAGCATATATGATGCGGTAAAAAAAACCTACAGTCAAATGTTCCACTATAACCAGTCATTTTTCCACTGTACATGGACAGATACTAGTATGTGCAAAATTCAAGGTATTGATAAAGTTAATTTACTGGTAAGGAGAGGTGATCTTGGTAGCATTTTGCTTAATCGGGAACCCTGATGGATTTACCATTTACAAAGCAGAATGCTGCAGGGACTGAAAAAAAGGAATGATATATCACATTAAGATTAGAACAATAATTATTAATATTCTGATTAGTGTATTTAAATATAAATCTGTATTGCTATTTATGCATTTGAATTTAACTTTATATAAGTGAATGTTCTAGGACCTGTGGTCTGAGGCTTTTCTGTGATTGGTAGTTGATAGACATGTAATTGACAGGATATGATGTAAAATGCCGAGAACTCATGCCTTGATTTATACAATGAATGAGGATTTGAAGATCCGAAACGCGTTTGTTTGTTGCTAATGGATTTTCCTCTTATTATTGCATTTTCCTGGTTTTATGGAATGGAAGCCCTCTTTTCATATGTTTTTTAATAAATATGGATTTTATGAAAACTAGTGCCGGATCCTTCCTCTTCCAAAAAAATACTACTGTTTTACAAATTATAAAGATGATATTTGTGAGCAAGCCTCAATTCTTTAAAATGATGTAAAGAAAAAGCTCTATTGGTAATCAGAAAAAAGAACAAAAAATATCTGTTCTGAAGGACTAAAATCCACTATATCTAATGCCAGTTTCACATATCTGTGTTTTGTTATCAGTAATTGGACCACAATGCCTGAACTTGCTTGTTTACAGGATCAAATTTGGAAGCCTTACTGGCATGGGTGATGATGTGTGAAACTGGTCTAAAGTGGTTAAAATTGTTGACACAGAGTTTTTTTTACCTATTTAGATTAAAATAAATCTAAAAAGATAGATTTATTTTTAATACATAAAGGTAAGTTTCATTGTAAAAGGATAGATCCAGTTTAATGTATAAAGATAGGCTTAATTGTAAAAAGAGATATCCATTTTAATTTATAAAGATAGGCTTTATTGTAAAAAGATAGATCCATTTTAATTTATAAAGGTAGGCTTTATTGTAAAAAGATAGATACATTTTAATTCATAAATGTAGGCTTGATTGTAACCTTTACTTATCACTCTACACTTGTAAAAGTGATTTAAATTTTGCATTTAAAATTTTATTTAAAAAAACCCTGCTTTTATTATATAAAAAATATCTTTTGATATGTGATTTGATGGCTGACATGGTTGACATTTTTTTTGTCCCCTGAAATTGTCATCAGGTCATAATAAAACTTTGTTGTTTTAGACCAATTTAGATGGATTGTTTAAGATTAGAATCTCTTTTGGTCCCATGGCTGTGTTTTATGTTACATCTCTGGTCCATTATCTTAAATGGAGCTAAGCTGCAACATCATGCATGGCCAATGGTTAAGAGCAGTGCACTTTTAAGGAAGAAGAACTTTTGTTTTTTATTATTATTTAATTCATACAATCCATTTAAGTAGTTTGGTAGTTTGTTAAGGACAGGACATAAAAATAAATGACAAGACATAAAAGTAAAAGAAACTTAATAAATTCTTAATAATACTGAATTAATGTGCTTTTTATACATGATTGTTTATTAACTTGATAAATTACTTTGTAACATAATATACTTGTCCCCTGGGACCAGTGTCACTACATATACTCTAGAAACCAATTTCCTACTTGCATAGAGTCTACAAATGAACCTTTCCCTTTGACATATTTATGCCTTTCATTATATATCCATTCAGTGTTACATAATGAATCAAACATTTATACATTTCCATTAAGATGAAGACCAAAATGAAGTAGTTCAACCAATGTTCTTTTCTGTAAACAGTAACTTATTCCTGAACTTGTATATGGATTGTATTTCTCAAGTACAGTGCAGGAGTATTTTGTAATGACATTGATTGATGATATCCATTAAAAGAAGAAGTATGGCAGCCTTCACATGTCTTGTTATTTTAAATTGGATTTATTGTGAAAGATTAACTTTGAAAAGATGTTTTTTTTCTTTTATTCTTCTTTGGAGAAATAGGTGACCATTTAAGGTGTAAGAATAAAAATGTTAATAAGAAAACAAGATCAAACAGATGTAACAACTCTATTACTAAAACATAGTTTTTCTGTTGCTCTAAAGAGATAGATAGAGGGATGGATAGATAGATAGATAGATAGATAGATAGATAGATAGATAGATAGATAGATAGATAGATAGATAGATAAATAGATAGATAAATAGATGTCATGGCTGTTCCCCACTCTGGGGGGATCTCTGATGTGTCTGGGACCAAACATTGAAAAATGTTTTTAGCTCCATAGATGTGCGGTACATTCTGGTATCTTTCATTTTTAGTTAAAAGAAAAAAGTTTTGGTACCGTATCAGCCAAGAAGGTCACAACACCTGATAGTGCACAAGTCTGCCTCTTATGTATAAATATATTTTCTTTCTTTTGGTGCTGTAGGGGTTAAGTACTCTTTCCTTTCTGGCTATCCTTTGTAGGGGCTGCTCTTCGCGACTACTCCCCTTCACTATAAATAGCCACATGTCTTAACATCTCATGTCAGTTATAGATTCTCTTATCTAAGCTATCCACTTTAGAAGGAGACAGTCTCTGGATGAAGTTAAAGTTTTGTGACTTTTGCAGCTGTGGTGTTAACTATATTGGAGTTGCTTGTAATGTTTTCCTTTCGTGTTTATTTCCCCCTGTCTGTCTTCCTACCCTGGTATTATTGTAGTGGTGAGCCTAGTGCTTTCTCAGTAGCTACGGTAAGTTCAGGGCAAGCAAGGGCCTAAGTATGTGATTGGTGACAGGGTGAAAGAACCCATATACGGATCTTAGGGAGTGCAGGGAACACACTCAGGTGAGTACAGCAGGCGACCTCACTCCCCACTTCCTATGGCCAGGACCCACCATTGTATTGGGTTCCCTGCATACCCTGTTTGTTCCAGCGCTCAGGGGGTTCCCTTATTCGTGGCAGAACTTTGGTAGTCATTGTCAAAGATTACCGTTAGTGACACACTACGCCATCAAGAATTAAAATTTTGCAGGGCACGCAAGGTCCCCCAGCTCCCGGCTGCACATGTCCAGGCCAGTTTTAAGCTTGCCATTGACTATTTGGATGGTCCAGAGGAGGCATGGGAAAAAATTATGTGGTTTGATGAGACCAAAATTGAACTTTTTGGCATCAACTTCATTCACCGTGTTTGGAGGAAGAAGAAGGATGAGTACAACCTCAAGAACACCATCCCAACCGTGAAGCATGGTGTTGGAAACCATACTTTGAGGGTGCTTTTCTGCAAATGGGACACGATGACTACACCATATTAAAAGGAGGAGGGATTGGGTTATGTATTGCAAGATTTTGGCCAACAATTTCCTTCCCTCAGTAAGAGCATTGGAGATGGGTGGGTCTTCCAGCATGATAATGACCAAAAATACACAGCCAGGACAATGAGGAGTGGTATATAGGTAAAGTCTGGCTCGACTGATATAGACTAGGTTCTGTAGGGTAAAATAAATACTACCAATATGGAAAAAACCCCAGCACTCAAAGGAAGAGGAGAAAAATATTTTTGATTGTAATAGTGATTGTGAGCCACAATGTATGTGAAGAAATTAAACAAGCCCTGTTGCAACCAATGATCTATAACTGGTCATGAAAGTGATTTCACTGGTCATTTATGTGTTAATCTGGCTCTGCTCACTTTCATATTGGGAAGTATAAGCAATTATAGGACAGGCCTCAATATCTACTACTACCTTCAATCTAGTCACTTAAGAAATTATACCTCTTCAAGTAAGAAAGCCCTTGAGTGCTCCCTCAAATAATAATGCTCCTGGGCACAACTCCAAGTAATAATGCCCTATGACCTCTAACTCCAGTAATATTACATTCCATATTGGCCTCTTCAGTAATAACACCTACAAAGTACCCAAGTCATTAACAAAACCCACTGAGTACTCTTGTCAGTTATAATGTACCTACAGTTGCAATATCAGAAAAAATGTAGTAATTATGGCATGCCTATGTATTCACCCCCTCTAGCCTGATAACCCTAAATAAAATCCTGAATGACCACTTGCACTAGAAATAACCAACTTAATAAATTGAGTCCACCTCTTTGTACTTTATTATCATTAAAACTACATCTGTTCTGTGAAGGCTTCAGAGGTTCAGATGTATGGGACACAGTTTGCATGTGAAAGAAGGTACTCTGGTCAAACATTAATAAAAACTTTCTGACAGTGAGAGCAGTCAGGGAGTGACACAGGCGACCACGGGGCGGTGGTGAGCTCTTCATCAATGGAAATCTTCAAGCGGAAGCTGGATAAACATATACAGTAGCTGGGATGATTTAAGAAAACTATACTCGCAGGGGGTTGGACCCTTTGGTAGTTGAGGTTCTTTCGAACTCTAATATTCTATGAACTAGACCAAAGTAGAACTTTTGGAGCTAAATACAAAACGCTATGTGTGGCAGAAAACTAACACTGCCCATCAGCCTTAAAACACCATTCCCACCATCAAACATGGTGGTGGCAGCATCCAACTGTGGGGAATTCTTTACTTTAGCAGGGACAGAGAAGCTGGTCAGAGTTGATGAAAATATGGATGGAGCTAACTATTGTCCAATCCTAGGGGAAAACCTGTCAGTCTGCAAAAGACTTGCAACTGGAGCGTAGGTTCACCTTCTGGCACCAAAACAATGCAAACCATTCTGGCACAGCTACAATGGATTTATGTGTGTAAATTGCCCAGTCATAGTCCAGACCTAAATCCTTTGAGAATTTGAAGCAAGACCTTAAAATTGGAAAAATATATGAGGAATACCTCTGCGCAGATGGCTCTCTTGCTGGGGTCAGACATAAAGCAAATTAATTAACAAACAGTGGAGCACCTTAGAGAGGTGTATCAAAGTAAACACATGTATTTCTCAACCAAAGGAACACTCACTGTGACCATACGTAACCGTAGGTGCAGATCAGGAGGGTTCCATATTAAGGCTTGTTGCAAATCGATCAGTTGCAGGAATGCAATTCCGCAACTGTTTCCAAGTGATCTCCAGTTGCGGAGTGCTCAGAATAAAGTAGATCTGCTTAAACTTGCGCCAACCTCGGTATGGCTGCTTGGTGCGGGGTACTGTGAGGGTCTATTTCAGCACAGTAGAGCGATCCCCCGGTATGCTGAGCGCGATGCTGCTGCTGCTGGATACCTTAGCCGTTGGTGCCCCAAACACAGAAAGGCACCCGACATAGAATGCGCAGAAGCAGATGGGGTGACATCACCACTGAGTACGGCGGCCTCCAAGAGCTGATCCGACGCGTTTTGAAACTATTTGTTTTTTTCCTTAGAGAATTTGAAGCAAGACCTTAAAATTGCTGCTCCCAGATGCCTCATTTCACTGAGCTACAGCTAGTTTGCAAATAATGGGTCAAACTTTTAATCTCCAGATGTGCAAAGCTTGTAGAGACATAGCCCAAAAGACTTGCCGCAATATTTGCAGTGAAAGGTGGTCCTACAAAGCATTGATTCAGGTGGGCTGAATACAAATGCAAATCACAGTTTTCCAGATCTAAATTTGCACATATCTCTTTTCTATCTATTCCTCCAATTTTCTTATAATTAGCATACCAGAAGGTGATTTTCCTCAGTTATATAATATTCTTCTCTAATATCCAATCAGTCTATGGGTTTGCTTCATGCGTGACTCAGTTACTTTGTTCTTCAGCAAAAACCTTCCCAAAATGATGTAATATATTCAAATGCTAATAAAGTCAATGTTTTGTTAGTTCATTGCTTTGAATAAAATGCAAACAACAGCTGAGTTAGTTTGGTCAATATAATCCAAGCAAATGCTTTCATTTGTCAAATGCAAATACATTTCAAAATCATTACAAGAAAAAGTGATGAAGTGAACTCCGCACGGAAACGAGAAATGTACAGTATTAAAGGGAACATTAAATAAACATTAATGACCTCTGTCAATGGCAGTGCCAGTACATGGGAAAAATGTCTCTCATGCCAGACGGTGCCTCAATGTTTTCTTTCATTAATTAAGTTTTTCATTGTGACAGCATGATGCCAGGCTTAAGCTACAACTGCACCATTGTCATTTATCAGTGCCAATTAACTCTAATTAAGAGTTTGTTTTTGTCCTGTTATACCCACAATATTATCTCATTAGTTTATAGGGCAATCAGACTGGAGACACAAGGGGCTTAATGGAGACATGATTAACTCATATCTGTACTTAAGTTTATGTTCTTCATAGTGATTAGTCAAACACATGTTTATTATACTGAAAATCTTATTTTGGAATGCAATTTTGAATGTACATCATGTTATATAATTAATTACTTATATATACAGATTCTTAAGTTATGTGTACAAAACACAATTTTTCATATCAATGATGGTCTAAACAACTATGGAAAAGGATATGTGAATTCTACTATCGGTACTGTCTTTACAGCCAGTAAGGAAAGAATTCTTTATCATTAATAAAGTCACCAAAAGATCATTGGGATGTCTGCCCGAAACCACAGACTCAGGATGCCTGTCACGGACAGACTAGAGGTAAGCCGCTCACTCAGCAGGATCCCGAGAACCCCAAAACCCTTTAACCCCTGTACAGGGATCTGGAATTAAAACAAGGTCCAGGAGATCGCTGCCTATGGAAGGCTGCAATCCAGAGAAGACTAGTCATCAGGCAGGGTCAAAACATGGAGGTACAAAAAAGGAACAAAATCAGCAGGCAAGAGCATAGTCAGGAAATCAGGCTATGGTCAAAACGCATATGGCAGCGAAGTACAAAACATGGCAGGCAGGAGAGTCGTCAGTGAACAGTCAAAGGTAAAAAACACAGGGATCAAAAGTTCAAGAAAAGGGCGGTAAACAGAGGCACAGCAGTATACTGCAAGACTATATCTGGCAGAGACCAGCAGACTGGAGGAGGAATAAGGAGGGTGTGGTGCCTTCCATTAGCCATGACTGAAAGTTGGTAACTTCAGCTGGAAGGCACATGCCACTACAGTGAGCCAGTGGTACTCTAGGCCCAGCAAAACTCAGCTTAGTGGATGGATGAAGCCTGCACCCACCAGAGCCACTGGTACTGACTCCTCCCCTATCACCAGCACTGCCATGGTGGGAATACGGCGGCACGTGGTGATCAAAGCAAAAGTCTCAGGAGCAAACTCTGGGAGAGACGTAACAATCATTAAACCCACTAAACAACTGTTTTGCTTGTTCTGTGGATAATTGGTATCCTGCTGATCACCTAGTCTGCTTTCCTGAATTCTAGACAAGCTAGCTCATGGTAATAGTGCAGTCTTAATAGACCTTAGCTATTGTTAAGGCCACTTTACACACAGCGATGTTGCTGCCAATCGCACCCGGCCCCGTCGTTTGTGTGTCATGGGCAAATCGCTGCCCGTGGCGCACAATATCATTAGTCCCCGTCACACATACTTACCTGCCTAGTGACGTCGCTGTTGCCGGTGAACCGCCTCCTTTCTAAGGGGGCAGTTCGTTCGGCGTCACAGCGGCGTCACTAAGTGGCCGCCCAATAGAAGTGGAGGGGTGGAGATGAGCGGCACGAATATCCCACCCACCTCCTTCCTTCCTCATTGCGGGCGGCCGCAGGTACGATGATGTTCCTCTCTCCTGGGGTGTCACACATAGCGATGTGTGCTGCCGCAGGAACGATGAACAACCTGCGTTATGCAACAGCAACGATAATCGGGAAAGGAACAAGGCAGCAACGATCAACGATTAGATAAGTTATTTTGATCATTAACGGTCGTTCGTGCGTTTCACACACAACAACATCGCTAACGAGGCCGGATGTGCGTCATGAATTCCGTGACCCTAATGACATCTCGTTAGCGATGTTGTTGCATGTAAAGCGGCCTTTAGGTGTAAATGACTGTTTAACCTCATAACGACGGCCGTACGACTTAAAGCGGCGGCAAAACAGGGTACTTATTCTGTTCCGCCGCTTTAAAGCGGCGGCCCGAAAAAACCCTGTAGCGCCCCCAGCGACCGAAAATCTCGGGGGTTTCAGCTACCGGGGGTAGCTGAGACCCCCAGATTATGAATCGGGGTGTTTTTTTTGGACCCCGATCATGTGATCGGCGGTATACACCGTATACCGACGAACACATGAAAAAAAAAGAAATGGCCGGTAAAACTGATTTCTTTTTCATCTGACATGATCAAACATGTCAGATGAGAAAGAAATCTAACCCCCTAGTGCCCCCAAAGCCCCCGGTACCGGAGAGTCCCCCCACCCCCACCCCTACCCCCACCGGACATCCAAAATGGCGCCGAAGCGCACAGAAAACTGCAGCCGCCGCCGGCTCTGCAGTCATTTCCCTCCGATCTGAAATGATCAAACATTTCAGATCGGAGGGAAATGTCCTCCCCCTGACCCCTCCTCCGGTCCACCGGAGCCCTCTGGTCACCAGAGCCCCCTCCGGTTCTCCAGAGCCACCACCCCCCTCCCCCCTCCGGAGCGTGGAAGATGGCGGCGCACAGCGCGCGGCCGCCTTCATTCTGCTCTTTCTGCCGCATGTGACACGTCACATGCGGCAGAAAGGTGTCCCCAGGTCCCACTAGGTCACCCCCCCCCCCAAGCCCCCGGTTATACGTTACCTGTCTGCCGCTCCGGGCCCGCGATCGCCGCCTCCTTCTTCAATGCTGGCGGCGCATGCGCAGACAGCGTCTGTCAGCTGGATCCCTGCAAGCAGGGATCCTGCTGACGTCGCTGATGCACAGGCTCCACTGTGGACCGGGGGAGGGTGAGTGCAGTGATCTGCAGCCACACTCCTCACATGGAGAGGCTGCTGTTCCAGAAAATGGGGGGTACGTTCTGTGAGCGTGCCCCTCATATTCTGGAATGAGGTTACTGCAGGTCACTCTGCCCTAGGTTGGACCGGGGCAGTGTGAGTGCAGTATTCTCAGATTACTGCACCCACACTGCTCATGGAGAGCTTGCTCTTCCAAAAAATGGGGGATACGTTCCCTGAATGTGCCCCCCATATTCTAGAAGATCCAGAGTCGGCGCGGGACCTCCAAAATGGATTACAGTGACCGGAATTTCTTTATTTTCAATAAATTGGTAAAAGAGGAATGTTTCGGGGAGTGTTTTTTCAAATAAATTTGTTTTTTGTCTTTTTTTTTTCTATTACTGACTGGGTTAGTGATGTCGGGTATCTGTTCAGATGCCGTGACATCACTAACCCCAGGGCTTGATGCCAGGTGACATTACAGCTGGTATCAACCCCATATATTACCCCGTCTGCCACCGCACCAGGGCGCGGGATGAGCTGGGGCGAAGCGCCAGGATTGGCGCATCTAATGGATGCGCCACTTCTGTGGCGGCTGCGGCCTGCTATTTTTAGGCTGGGAAGAGTCCAATAACCATGGCTCTTCCCACCCTGAGAATACCAGACCCCAGCTGTTCGCTTCACCTTGGCTGGTGATCTAATTTGGGGGGGACCCCACGTTTTTTTTTTTTTTTAAAAAACGCCTGGGGAGCCCTCCAAATTGATCACCAGCCAAGGTGAAGCTGTCAGCTGTGGTTTGCAGGCTACAGCTGTCTGCTTTACCCTAGCTGGCTATCAAAAATAGGGGGACCCCACGTCGTTTATTTTAATTATTAATTTTTTGGGGGGCTAAATACAAGGCTAGGCACCCTTTAGTGCCACATGAAAGGCACTAAAGGGCGCCAGCTTAGAATATGCAGGGGAATGGGACGTTATATTTGTTTGACATCTATCCATTCATCCATTGTAGCATTTTACGCTGTGTGCCCACAATCAGGGTTTGCAGCGTTTTGGGCGCAGAGTGTTTTCCCTGTGTCCATAATGCTGCGTTGTGCAGTAGAAGCACAGTGGAAGGATTTTTAGAAATCCCATGCCCAATGTGCTTCTTTTCTCCGCAGCATAAACCGACCTGTGGCGCAGCTTCCCGAGCCTCAGCATGTCAATTTATGCTGCGGAGATGAGTGTTCTCTGCAGGTAGCATAGAGCTCCACAGCGGCCTGAACCCAAATCGTGGGCTTGGGCAGCTGCGTTCTCCCGTGGACAACACTCACATCTCTGCAGGAGGCTGACACTGTGTACTAGATGCCGTGTCGCTGGATCATGGCCACAGAGCCTAACAGTGAGACATTTGTTGCTACAGCAACATTTTTGTGAAGTACCTGTGGATTCAAAATGCTTACTATACTCCTGAATAAAATCCAGTTTCCAAAATGGGGTCACTTGTGGGGGTTTTCTGATGTATAGGTACCCAAGGGGCCCTGCTAATGTGACATGGTGCGCGCAATTTATTTCAACTTTTCCAGAATTCAAATGGTGCTCCTTCCATTCCAAGCCCTCCCATTTATCCAAACAGAGGTTTTTGGCCACATGTGGGGTATCCCTGTGCTCATAAGACATTGGATAACAACCTGTGGGGTCCACGGTTTGTTGTTGTCTCTTGAAAAAGTGAGAAATTTGATGCTAAAGCAACAGTTTTGTGAAAAAAATGAAAATTTTCAATATGGCAACCTAAGCTTATCAAATTCTGTGAAGTACTCGTGGATTCAAACTGCTCACTATACACCTTGATAAAAGCCTTGAGGTGTCTTGTTTCCAGAATGAAGTCACTTGTGGGGGACCGCCACTGTTTAGGCACCTCAGGGGCTCTCCAAATGCAACCTGGCGTCCGCTATTGATTCCAGCCAATTTTGCAGTCAAATGGCACTCCTTCCCTTCCGAGCCCTGCCATGCGCCCAAACAGTTGATTTCCACCACATATAAGGTATCGCCAAACTCAGGAGAAATTGCACAATAAACGTTATGCTGAATTTTTTCCTTTTACTCTTGTAAAAAAAAAAGCTACCTGGTTGAAATAACAATTTTGTGGTAAAATGTTATTTTTTTTTTTTCATGGCTCAACGTTATAAAATTCTGTGAAGCACCTGAGGGTTCAGGGTACTCACCAAACATCTAGATAAATTCCTTGAGGGGCCTAGTTTCCAAAATGGGGCCACTTGTGCGGGGTTTCTGCTGTTTAGGTACCTTAGGGGACCTCCAAATGCGACATGGTGCCCGCAATCTTTTTCAGCCAAATTTCCTTTCTAAAATTCAAATATTGCTCCTTTCGTTCCAAGCCCTCCCATTTGTCCAAACAAAGGTTTCAGACCACATGTGAGGTATCACCGCGCTCATAAAAAAGTGGTTAACAAACCTTGAGGTCAAATTTTTGGAATTACCTCTTGAAAAAGTGAGAAAATTGATGCTAAAGCAACATTTTTGAGAAAATTATTAAAATGTTCAATATGACAACGTAACGTTAACAAAATCTGTGAAGTACCTGTGGATCTAAAATGCTCACTATACCCCTAGATAGAAGCCTTGAGGGGTCTAGTTTCCAAAATGGTGTCACTTGTGAGGGATTTCTTCTGTTTAGGTACCTTAGCGGACCTGTAAATGCAACATGGTGCCCGCAATCTATTTCAGCCAAATTTGCTTTCCAAAATTCAAATATTGCTCCTTCTGTTCCGAGCCCTCCCATTTGTCCAAACAGAGGTTTCTGACCACATGTGGGGTATCGGCGCACTCATAAGAAAGTGGGGAACAAGTTTTAAAGTCCATTTTGTTGTGTTATTTCTTCTAAAAGTGAATAAATTTGGGTTAGAGCAACATTTTTAGGTAAAATTTAATTTTTGCTTTTTTTCATTCCACATTGCTTTTGTTCATGTGAAGCACCTGAAGGGTTAATAAACTTCTTGAATGTGGTTTTGAGTACTTTGGGGGGTGCAGTTTTTAGAATGGTGTCACTTTTGGGTATTTTCTGTCATCTAGGCCTATTGAAGTCACTTCAAATGTGATGTGGTCCCTAAAAAACTGGTTTTGTAAATTTTGATGTAAAAATGAGAAATTGCTGATAAACTTTGAACCCCTCTAACTTCCTAACAAAAAAAAATTTTGTTTCCAAAATTGTGCTGATGTAAAGTAGACATGTGGGAAATGTTATTTATTAACTATTTTGTGTCACAGAAATCTCTGGTTTAACGGTATAAAAATTCAAAAGTTGAAAATTGCTAAATTTTCAAAATTTTTGCCAATATTCAATTTTTTTCATAAATAAACACAAAAAATATTGTCCTAAATTTGGTACTAACATGAAGTCCAATATGTGACGAAAAAACAATCTCAGAATCACCGGGATCCGTTGAAGCGTTCCAGAGTTATAACCTCATGAAGTGACACTGGTCAGAATTGCAAAATTTGGTCTGGTCATTAAGGTGAAAATTAGCTCCGTCACTAAAGGGTTAAATGTTACAAAGAACAGCATTAAGATTCATTATCTGAAAGGTCTATGATAGTGTTTTAAACAACTACTTGATGGATGAAGATCTTCAATAACAAAATGTAGTATTCTATTAAAAAATAAATAATTATTTAATGAGAAATGCAAGTATGTAGTTAAAAATTTACTCTTTAAACGGATTTTACAGATCATTTTTCCATTTATAGACAATGCTGTGCTAGTTTTTATACACTTAGGTCGAGAAATATTTGCAGTGACACAAGTTTTGGCATTTTAATTGTTTGTAAAATGATACAGCTGTATAATTGATATAAACGTGAAGTGTAGACTCTCAGCTGTGATTGGATATTATTCGCATAATTATTGGAGTAAGAGTTAAGGAATTACAGTTTTTTAATATTGTATATAGCTGCTTTTTTTCAAGGGACCAAAAGTTATTGGACAACTATCTTAAAAACTCTTTTTTATGGGCTGTATGGGTTACTCCCTTATTAATTCATCATCAATTAAGCGGGAGAAATGTCTGAATCTGATTCTAGGTCTAGTATTTGCATTTGAAGGCTGAAGTTGTGAATCCTCAACATGCAGTCAAAGGAGCTCTCAATGGCAGAGAAAAAGACCATCAGACCAATAGATCATTAGGATGCAAAAAAAACAAACCATCAGCAAGATAGCAGAAATTTTAGGAGTGGCCAAATCAACATTTGTTATCTAGGAACTCAAAAAGCCCTGGACTTAGGGTACCTTCACACTTAGCGATGCAGCAGCGATCCGACCAGCGATCTGACCTGGTCAGGATCGCTGCTGCATCGCTACATGGTCGCTGGTGAGCTGTCAAACAGGCAGATCTCACCAGCGACCAGTGAACAGCCCCCAGCCAGCAGCGACGTGCAAGCGACGCTGCGCTTGCACGGAGCCGCCGTCTGGAAGCTGCGGAGACTGGTAACTAAGGTAAACATCGGGTATGGTTACCCGATGTTTACATTAGTTACCAGTGTGAGCAGGGAGCAGGGAGCCGCGCACACTGAGCGCTGGCTCCTTGCTCTCCTAGCTACAGTACACATCGGGTTAATTAACCCGATGTGTAATGCAGCTACATGTGCAGAGAGCAGGGAGCCGCGCACACTGCTTAGCGCTGGCTCCTTGCTCTCCTAGCTGCTGTACACATCGTGTTAATTAACCCGATGTGTACAGCAGCTACATGTGCAGAGAGCCGGAGCCGGCAGCACAGGCAGCGTGAGAGCTGCAGAGGCTGGTAACTAAGGTAAATATCGGGTAACCACCTTGGTTACCCGATGTTTATCTTGGATACAGCTTACCTCAGCTGTCAGACGCCGGCTCCTGCTCCCTGCTTGCTTCATTTGTCGCTCTCTTGCTGTCACACACAGCGATCTGTGTGTCACAGCAGGAGAGCGGCTTTGAAGAAAACGAACCAGGGCTGTGTGTAACGAGCAGCGATCTCGCAGCAGGGGCCAGATCGCTGCTCAGTGTCACACACAGCGAGATCGCTAATGAGGTCACTGCTGCGTCACAAAAAGCGTGACTCAGCAGCGATCTCGGCAGCGAGCTCGCTGTGTGTGAAGCACCCCTTACATGGAAGACAACAATGGTGGATGATCACATAATCCTTTCCATGGTAAAGAAAAGCCCTTTCACAAAATTCACCCAATTGAAGAACACTCTCAGGAAGTACTTATTTTAGTATCTGTTTACCATAACGATAAGACTTCATAAGAGCAAATACAGAGATTTTATCACAAAAAAAAACAGAAAGGCCAGGTTAAACTTTGCCAAAAATATCTGAAGAAGAAATCCAGTTCTTTGAGCAGATGTCACTAAGATCAACCTGTAGCAGAATTATTGGAAGAAGATAGTATGGAAAAGGCTTGAAATGGCTCATGAACACACCACACCATCTGTAAAACATGGTGGAGGTACAGTGATGACCAGGCATGCATAGCTTAAAATTGGCCTGAATGGAATGGTGAACACACAAAACTGTTGCATAGGGGCTACCTAAAATCCACATGCGGTCTACGGGGTTCCACTGCATTAGCCAAAGGTAACCGTTTGGTGTGTCTTCACCTCATTATTCATCCTCAGACCATTCTTTTACGAAGAAATGAGGCCAACTGAGGTTGCTACCTGTTCCGTGACAGCAGCGAGATACCAGACAATGCTGGAAACAGTGGTCGTTCCTCAACTCCAACAGCGGTAGTGTCTTCAGACGACCACCTTCATGCATGATGGAACACCTCCTCACAGTGCAAATCATGTGAAGAATTTTCTGCTTGCACATTTTCCTGATGACAGGGTTTTGATCTGCTCCTTCCCTAATGCATGGCCACAGTGTTCGCCCAATCTCAATTCTTGTGATTTTTGGTATTGGGGATATTTGAAAGAGCGTGTTTGTCGTGAAAATGTCGACACCTTGGCTGACTTCAAAGAACGTAACTCAGACTGTCGAGCTTTTAGCAAAAAGCTCGAGTTCGAGTTCGATCACTCCCAAAATCACTCGAACATGAAATTGGCAAACCTCGAACCTCGCTCAACTCTAATATTGACAATGGTATCTAGTATAGCATATAGGGTTATAAATACAAAATAGTAAGGATCACAGTCCAACCCTCATATGTTAACAATAGTAGACAGAGGAGGTCACATCAGGGCCATTCACCTACAAAAAGTATCAGATACAAAAAGCATGTGTACAAAAATATTAATAGTGAATAGGCACCTGGAGACCATACCTACAGTCAAATACCAGGGGTACACCAATACTGGAGCATGGGACAGGTCCTGACATGTATTTCGCAGGCCTGCTTCAGGTCTTCTTCAATGCATTTGTACCGCCCTATGCTCGGCGGCAACCGAACCGCTCAGATCTGGACTCGCCGGGTGGTGGCTCGAGCATCTACGGACCCGGGGGCCCCGTGGTCCACTTCGATCTGAAAGGGGGGCTGGCACTTTAGGGTGACATAGGTGTACGGCCGGAGCCGTGTTTTAAGTTCGTGATGCCTCCAATGGGTTGAGGTGAAGGTGGACACCACCACTGCGTTTACTGGGCACCCGGGGAAGATGTTGCGCAGCAAGATGTTAACCCCTCCGTGGGTAGGGATGATGGCCCCGGGACCCGATGGGTGTTGTGTAGTTGGGCAGCACAGGGAGGGGCGCGGCCGGAGGGAACTGTTGTACTCACGATTAGTAACACACACAAGTCTCTGGTAAACCAATGGTGGCCGGTGCCCACAGCTGGCTGCGTCGGGTCCCCCACCCGGTTGGTGGTCTTTGCCTTTTTCCTGCACCGTGTTGTGTATCTGTGGACTACCTGCACTTCAGCAACGGGAGTCCGCTCCCCGGCTTTGTGAATGTCGGGAGAGCGCCTTTTGCCCGCAGACGTTGGCCCGTGGGATCTCTCTGCCTGTGCGTGGCTTTCTATCCCCCTCGTTGGGCTGTTGTCTTCAGTCGGGACTTTGGGTGGGAAAGGACCTATAGTCCAGACCACAATCAGTTAATTAACTCAGTCAAGTGGCTTCTGGACCTCGGTTCAGGGTCTGAGTAACCCCCCTTTGTGCTCCGGTTTCCGAGTCGGTTCCCCGGGTTTGTACCGGCGGGTCACTACCCTGTTCCGGTCTACTACGGTACCACAGAGCCGTCTTCCCAGCTCCTGCAGGCTGAGGCCACCGCTTGCCTCCTAGGCAAAGGTGCCCGGGCTCCAACCCTGGCACCTGTCAGACTGCCGCAGACCTCGGCACAGGCCTGCTTCTACTCTCCTTCACCTCCACTAACTCACTCCTCCAAACTTCATCTAACGTTTTTCCCGCCTCAGGCTCTCTGAACTCCTCGGTGGGCATGGCCAACCACCTGGCTCCGCCCCCTGGTGTGAACATCAAGCCCTGAGAGGGGTGACTAGGGTTTTACTGGTTGGCTGGTGACACCTTATTAGGTGACAGGTGTTGTGCGGGTCGCTATCTGTGACTACCTGGCTAGTCCAGGGAGTCACACTTTGCTAATTCCTATACTGTCTCTTATGATAGGGGACCCTAGGCTATCCTCAATTTCAGGGTTACCCCTAATGCCTGAGTCCTATACCTGGCTATTACTCTGGCCAAAAGTAATCTGTTTAAGTTCTGTTTAAGTTTATGTTTAAGACAGACAGGGAAAAAACAAATCTCAGTCTCACTGCAAACACACAAGTTTAAACAGGAAGGAACTAAGGAGAAAATCAAGAGAAGTACGGCAGCAACAAAAGGACAACAAGGGTTAATACCTCAACCTCTCACAGTAATCAAGTACTGCAACCACCATTAAGTCTGGATCACACCAGCTCCCAGTCCAGTATAGACAAGGTATAGCTGGCATTAATTAATTAATGTGTTTAGCCAATATATATAAGAGGGTATTCAATTTGTAATATGATCAAAGGTGTTTAACAAGCAGCCCAGCAGATATTAACTCTTGCTAAACTGCCTATGAAATACAAGTCTATGGGACGATGCCTGAGTCTGCTTGTGCTGTTCACAGACATCAAAGAAGGTAGCAGGCAGAGTGCCATAATCTGTAGTCCCCAAAGGTCCTGATGCCACCATGACAGTTGGCAATGCTTGCAAAAACCTCTCTGTGACACATTAAGACATTGGTCAATCTTTAAGGCTCTCGAGCATTCTCAAGGTCTTAAGACAGTATGACTTACCAGATAGTTTTGCTATATGCCATAAAGTATGATTTTAAGTAACACAGATAGGAATATTATATATAAAATGGTATGTATTAGTGCATGTCATTTTTTATATTTTTATTATTATTGTGAGGCACATAAAGGTTTTGCAGGGGCCTTAAAAATACCATAAGCAGTTTATATTCATGTGACATGTATCCTGAATAGAGCTTTTCCTATAGTTCTACAGATCTTCAAAGGACTACAATGCTTTGTTGGATTGCTACATGTGGCCTGTCAGCAAAGAAAAATCTAAAATATATACAGCACATTCAATGAATGCATAGATGTGGAAATAACAATAATTTAGATAGTAACCCAGGTGACTGTACTGTAGAAACTCGCAGAGTTGTGTTCTAGTAATTTCCATATGTGTTCATTGTTTAAAAAAAAAAACATGTAGGCTGCTATTTTAAATCTCGAAATTGTGTTTCTTTTACTATCAGACTCACCCAATAGGTTTTCTTGTTGTACCTTTGCACAAGTATATCTATTGAAGTTCTGCATTGTTCATGCACAATACAAGCCTAGCAGGCACATTCAGATACCATTCTGTTCCTTCCCAGCTAATATTGTAATATTCTAAACATTTGAGCCTCCTCACAGCTGTTTTCATAGATAACATTTGAAAGAATCAACTTCTCTGGGCAGATACTCTGTGATCTTTTGGATTGTCTGAAGGGTACTATTAAGCATTATGTTAGATTTAAATGCTATTCCAGAAATGTTTAGGAAATACCATCTTGATAAGGAACATATTAAATATTTAGAGTCGTGAGAGTGTAACAAGGCATCATGTTGTGTGCGAATATGTTATTTAACATTTAATGATTTGAAGGATGAAAGATTAGGCCGGAGATGTTTCATGAGTTGTTGTGTTAGTGAGCTGAGAGGGTATTAATAATATGTGAAATGGATCAGGACAATTGGGTTTAGTTTCACATGTTTACGACAAGTGCGGCCAAAGGAGAAGAAAAAATACTTCTATTTGCTGATTTTTTTTCCATCCAATAGATAAAAACAAGAACAGATGAAATATAGCCGTGCTCGTTAGAGGTGGTGAGCCTAAGATAAGTTCACACATCAAGTAAACATTCTTTTTGAACAGATCCAGCAACAATCCATTGACAAAAAGTTGTGCAAAAAAAATGATTTCATCTGGATACTTTTTTTTAAACATTGAAGTCTATAGAAAATGGATCCATTAAGTAGCCATTAGGGATGATCGAATATCACAAATATTCAGCAATATTTGGCTTCGTGAATATCCGACGAATAGTTGGCCGTTATGCGAATATTCGATGCGCAATGTAAGTTTCTGGGAAGCCTGAATAGTTGCTATTTGGCAGCTATTCAAGTTTCTCATAGACGTACATTGCGCATCGAATATTCTCAAATAGTCGAATAGCAGAGACCTATTCATCGAATATGGGTGTTGCCGAATATTTGCGGTATTCGATCATCCCTAGTAGCCATACGTTTTTCTTTCATTTTAAAAAGATCAATTTATGCTCACTGGATCAGCTTCAAATGGGAGAAAATGGATAACTACTTAATGTATCCGTTTTCCACAGACTTTAACCCCTTCACCCCCGGCCACTAAAACACCCTAATGACCGGCCATTTTTTGCAATTCTGACCAGTTTCACTTTGACAACTTATACCTCTGGAACGCTTCAACGGATCCCGACGATTCTGACATTGTTTTTTCGTGACATATTGTACTTCACGATAGTGCTAAATTTAGGCTGATATTTTTTGCGTTTATTTGTGAAAATTTTGGAAATTTGGCGAAAATTTTGAAAATTTTGCAATTTTTAAACTTTGAAATTTTATGCCTATAAATCTGGGAGATATGTCACACAAAATAGTTATTAAATAACATTTCCCACTTGTCTACTTTACACCAGCGCAATTTTTGAAACAAATTTTTTTTTCGTTAGGAAGTTAGAAGGGGTCAAAGTTCATCAGCAATTTCTCATTTTTCCAACAAAATTTACAAAACCATTTTTTTAGGGACCACATCACATTTGAGGTGACTTTAAAAGGCCTAGGTGACAGAAAATACCCCAAAGTGACTCCATTCTAAAAACTGCACCCCTCACACTGCTCATAACCAAATCTAAGAAGTCTATTAACCCTTTAGGTACTTCACAGGAACCAAAGCAATGTGGAAGGAAAAAATTAAAATTTTACTTTTTTACATGAAAATGTTACTTTAGCCATAAAAATGTACATTTTCACAAGGGAAAAAAGAAAAAATGCACCCTACAATTTATTGTGCAATTTCTCCTGAGTACGCTGATACCCCATGTGTGGTAAAAATCAATTGTTTGGGCGCACGGCAGAGCTCGGAAGGTAAGGAGCGCCATTCGAATTTTTGAAAGCAAAATTAGCTGGACTCATTATTGGACGCCATGTCGGGTTTGGAGACCCGTTGAGGTGCCTAAACAATGGAGCTCCCCCACAAGTGACCCCATTTTGGAAACTAGACCCCTCATGGAATTTATCTAGATGTTTAGTGAGCACTTTGAACCCTTGGGGGCTTCACAGAAGTTTATTACGTTGTGCCGAGAAAATATATATTTTTTTTACCACAAAATTTTTACTTCAACCAGGTAGCTTTTTTTTCACAAGGGTATTAGGAAAAAACACACCATAAAACGTACTGTGCAATTTCTCCTGAGTACGTCGATATCTCATATGTGGTGGAAATCAATTGTTTGGGCGCACAGCAGGGCTCAAAAGGCAAGGAGGGCCATTTGACTTTTCGAACGCAAAATTGTCTGGAATCGTTAGCGGATGCCATGTTGCGTTTGGAGACCCCCTGAGATGCCTAAACAATGGAGCACCCCCACAAGTGACCCCATTTTGGAAACTAGACCCCTCATGGAATTTATCTAGATGTTTAGTGAGCACTTTGAACCCCTGGGGGCTTCACAGAAGTTTATTACGTTGTGCCGAGAAAATATTTTATTTTTTTTTACCACACAATTGTTACTTCAACCAGGTAGCTTTTTTTCACAAGGGTATTAGGAAAAAACACACCATAAAACGTATTGTGCAATTTCTCCTGAGTACGCCGATATCTCATATGTGGTGGAAATCAATTGTTTGGGCGCACAGCAGGGCTCAAAAGGCAAGGAGGGCCATTTGACTTTTCGAACGCAAAATTGTCTGGAATCGTTAGCGGATGCCATGTTGCGTTTGGAGACCCCCTGAGGTGCCTAAACAATGGAGCACCCCCACAAGTTACCCCATTTTGGAAACTAGACCCCTCATGGAATTTATCTAGATGTTTAGTGAGCACTTTGAACGCCTGGGGGCTTCACAGAAGTTTATTACGTTGTGCCGAGAAAATATTTATTTTTTTTTACCACAAAATTGTTACTTCAACCAGGTAGCTTTTTTTTCACAAGGGTATTAGGAAAAAACACACCATAAAACGTATTTTGCAATTTCTCCTGAGTACGCCGATATCTCATATGTGGTGGAAATCAATTGTTTGGGCGCACAGCAGGGCTCAGAAGGCAAGGAGGGCCATTTGACTTTTCGAACGCAAAATTGTCTGGAATCGTTAGCGGATGCCATGTTGCGTTTGCAGACCCCCTGAGGTGCCCTGAGGTGCCTAAACAATGGATCACCCCCACAAGTGACCCCATTTTGGAAACTAGACCCCTCATGGAATTTATCTAGATGTTTAGTGAGCACTTTGAACCCCTGGGGGCTTCACAGAAGTTTATTACGTTGTGCCGAGAAAATATTTTATTTTTTTTTACCACAAAATTGTTACTTCAACCAGGTAGCTTTTTTTTCACAAGGGTATTAGGAAAAAACACACCATAAAACGTATTGTGCAATTTCTCCTGAGTACGCCGATATCTCATATGTGGTGGAAATCAATTGTTTGGGCGCACAGCAGGGCTCAAAATGCAAGGAGGGCCATTTGACTTTTCGAACGCAAAATTGTCTGGAATCGTTAGCGGATGCCATGTTGCGTTTGGAGACCCCCTGAGGTGCCTAAACAATGGAGCACCCCCACAAGTTACCCCATTTTGGAAACTAGACCCCTCATGGAATTTATCTAGATGTTTAGTGAGCACTTTGAACCCCTGGGGGCTTCACAGAAGTTTATTACGTTGTGCCGAGAAAATATATTTTTTTTTTTACCACAAAATTGTTACTTCAACCAGGTAGCTTTTTTTCACAAGGGTATTAGGAAAAAACACACCATAAAACGTATTTTGCAATTTCTCCTGAGTACGCCGATATCTCATATGTGGTGGAAATCAATTGTTTGGGCGCACAGCAGGGCTCAGAAGGCAAGGAGGGCCATTTGACTTTTCGAACGCAAAATTGTCTGGAATCGTTAGCGGATGCCATGTTGCGTTTGGAGACCCCCTGAGGTGCCTAAACAATGGATCACCCCCACAAGTGACCCCATTTTGGAAACTAGACCCCTCATGGAATTTATTTAGATGTTTAGTGAGCACTTTGAACCCCTGGGGGCTTCACAGAAGTTTATTACGTTGTGCCGATAAAATATTTTATTTTTTTTTACCACAAAATTGTTACTTCAACCAGGTAGCTTTTTTTTCACAAGGGTATTAGGAAAAAACACACCATAAAACGTATTGTGCAATTTCTCCTGAGTACGCCGATATCTCATATGTGGTGGAAATCAATTGTTTGGGCACACAGCAGGGCTCAAAAGGCAAGGAGGGCCATTTGACTTTTCGAACGCAAAATTGTCTGG
The DNA here is from genome assembly GCF_048569485.1 of Anomaloglossus baeobatrachus. NCBI lineage: Eukaryota > Metazoa > Chordata > Amphibia > Anura > Aromobatidae > Anomaloglossus > Anomaloglossus baeobatrachus. The sequence continues at coordinate 150,781,713 of NC_134362.1, forward strand.
AATCGTTAGCGGATGCCATGTTGCGTTTGGAGACCCCCTGAGGTGCCTAAACAATGGAGCACCCCCACAAGTTACCCCATTTTGGAAACTAGACCCCTCATGGAATTTATCTAGATGTTTAGTGAGCACTTTGAACCCCTGGGGGCTTCACAGAAGTTTATTACGTTGTGCCGAGAAAATATATTTTTTTTTTTACCACAAAATTGTTACTTCAACCAGGTAGCTTTTTATTCACAAGGGTATTAGGAAAAAACACACCATAAAACGTATTTTGCAATTTCTCCTGAGTACGCTGATATCTCATATGTGGTGGAAATCAATTGTTTGGGCGCACAGCAGGGCTCAGAAGGCAAGGAGGGCCATTTGACTTTTCGAACGCAAAATTGTCTGGAATCGTTAGCGGATGCCATGTTGCGTTTGGAGACCCCCTGAGGTGCCTAAACAATGGAGCACCCCCACAAGTGACCCCATTTTGGAAACTAGACCCCTCATGGAATTTATCTAGATGTTTAGTGAGCACTTTGAACCTCTGAGGGATTCACAGAAGTTTATTACGTTGGGCCGAGAAAATATATATTTTTTTTTACCACAAAATTGTTACTTCAACCAGGTAGCTTTTTTTTTCACAAGGGTATTAGGAAAAAACACACCATAAAACGTATTGTGCAATTTCTCCTGAGTACGCCAATATCTCATATGTGGTGGAAATCAATTGTTCAGGCGCACAGCAGGGCTCAGAAGCAAGGAGGGCCATTTGACTTTTTGAACGCAAAATTGTCTGGAATCGTTAGCGGATGCCATGTTGCGTTTGGAGACCCCCTGAGGTGCCTAAACAATGGAGCACCCCCACAAGTGACCCCATTTTGGAAACTAGACCCCTCATGGAATTTATCTAGATGTTTAGTGAGCACTTTGAACCTCTGAGGGATTCACAGAAGTTTATTACGTTGGGCCGAGAAAATATATATTTTTTTTTACCACAAAATTGTTACTTCAACCAGGTAGCTTTTTTTCACAAGGGTATTAGGAAAAAACACACCATAAAACGTATTGTGCAATTTCTCCTGAGTACGCTGATATCTCATATGTGGTGGAAATCAATTGTTTGGGCGCACAGCAGGGCTCAGAAGGCAAGGAGGGCCATTTGACTTTTCGAACGCAAAATTGTCTGGAATCGTTAGCGGATGCCATGTTGCGTTTGGAGACCCCCTGAGGTGCCTAAACAATGGAGCACCCCCACAAGTGACCCCATTTTGGAAACTAGACCCCTCATGGAATTTATCTAGATGTTTAGTGAGCACTTTGAACCTCTGAGGGATTCACAGAAGTTTATTACGTTGGGCCGAGAAAATATATATTTTTTTTTACCACAAAATTGTTACTTCAACCAGGTAGCTTTTTTTTTCACAAGGGTATTAGGAAAAAACACACCATAAAACGTATTGTGCAATTTCTCCTGAGTACGCCAATATCTCATATGTGGTGGAAATCAATTGTTCAGGCGCACAGCAGGGCTCAGAAGCAAGGAGGGCCATTTGACTTTTTGAACGCAAAATTGTCTGGAATCGTTAGCGGATGCCATGTTGCGTTTGGAGACCCCCTGAGGTGCCTAAACAATGGAGCACCCCCACAAGTGACCCCATTTTGGAAACTAGACCCCTCATGGAATTTATCTAGATGTTTAGTGAGCACTTTGAACCTCTGAGGGATTCACAGAAGTTTATTACGTTGGGCCGAGAAAATATATATTTTTTTTTACCACAAAATTGTTACTTCAACCAGGTAGCTTTTTTTTTCACAAGGGTATTAGGAAAAAACACACCATAAAACGTATTGTGCAATTTCTCCTGAGTACGCCAATATCTCATATGTGGTGGAAATCAATTGTTCAGGCGCACAGCAGGGCTCAGAAGCAAGGAGGGCCATTTGACTTTTTGAACGCAAAATTGTCTGGAATCGTTAGCGGATGCCATGTTGCGTTTGGAGACCCCCTGAGGTGCCTAAACAATGGAGCACCCCCACAAGTGACCCCATTTTGAAAACTAGACCCCTCATGGAATTTATCTAGATGTTTAGTGAGCACTTTGAACCCCTGGGGGCTTCACAGAAGTTTATTACGTTGTGCCGAGAAAATATATTTTTTTTTTTTACCACAAAATTGTTACTTCAACCAGGTAGCTTTTTTTTCACAAGGGTATTAGGAAAAAACACACCATAAAACGTATTGTGCAATTTCTCCTGAGTACGCCGATATCTCATATGTGGTGGAAATCAATTGTTTGGGCGCACAGCAGGGTTCAGAAGGCAAGGAGGGCCATTTGACTTTTCGAACGCAAAATTGTCTGCAATCGTTAGCGGATGCCATGTTGCGTTTGGAGACCCCCTGAGGTGCCTAAACAATGGAGCACCCCCACAAGTGACCCCATTTTGGAAACTAGACCCCTCATGGAATTTATCTAGATGTTTAGTGAGCACTTTGAACCCCTGGGGGCTTCACAGAAGTTTATTACGTTGTGCCGAGAAAATATTTTTTTTTTTTACCACAAAATTGTTACTTCAACCAGGTAGCTTTTTTTCACAAGGGTGTTAGGAAAAAACACACCATAAAACGTATTTTGCAATTTCTCCTGAGTTCGCCGATATCTCATATGTGGTGGAAATCAATTGTTTGGGCGCACAGCAGGGCTCAGAAGGCAAGGAGGGCCATTTGACTTTTCGAACGCAAAATTGTCTGGAATCGTTAGCGGATGCCATGTTGCGTTTGGAGACCCCCTGAGGTGCCTAAACAATGGAGCACCCCCACAAGTGACCCCATTTTTGAAACTAGACCCCTCATGGAATTTATCTAGATGTTTAGTGAGCACTTTGAACCCCTGGGGGCTTCACAGAAGTTTATTACGTTGTGCCGAGAAAATAAGGGCCATTTGACTTTTCGAATGCAAAAATGTCTGGAATCGTTAGCGGATGCCATGTTGCGTTTGGAGACCCCCTGAGGTGCCTAAACAATGGAGCACCCCCACAAGTGACCCCATTTTGGAAACTAGACCCCTCATGGAATTTATCTAGATGTTTAGTGAGCACTTTGAACCCCTGGGGGCTTCACAGAAGTTTATTACGTTGTGCCAATAAAATATTTTATTTTTTTTTACCACAAAATTGTTACTTCAACCAGGTAACTTTTTTTTCACAATGGTATTAGGAAAAAATACACCATAAAACATATTGTGCAATTTCTCCTGAGTACGCCGATATCTCATATGTGGTGGAAATCAATTGTTTGGGCACACAGCAGGGCTCAGAAGGCAAGGAGGGCCATTTGACTTTTCGAACGCAAAATTGTCTGGAATCGTTAGCGGATGCCATGTTGTGTTTGGAGACCCCCTGAGGTGCCTAAACAATGGAGCAGCCCCACAAGTGACCCCATTTTGGAAACTAGACCCCTCATGGAATTTATCTAGATGTTTAGTGAGCACTTTGAACCCCTGGGGGCTTCACAGAAGTTTATTACGTTGTGCCGAGAAAATATTTTTTTTTTTTTACCACAAAATTGTTACTTCAACCAGGTAGCTTTTTTTCACAAGGGTATTAGGGAAAAACACACCATAAAACGTATTGTGCAATTTCTCCTGAGTACGCCGATATCTCATATGTGGTGGAAATCAATTGTTTGGGCGCACAGCAGGGCTCAGAAGGCAAGGAGGGCCATTTGACTTTTCGAACGCAAAATTGTCTGGAATCGCTAGCGGATGCCATGTTGCGTTTGGAGACCCCCTGAGGTGCCTAAACAATGGATCACCCCCACAAGTGACCCCATTTTGGAAACTAGACCCCTCATGGAATTTATCTAGATGTTTAGTGAGCACTTTGAACCCCTGGGGGCTTCACAGAAGTTTATTACGTTGTGCCGAGAAAATATTTTTTTTTTTTTTTACCACAAAATTGTTACTTCAACCAAGTAGCTGTTTTTTTTCACAAGGGTATTAGGAAAAAACACACCATAAAACGTATTTTGCAATTTCTCCTGAGTACGCCGATATCTCATATGTGGTGGAAATCAATTGTTTGGGCGCACAGCAGGGCTCAGAAGGCAAGGAGGGCCATTTGACTTTTCGAACGCAAAATTGTCTGGAATCCTCAGCGGTCGCCATGTTGCGTTTGGAGACCCCCTGATGTGCCTAAACAATGGATCACCCCCACAAGTGACCCCATTTTGGAAACTAGACCCCTCATGGAATTTATCTAGATGTTTAGTGAGCACTTTGAACCCCTGGGGGCTTCACAGAAGTTTATTACGTTGTGCCGAGAAAATATTTTTTTTTTTTTTACCACAAAATTGTTACTTCAACCAGGTAGCTGTTTTTTTTCACAAGGGTATTAGGAAAAAACACACCATAAAACGTATTTTGCAATTTCTCCTGAGTACGCCGATATCTCATATGTGGTGGAAATCAATTGTTTGGGCGCACAGCAGGGCTCAGAAGGCAAGGAGGGCCATTTGACTTTTCGAACGCAAAATTGTCTGGAATCCTTAGCGGTCGCCATGTTGCGTTTGGAGACCCCCTGATGTGCCTAAACAGTGGAAACCCCCCACATTTGACCCCATTTTGGAAACTAGACCCCTCATGGAATTTATCTCGATGTTTATTTAGCACCTTTATCCCCCAGGTTGTTCACATTAGATTGGAACATTGAGCCTAGAAAATAAAAAAATCATATTTTCTCAACAAAAATGTTCTTTGAGCTAAAATATTTTAATTTTCCCAAGTATATCAGGAAAAATTGCCCCATTTAGTTTGTTGTGCAATTTCTCATGAGTACGCAGATACCCCATATGTGGTGGAAAACCACTGTTTCGGCGCATGGCAGGGCTCAGACGGGAAGAAGTGACATTTTGGAGTGCAGATTTTGAGGAATGATCTGTGGGTGTCAAGTCTCATTGGAGGGCCCCTCATGTGCCTAAACAGTGGAAACCCCACACATGTGACCACATTTTGGAAACTAGACCCCTCATGAAATTTATCTAGATGTTTAGTGAGCACCTTTATCCCCCAGGTGCTTCACATTAGATTGGAACATTGAGCCGAGAAAATAAAAAAATCATATTTTCTCAACAAAAATGTTCTTTGAGCTAAAAATTTTTAATTTTCCCAAGCATATCAGGAAAAATTGCCCCATATAATTTGTTTTGCAATATCTCCTGAGTACGCAGATACCCCATATGTGGTGGAAAACCACTGTTTAGGCGCATGACAGGGCTCAGACGGGAAGAAGTGACATTTTGGAGTGCAGATTTTGAGGAATGATCTGCGGGTGTCAAGTCGCATTTGCAGAGCCCCTGATGTGCCTAAACAGTGGAAACCCCCCACATGTGACCCCATTTTGGAAACTAAAACCCCCAAGGAACCTATTTAGATATGTGCTGAGCATTTTGAACCCCCATATCCCCCATATTGATCCAGAGGAAGGCAAAAACCCCATGCATCAAAAACTCCACAATAGGGGAAAAATTCCTTCCCGACTCCTCATATGGCAATCAGACTAGTTCCCTGGATCAATGCCCCATCCTAAAATTAGCGTTGCATCTTGAAGATGAAAGTATGTGTTTTTATTACGGGAGTGAACGTCAGGTTGGCATGTGTTGGAGATAATGTCAAGTTGGCATGGGAGTGCTTTTTTTTTCTTTTTTTTTTCTTTTTTTTTTTTTTTGGCTGTGTGTGTTATGTGAGTTGAGGGGAATAAGTCAGAATGGTATGTGTGAGTGCCGTTTTTTTTTGTGTGTGTATGTTGTGTGAGTTGTGGGGAGTATGTCAGGTTGGCATGTATGTGTGGTAGATTCTGAAACAGTCCGGGATGCAGAGTCTAGGTGTGTCGGGGCAGGTGTCGCATTGCCATGTTGTGTCCTTTCTAATCCCGTTCCTGTGGCACACTCTACACCTTCTCTGTGTCCTACCTTTTCTGGCTACTTGCGGGACCTTGCCTGGGAAATGTTGCCCTCGTACAAAACGAGAACCTTCAGTTCCAGAGGTACTGGGGGCCGCTGCCTCCTGATCTCCAAACATCAGGGCCTTGACCACTACCTCCTGGAAGTGAAGGAAGGTGTTGGTGCTGCCTGTACATCGTGATAGCACAAACGCGTTGTACAGTGCCATCTGTACGAGGTGCACAGCCAGCTTCTTGTACCACACCTTAGCCTTTCGTGCTGCACTGTAGGGCTGGAGGACTTGATCAGAGATATCAACTCCCCTTATGTACTGGTTGTACCCCAGGGCACAGTTAGGTTTCTGGACCTGTGAAAGAGAACCCCGAACTGTGGTGGTGGTGGTGCCAGGATCATGGATTGTGGTCAAGAAAAAGACGTCCCTCTTGTCTCTGAACTTGACCACAAGCATGTTGTCGCTACACTGGGCTCTGCTCTCGCCCTTTCGAAGCAGCTGCCCAGTTAGCGACGTAGGGAGACCCCTCTGGTTTCTGCGCACAGTACCGCACGCTGCAGTAGCTCTGGCAGAGAGGGATCTGAATAGTGGGATGCTGGTATAAAAGTTATCAACATACAAGTGATAACCCTTATCCAGCAGTGGGTGCACCAAATCCCACACTATTTTCCCACTCACCCCCAGAGAAGGTGGGCATTCTGGGGGTTCGATCTGGGTGTCTTTTCCCTCATAAACTCTAAACCTGTGAGTATACCCTGAGGTACTCTCGCAGAGTTTATAGAGTTTGATTCCATACCTGGCCCTCTTGTTGGGCAGGTACTGACGGAATCCCAGCCTTCCCTTGAAGTGGATGAGGGTTTCATCCACGCAGATTTCCCTTTCGGGAATGTACACTTCAGCAAACTTGTTGCTGAAGTGATCGATGACCGGACAAAATTTGAAAAGTCTTTCAAAATTCGGGTCATCTTGGGGAAGACACTCCGAATTGTCCCTGAAATGGAGACATTTATGGATTGACTCGAAACGGTGACGGGTCATTACCATGCGAAATTCTGGAGTGTTATATAAAATATCTACACTCCAGTATTGGCGGATTTCAGGCTTCTTCACCAACTCCATATGAAGAACCAGACCCCAGAACTTCATCATTTCAACTGCGTCAATGGGAGACCAGTCAGAAAACGAGGAAGCAGCGTTTTGAGCCAAAAACGTTCGGCGTACAAATTGGTTTGCACCACCATGAGACTTATGAACTGTTCATACGAAAAAGGAGAAAAAACAGGGCACTGCCCCACACCAAAAGACTTTTAGAACATCCTATACTGGGCTGAAAAAGTGCACATGCTCTGTGGTGCCGTTGATGTGGATAAGCATATGAACATCAGAGCGGTAAAGGAGAAAATATCATCAGGCACTCACCAGTTGTTGCTTGTGCAGGTTTTTTAGTTTTATTCGTGCAGGTTACAAGTGCATGGAGTGCCCCTCCACTCCATGCACTTGTAACCTGCACGAATAAAACTAAAAAACCTGCACAAGCAACAACTGGTGAGTGCCTGATGATATTTTCTCCTTTACCGCTCTGAGACTTATGAACTGCTCAGTGAAAAAGGCTTTGAAAAAATCTAGTTCACTGAGGTTGGCAGTCTCAAACTGGATTCCTGATTGGGGGATGAAATCCGGAATCCGTGGTGCAAAGTTTGCAGGGGCCGGGGACCAGAAGGGATCACTAGTGCTAGGCTGGGGGGCACTAGCACTAGTGCTGGTTTGGGGGGCAGTAGCACTAGTGCTGGATTGGGGGGCAGTAGCACTAGTGCTGGATTTGGGGTCACTCACTCTTGGCTGATGTCCACTTCTTCTTCTGCGGCTTCTTCGTACTTCTTCTTCTTCACTGAAGGAGGAAGAGGAGTCAGAGTGGGAGGAGTACAAGAATGTGAGGTCTTCTCCCTCACTCTCGGTTTCGGAGGCAATATGGCCATATGCCTCCTGGGCTGAAAAAAGTTGTGGTCGGGATGAGCGGCGCAAGTGGGACATTGTGTAGGGTGTGTGGGGCATGGAAAAAAAACAAAAAAACCCAACAAACTAAACTTTATTAGTGTGTGTGTGTGTGTGTGTTTCTTTATTTTCTTTGAGTAGACAAATAAAAAATCTAGAAAGAAAAAGAAAATAACTAGATTTAAAATTTGGAATCATAAAAAAGAAACATACTAAAAAGGCGTCCGTAAAAGAAAAAAAAAAAAATCCTGCGCTAATCTGAGCTCGGACGCAGATCCGTGATATGCATCATGGATCTGCGCTCGGCGAATAAGGTGTAAAAAGCAATCACTGATACGGGAAAAAATAAAAAAAAATCCTGCGCTAAACTGAGCTCGGACGCAGATCCGTGATATGCATATACAGATGAAATACAAAAAAAAGCAACAAGGGATAAAAAAAAAAAAAAAAAAAAAAAATTATACTCACAGGACCAGCAGGAATATCAGTCACCAGACTGCAGAAGGTAAAGAAGGAAGCTAGGACCCAGGAAGGACGCAGATGAGTCTGGATGATGAAGACGTCAGATACCCAGGCAGGAGAATCCAGACAGCGGCAGCAGCAGGTAAGGGGACGACAGGGGGGGACAGGAGAAGCCGAGGGGGGGACAGAAGAAGCAGACAGGAGGAGGGGGGGTGTCACAGAGCGATCAGAGTGGGGGAAGGGGCAGATCAGGCAGCGGCGGCTGCAAAGATTAGGCAGCGGAAGGTGGCGACGGCAGCAGAGATGGAGGGGCAGCAGAAATCGGGGGGGGCAGCAGAGATCGGGGGGGCAGCAGAGATGGGGGGGGCAGCAGAGATCGGGGGGGCAGCACAGATCACGCGGCGGCTGAGCTAAGGTCGTGCACCGGAAAAGGTGGCGACGGAAGCAGAGATCGGGAGGGGGCAGCAGAGATCGGAGGATGCAGCAGAGATCGGGGGGCAGCAGAGATCGGGAAGGGCAGCAGAGATCGAGAGGGGGCAGCAGAGATACGGGGACAGCACAGATCACTGGGGAGCAGCACAGATCACGCCACAGCTGAGGTCGTGCACCGGCGAAGGTGGCGACAACAGCAGAGATCGGGGGTGGGAGGGCGGGGGGGGATTGCAGCAGAGATCGGGGGGAAGGGGGCAGCAGAGATCAGGCGAAAGCGAAAGCAGCAGCAGCGGGCAGCGTGGCACTACAACTCCCAGCGGATGCACAGCGCAGAATGGCTGCGGGAGGGGTCTCCAGGCTAAAACAAGCCTTGGTAGAGCGGTCACCGCCAGGTCAGACAGCCCCCTTTGCACGCTGATTGGAGCGATTGCATGTCATAGCACGATCGCTCCAATCAGTGCTGCAGGGGGGGGCCACGGTGTCTGCTTGCTTCCAGCCAATGATCAGAGCTGCTGCAGCCCCGGTCCTAGCTGGATTTTACAGGATCACACCATTTTTGGCATTTTTTTTTGCTGAAAAGAGCGTGATCAATGTGATTGGCGGTTCCGATTTGAACAGCCAATCACATCGATCGCCTATGGGGGGTGGCGATGCCACCCCCCTGGGGTCAAGCAAAGGTCCCCTGCTGTAAGAAACAGCAGGGGACATCATTTGAAAGCCGTTGCTATGGCCACGGCAATCAAATGAAGTTTAGGCAGTAAAATTACGTCCCTGGTCGTTAAGTCACGTTAAAATAGGACGTAATTTTACTGCCCGCGGTCGTGAAGGGGTTAAAGTTAAAAAGACGGATCCAGCTGAAATCATTTTTTTTTTAAAACGAACATAAAGTTGTGTTTCTACAATTTTTTGGCGAGCGAATTGCTGGTGGATTATTTCTAACAGATGGTTACTTAGCCTTTGAGTGCATTTACATAGGCCAAAATTCAGTGAATGATCATTCATAAGAATGCTCTTTCCTAATTATCAGCATGTGTAAACATACTGGCAATTACCTGAAGAACAAGCTCTTTGGTAGGATAATTAGATTGTTTATGATTAGAGATGAGCGAATCTTTCAAAGTTTGGTTTGCCGCTCTTTACCGAGCCTCCCGGTATTTGCCGAACAGTTTGATGAACATACCGAACCCATTGAATTCAATGGTAGGCAAAACTTATATGTTGTAAAATGGTGTAGGGGGCCTGTAAAAGAGAATAAATAAAGCAGGACATAGATACAGAGTCTCCGACATGGCTGTAACTGCTCCCGCGGCTGTACTTCCATGGCCGCTAATTATTCCTCATCCATATTCATTGCCTTCCCTGACCACCGGTGTCTCTGATTGGTTGGAGTTAGACCTCACCCTCAGACAGTGTCTGTGATTGGTTGGAATCACAGAACCTGTCCGTGGGCTTATATCGTGGTATAAAATAAATAATCTTGTTGTAGGGTCCCCCCATCTATTGATACCAGCACAGATAAAGCCCATGGTTACAGGCTGCAGCCCCCAGCCGTATGCTTATTTTGACTGTGTAGCAAAATAGGAGGAACTGCATGCAGATTTTTTTTTTATTTATTTAAATAAATAGCACCAAATCTGCATATCTTGGCAAAAAACACAGTTTTCTGCCAGGAGATACAGGTCTGTGAACACAGTGAGAGGTCATTGAGGTCCTCTGAGGTCATGTTACCTGCGGTCACACGTGGAAACCTCCAGCTGTGGCTGCAACTACTGACTCCCTCGAAAAAGCGCCTAGCAAAACGGACGTCGGGGCCTTCCACCTCCCACCACGCTCTGCCATCCCACCAGGTAACTTCCGGCCTCCTATTCTGTTCTCACAGTCCGTGATAGCGGTATATTTTGCACTCGCTTTTACTGATCCCAGCTGCCACGGATCTCTCATTCCCTCCAGTCCCCTCTTAACCCCCTGATATCTGCCTGTGGTCGTTAGTGGGCTCATCACCTTCCTCCCTGTGTCCTCCCTACATATTTCTTAAGTACAGTTTTACTGACCCAGAGGTGTGTTTTTTGTGCTACTTTTATACCCACTGTGGCATTACCCCTATGATCTACCAGTACTTGTTATTCATTGGGCACCGGTTTGGTAATAGATGCACCAGGGTTCGTTATCTTTTTTCATTTACTGTCTTCCCTTTGGCATTCCCTGTTTCATACAGGTTTATGTATCTGGGCCTTATTCCTTTTTCTTTGATAGTTATCATTGGTGCATCTATTCTATAACCTTCTACAGTCCAACTACTTCCCCATCCGCCCTTTTTTGATATTTCAAATTTACTGTCTTGTGTGACGTATCAACCGGCTGTATTACAAAAGGCCGGTATGTTTTGCAGAAGCATGGGTGCTCTGCAATGTGAAGTTGGCTAGGACCTGTGGTTCCACAGGATTGCATTACATGCAGAGCCATGGAAGGGTGTGTGATGCTGATTACACACTCCTTACCACCTGTGGGTGTGGCTCCAGTGGTTAAAGCAATCCTGTCTCTGAACCTAGGTGGAGTGTGTCTAGGGCAGTCTAGATAGAGAATAGCTCCAGACGTCCAGTGTGTGGACTGGAAAGAAGTGAGAGCAGAGCCGGGAGCTCTGGGTGTTTCAGTCTGCGTGGAGGCTAAACACAAGGCTCTGATATTGAGTCTGAGGTGAGTGCGGCCAAGCCAGGCCAGGGCTGTAGGGCCGAATTTCTCCAGGAGGAGAGACAGACAGGGGTCTGCAGAGGGCCCTGGGTGCTGGAAGGAACCTTTGCTAGAGTTGTACGCTGGCAGGAGCCAGAGAGTGGGGAAGTTGCTAAAACGTCCATTATGGACTTATTGTTTATGTTTGAGGGCAGTTTATGCTGAGTGTTTTTGAATAAACTGCCGGAATTTCTATGAAGAGACTGTGTACGTGTGTTGCTGAAGCTACCTCACACCGCTGCAAGCGAGTGGAACCCCACATTGCAGGGCGCAACGTTACATATGGTGGAGGTAGTGGGCAATGCAGCCTGGTTGCTAAGGGCAACGGTCTAGGACGTATTCCTCTGGATACAAGTGGTTTGCGGTAGATCGGCGGGTCCACGAAAATTTTGTCTGCGCACTCAAGCAGCTGGCGGTGGATCGGCGTGTCCACAAACAGTGACAGCGCTCTCAAGCACCTGGCGGTGAATCAGCAGGTCGGCGGGGACCCGTGCTGCAGTGGCGAGAGTCCAGCGACTGGAGGTTCCAGGCCAGCCCGGAATTGCGGGGCCCTGTTTGGTGAGCAGTGATACACCACAGGCTGGAGATCCTGGTTGTATGGTACAACCCGGAAAGGTTAGTGGTTCTCTAACCCCCCCCTGTCTTTGACCACCGGGTATTACCCATTGGAGCGCCCCTCCTGTTCCTCTTCTCATTGCAGCATGGAGGAGCTCCTGAACCAGCTGCTACCGAGTCAGCAGCACCAACAGCATGTGCCAGGAGGTCCAGCGACAGTAGTGGGGGCTGAAAGCCAAAAAGAGGGAATGGTCCCTGTGGACATTGTGGAGGAGCTGTACCAGTTCCTGGTGCGGGGACAGCAGGAGCTGTCAGTGTGCAGCGATGTCGCAGCCATGGACCAGTTTGAGAGTTCTCTTTGGGGCCCAGTATGGACACTAGGTGCCCAGGGAAATAAGGGTGAACGGTGTGAACTGTGGGCTAAGGACATTGCATGGAAACCCCAAAAGGGGGTGGAGTCCCAAAAAGGGGCGGTGGCCCAAAAGGGGGCGGAATTCCAAAAAGGGGTGGTTGCCCAGAAGGGGGCGGAGGCCCGGAACGGGGTAGTTACCCAACAGGGGGCGGAGCCTCAAAAAGTGGTGGTGACTCACCAGGGGGTGGAGCATTCACAAGCCGAACAGGTGGACTATAGCAAGGGGCAATGGGATTCGCCTTACCTATGTCCTACCTGCGGTATAGGCTATCTATCTGATGTGAGGCCACAGAAGTGCTCAGTGGACTTGAATGGGCTAAGTGTGTCTGGTCTGTTAGACCTAGGTAGCCAGTTGACCTTAGTGAGACCCATGTCCGATCTCCATTTTATGGTGGGTAGGACAATAGAAGGACGTTGTGTGCATGGGACCACTAAAGAATATCCTCTGGCCAGGGTGCTGATTTGGATGGCCAGAGGTGTGGGGCGCCCTGATGTGGGTGTAGCTCCAGATCTGCTATATCCGGTTGTCATAGGACAGGACTGTGAGTTCTTTCGGGACTTATGGAAGACAGAGGCCGGGACCGATTGCACAGGAATCTGTCGGCTCCCGTCTATGGAAGCCTCTCTTCCGCAAGAGGTTATACAGGTTCCCGGTGGGACATTGAGGAACACTGAGGAGGAGGTACCTCCACGTAAGGACAGTCCTAAGTTAGGGGTGACCAAAGAAAATGGGGGACATGCCCAACTTAGTGACATGACCGTTAAAGTAACAAATGGTAGTGTGACCATTGAAAACGGGAGAGCTCCAGACAAGAGGTCCGACACCTGGTTAAGTGGGGACGTGGTAGTTCAGAACACCAGGGGGAGTGACGATGACTAGAGTTGAGCGCGGTTCGCGGTTCGCGGTTCTCCAGTTCTAAGCTCGAGTGATTTTTGGGGCTGTTCGAGATCGAACTAGAACTCGAGCTTTTTGCAAAAGCTCGATAGTTCTAGATACGTTCGAGAACGGTTCTAGCAGCAAAAAGCAGGGCTTTTTACAGCTACAGTGTGCAGGAGCCATCGCTGGCAGCCTGCCACAAGCTGGTAACCAAGATAAACATCGGGTATCCAAGCAAAGCGCTTTGGTTAGTAACCCGATGTTTATCTTAGTTACGTGCAGGAAGCCCACACTTCCCCGCTCAGCTCGCTCCGCCCCCTCCTGCCCGCGGCATGTATACATACATATACACACACACACACACTCTCACTCACGCACACCCCCCCCCCCCCTCCCAGCTACAGTGTGCAGGAGCCATCGCTGGCAGCCTGCCACAAGCTGGTAACCAAGATAAACATCGGGTATCCAAGCAAAGCGCTTTGGTTAGTAACCCGATGTTTATCTTAGTTACGTGCAGGAAGCCCACACTTCCCGCTCAGCTCACTCCGCCCCCTCCTGCCCGCGGCATGTATACATACATATACACACACACACACACACACACACTCTCACCCCCCCCCCGCTCGGCTTACCTGCGGTGATGAAGTCCCGCCATCCCGACCTCAGCGCTGTCACTGTCCTCCATGGCCGCCGCTTGTCACATCACCTATCGCTTCCGACCCGAGACTGACACTGGCGGTGACGTCACGGACCTCTCGCGATACTTGATATGAAGGCGCCGGTCATTGACCTCAGTGACAGGGGCTGTCAGTGTGCTGGAGATCAGCGCAGGTAATGTACCTCGCTGACAGCAGCACTTGTCATCCCCTGCAGTGACCTGGGCTGACCCATTGATGTTAGCTCAGGTACTGCATTGCTCTCCCAGCCAATGGGGAACATCCTGCTCTTCATTGACTGGGACAGTGTGGATCGTCATGGCAACCCCTTGGATTACACCAGACCTGGATTTGTTTTTCTTTCTAATAAATTGGTTAAAGAGGGAATGTTTTGGGGAGTGTTTTTTCAAATAAAAATGTGTTTGTCGTCTATTTTTTTTTATTACTGACTGGGTTGGTGATGTCGGGTATCTGATAGACGCCTGACCTCACCAACCCCAGGGCTTGATGCCAGGTGACATTACACATCTGGTATTAACCCCATATATTACCCCGTTTGCCACCGCACCAGGGCGCGGGATGAGCTGGGGCGAAGCACCAGGATTGACGCATCTAATGGATGCGCCACTTCTGGGGCGGCTGCGGCCTGCTATTTTTAGGCTTGGGAGAGTCCAATAACCATGGACCTCCCTAGTCTGAGAATATCAGGCCCCAGCTGTCTGCTTTACCTTGGCTGGTGATCCAATTTTGGGGGACCCCTACGTGTTTTTTTTTTTTTAAATTATTTATTTAATTTAAAATAACAGCGTGGAGTGCCCTCAGTTTTGGATTACCAGCCAAGGTGAGGTTGCCAGCTGTGGTCTGCAGGCTACAGCCGTCTGCTTTACCCTAGCTGGCTACAAAACTAGGGGGAACCCTACGTCATTTTTTTTTTTCATTTTTTTGGCTAAATACAAAGCTAAGCACCCCTTAGTGCCACATGAAAGGCACCAAAGGGTGCTCCACTTTTTCTCCATTTATTCTCCACTTTTTCTCCATTTTTTTCTCCACTTTTTCTCCACTTTTTCTCCACTTTTTCTCCACTTTTTCTCCACTTTTTCTCCACTTTTTCTCCACTTATTCTCCACTTTTTCTCCATTTATTCTCCACTTTTTCTCCATTTTTTTTCTCCACTTTTTCTCCACTTTTTCTCCACTTTTTCTCCACTTTTTCTCCATTTATTCTCCACTTTTTCTCCACCTTTTCTCCATTATTTTCTCCACTTTTTCTCCACTTTTTCTCCACTTGTTCTCCACTTTTTCTCCACTTTTTCTCCATTTATTCTCCACTTTTTCTCCACTTTTTCTCCACTTTTTCTCCACTTTTTCTCCACTTTTTCTCCATTTTTTTCTCCACTTATTCTCCACTTTTTCTCCACTTTTTCTCCATTTTTATCTCCACTTTTTCTCCACTTTTTCTCCACTTTTTCTCCACTTTTTCTCCACTTATTCTCCACTTTTTCTCCACTTATTCTCTACTTATTCTCCACTTATTCTCCACTTTTTCTCCACTTTTTCTCCACTTTTTCTCCGTTCTTTTTCTATGGTCAGTCTACCCATTAGCTCTGCCATGCATACTGTAGCTCTACACCTACTGCACATGTTACTTTATGATTGACATCTCTTTCGTACCAGAGCTGTCTAAGCCTACTCTGACCCCATATTTGTCATTACTATATTGTCCTTGTACTGTATTATGACATTTGTATCATGTGTGTCATTTTTTGCTGTGTTGCAATTTTTTTGCTGCATGCCAATTGTACCTCTACATTGTTCGAGTTTATGTTATTGTTCTCTCACTCTTATGTGATACTGATTATTGTCATTTTTCATGATTACATGCAGATAAGTCCAATCTGACGAAGGCTCAGGCCGAAACGTCATTTGTAACTTGTTTTGGACAAAAACATATATGCTTATGAAAAAAAAAATTTCTTAATACGGACCAATAAAAAGTGATTTTGCATTACTATCCATTGTGACTTACTGACTAAGGGTACCTTCACACTTAGCGATGCAGCAGCGATCCGACCAGCGATCTGACCTGGTCAGGATCGCTGCTGCATCGCTACATGGTCGCTGGTGAGCTGTCAAACAGGCAGATCTCACCAGCGACCAGTGAACAGCCCCCAGCCAGCAGCGACGTGCAAGCGACGCTGCGCTTGCACGGAGCTGCCGTCTGGAAGCTGCGGAGACTGGTAACTAAGGTAAACATCGGGTATGGTTACCCGATGTTTACATTAGTTACCAGCGCACAGCTGTGTGTGCAGGGAGCAGGGAGCCGCGCACACTGAGCGCTGGCTCCTTGCTCTCCTACCATAGCTACAGTACACATCGGGTTAATTAACCCGATGTGTAATGCAGCTACATGTGCAGAGAGCAGGGAGCCGCGCACACTGCTTAGCGCTGGCTCCTTGCTCTCCTAGCTGCTGTACACATCGGGTTAATTAACCCGATGTGTACAGCAGCTACATGTGCAGAGAGCCGGAGCCGGCAGCACAGGCAGCGTGAGAGCTGCAGATGCTGGTAACTAAGGTAAATATCGGGTAACCACCTTGGTTACCCGATGTTTATCTTGGATACAGCTTACCTCAGCTGTCAGATGCCGGCTCCTGCTCCCCTGCTCGCTTCATTTGTCGCTCTCTTGCTGTCACACACAGCGATCTGTGTGTCACAGCAGGAGAGCGGCTTTGAAGAAAACGAACCAGGGCTGTGTGTAACGAGCAGCGATCTCGCAGCAGGGGCCAGATCGCTGCTCAGTGTCACACACAGCGAGATCGCTAATGAGGTCACTGCTGCGTCACAAAAACCGTGACTCAGCAGCGATCTCGGCAGCGAGCTCGCTGTGTGTGAAGCACCCCTTAGTCTGGGAGATTTAGAGTGCCGAGGTTACTCACTAATTTTATCTATTATTATCTCTGAGCACCTATATACCAGTGAGCAGAGCTTCCTCTACAGTAGTTCTCCTGATTAGGCATGCCCTTACCTCATGAGCAGGGCATTGCAGCTTTGGTAGCAACCATTACGACATGGACTCTGCTGCTGTGGACCCGGGGAGAGTGAGTGCAGATTCATTGCACCCACACTCCTCACATGAAGGGTTCGCACTCCTAGAAAATGGGGGATACGTTCCCTGAGTGTCTCCCCCCCATATTCTAGACGGTCCAGAGTCGTCGTGGGACCCCTTTATTTTTTTTCTTACAATAAATTGGTGAAAGAGGAAATGTTTTGGGGACTGTTTTTTCAAATAAATTTCTTTTGTCGATTTTTTGCTTTTTAGTACTGACAGTTTATGATGTTGGGTATCTAATAGACGCCATGACATCACAAACTGCTGGGCTTGATCTCAGGTGACTTTACAGCTAGTATCAACCCGATTTATTACCCCGTTTGCCACTGCACGAGGGCACGGGATGAGCTGGGGTGAAGCACCAGGATTGGCGCATCTAGTGGATGCGCCACGTCTGGGGTGCCTGCAGCCTGCTATTTTTAGGCTGTGAAGGCCCAATAACTATGGACCTTCCCACCCTGAGAATACCAGACCACAGCTGTCCGCTTTACCTTGGCTGGTGATCCAATTTGGGGGGGACCCTACTTTTATTGTGTAATTATTAATATTTATAAAATAATTATAAAAAAGAGCCTGAGGGGACCTCCACATTGGATCCCCAACCACGGTAAAGCTGCCAGCTGTGGTTTTCAGGCTACAGCCGTCTGCTTTACCCTAGCTGGCTATCAAAAATGGGGGGACCCAACGTCATTTTTTTTTTTTAACTATTTTTTAAATAGAAAAAATTAATGGGCTTCCCTGTATTTTGATTGCCAACCAAGGTAACGGCAGGCAGATGGGGGTGGCAACCCATAGCTGTCTGCTTTATCTGCGCTGAGAATCAAAAATACCGCGGAGCGCTACGTCATTTTTTTAAAGATTTATTTTTACAGCACTGTGATGTCCAGCAATCAAAATACAGGGAAGCCCACTTTATTTTTAGTTATTTAAATAAATAATTAAAAAAAATATATATGGGCTCCCGCTGCATTTTTTGTATTGCTAGCTAAGGGTAATCCAAGCAGCTACTGGCTGCTAACCCCCACTGCTTGGTGTTACCTTCACTGGCAATGGAAAATCCAGGGAAGCATTTTTTATTTTTTTTGCCAAAAAACTACAATAAAAGGACGTGAGCTTCGCCATATTTTTGTATGCTAGCCAGGTATAGCAGGCAGGTGCTGGAAGAGTTGGATACAGCGCCAGAAGATGGCGTTTCTATGAAAATGCCATTTTCTGAGGCGGCTGCAGACTGCAATTCACAGCAGTGGGGCCCAGAAAGCTCAGGCCAACCTGTGGTGCGGATTCCAATCCCCAGCTGCCTAGTTGTACCTGGCTGGACACAAAAATGGGGCAAAGCCTACGTCATTTGTTTTCTAATTATTTCATGAAATTCATGAAATAATAAAAAAAGGGCTTCCCTTTATTTTTGGTTCCCAGCCGGGTACAGATAGGCAACTGGGGGTTGGGGGCAGCCGTACCTGCCTGCTGTACCTGGCTAGCATTCAAAAATATGGCGAAGCCCACATAATTTTTTCAGGGGGCAAAAAACTTCTGCATACAGTCCTGGATGGAGTATGCTGAGCCTTGTAGTTCTGCAGCTGCTGTCTGTCTGTATGGAGAAGAGCAGACAGCAGCTGCAGAACTACAAGGCTCAGCATACTCCATCCAGGTCTGTATGCAGAAGTTTTTTGCCCACCAAAAAAATGACGTGGGCTTCGCCATATTTTTGTATGCTAGCCAGGTACAGCAGGCAGCCACGGGCTGCCTCCAACCTCCAGTTGCCTATTTGTACCCGGCTGGGAACCAAAAATATAGGGAAGCCCGTTTTTTTTAATTATTTCACTTATTTCATGAAATAATTAAAAAACAAATGACGTGGGCTTCGCCCCATTTTTGTGTCCAGCCGGGTACAACTAGGCAGCTGGGGATTGGAATCCGCAGCACAGGTTAGCCCGAGATTTGTGGGCGCCTCTGCTGCAGATTTCAGTCCGCAGCCGTCCCAGAAAATGGCGCTCTCATAGAAGCGCCATCATCTGGCGCTGTATCCAACTCTTCCAACAGCCCTGGAGCCGGGTGGCTTGTTGGGTAATCATGAGTTAATACTGGCTTTGTTTTACCAGCCAGTATTAAGCCAGAGATTCTTAATGTCAGGCACGTTTGACCCGGCCATTAAGAATCTCCAATAAAGGGTTAAAAAAAAGACACCACACAGAGAAAAAATACTTTAATAGAAATAAATACACAGACACATTAGAGACTCCATCTTTATTACCCCCTGTCAGCCCTCCACGATCCTGCTCTTCTGTTTTCTTTCTTTCTAGTGTAGTAGTAGTGACGATTGTAGTGAGGATGAGATTCACCAGCTCATCACTTGGGGCTGGGGAACCTCCATCCTCACTACAATCATCACTAGTGTAGTAGTAGTGACGATTGTAGTGAGGAAGGATGAGATTCACCAGCTCATCACTTGGGGCTGGGGAACCTCCATCCTCACTACAATCATCACTACAATCGGGAAGCAGCGTGCAGCCTTCACTCCGTGAGTGATCACTGCTGGCTGCTAGCGGTAACGCTGACAGACGCGTTACCATAGCAACGGTGCTCTCGGAGCCGCGGTTAGCGGTGACGTCACCGCTAACTGCGTTGCTATGGCAACGGTGATCTCCGTTAATGACCGGCTGTGTCAGCCGGTCCCTAACGGAACGGGGAGTCGACCGTGTGCTAGAGCATGTCGCCGGTACACGGCGACACACATATGTGCACCGTGTACCGGAGAGATGCACTCGCAGGTCCTACATGACGTGTCATAGTCATGTGGCCAGTCTGTAGCCAATGAGATAATAGCCACGTGACTGGTCACATGGCTATTTTGACGTCACGATAGGTCCTGCATCTCTGCTGGCAGTGCAGGTCACCGGGAGGATTCAGCGATCATCGGATGGAATAGCGGCAGGAGACAGAGTGCAGAAGGGATCGCGAGGACCGGTAAGTGTTATGGCAATGTTTATTAACTGTTTGTGTACATTTATAATGCATTTTTATGTGTTTGTGATTGCCTCCCATTCTAGCCTATACGTTCGAGTTCGGTTCGTCGAACGTTCGACGAACCGAACTCGAACGGGACCCCCGTTCGGCGAACCGGCCTCGAGCCGAACCGGGACCGGTTCGCTCATCTCTAACGATGACTCCAGAATAGACACTGACGTTACTAAAGTGACAAATGAGTACAGTGACAGACTGATGAGCAAAGGGGGGAAATCCTCCTCCAGTCACCGAAGGCGCAACAGGCGCAGAGGGGCGAAGCAAGCTACAACCTCAGAAAATATGGACCAGGTAGAGACAGTGTTGTGTATGTCTGCCCACCGTGCAGATTCCCTTCCAGAATCTGAGTGTGCAGAGAAGGTTGAGAAAGGCACGTTGCCGATAGCAACCGCTAATGTAGAATTGGACAGCAAAATCATGCAAAAGAAAGTTGTGTCTGTGCTGGAACTGACACATTGTAACGACAGAATTCAGCAGGGTGAAATTGCAGGGAAAGAACCGACCAAAGAAGTAATGGCGGTGTCTTCTATAATTTCCAAGCATGAAGCTGGTGGTCTGTCAGATGAAAGCGCTGTAGGAGATGACATCCTACAGAGTAATATAGGAAAAGTAAACCTAGACAGTGTTGGTGGAGTACTAATCCACAAAGGTCCTGGCGAGCGGACCAGTAAGCTACCCAGTGTTGAGGTGCTGAATGTGGAGAATGGTGCCAAGGTTCTAAAAAGAACAGAGTACCATGCTGAAGGGCATGACACCCTGGTAGAAGGTGATGTTGTGAAGGCCGAAGAGAAGGCAGAGGGTGACACTGCAGAGACCCAAGAGGAAGTTGAAGGGAATGCAGTGAAGTCCCAAGACACGGCTGGTGCTGTAAAAATGTAAAGAGCCTCTGAGGAAGAGGTGAAGATCGGACCAGAGGTCTCATCCAGAACTGAGAACCTGCCTGACCTGCTTGATATAGAGAAGGTCGTGGGTAAGAAGAGTAAGAAACCCAAAGGTTCTGAAGCTGAGACCCAAGAGAGGGGTGACTATGACAAAGTTGCACCCCATGGAAAGGCCGGAGGTGTAGAGGTGGAAGAAGCCTTGGAAATAGTGTGTTATAGACCAGAGAGGTCTGCAAGTGAAGACTCAGTCAAGAGGATGAGCCAAGACCATCTGCAACAAGAGATACTGCTTAGGCAGGCTACTGCGAGTCGAGTAAGGGAGTTGGAGAAAGAAGTGGCTGAGCTCCGAAGTCACTTGGCAGAGTACCAGTCCAGGTCCCAGGTAGCCTTGGAACAGATGGAGCAGCGAGTGTCGATCCTGACCAAACTTGTTGAAGCAGGGGAGGCCCAAAGAGAGCTGACTCTGGAAGCTAAACTGGACAAGCATGTGGCAGGGATGAATGAGACTTCTGTAGTCAAGTGCATGGTGGATATACCTGAGGACTTAAGAGAAGCGTGTGCCACCGAGTGCATGCATGACGAATTTAAGAGAGCTGTGGAAGCGTGTGAGGTCTACTGTACCCCAGAGGCTGAACAGTTAGTGATATTGTCCACCAGTGAAATTACTGGGCAGCGGGTGGCTATTCTAAAGGACATGCACTTCAGATGTGTTCGTATGAAGTGGCAGGTCCAACTGAAAAAGGAAGAAGCCATTAGAAAGCTAGAGTATAAAAGGAAAACGCAGAGTCTGGCGGAAGATATCGTCCAAGTACCTCGGGCTCTGGTGGGGAGAGTCATTGGAAAAAACGGACGACTCATGCAAGACATGGTGAATAAGTCGGGATTGGTGAGATTAAGAATCCCTGCTGCTAATGAGAGCAGGATACCCAGGGAAGCTGGTATGGTTCCGTTCGTCTGTGTCGGGACTGTGGAGAGTCTTGGAAACATTCGAAGCTTTCTTGGATATCGGGTAAACCATGTACGTGACATGGAGCGATTGAGGCAAGAAAACCTGAAAATTGAGGAGCAGCTTCGCCAACTGTGTGGGGGACAGCAGCCGTCTTCTCCCCGTTGTTCAGAGGAAAGAAGTGGAAGATGGCGTGTCGGTCCAGTTGTTAAGACATGCGATAACAGGAATCGCCAACAGAGAAGTACCCTGCGATGTACTGTAGATAGTGGCCGCTATGAGCTTAGAGTTCCCAACAGTAGCCCTGGGGGTACACGAGTAAGCCTAGGTTTGGACAAAACTGTATGTTTGACTGAGAACGTGTCTCTCAACTACTGTGACCCTGGGAGGGGGTCAGGGAGAGAACGGTCCGGAAAGGGGACGTCCTTTAACCCTAGGTTGACACGACAGGGTTTGGTGACAGTGTCGGGCGATGTCTCAGGGACTTATGCTCTTGGGCAACTTGGACGGCCCTCTCGACTGGTGGGGCATGGCGGCGGGGATTCCCTGTCTCGGGGTCCCAGGTCGTTGGCAAGTGTTCTCCCCTACGGGTTTGAACAGAGGGGGAGGGTATGTGACGTATCAACCGGCTGTATTACAAAAGGCCGGTATGTTTTGCAAAAGCATGGGTGCTCTGCAATGTGAAGTTGGCTGGGACCTGTGGTTCCACAGGATTGCATTACATGCAGAGCCATGGACGGGTGTGTGATGCTGATTACACACTCCTTACCACCTGTGGGTGTGGCTCCAGGGGTTAAAGCAATCCTGTCTCTGAACCTAGGTGGAGTGTGTCTAGGGCAGTCTATATAGAGACTAGCTCCAGACGTCCAGTGTGTGGACTGGAAACAAGTGAGAGCAGGGAGCTCTGAATGTGTCTAGGGCAGTCTAGATAGAGACTAGCTCCAGACGTCCAGTGTGTGGACTGGAAACAAGCGAGAGCAGAGTCGGGAGCTCTGGGTGTTTCAGCCTGCGTGGAGGCTAAACACAAGGCTCTGATATTGAGTCTGAGGTGAGTGCGGCCAAGCCAGGCCAGGGCTGTAGGGCCGAATCTCTCCAGGAGGAGAGACAGACAGGGGTCTGCAGAGGGCCCTGGGTGCTGGAAGGAACCTTGGCTAGAGTTGTACGCTGGCAGGAGCCAGAGAGTGGGGAAGTTACTAAAACTTCCATTATGTACTTATTGTTTATGTTTGAGGGCAGTTTATGCTGAGTGTTTTTGAATAAACTGCCGGAATTTCTATGAAGAGACTGTGTACGTGTGTTGCTGAAGCTACCTCACACCGCTGCAAGTGAGTGGAACCCCCACGTTGCAGGGCACAACGTTACACTTGTTACACCTAACCTCCACACGAATAATGGGACCTTTGGTGATTCTTTTGTAATTGCCCTCATTAGGTCCTCTCCATTTTTAATGGTATAGCTATATTTACCCAGAGGTGTTCCTTGTCACTATCATACCTACTTTGGCCTTACAGGTGTTTTCTTGTGACACCTTGGTACACCTCATGACATGGGACCTTTATTATATTGACCATCATGTGTCCCTGGCTCTATTATAATTAACACCAACTTTTGGAAGGGTCTTATATATTTTGGGCCATTACCTGGGTCACAAACGTTTTTACATCTTTTTGGCAGAGTTATGTCAGTGGTGGTAGGGTCTTTGCTATTTCAATTGTGTTCTTTCTCATATTAATAACTTGTCCACTTACACCATTGTGACCTCACATCTTTTATCTCTTTTCAAACATATTGTTTGTTTTTGATATAAAATATTTTTAGTATTATTCAATAAAATCTACTTTTTGCATTTATTCTTGTGCCATTCTCTTCTTTGTCCTCTTTGTTTATAATGTCTTTCTTTGAAGTTGGCACCACTCCTGAGGAATTCCATGGAGTATATCCCTCAGTGTATAATTAAATTAGCCATGTATTTATTGCTTACAATGTGACTGCAACCAACCTGAGTGACATCACTAGAGTTGAGCGATGTTCGAGGTTCGCCAATTTCATGTTCGAGTGATTTTGGGGGTGCTCGAGATCGAACTCGAACTCGAGCTTTTTGCTAAAAGCTCGACAGTTTGTTACATTCTCTGAAAATTTTCTATCAGATTGGAATACCATTCTTTCTAAATGTTCCATCCAGTTAATGGAGCTTATTATTAAGCATGAGGAACAGGAATTAGAAGCGGTTAAAAAATCTATTTTGGAAACAGAGACTTTGTTGGACAAATTCAAGGACATTTCTGATTTTACCACACTTAATGACAACTTGGACAAACATCTGAATATTTTGGATGATAAAATCGCAGAAAGGAAAAAACGTAAATTTGACAGAGACACCATGGACTACCAGACTGACAAAATTTATACCTGGAGGAATCAACAGCACGAAAGTTCGATTTTAAGATCGCAATATAAAAATAAGAGGTTTTTTCAAAAAAACTACAACAGGAAAGTCAGTTTTGGTGACACCAGTATTTCCTCAGCTACTACGAGTTATTCAGTGGACATTTCTTCTGATTCTTCTTCGGAGGGAGTTATAACATCCGCTACATCTGATAAAAGGTTCAAAAACAAGAAAAACCATTCTTCAAAAAACGCACCAGGAGAGGAGGTCGCAAACATCGGAAATACCAGATATCCGGACCGCAGGAAGCGGAGATATTAACCTGTCCAGTTTGGAACCTCTCAGCCCAGATTCTCTCACAGCACCATTTATCAGTATTATCTAAAGGACTTAGTTTCTGTCCCACGAATAAATTCAATCTCTTCAACACGCTGCTGGACATTAACAAGTTGGCAAGAAATCTGACTTTGAAGTGCCATTTCACCGATAATGAAGATCCACAGGATGATTCCAGTCTTAATCTGGGTTCTGATATGTTTGATTCTAATGTGATTCCCAGGTTTTGTGAGTTGAAAAAACTTTCTGATTTGAGGCAGCTTGAATCAGAATCCAGAAATTATGATTTTCTTCCTGACAGGTTTATCACAAGCAATCCTTCTTTTTATCCTGTTCAGTCCAGACCATCTGTGTTATATATTTTTCAGGAACACATTGAAGAGGATTTGGTTGCTCTTGATAGAATCACAGGTGTCAGAAACAACAATCTCAACCCCCAAGAGGTTTTGGCTTTACAAGATCTACAATCTAACACTGGTTTAATTATCAGGGAAGCCGATAAGGGGGGAGGGGTTGTTGTTTTGGATACTCTTTTGTATTTCAAAATGAACCATGCCATTTTGTCTGATGATCATACGTATTTACATTTACAAGGGGACCCAACTAATTTCTTCAAGGTAAAGATGGATAAAATGCTTCAGGTTGGTTTGGAGGGGGGCATTTTTACACAAAAAATTTTTGATTATCTTACAGTGGATCATCCTGTGATTCCTGTGTACCATGCCCTCCCCAAACTACATAAAGGTGTTTTTCCCCCTCCATTTAGGCCCATTATATCCGGCATTGGTTCCCTTGGTGAAAAACTTGGTGCTTGGTTGGATCATTTTTTGCAGCCTTTAGTTAGAGAATTGCCAGGTTTTCTCAGAGACACTAAATCCCTTATCAATAATTTGAATTCTATATCCTGGCAGGGCAACTACATGTGGCTGACATGTGATATTGTCAGTCTTTATCCTTCCATTCCACATCATGTAGCTTCTGATTGTTTGCAGTTGTTTCTCAGAAAACACAGTTCATATCCCATTCACATACAAAATTTCATCATTACTGCAATCAACTTTTTATTAACGCACAATTATTTTTCTTTTGATGAAAAGTTTTTTCTGCAGAAATGTGGCGTTAGCATGGGAGGGAAATTCTCTCCCTCCCTTGCTAATATTGTTGTAGCCATTTTTGAGGAATTTTACATTTTCAATGAAGATAATGAATTTTCAGATCATATAGTTTTTTACACACGTTACATAGATGATGTATTAATTATATGGAGAGGGGATGAGGTCACTGCACATTCTTTCATTAACCATCTCAACCAAAATTCTTTTAATCTTCAATTCACATTTCAAACAAATTCCACCAGCATTAATTATCTAGATGTCACTCTGATAGGGAAGGGCAGTGTAGTGGAGATCCTTCCTTACCATAAGGACACGGACTCCAACTCCATTTTAATGGCCAGTTCATGTCATTCTCCGCATGTCATTAAAAATATTCCGCTTGGTGAACTTATCAGGTTAAAGCGCAACTGTTCCTGTCCAGAGGCTCTACAAGCGGAAATGGACTGTGCTGTTACCAAGCTCAAACACAGGGGCTACCCGAAATGGTGTCTAGATCGGGCAAAAATTATAGTTAATGAAATAGATAGATCGGATTTATTTAGAGATAACAACAAAAATAAGAACAATTTTAGTAGGAATAATGGTGTGACGTTTACAACGAACTTTTCTCCCCAATTCCATGATATAGTAAAAATAGTACAAAAACATCTGCCTATTTTACTTAGTGATGATTTATTAAATCGGATTTTCACTAAAAATAAAATTAATTTTGTGGCCAGAAGAGCCCCTAATCTTGCCAATATTCTATCCCCCAGTTTGGTTGTAAGCAGCAAGGACAATGCCATCTCTAAAAATTGGTTATCCTGCACAGGTTTTTTTGGCTGTGGGCACAATTTTTGCATCTCGTGCAAACATGCAAAAAAATGCAAATCATTTACATCTAATTATACAGGACTTTCTTATAACATTAACAGTTTTATAAACTGCAATACCCCAAATGTGGTTTATTTGATTGAGTGTATTTCCTGTCACGTTCAATATGTTGGCTGCACGAGTTGTCCCCTCAAACAAAGAATACGCAGACACATGTCAGACACATTAAATACATCTGCGGTAAATGTGTCTGCTGTTTCCAGACACTTTGCCTCTATTCACAATAGATGTCTGGACAATCTTGTTTTCACAGGCATTGAAAAAGTTTCCAGACCTAAAAGGGGTGGGGATCTTAGAAGAAAGATTCTTAATAGAGAATCTTTCTGGATCTTCAAATTGGGCACGAGAATGCCGCATGGTCTGAATATGAGGAGAGATCTTGTTATGCAGTATACTTGAATTCCAGAATTATTTGTTCTTTATAGGACATACCTTTTCAGTACCAATAACTATATCATATTATACTGTAGTAATTATTGGATATTTGATGGTTTAAGGTTATTCCTTTAGCATTTGAATTGAAATTTTCACTATATAGCAATTTGGACATTAATAAATGTGTTTTGTTTTTTTTTTCTTTTTTTTTTTTTTTTTCCCGTCCTTCTTTTGTCCCTGTCAGGAGAAAAAAATCTTTCTTGTCTCTAAAGAGCCCCTTCACTACAGATTATACCGGGCATATATATATTTCTTATCATGTGATCTCTCTGGTTGCTTCTGTTTTTAATCAGTTTATGTATATATATTTTTTGGTGTTTTTTCCTTTATTTTCTGTTGTTGTGTTGACTTTTTGGTGCAGTGTCTCAGTTTCTATTCTTTCACTTTTTTTTTTCTCTTCTCTGTGCTCTCCACACTAAATGGGCTGGGTGGTAACAAATCCAATTAATTCAACCTGTTCTTGTTGTGCACAGACTTTAAATACTGTCTTAGGCCTCTGCCACACTCACGTGTCTCTGGAACGTGTGTGCCTTTTTTTCCACGTACCGGAGACACGTGCACACGGGGACCTAGGTAATCATAATGATTAGGACACACGTAAGTATTTCGGAACGGAACGTGTGTCCGTTCCGTACTTACGTGTGTCCATTTTTTCAAAACGGCAGCATGTCAGTTTTTTTCCGGGACCACGGGTGTCACACGGCCCGCACCCGTACCACTCGGATGTAGTGTGGATGCGGGTCAGTGTGACACGCGCCGGAGAAAGTCACGTGACATGTTAAAAATTAAATAAACACATACTCACCTCCACGAGTCCTGCTGTCTCTGCCGCGGCTGTCCCCTGCATCCGTCCCCCAGTGAATTTGAACAGCGCTTCTCCTTCACTGGGGGCCGGAAGTAGCGTCAGCGGGGCATGGCCTGGGGCGGAGACTGACATTCAGCACCGCAGACAGCACCGGAAGAAGTAGGTAAGTCGGGGCTTTCCGTTCTCCGTGTGTTATTACGTATAACACACGGAGAACACGTGCGTGCCACAAACACGGCACACACGGATCAAACCACCCCTTTAACACGTACGTGACAAAAATGGTACGTTTTGTCACGTAAGTGTGGCAGAGGCCTTAGAGATTTCCTCTGCGCATTCCATGATTAAGACCTATTCAGGTTGAAACGCGTAGGAAACAGCTTCTCTGTCTTGCCTCTCTATTTTTGTCTTGCTTGGATGGAATATTAATATTTTTATTACCAATAAAGAAACTGTTTTTCAAGAAAATTCTACTTTCTTCTGAAGTTGCTGGAATTTCTTCCTTTCTTCATGTGTTCCCACCCAGGTCAGGGTGTTTCCGTGCACCGGAGGTAAGATTTGGGAGTGAAGAGGGGAGAGCTGAAGTTTCTTCGTTTTTGATCTTATATATTTTGGGCCATTACCTGGGTCACAAACGTTTTTACATCTTTTTGGCAGAGTTATGTCAGTGGTGGTAGGGTCTTTGCTATTTCAATTGTGTTCTTTCTCATATTAATAACTTGTCCACTTACACCATTGTGACCTCACATCTTTTATCTCTTTTCAAACATATTGTTTGTTTTTGATATAAAATATTTTTAGTATTATTCAATAAAATCTACTTTTTGCATTTATTCTTGTGCCATTCTCTTCTTTGTCCTCTTTGTTTATAATGTCTTTCTTTGAAGTTGGCACCACTCCTGAGGAATTCCATGGAGTATATCCCTCAGTGTATAATTAAATTAGCCATGTATTTATTGCTTACAATGTGACTGCAACCAACCTGAGTGACATCACTAGAGTTGAGCGATGTTCGAGGTTCGCCAATTTCATGTTCGAGTGATTTTGGGGGTGCTCGAGATCGAACTCGAACTCGAGCTTTTTGCTAAAAGCTCGACAGTTTGAGTTATGTTCGAGAACGGTTCGATCAGCAAAAGCAGGGCTTTTTACAGCTACAGTGTGCAGGAAGCCATCGCTGGCAGCCAGCGGTAAGCTGGTAACCAAGATAAATATCGGGTATACAAGCAAAGTGCTTTGCTTGGTAACCCGATATTTACCCTAGTTACGTGTGCAGGGCTAGGCTCCACTCACCTCGCACTCCGCCGCCCGCACACATGGTCCCGCTAGGCTCCACCCACTTCACACTCCGCCGCCCGCACACATGGCCCCGCTAGGCTCCACCCACTTTGCACTCTGCACACATTACCCCGCTTAGCTCCACCCACCTTTAACTCCGCACACATTTCCCCGCTTGGCTCCACCCACCTAGCACTCTGCACACATTACCCCGCTTGGCTCCACGCACCTCGCACTCCGCACACATTACCCCGCTTGGCTCCACCCACCTGGCACTCTGCACACATTACCCCGCTTAGCTCCACCCACCTCACACTTCACACACATGGCCCCGCTTAGCTCCACCCACTTTGCACTCTGCACACATTACCCCGCTTGGCTCAACCCACCTCACACTCCACACACATTGCCCCGCTCGGCTTACCTGCGGTGATGAAGTCCCGCCCTCCCGACCTCAACGCTGTCACTGTCTTCCATAGCTGCTGCTTGTTACATCTCCTCCTCTCACTGCCGACCCGAGACTGTGACTAGCGGTGATGTCAAAAGCTCTCGCGATACTTGGCTGTGAAGGCGGTGGTCATTGAAGTCAGTGACAGCTCTACTATAAGCAGTGCAGGAGATTGTCACCGCAGGTAATGTACCTCGCTCCTGAAAGCAGCACTTGTCATCTCCTGCAGTGACCTGGGCTGACCTATTGGAGTTAGCTCATGTCACTGCATTGCTCTCCCAGGGAATGGGGAACATTCTGTTCTTCATTGACTGGGACAGTCACTATGGTATGGATCGTCGTGGGAACCCCTTGCATTACAGCAGACCTGGATTTGGTTTTCTTTCTAATAAATTGGTGAAAGAGGGAATGTTTTGGGCAGTGTTTTTTTTAAATAAAAATGTGTTTGTCGTGTATTTTTTTTTTATTACTGACTGGGTTGGTGATGTCGGGTATCTGATAGACGCCTGACCTCACGAACCCCAGGGCTTGATGCCAGGT
The DNA here is from genome assembly GCF_048569485.1 of Anomaloglossus baeobatrachus. Lineage (NCBI taxonomy): Eukaryota > Metazoa > Chordata > Amphibia > Anura > Aromobatidae > Anomaloglossus > Anomaloglossus baeobatrachus. The sequence goes on from NC_134362.1 coordinate 150,811,928, forward strand.
GACATTACGCATCTGGTATTAACCCCATATATTACCCCATTTGCCACCGCACCAGGGCACGGGATGAGCTGGGGCGAAGCACCAGGATTGGCGCATCTAATGGATGCGCCACTTCTGGGGCGGCTGCGGCCTGCTATTTTTAAGCTCGGGAGAGTCCAATAACCATGGACCTCCCTAGTCTGAGAATATCAGACCTCAGCTGTCTGCTTTAACTTGGCTGGTAATCCAATTTTGGGGGGACCCTCACGTGTTTTTTTTTTTAAATTAGTTATTTAATTTAAAATAACAGCGTGGGGTGCACTCAGTTTTGGATTACCAGCCAAGGTGAAGCTGCCAGCTGTGGTCTGCAGGCTGCAGCCGTCTGCTTTACTCTAGCTGGCTACAAAAATAAGGGGAACCCCACGTCATTTTTTTTTTTTAAATTTATTTATTTTTTTGGCTAAATACAAGGCTAAGCACCCCTTAGTGCCACATGAAAGGCACCAAAGGGTGCAAAATTACAAAATGTAGGAGAGTGCGACGTTATGTGTCTTTCTGCCATTATAATGACAGAAAAGACTGATATGAAGTGTACAAGCACAGGAAAATCACCAGAGCGCTCTACGCTGTGAAAAGCAGTAGAAAATGGCACTGGAGTGAACATGTGACCGCCTCATGTAGGTTGAAGCTATGGATCCTGGGTAAATTTATGTATTTTCCCTCCTTCAGTTTTTTTGCAGTACGCAAAAAAAAAAAACGGAAGGCACACGGATGACAAACGGATGGCATACGGACTGTATACGGAAAGGAAACAGGTGCCACATGGATGCACCCGTGAAAAAAAGGACTATTTTTTGCAGACCGCAAAAACAGATCGGTCGTGTGAATGAAGCCTTATTCTTATCTGCCGTTTATAAACATCAGGCAAAAATAAGTGAATAGCGCCCTTTAGCGTCAGAAAATCTTCAGGGTTTCAGGGGTAGCTGAGACCCTGGAGATCATGATTCAGGCCAGTTTTTCCGGTCTGGCATGAACAGACATGTCAGATGGGAGATAAATCTCCTCCCCGGTCCCCTCCGGTCCCTCACTGTCGCCAAAGGACCCCCTCCCGGGAATACAAGATCGCCACGCGCACAGCAGCACGCCGTGGTCACCCCCTATAACCCCACCGGTGTTCCCCGGTGTCCCACGGTACCTTTGCAGCGTTGATCCCCCGTGGCCCACTCCTTCACAATAGACGCTGCCACATGCACAGACCGGCTGTCAGCTCAGCTTCCTGTCTTCAGACACAGTGAGTGGTGGTAACCATGCATCTGTAAGCTACTGCAATGCCCTGCTCATGAGGTAAGGAACATAGTTGATCAGGGGAGCTATACTACATTTTCAAATGGAGGTATTTGATTTTACAGTTGCCCTGCTGAACGACTACCAAACATTAGAGTCCGTTATACGCCACAAGAAAACATGTCTAAATAGTGAGCTCTGTTGTTTAGTATTCATTCAGCAGGATAACTGAACTTAAAGGGGTATTCCATCTCCAAGATCCTATCCCCAATATATAGTAGGTGGAATAGCAATAATATCAGCAAATACAAATATTTGGAAATGGAGAATAGTTCTCCTGATTAGGCATGGCCTTACCTCATGAGCAGGGCATTGCAGCTTTGGTAGCAACAGTTACGACATGGACTCTGCTGCTGTGGAGCCGGAGAGAGTGGGTGCAGATTCATTGCACCCACACTCCTACATGGAGGGTCTGCACTCCTAGAAAATGGTGGATATGTTCGTGAGCGTGTCCCCCCATATTCTAGATGGTCCAGAGTCATCGTGGGACCCCCTTATTTTTTTTTCCTTACAATAAATTGGTGAAAGAGGGAATGTTTTGGGGACTGTTTTTACAAATACATTTTTTTTTGTTTATTTGTTTTGTTAGTACTGACAGTGTGTGATGTCGGGTATCTGATAGACGCCATGACATCACAAACTGCTAGGCTTGATGTCAGGTGACCTTACAGCTAGTATCAACCCCATTTATTACCCCGTTTGCCACTACACCAGGGCACAGGATGAGCTGGGGTAAAGCGCCAGGATTGGCGCATCTAGTGGATGCGCCACTTCTGGGGCACTTGCGGCCTGCTTTTTTTTAGGCTGTGAAGTGCCAATAACTATGAGAATACCAGACCACAGCTGTCTGCTTTACCTTGGCTGGTGATCCAATTTGGGGGGACCCTACTTTTTTTTGTAATTATTATTATTTATAAAATAATTATAAAAAAGAGCCTGGGGTGACCTCCACATTGGATCATCAACAACAGTAAAGCTGTCAGCTGTGGTTTTCAGGCTACAGCTGTCTGCTTTACCCTAGCTGGCTATCAAAAATGGGGGGACCCCACATCATTTTTTTTTTTTAACTATTTTTTTAAATAAAAAAAAATAATGGGGTTCCCTGTATTTTGATTGCCAGCCAAGGTAAAACCAGGCAGATTGGGGTGGCAACCCGTAGCTGTCTGCTTTAACTGCGCTGAGAATCAAAAATACCGCGGGCGCTACGTCATTATTTTTAATGATTTATTTTTACCGCACTGTCATGTTAGGCAATCAAAATACAGGGAAGCCCATTTTTTTTTATTTAAATAAATAATAAAAAAAAATATATAGTCTTCCACTGCATTTTTTGTATTGCTAGCTAAGGGTAATCCAAGCAGCTACTGGCTGCTAACCCCCACTGCTTGGTGTTACCTTCACTGTCAATGGAAAATCCAGGGAAGCATTTTTTATTTTTTTTCCCCAAAAAACTAAAAAAAAAAATGACGTGAGCTTCGCCATATTTTTGTATGCTAGCCAGGTACAACAGGCAGTTAAGGGCTGCCCCCAACTCCCAGTTGCCTATTTGTACCTAGCTGGGAACTAAAAATATAGGGAAGCCCTTTTTTTAATTATTTAATGAATTTCATGAAATGATAAAAAAAAAAACACGTGGGCTTTGCCCCATTTTTGTGTCCAGCCGGGTACAACAAGGCAGCTGGGGATTGGAATATGCAGCATAGGTTAGCCTGAGGTTTCTGGGCCCCTCTGATGTAAATTGCTGTCCGCCGCCGCCCCAGAAAATGGCGCTCTCATAGAAGCACTATCATCTGGCACTGTATCCAACTCTTCCAGCTGCCCTGGTGTCGGTGGCTTGCTGGGTAATAATGAGTTAATACTAACTTTGTTTTACTAGCTAGTATTAAGTCAGAGATTCTTAATGTCAGGCAAGTTTGACCCAGCCATTAAGAATCTCCAATAAAGGGTTAAAAAAAAGACACCACACAGAGAAAAATACTTTAATAGAAATAAATACACAAATACACTTAGAGACATGTTTATTACTCCCTCTTACCCCTCCACGATCCATGGTCTTCTGTCTTCTTTCTCCTTCAACACATGCAGCTCTGCTCCATCAGCAGCACTGCATGGGAGAAAGATGCCGCTCCCCGTGCAGGCTTTTCACTCCGTGAGTGATCAGTGCTGCTGGCTGTTAGCGGTACCGTCACCGCTGACAGACGGGTTGCCATAGCAGCGGTGCTCCAATCACGTGATTCCCGGTGCCACCGCGGCTGTTAGCGGTGACATCACCGCTAACAGGTGTGTTGCTATGGCAACGGTGATCTCCGTTATTTACCGGCTGTGTCAGTTGGTCAATAATGGAACGGGGAAGCAGAACGGAGAGTCGACCAAGTGCCAGAGCATGTCGCCGGTACACGGCGATACACAAACGTGCACCGTGTACCGGAGAGTGCAATGACAGGACCTAGGACAGGACATGACGTCAAAGCCATGTGACCAGTCTGTAGCCAATGAGATAATAGACACGTGACTGGTCACATGGTTATTTTGACGTCACGATAGGTCCTGCATCACTGCTGGTTACCGGGAGGACGCAGCAATTACCGATGGAAAAGTGGCGTGAGACAGAGTGCTGGACGCATCACGGGCACCGGTAAGTGCTATGGCAATGTTTATTAACTGTATGTGTACATTTATAATGTGTTTTTAGGTGTTTGTGATTGCTTCCCATTGTTTTCAATGGGGTTCGAGAGGTTCGTCGAACGGCTCGTCGAATGGGGCACCGTTCGACGAACCAAACCGAACTCAAACTCCAGGGGTGGCTCATCTCTAGACATCACCAGTGATCACTGGGGCTCAGTCTCTGTCTGAAGTTACATTGGGCAGTCATGTTCTATGGCCGTGTGCTGTGCCTTCAGATGTAGTCAAAATAGCAAAAACCCAGAGGATCCACAGTATCAACTGTAGTGAATAGCTGAATCCAAGAGGAGCCAAGAAAAACGCTCTGTGTGAAAAACAGGAGTCATAAAATATAACTTTTAATAAGTATTAATAAAAGTGAACCTAAGGCTCACAAGAGGTGAGTAAAACAGTGTATGCACAATAAAAATTCATGCTAGAAAGGGGCATGAGACAAAGCCCAGATCATATCACCATTAGCAGAACCTGTGTGGCAATGGTATCCTCAGTTCTCAACAAAGAAACCACCCAATTATAATGCCAAGGTAGATATAAATTGTGTAGAGACACACTCCCCCTTATTACCCCTCACCATAGGCAAAGATGGAGAAACGAAGTAGAGTGTGTCAAAAAACTGTACTTAACAAACACATCAAAAAGCTGGGTATCCTAACATAATTAAATCCCATGCAGGGAACGATCTTACCCACTCTTGTGAAGTACATAAAGGGCGACTTAGAGAGACATCAAGGCTTCTGGGGAAGCTGTTATCCAGCTCTTCAGGTCCCTTAGGAATGCCACAGAGGGGTCACCTCCATATAGTGAAGAATCACTTACTCCCAACGCGTTTCATGGGGAACAATCATCAGGGAAGTTCATGTGAAAAATTCTGGGTACTGCCCATGTATATCCTATACTGCAGTTTAGTCATGCCCAGTGATGCGCATACTGCCGTATGTCAGAACAAACAAATTTCAAATTTTTCAAAGTTTTACTCACCTCTTGTGAGCCTTAGGTTCACTTTTATTAATACTTATTAAAAGTGCCTTCAGATGTAGTAGAGCTAGAATCATTGTGGGACCTCATGGAGATTATATTGGACTTGTGACATTTGGGGGATAATAAAGTGGTGAAAGGGTGTTTTTGTAATTTATTTCAAATGAAGGATTTTTTTGGTGTTTGTGTTTATTTACTTTCACTTACACATTAGTAATGGGGGGCTCTCATAGATGCCTCCTATTACTAATCTAGGGCTTAGTGGCAGCTGTGAGCTGCCATTTACCCCTTATTACCCTGATTGCCCCCACACCAGGGAAATCAGGAAGAGCCAAGTAAAGTGCCAGTATTGTTGCATGTAATGGATGACAATTCTGGGTGGCTACAGGTTGCTATTTTTAGGCTGGGGGACCAATAAGCATGGGTCTCCCCGGCCTGAGAATACCAGCTTCCACCTGTCGTGCTTTATCTTGGCTGGGTATTAAAATTGTGGGGGACCACATTCCGGTTTTTAAAATTATTTATTTAAATAATTAAAAAAAGCCACATATTGTTCCTCCTTTTTTGATACACAACCAAGATAAGCGCATGGCTGGGGTCTACAGCCTGTAGCTGTAGGCTTTATCTGTGCTAATATCAATAGATGGGGGGATGTTACGACAATTTTAATTATTTATTTATTTTCTACCCAAATATAGACCAGCAGACAGAGTCTCTGATTCCAACCAATTATAGAAGCAGAAGGGTCTGACTGCAGCCAATCAAAGATGCCAGTGGGAGGTGAAAGCAGTGAATATGGATGTGGGATAATCAGTGGCCCTGAAAGTACAGCTATGGGATCAGTTACAGCCGCGGGGAAACTCGGTAAGTATGTTGTGCTTTAACACTTTTGCTCCCTTTTTTTACAGTGATGTCCCTGACCAATCACATTGCCGACTTTTCAGCAAAGTATTTGGTAAACCGAGTCCAAATTAACCGGCGAAGGCTCATACCAAATCTGAATTGGCGAACGTGAACCAAACAGGTTTGCTCATCTCTATTTATGATGGCAAACAAAATTATTGTTATTGGTGGAATATCACCCTATGCACACGAGAATGTACTTCCAAAAACATGATGCTGTATGTGCAAAGAATGATTTTATTGGCAATTATTTTCATCTCTTCATTTTTTTGTCTACCATTATAACCAGGCCAGCAAATGACCTGGTTGTGTATAGTCAATGGAGGCTCATTAATGGACTAAAGCCTGCTTTACACGGGACGACCGATTGTGCAATTTCACAATCGATCGTACCCGCCCCCGTCATTTGTGCGTCATGGGCAAATCGCTGCCCGTGTCGCACAAAGTCGTGAAACCCCCATCACAGGTACTTATCTGCTGAGCGACCTCGCTGTGGGCGGCGAACGTCCACTTCCTGAATGGGGAGGGACGTTTGGCGTCACAGCGACATCACACAGCCGCCGGCCAATAGACGCGGAGGGGCGGAGATGAGCGGGATGTTAACATCCCGCCCACCTCCTTCCTTCCGCATAGCCGGCAGGAGTCGTGGGACGCAGGTAAGCAGAGTTCATCGCTCCCGTGGTGTCACACGGAGCGACGTGTTGCCACAGGAACGAGGAACAACCGGCACAAGTAAAAATAAACGATAATATGAAACTGAGTGACGAGTACAGGACTCACGATTTGACAAGCCAGGACGTCACAGGTACTGCAACAACACACCTCACACCCCGGTTAAGAACATCATCCGCACACACAAATCCTTGTTGCCTCCCTCCAGGGGCTGATGTCCACACCAGGTGGGGTGGAGCCAGGCGGTTGGCCCCACCCACTGAGGAGATCACAGTCCTGGAGGCGGGAAAAGGAAGAGAGTTCAGTGAGGGAGAGCGAAGTAAGAGGAGTGTGAAGGAGAAAAGGAGCAACTGACTGCCGGTGTCCGGGTGCGTGGCTCGGGCACATACAGCAAGGTTGGCAGACGGTGGTGACCGTCTGCAGGCGAGGCCGATCGACGCGGAACCATTCGGCAGGGCCTACGGACCCCGACCAGGCTTGGAGTCTCCGTTAAACCGGTCAAATCCGTCAGCGACAGAAACCTCCAGGGTTTCCCAGCAGTAAAGACCCGACTGAAGGCAACCATCCAAACCGTGAGGGAGATAAAGCTACCGCCAGAGCTAGAGCTCCCAGGGCCAGAGCCTGCGGGCAAAGGAAGGGCTCCCTTAGCCAACATACCGCTGGGGAGCGGGCTATCAGTGGGAAGCCATTGGGGCCGAGAACAGAACACCGGTGCAGGGAGAGACAGTTACCGCCAACCTACCGGGAGTGACCGTCGCAGCCGTCTGTGGGACTCGTCCATCCAGCCGTTTGTTTTACCAGAGACTCCGTGTGCGTTACTGGCTGAGTAAGTACCACCGTGCCGTCTGGCACTGCGCTGCCCCACGACCCTGCACCCGGCCAGGCCCCGCAACCCACCTTCCGACCTCCACCACTGGGCCCTGGGACCACCAAACCCCCCTACCCATGGAGGGGAGAAAACATCTCAGCTGCTCCCTGTCAACGCTCCCGGGATCCCCGTACAGAGCAGCGGTGGTGTCCCAACCTCACCACAAACCGTGGGTGGCGTCACGGACAATATCCCTAAACCAAACCACCCCCTTTCACTCACGGGCGAGGACCACCGCTCGAGCCACCGACCAAGCGAGCAGCAGCAGCAGCCGGACCCGAGCAGTGTGAGAGCGCAGCGCCCTTCCCGCCCGCGACAATAACACCTATATGATTAGTGGAGCAAGGTTGGACTTGAATGACGTATGTATTTTTTCAACCTATGTAACTGGTTCCGGAATCAGACAATTCTAGATATACTAGTCATCAATAACAATGTATTTGCTTATTCTGTACCATTTGATGAGGTATGTAAGTTGTAGAATTAAACATGTATGGTGTTATGCCTATATTGAAATGATTTTGCTATTTTTTTATACTATTGGTGATCATTTTATATTGGAAACAAAGTCACTGTTAGAAATTTGCCTCTTCTTTATGGCTGAGCTCTACTCGCTTCCACATGACCGCTGCTTGAGGCCTGGAGTCCCTTATCTCTATCTGGGACTCTGCATTTAAATGTTGTTTTGTTTTCTTTGGCACTGAAGTAGTTTATATCAGTTTTTCTGCTAACAGCTTTCCAGCAGTTAAAGACAGCTGCATCTACTCTGTAGCCACAGCCCCTTGTGTTTAAATAGCTTGGTCTCCCAGCAAGCTCTGCTGACTATATAAAACCAGTTGTATTCAAGCTGCCTTGATGGAAGGAGCTGCTGTGGATTCTCCTGAAGTCGTATCCTCTTAATTTTGGTAGTTTATCCCTTGTTTGTCTCCCCTACCCTACTGTCTTAATAGTGGAGCAGTGGTTTTAATGATCCTCACCTGCCTCTCACTAGTCAGGCCATCTATAGGGTTTCCCCAGGGTCTTAGGGTGCTGCACAGCGACAGTTGTGGAGACTGTATAGGGACTGGCTAGAAGAGTAGGGACAGGTACAGGTGACAATAGTAGGTGTCTATCTTCCCTCTCACTAGTCCCAGGGCCCACCATTGTTATTGTTTTCCTGGTGTGCTCCTTGCCTGTGTTGTTTTTGAGGTGTGTTTTTTGTTATGCGTCAGACTTTAGTTATTCTGAATGCGCTCTCCATGTTCCTAGCATGACAGCTCCATGACGAGTTTCAAAAGTAGCCCATCTTTCTTCAGTGACATCATCTCCCAAGGTCAATTACAGCCAACTTAAGCCTGCTTTACACGTTGCAATTAGTTGTACAATCGCATTTGTGACGTGACACGCCCAGGTTGCATACGGGATCTTATGAGATTGCACTTAGGTCATTCATTTGCTGTCACACGAGCGTTAGTAGTAGTAGTAGTGATTAAATTTTATGTGCGATCCTTTAGATCATGTGTTCTGTGACGTATGCATTGGGCACCTTTTTTTTTTTTTTTTTTTTTTTTTTTTTTTATTTATTGACTTGACAAGCATGTGTAATGTGTATGGATGCGTTTTTACTATGTCATCTGCCATTCAGCTCTGCTACATGGCCGCTAACAGCAGACACAGAAAGCCATGTAGCAGAGCTGAATGGCAGATGACAGCAGACACAGACAGAGCCGCACTGTCAGAATGAACTCGGGTGAACCTCACCCGACTTCATTGTCATGCTGCGGCTCTGTCTGTGTCGCGTCCTGATTAGCGGTCACCAGTGAAGACTCACCGGTGACCGCTAAACTCCTTACTTTAGAAACCCTCTCTCATATACTCACCGATCCCCGGCGCTGCACGGCGTTCACACTGCTCCGGCGGCTTTTACCGTTTTGAAAAAGCCGGCCGCCCATTAAACAATCTCGTATTCCCTGCTTTCCCCGCCCACCGGCGCCTATGATTGGTTACAGTGAGACATGCCCCCACGCTGAGTGACAGGTGTCACACTGCACCCAATCACAGCAGCCGGTGGGCGGGTCTATACTGTGTAGTGAAATAAATAATTAAATAATTAAAAAAAACGGCGTGCGGTCCCCCCCAATTTTAAAACCAGCCAGATAAAGCCATACGGCTGAAGGCTGGTATTCTCAGGATGGGGAACTCCACGTTATGGGGAGCCCCCCAGCCTAACAATATCAGCCAACAGCCGCCCAGAATTGCCGCATACATTAGATGCGACAGTTCTGGGACTGTACCCAGCTCTTCCCGATTTGCCCTGGTGCGTTGGCAAATCGGGGTAATAAGGAGTTATTGGCAGCCCATAGCTGCCAATAAGTCCTAGATTAATCATGTTAAGTGTCTATGAGACACCTTCCATGATTAATCTGTAAATTACAGTAAATAAACACACACACCTGAAAAATCATTTATTAGAAATAAAAAACACAAACATATACCCTGGGTAACCACTTTAATCAGCCCAAAAAAGCCCTCCATGTCCGTCGTAATCCAGGATGCTCCAGCGTCGCTTCCAGCCCAGCTGCATGGAGGTGACCGGAGCAGCAGAAGACACATCCGCTCTTGTCACCTCCACGCAGCTAATGAAGACAGCCGCGCGATCGGCTGAGCTGTCACTGAGGTTAAAGTAGTTAACCAGGGTATATGTTTGTGTTTTTTATTTCTAATAAAGGATTTTTTCGGGTGTGTGTGTTTATTTACTGTAATTTACAGATTAATCATGGAAGGTGTCTCATAGACGCCTGACATGATTAATCTAGGACTTATTGGCAGCTATGGGCTGCCAATAACTCCTTAATACCCCGATTTGCCAATGCACCAGGGCAAATCGGGAAGAGCCGGGTACAGTCCCAGAACTGTCGCATCTAATGTATGCGGCAATTCTGGGCGGCTGCTGGCTGATATTGTTAGGCTGGGGGGCTCCCCATAACGTGGAGCTCCCCATCCTGAGAATACCAGCCTTCAGCCGTATGGCTTTATCTGGCTGGTTTTAAAATTGGGGGGGACCGCACGCCGTTTTTTTTAATTATTTATTTCACTGCACAGTATAGACACGCCCACCGGCTGCTGTGATTGGGTGCAGTGTAACACCTGTCACTCAGCGTGGGGGCGTGTCTCACTGTAACCAATCATAGGCGCCGGTGGGCGGGGATAGCAGGGAATATGAGATTGTTTAATGGGCGGCCGGCTTTTTCAAAACAGTAAAAGCCGCCGGAGCAGTGTGAATGCCGTGCAGCGCCGGGGATCGGGGATCGGTGAGTATATGAGAGAGGAGGATAGACTGACATGGACAGAGTGAGGGACAGAGATAGTGACCGACTGACAGAGATTAGTGAATGACAGACATTGTGAGGCACTTCAGAACGCAGCTTTTCAGCTGCGCTCTGAAGCGGACCTTTTTTAAGCTGCGGTGCAGAGCGCACACCTGCGCACATAGCATCAGACACCAAAATCGTATGAGGGATGTCACACGTTACAATTGACTAGGTTCGTGCAACAAAATGCTCAATTCTAGAGAAAGATACGATGTGTTTGCGATCAACGGTTTTGCGTTCAATCCTGATCGCACGTAGATGTCACACGCAGATACCTCACAAACGATGCCGGATGTGCGTCACTTACAACTTGACCCCAACGACGGATTGTGAGATACATTGAAGCGTGTAAAGCGGGCTTTACACACATTCAAAGATTGTCTGTGATGTAAGACAGAAATGTGTTGTGTGTCTGTTTGTGTAGAGTTTGCTACAGTCCAATAACTTCTGTTGCATTCATCTGTTGCAAACTCTTGTGATTTCTGCAAACGCTTTAACACTAGAACTACTGAGGTAGTCATTTTGACTACTTCGCACTATGTATTTCTCCTCTGTGACTACATTTTTTGGAATTCCAGCTTGAGACTCAGTGACATTTCCTCAAATATGATGTTAAAAAAGATTTTGTGGCAATAAATAATTTAGGTGCAAAAATTGCGCATTTATTTCAACATTCACCTATAACTACTAAAGGTAGTCATTTTGACTACCTGCTATATTTTGCTGTCCTTTTGTCACTAAAAGTTGCTTTAAGTTGCTGTAAAGTTTTGTGCATAATTTTTTCATCAACTGGGGATCAGGCTCATGCCTTGATGTTGCCTCGTGACCATTCTCCCGGTCGTGGACAGAAAAAATCTGCAAAACGTCCCAGATAGCTGATGGTATTCAATGGAAATCTCTTGAGATTGGAGAAAACTTACCTGGTAGGCGGGAAAAACAAAACATTCTTAGAGAAGCACCCGGCCCTACAGGATACGCCAGAAGAAATATAATTAGTGATAATCCTTTGAGTACATGGAGATTATTTTTTTATTCATTTATCTTGACTCACATAAAGAACTGTACTATTGCAGAAGCACGCCGGAACAATAATGAAGAGTTTACTCTTTCTGATGAGGAGCTAGATGCATTTCTAGCAATATTTTATGTCCGTGGACTATCGGGCACAAGCCATCACTCTATTGCAACTATATGGTCAAATGACTGGGGAATACCGTTATGCAAAGCGATAATGTCTAGGGACCGTTTTGTAGAAATTATGCATTACCTCAGATTTGATGAGAAGTCCAATCGATCGAAACTGCAAACCGACAAATTTGCTCTCTTTTCTATTGTGTGGGACAGGTTTATTGCCAATTGCATTGCTTGTTACAAACCTGGCCCATACATTATGGTTGATGAACAACTTTTCCCAAGCAAAACCAGGTGTCCTTTCACACAGTATATACAGTTAGGTCCAGAAATATTTGGACAGTGACACAATTTTCGCGAGTTGGGCTCTGCATGCCACCACATTGGATTTGAAATGAAACCTCTACAACAGAATTCAAGTGCAGATTGTAACGTTTAATTTGAAAATTTGAACAAAAATATCTGATAGAAATTGTAGGAATTTTACACATTTCTTTACAAACACTCCACATTTTAGGAGGTCAAAAGTAATTGGACAAATAAACCAAACCCAAACAAAATATTTTTATTTTCAATATTTTGTTGCGAATCCTTTGGAGGCAATAACTGCCTTAAGTCTGGAACCCATGGACATCACCAAACGCTGGGTTTCCTCCTTCTTAATGCTTTGCCAGGCCTTTACAGCCGCAGCCTTCAGGTCTTGCTTGTTTGTGGGTCTTTCCGTCTTAAGTCTGGATTTGAGCAAGTGAAATGCATGCTCAATTGGGTTAAGATCTGGTGATTGACTTGGCCATTGCAGAATGTTCCACTTTTTTGCACTCATGAACTCCTGGGTAGCTTTGGCTGTATGCTTGGGGTCATTGTCCATCTGTACTATGAAGCGCCGTCCGATCAACTTTGCGGCATTTGGCTGAATCTGGGCTGAAAGTATATCCCGGTACACTTCAGAATTCATCCGGCTACTCTTGTCTGCTGTTATGTCATCAATAAACACAAGTGACCCAGTGCCATTGAAAGCCATGCATGCCCATGCCATCACGTTGCCTCCACCATGTTTTACAGAGGATGTGGTGTGCCTTGGATCATGTGCCGTTCCTTTTCTTCTCCAAACTTTTTTCTTCCCATCATTCTGGTACAGGTTGATCTTGGTCTCATCTGTCCATAGAATACTTTTCCAGAACTGAGCTGGCTTCATGAGGTGTTTTTCAGCAAATTTAACTCTGGCCTGTCTATTTTTGGAATTGATGAATGGTTTGCATCTAGATGTGAACCCTTTGTATTTACTTTCATGGAGTCTTCTCTTTACTGTTGACTTAGAGACAGATACACCTACTTCACTGAGAGTGTTCTGGACTTCAGTTGATGTTGTGAACGGGTTCTTCTTCACCAAAGGAAGTATGCGGCGATCATTCACCACTGTTGTCATCCGTGGACGCCCAGGACTTTTTGAGTTGCCAAGCTCACCAGTCAATTCCTTTTTTCTCAGAATGTACCCGACTGTTGATTTTGCTACTCCAAGCATGTCTGCTATCTCTCTGATGGATTTTTTCTTTTTTTTCAGCCTCAGGATGTTCTGCTTCACCTCAATTGAGAGTTCCTTAGACCGCATGTTGTCTGGTCACAGCAACAGCTTCCAAATGCAAAACCACACACCTGTAATCAACCCCAGACCTTTTAACTACTTCATTGATTACAGGTTAACGAGGGAGACGCCTTCAGAGTTAATTGCAGCCCTTAGAGTCCCTTGTCCAATTACTTTTGGTCCCTTGAAAAAGAGGAGGCTATGCATTACAGAGCTATGATTCCTAAACCCTTTCTCCGATTTGGATGTGAAAACTCTCATATTGCAGCTGGGAGTGTGCACTTTCAGCCCATATTATATATATAATTGTATTTCTGAACATGTTTTTGTAAACAGCTAAAATAACAAAACTTGTGTCACTGTCCAAATATTTCTGGACCTAACTGTACCTTCCAAGCCAGATAAATATGGCCATAAATTTTGGCTAGCTGTAGATAAGGATAGTAAATATGTTGTAAATGGCTTCCCTTATCTGGGTAAAGATGATTCACGCCGTGCTGATGACCGTTTAGCTGACCACGTAGTCATGAAACTATTGCAGCCATTTTTGAAAAAAGGTCGAAATGTAACCACTGATAATTGTTTTACATCAGTAAAACTTGCTAAACAGCTAAAAAGCCAGGGAACGACTATCGTGGGAATGTTAAATAAGATAAGACGAGAAGTGCCTAAAGAAATAAAATCAATGAAAGAAAAGTTGTACAGAACTAATGTCTATAAAAATGAAGATAATTTTACACTTACCGTGTATCAAGGTAAGCCAACCAAAAATGTGATAATTCTGAGTTCCGTCCATCCCAATGTTCTTGTTGCTTCTGAATCTCCAAAAAAACCTCCAGAAACTGTAAAGTTTTCTAATGAAACAAAATATGGAGTAGATGTAGTAGATCAGATGGCACGCAAATACAGCACAAGAACAGGTACTAGGAGATGGCCTGTTCACGCATTTGAAAATACCTTATACTTAGCGGGTATAAATGCTTGGATATTATACAAGGAGATGACCACCGGACAAATGTCACACAAGGCATTTTTGCAAAAGCTTGTCACAGAGTTGAGTGGTCCGTATGTTGTATCTAGGGGAAAGGGTGGCATGTCCCAAGTTGCTACATCTTCAGATGTGATGTCTCAAAAAAATTTTTGCCAGATAAAAGCAAAATGCAAAAATAATCGATCTGTTGGAAATTGTATGACTTGCCATAAGTCTTTGTGTGGGCAATGTACTGCTGTAATTGAAAGACGATGCCTGAAATGCGAATCAACAAATGTTTAGAAAGTTACCGGTTGTAACGGTTGGTCGGTTTTATTGAGATTCTGCGCCATATTTTCATTTTTCTTCTTCTTCACTTACATTTTCTCTGCTTGTTGTTCTTGAGTTGTTGTTTATATGTGTGCACTTTAATAATAAATTATTTTAAAACATCTATTATTATTGTTTTACTTAGTTTACTTTTGTTATTTCCTGTAGAAAAATATGAAAAAAAATCAGAAAAATAACATTCCAAAGCATCACTGTTGGATCCCACAATAATAATACATTAAAAAAATATAATTATTAATACATAACCACAAATGAAACTCTAAAAATAAACGAAAACACGTCAGTAGTCAAAATGACTACATTCAGTAGTTCTACATAAAAGCAAAAACAAAAAAGTGAGCCGGAGTATGAGATGGTATACATGGAACTTGTGAGACCATGTTCACACTGGCCATAAGACAAAGAGAAACCAAGGAAAAAATTGTGAAAACATACCCTGCTGTAACTAAATAAAAGCATAGTGCATATAAACATAGGGTACTTATTACAGTAAGAATTTCAAACTCATATGTAAAGACAATTCATGCTATACTGTATTCATATGTACAAACTCAAGTGTTTTGTAAAAAAATCAACACAATTATTTTATCCTCTTCTTGATACCCGCTGGTTAACTCATCATTAGCTGTAGCATCACAAACTATTATTGAGGCTGTTCATATTACATTGCAATCTGGTTCTGTGGCTTCCAGTGTGTCCAAGTCTTCAATGCTCCACATGCCTTTACACCTTCTCTACCAACTCCATGAGTCTTTGTGTCCATCTTGACCTAGGACTTTATGAATCCACCTCATCCGGCTGAGCTTAAAAGTCATTGAGGCATCATGACAACGACTATGAAATTATCATAGCCACTCAAGCATTTATGATATTATAATCATGGAGGTACTGTATGTGAACTTTTACAATGTCTGCATTGCCTTGGACAACCACCATAAAGTGACCATTGACCTAGAAGCAACTATGATTTGATAATAGGATTTGATGGTAACTATTATGAAGTCACAGCTCACATGTTAATTATGATGTTCACTGTTGGATTTTTAGCTCTTATATTGTCATTGCTGCCATGGCAACCATTGAATGTCACAGTTGTCATAGTAACCAATGCAATGACACAATTACTATAGTAACTCATACAATATCACAGTAATTACAGT
Organism: Anomaloglossus baeobatrachus; assembly: GCF_048569485.1. Lineage (NCBI taxonomy): Eukaryota > Metazoa > Chordata > Amphibia > Anura > Aromobatidae > Anomaloglossus > Anomaloglossus baeobatrachus. The sequence continues at coordinate 150,827,895 of NC_134362.1, forward strand.
AAGAACTTGGATGTCAACATTCTTACGGGATACCTTTAAAATTTCACCGTCGCCATGGAATTTAACCAATATGTTGACTTCCTTGAATTGACTGACATTATGTAGTTACCATTGCTTTTTGCAATATGATGTCATTTCTGACAACCCCTAGAATGTGTAACCTGTCAGGAAAACCAATGTTATCTTAGTTTTGATAGTCACTAATAGAGTTGAGCGCGGTTCGTGGTTCGTGGTTCTCCAGTTCGCGGCTCGAGTGATTTTGGGGCATGTTCTAGATCGAACTAGAACTCGAGCTTTTTGCAAAAGCTCGATAGTTCTAGAAACGTTCGAGAACGGTTCTAGCAGCCAAAAAACAGCTAAATCTTAGCTTGGTTTCTGCTGTAATAGTGTAAGTCACTCTGTGAATCAAACTATTATCACATTTCAGTGTATAGTGTGCGTGAACAGCGCCTTCAGATCACTGCTGTTTCTATAATGGCGATCGCCATTTTTTTTTTTTTTTTTCTTGTCTTCCTTCCCTAAGCGCGCGCGTCTTGTGGGGCTGGCCAGCATGTCAGCCAATCACAGACACACACACACCTAAGTGGACTTTGAGGCAGAGAAGCAACGGCATGTGTGATAGGATCTGCATGTCACATGTCCCTGCATTATAAAACCGGACATTTTCTTCACGATCGCCATTATCTGCCTTCTGCGTCTTTGGTGTCAGACATCACTGTCGCAGTTCCGTCCTTTGTCCTATCGCCGATACAGCTGTATGCGCTGCATACACAGCGTTAGACAGCTTAGGGAGAGCACTTTCTAGCAGTCCTTTTAAGGGCTCGTACCGGCAGGGTCAGAGAGCCATAGGTGACAGGTCCTGCAAACAGCAACAGCGTCTGTGTAGCCCAGGTCAGGGATTTCCTCCCTGCATTTCACCATTAGGAGGGAATAGAAAGGCAGGCTTCCATTCCTCTACCCAGAGCACCACAATCCTGCCACTGTACCCTCTTGTCCTCTGCACACTCCAACTCATTCTAACTAAGCCATTATACTAGCAAACACTCAGTGTACCTAGTGGCATCCTATCTGTGGCTATTGGACTTTGCTATAGTCCCACTAGTGCAAAGACATTAGCAGAGCACATCTGCCTGCATTGCACACTCCAAGTTTTTTAAACTCAGCCATTATACTAGCAAACACTCAGTGTACCTAGTGGCATCCTATACGTGGCTATTGGACTTTGCTATAGTCCCACTAGGGCCAAGACATTTGCAGAGCGCATCTGCCTGCGTTGCACACTCCAACAAATTATAACGAAGCCATTATACTAGCAAACACTCAGTGTACCTAGTGGCATCCTATACGTGGCTATTGGACTTTGCTATAGTCCCACTAGTGCCAAGACATTTGCAGCACGTCTGCCTGCGTTGCACACTCCAACGAATTATAACTAAGCCATTATACTAGCACACACTCAGTGTACCTAGTGGCATCCTATACGTGGCTATTGGACTTTGCTATAGTCCCACTAGTGCAAAGACATTAGCAGAGCACATCTGCCTGCATTGCACACTCCAAGTTTTTTAAACTCAGCCATTATACTAGCAAACACTCAGTGTACCTAGTGGCATCCTATACGTGGCTATTGGACTTTGCTATAGTCCCACTAGTGCCAAGACATTTGCAGAGCGCATCTGCCTGCGTTGCACACTCCAACTAATTATAACGAAGCCATTATACTAGCAAACACTCAGTGTACCTAGTGGCATCCTATACGTGGCTATTGGACTTTGCTATAGTCCCACTAGTGCCAAGACATTTGCAGAGCGCATCTGCCTGCGTTGCACACTCCAACAAATTATAACGAAGCCATTATACTAGCAAACACTCAGTGTACCTAGTGGCATCCTATACGTGGCTATTGGACTTTGCTATAGTCCCACTAGTGCCAAGACATTTGCAGAGCGCATCTGCCTGCGTTGCACACTCCAACTAATTATAACGAAGCCATTATACTAGCACACACTCAGTGTACCTAGTGGCATCCTATACGTGGCTATTGGACTTTGCTATAGTCCCACTAGTGCCAAGACATTTGCAGAGCACATCTGCCTGCATTGCACACTCCAAGTTTTTTAAACTCAGCCATTATACTAGCAAACAGTCAGTGTACCTAGTGGCATCCTAAACGTGGCTATTGTACTTTTGTCAATTCACAGTATTGGAACGTTATTTGCAGCACGTCTGCCTGCATTGCACACTCTAACTTTTTTAAACTCAGCCATTATACTAGCAAACAGTCAGTGTACCTAGTGGCATCCTATACGTGGCTATTGTACTTTTGTCAATTCACAGTATTGGAACGTTATTTGCAGCACGTCTGCCTGCATTGCACACTCTAACTTTTTTAAACTCAGCCATTATACTAGCAAACAGTCAGTGTACCTAGTGGCATCCTAAACGTGGCTATTGTACTTTTGTCAATTCACAGTATTGGAACGTTATTTGCAGCACGTCTGCCTGCATTGCACACTCTAACTTTTTTAAACTCAGCCATTATACTAGCAAACACTCACTGTACCTAGTTGTATCCTAAACGTGGCTATTGTACTTTTGTCAATTCACAGTATTGGAACGTTATTTGCAGCACGTCTGCCTGCATTGCACACTCTAACTTTTTTAAACTCAGCCATTATAATAGCAAACACTCACTGTACCTAGTTGTATCCTAAACGTGGCTATTGTACTTTTGTCAATTCACAGTATTGGAACGTTATTTGCAGCACGTCTGCCTGCATTGCACACTCTAACTTTTTTAAACTCAGCCATTATACTACCAAACAGTCAGTGTACCTAGTGGCATCCTAAACGTGGCTATTGTACTTTTGTCAATTCACAGTATTGGAACGTTATTTGCAGCACGTCTGCCTGCATTGCACACTCTAACTTTTTTAAACTCAGCCATTATACTAGCAAACAGTCAGTGTACCTAGTGGCATCCTATACGTGGCTATTGTACTTTTGTCAATTCACAGTATTGGAACGTTATTTGCAGCACGTCTGCCTGCATTGCACACTCTAACTTTTTTAAACTCAGCCATTATACTAGCAAACAGTCAGTGTACCTAGTGGCATCCTAAACGTGGCTATTGTACTTTTGTCAATTCACAGTATTGGAACGTTATTTGCAGCACGTCTGCCTGCATTGCACACTCTAACTTTTTTAAACTCAGCCATTATACTAGCAAACAGTCAGTGTACCTAGTGGCATCCTAAACGTGGCTATTGTACTTTTGTCAATTCACAGTATTGGAACGTTATTTGCAGCACGTCTGCCTGCATTGCACACTCTAACTTTTTTAAACTCAGCCATTATACTAGCAAACAGTCAGTGTACCTAGTGGCATCCTAAACGTGGCTATTGTACTTTTGTCAATTCACAGTATTGGAACGTTATTTGCAGCACGTCTGCCTGCATTGCACACTCTAACTTTTTTAAACTCAGCCATTATACTAGCAAACAGTCAGTGTACCTAGTGGCATCCTATACGTGGCTATTGTACTTTTGTCAATTCACAGTATTGGAACGTTATTTGCAGCACGTCTGCCTGCATTGCACACTCTAACTTTTTTAAACTCAGCCATTATACTACCAAACAGTCAGTGTACCTAGTGGCATCCTAAACGTGGCTATTGTACTTTTGTCAATTCACAGTATTGGAACGTTATTTGCAGCACGTCTGCCTGCATTGCACACTCTAACTTTTTTAAACTCAGCCATTATACTAGCAAACAGTCAGTGTACCTAGTGGCATCCTAAACGTGGCTATTGTACTTTTGTCAATTCACAGTATTGGAACGTTATTTGCAGCACGTCTGCCTGCATTGCACACTCTAACTTTTTTAAACTCAGCCATTATACTACCAAACAGTCAGTGTACCTAGTGGCATCCTATACGTGGCTATTTGACTTTGCTATAGTCCCACTAGTGCCAAGACATTTGCAGAGCGCATCTGCCTGTGTTGCACACTCCAACTAATTATAACAAAGCCATTATACTAGCAAACACTCACTGTACCTAGTTGTATCCTAAACGTGGCTATTGTACTTTTGTCAATTCACAGTATTGGAACGTTATTTGCAGCACGTCTGCCTGCATTGCACACTCTATCTTTTTTAAACTCATCCATTATACTAGCAAACACACAGTGTACCTAGTGGCATCCTATACGTGGCTATTGGACTTTGCTATAGTCCCACTAGTGCCAAGACATTTGCAGAGCGCATCTGCCTGCGTTGCACACTCCAACAAATTATAACGAAGCCATTATACTAGCACACACTCAGTGTACCTAGTGGCATCCTATACGTGGCTATTGGACTTTGCTATAGTCCCACTAGTGCAAAGACATTTGCATAGCACGTCTGCCTGCATTGCACACTACAACTTTTTTAAACTAAGCAATTTTACTAGCAAACACTCACTGTACCTAGTTGTATCCTAAACGTGGCTATTGTACTTTTGTCAATTCACACTACTGCAAATCTATGTGCAGCACCTCTGCATGACAACCTCGTGCTCTGTTTTTAATAAGCTATAATGATAGCACAAAATACTGCCATTTTGTGGCATCATAGAACTGGCTGTTGTATTCCATTAGTGCCCCACTGGTGACAAGCTATTTCTAGCACCTCTACATCACACCCTCATGCACATTTTGCTACGCTAATGTTATAGCTAACTCATGGAATTCATTGCTGCATTTCATAATTCGGAGGGATAGAAAGTCAGGCTTCCTTTAGCTTTTCCTTCTGTTCATAGACAGCATCTCCAAGACAAATTTCCCCTCCACGTCTAAGTGTGGAGAGGCAGCTAGTGCGCATGTGTGTGCCGATGTACCCCAGCTGCAGCATAATTACAGTGTTTCGCCTAGTGAGTATGCTCAGCCTGACTGTGCCATTCCTGACGCTAAGTTTTCATTTCGGGATACAGCGCATGCTCCCACACTAAGTGTGAAAAGCCTCTTTGCACAGGTGCTTGCATTCCGTGCCGGGTCTAAGTCCTGTTTTGGGCATAGACACCATGCTAAAGCTGATAGTCTTTTTTCAGAGACTGTATTTCATGCTACTGAGCATGCTCAGGCACTTCCTGCATCAGAGACTAGGTCCGGTAATGAACTCTTTGGCCCTGGCCCTGATGTGGGGGTCCCATATAGACCACAGGGCATCAGGTGTCCTCCCAAATGGCTTGCAGAGGCCCACACCTATGACTTGTCACCGCATTATTGATGCTCAGACGATGACTGGTGAGGTGTTTGGGTCATGGCAGCCATGAGGTCATCATTGAAGTTGCGTTTCCAAATAGGACGCTAGTTATGCCACTCATGACGTGTCACTCTACTTTTGTCTCCAGGAGGTGCATTGTGGTTCACCCTGGTTTGGGGCGGACCCAGGTTATAAAAGGGGCTGGAGCCAACAAGGAGGTGCGCAGTCTTCTATTATGCTCCGAAAGAGCACACCTCCATGTGTTGAACCCATTGCGGCTTTAGGCCAGAGGTAGGCAGGGATCGGGTGGTGGATGCAGGCCACCACCACAGTTGGTAACGCAGAACGGTTAAGACCAGCTCCTGTCCTAACAGTCCTGCTTGTGCAGCCCAGTGGCATTAACAGGCCTGCTGCTGCTGATGCGCCTGCTGTCCACAGGTGTGGCCCCTACGCACACGGTCAGCGTACTCAATGGCCCCTGTGTTGTTAACAGGGAGTTCCTGGGCTGGGTGGGCATGTGGACCCTGTGACGCTAACAGGGCTCACAGTCTCCAGATCCGAATGGCGTCTAACTCGGTTCAGGCTACTATTAGTTTCATAGCCACACAGCTCTGTATCCTCCACCAAACCTTCAAGTTGCCAACCTCTCCTTTTCCAACTGGGAGCACGGTGGACACTGACTGCTGATGGGGATATATACCTTTCTCTTTCTTTTCTTATTAATTTTCGTTATATAGCGGTCACAGATTATATACCACTTTATCCAAATCTGCCAGTCCCACTGTAACAGATGTTGTTTCTTCAGCAAATGTTACAGTTGCTTAACCACCAAATCCACGGACCAAAACTTTTTTCCCCTTTCCAACACACCTGTTCCCCTTTCCAACAGCATCTGTCCTTTTTCAACTCATTTTGGGATATGACCAAAAGTGCAACTGTGCAGGGACACCGTACTCAACGCCATCTCAGCACAGCAGCCATCCCTCGGTCCCTCCGATGTGGACAAGTAAAAGACCATTTCCTCCTATCCATGACAAAGCGTTGAGATTCACTCTGTGCAGCACTGGTGTTTAGTGGACAAGTAGATCTAAGATTGCGTACCACATTCTGCAGATACTCCTGTATACGTGCGTCTATTTCTATGGCAGGAATTAGTTCGCCAAATTTTGTCTTGTACCGGGGATCTAACAGTGTGGCAACCCAGTATTCAGGATTAGTTCAAATTCATACAATCCGAGGGTCATGTAGGTAGTGCAGCAAGAAGGCGCTCATGTGTCTTGTGCATCCAGGAGGACCAAGTCCTTGGTGTGTTGGTGGCAGAGAGGTGAGAATCGTGCATCCTTCCTCTGCCCTCTACCCACAACCTCGCACAACCGAAATGTGAGCAAGCTCTCACTCATCTGCTGAGTCTTCCATGCCCATCGCCAGTTCGTCCTCCATTTCTTCATGGGCTCCTGCACTTTCATCAACACTTTTTGCTGATACTATGCGCCCTTGTTAATCCCTCTCCCTCACCATGAATGCCGCATAGGTGCCGCTGACCATCTGGACCTCGTAGATCTTGTTATCCCTTCCGCATATGACTCCTCCTGTACTTCCTCCCCTTCCTCTTGTCCCAACACCTGACTCAGAATAATAATTACAGTGTGCTCCATCATGTAGATGACCAGAATTGTCACGCTGAGAATGACATTGCCAGTGCTAAACATCTTCGTCGACATTTCAAAACTGTGTAGCAGGGTGCATAGGTCCTTGATCTGACACCACTCCAGCAGCGTGATCTGCACCACCTCTGGATCAAGTTATCCCAGGCTATATGTCTTACCGTATTTCAGCAGGGCTCTGCGGTGCTGCCACACACGCTGCAACATGTGCAGATTCCAATTCCTGCGTGTCGAAACATCGCATTTACGGCGTTTAACTGCCAGACCCTAAGACTTCCGGAGTGATGAAAGTTGTTGAGCTGCTGTGTGCGCACGATGGAAGTGAGCACATAGCGAGCGTGCCCACTGCACAAGGCCATGTAGGCCGTGATGGTGTTTTAAAAATTGCTGGCGAATTCGGTTCAACACGTGAGCCCTAAAAGGCACGTGTGTCACATTGCCCTGAGGATGGCCCGCAGCCAGGTTTGCATCATTGCCGCACACGGCTGTTAAGTCACCAACGTAGTCCGCTCCGTCAATTTGTACTCCGGTTGCCAGGTGACAACGTGTTCCTTTCATGAATAGTGCTGATGATGTGAGAGTAGTCGATGCCAGCGGCGCAGGTGGACGCAGGTTATGCTCACCCACTGGGCTGCATTACCTTGACAGATGCAGAATCTCTGGCTGAATGTAGCTGGTGGGTATCTCACAGATGAAATACCATCATTCAGCTACAACCAATGGGAAGACACCACACCCTTTTTTATGCCCATCCTGTCTGCAGACCACTGCCAGACATAGCTATGAACCTCTGGTTAATTTTACCCCCAGTTCAGTTTTATGATTTTGTGTGCTTGTTACCTGACTACTTTTCCTGCTTGCTGTTTATGTACCTTGTTGGCCGATACGCATTTCAACTCTGCTTGTTTTCTGATTCTTTCCTGGCCGTCCCATTCTGTTCCTGTTCCTCAATTAATGTTTTGACCCTGCCTGACTACTATTCTCTGTAATAGCGGTGTGACTCACATTTCCCATACATTTCAAAGTAAAGCTTTGACCGCCTGATGGCATTGAGCTCTGCTGCCAGCATAGTAAGGAGGTGTGTGGTAGTCCTTGTGCGCAGTTGCAAGGAAGGGTGGCCTGACCACACAGGGTTTGCGCCAAGGTAGAGGACCCACACGAGGTTGAAGAGGCAGAAGCAGTGTATTAACTTCTACATACAGAACAAGGATTGAAACAACTCGTGGGGACGGCAAGACTTGTACAGCAGACCCTTCTCCATCTCTCACCATAGTTTGCCAGTGCCCAGTCAGTGACATGTAATGACCCTGTCTATGCTTACTGGTCCAAGTATCTGTGTTGAAATGCACCCTGTCGCACACAGATTTTCTCAAGGAAGTGGTGATGTTGTGTGCGACATGCTGGTGTAGCGCGGGCATGCTTTTCTTGGAGAAGCAGTGGTGATTGGGCATGTGGTACTGGGGCACAGCGACAGACATAAGGTCTGTAAAATCCTGTGTGTCCACTACGCGTAAAGGCAGCATTTCGGTAGCCAACAGCTTACAGAGGGATAGAGTCAACCACTTAGCTTTGTCATGGGTCGCAGTAAGTGGCCTTTTATTTGACCACATCTGAGGGAAAGAGATCTGGCTGCTGTCTGTAGACGGTGTTGAGTAGGGTGTCCCTGGAAAAATGCAGGTTTGTGAGAAAAGTGCAGGCGGAGACATGATGTTGCCTTCATCTTGCCTTCAGATCTGTTCATCTTGTATCATTTTTAAAAAACACATCAAGCAAGGGTTACTCCAAGCGGAGTCTACCTTTTTTCCCAACATTGGGCACACAGACACCCCATCAGTGGCAGCACTTGTGCCCTAGTTGCAAACAGGATGTTTTGATTTGCATCAAGCACATTCCAAATCCACAAGCATTTACTCTCCCCAGGATGACACAGGGGTAGTAAATTCCTTCTGGATCCATGACTTGTTCATTTTGATGAACGTCAGTGTGTCCACATTGTCACTGGACAGACGCGTGCGCTTATCTGTCAGCACACACCCAGCAGCACTGAAGAAGACACGTTCAGAGACAACGCTGGCAGCTGCACACGACAAAATCTCCAAGGCGTAACTGGAGAGCTCTGTCAATTTTTCTAGATTTGAAGCCCAAAAGGAGCAAGGCTCCATTTGCAAAGTCATTGCATCGATGTTCATTTGGAGATACTCCTGTATCATCCTCTCCATCCGTTGACTATGTGTCAGACTTGTTGTCTCTGGTGGCCTTGCAAAGGAGGGTCTAAAAAAATTATGAAAATATTCCATAAAATTGCTGTTACCAGCACCAGATACGGTCCTACTGGTACGGGTAGACTGTTGAAGATGACGATGCCGTCCCATGTTTGTCAAGTTACAACTGGGAGAATCACTCCCTTCACCTGCACGGTTGTTTGGTGTAAAAGCCGAGCTAAGATCGAGTAACAGCTTATGCTGATACTCCAGCATACGTGCGTCCCTTTCTATGGGTGGAATTATGTCACAAAATTTGGACTTGTCCCGGGGATCTAATAGTGTGGCAAGCCAGTAGTCATCATCACTTCTAATTTTGACAATCCGAGGGTCATGTTGGAGGTAGTGCAACAAGAAGGCACTCATGTGTCTTGCGCAGCCATGCGGACCAAGTCCACGCTGTGTTTGTGGCATAGAGGTGCTAACCGTTCTTTCTTCCTCTGACATCTCCCCCCAACCTCTTTCAACTGAATTTTGACCAAGGTCTCCCTCATCCGCTGAGTCTTCCATGTCCATGGACAGTTCGTCCTCCATATCTTCATGTCCTCCTGCACCTTCCTCAACATCTCGCCTGCTACCATACGCCCTTGTTGATCCCTGTCCCCCATGGTCCCATGCCTGCCGCGTTGGTGATGATGAACGTCTGGACCTTGGTGATGTTGTTGTGTCTTGCGCATATGAATCCTCCTGTAGTTCCTCCCCTTCCTGTTGTCCCACCCCCTGACTCCGAATAGTGTTTAGCGTGTGCTCCAGCATGTAAATGACTGTAATCGTCATGCTGATAATGGCATTGTCAGCGCTAAACATATTCGTCGCCATGTCGAAACTGTGCAGAACGGTGCATAGGTCCTTGATCTGAGATCACTCCATCAGGGTGATCTGCCCCACTTCTGCATCTCGTTGGCCCAGGCTATACATCATGACGTATTGCACCAGGGCTCGCCGGTGCTGCCACAGTCGCTGTAACATGTGGAGAGTTGAATTCCAGCGTGTCGCCACATCGCATTTCAGGCGATGAACCGGCAGGCCGAAAGACTTCTGGAGCGATGCAAGTCGCTCAGCTGCGGCGGTTGAACGGCGGAAGTGAGCACTGCAGACAGTTTACATGCCCTGGTCAGAAGGCCATCTAGGCCGGGATAGTGTGTTAAAAATTGCTGGACAACAAGGTTCAACACGTGAGCCATACAAGGCACGTGTGTCACCTTGCCCAGGCGAAGGGCCGCACCCAGGTTTGCAGCATTGTCGCACACGGCCTTACCAGGCTGCAGGTTGAGTGGAGACAACCATTTATTAAACTCGGACCGCAGAGCTGACCACAACTCCTCAGCTGTGTGACTCTTATTCCCAAGACATGTCAAGCTAAAGACCGCCTGATGCCGTTGCGCTCTGCTGCCAGCATAGTAATGAGGGGTGCGTGATTCCTTCTGCGCAGTGAGAACGCTGGTGGCCTGACCAGGCAGGCTTGGGGCGGAGGTGGAGGACCCAGATGAGGTGGAGGATGCAGAAGCAGTGGCGGAACTTGGGCAGACAGAGGATTGACACACAAGTCGTGGGGACGGCAAGACTTGTGCAGCAGACCCTTCACCATCTATCAACATAGTTACCCCGTGCCCAGTCAGCGACATGTAACGTCCCTGTCCATGCTTACTGGTCCAAGTATCGGTGGTGAAATGCACCCGTTCACACACAGAGTTTCTCAAGGAAGCGGTGATGTTGTGTGCGACATGCTGGTGTAGCGCGGGCACACCTTTCTTAGAGAAGTAGTGGCGACTAGGCATCTGGTACTGGGGCACAGCGACAGACATAAGGTCTCTAAAATCCTGTGTGTCAACTAGGCGGCAAGGCAGCATTTCGGTAGCCAACAGCTTACAGAGGGATAGAGTCAACCTCTTAGCTTTGTCATGGGTCGGAGGAAGTGGCCTTTTATTTGACCACATCTGAGGGACAGAGATCTGGCTGCTGTGTGTAGACGGTGTTGAGTAGGGTGTCCCTGGAAAAATGCAGGTTTGTGAGGAAAGTGCAGGCGGAGACATGATGTTGCCTTCATCCAACGTAGGTGCTATCGATGTCTGAGAGAGCTGTACACACTCACTTGTTTCCCCTTCCAAACCAACTGACGACCTACCAAGCAAACTGCCTGTTGCGGTTACAGTGGTGGAAGTTTTGCGTGGAAAAACAGGTGTGACAGCTGTCCCCACAGTCCTAGAAGATGAAGAGCGCGCGGATGCACTGGAAGGGGCGGGCGGTGGATGGTTCGCTCCGCTAGGCCGCATTGCAGCACAGTGAGCTTCCCACCGGGACCTATGATATTTATTCATGTGACGATTCATGGAAGAAGTTGTCAAACTGCTGAGGTTTTGACCTCTACTAAGAGAATCATGACAAATTTTACATATCACATGATTTGGGTGATCTTTTTCTATGTCAAAAAAGGAACAGGCTAGGCAAGGCTTAGAGGCCATGCGACCTGTTGATGCACCCCGAATAATGCTCATAGGCAGAGTGGTGGCTGAGGATGCAGTTGTAGACGTGCTACCAGTGCTCCGACTCTGTCCAGGAAGGCGCAAGGTAATTTCGTCGTCGGTTGCATCCTCCTCCACCGCCTCTGTTGACCTCCTCGAGTGCCTGACTGGGGGTTGACAGTAGGTGGGATCTAGAACGTCATCATCAATTGTTGTGTTTGCACTCCCCTCCCCCTCAGACCGAGCCTCTTCTTGCCCTGACCGAATATTTAAGTTGTCATCCCAATCGGGTATCTGCGTCTCATCTTCATCAGTATGTTCCTCATTGCCTATAACCACAGTTGTTGGAAAGGCAGCATTTTGGTAGCCAACAGTTTGCATTTTATGAAAGTCAACCTCCAAGCCATGTCATGCCCTTCTAAAAGCATGTATAACACAGCGAGGGGACTCCAACCACAGTCTCCCTCGTTTCCACTCACTGGGCCACACACACCCCACTTGACTGGCATCGGTTGAGCTCCCTTTTGAAAAAGAAAAAGATGCTTTGCATGAAGCACTCTCAAAAATACGCGTGCCTTTCCCGTCCCCTGGCTGACCCAGGGGAAGAAAAGTCCTCTGAGAGCCATGACTTGTTCATCTTGGTTCTTTTAGAGACACAGCGAGGGGACTCCAACCACAGTCTCCCTCGTTGCCACTCACTGGGCCACACACACCCCACTTGACTGGCATCGGTTGAGCTCCCTTTTGAAAAAGAAAAAGATGCTTTGCATGAAGCACTCTCAAAAATACGCGTGCCTTTCCCGTCCCCTGGCTGACCCAGGGGAAGAAAAGTCCTCTGAGAGCCATGACTTGTTCATCTTGGTTCTTTTAGAGACACAGCGAGGGGACTCCAACCACAGTCTCCCTCGTTTCCACTCACTGGGCCACACACACCCCACTTGACTGGCATCGGTTGAGCTCCCTTTTGAAAAAGAAAAAGATGCTTTGCATGAAGCACTCTCAAAAATACGCGTGCCTTTCCCGTCCCCTGGCTGACCCAGGGGAAGAAAAGTCCTCTGAGAGCCATGACTTGTTCATCTTGGTTCTTTTAGAGACACAGCGAGGGGACTCCAACCACAGTCTCCCTCGTTGCCACTCACTGGGCCACACACACCCCACTTGACTGGCATCGGTTGAGCTCCCTTTTGAAAAAGAAAAAGATGCTTTGCATGAAGCACTCTCAAAAATACGCGTGCCTTTCCCGTCCCCTGGCTGACCCAGGGGAAGAAAAGTCCTCTGAGAGCCATGACTTGTTCATCTTGGTTCTTTTAGAGACACAGCGAGGGGACTCCAACCACAGTCTCCCTCGTTTCCACTCACTGGGCCACACACACGCCACTTGACTGGCATCGGTTGAGCTCCCTTTTGAAAAAGAAAAAGATGCTTTGCATGAAGCACTCTCAAAAATACGCGTGCCTTTCCCGTCCCCTGGCTGACCCAGGGGAAGAAAAGTCCTCTGAGAGCCATGACTTGTTCATCTTGGTTCTTTTAGAGACACAGCGAGGGGACTCCAACCACAGTCTCCCTCGTTTCCACTCACTGGGCCACACACACCCCACTTGACTGGCATCGGTTGAGCTCCCTTTTGAAAAAGAAAAAGATGCTTTGCATGAAGCACTCTCAAAAATACGCGTGCCTTTCCCGTCCCCTGGCTGACCCAGGGGAAGAAAAGTCCTCTGAGAGCCATGACTTGTTCATCTTGGTTCTTTTAGAGACACAGCGAGGGGACTCCAACCACAGTCTCCCTCGTTTCCACTCACTGGGCCACACACACCCCACTTGACTGGCATCGGTTGAGCTCCCTTTTGAAAAAGAAAAAGATGCTTTGCATGAAGCACTCTCAAAAATACGCGTGCCTTTCCCGTCCCCTGGCTGACCCAGGGGAAGAAAAGTCCTCTGAGAGCCATGACTTGTTCATCTTGGTTCTTTTAGAGACACAGCGAGGGGACTCCAACCACAGTCTCCCTCGTTGCCACTCACTGGGCCACACACACCCCACTTGACTGGCATCGGTTGAGCTCCCTTTTGAAAAAGAAAAAGATGCTTTGCATGAAGCACTCTCAAAAATACGCGTGCCTTTCCCGTCCCCTGGCTGACCCAGGGGAAGAAAAGTCCTCTGAGAGCCATGACTTGTTCATCTTGGTTCTTTTAGAGACACAGCGAGGGGACTCCAACCACAGTCTCCCTCGTTTCCACTCACTGGGCCACACACACCCCACTTGACTGGCATCGGTTGAGCTCCCTTTTGAAAAAGAAAAAGATGCTTTGCATGAAGCACTCTCAAAAATACGCGTGCCTTTCCCGTCCCCTGGCTGACCCAGGGGAAGAAAAGTCCTCTGAGAGCCATGACTTGTTCATCTTGGTTCTTTTAGAGACACAGCGAGGGGACTCCAACCACAGTCTCCCTCGTTGCCACTCACTGGGCCACACACACCCCACTTGACTGGCATCGGTTGAGCTCCCTTTTGAAAAAGAAAAAGATGCTTTGCATGAAGCACTCTCAAAAATACGCGTGCCTTTCCCGTCCCCTGGCTGACCCAGGGGAAGAAAAGTCCTCTGAGAGCCATGACTTGTTCATCTTGGTTCTTTTAGAGACACAGCGAGGGGACTCCAACCACAGTCTCCCTCGTTGCCACTCACTGGGCCACACACACCCCACTTGACTGGCATCGGTTGAGCTCCCTTTTGAAAAAGAAAAAGATGCTTTGCATGAAGCACTCTCAAAAATACGCGTGCCTTTCCCGTCCCCTGGCTGACCCAGGGGAAGAAAAGTCCTCTGAGAGCCATGACTTGTTCATCTTGGTTCTTTTAGAGACACAGCGAGGGGACTCCAACCACAGTCTCCCTCGTTGCCACTCACTGGGCCACACACACCCCACTTGACTGGCATCGGTTGAGCTCCCTTTTGAAAAAGAAAAAGATGCTTTGCATGAAGCACTCTCAAAAATACGCGTGCCTTTCCCGTCCCCTGGCTGACCCAGGGGAAGAAAAGTCCTCTGAGAGCCATGACTTGTTCATCTTGGTTCTTTTAGAGACACAGCGAGGGGACTCCAACCACAGTCTCCCTCGTTTCCACTCACTGGGCCACACACACCCCACTTGACTGGCATCAGTTGAGCTCCCTTTTGAAAAAGAAAAAGATGCTTTGCATGAAGCACTCTCAAAAATACGCGTGCCTTTCCCGTCCCCTGGCTGACCCAGGGGAAGAAAAGTCCTCTGAGAGCCATGTCCACATTGTCAGTGGACAGACACGTGTGCTTATCTGCCAGCAGACCCACAGCAGCACTGAAGACAGGTTCCGAGAGAACGCTGGCTGCAGGACACGACAAGATCCCCAAGACGTACGTGGCGAGCTCAGGCAATTTATCAAGATTGGAAGCCAAGAATGAGCAGGGCTCAAGTTGCACATTAATGGAATCGATGTTTCCTTGCATATACTCATATATCTGTGTGTCCTCCTCTTTTTCCTTGTCCAGCTCTTTTGTTTTCGCATGAGTATATGTCCTTGTCACTTTCCCATGTGTTGTGAGTTGTTTGTGACCTTTTGGACACCTTTGAGGGTGTTTTCTAGGTGTTTTTCTGTGTTTGTGATTGCCTGCCATTGTTTCCTATGCAGTTCGAGTTCGGTTCGTCGAACGTTCGACGAACCGAACTCGAACGGGAGGTCCGTTCGGCGAACCAACTTCGAGCCGAACCGCGACCGGTTCGCTCATCTCTAGTCACTAAGAGGGAACGATAAAATGACAACCTTATTGAAATGTTATAGTTGTTACGTTTACTACTGTACTATCGTAGCTGATGTATTGGACAAATTATTTTGGTGTCATTTCAGGACTGACAACCATAAATGTGATAAAATACTTATAAAAATTATTACTACATCACCCTTTTAATGTTAGTATATAATATCATTGTTAATTACAATATTATGACGTCTATTGTCAAGCATAATGTCACTGGAGGTGAGCAAATTTATAGAGTGGAATTTAATTTTTTTCCAATTTTTCAAATTTATATTCTCCAGAATTCAGTTTTATAGCAACAAACAGCAATTGCCATTTTGCTAAGCCACAGAGTGCCAGGTAAATGGTTAAAAAATAATGCTTATCTCACTGCTTAGATCTCTCCCTATACTTGCACTCATTGACAGACCTGTCACTCAAGGGCCGTGGGCAAGGAACATCCGCCGCAGACCTATCTTTCCATGCAGCTTTGTTCCCAGCTTTTAATGCTTGTTTTCCCCTGAAATGGCATAGCATCTCTGTCATGAGTGTATCAAAGCCTGATGTGATCTCGGGGGGATCTGGGATCAGAAAGTCACAGCGTATTGCTGATTGCAGGTCCAATTTAGTGTCTGCTTGTCATTTTCCCTGAGTTGAAGCATATTTAATTATATCTGGTGCTGAAGGTGTTGAAGGTTAATTTCTATTATTTGGTGATCTAACAGATAGTTATAAGTTCATCTGCAGCCAATCCCTTCTGCTACAAATATCCATTCCACACTCCTCCCTATGCCAGCTATAGCTCATATATATGCTGTCTACTTTGAAGGAGCCAGTCACTGTAGAAGCTGAAGGGTCACTTCTGTTTCAGCTGAGAAGTTGCTGGAAAATCTATGGCGTGTTAATTCCTTCCTTGTGTTGAAGCTCTGTTCTAAATGGATCTACCACAAGCTCTCAGACTTTGAACTGAGAGAAAAAAAGCAGAAAGGTTTCTACCTTTTTGCTCTCACTTCAAAGTCTGGGAGCTTGTGGTAGATCCATTTAGAACAGCGCCTCATCATTACCATTTTTTGTTTTGGTTATTGGATCCATTATCTCTTGGGAGGGATTTGCAATGTATGCAGCAGTTCCTTTTAGTGTTCAAGAGAGTTGTGCGGGACAATGCACAATTATTTCAGGAGAGTCTTTCCATTACTCTCTTCCTTCCCTCTACACCTGGCTGACTCACACTGGGAGCGCCTCTGCATCTTTTCATTGTAACTTCCTCGTGTTGTCATATTGAAGGGGCGAGACTAGTGTTTCGCTGTTCTTCACTAGTTAGGGTGAGTTCAGGGCCAGTGAGGGCCTAGGCACATGATGGAGCATGGGAAAAGAACCTGTCTAGGTACATTGCAGAGCTCAGTGATCACCCTCAGGTGAGTGTTAGGAGGTGACTTTACTCCCCTTTCCCTAGCTCCAGGGCCTTCAGTTGTATTGATACCCTGGTGTGCCCTCTGTGTTTCGCCTCTCGCCTGGAGTCCTCCCATATTTGCCATGACATCTGCAGCCACATCATGACAGTGTCAACGTCATACATGCATGGCTATAATCATAAAAGCAGTGTCTGATACATGCTAAAATACTATGTTATCACAGCTCACCTAGATCTATATGTATCCCAAATTAGAAAGCAAAAGACCACACAATATAAATAGGAAAGGGGCAGCATGATACACCTTCCTACATGGCACACTCTAGACATATGGAACAAGGAGAACAAAAGCGGAGTGTGTTGCAAAATAAACAATTTATTGACAAGGACTGGCACAAGAAAGGATAGGCGGCGACATCAAAGACATATGTGTGACAAAGAATGTATGGGAGATGTTACAACATACAGAGTCATTTCAATGGGCCACCTTAACCCTTTAGTGACGGAGCTAATTTTCACCTTAATGACCAGACCAAATTTTGCAATTCTGACCAGTGTCACTTCATGAGGTTATAACTCTGGAACGCTTCAACGGATCCTGGTGATTCTGAGATTGTTTTTTCGTCACATATTGGACTTCATGTTAGTACCAAATTTAGGACAATATTTTTTGTGTTTATTTATGAAAAAAATTGAATATTGGCAAAAATTTTGAAAATTTAGCAATTTTCAACTTTTGAATTTTTATACCGTTAAACCAGAGATTTCTGTGACACAAAATAGTTAATAAATAACATTTCCCACATGTCTACTTTACATCAGCACAATTTTGGAAACAAAATTTTTTTTTGTTAGGAAGTTAGAGGGGTTCAAAGTTTATCAGCAATTTCTCATTTTTACATCAAAATTTACAAAACCAGTTTTTTAGGGACCACATCACATTTGAAGTGACTTCAATAGGCCTAGATGACAGAAAATACCCAAAAGTGACACCATTCTAAAAACTGCACCCCCCAAAGTACTCAAAACCACATTCAAGAAGTTTATTAACCCTTCAGGTGCTTCACATGAACAAAAGCAATGTGGAATGAAAAAAAGCAAAAATTAAATTTTACCTAAAAATGTTGCTCTAACCCAAATTTATTCACTTTTAGAAGAAATAACACAACAAAATGGACCTCAAAACTTGTTCCCCACTTTCTTATGAGCGCGCCGATACCCCACATGTGGTCAGAAACCTCTGTTTGGACAAATGGGAGGGCTCGGAACAGAAGGAGCAATATTTGAATTTTGGAAAGCAAATTTGGCTGAAATAGATTGCGGGCACCATGTTGCATTTACAGGTCCGCTAAGGTACCTAAACAGAAGAAATCCCTCACAAGTGACACCATTTTGGAAACTAGACCCCTCAAGGCTTCTATCTAGGGGTATAGTGAGCATTTTAGATCCACAGGTACTTCACAGATTTTGTTAACGTTACGTTGTCATATTGAAAATTGTAATAATTTTCTCAAAAATGTTGCTTTAGCATCAATTTTCTCACTTTTTCAAGAGGTAATTCCAAAAATTTGACCTCAAGGTTTGTTAACCACTTTTTTATGAGCGCGGTGATACCTCACATGTGGTCTGAAACCTTTGTTTGGACAAATGGGAGGGCTTGGAACGAAAGGAGCAATATTTGAATTTTAGAAAGGAAATTTGGCTGAAAAAGATTGCGGGCACCATGTCGCATTTGGAGGTCCCCTAAGGTACCTAAACAGCAGAAACCCCGCACAAGTGGCCCCATTTTGGAAACTAGGCCCCTCAAGGAATTTATCTAGATGTTTGGTGAGTACCCTGAACCCTCAGGTGCTTCACAGAATTTTATAACGTTGAGCCATGAAAAAAAAAAAAAAAAAATTTACCACAAAATTGTTATTTCAACCAGGTAGCTTTTTTTTTACAAGAGTAAAAGGAAAAAGTTCAGCATAACATTTATTGTGCAATTTCTCCTGAGTTTGGCGATACCTTATATGTGGTGGAAATCAACTGTTTGGGCGCATGGCAGGGCTCGGAAGGGAAGGAGTGCCATTTGACTGCAAAATTGGCTGGAATCAATAGCGGACGCCAGGTTGCATTTGGAGAGCCCCTGAGGTGCCTAAACAGTGGCGGTCCCCCACAAGTGACTTCATTCTGGAAACAAGACACCTCAAGGCTTTTATCAAGGTGTATAGTGAGCAGTTTGAATCCACGAGTACTTCACAGAATTTGATAAGCTTAGGTTGCCATATTGAAAATTTTCATTTTTTTCACAAAACTGTTGCTTTAGCATCAAATTTCTCACTTTTTCAAGAGACAACAACAAACCGTGGACCCCACAGGTTGTTATCCAATGTCTTATGAGCACAGGGATACCCCACATGTGGCCAAAAACCTCTGTTTGGATAAATGGGAGGGCTTGGAATGGAGGGAGCACCATTTGAATTCTGGAAAAGTTGAAATAAATTGCGCGCACCATGTCACATTAGCAGGGCCCCTTGGGTACCTATACATCAGAAAACCCCCACAAGTGACCCCATTTTGGAAACTGGATTTTATTCAGGAGTATAGTAAGCATTTTGAATCCACAGGTACTTCACAAAAATGTTGCTGTAGCAACAAATGTCTCACTGTTAGGCTCTGTGGCCATGATCCAGCGACACGGCATCTAGTACACAGTGTCAGCCTCCTGCAGAGATGTGAGTGTTGTCCACGGGAGAACGCAGCTGCCCAAGCCCACGATTTGGGTTCAGGCTGCTGTGGAGCTCTATGCTACCTGCAGAGAACACTCATCTCCGCAGCATAAATTGACATGCTGAGGCTCGGGAAGCTGCGCCACAGGTCGGTTTATGCTGCGGAGAAAAGAAGCACATTGGGCATGGGATTTCTAAAAATCCTTCCACTGTGCTTCTACTGCACAACGCAGCATTATGGACACAGGGAAAACACTCTGCGCCCAAAACGCTGCAAACCCTGATTGTGGGCACACAGCGTAAAATGCTACAATGGATGAATGGATAGATGTCAAACAAATATAACGTCCCATTCCCCTGCATATTCTAAGCTGGCGCCCTTTAGTGCCTTTCATGTGGCACTAAAGGGTGCCTAGCCTTGTATTTAGCCCCCCAAAAAATTAATAATTAAAATAAACGACGTGGGGTCCCCCCTATTTTTGATAGCCAGCTAGGGTAAAGCAGACAGCTGTAGCCTGCAAACCACAGCTGACAGCTTCACCTTGGCTGGTGATCAATTTGGAGGGCTCCCCAGGCGTTTTTTAAAAAAAAAAAAAAACGTGGGGTCCCCCCCAAATTAGATCACCAGCCAAGGTGAAGCGGACAGCTGGGGTCTGGTATTCTCAGGGTGGGAAGAGCCATGGTTATTGGACTCTTCCCAGCCTAAAAATAGCAGGCCGCAGCCGCCCCAGAAGTGGCGCATCCATTAGATGCGCCAATCCTGGCGCTTCGCCCCAGCTCATCCCGCGCCCTGGTGCGGTGGCAGACGGGGTAATAT
Source organism: Anomaloglossus baeobatrachus (assembly GCF_048569485.1). Taxonomy (NCBI): domain Eukaryota; kingdom Metazoa; phylum Chordata; class Amphibia; order Anura; family Aromobatidae; genus Anomaloglossus; species Anomaloglossus baeobatrachus. Next base: position 150,848,230 of record NC_134362.1, read on the forward strand.
ATGGGGTTGATACCAGCTGTAATGTCACCTGGCATCAAGCCCTGGGGTTAGTGATGTCACGGCATCTGAACAGATACCCGACATCACTAACCCAGTCAGTAATAGAAAAAAAAAAGACAAAAAAAAATTTATTTGAAAAAACATTCCCCGAAACATTCCTCTTTTACCAATTTATTGAAAATAAAGAAATTCCGGTCGCTGTAATCCATTTTGGAGGTCCCGCGCCGACTCTGGATCTTCTAGAATATGGGGGGCACGTTCAGGGAACGTATCCCCCATTTTCTGGAAGAGCAAGCTCTCCATGAGCAGTGTGGGTGCAGTAATCTGAGAATACTGCACTCACACTGCCCCGGTCCAACCTAGGGCAGAGTGACCTGCAGTAACCTCATTCCAGAATATGAGGGGCACGCTCACAGAACGTACCCCCCATTTTCTGGAACAGCAGCCTCTCCATGTGAGGAGTGTGGGTGCAGATCACTGCACTCACCCTCCCCCGGTCCACAGTGGAGCCTGTGCATCAGCGACGTCAGCAGGATCCGGAGGAGGAGGCGGCGATCGCGGGCCCGGAGCGGCAGACAGGTAACGTATAACCGGGGGCTTGGGGGGGGTGACCTAGTGGGACCTGGGGACACCTTTCTGCCGCATGTGACGTGTCACATGCGGCAGAAAGAGCAGAATGAAGGCGGCCGCGCGCTGTGCGCCGCCATCTTCCACGCTCCGGAGGGGGGAGGGGGGTGGTGGCTCTGGAGAACCGGAGGGGGCTCCGGTGACCAGAGGGCTCCGGTGGACCGGAGGAGGGGTCAGGGGGAGGACATTTCCCTCCGATCTGAAATGTTTGATCATTTCAGATCGGAGGGAAATGACTGCAGAGCCGGCGCCGGCTGCAGTTTTCTGTGCGCTTCGGCGCCATTTTGGATGTCCGGTGGGGGTAGGGGTGGGGGTGGGGGGACTCTCCGGTACCGGGGGCTTTGGGGGCACTAGGGGGTTAGATTTCTTTCTCATCTGACATGTTTGATCATGTCAGATGAAAAAGAAATCAGTTTTACCGGCCATTTCTTTTTTTTTCATGTGTTCGTCGGTATACGGTGTATACCGCCGATCACATGATCGGGGTCCAAAAAAAACACCCCGATTCATAATCTGGGGGGTCTCAGCTACCCCCGGTAGCTGAAACACCCGAGATTTTCGGTCGCTGGGGGGCGCTACAGGGTTTTTTCGGGCCGCCGCTTTAAAGCGGCGGAACAGAATAAGTACCCTGTTTTGCCGCCGCTTTAAGTCGTACGGCCGTCGTTATGAGGTTAAATAGACATGAGTAGCTGTAAAAATGGTAACAATAGTTATATATATGTGAGAAAAACACATATGCAAGGACAAACAGATGCAAAAAAACGGAGGAAAAAATTATCATAAGCACAGGTTATGTGCCCCCCATTTAATCATGCATCAGAAATGACCAGGGCCATAAGCATAATGCCCATACTATGTAGCATATGTAAGAGTAGAAACACATGTGCACATGGAAAATTCAAAATAGATGATGTAATAAGAATATTACGTATGAGTCAAACCAAGGTCATGGGTTATAGATGCAGTGAAACAACACAGCGTCGGCATCACATATATACCATAATAGCACAGACAAAATGCTGTATTAGGCATAAAAATTGCATATGCATAGAGAAAACAGGTGGCAATCACATTGAGCCTAAATCAGGCATGTAATGAAAAGACAATGAGCGCAAACCCAAATAGGAAGCATACCCATAAGGCACACACAGCCAGTGAGTGGCAGCAAAGAGGTCCCCCTGGAGACCCCGACGTATACGTTTCACGATCCTGTGAGTGTGATCATTTCATCAGGGGGATAACCACGCTGTGAATGGAACATGCTTTTAAGCATGGCGCCATACCTCCCTGGTCACTCCCCCCGCAGCGTCAGCGCAGACCGCATCATAGGAAGTCCCGGGCCCGGAATCATCGGCAATCAACGCCCATCAAGATGGTTTGCGCATGCGCGGGAATGAGGACGCGTCACTCATAACTAGCGCATGCGCAGAGGCGATTAGAGATGCCGAGGAGACCGGCTGTAACCCGGAAATGCGGCTGTCAGACACGGAGAGGAGGGACCAGGGAGGGGGCAGGAGAAAAAAAAAAAGAGTAACATGGATCACATGGAGGGAAAATGCAGTATAAACAATCCTGTAGTCTTGAGTATAAGTCCAAATCCGTGATCCCAGATGTAGAGAGTATAAGAGGATGCCATGCAGAAGTAATCAGCGCTCCTAAGAAAATGCCAGAAGAAATTTATAACTAAAATAAAAACAAAAAATGTAAATAATTAAAAACGAGGCACTTAAAACCAGGGAGACAGGAAAAAACATAGAGACTATGCATTGTCACAAAAATGGTGCAAAGCTGAGGTGCTCATTTAACCCCCTAGGGGACATTGTTCCCAAGGTGTAAATCCAGCGGGTTTCACGTTGTGCTAGGATTTTTCGTACGTTCCCTCCACGTGCACCCCCATGAATAACATCTATACCCCTAACAAGCAGGGATTTAGGATCACAAGCATGGAAGGCATGAAAGTGACGTGGGAGGGTCTTGAGGCTGGAAATATCAACCGCCATCCGGGCCGCAGCAATGTCCCTCACATGTTCCCTCACGCGTTTGCGTAACTCTCTGCTGGTGAGGCCAACATATATCATGCGGCACCCACAGGTGGCATAATAAACCACATTGCTGGTGCCGCATGATACATAATGTTGAATATCATAAGTACGGGCCCCATCAGCAGAGGTGAAGGATGAACTGCGAAGGACATTGCTGCAGGCCAGACAGTGGCCGCAGGGGAAACAGCCCTTAAGGGGGCTACCAAGGTCCAGGAAGGTACTGGGCTGACGTGGAATGTAATGACTCCGGACTAGAATGTCACGGAGATTACGTGACCTACGGGATGTCAAAAGTGGATAATCAGATAGTAAATTACGGAGGGTAGGGTCTGATTGAAGGACCCCCCAATGCCTGCTAAGGATGGTTCGCATACTATCCCATTCATGATTGAATGTAGAGATGAACCTAATCGGACCGGGATTAGAGGAGATACCAGACTTAGCCGCCCCACCATAAAGCAAAGTTGAACGAGGGGTATGTTTTGCCCGTAAGTAAGCCCTTTTAATGCTCCTATTACTATAACCCCGCTCTTGAAACCGAATTGTAAGGTCCGCCGCTTGCTCCTCAAACTTAAGGTCAGAGGAGCAAATGCGCCTCATGCGCAAAAATTGGCCCGTCGGAATGGCTCGAATAGTAGACTGATCATGGGACGACGAGGCATGAAGCAGGGAGTTAACCGAAGTTGTTTTACGGAAAACATCTGTCTGGATAACCTGATTACCATCAATCTCAATGTCAATATCAAGGAAATCCAGACGTCTTGCATCACTCCTATAGGTTAGTTTGATATTACAGGAGTTCATGCCCAGTCGGCCCATGAATTCGTCAAGTTGCTCCGCCTTGCCCGCCCACAAAATAAACAAATCATCAATATATCGCAACCAGCACTGCACATGGGCATCGGCCGGCCCGCCCCCGTCGCACAGCAAACCCCTCTCCCAGTATCCCAGGAAGAGGTTTGCGTACGAAGGCGCGCAGGCCGCGCCCATTGCAGTGCCGCGCTGCTGCAAATAATAATTATCTTTAAATAAAAAGAAATTGTGGGTAAGGACAAAGCGGAGCAACTCAAGGATCAAGTCACACATCGAGCCATCCCGACCAGAGGCCAACAAAAAATGCTTAGTAGCCTCCAGTCCATCCTCATGGCAAATGCAGGTGTAGAGGGACTCAACATCTGCAGTAACAAGCAGTGTCCCTTCATCCACAGAGATGCCGTCAATCCTCCTGAGAACGTCCGTAGTGTCACGGACATATGAGGGGAGTGTTTCGACCAAAGGTTTTAAATAATAGTCGATAAATCGACATGTTGGCTCACACAACCCCTCAATTCCGGACACAATAGGACGGCCAGGAGGACAGAGGGCATCTTTGTGGATTTTGGGCAGTAGATAGAAAGTAGATATTTTAGGAAAACGTACTGTGAGTCCCTCTACAACCTGCTTACTAATGATGCCATCATCACATGCCTTGCCTAGGATGGACTGGAGTTGGGCGGAGAAGGTCAGAGCGGGGTTATAGTGGAGGCGGTGGTAAGTGGCTTTATCGCGTAGCTGGCGAAATGCCTCCCTCTCGTACATAATAGTGGGCCAGATCACAATGTTTCCCCCCTTGTCCGCAGGTTTGATAACAACATCATCCATCCTGTCCAGGGATTCAATCGCCAATCTATCTCGGTGTGTAAGATTATCATGGTGACGTCGCCTGGACAGTTGTTCAAAATCTTTAATAACAAGTTTAGTAAAAATTTCCACAGCGGGACAGACGGACAAGGGGGGAAACCTGGTTGATCTGGGCAAAACACTAGGTGGAAAGTGATCATGCATGGTGGGCGCAGCCTCGTCCAGCAGCTCCTCAAGATCCCGTATAACCTGCTGTTCGCGAGGGTCCAATGGTTCACCAGACTGGTTACATTTGTTATGAAGTTTACTTAAAACAACCTTCCGAGCGAAAAGGTATAAGTCCTTCACTGCTGTAAAGCAGTGAAAGGAGTTGGTGGGTGAAAAGGATAATCCTTTAGACAGAACATTGATCTGAGAGATGGAGAGGGTATGGTTAGACAGATTAATTACCTGTAAGGCTTTACGCTTGCTTGTATTAGGTTGTTGCTGTTTAGATTTAAGCCTTGTCAAGACGCCACTGGGTTGACCAATCTCCATATCTGATTCGTCCGTATCACTGGGAACCATATTCAGACGTCCAGTTGAACCAGCGCCCCGTATCCTGGAAAGCGAACGCGATCTAGATCGCCGTCCAACAGCATTGGATCGCCACCTGTAAACGCGATCTTGATGGGAGTCGTTTTGATCCCGTTGGAATTTTTTGATTTTTACTGTTTTAATTTCTTTTTCCAGGCGTACAAGGTCAGATTCATTCTGACTGGTAAATTTAGCCAGGGCATCAGCCGACATACTCTCTTTGATTGTGGTCAAGAGTTTCTCCATCTCCCCCTCCATCTCCGAGATCGAGGCACTGTCTATTTCACTTAGAAGGCTGAGGAAACCCCTTGAGCAGGCATTGGAAAGCTCCTCCCAGCGGGTTTTAATGGAATCATTATCCACCTGAAAGGAAGGAAAAATTTGGATCCTTAGGCCTCTTGGTATGAGCCCCCTCTGTGTATATTTATCCAGAAACGCCCGATTCCACCAGACCTTGGTGCGTCTGTGGAGCAGGTTTCTGTAGCTTTAGTCCTTGTCAATAAATTGTTTATTTTGCAACACACTCCGCTTTTGTTCTCCTTGTTCTCATGTATCCCAAATTGTGGACAGTACCAGGCTCATCAGGCCGGATCCTTGTGTAATAGCGATGTACAAGAGAAGTGGAAAAAGCCAGCAACCATCTTGGAAAAACTCAGAAGCTTTATTGTGAAAAATCCATAAAAATGATACAGTGGATAAAAAGCTCAGTGTCACGCTGTACAAAGGCTAGTGAGACGCAGTATAGCGTAATCCCCACTTGGTGGCAGCAGAGTAGTGGAGAGACAAATAAACACTGTAATGGAAAGGCAGCTAAAGTACAGCAGAGTAACTTCAGCAGGCAGTTAACAGGCAAGCCAACAGGGGGCAATAGAGTAGTCAAACAGTCAGGGTCTAGCCAGGAGAGTAGAGGCACTACAAAGGGAAGATCAATATCAAAGTCAGAAAGCAGAACCGAGTCAGAAGCCAGGAGATCAGGTATGCAGAGGGAAACACAAACAACAGACAGGAGAGGGAGATCAGGGGCTGGGACAGGCAGACAAACGGGGGAGGGTCAAATTCAGGACACAGTAGCAGGAAGGCAGGACAGAGCAGGAACACTCACCAGACCCAGTATACACGCTGCAAGGCAGAAATATCACTGGCACTGAACCATAGGTAGAGAGGCATTATATAGCGTCCTGGGATCCAGAACGAGGCAAGGGAAGTTAGCCCTTGACATGACCAGGCCATAGCTGGGTGTAACCAGCAGCAGGGAAAAGCCGGCCTGGATCATGACACTCAGCGTGTAAACAAGGGTTAATGCGTTTCAGGCCTAACATAGAACTGGCCCTTAATCATGACAACCAAGGATAGGGTAATGTGTATTGGCTGTCACATTCCCTTTAAATATATTCACACAATATGTTGTATGTATAACATGTGCAATCCATTCCCTTGCTTCACATTAAACTTTTATTTCCGCATTACTAAGCAGGACATACTGTAGCTATCAGGTATGCAATGTTAGCAGCCATACATTCCCCTTTGTCCCTGTATTATAAATACATATTGTAAATAAAGGGTCTTGTTATATAACCCCTATATACAGAAATAATAAAAATCATTTTAGCCCTTAAATGAAGGAATAAACAGGTTACAGGACAATTTAAATAACAATGCTCCTTGATAGAAAATATTATTATAAATTAATAGATCTAATGTTACATTGGAAGCAAATGTAGTGTTATTTCCAAACAGAATTTCCTGCTTGATTATATATTTTAATCTGTTTCATTACATTTAAAAAAATACAAAAATAATGATTTTTTTCATGTTTGTTTTCATCGCTTTAAGGATAAAAGACTTATAAATAAATGTATTAGAATTCTAACTGCTTTGATCAAGCAGCTTGAAAACATGATCTCTAGTCCTGGGATGAAAAATATTGGTTAACAGATACCCTGCCTAGAAGCATCTGTATCACTCAAAACATCTCTAATCCCTTGTGGTGAAGGCAACAGATATCTATTTTTCAGGTCACGCACCTGAGAACAGCTAGTTCTTTTCAATAGCTCAGATTTAATGAACTGTGAAATATTTGTTTTATTACAAGAGATTCAGTTTACCTAATGCTGCTGTTGTTGTTTTTTCTGCAAGATGTTCAATGTAACCTTGGAGATCTGATAGTTTATTGAAAGTTTACAGACAATCCTTTTAAATCCATACAACAAGGCTATCTATGACAATTTTAAAAATATTTTATGATTGGTAGTTATTTCACTTTGGTTTAAAAATTCAATAGCACCTTTAGAGACTTATAGAATTTCCACTATTATCCTTTTTGTATTTTGTAACGTGATGATTTTTTTTTTTACATATTGTACTAGTTATTTTAAAAAATAAAAAACATTAATTTAGAGACTAAGGGGTACTTTGCACGTTGCGACATCACTACTGCGATATCATCAGGGTCAAATCGAAAGTGACGCACATCTGGCACCGGTAACGACGTCGCAACGTGTAAAGCCTAGATGCACCGATAAACGATCGCTGTATGTGAAGCCGCAGGAGCAAGGAACATCTCCTTACCGGCCTCCACCGGCTATGCGGAAGGAAGGAGGTTGGCGGGATGTTTACGCCCCGCTCATCTCCGCCCCTCCACTTCTATTGTCACCTGCCGAGTGGCATCGCACAACCCGCCCCCTTAGGAAGGAGGCGGGTCGCCGGCCAGAGCGACGTCGCAGGACAGGTAAGTGCGCGTGAAGCTGCCGTAGCGATAATGTTCGCTGCGGCAGCTATCACAAGATATTGCATGTGTGACGGGGGCGGGTACTATCGCGCTCGGCATCTCTAGCATCAGGTAGCGATGTCGCAGCGTGCAAGGTACCCCTAACTTTTGAATATTAAATATTATGAATGATCAAAACAAGATTTGATCAGTTTGTACCATATCACCATAGGAAAATTCATATAGTACATTTACACCTCATCTAGGTAAAATATATATTAATTACTTATTCATTTGAAAGAATAGTCACTTTGCCAAAATTTAATTTTGGAAGCTTGTTCAAGTTTAGCAAAATCATTCAATATGTATGTGTCACGGTTTCGCCTCCCCGTCCACATGGCTAGGGGGCAGAGCCTTCTCCCGAGCCTCACTTCCGGAGCTTGGATGCTTTAAAAACTGTCATCTCCGGTAAACCAGCGCCAGCTATAAGCTTAGCGCTGCTTTGCCTGTGATTTCTGGTCCTGTAAGTGTTATCCTGATCTATCTGCTCCTGTGCCCCGTGCCCTGTCTGTGTTTTGTCCCCTAGTAGTCCCTTTATTCCTCTGCCCCCTCTCCTACCTACCCACTCGGTTGCTTCCTCTGGTACTGACCTCAGCCTGACCTTGACTCCACTTCTGCTTTTTCCTCTGGTCCTCCTTCTGCCCGTACTGTGCTTGACCCGGCCTGCCCGACCATTCCTTGCATGTCCCGCTGCTCGGCTCCCCAGCTGTGCTGTGAGGCAGTATACGAGCACACACTGTGTATCCACTTCTTGGTTCTTGTTGCTCCGTGTAGTGTCTTCTCCTGCAGAGCTCCAGCTCCCCCTGGTGGCAGCTTGACAGTATGGAAATCAATAGTACTTTATTATTGTGATGCTTGACACTATGTGGCATTAGTGTGATGCTAGTAAGTAGGTGACGCTAGATACTACTTGCATGCAGTGTGAACAGAGAGGTAGGCAGAAATCCAGGATCAGAAACCAAGAGGACACGACATGATACAGGGAGTAGGCAAGATGAGATCAAGATACAGGCCCAGGGTCAGGATTCCAGGAAAGTACGTATAGGATACATGGAGCAGAAGGAGACGTGGTCAGGAGAAGGTCCGAGGTCAGAAGCCAGGTGGTAATGACAAAGTCAGGGGGGTAGGCAGAGCACAGTCAACAACAGTCCAGAGTTGGGAAGCCAAGATCAGATAACTGTACACAACGGGAGCCAAGAGCACTTACTGCAGAATCAGGAAAAATGACTGGCGACTTTCCTTGTGAGCATGCTCCCTAATGAAGCAGAACAATTACTTAGTAGAGAGGAATGAAATCACATTGAGCGGGCTGTAAATGAGAAACATTTTGTATTCCAGCATGACTCTTCACTGTTCCAATGCATTTCGGCACCGAACCAGTACTTTTCTCAAGGTGAAAAACATGCACTTGGCTCATCTGCCAAATAGGTGTCTGACATCACAAGACATGACATCATGATGTGCATCTTCCAAGGCCTATTCAGTTTCTCGAGTGGCACACATCATGATATTACTGGCTTGCTTGGTGCCAAACGTGTTAGCAAAAAGTGAAGATGACCTACCGTATTTTTCCACAAATAAGTCCACCCCCAAAAATAAGCCCTAGCATGAATTTTTGGCCTTTTTGGAGCAAAGCTTAAATATAACACCTACTCTGAAAATAAGCCTTAGTCGCAGTTCAATATTGAAGTGTCCATGCAGCAAAAAAGTTAAACAACACTTCAGGACACTTCATTATAAAAAGCAGACACCCCCAAAAGAAAGAAGACAGAAGACCCCACAACCATAATCATCAGAAGTTGAATGGGAGGACCTGCAGTAGAAAGCACACCCATACACGTCAGATTGCACAACCACATCAGATCTCGCCCCCCACACATCAGATTGTGCACACAATCAGATCACACACCCACACACATTAGATTGCACACACACTTCAGATTACACGGACAATCACACATCAGACTGCACATACTCACCACATCCAGCGATACTGATTTTGTCTGGCCTGCAGAGAATCCTGAGTCGCAGATATGTTCCACCGCCAAGTCCTCCATGCATTCCACTGCACTGCATCCCATCTTCTCCTGCTGGCCAGAAGCAATGTGTATCACCTGATGTGGTGAGTGTGGGTGTGCAATCTGATGTGTGATTGTGTGAGTGATATGATGTTTGATAGTGTGCTTGATCTGATGTGTTTGTATGAGTATTAGGGTGCTGTCACATCTGCATATAAAATCTGGGAGTGAAATGTGAGAAATCATATCATTGCACTCGCACCAATGTGAACCAATAGACCAGATCACCTCGGCTACTTTTATCTCTTGTATTCTCCTGCATGCGGAGCAAATCAAAGCATGCTGTGATTTGCTCCATACTAGGCAATACAAGTCAATGGGTGCACTCACACCCTGCTGTGAGAAGCAGGGCAGTGACTTGGGTAACCTGATGACTAGAGTTGAGCGCGGTTCTAGGTTCGAGGTTCTCCAGTTCTAGGCTCGAGTGATTTTGGGGCCTGTTCTAGATCGAACTAGAACTCGAGCTTTTTGCAAAAGCTCGATATTTCTAGAAACGTTCGATAATGGTTCTAGCAGCAAAAAAACAGCTAATTTCTAGCTGGCTTTCCACTGTAGAAGTGTAAGTCACTCTGTGACTCGCACTATTATGAAATTTCAGTGTATAGTGTGCGTGAACAGCGCCTTCAGATCACTGCTGTTTGTATAATGGCGATCGCCACTTTTTTTTTTTTTTTTTCCTTGTCTTCCTTCCCTAAGCGCGCGCGTCTTGTGGGGCGGGCCAGCATGTCAGCCAATCCCAGAAACACACACAGCTAAGTGGACTTTTAGCCAGAGAAGCAACGGCATGTGTGATAGGATGTCCATATCACATGTCCCTGCATTATAAAACCGGACATTTTCCTCCAGCACGCCATTATCTGCCTTCTGCGTCCTTGGTGTCAGACATCACTGGCGCAGCTCCGTCCTTTGTCCTATCGCCGATACAGCTGTATGCGCTCCATACACAGCGCTGGACAGCTTAGGGATAGCACTTTCTATAAGTCATTTTAAGGGCTCGTACCGGCAGGGTCAGAGCCATAGGTGACAGGTCCTGAAAACAGAGACAGCGTCTGTGTAGCTAAGGTCAGGGATTTCGTCGCTGCATTTCCCCATTAGGAGGGAATAGAATAGCAGGCTTCCTTTCCTCTACCCAGAGCCCCACAACCCTGGCACTGTACCCTCCTGTCCTCTGCACACTCCAACTCATTATAACTAAGCCATTATACTAGCAAACACTCAGTGTACCTAGTGGCATCCTAAACGTGGCTATTGGACTTTTGTCTAGTCCCACTAGTGCAAAGACATTTGCAGAGCACGTCTGCCTGCATTGCACACTCCAACTCATTATAACTAAGCCATTATACTAGCAAACACTCAGTGTACCTAGTGGCATCCTAAACGTGGCTATTGGACTTTTGTCTAGTCACACTAGTGCAAAGATATTTGCAGCATGTCTGCCTGCATTGCACACTCCAACTCATTATAACTAAGCCATTATACTAGCAAACACTCAGTGTACCTAGTGGCATCCTAAACGTGGCTATTGGACTTTTGTCTAGTCTCACTAGTGCAAAGATATTTGCAGCACGTCTGCCTGCATTGCACACTCCAACTCATAACTAAGCCATTATACTAGCAAACACTCAGTGTACCTAGTGGCATCCTAAACGTGGCTATTGGACTTTTGTCTAGTCACACTAGTGCAAAGACATTTGCAGCACAGCTGTCTGCATTGCACACTCCAACTCATTATAACTAAGCCATTATACTAGCAAACACTCAGTGTACCTAGTGGCATCCTAAACGTGGCTATTGGACTTTTGTCTAGTCCCACTAGTGCAAAGACATTTGCAGCACGTCTGCCTGCATTGCACACTACAACTCATTATAACTAAGCCATTATACTAGAAAACACTCAGTGTACCTAGTGGCATCCTAAACGTGGCTATTGGACTTTTGTCTAGTCACACTAGTGCAAAGATATTTGCAGCACGTCTGTCTGCATTGCACACTCCAACTCATTATAACTAAGCCATTATACTAGCAAACACTCAGTGTACCTAGTGGCATCCTAAACGTGGCTATTGGACTTTTGTCTAGTCACACTAGTGCAAAGATATTTGCAGCACGTCTGCCTGCATTGCACACTCCAACTCATAACTAAGCCATTATACTAGCAAACACTCAGTGTACCTAGTGGCATCCTAAACATGGCTATTGGACTTTTGTCTAGTCACACTAGTGCAAAGACATTTGCAGCACGTCTGTCTGCATTGCACACTCCAACTCATTATAACTAAGCCATTATACTAGCAAACACTCAGTGTACCTAGTGGCATCCTAAACGTGGCTATTGGACTTTTGTCTAGTCCCACTAGTGCAAAGACATTTGCAGTACGTTTGCCTGCATTGCACACTCCAACTCATTATAACTAAGCCATTATACTAGCAAACACTCAGTGTACCTAGCGGCATCCTAAACGTGGCTATTGGACTTTTGTCTAGTCACACTAGTGCAAAGATATTTGCAGCACGTTTGCCTGCATTGCACACTCCAACTCATAACTAAGCCATTATACTAGCAAACACTCAGTGTACCTAGTGGCATCCTAAACGTGGCTATTGGACTTTTGTCTAGTCCCACTAGTGCAAAGACATTTGCAGCACGTCTGCCTGCATTGCACACTCCAACTCATAGTTTCTAATCCATTATACTAGCAATTTATGCTGCCAGTTTAAGGGCCGTAGTTGCATTGTCAGGGATATTTATTCTTTATTATTCTGCTGTTAATAAAGCTAGACCACCGCTGCAATCTACACCACCTCTCAATTTTTACTACCACATTTTCAGTGCACAATCTTGTCGCAATCAACATGAGTGGCAAAAAATGACAGATGCTGGTGGAAAGGGGAGGAGGCGTGGTGGAAAAGGAAAAAAAGGTTTTGTCCGTGGGGAAGGTGGCAAAGCTCCATTGTCATCTGCTGAAGATAGACCATCTACCAGCAAAAGTAAGATGTCTACTACTTACCGTGGACAATCCGATGTGCTCCCTTTTTTACGGACACGAACAACAGGAACAAAGGTAGATGATGGCCAAAAAAGTTAAATGCTTGAATGGATCTCAAGTGGTCCAACAAGTGCCCTCTCAGCCACTTCAAGTACCGCATCCAAAAAACAGCAGTCCTCTGAGTTGTCATCCCAATCAAACTTGCTTTCTCCCAGCTCTGAAGTCTCCATCAGCCCTGCACAGTATGGTGGAACTGAGATGGCTGAGTCTGCAGAGCTGTTCAGTCACACTATAGCCTGGGAATCAGAGGTCTGCTCCCAAGCTACAGTGAGTAAAGAACATGAAATGGTCTGCAGTGATGCCCAGAACCTTTGTGACTCTGATTCAGGCCGTGAGGACCAAGTTTCTGAGCATAATGTTGACCCTTTGTCACAAACTGTAACACCTGTGGTTATAGACAATGAGGAAAATACTGATGAAGATGAGACGCAGATACCCGATTGGGATGACAACTTAAATATTCGGTCAGGGCAAGAAGAGGCTCGGTCTGAGGGGGAGGGGAGTGCAAACTCAACAATTGATGATGAAGTTCTAGATCCCACCTACTTCAACCCACAGTCAGGCACTCGAGGAGGTCAACACAGGGGGTGTAGGAGGATGCAACTGATGACGAAGTTACCTTGCGCTTTCCTGGACAGAGTCGGAGTACTGGTAGCACGTCTACAACTGCATCCTCAGCCACCACTCTGCCTCTGAGCACTAGTCGGGGTGGATCAACAGGTCGCATGCCCTCTAAGCCTTGCCTAGCCTGGTCCTTTTTTGACATAGCAAAAGATCGCCCAAATTATGTGATCTGTAAAATTTGTCATGGTTCTATTAGTAGAGGTCAAAACCTCAGCAGTTTGACAACTTCTTCCATGAATCGTCACATAAATAAATACCATATGTCCCGGTGGGAAGCTCACCTTGCTGCAATGCGGCCTAGCGGAGCGAACCATCCACCACCTGCCCCTTCCAGTGCATCCGCGCGCTCTTCATCTTCTAGGACTGTGGGGACAGCTGTCACACCTGGTTTTCCACGCACAACTTCCACCACTGTAACCGCAACAGGCACTTTGCTTGGTAGGTCGTCAGTTGGTTTGGAAGGGGAAACAAGTGAGTGTGTACAGCTCTCTCAGACATCGATAGCACCAACGTTCGAGGAAGGCAACATCATGTCTCCGCCTGCACTTTCCTCACAAACCTGCATTTTTCCAGGGACACCCTACTCAACACCGTCTACACACAGCAGCCAGATCTCTGTCCCTCAGATGTGGTCAAATAAAAGGCCACTTCCTGCGACCTATGACAAAGCTAAGAGGTTGACTCTATCCCTCTGTAAGCTCTTGGCTACCGAAATGCTGCCTTTCCGCCTGGTGGACACACAGGATTTTAGAGACCTTATGTCTGTCGCTGTGCCCCAGTACCAGATGCCTAGTCGCCACTACTTCTCTAAGAAAGGTGTGCCCGCGCTACACCAGCATGTCGCACACAACATCACCGCTTCCTTGAGAAACTCTGTGTGTGAACGGGTGCATTTCACCACCGATACTTGGACCAGTAAGCATGGACAGGGACGTTACATGTCGCTGACTGGGCACTGGGTAACTATGGTGATACATGTTGAAGGGTCTGCTGCACAAGTCTTGCCGTCCCCATGACTTGTGTGTCAATCCTCTGTCTGTCCAAGTTCCGCCACTGCTTCTGCCTCCTCCACCTCATCTGGGTCCTCCACCTCCACCCCAAGCCTGCCTGGTCAGGCCACCAGCGTTCTCACTGCGCAGAAGGAATCACGCACGCCTCATTACTATGCTGGCAGCAGAGCGCAACGGCATCAGGCGGTCTTTAGCTTGACATGTCTTGGGAATAAGAGTCACACAGCTGAGGACTTGTGGTCAGCTCTGCGGTCCGAGTTTAATAAATGGTTGTCTCCGCTCAACCTGCAGCCTGGTAAGGCCGTGTGCGACAATGCTGCAAACCTGGGTGTGGCCCTTCGCCTGGGCAAGGTGACACACGTGCCTTGTATAGCTCACGTGTTGAACCTTGTTGTCCAGCAATTTTTAACACACTATCCCGGCCTAGATGGCCTTCTGAACAGGGCACAAAAACTGTCTGCTCACTTCCGCCGTTCAAGCGCCGCAGCTGAGCGACTTGCATCGCTCCAGAAGTCTTTCGGCCTGCCGGTTCATCGCCTGAAATGCGATGTGGCGACACGCTGGAATTCAACTCTCCACATGTTACAGCGACTGTGGCAGCACCGCCGAGCCCTGGTGCAATACGTCATGACGTATAGCCTGGGCCAACGAGATGCAGAGGTGGGGCAGATCACCCTGATGGAGTGGTCTCAGATCAGGGACCTATGCACCCTTCTGCACAGTTTCGACATGGCGACGAATATGTTTAGCGCTGACAATGCCATTATCAGCATGACAATTCCAGTCATTTACATGCTGGAGCACACGCTAAACACTATTCGGAGTCAGGGGGTGGGACAACAGGAAGGGGAGGAACTACAGGAGGATTCATATGCACAAGGGACAACAACATTACCAAGGTCCAGATGTTCATCATCACCAACGCGGCGCAGGCATGGGACCATGGGGGACAGGGATCAACAAGGGCGCAGGGTAGCAGGCTAAATGTTGATGAAGGTGCAGGACAACATGAAGAAATGGAGGACGAACTGTCCATGGACATGGAAGACTCAGCGGATGAAGGAAACCTTGGTCAAATTTCTGTTGAAAGACGTTGGGGGGAGATGTCAGAGGAAGAAAGAACGGTTAGCACCTCTATGCCACAAACACAGCGTGGACTTGGTCCGCATGGCTGCGCAAGACACATGAGTGCCTTCTTATTGCACTACCTCCAACATGACCCTCGTATTGTCAAAATTAGAAGTGATGATGACTACTGGATTGCCACACTATTAGATCCCCAGTACAAGTCCAAATTTTGTGACATAATTCCAGCCATAGAAAGGGACGCACGTATGCAGGAGTATCAGCAGAAGCTGTTACTCGATCTTAGCTCGGCTTTTCCACCAAACAACCGTGCAGGTGCAGGGAGTGATTCTCCCAGTTGTAACTTGCCAAACATGGGACGGTCTCGTCATCTTCAACAGTCTACCCGTACCCGTAGGACCGTATCTGGTGCTGGTAACAGCAATTTTATGGAATCTTTTCATAATTTTTTTAGACCCTCCTTTGCAAGGCCACCAGAGACAACAAGTCTGACACATAGTCAACGGCTGGAAAGGATGATACAGGAGTATCTCCAAATGAACATCGATGCCATGACTTTGCAAATGGAGCCTTGCTCATTTTGGCTTTCAAATCTAGAAAAATGGCCAGAGCTATCCAGTTACGCCTTGGAGATTTTGTCGTGTCCAGCTGCCAGCGTTGTCTCTGAACGTGTCTTCAGTGCTGCTGGGTGTGTGCTGACAGATAAGCGCACGCGTCTGTCCCGTGACAATGTGGACAGACTGACGTTCATCAAAATGAACAAGTCATGGATCCAGAAGGAATTTACTACCCCTGTGTCATCCTGGGGAGAGTAAATGCTTGTGGATTTGGAATGTGCTTGATGCAAATCAAAACATCCTGTTTGCAACTAGGGCACAAGTGCTGCCACTGAATGGGTGGGTGTGTGTGGGGCCCAATTTTTGGAAAAAAGGGAGACTCCGCTTGGAGTAACCCTTGCTTGCTGTGTTTTTTAAAAGGAGCCAAGATGAACAGAGCTGGGATCAGGAAAGACTTTGCTACCTCCCCCGGTGTCATCCTGGGGACGGTTAATTATGGCGTATTTTTGAATGTGCTTGATGCAAATCTAGCTGTGAAGTGTACAACTGGGGCACAAGTGCTGCCACTGAAGGGGTGGGTGTGTGTGGGGCCCAATTTTTGGAAAAAAGGGAGACTCGGCTTGGAGTAACCCTTGCTTGCTGTGTTTTTTAAAAGGAGCCAAGATGAACAGAGCTGGGATCAGGAAAGACTTTGCTACCTACCCTGGTGTCATCCTGGGGACGGTTAATTATGGCGTATTTTTGAATGTGCTTGATGCAAATCTAGCTGTGAAGTGTACAACTGGGGCACAACTGCTGACACTGAAGGGGTGGTTGTGTGTGGGGCCCAATTTTTTGAAAAAAGGGAGACTCCGCTTGGAGTAACCCTTGCTTGCTGTGTTTTTTAAAAGGCGCCAAGATGAACAAGTCATGGTTCAGCAAAGACTTTTACCTACCCCGGTATCATCCTGGGGACGGTTAATTATGGCGTATTGTTGAAGGTGCTCGATGCAAATCTAGCTGTGAAGTGTACAACTGGGGCACAACTGCTGCCACTGAAGGGGTGGGTGTGTGTGGGGCCCAATTTTTGGAAAAAAGGGAGACTCAGCTTGGAGTAACCCTTGCTTGATGTGTTTTTTAAAAGGAGCCAAGATGAACAGAGCTGGGATCAGGAAAGACTTTGCTACTTACCCCGGTGTCATCCTGGGGACGGTTAATTATGGCGTATTTTTTAATGTGCTTGATGCAAATCTAGCTGTGAAGTGTACAACTGGGGCACAACTGCTGCCACTGAAGGGGTGGTTGTGTGTGGGGCCCAATTTTTTGAAAAAAGGGAGACTCCGCTTGGAGTAACCCTTGCTTGCTGTGTTTTTTAAAAGGAGCCAAGATGAACAAGTCATGGTTCAGCAAAGACTTTTACCTACCCCGGTGTCATCCTGGGGACGGTTAATTATGGCGTATTTTTTAATGTGCTCGATGCAAATCTAGCTGTGAAGTGTACAACTGGGGCACAACTGCTGCCACTGAAGGGGTGGGTGTGTGTGGGGCCCAATTTTTGGAAAACAGGGAGATTCCGCTTGTAGTAACCCTTGCTTGATGTGTTTTTTAAAAGGAGCCAAGATGAACAGAGCTGGGATCAGGAAAGACTTTGCTACCTACCCCGGTGTCATCCTGGGGACGGTTAATTATGGCGTATTTTTGAATGTGCTTGATGCAAATCTAGCTGTGAAGTGTACAACTGGGGCACAACTGCTGCCACTGAAGGGGGGGGTGTGTGTGGGGCCCAATTTTTGGAAAAAAGGGAGACTCCGCTTGGAGTAACCCTTGCTTGCTGTGTTTTTCAAAATGATCCTAGATGAACAGATCTGGGATCAGGAAAGACTTTGCTACCTAACCCGGGGTCATCCTGGAAACGGTTAAGTATGGCGTATTTTTGAATGTGCTTGATGCAAATCTACCTGTGAAGTGTACAACTGGGGCACAAGTGCTGCCACTGAAGGGGTGAGTGTCTGTGTGGCCCAATTTTTGGAAAAAAGGGAGACTCCGCTTGGAGTCACCTTGCGGTGTTTTAAATGATTTTATAAGGGCGTGCCATGCCTATATCTGTGTCTCCTCTTTTTCCTTGTCCTGCTCTTTTGTTTTCGCATGAGTATATGTCCTTGTCACTTTCCCATGTGTTTGTGTTGTGTTGTGAGTTGTTTGTCACCTTTTGGACACCTTTGAGGGTGTTTTCTAGGTGTTTTTTATGTGTTTGTGAATGCCTGCCATTGTTTCCTATGCGGTTCGAGTTCGGTTCGCTCATCTCTACTGATGACGTCAGGCCAGATCACCGCAGGAGTTCATACAGCAGTGTGTGAGCAGCTGCAGGCATAATGGGCGCTGAGCTCATGAGGTTAGCTCAGTTCATTTCCTAAGGCAGTGAACTCCACTGAACATGTGATGTCAGGGCTCGTCACTGAGTTCCATGACTGCGTCATTCTCACATCAAGTACTGCGGGTGACCCGTGGCTGTGGTGAGTCGTGCCATTTTGATGTTTTTCAAGTTTGCTTTTGGGAATTGTTGTGAGACCTCGCTATGGATTACGTCGGACATTTTTAAAAAATTTTTGCAATAAATTGGTGAACAAGGGATGTAGCCGGGAGGTGTTTGCCCTAATAAAATTTATTATTCTTGGTTCAATGATTGAATTAGAAATGGGGGTGTCTGATAGATGCCCGTCCATTATTAATACCAGGGCTTTATGTTAGCTGGCAATTCACAGCTAACATCAACCCCATTTATTACCCCCGTTTGACACCTCACCAGGGAAACGAGAAGAGCCAAGGTGAAGCACCAGGATTGGCACATGCAATAGATGAGCCACTTCTGGGGCAGCTTCAGCCTGCTATATTTAGACTGGGAAGGGTTCCATAAACACGGGCCTCCCCAATCTAAGAATTCCAGACCACAGCTGTCCGCTTTACCTTGGCTGGTGATCCAATTTGGGGGGGACCCTATGTTTTTTTTTTTAATTATTTATTTAATTTCAAGTAAATAATTTAAAACAGCATGAGGTGACCTCTGTTTACGGTTGCCAGCCAAGGTAAAGCTGCCAGCTGTGGTTTGCAGGCTGCCGCTGTCTGCTTCACTCTCCAAAAACAACAGTTTAAATGCTTGTCGTTACAGAGATGAGTCAAGAGGCAGGATAGTCAAACATTTCTGGGTCTGGTAACAGGAGAGTATGTCATGATTAACAGCATACACCGAAACAGCTGTCTGTGGAAGGATACCATGTTTGGCATAGGTGGTCTCCTTGACTAGAGACTGCCCTTCCTGTGGTTGTTCCTTCCCGGTGAAAGACCTGGCTAGTTTCCTGCCAGCATTGAGAAACATGTGATAGGGTCTCTGTCTCCGCAGGCTTTCTTGTTTTGATTAACGGCATAGGCAGGGGTAAAGCCAGGTCATGACCCAAAGTCCGAATACCTGAAGAGTAGCTGATCAAAATAAAGGTACAAAGCAAAAGGATGGTCAAACAAAGTCAAAAGGTCAGAGAGCAAAATATCAATTCCCAAAGCACAAATACAAGAGTACAACTAGCATAACTGAGTAGAAGACTATAACTAGCAGTGTTTAGGGGAAAAAAAATCTGCTCAGCTAAAAAGCCAGGCAATTACAGGAAAAAGGGATCAACAGCAGAAACCCAACACCTCCTAAAATGAGGTTGAATCTCAAAAGACTGACAGCTTAGCATTCCCCAACTCTAGGTTGGATGACTGAGCTGTCACTCACCCTACTGACTAAAGATGAGCAGTTCCATGGAGGTTCGGTTCACTGGCAGCAAACAAGTCAAGCCTCCATTGGCTCGAACTTGACTCAATCCCTGGAGCAAGTAACTGATGGGCAGTTTGAGTCTCCGCCCACAAACAGCCAGCCATGAGCATATCCCTTCCGTGGGAGTGTGGGCAGGATTTTTCAAACAATTTTTTGGCTTGCACATTACATGTAATCATGTGGATGTTACCCCCAGGGCGAGCAATTCATAAACTGCAAGCAGCTCGCACAGGCCTGAGCACCAAGCGTACCTGAGCACAGTATTACTTGCACAAGTGAAGCATCCAAACCCCAAACCAAAACCTTGGTTTTGCAAGTTGATGTTCGGTTTGAAAATCAAACCTCAAGTTCACTTGTCTCTATTACTAACAGCCCTGCACACTGTGAACACAGAGTCGAGGAATTGGGACTTCAAATAACACAAGTTTTTATTAAAGATTTGCTAATCCAACTAAGTTTCTGAAGGGATTAAAAGGATGATTTTATTAACTGTATTCTAACTTATTTGTCTTCTCATATATACTTCTGAAAAAAATGTAGTGATAATTACTAGTGATGAGTGAGTGTGCTCGGCACTGCTCGCTACTCAATCGAACATTAGGGTGCTTGATCAAGTAATGAGCAGTGCTGAGTACCACATGGTGCTCAAGTGCTCATACTTACAGTGAAGCAGTTTCTTTCAATGATTGGAGCTGCTGCACTGAAGATGGGAATTTCCCCAGCTGAGTGCAGGGACTCCTCACTCAGCTGTGTTCCTTTAGAGCTGAAGAGCTGAAGAACTCATGTGTTAGTTGTCTCTCTCTCCAGACCTTCCTGGAAGTCCTTGCAGGCCTCCTGAGAGGGTCTACCTGAAAAATGCTTGAGTTTTCCATTGACTTTCATTATGCTCATTACTCAAGATGAGCACTCAAGCATTGCAAATTGCTCAACTTGAGTAACAACTACCAGAGCATTTTAGGGCTCAGCCATCAGTAATAATTATGTTCCTTTTGCAAGTTCATTATGCAGACTTTTGGTATTATTATTTGAAGCACTTCCTAAAGGACCTATAATTAAATTATAGAGTTTTAGATTATGTTCCCTTTTCCTTGATAGAGTTATTGATGTGTATCTCTAATGCAATGTGGATATACCCTTAGATACATCTTTCAGCTATTTGAATTCTACTGTTTGGCTGAACTTGTTGGAATGTCTTGGCCTGAAAAAGTTGGCAGTTCTCTGAAAACGTCTTCTCTTTTAGATGACCTTCATGATGCTTAAATGTTTGATGTTAAATGGTCTGGCCATCTTCTTAAATTATTTTCTAGTCCTATAATTATTTATCACCTTATTTCTGTAGGACTCAGATTTCTGGATATAGACAAGATGCTACAATCCAAAAAATTCAAAACAGATTCCTTGAGTCTCAAACTTACAGTAAAGGGGGCTTTACACGGTAGCAATATCGCTAGCAATTTATAGCGATAGCGAGCGTGTAAGTACCCGTCCCCGTCGCGCATGCGATTGTTTGTGATCGTTGCCATAGCGAACATTATCGCTACAGCAACGTCACGCATACTTACTTGGTCGGTGGCGTCGCTGTGACTGCTGAACAATCCCTCCTTCAAGGGGGAGGGACGTTCGGCATCACAGCGACGTCACCGCAACGTCACTAAGCGGCCGGCCAATCAAAGCAGAGGGGCGGAGATGAGCGGGACATAACATCCCGCCCACCTCCTTCCTTCCGCTTTGTGGCCGGCGGCAGGTAAGGAGACGTTCCTCGCTCCTGCGGTGTCACACATAGCGATGTGTGCTGCCGCATCAGCGATGAACCACCTGGATAAACAACCCTTACTGATTTTTGAGTTTGGAAAAACCTCTCCATGGTGAACGATTTTCACCATTTTTGAGGTCGCTTAAGGTCGCTGGGCAGTGTCACACGCTGCGATATCATTAATGACGCCGGATGTGCGTCACTAACAACTTGACCCCGGCGACAAAACATGAACGATATCGTAGCGTGTAAAGCCCCCTTTAGTCTCCATAGGACTCTTGTAACACTAGCACACCGCTGGAGAAGGGGAATCAAAAGGCGCAATAGGGTCTTACCCGGCAATAACCGTGTAAAAGATAAAGATGAAAACACTCACCTGATGAGGTTGTGCCAGTCACAACCCCTTGTAAAGCATGTGAGTGTCAGCGTGGTTCAAAGCAGCGGTCCCGTAATGGACGTAGTGAAAAAACTGTATATATGTATATACATATATGAGAAACGGGTTTCAGCCGCGCTAAAAACCACTGTTACCAGGGTGTTGATTAAAGATCTCTTTTATTACAGTATTCCAACGCGTTTCAGAGACATGAGCCGTCCGTCTCCTTCTTCAGGGAAAAAGAGAAAATGTACACACAGTATGCAGACCGGTTGGTTATATAGGAGTTCATTTCACCACGTTGACATCTGTGACGTCAATGCTCTCATGGTAACGGAATGACTCATGAGCACGTGAAGACTGCAGAGGAGATGTATTAACAACTAGCAAAAAACTACAGAGCATCTAAACTTTTTAAATAAACATGAAATGACTGTGAAAATAAAATTGAAATAAAAGTAAAAATATATATATATACTGTTTGGTTTTTTCAAAGCGCGTCAATATGATGACGGACATAAATAAGTGTTTAACGCGGTACTGGAACCCAAAAAGGAGGGGTACCTCACTGGGTTCAGACACAAGGTGGTTTGTAATCATCCGTTACTCCATAGCTGACTACTTGTTGAAGGGAGAATTAAGCGGCTACTAATAGTGCCACAGTTAGGGGTTCGAAAGTATAAAAATAGTGATGTGCAGGTGACAAATGCACTGGTATAATAAAGAGATGTGCATGTAGATGCCATCAAACTAAAGGGAAGAAAATTAAAAGTATTTGTTAGAAATAATGTGCAGGTGACAAATGCACTAGTTTAATAAAGAGATGTGCATGTAGATACCGTCAAAACTAAAAGGGGGGGGTAATTAGAAGAATTTATTGGTAATAACGTGCAGGTGACAAATGCACTAGTTTAATAAAGAAATGTGTATGTAGATGCCGACAAACCAAAAGTATTCGGAGGGATTCCTAGAAAGCAGGGGCCGTGAACTTGAGGTGAAGGGAGAGCGCCTGCGCAGAGACACTGAGCAAGTTCTCAATGAGAACCAGGGTGAAATGAGTTCAAACCGTGGGAAATGAAGGGGAGCGCATGCGTGAAGACACAGTGAAGGTAACTCGGGTTCAGAAGCCGCACCAGTATCCTGAGTGCAGGGAGAAGACAGTGTATGAGAAACATGTGAAGAAGTGAACAGATGAAAAAGATGGAAGGTGTAGTGCAAAGATCATTGCTAAAAGAACCTCATGTGCAATTGGTAGAAAAGGAACCTCTCGCAGCAGTACGGATGATTCGGAAAAAACAATAAATATAAATATAAAAATATGAAAATATGAAAAATGTGTGAAAAAAATATATCTAAATAATTAGGACTAATGACTACACAAAGGAGACTAAGTCCGCATAACATGGAAACGCGCTGGGATAAAAACTACAAGTAAAAACTGTCTGGAATACAAACATTAAATAGATGCGGTTCAAAAAGTTGAATACTTGAAGCGTATAAATATAAAAATATATAAACAACATGTATATAAAATTTGACATGTAGGAGAGGGGAAAAAAAGGGGGGGGATTGTGTTGATCTCCTATGGACCATATGGAATTCATCAATGAACATATGAAAGCACAGCTTTCCCCCATGCTGCGCACTCCCCATCGTGCTCAATCCCCCATGCTGCGTATTCCCCATCATGCTCCATCCCCCATGCTGCGCACTCCCAAACGTGCTCCATCCCCCATGCTGCGCACTCCCCATCGTGCTCCATCCCCCATGCAGCGCACTCCCAAACGTGCTCCATCCCCGATGCTGCGCACTCCCCATCGTGCTCCATCCCCCATGCAGCGCACTCCCAAACGTGCTCCATCCCCGATGCTGCGCACTCCCCATCGTGCTCCATCCCCCATGCTGTGCACCCCCCGTTGTGCTCCATCCCCCATGCTGCGCACCCATGCTGCGCACTCCCCATCGTGCTCCATCCCCCATGCTGCGCACCTCCCATCGTGCTCCATCCCCCATGCTGCGCACTCCCCATCGTGCTCAATCCCCCATGCTGCACACTCTCCATCGTGCTCCATCCCCCATTCTGTGCACCCCCCATCGTGCTCCACAGTCACACATCAGACAGTATACATGCACACATCTGATCGCATACACTCACACAAACACACCCCACTTCTCCCTGTGCCCACCGGTGGGCGGTCCCAGCAGCTGTGCTGCATGCCGTGCTCCTCTGCCGACACTCACAGATCCGATCGCATACACTTACACACACACACACACTCACACATCAGAACACACTCACACACATCCGATCGCATACACTCACACACACACTGACGATATCGCACATACGCGCTCACACAATCACAACATCCGGAGATACCGGCAGGTCCTGGAAGGTCACCGAGAAGCAAGCGATATCACGGGATGCTGTGAGTGTGAGGATGCGATCTGATGTGTGTGTGAGGTGTGTGTGAGAGTGAGTGTGATCTGATGTGTTTGTGTCTGTTGTTATGTTTGTGCGTGTGTGTGTGTTCCGCCGCTGCAGGACGTGGATGCGATCTGAGGTGTGTGTGAGAGTGAGTGTGATCTGATGTGTGTGTGTGTGTGTCTGTTGTTATGTGTGTGCGTGTGTGTGTGTTCCACCGCTGCAGGACCTTGATGCGCTCACCTGGCCAATCCGCTGTTTGGGGTGAGCGTCCAATGCGTGAGGGGGCGGGTCCATGCCGAGCGGCAAATCCGTGTGGGGGGACGGGGCCATGCCGAGCCCAGCGGCCAACCCGCTGTTTGGGGCGAGCGTCCAATGCGTGAGGGGGCTGGTCCAGGCCGAGCGGAGGGTCCAGGCCGAGCGGCTAATCCGTGTGTGACGGCGGGGCCATGCCGAGCCCAGCGGCCAATCCGCTGTTTGGGGCGAGCGTCCAATGCATGAGGGAGCGGGTCCAGGCCGAGCGTCCAATCCGTGCGGGGGGCGGGGCCATGGCGAGCCCAGCAGCCAATCCGCTGTTTGTCACCGTAAGGACACAATTTTGGAGCAAGACAGACAGACAGACAGAATAAGGCAATTATATATATAGATATGATTATCAGTCACTGCCTACCATAACATGAATCCACATTATTATATTGTTGAACATACAACATGAATAATGCAAATTGATTATTATTCATCATTATTATTGACATTGCTCCACTATTGCCAATAAAGGAAAGAAGGTTTGTTATTTTAATGATGTATTAATTAATTTTGGGGGTTTCATTAATAATAATTTACCCACCTCAAGGGGGAATTGTAAAAACATTAAAATTAATACATCTAGTTATCAAACACTTTATAATAGGACATATTATATATGTTCGCAGTTCTGTCTATATTGGAGGGCATAGCTTATTGATAACAGTTCTTATAAGGAATAAATATTAAGGTATCTGTATTGAATATACATAAATGCTGACATAGTGTGATATCAATACCATACTGGATCTTTCCAGATACTGTAAGCAGATTACACCATGTAACCTGCGTCCAGCAAAATCACCCTATATGGTTTGATCAGCTGCCATTTAAATGACAGGACATAGAGGGAGGAGGCAGCTGCTCACTCTCGCACATGTCAGGGTATTAAGAGCCTGTTCCTTTGATCCCTCCATCCAGCCCACATATGCTGGACAGGTCTCCAGCATGATTCCATTCAAGAACCAAGGAAAGATGGATGAAGATTTCTATTGATTAGTATGGACTAATTATTAACTCTTTACGTAAGCTAACGAAGAATACTATTTTTCCTTTCTGTAACTGAAATTTGGCAACCAATTTATTAGATATAAAATACATCTATTAATTTTTCTACATATTTTGAAGTTTTGTCTTTCATGCGCTTATCACATATTTGAAGAAAAATATATTTAAGGGTATATTTTTAACAGGGAGGAAGAAACTAAAGCAAAAAGAAGGAAATTGGCTGTGATGGTAAGGAGTTTAGGGAGATCTGTATAAGCAGTTGGACTGGAGATTGAGGGGAAAGTCCGATGCTTCATTGCTTGTTAGAAACTTGCAGAAGCAAGTCACAATGCACCTACAATTACACAATATTTTGTTGTTAAATTACTACATATCCAATTATTTTGTATGGTATTTAAATAAAGACAGTATGGTAGCAACAGAGGGGGCAGAGTGGGTTGGCCCGGGCCCCGCAATCTCAGGGGCCCACCCAGTATCCCTACTGTAAACTGTGCTGCACACGATACACTTATACTGTACATAAAGCAGGGAGAAATGGCCATAATAGAGTTTGGGGGAAATACTGAGGGCCATGATACAGCGTGGGGGAAATACTGGGGGCCATGATCCAGTGTGGAGGGAATACCTGGGGGCCATATCACTGTGCAGTAAAGATACTGGTGGCTATTATACAGTGTTGGAAAATTACTGGGGGCTATGATAAATTTGGGGAAAACACTGGAGACCATGATACACTGTAGGGGGCATACTGGTAGCCATGATACAGTGTGGTAGAAATACTGTGGGCCATATTACAGCGTGACAAATACTGGGGGTTATTATAAAGTGTGGGAGGAATACTGGGGGGCCATATTACAATATTGCAAATATAATGGAGGCCAGATTGCTGTCTGGGGAAAACACTGAGGGCCATATTATAGTGTAGGAAAACACTGGGGGTCATATTACAGTGCGAGGGAAATTTTGGGGATCATGATAGAGAATGGGTGGAAAAATAGGGCCCATATTTACAGAGTAATGAAAATTTTGAGAGCCATCATACAGTGTGGAGGATATGCTTGTGGCACATTATGGTGTAGGGGAAATACTGGAAGCCATATCACAGTGTTGGGGACATACTGTAGGCAATCATGGAGTGTGAGTGGGGCTACTGACAGCCGTTATATGGTTGTAGCAGGCTACTTAGGGCTCTCATACAGTGGGAATGGGTTACTATGGAGCTCATTATGCTGTATTTATGGAGCTGTGTATCTACCTATGTGTGAGCTGTGGGGGCATCATGATTTGTAGAGGGGAACTATATATGGTGGGACTTAAGAGGCACTTTTAAATGTTAAGTGGGCAATTAAGAAGCATTATTGTTATAGGGGTATTCAGTGTATTGTGCTTTTGAAATGGACACCCTGGGGGCATTATTACTCAAGGGGGAAAAATGTGGGCACGGTTTTCTAAGGCACATTCACAGGACATTAATATATTTTAGGAGGAAATGTTTCTATACATAGGGCACAAAGGAGGCATTATTATAATGTAAGTGGCACAGTGGTGGACATTATGTGGTGTATTAAGAGGATCAGTAATAGGGACACATACGGCAGTAGCGCCACAACATTGGGGTGGCAATAGGATGAGGAGTTTGTGCAGGTTGGGAATTCATCTGGACGGGGCTCATTATGTGAAATGTTAAATATATACAGTACTAGCTATAGTACCCGGGCGTTTCCCGGGATAGTATCGGTCTCTCTGACTCTCTCTAAGTCTCTGTTTGTGTGTCGATACTTGTCTGTCCCTCTGCCTGTCTCTTTCCTTGTCTTTCTGTGTCTATGTCTCTGTCCTGTCTGTTTCTATCTCTCTGTCTGTATTTGTATCAGTCTATCTGTCTCCATCTCTGTGTCTGTCTGTCGCTATCTCTGTGTCTGTCTCTATGTGTGTGTCTGTCTCTCTCTTTCCCCATCTGTCTCTTTGCCCATCTGTCTCTTTGCCCATCTGTCTCTTTGTCCGTCTGTCTCTTTGTCTGTCTGTCTCTTTCCAGGGCTGTCTCTCTCCACGTCTGTCTCTTTCCAGGTCTGTCTCTTTCCAGGGCTGACTCTTTCCCTATCTGTCTCTTTCCCTGCCTGTGTCTTTCCTCGTCTGTCTCTTTCTTCGGCTGTCTCTTTCCCGGTCTTTCTCTTTCCCGGTCTGTCTCTTTCCAGGTCTGTCTCTTTCCAGGTCTGTCTCTTTCTAGGTCGGTCTCTTTCCCCATCTGTCTCTTTCCCCGTCTGTCTCTTTTCCGGTCTGTCTCTTTCCAGGTCTGTCTATTTCCAGGTCTGTCTCTGTGCCCATCTTTCTCTTTGCCCATCTGTTTCTTTCCAGGGCTGTATCTTTCTAGGTCTGTCTCTTTGCCGGGCTGTCTCTTTCCAGGGCTGTCTATTTCCCCATCTATCTCTTTCCCCATCTGTCCCTTTGCCCGTCTGTCCCTTTGCCTGTCTGTCTCTTTCCAGGTCTGTCTCTTTCCAGGTCTGTCTCTTTCCAGGTCTGACTCTTTGCCCATCCGTCTTTTTCCAGGTTTGTCTCTTTGCCCGTCTGTCTCTTTTCCCATCTGTCTCTTTCCTGGTCTGTCTCTTTTCCCGTCTGTCTCTTTGCCCATCTGTCTCTTTCCAGGTCTGTCTCTTTCCAGGGCTGTCTGTTTCTAGAGCTGTCTCTATCTAGGTCTGTCTCCTTTCCCGTCTGTCTCTTTCCTCGTCTGTCTCTTTTCCTGTCTGTCTCTTTGCCCATCTGTCTCTTTCCAGGTCTTTCTCTTTGCCTGTCTGTCTTTTTCCAGGTTTGTCTCTTTCCAGGTTTGTCTCTTTGCCCATCTGTCTCTTTCCCCATCTGTCTCTTTCCCCGTCTGTCTTTTTCCCTGTCTGTCTCTTTCCCGGTCTTTCTCTTTGCCCGTCTGTCTCTTACCAGGGTTTTCTCTTTCTAGGGCTGTCTCTATCTAGGTCTGTCTCTTTCCCCATCTGTCTTTTTTCCTGTCTGTCTCTTTCCCTGTCTGTCTCTTTCCCCGTCTCTCTCTTTCCTGGTCTGTCTCTTTCCCATCTGTCTCTTTGCCCGTCTGTCTCTTTGCCCGTCTGTCTCTGTCTGTCTCTTTGTCTGTCTCTATCTCTCTGTCTCTTTTTTCCATCTGTCTCTGGCTGTGTCTGTCTCTCTCTCTCTCTATTTGTCTCCCCACCGACATCATATTACCTCACACATAAGCTTCTTATACTAACAGTTTATTTTGTTCCTATAGCAACCACTGACAGTTGCTATTAATGACCTATAGCTCCCACCTCCATTCAGTTTAATGGAGGCAGGATTTTTGGAGAGTAACTGTAAAGCACGGGGTTAAACTTTCCCGCCCAAATATAGTCTATATAGTTTTTTCATAAAGGGCACAAGCAATTTTGTCCATGCAATCATTCTCTGGTCAGTCTACACAGTATTGTAAATTACTTTTCTTTGAGGGTTTTTGTTTGTGCAATGGAACAGTACATTTGCTTTCTCACCCAAATATAGTCTATATAGTTTTTTCATAAAGGGCTCAAGCATTTTTTGTCCATGCAATCATTCTCTGGTCAGTCTACACAGTATTGTAAATTACTTTTCTTTGAGGGTTTTTGTTTGTGCAATGGAACAGTACATTTGCTGAGATTCTGATAAATTACAAATAAATAGCACAATCTATTTACATGATTCTACAATAGCAATATTCAGAGTTTCTTGGGAATAAGATGCTTTTCTACAGGGCTCTCTGGAATAAACAATTGTCTCATATAATGAAATTTCAGAGTCCAAGATATGTATAAATGCAGTTAAATTGTAACACTGCAATGATCATCAATTTAAGTGTTTCTCAAAAGCACTTTCTCTATTGCATTTTTCTATTTCAGATGTGTTTAAATATTATGCCAGGATACAATTTCAAGGGCACAAGATGTATGACATGTTCTATAATTTCAATATCTAGTGGTAGACCTAATTATATTAAACAAAAATGGTTTTCAAATTCATTTTTTATTACAATTATATACTACTATGTAGTTTTTCCATTATAGCATAGCAAAGTTATAAAATTGCACATAAACAAACTAAATATACATTTGTTCTTGACCTTTCCATGTCAAGAAAATTCGAGATGAGCATATTTGAAATTTGAATTTGCCCATTTTCTCAATAAATGTGATTTGCAGCAAATAAATTTGTCCAAATCAAAATACTACAAAGTCTCTTGTTGGCCAGAAAATGTATATAAGACTCTGTGGCATCGTAGGACTGTTTAGCTTTTAGTTTTCTTGTATGAAGTACATGGGCTAGGGGGTTGCCAACACAAGGTATGCACCTTTATCCACCCAGCTATCCCCGGTAAGTTTTAATGATATTTAAACATGGATCTCACATCTGTCACTGAATATTTCAAATCTTGGTAAGCATATAGTTATTTGAATCACATGATATTGAAACTATGAAAATTGAGACATGTTGTCATAATTGGATGGCTTTTACACTTTTTGATAAAAAAAAATGTTAACTAAGTGCCTTTCAGGGCTCTGACATGCAGTGTAGCTCCTCTGCCGGGACTTTCTGTTGTGTCTTCTTGTGTGCGGTCATCATGTTATTCTTTCCCGTGACGGGCCGTTCCCTGCTCTTGGTTGTTCCCCGGTGGTGGGAGTAACTTACCCACATGCTACTTACGGGCAATTCCTCTGCTTTATCTGGGAGTGTTTGTACCTGGAGCAGCGTCAGTCGTATTCTCTAGTTAAGTTGCAGTAAGCAAAGCGCCCAGCTCCTTGTTACAGTGATTGATCTTGCTACTCGACCCCGGACTTGTCTCTGCCTGCTCCATCTGACCTTTCCATTCCTGTCTGGCTCCCGACTTCGGCTTTCCTCCTGACTACTCTTTGCCTGTCCCTTGTGTTGTATATACCCTCTCAGTTACCCGAACCCCGGCTTGTTTCACGACCTCTGTCCTTTCTGCTCCCTGAGTCTCTTTGCGTCCTCTCGGTTCTGAACCTGGCCTGCCTGACTTACGTTGGTCTCTAGTATCCCTAGTGCCACCTAGTGTATTGCCTGTTTACTGCATTTGTCAGTGATTAGTTCCTCACTCCTCTGTAAGAGGGACCTTCCAGTGCCCTAACTAATTTTACAGCAATACTGGTATTTATATATATTTTTTTTATTGCAGTATACTTATGTAAAAAGTAGCTCTATTTTATTTCATTTTGGATACCATTGAGAGAGATTGTTTCCTAGCAGCAGAACAGTTCAGCACTGTATAATAAAATAGGCAGCCAAGAGATGTTAGAATGGCATGGCTGTGCTGTGGCACAGCCAAAAGCCAGATGAAATAGAAATATGAAACTGCAAGTAATGAGTAATGGGGCAGACTATGGTGAGTAATAGCAGCAGCAGTAGAGAATGGCTCTATAAAACATAGTGGGAAGCTTTTAGTGTTTTGCTGGCACGGCTTTGCAGTGGAAATGGGAGAAACAGTAGATAATCATGACAAGACAGGTAAGGAGATGTTTGGCAGTGTAGGACTTGCAACACCAGCTTTGGCAGCATGAGTACTGCAGTGAAGATGACAGGATGGTCAGGAAGTAGGTGCCTAGCTAAGGCTACTTTCACACCTCAGTTTTTTGGCGTCAGGCACAATCCGGCGTGTGCCTGATGCAACGGATCCGGTGCAGAATATTCAAAAACGGATGCGCCGGATCCTTTTTTTGTTGGATCCGGTATACCTGATCCGTCAAAAAACGGATCCGGTGCATCCGATTTTTGTCGCATTACGCCGGATTTGGCGTCCATAGGCTTCCATTGTAAATCCCGCCATATCGCGCCGGATGCGGCGCGATGAGGTTTTTTGTCAGAGACAAAAAACGTTACAAGAGACAATCCATCCGGCCGCCACATTAGCCAATTACGACGGATCCAGCAAAAGCCGGATGCAACGCAAGGCCATCAGGCACAAACCAACGCTAATACAAATCAATGGGGATAAAACGGATCCTGCGCCGGATTCGTTTTATCCGATTTTTTCCAGATTGTGCCTGATGGAAAAAAACTGATGTGTGAAAGTAGCCTAAGCAGGAGCTATCGGGTCTGAAGGCAGAAAAACTGTGTAGAAGACAAACAACAGTACGTCAAGCAGATTTTTTATTGAAAATAATGTTTATTGTTAAGCATTCCTCAAGATTTAACAGTGTACTGTGAAATATCCTAGTACACATTTAATTCTTACATAACATAAGGGTGCTACTCACAATTCTATAACTCGTATGCTACACATAACACTCAAGTTGAAAACAAAATTCAGACAATAAATAGCAAAGGACTTTGAGACTGGAAGGGTGAGGGAAAGAGCATATAGGGAGAGGGAATCATAGACCTGATGCTTTATTGAAAGATAGCACATATTGAGGGGAGAGGTGCGGGGAGAGATGTTCAATCCTCGTACTCGGCGCCGTCTTCTGTGTAATTCAAGATGGAATAGTATCTGAGCAAGCTGTGGATAAGCCTGTGGCTATTCTGTATGAACATCCTCTCTCTTCCCAAGATAAGCCAGTTCCTGGTAACCCAAATAGTATCATCATCAAATGTCACAATAGGCTCGCTCTGGGGATGGAATTCCTCAGGTCATTTTACAGGGCAAACAACAGGTGATGTGCAAAATGGCAATTCCAAAAAGGCGTGAAGCAATGTTTCCTTCATGAAGAAGCAGCTTGGGCAGTAACAGGTCTTGTACAGGTTCCGGTCTTCCATTAATGACCAGCCCACCCTGTATCACCATCCACGACAAGTCCTTGTGCGTGTTATTCAATCTGTCTAGTAATATATTGTTCCAAACAGTTTTTAATGTATCATGATGAAGTCTTGGAATGATGTATGCTTTTTTATGTATTTGTTTGTGTCATGTTGATTAATTGCACTATTTTGGCACTTGTTTGATTTTGTAGTTATGTTCCTGCCTAATTTTTAATGATCCAAATAAAATATATATTTTATTCCTTATAGATTTGGTATATATCAAATTGTAAGGAATACCTGTTTTCCCAATTTGTCAATTGCTGGAATTGGCCTTAAATTCCAGCCAAGTCTTCTCAAAAGTGGAGGCAGGATGAAGCAGGACATGGACCTGCTCACAGAACCTATAATGACTTGTAGAGTCTAGAGAATGCAGTCACAGATGAAGGAAAACTGCAGCAGGAGGGTCGGGATATCAGGGGCGGCCTTCACTTCCCTGTGAGTCTCCTTGTTCCTCTTACATGGGAGTCCACTTCACTCTCTCCATCTTTGATCCTCAGACAGAGCAAAATACCATCCTGGTAATTATCCTCTACACAGTGACAAGGGGGCCAGGGCTGGGCTATTTACTGCAGCGCAGGCAGTACCTCTTTGCGCAGGACCAGTGTTTTGCCCTCACAAGTGAGGCATGTGAAGCTCCACAGTGCAATCTTTTGGTTGACTTTGGTCAAGCAATCCTCTCAAAATTAGAGGGCCACTCATTCCTTCCTGAACTAGACTCCAATAACCTTGATGAAAGTAGGCTGGATTGATTTTAGCTGATGTCACTAAGGCCCCTTTCACACGCACGTGTCTCCGGTACATGCTAGGTCCGTGCCCGCATCTACCGGAGACACGGGCACACGTAAACCCATTAAAATCAATGGTTTATGTGCACCCACATGTTTAGACATTGTCCCATGCCTTCGTGTGGAGTACACGTGAGCCCGTGTGCTCCACACGGATGTACAGTTAGGTCCAGAAATATTTGGACAGTGACACAAGTTTTGTTATTTTAGCTGTTTACAAAAACATGTTCAGAAATACAATTATATATATAATATGGGCTGAAAGTGCACACTCCCAGCTGCAATATGAGAGTTTTCACATCCAAATCGGAGAAAGGGTTTAGGAATCATAGCTCTGTAATGCATAGCCTCCTCTTTTCCAAGGGACCAAAAGTAATTGGACAAGGGACTCTAAGGGCTGCAATTAACTCTGAAGGCGTCTCCCTCGTTAACCTGTAATCAATTAAGTAGTTAAAAGGTCTGGGGTTGATTACAGGTGTGTGGCTTTGCATTTGGAAGCTGTTGCTGTGACTAGACAACATGCGGTCTAAGGAACTCTCAATTGAGGGGAAGCAGAACATCCTGAGGCTGAAAAAAAAGAAAAAATCCATCAGAGAGATAGCAGACATGCTTGGAGTAGCAAAATCAACAGTCGGGTATATTCTGAGAAAAAAGGAATTGACTGGTGATCTTGGGAACTCAAAAAGGCCTGGGCGTCCACGGATGACAACAGTAGTGGATGATCGCCGCATACTTTCTTTGGTGAAGAAGAACCCGTTCACAACATCAACTGAAGTCCAGAACACTCTCAGTGAAGTAGGTGTATCTGTCTCTAAGTCAACAGTAAAGAGAAGAATCCATGAAAGTAAATACAAAGGGTTCACATCTAGATGCAAACCATTCATCAATTCCAAAAATAGACAGGCCAGAGTTAAATTTGCTGAAAAACACCTCATGAAGCCAGCTCAGTTCTGGAAAAGTATTCTATGGACAGATGAGACAAAGATCAACTTGTACCAGAGTGATGGGAAGAAAAAAGTTTGGAGAAGAAAGAGAACGGCACATGATCCAAGGCACACCACATCCTCTGTAAAACATGGTGGAGGCAACGTGATGGCATGGGCATGCCTGGCTTTCAATGGCACTGGGTCACTTGTGTTTATTGATGACATAACAGCAGACAAGAGTAGCCGGATGAATTCTGAAGTGTACCGGGATATACTTTCAGCCCAGATTCAGCCAAATGCCGCAAAGTTGATCGGACGGCGCTTCATAGTACAGATGGACAATGACCCCAAGCATACAGCCATAGTTACCCAGGAGTTCATGAGTGCAAAAAAGTGGAACATTCTGCAATGGCCAAGTCAATCACCAGATCTTAACCCAATTGAGCATGCATTTCACTTGCTCAAATCCAGACTTAAGACGGAAAGACCCACAAACAAGCAAGACCTGAAGGCTGCGGCTGTAAAGGCCTGGCAAAGCATTAAGAAGGAGGAAACCCAGCGTTTGGTGATGTCCATGGGTTCCAGACTTAAGGCAGTGATTGCCTCCAAAGGATTCTCAACAAAATATTGAAAATAAAAATATTTTGTTTGGGTTTGGTTTATTTGTCCAATTACTTTTGACCTCCTAAAATGTGGAGTGTTTGTAAAGAAATGTGTACAATTCCTACAATTTCTATCAGATATTTTTGTTCAAACCTTCAAATTAAATGTTACAATCTGCACTTGAATTCTGTTGTAGAGGTTTAATTTCAAATCCAATGTGGTGGCATGCAGAGCCCAATTCGCGAAAATTGTGTCACTGTCCAAATATTTCTGGACCTAACTGTATGTCCGTGTTTTTCCGACAGCACGGGTGTCACGTGGCCCGCACACGTACCACACGGAAGTAGTATAGATGCGGGCCCACGTGATACGCTCCGGAGAAACACATGTGTCATTTAAAAAAAAAAAAAACAACACAAATTCACCTCCACGAGTCCTGCAGTCTCTGCCGCGGCTTTCACCTGCATCTGTCCCCCAGTCAATTTGAACAACGCATCTTCTTCACTGGGGGAAGGCAAGCAGCGTCAGCGGGGCGTGGCCTGTGCCGGACGCTGTCAGTCAGTACAACAGACAGCTCCGGAAGAAAAAGGTAAGGCAGGACTTTCCGTTCTCCGTGTGTTATTACGTATATACGGAGAACACACGTAGTGCCATAAACACGGCACATGGAGGGGAACACGCACCCTTGACACGTCTGTGAAACATGTGCGTGATTTTCACGGACGTGTGAAGGGGGCTAAAGAAGTGTGCATATTCTTTTTGGGTGACCCTTCTTTGATGTGATTAAGTGTACCAATGTGCCATTTTCCCATATAGTATTATTGTTACTGTTTGATTATCTTGCTTGAAAATCAATAAAAACGTTTAATGAAATTAGGCTGGATGTTGAAGGGGAAGGGGGCGGAGGAGGCCAGCTACCAGTTTTTGAAGAGCATGGCTTTTTACTTCCCACAGTCGACTTAGGTAACTGATGCTGGTCTGTCAGTCTCACATGTCTGGATGAGGGTGGTGACCAAGCTTCATCCATGTACCATGTACAGGGCGCACTTGACCTCTTAGCGTTATGGTCCCAGTGATTCCTCTGATTTCTACATTTGGATATAGATCCTCTGCGAAGAGTTCTTCAACACAAACTAAAAGAAGAGATGACAGAGGGCAGTCTTGTTTGACCCAAGAGAGAACTTGGAAAGGGTCAGTCTTCCAGCCAATCATCAACACCGAGCTGTGAATGTCAAAATACATTAGATGGAAATTCGAACAAAACGTGCCCCATGAACTCATAGGAAAGACAGTTGATGGCCTCTTCCTGATCCAAAGAGACCAGGTTTCATGTGCTCAGCGGGCTTTGAAATACTTGACTTTGTCCCACATGAGAGTAAGATCTGCGATGTGATGATAATCTGTCCTATAACCATCTTCAGTCTGTTCGACAAAGTTTTGGCCAGGGCATTATAGTCCAGAATGGTGATGGGATGCAAATGTCTTAGTTCAGACCTCTCCCCTTTGCACTTATGCAGGATCATGACCATTCCTTCCCTCAGAGATGGAGGCATTCTGTCCACCATTACCATTTCCTTCTATATTTCCAACATTTATGACAGAGAAATCTCCTAACACTACATTGAATTCCACTGTAAGACTGCCCAGAGTCCTGCCGGAGCTAAATGATTTAGTGGCAGAGAGCAATTCACCCACCATCATAGGGACGTCTATAGCTGCCATGCCTACAGTATCAAGATGGTTACCTCCCCGAAACCTAATTGTGGCTTTAGGGTCAGTGGTCTTGAGGGCATAGAGTTGTTTGTAAGTCACTGAGGATCTTAATCATGTGGTCCTTCACATGTTGCATTTTTTTACTCTTAACTCTCAGTTTGCTCAGGGGCATGCGGCTGGTGTGGAGTTTCCTGAAAAAGAATGAGTTGCATTTCTGACCCTTTTCCAGGTTTTCCACTTTGAAATGAAAGACAATTCACTTGGACTTTTCATTAAAATGCCTTTTTAGGCTCCTCTTGATTACCTCAAGTTCGTCCCTCACATTCCAACTACAGTAAAGAAGGTCCTGCAGTGACCGCAGCTTATGCTGAAGTCTTCTGAAGTCCCTCTTCTTCTAACATGCCTATTGTTGACTCTTGGCTTGAAAGAAACTGCTCGAGTTTAATATGTTCCTACTAGTCA
The DNA here is from genome assembly GCF_048569485.1 of Anomaloglossus baeobatrachus. Lineage (NCBI taxonomy): Eukaryota > Metazoa > Chordata > Amphibia > Anura > Aromobatidae > Anomaloglossus > Anomaloglossus baeobatrachus. Next base: position 150,885,212 of record NC_134362.1, read on the forward strand.
GAAATGGTTTAGAAGTCTGCCTTGTACAACATATGAAGTAGGTGACTCTAAGCACCTCCAATACTTAGCCCTGTACAAGTCGAGAACAATTCATCTTTAACAAGCTGGGGTTAGTGGGAAAACATGGCTGAAGACACCTGAAAATGAATGGCTTTGTGGTTAGAGAATAAGCAGGGACCGTCAAGTGCCCACACTGACTGTCTGAGAGGTCAACACGAGGTCACTCCTGAAGCGCAGCGAGCCACCAATTATTCTCTGGCTTAATACTAGCTAGTAAAACAAAGCTAGTATTAACTCATTATTATCCAGCAAGCCACCGGGCTTCAGGGCTGCTGGAAGACTTGGATACAGCGCCAGATGATGGCGCTTCTATGAGAGCGCCATTTCCTGGGGCGGCTGCGGACTGCAATTAACAGAAGAGGGGCCCAGAAACCTTGGGCTAACCTGTGCTGCGGATTCCAATCCCCAGCTACTTAGTTGTACCCGGCTGGACACAAAAATGGGGCGAAGCCCACGTGGTTTTTTTTTAATCATTTCATGAAATTCATGAAATAATTAAAAAAAGGGCTTCCCTATATTTTTAGTTCACAGCCGGGTACAAATAGGCAGCTGTGGGTTGGGGGCAGCCATACCTGCCTGCTGTACCTGGCAAGCATACAAAAACATGGCGAAGCACACGTCATTTTTTTTGTAGTTTTTTGGCAAAAAAAATAAAAAATGCTTCCCTGGATTTTCCATTGCCAGTGAAGGTAACACCAAGCAGTGCGGGTTGGCAACCAGTAGCTGCTTGGATTACCCTTAGCTAGCAATACAAAAAATGCAGCGGGAGACCAGATATATTTTTTTTAATTATTTATTTAAATAACTAAAAACAAAAAAAGGGCTTCCCTATATTTTGATTGCTGGACATCACAGTGCTGTAAAAATCAATCTTTAAAAAAAAGACGTAGCGCTCCGCGGTATTTTTGATTCTCAGCGCAGATAAAGCAGACAGCTACGGGTTGCCACCCCTATCTGCCTGGCGTTACCTTGGCTGGCAATCAAAATACAGAGAATCCCATTAATTTTTTTATTTAAAAAAAGTTTAAAAAAAATAAGACGTTGGGTCCCCCCATTTTTGATAGCCAGCTAGGGTAGATCAAACGGCTGTAGCCTGAAAACCACAGCTGGCAGCTTTACCATGATTGGGGATCCAATGTGGAGGTCACCCCAGCCTCTTTTTTTATAATTATTTGATAAATATTAATAATTACAAAAAAAAAGTAGGGTCCCCCAAATTGGATCACCAGCCAAGGTAAAGTGGACAACTGTGGTCTGGTATTCTCAGGGTGGGAAGGTCCATAGTTATTGGCCCTTAACAGCCTAAAAATAGCCGGTCATGGGCGCCCCAGAAGTGGCGCATCCACTAGATGCGCCAATCCTGGCGCTTCACCCCAGCTCATCCTGTGCCCTGGTGCAGTGGCAAACGGAGTAATAAATGGACTACATAATAGCTGTAAGGTCACCTGACATCAAGCCCAGCCGTTTGTGATGTCATGGCGTCTATCACATACCCGACATCACAAACTGTCAGCACTAACAAAACAAATAGACAAAAAAAAAGTATTTGAAAAAACACTCCCCAAAACATTCCCTCTTTCACCAATTTATTGTAAGGAAAAAAAATAAGGGGGTCCCACGATGACTCTGAATCGTCTAGAATATGGGGGGACACGCTCAGGGAACGTATCGCCCATTTTCTAGGAGTGCAGACCCTCCATGTGAGGAGTGTGGGTGCAATGAATCTGCACCCACTCTCCCCAGGTCCACAGCAGCAGAGTCCATGTCGTAAGTGTTTCTACCAAAGCTGCAATGCCCTGCTCATGAGGTAAGGGTATGCCTAATCAGGAGTACTATTCTACATTTCCAAATATTGGTATTTGCTGATATTATTGCTATTCCACCTACTATATATTGGGGATAGGATCTTGGAGATGGAATACCCCTTTAAGTCCAGTTATCCATCTGAATGAATACTAAACAACAGAGCTCACTATTTAGATGTGTTTTCTTGTGGCGTATAACGGACTCTAATGTTTGGTAGTCATACAGCAGGGCGACTATAAAATCAAATACCTCCATTTGGAAATGTAGTATAGCTCTCTTGATCAACTATGTTCCTTATCTCATAAGCAGGGCATTGCAGTAGCTTACAGATGCATGGTTACCACCACTCACTGTGTCTGAGCACAGCTGCTGAGCTGACAGCTGCTCTTTGTATGCCGGCAGCGTCTATTGTGAAGGAGGGGGCCATGGGGGATCAATGCTGCACAGGTACCGTGGGACTCCGGGGAACACCGGTGGGTTTATAGGGGGTGACCTGGCAGGGCCTGGAGAGGAGTTTTCTATCACGTGTCATGGCACATGCGACAGAAATCAGAAGAGTAGGGTGAATGCGGCCGGCGCGCTGCTGTGCGCGTGGCCATCTTGGTTTTCCGAAAAAGGGGTCGGGGGGGCACTTTGGCGACAACGGGGGACTGGAGGGGACCGGGGAGGAGATTTATCTCCCATCTGACATGTTTGTTCATTCCAGATGGGAGATAAATAATTTTTTACCGGCGCTGTCATTTACTGTAACGTGATCATCGGTATACGGTGTATACCGGTGATCACTTGAGCGGAAACCAGAAAAACCGTCCAGAATCATGATCTCTAGGGTCTCAGCTACCCCCTGAAACACCAGAGATTTTCTGACGCTGGGGGGCGCTATTCACTTATTTCTGCCTGCTTTTTATAAACGGCAGATCAGAATAATGCTGCATTTACACGACTGATGCGTTTTTGCGGTCCGCAAAAACCGGTCCATTTTTTTCACGGGTGCATCCATGTGGCATCCGTTTCCGTTCCGTATATGGTCCATATGTCATCCGTTTGTCATCCGTGTGCCTTCGATTTTTTTTTTGCGTACTGCAAAAAAACTGAAGGAGGGAAAATACATAAATTTACCCAGGATCCATAGCTTCAACCTACATGAGGTGGTCACATGTTCACTCCAGTGCCATTTACTACTGCTTTTCACAGCATAGAGCGCTCTGGTGAATTTCTTGTGTTTGTACACTTCATATCAGTCTTTTCTGTCATTATAATGGCAGAAAGACATATAATGTCCCACTCTCCTGCATTTTGTAATTTTTCACCCTTTGGTGCCTTTCATGTGGCACTAAGGGGTGCTTAGCCTTGTATTTACCAAAAAAAAAAAAAAAAAATTTAAAAAAAAAATGACGTGGGGTTCACCCTATTTTTGATAGCCAGCTAGGGTAAAGAAGACGGCTGCAGCCTGCAGACCACAGCTGGCAGCTTTACATTGGCTGGTAATCCAATACTAAGGGCACCCCATGCTGTTATTTTAAACTAAACAAATAATTAAAAAAAAAAAACAAAACACGTGGGGGTTCCCCCCAAAATTGGATCACCAGCCAAGGTAAAGCGGACAGCTGGGGTCTGATATTCTCAGACTAGGGAGGTCCATGGTTATTGGACTCTCCCCAGCCTAAAAATAGCAGGCCGCAGCCGCCCCAGAAGTGGCACATCCATTAGATGCGCCAATCCTGGTGCTTCGCCCCAGCTCATCCCGTTGACCTGGTGCGGTGGCAAACGGGGTAATATATGGGGTTAATACCAGATGTGTAATGTCACCTGGCATCAAGCCCTGGGGTTCGTAATGTCACGCGCCTATCAGAAACCCGACATTAACCAACGCAGTCAGTAATAAAAAAAACATTGACGACAAACACATTTTTATTTGAAAAAAACACTCCCCAACACATTCTCTCTTTCACCAATTCATTAGAAAGAAAAACAAAACCAGGTCTGCTGTAATCCAAGGGGTTCCCATGACGATCCATACCATAGTCACTGTCCCAGTCAATGAAGAACAGAATGTTCCCCATTGGCTGGGAGAGCAATGCAGTGACCTGAGCAAACATCAATAGGTCAGCCCAGGTCACTGCAGGGCATGACAAGTGCTGCTGTCAGGAGCGAGGTACATTACCTGCGGTGACGATCTCCTGCACTGCTGATAGCAGAGCTGTCACTGACTTCAATGACCGCTGCCATCACAGCCAAATATCGCGGGAGCCTGTGACGTCACCGCTAGTCACAGTCTCGGGTCGGCAGAGAGAGGAAATGTGAAGAGGCAGCCATGGAGGACAGTGACAGCGCTGAGATCGGGAGGGCAGGATTTCATCACCGCAGGTAAGCCAAGCGGGGCCATGTGTGCGGAGTGCGAGGTGGGTTGAGCTATGCGGGGTAATTTGTGCAGAGTGCAAGGTGGGTGGAGCCTAGCGGGGTAATGTGTGCAGAGAGCGAGGTGGGTGGAGCTAAGCGGGGTAATGTGTGCGGAGTGTGAGGTGGGTGGAGCTAAGCGGGGTAATGTGTGCGGAGTGCGTGGTAGGTGGAGCCAAGCGGGGCCATGTGTGCAGAGTGTGAGGTGGGTAGAGCCTAGCAGGGCCATATGTGCGGGCGGTGGAGTGCGAAGTGGGTGGAGTCTAGCGAGGCCATGTGTGCGGGCGGCGGAGTGCAAAGTGGGTGGAGCCTAGCAGGGCCATGTGTGCGGGAGGCAGAGTGCAAAGTGGGTGGAGCCTAATGGGGCCATGTGGCGCTGAGGACATCAGTGTCAGGGACTGCATGGCTGGGGACAGGTAAGTGTGAGTGTGAGTGTGTGTGTGTGTACATGTCGCGTGCAGGAGGGGGCGGAGCCCAGCGGGGAAGTGTCGGCTCCCTGCACACATAACCAGAGTAAATATCGAGTTACCAAGCAAAGCGCTTTGCTTGGATACCCGATATTTATCTTGGTTACCAGCTTATGCAGGCTGCCAGTGCTGGCTCCCTGCATACTGTAGCTGTAAAAAGCCCTGCTTTTGATGATCAAGCCATTCTCGAATGTAACTTGAACTGTCGAACTTTTAGTAAAAAGCTCGAGTTCGATCTCGAGCACCCCCCAAAATCACTCGAACTTGAAATTGGCGAACCTCGAACATTGCTCATCTCTACTCCAGATTGAGGTAGGTATAGTTGTTGGTCTTCTCCAGCGTGGCGTCATTTTATGTGAGGGAGGGAGAGGTGGTTTCGTTATAATTCCTCTTCTGAAACACCATGACTTTGGTCTTCTTTTGGTTGATGGGCAAAGCCCATGTAGTGCTGAATGTTTCTAGCACAGCCAGGCTATTTTGGAGGCCTTTCTCGGATGGAGAAAGCAGCAGGAGGTCATCTGCGTACAGCAGGATCTTCACCTCTCGGTCATGCAGGCTGAGACCTGGGGCAAGGGAGGATTCCAGGGCTGAGGCCAGTCCATTTATGTAGATATTGAATAGATTTGGGCTCATGCTGCAGCCATGTCTTACCCCGCAGCTCTGCCGGAAGAAAGACGTCCTCTTTCCGTTCACCTTCACGCTGCATTGGTTCTCAGTGTATGAGTGCTTGATTATGTTGTAGGTTCTGCCATGTATTCAACTCTCCAGGAGTTTAAGGAACAGGCCTGGGTGCCACACTGAGTCAAAGGCCTTCTTGAAGTCCACAAAACATGCAAATATTTTCCCCTGTTTTTTGCCGTGGAGATGGGTCTTGATGAAGCTTTGCAGGGTGTAAATGTGGCCTGTGGTGTGATGGTTTGGCATGAACCCAGCTTGGCTTCTGCTGAGGGTGTCCTGCTGGGTGAGGAAGGTGACCATCCTTTTATTAATAATGCTGTTAAACAGTTTTCCCAGAATGCTGTTAACGCAGATCCCTCTGTAGTTTGCTTGATCATATCGGTCTCCATTCTTGTAGATGGGCGTTATGAGACCTTGATTCCAGCTCTTTGGGAAGTAGCCGGCACTCAGGACGTGGGTGAATAGTTTAGCCAGTGCTGCATGTATATCCAGGGAACTGTATTTGATCATCTCTGGCAGGATGCCATCACTGCCGGGAGCTTTCTTGCATTTCATAAATTTGATTCTGTCTTTTATTTTCAGCACACTGGTATGTGCAGAGGATTTTAGAAGTCTTTGATTGTTACCTCTATGTCCCTAAGTTTAGTGGTTAGGTGTTCCTGTTCTGGGGTTAGGTCTGTCTCTTTGTCTCCCTCTTTCCCTGTCTGTCTCTTTGTCTCTCTCTCTTTGCCCGTCTGTCTATTTGTCTCTCTCTCTTTCCCCGTCTGTCTTTGTCTCTCTTTCCCCGTCTGTCTATTTGTCTCTCTCTCTTTCCCTGTCTGTCTTTGTCTCTCTTTCCCCGTCTGTCTCTTTGTCTCTCTCTCTTTCCCCATCTCTCATTCCCCGCCTGTCTCTCTGTTGTTCTCTCTTTCCCCGTCTGTCTCTTTTTCTCTCTCTTTCGTTTTCTGTCTTGTTGTTTCTGTCTTTCCCCATCTGTCTCTTTCCCCATCTGTCTCTTTGTCTCTCTCTTTTTCCCCATCTGTCTCTTTGTCTCTCTCTCTTTCCACATCTGTCTCTCTCTCTATCTGTGTTACGTCACCACTGGAGTCCGCTCCAGCGACTTCTGCTCCGATCGCCAGGCGACGCCATGTTCCTGCCGTGGATGGTGCTGGTGATGGGAGAGGAGTTGATGCTAGCGGCAACAGAGGACACAGGCTCCGATCATCCACTGGACTGGGTGGTCTTGGGATCTGCAGTACCACTTGCTGACTGTGGGTGGTGTGTGTCTTCCAGCTGAAGTTGCCAGTGTTCAGCTGCAGCCAATGAAAAGACACCACACCCTTCTTAGCTCCCCTCCTGTCTGCTCACCTCTGCCAGAGATAGTTCTGATTTCCTGGCTCCTGATCCGCCCTATTCCGTTGGTGATTCCTGTGTGCTGACTTCTGCGTGTTTTCTGACTACCCTTCTGCTTACTGTTTTTGTACCTCTCTGCCCGATCCGAATTTGACCTCTGCTGCGTTTTCTGATTACGTCCTTGTCTGCCGATTCTGTCCCTGTTCTGCTATTCCTGGTTTGAACCTGCCTGACCACTACTCTCATCGGACTGCAGCCTTCCACAGGTAGTGATCTCCAGGGCCCTGTGTAATTCCAAATCCCTGTATAGGGGTTAAAGGGTTTTAGGGTTCTGGGGGTCCTGCGTGGTGAGTGGCTTCCCTCTAGTATGTCATTACATCGCACCTGAGTCTGTTGATCCAGGCATGCATTACATTCCGTCTCCCCACCGACATCGTATTACCTCACACATAAGTTTCTCATACTAACAATTTCTTTTGTTCCTATAGCAACCAATCACAGCTCCTGTTAATAACCTGTAGTTCCAGGCTCCATTCACTTTAATGGAGGCAGATTTTTGGAGAGTAACTGTAAAGCGCGGGGTTAAATTTTCCTATCAAAACATAGTCTATGACATTCCCTGGTCCCGGGGTCACATGAGGCGTCTGTGCAAAATGTTGTAATTGTAAATGCGACGGTACGGATTCTTTTAGCGGACATGCAGTACATACACACATACATGCATACACACAAACACTCAGCTTTATATATTATATGGAACAAACATTGTGGTAAAATTGTGTAAAATTATAGTCCAATGCTAAAAATAATGTTTCAATTACCTTGTACCTGTGTCGTGGATACATATTCTCCAATCCCCGTCCAAAAAAATACAATGAAATACAATCAAGCATTCCAAATCTCTTCTTTTTTATTGAATAGCCACTATAACTTTCCTTGAGCTTCCTTTATTTGTATCCTAATTATTTTTAACATCCATTCAGCTGCTTTTTCATCACATTTTATATTACACTTTATTCTCTATTTTGTCCACGCAGCAATTGAACAGGCCTAATATTTTACCGCAGATGATAAAGCAATTAATTTTTTGAACGCTGAACACAAATTGCTCCATGCCAAGTACGGAATTACAGAAACAGATTTTAAAATTTGTTCTTATTGCCATATTTACTGAAAGCCTTGGATCAGCTTATAGTGTTTATGGCCCTATCATTATGATGTTGCCAGGACTGCAGGTGGAATCATTTAACAGCAAGCATACTACCTCAAATATTGATCTTTTTCAATGCCAAAAAAGCTCTGCAGTACAGTATAAAGAAATACTCTGCAGTAATAAAGATGTAAATACAGTAAGCAAAATGTATCTAGGAGTAGAAGCTGTTTTTTGTTGGTGAATTTATAATTAAGTTTTTTTTTTAATAGTATATTACAATTTCTAAGATAACATGACAATATAAAAATTGTGGCTTTTGTTATATCCGGTCAAGGAAAAAATAAAATAAAAATTCTCTTGTTAATAAAGGAAAGGAAGATGTTATTAAATGATTATGAACATTACCTTTCTAGAGAGAAGCACAATAAAGATCATCCTGGTACAAAAAGTACTGTTGAGCTACAGTAAAGATAAAGGATTGTATTTTACAAGAGAACTATTGTTTTCCACGGGAGTTTGGTGTTAAAAATAGAATTCACCAAAGTTACTGTGTGTTCTGAAAGAAGCTTCTGCAGAGAGGGGAACAACGACCTCAAACACTGATACAGTTAATCTATTTCCTAAGCCATTCATTTTCTTGATATATGTAAAGAAAGTGGAAGAGAAGTCAAAGCCTTTTATGTTTAACTTTTGTTTTTATATCTATCTAATTCTTTTTTCTTCATTTACTCAGTTTGAATCCACATAAACTTATAAATTTCAATGTTCAATTTGTTTTTTAAATTCTATGAAACTTTTTTTAATTCATATATGTAAGTCACATTTTTAATTGCATCTATGAAAACTTTTTATAATTCATATATGAAAAATTATATTTTTAATTGCATCTCTGAAATATTTGTTTTAATTCATATATGTAATGTTACATTTTTAATTGCATCTATAAAGCTTTTTATAATTCATAAATGTAAAGTTACATTTTTAATTACATCTCTGAAACTCTTTTATACACTGTGTGCAGAATTATTAGGCAAATGAGTATTTTGATCACATGATACTTTTTATACATGTTGTCCTACTCCAAGCTGTAAAGGCTTGAGAACCAACTACCAATTAAGTAAATCAGATGAAGTGCATCTCTGTAATGAGGAGGGGTGTGGTGTCATGACATCAACACCCTATACAAGGTGTGCTTAATTATTAGGCAACTTCCTTTTCTTTGGCAAAATGGGTCAGAAGAGAGATTTGACGGGCTCTGAAATATCCAAAATATTGAGATGTCTTGCAGAGTGATGCAGGAGTCTTGAAATTGCCAAACTTTTGAAGCGTGATCACCGAACAATCAAGTGTTTCATGACAAATAGCCAACAGGATTGCAAGAAGCATGTTGGGCAAAAAAGGCGCAAAATAACTGCCCATGAATTGAGAAAAATAAAGCGTCAAGCTGCCAAGATGCCATTTTCCCGCAGTTTGGCCATATTTTAGAGCTGCAACGTTACTGGAGTATCAAAAAGCACAAGGTGTGCCATACTCAGGGACATGGCCAAGGTAAGGAAGGCTGAAAAACGACCACCTTTAAACAAGAAACATAAGATAAAATGTCAAGACTGGGCCAAGAAATATCTTAATACTGATTTTTTAAAGGTTTTATGGACTGATGAAAGGAGAGTGACTCTTGACGGGCCAGATGTATGGGCCAAATGCTGGATCAGTAAATGGCAGAGAACTCCACTCCAACTCAGACGCCAGCAAGGTGGAGGTGGAGTACTCATATGGGATGGTATCATCAAAGATTAACTTGTGGGACCTTTAAGGGTTTATAATGGAGTGAGGATCAACACCTAGACCCACTGGCAGTTCTGGAAGACAAATTCTTCAAGCAGTGATTCAGGAAGCAGTCGGTATCGTTCAAGAAAAACATGATTTTCATGCAGGACAATGCTGCATCACATGCATCCAACTACTCCACAGCGTGGCTGGCCAGAAAAGGTCTAAAATATGAAAAAATAATGACATGGCCCCCTTGTTTATCTGATCTGAACCTCGTAGAGAACCTGTGGTCTCTCATAAAATGTTAGATCTACAGGGAGGGAAAACAGTACACCTCTCGGAACAGTGTATGGAGGCTGTGGTGGCTGCTGCACGCAATGTTGATCGAAAACAGATCAAGTAACTGACAGAATCTATGGATGGTAGGCTGTTGAGTGTCATCATAAAGAAAGGTGGCTATATTGGTCACTAACTTTTAGGGGGGTTTGTTTTTGCATATCAGAAATGTTTATTTCTAAATTTTGTGCAGTTATATTGGTTTACCTCCTGAAAATAAACAAGTGAGATGGGAATATGTTTGTTTTTTTTTAAGTTACCTAATAATTCTGCACTGTAATAGTTACCTGCACAAACAGATATCCTCCTAAGAGAGCCAAATCTAAAAAATCTCCACTCCAACTTCCAAAAATATTAAGCTTTGATATTTATGAGTCTTTTGGGTTGATTGAGAACACAGTTGTTGATAAATAATAAAAAAATCCTCTAAAATACAACTTGCCTAATAATTCTGTACACGGTGTAATTCATATATGTAAAGTTATACTTTTAATTGCACCTCTGAAACATTTTTTTTATTTCACATATGTAAAGTTACATTTTTAATTGCACCTCTGAAACATTTTTTTTTCAATTCCTATATGTAAAGTTACAGTTTTAATGATATCTCTGAAGCATTTTTTTTTTAATTCACATATGCAAAGTTACATATTTAATTAGATCTCTGAAACATTACGTTTTTCCCATGGTGGCCATTTTGAATATTTTTGTTATTGTTTTTTGCCCATCCCATTTTTCTAGAGCTATAACTTTTTTATATTCATACTGATTTATTTTTATGTAGGACAAGTTGAATTGGTTGAATGCCATTAGTTTACCGTACGAGAAATCAAAACAAAATGTCTTTCTGATCATGTGTTTAAGTAATTCTCTACTTTTTTAGAGTTAAAGGATTTTCATCAATTGGGGCACAGGAGTTAAATGGAAAATTTCTATAACGTATCCATATAGTAAACATCAATAAAATAACAAGCAAAACAGGGTTTTCTTCTTAAATTAGTACAATTTAACAAGTATTAAAGGCCATGTGCGCACGATAAAGATTTGGTGCAAACATTTTCTACATTGAATCTGCACTTTCTGGCAAAAAAACCCCATATGCATTCTTGGTGCTTGGTTCTTCATGCACAGCATTTTTTTCATTTTGAAAAGGGGATCAATTGATGCCAGTCAAGTGGGGTGTGTGTGGCCCAATTAGTGGAAACGAGGGAGACTGTGGTTGGAGTCCCCTCACTGTGTTTCTAAAAGAACCAAGATGAACAAGTCATTGCTCTCAGAGGACTTTTCTTCCCCTGGGTCAGCCAGGGGACGCGAAAGGCACGCGTATTTTTGAGAGTGCTTCATGCAAAGCATCTTTTTCATTTTGAAAAGGGGGATCAACTGATGACAGTCAAGTGGGGTTTGTGTGGCCCAATTAGTGGCAATGAGGGAGACTGTGGTTGGAGTCCCCTCGCTGTTTTTTACATGATTTTCGAAGTGCATGACATGCCTAAGAGGTTTAGTTTTGGCATCTCAAACTTGTTGGCTACACAAAGGCTGCCTTTACACCCTTTTGTCACCGAGGATTTTCGAGACCTTATGCCCATTGCAGTGCCCCAAGAGCCGATGGCCATTTGCCACTCCTTGTCCAAGAAAGGGGTGCCCGCCCTGACACAGCAGGTCGCACACAACATCACCGCTTCCTTGAGAAACTCTGTGTGTGCCAGGGTGCATTTCACCACAGATACTTGGAACAGTAAGCATGGACAGGGGCATTACATGTCGCTGACTGGGCACTGGGTAACTATGGTGATAGATGGAGAAGTGTCTGCTGTACAAGTCTTTCCGTCCCCACGAGTTGTGTGTTTAAATCCTTCCTCTGTATGTACAAGTTCCTCCACTGCTTCTGCCTCATCAACCTCGTGTTGTTCCTGCACCTCAGCCCAAACCCTGTGTGGTCAGGCCACCCTTCCTTGTAACTGCGCCCAAGGAATCCCACACACCTCCTTACTATGCTGGCAGCAGAGCTCAAGGCCATCAGGCGGTCAAATTTTTACTTTGAAATGTAGGGGAAATGTGAGACACCGCTGAGGAGTTGTGGACGGTTAGCTCTGTAGATTGAGACCGAGTTTCATCAATGGTTGTCTCCACTCAACCAGCAGCCAGGGAATGCCGGGTGCGACAATGATGCTAAACAGTCTGCGGCCCTTCTTTAGGGCAATGTGACACACGTGCCTTGTATGGCTCACATGTTGAATCTGAATCTCCAGCAATTTTTAAAACACTATCCCGGCCTACATGTCCTTCTGTCGAGGGCACGGTGTAACGCCTGCCTGGATCGACACACTCAGATGGGCTGTAAAGGATAGGCTAGAGGGAACCCACTCACCAAGCTGGACCCCCAGAACCCTGAAACCCTTTAATCCCTATACAGTGATGTTGAATGACACAGGGCCCAAGTTGATCAATACCTGTGGAAGGCTGCAGTTCCAGAGAATAGTAGTCATGCAGGGTCAAAACATTAATTGAGGAAGAGGAACAGAATGGGAGGGACAGGACTTAAGCAGAAAACAAGCAGAGGTGAAATGCAAATCGGCCAACGAGGTACCTAAACAGCAAGCAAGAAAAGTAGTCAGGTAACAAGCACACAAACTCATAAAACTAAACTGGGGGTAACAGTAACCAGAGGTTCATAGCTATGTCTGGCAGTAGTCTTCAGACAGGAGGGGCCTAAAAAAGGGTGTTGTGTCTTCCCATTGGTTGTAGCTGAATGTTGGTACTTCATCTGTGAGATACCCACCACCTGCATTCAGCGAATCTCAATGCTTTGTCATGGCTGGGAGGAAATGGTCTTTTACTTGTCCACATCTGAGGGACCGAGGGCAGGCTGCTGTGCTGAGACGGCGTTGAGTACGGTGTCTCTGCAGAGTTGCATTTTTGGTCATATACAAACTGAGTTGAAAAAGGACAGATGCTGGTGGAAAGGGGAACAGGTGTGTTGGAAAGGGTAAAAAAGTTTGTGTGGTTAAGCAACATTAACATTTGCTGAAGAAACAACATGTGGTATGGTGGGACTGGCAGATTTGGATAAGGTGGTATATACTATGTTACCGCTATATCAAAAATATTAAGAAGAAAAGAAAGAGAAAGGTAGATATCCCAATCACCATTCGGTGTCCACCGTGCTCACAGATGGAAAAGGAGAGGTTGGCAACTGGAAGGTTAGGTGGAGGATACGGAGCAGGTTGACTCTCAAACAAATAGTAGCCTGAACCGAGTTAGACGCAACTCGGATCTGGAGACTTGGAGCCCTGTTAGCGTGACAGGGTCCACATGACCACCCAGCCCCGGAACTCCCTGTTAACAACACAGGGGCCATTGGTTACTCAGTCCGTGTGCGTAGGGGACACACCTGTGGACAGCAGGCACATCAGCATCAGCAGGCCTGTTTATGCCACTGGGCTGCATTAGCAGGACTGGTAGGACAGGAGCTGTTCTTAAACGTTCTGCGTTACCAACTGTGGTGGCGGCCTGCATCGATGACCTATCCCTGCCTACCTCTGGCCTAAAGCCGCAATGGGTTCAACACATGGAGGTGTGCTCTTTTGGAGCATAATAGAAGACTGGGCACCTTCTTCTTGGCTCCAGCCCCTTTTATAACCTGGGTGCGCCTGAAACCAGGGTGGACCACAATGCACCTCCTGGAGACAAAAGCAGAGTGACACGTCATGAGTGGCATAACTAGCGTCCTATTTTGAACCGCCACTTGAATGATGACCTCATGGCTGCCACAACCAAAACACCTCAACAGTCATCGTCTGACCAACAACAATGAGGTGACAAGTCATAGGGGCGGCCCTCTGCAAGCCTGTTGGGAGTGGCCTGGCCAAATTGTCAGGACACCTGATGCCCTGTGGTCTATATAGGCTCCCCACATCAGGGGTAGGGCCAAAGAGTTCATTACCCGACCTAGCCTCTGATGCAGTAAGTGCCTGAGCATGCTCAGTAGCATGAAATAGTTTCTGAAAAAAAGACTATCCGCTTCAGCATGCTGTCTAGGCACAACACAGGACTTAGACCCGGCACGGAGTGCAAGTACCTGTGCAAAGAGGCTTTTCTCAGTCAGTGTGAAGCCCCACAGGTTTTGTGTTGGTGCATTACCTTCAGGGACTCCACGTGGAGGAAGAGTCTGGTCACACTTAGGTTGCTTCTTTATATGTATTTTCGTGATGCCACTCTTGGTATTGCGGTCAGTGGGGACCGCCACTGCAGTGTAAGGGGACACCTGGGGCTGATGTTGGGTTCAGTTAGTTTTAGTGGCCTCCTGAGAGTGAGTCAAGCAGCAGGGCCCTGTGTAAGTGTGTTGAGCCGCAGGTCGCAGAATGACTCAGGCACAGTCCAAACGAGCATGCGCTGTAGCCCAAAATTAAGACTTTGCCTCAGGAATGACACAGCCAGGCAGAGCATGCTCAGTTGGTGAAACACTGGAGTTAGGCTGCGGCTGGGGTAAATCGGCACACAGGAAGGAGCAACTGCGGAAAAACTTTGTTCAATTGTGAGGGGAGTCATTTTGGAGTTTGGTGAGGAGTACCGTAACACCAGTGAGCAGCATCCTGTGCCACAGACCAACATTCTTCCGGTGCTGTCTATACTGTTAACCATGATAGGAGCGTAAAGTCTGTATTTATGGCAACTGGACATCACATTACCCGGGTACGGTAGGCTGTGCCCAGACAGTAATGCGTGCACGCAACACTTAGTTTTATTATGAAAACACATATCTGTTCTGGGTAAGACGACTATATAGACAATCACACTTGCTGCCTCTGCACTGTCAAATTGTCACGTACAGTTTAAATCATAGTGGGACAGCGACACATGTTTGCATTGAATGTTGCTTTTCAATATTTACATGACTGTGTTGCAGAGCTGTTTGGTTTGCATTCACACTGTTATCATCTGCCTTATCTGTGAGGCTTCAGCTAACAAGGGTATTCAGGGTGGGTGATGTCTTTTGTCTATGATTAGGTAGATAACTGGAAAGCTCTTGTGATGCGCCACTAGTAAGTTGTCTTTGCACACACATACACACACACACAAACACACGCACGCACACACACACAAACACACAATTACTGCTGCTATGCAGAGGGCTTTGCAAGCAGTAGGCAACTGAATAGATTGTTCTATTATTTTAATTTAATGCATGGTTCTTATTGTTTGTTTTGGGAAAGTGAAAGAATCATTTATGAACCCAACTGCAAACAGTGCTTTTCATGTTGCATGGTTTTGCTGCATACTGTGGATCCCACCAAATACAAGACTTAAAATGAAGCATACGTCGCAAAGGGAATTTCACTGTGCTACAATGCGGCCTAGCGGAGCTGTGCAACCACCGCCTGCCCCATCACATGCATCTGCGTGCTCTTCATCCTCTGTGACTGTGGGGACAGCAGTCACACATGCTTTTTCACGATGAACTTCCACCCCGTTACCCGTAAGCGGGAGCGTGATTGGTAGGTCGTCACTTGTTTTTTAAGTGCAAACAGATGGTATTGTTGAGCTGTCAGACATTGAGAGAACCACCATTGGATGAAGGAAACATTCTATCCACGCCTGCACCTTCGTGAAAGATTGGATGGACTACCTGCAGTTAATTATTGCGTTTCACAAATAGAAAGGAGTGTAGAATGCACAGGTGTTGTACCTTGCTTGGCAGCAAAGGAACAATATCTTAGTATTCCAGACAATTTTAGGATGGCAGAAAAAGTGTCAGCTCTTTGTGCAAATTAAATAGCATGGCAAAAGTGGGCAGGTGGGTACAGTGGCCGTGTTCTGTGTGTACCAGGACAGTAAAGAAAGCCTCACTTTCTATCCCTCCTAATGATGAAATGCAGCAAGGAATTCCCTGAGTTTGCTATAAAAATAGCGTTGCAAAATGTGCATGAGGGTGTCATGCAGAGGTGCTAGAAATAGCTTGGCACCAGTGGGGCACAAATGGAGTACAACAGCCACTTTTTGTATGCCAGTAACTGGCAGCATTTTTTGCTATTATTATAGCTTATTAAAAAAAGAGCAGGAGGGCGTCATGCAGAGGTGCTAGAAATAGCTTGGCACCAGTGGGGCACAAATGGAGTACAACAACCACTTTTTGTATGCCAGTAACTGGCAGCATTTTTTGCTATTTTTATAGCTTATTAAAAACAGAGCAGGAGGGTGTCATGCAGAGGTGTTAGAAATAGCTTGGCACCATTGGGGCACAAATGGAGTACAACAGCCACTTTTTGTATGCCAGTAACTGGCAGCATTTTTTGCTATTATTATAGCTTATTAAAAACAGAGCAGGAGGGTGTAATGCAGAAGTGCTGGAAATAGCTAGGCACCAGTGGGGCACAAATGGAGTACAACAGACACTTTTTGTATGCTAGTAACTAGCAGCATTTTTTGCTATTATTATAGCTTATTAAAAACAGAGCAGGAGGGTGTCATGCAGAGGTGCTAGAAATAGCTTGGCACCAGTGGAGCACAAATGGAGTACAACAGCCACTTTTTGTATGCCAGTAACTGGCAGCATTTTTTGCTATTATTATAGCTTATTAAAAAAAGAGCAGGAGAGTTATGATCCGGAACCATGGAAGACCACCAAAAATCATTGGCAAAAGGTGACATGAGCATTGGCAACTAATCTGGCCGCCATCCCCTTACTAACCATCACAACTAGAAGTAGCCGAGGGGTGAACTAACATCCTGTGCACCGCGAACCCAGCCGGATAACTAACTATCCTAAAGATAGAAAAGATGAATAACTCTCTGCCTCAGAAATTAGACAAGAATAGCTAGCCCCCCACATTCAAAGACTGCGGTGATATAGGAAAAACACAATACACAGGTAGATGACAGGATTAGCAAAAGGTGAGGCCCCCGCTGACTAAAATAGGAAAGGACAGGAAAGGGACTGATGGTGGCCAGAGAAAAACCCTGCAAAATACCAACTTCCTGATAGTACAACAAGGTCCTCAGATCGCACGATCTGAACTCCGTCCTATACCAGGTGCCCTTTTCATACCAATGAACAGAAAACAAGAATCATAACAAAGTCAACAAGCCACAAACACATGGACCCAAAGGAGCTATACTCCACACAGAACTGCAGGGAGTTCCCCAACAAGCCACTGAGGGGGAAAATCCCTGCAAGCGAATAAACTGAAAATAACCACAGCAAATGACAAACACAGATAAACAAAAGAACCAGACAATAAATAAAGAGCAAGCACTTATCTGGGGAAGATGTGGTGTAGAGCAGGATTAAGCAGGCTGGAGATACAAAGAACAACTGACATCCGGCAACAGCCTGCAATCAGACCAGGATTTAAATAAGCAGAGAGTTAGCAAATGAAACACCCACTGCACAACCCACCTGGTCCAAGTCCAAACCATTCCTGGCCACCAGAGGGAGCCTCCCAGCAGCCAATACATAACTAACATTCACAACACAGGAGGGTGTCATGCAGAGGTGCTGGAAATAGCTTGGCACCAGTGGGGCACAAATGGAGTACTACAGCCACTTTTTGTATGCCACTAAGTTGCAGCATTTTTTACTATTATTACAGCTTATTAAAAACAGAGCAGGAGGGTGCAATGCAGTGGTGCTGCAAATAGCTTTGCACTAGTGGGACACTAATCGAAGTCCAACTGCCACTTTTAGGATGCGACTAACTGGCAGTATTTTTTGCTATTATTATAGCTTATTAAAAGCAGAGCAGGAGGGTGCAATGCAGTGGTGCTGCAAATAGCTTTGCACTATTGGGACACTAATCGAAGTCCAACTGCCACTTTTAGGATGCCACTAACTGGCAGTATTTTTTGCTATTATTATAGCTTATTAAAAACAGAGCAGGAGGGTGCAATGCAGTGGTGCTGCAAATAGCTTTGCACTAGTGGGAAACTAATGGAAGTCCAACTGCCACTTTTAGGATGCCACTAAGTTTACTCAGTGTTTGCTAGTATAATGACTTAGTAACAATGAGTTTGAGTGTGCAATGCAGAGGTGCTGCAAATAGCTTTGCACTAGTGGGACACTGTTAAAATCTGTTTCCACGGACCTGACTGTCACCTATGGCTCTGAGCCTGCTGTAATTAGCCCTTACAAGAGCTGAAAGAAACTGCTATCCCTATTCTGTATAGCGCTGTGTATAGAGCGTACACAGCAGTATCGGAGACAGGAGCTATACCAGCGGTGTCTGACACCCAGACGCAGAAGACAGATAATGGCGTCCAGACGGGCAGATGCCCGTATTTATAATGCAGGGACATGTGACATGGACATCCTATCACACATGCCGTTGCTTCTCTGGCTAAAAGTCCACTTAGCTGTGTGTGTGTCTGGGATTGGCTGACATGCTGGCCCGCCCCACTATACATGCGCGCTTAGGGAAGACAAGGAAAAAAAAAAATTGCAATCGCCATTATCCCAGCAGCAGTGATCTGAATGCGCTGTTCCCGCACACTATGGGCTGAAATGTCATAATAGTGTGAGTCACAGAGTGACTTACACTATTACAACGGAAAGCCAGCTAGTAATTAGCTTGGCTTTTTGCTGCTAGAACCGTTCTCAAACGTAACTAGAACTATCAAGCTTTAGCAAAAAGCTCGAGTTCTAGTTCGATCTAGAACAGCCCCCAAAATCAGTCGAACCACGAACTGGAGAACCACGAACCGCGAACCGCGCTCAACTCTAATCACTAGATATTAGTGGACCTGTTGAAATTCAGCGGCTTCATCCAGACATTAGATAAAGTTTGTTTTGGGACCCTGAATTTACCTGAACCTCAACTGAAATTACTAATTAGGCAATTTTGGACAATGCCCACATGCAGCCAGCTATAAACAGATCACTTCCAGGGGTGGATGGACTGGGATTTTCCAATTCTTTTTCTTTGCTGCACACTACATCCGATGATCCAAATGTGGGAATCAGCTCACCGTGCAAAGGCTCAATCCCGATTCTGTCCTGGAGCACGGACAGGCACTGCCACGGCCCGGTATAATGTAGAAAGAAAGGTTGTCCAGCTCTTCAGGCAAAGAATCACGTCTTTATTTCATCATGCAGACACAGAGAATGACATGACCAGCACTACGCCTTTCAGGTGAAAACACTCACCCTTAATCATGATCATGATTAAGAGTGAGTGTTTTCACCTGAAACGCGTAGTGCTGGTCATGTCATTCTCTGTGTCTGCATGATGAAATAAAGACGTGATTCTTTGCCTGAAGAGCTGGACATCCTTTCTTTCTACATCCGATGATGCTGTTGATAGCCCAGTGTGAGCTGTTCAATCAGCTCACACTGGGCTGAACATCGACCATACCCAAGCACAGTGATGCTCGTGCGAGTGGCATTTATATGTAAAGTACCCAAACTCCAGATCTGAACTCTGATTTTGTAAAGTTTGTAAGTCCGTGTTTGGTACAAACACCAACCAGCAGGTTGGCTTATCTCTAGACATCACGTGATCCTTGCAGTTGTCTAGTATTTCTGGATGATATCATATTATTCCGAGGTTTGCTAAAATTGTCCACAAAGTCAAAAAAATGAATCAAATATTATCCTTGTATCCAAAACATATTTTAAACCCAAATGTGGAATGGTTAATAGACGGGGTAGGGGAATTTCTGATTAATTCTATATAATTCCAATGTTGTGTAAGGGTGTTAATTGATTTTTGTAAATTATTTAAACGTTATACTTTTGTCCAACATGTACAGGTGCATCCCAATAAAGTAAAATATCATCAAAAAGCTAGTTTATTTCAGTAATTTCAATACAAAAAGGGAAACATATATATTATATAGAGTCATTACACAAAAAGTGATCCATTTAAAGTGTTTATTTCTGTTAATGTTGATGATTATAGCTTACAGCCAATGAAAACCCAAAAGTCATTATCTCAGAAAATTAGAATATTATATAAAACCAACTGAATAAAAGATTTTAAACTCAGAAATGTTGGCGCCTACTTAAAAGTATGTACAGTAAATGTATTTGTTGCGCCCCTGAGACTTCAGTCGCCACAGGGTGCTGCGCCTCATCAGAGGTGCAGTATTCATCCTGGGTATGGAAAAAGGTTATTGCCGGTAAACCACCACAATTCTCCAAAACACCCAGTTAGTCGCCCTCTCACCGCGACTGGGTTAAGGTAGGGTCACTTAGATGGTCACCACAAGATATGGGACCTCCAACCCTCTAGTTTAGAATCTCGGGGGGTGGAGCTACAGAACAGAGAGTAAGATTACACACACACCTGACATTCAGTCAGTGACAGTTAGTTAGCAACTAGGGAACAAGTGAGATGTGGGGAGAACACGGTCGCTGAGGGCAGAGCTGCGTCATAGCTCTCTCAGGACCGAGTGCACAGAAAAGGGTGCGGAGCCCTTGGCTAGTGGGCACTGCGCATCCCACCAGCAGAAACCGCCGGGCAAAGGATTTCAAGTTTTCTGGCCCACACAAAGCACCCAGGGCACAGAAGCATATAGAGCCAGGAGTCGTGACAAAAGAGCAGTAACGATAAACCCAATAACAAACTGGCGCTGCCTGCCATACGGGACAGGAATAAAGCCCATCCAAGGACTTGGGTCCCAGTGTGGCTTCAAGCCGCAGGGACTCACACAACACAGCGCAAGTGAAAAGGACTCACAGAAAAAAACTTGAGCCCATGACAGCGGAATCCGGCACTCCAGAGGCGGTGACTAGAGAAGAGCCAACCCCCTAGTGTTCGAGTTCGGTTTGTCGAACGGCGGGTGTGTTCAGCGAACGTTCGACGAACACCTTTGAACCTCATTGAAAACAATGGCAGGAAAACACAAACACATACAAACACATTATACATGTACACATACAGTTAATAAACATTGCCATTATACTTACAGGTCCCCGCGATGCATCTTGCAGACTCTGTCTCCTGCCACTTTTCCTTCCGATCATCACTGCGCCCTCCCGGTAACCAGCACTGATAATAGGACCTTCCGTGACGTCGTCATAGCATGTGACCAGTCACGTGTCTATTATCTCATTGGCTACAGACTGGTCACATGGCTAGACGTCATGCTAAGTCCTGTCAGTGCATCTCTCTGGTACGCGGTGCTCGTTTGAGCATCTCCGTGTACCGACGAGATGCTTGGACACATGCATGGGTCCCCGTTCCTGCATGTATGCGCTCTTTACAGAGTCAGCCCACATGCAGGGACTGGATGCCACAGCCGGTGAATAGCGGCACCAGGAATCAGGTGATCGGAGATCATAGAACTATAGTAACCCGCCTGTCAGATTACTATTTCAACGGTGGCAGCGGTGACGTCACCGCTTACAACTCGCAGCCTCTGTTCACTGACTGAGTGATTAGAATGCACGGGAGCAGCAGCGTCTTCCTCCCATGCAGTGCTGACTGATGTAGCAGAGCTGAATTGGTTGAAGGAGAAAGAAGACCGAAGACCAGGATCGTGGAGGGGTGAGAGGGAGTAATAAACATGGAGTGTCTAAGGGGCACTTTGCACACTACGACATCGCAGGTGCGATGTCGGTGGGGTAAAATTGAAAGTGACGCACATCCGGCATCGCAGGCGATATCGTAGTGTGTAAAGCCTTTTTGATATGATTAACGAGCGCAAAATCGTCGTAATCGTATCATCGGTGTAGAGTCGGTGTAGAGTCCATAATTTGGAAATGACCGATGTTACAATGTTGTTTCTCGCTCCAGCGGCATCACACATCGCTGTGTGTGAAGCCGCAGGAACGAGGAACATCTCCTACCTGTGTCCTGCGGCTCACGCCAGCTATGCGGAAGGAAGGAGGTGGGCGAGATGTTAACGTTCCATTCATCTCCGCCCCTCCGCTTCTGTTGGCCGCCTGCCGTGTGATGTCGCTATGAGGCCGCATGACCCGCCCCCTTAATAAGGAGGCGGGTTGCCAGCCAGAGCGACGTCACAGGGCAGGTGAGTGCATGTGAAGCTGGCGTAGCGATAATGTTTGCTACGGCAGCTATCACCATGATATTGGGGGCGGGGACTATCGCGCTTGGCATCGCAAGCATCGACTTGCGATGTCATAGTGTGCAATGGGCCCCTAAGTGTGTCTGTGTATTTATTTCTAATAAAGTATTTTTTCTCTGTGTGGTGTCTTATTTTTAACCCTTTATTGGAGATTCTTACTGGCCGGGTCAAACTTGCCTGACATTAGGAATCTCTGGCTTAATACTAGCTAGTAAAACAAAGCTAGTATTAACCCTTTATTACCCAGCAAGCCACCAGGGCTGCTGGAAGAGTTGGTTACAGCACCAGATGATGGCGCCTCTATGAAAGCGTCATTTTTTGGGGTGGCTGCAGACTGCAATTAGCAGCAGAGGGGCCCAGAAAGCTCGGGCCAACCTCTGATGTGGATTCCAATCCCCAGTTTACTAGTTGTACCTGGCTAAACACAAAAATGGGGCTGAAATTCATGAAATAATTAAAAAAAGGGCTTTCCTATATTTTTAGTTCCCAGCCGGGTACAAATAGGCAGCTGGGGGTTGGGGGCAGCCATACCTGCCTGCTGTACTTGGTTAGCATACAAAAATATGGCGAAGCCCATGTCATGTTTTTGGTGGGGTGGGCAAGAAACTCCTACATACAGTCCTGGATGGAGTATGCTGAGCCTTGTAATTCTGCAGCTGCTGTCTGCTCTTCTGCATACACTAGTGAATGGAGCATGCTGAGCCTTGTAGTTCTGCTCCCCCTGTCTCTCCCTCTAGCATACAGTCCTTGATGCAGCATGCTGAGCCTTGTAGTTCTGCAGCTGCTGTCTGCTCTCCTGCATACACTAGTGGATGAAGTATGCTGAGCCTTGCAGTTCTGCTCCCCCTTCCTCTCCCTCCAGCATACAGTCCTGATGGAGGATACTGAGCCTTGTAGTTCTGTAGCTGCTGACTCCTCTCCTCCATACAGACAGACAGCAGACCGCAGCTGCAGAACAAAAAGGCTCAGCATACTCCATCCAGGACTGTATGCAGGAGTTTTTTGCCCCCCAAAAATTATGGGGGCTTCACCATATTTTTGTATGCTAGCCAGGTACATAAGGCAGCTACGGGCTGCCCCCAACCCCCAGCTGCCTATTTGTACTCGACTGGGAATTAAAAATATAGGGAAACCCCTTTTTTATTATTATTTCACGAATTTTATTAAATAATTAAAAAAAAAATGCCGTGGGCTTCGCCCAATTTTTGTTTCCAGCCAGGTACAACTAAGCAGCTGGGTATTGGAATCCGTAGCGCAGGGTGCCCAAGCTTTCTGGGCACTAGAGATGAGCGATGTTCGAGGTTTGCCAATTTCATGTTCGAGTGATTTTAGGGGATACTCGAGATCGAACTCGAACGCAAGCTTTTTGCTAAAAGCTCGATAGCTCGAGTTTCGTTCGATAACTGCTCGATCAGCAAAAAGCCTAGCTAGTTACTAGCTGGCTTTTCACTGTAATATTGTGAGTCACTGTGATTCACACTATTATTAAATTTCAGCGTATAGTGTGCGGGGGGGGACGCGGTTTACTTTTGTGCTGCTGAGAGAATGCCGATTGCCATTTTTTGTTTTTTTTTCCTAAGCGCGTGTGCAGTTGGGCGGGCCAGGATGTCAGCCAATCCCAGACATACACAAAGCTAAGTGGACTTTTTGCCATACAAGCAAGGGCATGTGTCATAGGCTATGAATGTCACATGTCCTTGTCTTATAAATACGGCCATTTTCCCTAACGCCTCCATTATCTGCTTTCTGCGTGTGGGTGACAGTCACCGCTCACACTGCTACAGCCGCCGCTCCTACTGTGTACGCTATACACACAGCGCTGTACAGATTAGGGACTGCAGGTTTGTTTATCCCTTTTCAGGGCTGATTTCACGGCGCTCAGAACCATAGCTGACAGGCAGGTCCGTGGAAACGCTGTATACAGCTTCAGATAACAGTGTCTGTGTACCTAAGCTCAGGAAATTCCTTGCTGCATTTCATCATTAGGAGGGATAGAAAGTGAGGCTTCTTTTCCTGTCCTGGTACCCACAGAACCCGGCCCACCTGCCTATATTTGCCACGCTATTTTATTTGCCCAAAGAGCTGACACTTTTTCTGCCATCCTAAAAGTGTCTGGAATACTAATTTAGTGTTCCTTTCCTGTCCACTGACCCACAGAACCCGGCCACTGTACCCACCTGCCCACTTTTGCCACGCTATTTTGACAGCAAACAGTGCTGAAACTTAGTGGCATCCACAAAGTGTCTGCTATACTAAATTAGTGTTCCACTGGTGCCAAGCAAGGTCCACCACCTCTGCGTTCTACCCTCCTGCCCATGTTTCCTACGCTATTTTTATAGCAAACAGTGCTGAAACTTAGTGGCATCCAAAAAGTGTCTGCCACAGTAACTTAGTGTCCCTCTCGTGCCAAGCAAGTTCCAGCACCTCTGCATTCTACCCTCCTGCACGTTTTGCTATGCTATTTTATTTGCCCAAAGAGCTGACACTTTTTCTGCCATCCTATCAGTGTCTGGAATACTAATTTAGTGTTCCTTTCCTGTCCACTGACCCACAGAACCCGGCCACTGTACCCACCTGCCTATTTTTGCCATGCTATTTTACGTGCCCTAAGAGCTGACACTTTTTCTGCCATCCTATCAGTGTCTGGAATACTAATTTAGTGTTCCTTTCCTGTCCACTGACCCACAGAACCTGGCCACTGTACCCACCTGTCCACTTTTGCCATGCTATTTTGATAGAAAACAGTGCTGAAACTTAGTGGCATCCACAAAGTGTCTGCTATACTAAATTAGTGTCCCACTGGTGCCAAGCAAGGTCCACCACCTCTGCATTCTACCATCCTGCACGTTTTGCTACGCTATTTTATTTGGCCAAAAAGCTGACACTTTTTCTGCCATCCTATAAGTGTCTGGAATACTAATTTAGTGTTCCTTTCCTGTCCACTGATCCACAGAACCCGGCCACTGTACGCACCTGCCTATTTTTGCCACGCTATTTTATTTGCCCAAGAGCTGACACTTTTTCTGCAATCCTAAAAGTGTCTGGAATACTAATTTAGTGTTCCTTTCCTATCCACTGACCCACAGAACCCACCCACTGTACCCACCTGCCTATTTTTTCCACGCTATATTATTTGCCCAAAGAGCTGACACTTTTTCTGCCATCCTATCAATGTCTGGAATACTAATTTAGTGTTCCTTTCCTGTCCACTGATCCAAAGAACCCAGCCACTGTAACCACCTGCCTATTTTTGCCATGCAATTTTTTTTGCCCAAGAGCTGAACCCTTTTTCTGCCATCCTAAAAGTGTCTGGAATACTAATTTAGTGTTCCTTTCCTGTCCACTGACCCACAGAACCTGGCCACTGTACCTACCTGTCCACTTTTGCCACGATATTTTGATAGCAAACAGTGCTGAAACTTAGTGGCATCCACAAAGTGTATGCTATACTATATTAGTGTCCCACTGGTCCCAAGCAAGGTGCACCATCTCTGCATTCTACCATCCTGCCCATGATTGCTACGCTATTTTTATAGCAAACAGTGCTGAAACTTAGTGGAATCCACAATGTGTCTGCTATACTAAATTAGTGTCCCACTGGTGCCAAGCAAGGTCCACCACCTCTGCATTCTACCCTCCTGCCCATGTTTGCTATGCTATTTTTATAGCAAACAGTGCTGAAACTTAGTGGCATCCAAAAAGTGTCTGCCACAGTAACTTAGTGTCCCTCTCGTGCCAAGCAAGTTCCAGCACCTCTGCATTCTACCCTCCTGCACGTTTTGCTATGCTATTTTATTTGCCCAAAGAGCTGACACTTTTCTGCCATCCTATCAGTGTCTGGAATACTAATTTAGTGTTCCTTTCCTGTCCACTGACCCACAGAACCCGGCCACTGTACCCACCTGCCTATTTTTGCCACGCTATTTTACGTGCCCTAAGAGCTGACACTTTTTCTGCCATCGTATCAGTGTCTGGAATACTAATTTAGTGTTCCTTTCCTGTCCACTGACCCACAGAACCTGGCCACTGTACCCACCTGTCCACTTTTGCCATGCTATTTTTCTAGCAAACAGTGCTGAAACTTAGTGGCATCCAAAAAGTGTCTGCCATAGTAACTTAGTGTCCCTCTGTTGCCAAGCAAGTTCCAGCACCTCTGCATTCTACCATCCTGCACGTTTTGCTACGCTATTTTATTTGGCCAAAAAGCTGACACTTTTTCTGCCATCCTATAAGTGTCTGGAATACTAATTTAGTGTTCCTTTCCTGTCCACTGATCCACAGAACCCGGCCACTGTACGCACCTGCCTATTTTTGCCACGCTATTTTATTTGCCCAAGAGCTGACACTTTTTCTGCCATCCTAAAAGTGTCTGGAATACTAATTTAGTGTTCCTTTCCTGTCCACTGACCCACAGAACCCACCCACTGTACACACCTGCCTATTTTTTCCACGCTATATTATTTGCCCAAAGAGCTGACACTTTTTCTGCCATCCTATCAATGTCTGGAATACTAATTTAGTGTTCCTTTCCTGTCCACTGACCCACAAAACCTGGCCACTGTACCTACCTGTCCACTTTTGCCACGATATTTTGATAGCAAACAGTGCTGAAACTTAGTGGCATCCACAACGTGTCTGCTATACTAAATTAGTGTCCCACTGGTGCCAAGCAAGGTGCACCATCTCTGCATTCTACCATCCTGCCCATGTTTGCTATGCTATTTTTATAGCAAACAGTGCTGAAACTTATTGGAATCCACAATGTGTCTGCTATACTAAATTAGTGTCCCACTGGTGCCAAGCAAGGTCCAGCACCTCTGCATTCTACCCTCCTGCCCATGTTTGCTATGCTATTTTTATAGCAAACTGCCAAAACTTAGTGGCATCCAAAAAGTGTCAGCCAAAGTAACTTAGTGTCCCTCTGGTGCCAAGCAAGTTCCACCACCTCTGCATTCTACCCTCCTGCATATTTTGCTATGCTATTTTATTTGCCCAAAGAGCTCACACTTTTTCTGCCATCCTAAAAGTGTCTGGAATACTAATTTAGTGTTCCTTTGCTGCCAAGCAAGGTACACCACATGTGCGTTCTACACTCCTCTCCATTTCTGCTACGCAATTATTAACTTCAGGTAGTCCAGCCAATCTGTGACAAAGGTGCAGGCGTGGATATAATGTTACCTTCATCCACAGGTGGTTCTCTCGATGTCTGAGAGAGCTCAACACTACCAGCTGTTTCCACTTCCAAAACAACTGACGACATGACAATCACACTCCCTGTTGCGGGTAAAGGGGTGGAAGGTCAGCGTGTAAAAGCATATGTGACTGCTGTCCCCACAGTCACAGAGGATGAAGTGCACTTGATGCACTTGATGGGGCAGGCGGTGGTTGCACAGCCCCGCAAGGCCATATTGTAGCACAGTGAAATTTCCATTACAACTTATGCTTCATCTAAAGTCGTGTACAGGGTGGGCTCCCCAGTATACAGCAAAACCACGCAACAGGAAAAGTACTCTAGGCAGTTGGGTTGATAAATGATTGTTTAACTTTCCCAAAAAAAACCCAATAAGAACCATGCATAAAACTGAAAGAATAGAACAATCTATTCAGTTGCCTACTACCCGGTAATCCCTTTGCGTAGCAGGAGTAATTGTGTGTTTGTGTGTGTGTGCGAACACGACTTACCAGTGGCGCCCAAGAGCTTACAACTTATGTACCTAAACATAGACAAAACCCATTACCCCCCCTGAATACCCTTGTTAGCTGAAGCCTTACAGATAAGGCAGATGATAACAGTGTGAATGCAAACCACACAGCTCAGCAACACAGTCATGCAAATCTTGTAAAGCAACAGTCAATGCAAACATGTGTCGCTGTCTCTCTATGATTTAAACTGTAAGTGACAATTTGACAGTGCAGAGGCAGCAAGTCTTATTAGCTATATAGTCGGCCTTACCAGAACAGATATGTGTTTTGCTAATAAAACAAAGTGTTGCGTGCACGCATTTGTGTCTGGGCCCAGCCTATCGTACCCGAGTAACTGTGGTGTCCAGTTGCCATAAATACAGACTTTACGCTCCTCTAACGGTAAACAGTATAGACAGCACCGGAACAATGTCGGTCTTTGGCACAGTATGCTGCTCCCAGAAGTTACGGTGCTCCTCACCAAACTCCAACACAATTCCCCTCACAATTGACCAAAGTGTTTCCACGGTGGCTCCTTGCTGTAACACACACCTTTAGATTTTCCTTCTATTCATAGACAGCATCTCCAAGTCCACAGCCAAAGACCGTTTCTGCTATTGCTATAGTGACCAAACAGACAAAGGCAGATTCAAAAAAACAGCAGCCCCTTGTGTGTAGTCTTCAACAATGCATGCAATGAACGGCAAATAAGCATGTTGCATTGACAGTGGCTAAAGCTGAGCAATACATCCTCACGCTATCAATTCATATCCATGTGACACTTCATGGACGAAGTACTCAAAGTTGTGAGTTTTTGCCTTCTACTTAGTATTTGTTGACAAATCTTACACATTACATGTCTTGGGTGATCCTTTGCGATGTCAAAAAAGCCCCAGGCTAGGCAAGGTTTAGAGCCCATGTGACCTGCAGAACCACCACGACTTCTGCTCAGAGTTAGAGTTGTGGCTGAGGATTAAGTTGTTGACATGCTTCCAGTACTTTGTCTCTGTCCAGGAAGACGCAACGTAACCTCGTCGTCAGTAGCATCCTCCTCCACCTCCTCTGCTGACCTCATTGACTGGCTGACTTTGGTTTGACAGTAAGTGGGGTCTCCAACCTCATCATCACCCTTTGTGTCTTCATTCCCCTCGTCCTGAGTCCTCCGACACAACCTCTTCCTGCGCTGACCGAATAGTAAAGTTGTCATTCCAATCACGTATCTGAATCTTCTCATCACGTTTCCCATTGTCTCCACCAGGAGGATTTACTGTTTGGGAATGAGGGTGAACACTATGCTCAGCACCTTCTTCATGGGGGCCTTGATCCGACTCACAAAGCTTCTGGGCATCTGTGCTGATCATTTCCCCTGTCTCCTGGAACTTGCTGCCTCAACACCTCAGATTATCTGCTACACCCGCAAGCTTCAAATGGAACCTGAAAACTCATCTGGTCAGAAATGACTATAACCTTCAATGACCCCACCACCGTGCGGAGCTGCCGCCCAACCTAACCCCACCTACTGTCTCCTCCCCAAAATACTTTAGAAAGTAATCCCGCAAGGGCAGTGCCCTCTTCCCTCTGTACCAGTCTGTCTATTGTTACTTGTATATGTATTCTGTCTTTAACCCCCTTCTCATGTACAGCACCATGAAATCAATGGTGCTCTATATATGTATAAATAAATAATCATAATAATAGTGATTACTTCCTTGTCTGTACTCACTGCAGCTTTGGAGCAGACCTCTGATTCCCAGGCTATAGTGTGACTGAACAGCTATGCAGACTCAACCATCTCTGTTACCCCATACTTAGCAGGGCTGGTCGAAACATGCATGTGCTGATTTACAGAGCCTAAGTCCAGTGTTTTGCCTAGTGAGTATGCTCAGCCTGACTGTGCCATTCCTGAGGCTAATTCCTGAGTTCGGGCTACAGCGCATGCTCCCACACTTAGTGCGAAAAGACTCTTTTCACAGTTACTTGGACTTCGGGCCGTGTCTAAGTCCTGTGTTGTGCCTAGACAGCATGCTGAAGCTGATAATCTTTTTTCTGAGACTGTTGTTCATGCTACTGAGCATGCTCAGGCACTTAGTGCATCAGAGCCTGGGTCCGGAAAGGAACTCACTGGCCATGTCCGTGAGGTGGTAGTCCATGATAGGCCAGAGGGCATCAAGTATCCTGATGATGTGGCCACTCCGGACTGGCTCGCAGAGGCTCACCCCTATGACTTGGCACATCATCATTGTTCGTCAGACGATGACAGGTGAGGTGTTTGGGGCGTGACTGATATGAGGTCATCAGTGAAGTGGCAGTTCCGGGTAGGCCGCTGGTTATGTCACTGATAATGTGGCACTCTGCTATTGGCTCCTGGAGATGCATTGTGGTCCACCCTGGGTTGGGGAGGTCCCAGGTTATTAAAGGGGCTGGAGCCAACAAGGAGGTGCACAGTCTTCTTTTATGCTGAGAAAGAGCACACCTCCATGTGTTGAACCCATTGCGGCTTTAGGCCAGAGGTAGGAAGGGATAGGGTGTCGGTGCAGGCCACCACCACAGTTGGTAACGCAGAATGGTTAAGAGCAGCTCCTGTCCTACCAGTCCTGCTAGTGCAGCCCTGTGGCATTAACTGGGCTGCTGCTGCTAATGCGCCTGGTGTCCACAGGTGTGGTCCCTATGCACATGGACAGCGTACCCAATGGCCCCTGTGTTGTTAACAGGGAGTTCCTGGGCTGGGTGGGTGTGTGGACCCTATGACGCTAACAGGGAACACAGTCTACAGATCCGAGTGTCGTCTAACTCGGTTCAGGTTACTATTAGTTTCAGAGCCACCCAGCTCTGTATCCTCTGCCTAAGCTTCCAGTTGCCAACATCTCCTTTTCCATCTGGGAGCACGGTGGACACCGACTGGCGATTGGGATATATACCTTTTTCTTTATTTTCTTCTTTATTTTTTAGATAGCGCTAACATAGTATATACCACCTTATCCAAATCTGCCAGTCCCCCCGTAACATATGGTGTTTCTTCAGCAAATGTTACTGTTGCTTAACCACCAAACCCACGGACACAAACTTATTTACCCTTTCCAACACACCTGCTCGCCATTCCACCAGCATCTGTCCTTTTTCAACTCAGTTTGTATATGACCAAAAATGCAACTCTGCAGAGACACCGTACTCAAAGCCGTCTCAGTACAGCAGCCAGCCCTCGGTCCCTCAGATGTGGACAAGTAAAAGACCATTTCCTCCTAGCCATGACAAAGCATTGAGATTCACTCTGTGCAGCACTGGTGTTTAGTGGAAAAGCAGATCTAAGATTGCCTTCCAACTTCTGCTGATACTCCTGCAGACGTGCGTCCCTTTCTATGGTAGGACTTGTTTCGCCAAATTTTGTCTTGTACCGGGGATCTAACAGTGTGGCAACCCACTAGTCAGCATTACTTAGAATTTGGAAAATCCGAGGGTCATGTTGTAGGTAGTGCAGCAAGAAGCCGCTCATGTGTCTTGCGCATCCAGGAGGACCAAGTCCTTGCTGTGTTGTTGGCAGAGAGGTGAGAATCATGCCTCCTTCCTCTGCCCTCTCCCCCAAACCTCGCACAACCAAAATGTGAGCAAGCTCTCCCTCATCTGCTCAGTCATCCATGCCCATCGCCAGTTCGTCCTCCATTTCTTCATGGGCTCCTGCCCTTCCTCAACAGTTTTGCTGATACTATGCGCCCTTGTTAATCCCTCTCCCCCACCGTCCCATGCCTGCCGCCTTGGAGCTGCTGACCGTCTGGATCTTGTAGATCTTGTTATCCCTTCCGCTTATGACTCCTCCTGTACTTCCTCCCCTTCCTCTTGTCACACCACCTGACTCCAATAATGTTTAGAGTGTGCTCCAGCATGTAGATGACCGGAATTCTCATGCTGATATTGGCATCGCCAGTGCTAAACATCTTCGTCGCCATTTGTAAACTGTGAAGAAGGGTGCATAGGTCCTTGATCTGACACCAATCCAGCAGCGTGATCTGCACCACCTCTGGATCTAGTTAGCCCAGGCTATATGTCATAACTTATTGTAGCAGGGCTCGTCGGTGCTGCCACAGACGCTGCAACATGTGCAGATTCAAATTCCTGCATGTCTGCACATCGCATTTCAGCCGGTGAAACGCCAGATCGAAAGACTACTGGAGCAATGCAAGTTGTTGAGCTGCTGGGTGTGAACGGTGGAAGTGAGCTTATAGCAAGCGTGTCCGCTGCAGAATGCCATAGCGGCCGGGATGGTGGTTTCAAAATTAAAAAATGACATACAAGGCACGTGTGTCACATTGCCCTGACGAAGTGCCGCAGCCAGGTTTGCATCGTTGTCGCACACGGCTGTTAAGTCACCACCGGAGTCCGCTCCATCAATTTGTACTCCGGTATCCAGGTGACAGCGTGCTCCTTTCGTGCATAGTGCTGATGATGGGAGAGGAGTTGATGCCAGCAGCGGCAGTGGCCGCATGTTCCGC
Source organism: Anomaloglossus baeobatrachus (assembly GCF_048569485.1). Classification (NCBI taxonomy): domain Eukaryota; kingdom Metazoa; phylum Chordata; class Amphibia; order Anura; family Aromobatidae; genus Anomaloglossus; species Anomaloglossus baeobatrachus. The sequence goes on from NC_134362.1 coordinate 150,917,401, forward strand.
TTACCCATTGGGCTGCTTTACCTTGAGATATGCAGAACCACTGGCTGACTGTCGTTGGTGGGTGTCTCACAGGTGAACTACCATCATTTAGCTAAAACCAATGGGAAGACACCACACCCTTTTTTAGGCCCATCCTGTCTGCTTACCACTGCCAGACATAGCTCTGAACCTCAGGTTCCTGTTCCGCTCAGTTCTGTTTTGTGATTTTGTGTGCTTATTTCCTGACTACGTCTTCTGCCTGCTGTTTATGTACCTCGTTGGCCGATCCGCATTTTACCTCTGCTTGTTTTCTGATTAAGTCCTGGCCGTCCCATTCTGTTCCTGTTCCTCAATTCATGGTTTGACCCTGCCTGAGTACTCCTCTCTCGGACTGCAGCCTTCCACAGGTATTAATCACCTTGGGCCCTGTGTAATTCCAAATCCCTGTATAGGGGTTAAAGGGTTTCAGGGTTCTGGGGGTCCTGCTTGGTGAGTGGCTTCCCTGTAGCCTATCCTTTACAGCCCGTCTGAGTGTGTGGATCCAGGCAGGCGTTACACCGTTCCCTCTGCAGAAGGCCATATAGGCCAAGATAGTGGTTTAAAAATTGCTGGACAACTAGGTTCAACACGTGAGCCATACAAGGCACGTGTGTCACATTGCACTGACGAAGGGCCGCAGCCAGGTTTGCATCATTGTCGAACCCGGCCTTCCCTGGCTGCTGGTTGAGTGGAGACAACCATTGATGAAACTCGGTCTCACTCTCCAGAGCTTACCGTCCACAACTCCTCAGCGGTGTGACTCACATTTCCCAGACATTTCAAAGTAAAGAGTCGACCGCCTGATGCCATTGAGCTCTGCTGCCAGAAAAGTAAGGAGGTGTGTGGGATTCCATGTGCGCAGTTACAATGCGGGTGGCCTGAACACACAGGGTTTCGGCAGAGGTGGAGGACCCAGACGAGGTTGAGGAGGCAGAAGCAGTGGAGGAACTTCTACATACAGAGTAAGGATTGACACACAACTCGTGGGGACAGCAAGACTTGTACAGCAGACCCTTCTGCATCTCTCATCATAGTTACCGAGTGCCCAGTCAGCGACATGTAATGCCCCTGTCCTTGCTTACTGGTCCAAGTATCTGTGGTGAAATGCACCCTTTCACACAGAGTTTCTCAAGAAAGCGGTGATGTTGTGTGCGACCTGCTGGGGTAGCGCGGGCACGCCTTTCTTGGAGAAGGAGTGGCAACTGGGCATTGGCTCTTGGGGCACTGCGATGGGTATAAGGTCTTGAAAATACTCTCGTCCAAAGGTTAGAAAGGCAGCATTTCTGTAGCCAACCGTTTGCCTATGCTGAAAGTCAACCTCTAAGCCATGTCATGCCCTTCGAAAATCATGTAAAACACCGCAAGGGGACTCCAACCACAGTTTCCCTTGTTTCCCAAAATTGGTCCCCACACACCCCACTTGACTGGCATCAGTTGACCCCTACTTTCAAGCTTACAAAGATGCTTTGCATGAAGCACTCTCAAAAATACACCAGCCTTTCACCTCCCCTGGCTGACATAGGGGAAGAAAAGTCCTCTGTGATCCATGGCTTGTTCATCTTGGTTCTTTTTTCAAAAGCAAGGGGACTCCAACCACAGTCTCCCTTGTTTCCCAAAATTGGGCCACACACACAGCACTTGACTGGCATCAGTTGACCCCGTTTTCAAGCTTACAAAGAAAAGGGGAAGAAAGTCCTCTGTGATCCATTTCTTGTTCATCTTGGTGAACGTTATTATGTCCACATTGTCAGTGGACAGATGCGTGCGCTTTTCTGTCAGCACACCCCCAGCAGCACTGAAGACACGTTCCGAGAGAACGCTGGCTGCGGGACACGACAAAATCCCCAAAGCATAGTTGGCAAGCTCAGGCAATTTTGCCAGATTGGAAGCCTAACATGAGCAAGGCTCAAGTTGCACAGTAATGGCATTGAAGTTCACTTGCATATACTCATATACCTGTGTCTCATCCTCTTTTTCCTCATCCAGCTGTTTAGTTTTCGCATGGGTATTTGTCCTAGTCACTTTCCCATGTGTTTGTGTTGTCTTGGGAGTTGTTTGTCACCTTTTGGACACCTTTGAGGGTGTTTTCCAGGTGTTTTTAGGTGTTTGTGATTGCTTCCCATTGTTTTCAATAGGGTTCGAGAGGTTCATCAGACGGTTCGCCGAACCGAACTCGAATGCGGCCTCCGTTTAACGAACTGAACCGAACTCGAGCCTCTAGAAGTTTGCTCATCTCTACTGGGCACCCCTGCTGTGAATTGCAGTCGGCAGCCGCCCCAGAAAATGGCACTTTCATAGAAGCGCCATCTTCTGGCGCTGTATCCAACTCTTTCAGCTGCCCTGGTGACGGGTTGCTCACTGGGTAATAATAAGGTTAGGGCTAGCTGTACATTATCAACTGGCCCTAAGCCCCAAAATTCATGGTGTCACGCCAATATTAGACATGGCCACCATGAATTTCTAGTACAGATAAAAAAATCACAACACACAGAAAAATATTTTTATTAAAAATAAAACACAATACAATTAGTGTCCCCATCTTTATTGAAATAAAGAACCCTCTCCGCAGTAATCCTGGGTCAAGGGTCCCGCACCGTCCAATCTGGATCCAATATCATCTGATCGGTTTGCTAAAAGGCAAAAAGTCTGAGTGAAGTCTCCGGTGACAGCGTGGCTCACTTCAGAGCTGCGTGGAGCTGACATAGAGCAGTCGTGGTCTACGGTGCTCCCTGTCAGCTTCATGTAGCAGAGCTGAAAGCATCGTGTGGATTACTTCGGACCTGGATTTCTGTTTGGGAATTAATAAAGTGGTAAAAGAGTTGTTTTTTTTGTCTTTTATTCCAAATAATGGATTTTTCCTTGTGTGTGTTTATTTACTTTCACTTACAGGCTAATCATGATTAACCTAAGCTTATTACCCCGATTGCCACCACACCAGGGCAATTCGGGATGAGCCGGGTAGAGTCCCATGACTGTCACATCTAATGGATGTGGCAATTCCGGGTGGCTGTTGGCTGATATTGTTAGGGTGGTAGGCTCCCCATAGCGTTACACTCCCCATCCTGACAATACCAGCCTCCAGCTGTGTGGCTTTACCTTGGCTGGTATCAAAATTAGGGGAAACCGCAGTTTTTGTTTTTTTTAATTATTTATATAATTATTTTACTGCACAATATAGACCCACCTGCCGGCGGCTGTGATTGGTTGCAGTCAGACAGCAGTCACTCAGCGTGGGGGTGTGTCTGACTGCAACCAATCATGGGCGCCGATGGGCAGGGAAAGCAGGGAATACCAGATTGTATAACGAGTGGCAGCCATTTTCAAAAGAGGAAAAGCCACCGGAGCTTTGTGACAGCTGTGCATCGCCGCGCCAGTGATCGGTAAATAGGAAAGAGAGAGGGATTATGCTGGGGATGCAGGACGCATGCAAATACACAACGTGCGCACATAGCCTTACTGTGAAAAGCCACGCTTTTGGTGATAGAACCGTTATTGAAAGGTAACTCGAATGGTCGAACATGAAGCAAATCATTCCAGTTCGTCAAACGACTCGAACACTGCCCAAAACCACTCGAATGTGATATTGGCGAATGGTTCGATTTGAACATTGCTCATCTCTAGCGGTGACATCTCAGTGAGTAAAAAACATTACCTGCAACCTTTGTGTTATCCAATCATTCCCGCACCTAGAGCGCCTTTTATAGAGTGGATTACTACTCCCAACCTCCCTGAGGGCCCGAGCTTTGCCTGTGGAGAGCTGTACCAACCTAGCTGCATTACCACATGCCCTCAGAGGAAACGTCTTGCAGCGGCTTCTTCTATTTTGGCTGCACAGCACAGGTGGCGTCACGAATAACTACTATCCCCATCATCAGGTTCCATTTCTTGACACCGCTGGGGTGACGGAACCGTGCCTCTCCGCTGTGACATCCCACTGCCTACATCGGCCCGGTAACGAGTAACCCCCCTAGACCTCGTGGGCGTGTTACACTCAATACTTTGCTGGGGCTCCTTTTCCATGAATTACTGCATCAATGCGGTGTGGCATGGAGGCATTCAGCCTGTGGCACTGCTGAGGAGTTATGGAAGCCCAGGTTGCTTTGATAGCAGCCTTCAACTTATCTGCATTGTTGGGTCTGGTGTCTCTCATCTTCCTCTTGACAATATCCCATAGATTCTCTATAGGGTTTAGGTTAGGCAAGTTTGCTGGCCAATCAAGCACAGTGATACTGTTGTTATTAAACCAGGTATTGGTACATTTGGCAGTGTGGACAGGTACCAGGTCCTGCTGAACAATGAAATTTACATCTCCAAAAAGCTTGTCAGCGGAGGGAAGCATGAAGTGATCTAAAATATTCTGGTAGATGGCTGAGCTGACTTTTGTCTTGATAAAACACAACGGACCTACACCAGCAGATGACATGGCTTCCCAAACCATCACCGATTGTGTAAACTTTACACTGGACCTCAAGCAGCTTAAATTGTGGCCTCTCTACTCTTCCTCCATACTCTGGGACCTTGACTTCCAAATGAAATGCAAAATTTACTTTTATCTGAAAACAACACCTTGGACCACTGAGCACCAGTCCAGTTCTTTTTCTTCTTGGCCCAGGTAAGACGCTTCTGGTGTTGTCAATTTGTCATGAGTGGTTTGACACAAGGAATGCGACAGTTGGAGCCCATGTCCTAGATATGTATGTTTGGTGGCTCTTGAAGCACTGACTCCAGTAGCAGTCCACTCCTTGTGAATCTCCCCCAAATATTTGCAATCATTTCAAGGTTGTGGTTATCCCAGTTGCTTGTGCACCTTTTTCTACTACACTTTTTCCTTCCACTCAACTTTCCATCAATATGCTTGGATACAGCACTGTGTGAACAGTCAGTTTCTTTAGCAATGACCTTTTGTGGCTTACCCTTCTTGAGGAGTGTGTTAATGACTGCCTTCTGGACATCTGTCAAGTCAGCAGTCTTCCTCATGATTGTGTAGCCTATTGAACTAGACTAAGGGACCATTTTGAACGCTTAGCTAGCCTTTGCAGGTGTTTTGTGGTAAATATTCTAAGTTTCCAAAGATGGAAAAGAAACATGGGAGCCACTTAGAAGAAGAATACCGACACTGCTCACACCAAGCATCCCAGCTATACTAGTATACTATACTCGTATTAAATGCAGGTCACACTTGACCTCCTATTACTCTGGCAAGAGTATCAGTATGGACAAAGTACAGGGTGTAATGCAATATCTGTCAGATCACTAATGTGATGTAGCCTTAGCGTTTAATTGAATCAAACTACTCCATAACACTTAATCATTAGTGATGAGTAAGCACAAAGGTGCTCAGTACTCGAATTGAGAATGTCGGACATTAATTTTTGTGAACATATTAGAAATTTGGTGATTTCGAAAATTTCGCGATTTTCAAAAGTTACATTTTGTTTGCCCTTAAAGCACAGCATTATGTAGCACAAAATTATTAATAAAATTAACATACTAAATAATTAATAAAATTAAACTTTTCATCAGTATCATTTTTAAATCATTTTTTTGGTTGGGAAGTTATAATGGTTAAAAGTTTATCGGCAGTTTCTCATTTTTCCAACAAAATTTCCTAAAACAACTTTTTTAGGGACCACATCATATTTGAAGTGACTTTGACGGGTGAATATAGCAGAAAATACTCAAAAGGGACAAATTTTTAAAAACTGCACCACTCAAACATTATTTAATAACCGTATTAACCCTTTAGTTGCTTCACAGGAATTAAAGCAATGTGGAAGGAAAAAAATGAAACTTTACAATTTTTGTTCCCACAGAAAAGCTGCCTTACACCCAAATTTTGTATTTTCTCAAGGGTTGTGCAAATTATTCTGAGTATGTTGATGCTACATAAGTGGTAGAAAGCTACTGTTTTGGTGCATAACAAGGCATGGAATGGGGGAGCACAATTTCACTTTTGGAACGCAAAATCAGATGTAATAGAATGTGAAGGTTATTGAGATACAGGGGTCTGTGGGCGCTCTCATCCGCTGGCCCGGCCACCTTTAGAAAAACCACGTGGACCAGCTCTCATCCCAACTGAATGCCTAATCTCCATATCCATGGGCAGAGCACTACTCAGACAACACAGGGTGCGGGAACCACAATAATTAGACTTTATTGAATCCCAATAAAGACATATAACACAAAACCATGCAAACCACACTATGTAAAAGGCAACAGAGTCTCACCCTTTCGCAGGCTCACCAAGGAGTAGACTATTAGTGCCTTCGGTGCTTCCAGGGCCACATATCCAAAACAAGCATCTCCCTGCTTTTCTTTTGGCAGGCACTTATTGAGAATAGGATAGTGACAAGCATAGGAAGCTTCACGAACACAGCAAAGTCCGTAGCCAGATAACCGAATCATCCCAAACCTGGGTTTTATCCAGTTGAATCCTATGTTCCTTGGCGGTGCTCCTGTACAGTGTAATCAAGTTTCAGATTCCCTAGCCTTGCCGAAGTGCCTAAACTGGGTAATGGACTTCCAACCAGGATCAAAACACATAGATTAAAGCCATGTAGCAAAAGAACCCCCTGGTTACTCCAACAGTCCATTTTTATATCTCCCAGGCACTCATTCCAGGGAATGTGGTCTCACCGGATTGGTGGAATAATATTGTGCTCTGATTCGGTACCATTCAAATCCGCAAAGGTAATTCTTATCTGAGTTAGATAGACAGAGAAGGAGGGGGAAGTTACATTAAGGTACCATCACACTAAGCAACATCGCTAGCAACATCGCTGCTGAGGCACAACTTGCTAGCGATGTTGCTGTGTGTGACATCCAGCAACAACCTGGCCCCTGCTATGAGGTCGTTGGTTGTTGCTGAATGTCCTGGACCATTTTTTAGTTGTTGCTCTCCTGCTGTGAAACACACATCGCTGTGTGTGACAGCGACAGAGCAACAGCTAAATGTGCAGTGAGCAGGAGCCGGCTTCTGTGGACACTGGTAACCAATGTAAATATCGGATAACCAAGAAGCCCTTTCCTTGGTTACCTGGTATTTACCTTCGTTACTAGCATCCGCCGCTCTCACACTGCCAGTGCCGGCTCCCTGCTCCCTGCACACGTAGCTGGAGTACACATCGGGTAATTAACCCAATGTGTACTGTGGCTAGGAGTGCAGGGAACAGGGAGCCGGCACTGGCAGTGTGAGAGCGGCGGACGCTGGTAACGAAGGTAAATATCGGGTAACCAAGGGAAGGGCTTCTTGGTTACCCGATGTTTACCGTGGTTACCAGCGTCCGCAGAATCCGGCTCCCTGCTGCCTGCACACGTAGCAGAGTACACATCAGGAAATTAACCCGATGTGTACTGTGGCTAGGTGTGCAGAGAGCCAGTGCTAAGCGGTGTGCGCTGGTAACCAAGGTAAATATCGGGTTGGTTACTCGATATTTACCTTAGTTACCAAGCACAGCATGCTTCCACATGTAGCGACGCTCCAGCGATCCCTGCCAGGTCAGGTTGCTGGTGGGATTGCTGGAGCATCGCTTAAGACCCAGTCACACTAAACAACTTACCAGCGATCCCAACAACGATACAACCTGATAGGGATCGCTGGTAAGTTGCTAGGAGGTCGCTGGTGAGATGTCACACTAAGCGACGATCCAGCGATCCCACCAGCAACCTGACCTTGTAGGGATCGCTGGAGCGTTGCTACACGGGTTGCTGGTGAGCTGTCACACAGGCAGATCTCACCAGCAACCAGTGACCAGCCCCCAGCGCCGCGTGGAAGCGATGCTGCGCTTGGTAACTAAGGTAAATATCGGGCAACCAACCCGATATTTACCTTGGTTACCAGCGCACACGGCTTAGCGCTGGCTCCCTGCACACCTAGCCACAGTACACATCGGGTTAATTACCCGATGTGTACTCTGCTACGTGTGCAGGCAGCAGGAGCCGGCTTGTGCGGATGCTGGTAACTACGGTAAACATCGGGTAACCAAGAAGCCCTTACCTTGGTTACCTGATATTTATCTTCATTACCAGCATCCGCCGCTCTCACACTGCCAGTGCCGGCTCCCTTTTCCCTGCACTCATAGCCACAGTACACATCGGGTTAATTACCCAATGTGTACTGTGGCTACGTGTGCAGCGAGCAGGGAGTCGGCACTGACAGCTGAGAGCGGCGGACGCTGGTAATGAAGGTAAATATCGGGTAACCAAGGTAAGGGCTTCTTGGTTACCCAATGTTTACCGTCGTTACCAGCGTCGGCAGAAGCCGGCTCCTGCTGCCTGCACATTTAGTTGTTGCTCTGTCGCTGTCACAGACAGCGATGTGTGCTTCACAGCGGGAGAGCAACAACTAAAAAATGGCCCAGGACATTCAGCAACAACCAACGACCTCAGAGCAGGGGCAGGTTGTTGCTGGATGTCACACTCAGCAACATCGCTAGCAACATCGCTGCTACGTCACAAAAGTTGTTCCTTAGCAGCGATGTTGCTAGCGATGTTGCTTAGTGTGACGTGGCCTATAGTGTGACATCTCCCCAGCAACCTCCTAGCAACTTACCAGCGATCCCTACCAGGTTGTATCGTTGTTGGGATCGCTGGTAAGTTGTTTAGTGTGACTGGGCTTTTAATTTAGCAATCCACGTTCTCAGACAATGGGAGGCATTGATAGTCTTGGGGAAAACAATGAATCATCAAACACTAGTTAACACACAAAAGGGACTCTTGTCTGGCCAAATTAAGAGTATTAACCCCTGACAGACATTTTACAGGCTGTTTCTTCACAAATGCCATGTTAAAATTACAGTGTCTTTTATCTGCCCAAACAGTAGAAACCCCCCACAAGAGACCCTATTTTGGAAACTACATCCCTCAAGGAATTATCTAGATGTTTGTTGAGCACCTAGAATCCCCAGTCACTTCCCAACATTTTAAAACGTCGAGCTGTGAATATAAAAAAACCCCTAATTTTTCCCCAAAAAATGTTGATTTAGCCCCAAATTTTTTATTGTCACAAAAGTAACAGGAGAAAATGTGTTATGAAATTTCTACAAAGTACGCCAATTTCCATATGTAGTGGAAAACTACAGTTTGTGGGAATTGCAAAGGTCCAAAAGGAAGGAGTGATGTTTTCATTAAATTCTTTGCAGGCACCAGGATGGAATTGACGACTTTGATGGAATTGTTTGCGAGCGCCATTTGGCATTTGCAGAGCCCTTGAGGTGCCAAAACAATAGAAACTCTCCAAAATTAGCTTATATTGAACTTGATCAAGTGTTTTTCTGGTTTGTGAATTTTTTAATGTGGAGGCATATGTGAATTGTGTAGAATACATTATGTTGCCATAAGTGAACTGTGTAGAGTGCATATAGTTGCAATATGGAATTTTTTTTAAAGTATATGAAGTCGAGCAATAAATCAGAAAGAATTTTAGTAATCCATACTGTATATAAAAGGTAAAGTTTAAAATTGTCTTTTATACAAAGGCCAAGTTTATTGGGGCATCTGTCCCACTGAAAAATGGTGTTCTTTCTTATCCCCTTTTGTAACATATTTTGCAACTTTTTATGACCTTCTTTTCTTTTCATATTGGGGAACCCAAATGGAGAAATGTTCAATGATACTATATTGGAACTTTCAGTTCCACAAATATTCGGGCCTCCACTTTCCTGACTTCCAAATTTTTGTTCGTACCTTACCCTCTTACTGGGCAAATATTGCTAGAATTTAATCCTCCACTTAAAGTTTATTAGGTATTAGAGTTAAGCGATGTTCGATTCGAACGGTTCGCCAATTTCAAATTTGAGTGATTTTGGTCGGTGTTCGAGTCGTTCGCCGAACTCGAACGATTTGCTTCAAGTTCGGCTGTTCATGTTAAGTTCGATAACGGTTCAATCACCAAAAGCATGGCTTTTCACAGTAAGGAAATGTGCGCACATTGTGTATTTGCATGTGTCCTACATCCCCAGCACAATCCCTCTCTCTTTCCTACTCACCGATCACGGACGCCTCGCTGCACGGCTGTGACAAAGCTCCGGCATCTTTTTCTCTTTTGAAAATGGCTGCTGCTTCATTATTCAATCTGGTATTCCCTGCTTTCCCCGCCCACTGGCGCCCATGATTGGTTGCAGTCAGACACGCCTCCATGATGAGTGACAGCTGTCTCACTGCAACCAATCACAGCCGCCCGCTGGCGGGTCTATATCGTGCAGTAAAATAGAAAAATAAATGATAATCAAAAAAAAAATGCGGTTCCCCCAATTTTGATACCAGCCAGGATAAAGCCACATGGCTGGAGGCTGGTATTGTCAGGATGGGAAGCGCCACATTATGGGGAGCCCACCAGCCTAACAATATCACCCAGCAGCCGTCCGGAATTGCCACATCCAATAGATGTGACAATCCCGGGACTCTACCGAGCTCATTCTGAATTGCCCTGGTGCGGTGGCAATCAGGGTAATAATGGGGTTACATAGTTACATAGTTACATAGTTACTTAGGTTGAAAAAAAGACCTAGGTCCATCTAGTTCAACCTTCCTCCACCAGTTCTACATTTAGTCACTAAGTCATTTATAACCAACAATGTTTTGTGTACTGAGGAAATCATCCAGCCCTTTTTTAAAAGCTGTTATAGTATCTGCCATTACTACCTCTTGTGGTAGGGCATTCCACAGTCTGACCGCTCTAACTGTAAAGAACCCTTTCCTATTTAGGTGTCGGAATCGCTTTTCTTCCACTCGCAGTGAGTGCCCCCTGGTCCTTAGTATTGTTTTCGGAAGAAATAAGTTATGTGCCAGTCCTTTATATTGACCACACATGTATTTATACATATAAATGAGATCTCCTCTGAGACGTCTTTTTTCTAAGCTAAACATATCTAACTTTTTCAATCTGCCATCATATGGGAGGCCTTCCATTCCTTGTAATAGTCTAGTTGCCCGCCTTTGAACTGACTCTAACTTCTGAATGTCCTTTTTAAAATGTGGAGCCCAAAACTGGATCCCGTATTCCAGATGTGGCCTTACAAGTGATTTATAGATGGGTAACAATACGTTGGGATCACGGGATCTAATCTCTCTTTTTATACACCCTAGAATCTTGTTTGCTTTAGCAGCTGCTGCCTGACATTGAGTGCTGCTGCTCAGCTTATTTGTAATGAGAATACCCAAGTCCTTCTCCTGTTCTGTAGTCCCGAGTTTGCTTCCATTTAATGTATACGCAGCTATAGGATTACTCCGTCCTAGGTGCATTACTTTACATTTATCAACATTAAATCTCATTTGCCAAGTATCTGCCCATTCTGACATCTTATCCAGATCTTTTTGTAATATTGTACTATCCAGGTCAGTTTTTAATATCCTACATGGTTAATCATGGCAGGCGTCTCCCCGAGATACCTTCCATGATTAACCTGTAAGTGAAAGTAAATAAACACAGACAACGAAAAATCCTTTATTTGGCATAAAAGACAAAAAAACACCTCATTTACTTCTTTATTAATCCCCAAACAACAATCCAGGTCCAAAGTAATCCACATGATGCTTACAGCTCTGCTACATGATGGTGACAGGGAGTGCCGTAGAACAACGCTGATCACTTTGAGCTCCATGCAGCAACTGATGAGAGCCACGTAGTCACTGGAGACTTCACTCACATTATCAAATCTTCCTATGCTTCTCATTAGAGGCAGTGGCTCAATGGTTAGAGGTACTGCCTAAGGAGAATTAGTTCATGAGTTCGAGTCCCGGCCATCCAGGTAAAGGATTTATTTTATTTTTAAATTATTATTTATATATAATTATAATTTAATTTAAATATGCACTGAGGGGAGGAGCTGGATATCAGCTGTGAGCCATGGGACACACCTTTAAAATCAGAGCAGTTCACAGAATTAGGCTGCATTGATCTCTCCTCTCTCTCCTCTCTCTTCTCTCTCTCTCTTCTCCCGCCTCTCTCTTTTCTCTCTCTCTTCTCTCTCGCTCTCATTTCTCGCTCTTCTCTCTCTTTTCTCTCTCTCTTTTCTCTCGTTTCTCTCTCTCTCTCATTCTCTCTCTTCTCTCTCTTTTCTCTCTTTTCTCTCGCTCTTCTCTCGCTCTTCTCTCGCTCTTCTCTCGCTCTTCTCTCGCTCTTTTCTCTCACTTCTCTCGCTCTTCTCTCTCTCTTCTCTCTCTCTTTTCTCTCACTTCTCTCTTTCTCTCTCACTCTTTCTTTTTCTCTCTTTGTCTCTCTCTCTCTTTTTCCCCCTCTCTCTCTCTCTCTCTCTCTCGTTCCACTTTGTAGCTGAATAATCCCCTTCTGGATTCTCTACTGCAATACAAAGGTCAAGATTACCAAATCTTCCTATGCTTCTCATTAGAGGCAGTGACTCAGTGGTTAGCGCTACTGTCTAAGGAGAATTAGTTCACGAGTTTGAATCCCTGCTGTCCCGGTAAAGAACTGTAATTTAATTTAGTTAATTAAATTATAATTATTATTTATTTATAAGTATAATTTAATTTATTATGCACTGAGGGGCAGAACCGGACATCAGCTGTGAGCCGCGTAACACACCTCTAAAATCGGAGCAGTTCATGGAATGAGGCTGCATTGCTCTCTCTCCTCTCTCTCTACTCTCTCTCTTCTATCTCTCTTCTCTCTCTCTCATCTCTCTTTCCTCTCTCTCTCTCTCTTCTCTCCTATTCTCTCTCTTCTCCCTCCTCTCTTTCTCAGACCTGGCGATGATCAGCTGATGCGGTCACCTGACGGCATCAACTGACACTATAAGTCGAGCTGTGAGGCCGGCTTTTTACTGCCCGTCCGGATAAGCTAACAGCTGCTGCTGTCGGACAGGAGTCTGCACAGAAGTATGTAGTTTTTTTTTGCACTGATGCATCAGCTGATTGTATAAAAGACGTTTATACAATCAGCTGTTGTGTCATGTGATTCATGCCCTTAAACCTGACACATCATCTGATCGCTTTGCCTTCCAGCAAACCGACCAGATGATATTGGATCCGGACCACGGATCCAATATCCGTGGCGCGGGACCCTTGACCCAGGATTACTGCGGAGTGCGGAGGGAGGTTCTTTATTTCAATAAAGATGGATTCCATAATTGTGTTTTATTTCTAATAAATTATTTTTCTTTGTGTTGTGTTTTTTTTTATCTGTACTAGAAATTCATGGTGGCCATGTCTAATATTGGTGTGATACCATGAATTTCGGGCTTAGGGCCAGTTGATAATATACAGCTATCCCTAACCCCATTATTACCCAGCGAGCCACCCGTCACCAGGGCAGCTGGAAGAGTTGGAACCAGCGCCAGAAGATGGCACTTCTATGAATGCACCATTTTCTGGGGCGGCTGCGGACAGCAATTCGCAGCAGGGGTGCCCAGAAAGCTTGGGCACTCTGAGCTGTGGATTCCAATACCCAGCTGCCTCGTTGTACCTGACTGGACACAAAAATTGTGCGAAGCCCAAATCATTTTTTTTTTTTAATTATTTCATAAAATTCATGAAATATTTAAAAAAAGGGCTTCCCCATATTTTTGGTTCCCAGCCGGGTACAAATATGCAGCTGGGGTTTGGGGGAGCCCGTAGCTGCCTGCTGTTCCCGGCTAGCATACAAAAACATGGCAAAGCCCACGTAATTTTCTTGGGGGGCAAAAAACTCCTGCATACAGTCCTGGATGGAGTATGCTGAGCCTTGTAGTTCTGCAGCTGCTGTCTGCTGTCTGTCAGTATGGAGGAGAGCAGACAGCAGCTGTAGAACTACAAGGCTCAGCATCCTCCATCCAGGACTGTATGCTGGAGGGAGAGGCAGAGGGATCAGAACTGCAAGGCTCAACATACTTCATCCACTAGTGTATGCAGGAGAGCAGACAGCAGCTGCAGAACTACAAGGCTCAGCATCCTCCATCCAGGATTGTATGCTGGAGGGAGAGACAGGGGAGCAGAACTACAAGGCTCAGCATGCTCCATTCACTAGTGTATGCAAGAGAGCAGACAGCAGCTGCAGAACTACAAGGCTCAGTATCCTCCATTCACTAGTGTATGCAGGACAGCAGACAGCAGCTGCAGAACTACAAGGCTCAGCATACTCCATTCACTAATGTATGCAGGAGAGCAGACAGCCGCTTCAGAACGACTCAGCATACTCCATCCAGGGCTGTATGCAGGAGTTTATTGCCCACCAAAAAAGTGATTTGGGCTTCGCCATATTTTTGTATGCTAGCCAGGTACAGCAGCAGGTACAGCTGCCACCAATCCCCAGCTGCCTATCTGTACCCGGCTGGGAACTAAAAAAATAGGGAAGCCCTTTTTTTGAATTATTTCATGAATTTCATGAAATAATTAAAATAAACAAAAAAAACGACATGGGGTTCGCCCCATTTTTTTTATCCAGCCAGGTACAACTAGGCAGCTGGGGATTGGAATCCACAGCACAGTTTGGCCCGAGCTTTCTTGGCCCTTCTGCTGTTAATTGCAATCTGCAGCACCCCAGAAAATGGTGCTTTTATAGGGGGACAAAAAATATATTTACAGAGAAAAGTAAAAAAAAATAGTTTAAATAATATGAAAAAACAACAAAAACGTCACAAAAGTTAAATTAATTCCCTTTTTGCTCCATTAAAAATAACGCTAAAAAATAAATAAAAACAAATACACATATGTGAAAACAAAAAAAAAAAAAAAGTGAGCCGGAGTATGAGATGGTATACATGGAGCTTGTGAGCTCATGTTCACACTGGCCATTAGACAAAGAGAAACCAAGGGAAAAATTGTGAAAACATACCCTGCTGTAACTAAATAAAAGCATAGAGCATATAAACATAGGGTACTTAGTAAACACTGTTTTTGATCAAAAAAAGCATAAAGCTATCACACCAACGCCAAGGTGTACCCTGTTGGGATAGTACCTACACTCTCTAATATTAAAACCTTACCATGGGTCTAAAATAGGCCTCAATGTGGCTAAGGGCTGAGAGCAACCGGGTCCCAACAGGACACACACAGTCAGGGGGATTTCACAGAATGAAATGTCCAGCTCACCAAGAGGGAGGGCCACACCCCATTTGTACTGAATACAAAAAAACTACATAAAAACAAAAAAGTGAGCCGGAGTATGAGATGGTATACATGGAGCTTGTGAGCTCATGTTCACACTGGCCATTAGACAAAGAGAAACCAAGGGAAAAATTGTGAAAACATACCCTGCTGTAACTAAATAAAAGCATAGTGCATATAAACATAGGGTACTTAGTAAACACTGTTTTTGATCAAAAAAAGCATAAAGCTATCCCACCAACGCCAAGGTGTACCCAGTTGGGATAGTACCTACACTCTCTAATATTAAAACCTTACCATGGGTCTAAAATAGGCCTCAATGTGGCTAACGGCTGAGAGCGACCGGGTCCCAACAGGACATACACAGTCAGGGAGATTCACAGAATGAAATGTCCAGCTCACCAAGAGGGAGGGCCACACCCCATTTGTACTTGCACATATGTGGTATCACCGCATTCAGAAAAGTCCAATCTATCAAGATATAAACATAATTAATATGATTGGTAAACAGACAATCGCCGGTTTAAGTTCCCTAAGAGGACTATCAAGTACAGAGAAAAGTAAAAAAGTTTTAAAAAATATGAAAAAAACTCATAAAAGTTAATCACCCGCTTTTTCTCCATTAATAATAAAGATAATAAAAAAAATAAAATATGTATACATGTAGTATCGCCACATTCAGAAAAGTTATATTTATCAAAATATAAAAAAAATTAACCCCAATGGTAAACAATGTAAACTGGAAAGAAAAAAAAATGAAAAAAGCCAAAACTTTTTTTTTTGTTGCTGCAATACCACAAATAAAATGCTCCAACATGCAATCAAAAAGTCATATCTATTAGTGATGAGCGAGTACTAAAAAGCTCGGGTGCTCGAGGCTCGGGCCGAGTATCCCAAGATACTCGTGTACTCGGCCCGAGCACCGAGCCCTATGTTATCCTATGGGAGACCCGAGTATTTTTATGAAATGACCCCGGCAGCATGTAGAAACCCTAAAAATGTCACAAAATTCTCAGAAGAGTGCTCAAATGACATGGCAACAGCATGGGGAAGACCCCTTGAAGCATTTATCACTCAAAAGTCACAGCTGTGAACAATTTTGTCCGCGTTTTACGCCATTTTTACGGACTCACCAGAAAACCTTCCAAAATGACACCAAAATGAATTTTCATGGCGGAAATGTTAAGGGCACATACCCAATAGTGAGATAGAGCTGGTGTATGTTACTTTTGGAGATTACATGAAAAATTTTACGTGAAAACATTGGGTGGCACTCCGATGTCCCTGAGAAGAGACGTACATGAAGGCCTCTTGAGTCTAATGTGCCCATTTTGAGGAAGTGAGTCTTTGTAGTATTTTCCTTTGCCAGGGCAGTCCAAAATTGTGAGGTTCACCAATGCCCCTGCATACAGACGTGCATGAGGGCCTGTAAACCTGAAGTACCCATTGTAAGGAAGTGGGTCTATTGTAGTAAAGCCCTTAGGCAGGGCAGCCAAAAAATAGGGAGGCTCCACATTGTCCCTGGATAGAGACGTGCATGATGGCCTGTAAACCAGAAGTGCCCATTGTAAGGAAGTGGGTCTATTTTAGTATAGCCCTTTGGCAGGGCAGCCAAAAATTGGGAGGCTCCACATTGTCCCTGGATAGAGACGTGCATGAGGGCCTGTAAACCTGAAGTGTCCATTGTAAGGAAGTGGGTCTATTGTAGTATAGCCCTTTGGCAGGGCAGCCAAAAATTGGGAGGCTCCACATTGTCCCTGGATAGAGACGTGCATGATGGCCTTTAAACCAGAAGTGCCCATTTTAAGTAAGTCGGTCTATTGTAGTATAGCCCTTTGGCAGGGCAGCCAAAAATTGGGAGGCTCCACATTGTCCCTGGATAGAGACGTGCATGATGGCCTGTAAACCAGAAGTGCCCATTGTAAGGAAGTGGGTCTATTGTAGTATAGCCCTTTGGCAGGGCAGCCAAAAATTGGGAGGCTCCACATTGTCCCTGGATAGAGACCTGTTAGGTTCTTAGTGTGTCCGTGCTTGCATTTAAAAACCGCACGTGTGTGCCTGTTGGTGGCAGCGTTCAGGTGCACTTGTGTGCGTTTTGCACAAACTTGGATATAACACACAAGTCTAGTGAATACACATCAGCACAGCATTGCAAAATGCGCAAGGGCGTTGGCAACGAACAATGAAGTGGACGTAATGGTGGTGCAGGCAGAGACCGAGGTCGTGTGCAAGCTCTAATTTCGCCACAACAAAGGGCCACATCTACTCGCTCGCACATCCTGTCCCAAATTCTTGGGGACCGCAGCAGTACACCGCTCTTGAACCAAGACCAGTGTCAACAGGTTGTTAGTTGGATAGCGGATAATGCTTCCAGTCAGATTGGCACCACCACAAACACTCTGTCTTCCACACGGTCAAGAGTCAGTAGCCGTGATACTGCACCGCACATTTCAGAACCTGATCCTCCTTCCTACCACCAGGCCGAGTACACGTCCACGGACACTCGGAAGAGCTGTTCACGTTTCCATTCACACATTCTGGCCTCTCGCCAGCTCCTGTTGAAGTGGGTCATGACGAGATTGTATGTACAAATGCCCAAATATTTGAGCAGCCACGTTCTCACGAAGTTGGCAATGTGTCTCAACAAGTGGTGGACGATGATGAGATACAATTGTCAGGAAGTCAGGAGGAGAAGCAGGGTGCGGAAGAGGAAGACGACGTGGTGGATGATCCAGTAACTGACCCAACCTGGCAGGAGGATATGCAGAGCGAGGACAGCAGTGCACAGGGGGAGGGAGGCGTAGCATCCCAACAGGCAGTAAGAAGCAGGGTGGTGGCCCCAGGCAGAAGTCAGGCAACCGTTCCCCGGAACAACAACACGACACAAGGTGCCTGTACAAATGTTAGGTCTTCCCGAGTCTGGCAGTTTTTTAAGTTGGCTCCAGATGATTCTAAAAAGGCCATTTGCAACACCTGCCATGCCAGCATCAGCAGGGATACCAAAACTAGCAGCTTGACTACCACCAGCATGATCAGGCACATGTCAGCCAAGCACCCGACTTTGTGGGATGTACAACAGAGTCGAGGAGCAGTGCTTGCTGATGTCAAGCCTCCTCCGGCCCTGCACCAGCAGTTGCCCACGCAGAAATAACACCATCATCAAGCACGTCCTTGTCCCAGCGCAGCGTTCAGTTATCTATTCAGCAAACCTTTGAACGCAGGCGCAAATACACTGCCAACGCCCCACATGCCACACTTCTAAATGCTAACATTTCGCGACTGCTTGCGCTGGAAATGTTGCCTTTTAGGCTGGTGGAGACAGAAGCATTCCGCGACCTGATGGCGGCAGCTGTCCCACGTTACTCGGTCCCCAGCCGCCACTATTTCTCCCGGTGTGCCGTCCCCGCATTGCATAACCACGTGTCACAAAACATCACACGTGCCCGTGCTGTTTCAGCCAAAGTCCACCTTACCACAGACACGTGGACAAGTGCTTGTGGGCAAGGCCGCTACATCTCGTTGACGGAACACTGGGTTAATATTGTGGAAGCTGGGACCCAGTCTGAGCGAGGACGGAACACGTCCTTCCCACACCAAGGTTTGCAGGCCCTACCTCAGTCAGGGTTTCACCTACACTCTACAGCTCCGGAATGTCATGCTCCTCAGCCTCCTCCTCCTCCTGCGCATCCTCATCCACTTTATCCTCAACACCAGTCCCAAGCTGGAAGCACTGCAGCACTGCCTTGGCGAAGCGGCAACAGGCTGTGCTGAAGCTAATCTGCATAGGTGACAAACCCCACAATGCAGAAGAGGTGTGGACAGCTCTGAAACAGCA
Source organism: Anomaloglossus baeobatrachus (assembly GCF_048569485.1). Lineage (NCBI taxonomy): Eukaryota > Metazoa > Chordata > Amphibia > Anura > Aromobatidae > Anomaloglossus > Anomaloglossus baeobatrachus. Next base: position 150,936,293 of record NC_134362.1, read on the forward strand.
GGCAGATCACTGGCTCACACCTCTGAACCTAAAGCCAGGAAAGGTCGTGTGTGACAATGGCCGGAACCTGGTGGCGGCTTTGAGGCGAGGCCAGCTGACACATGTTCCATGCGTGGACCATGTCCTCAACCTCGTGGTTCAGGGGTTTCTAAAGTCATACCCAGAGCTGTCTGATCTGCTGGTAAAAGTTTGCCACCTGTCTGCACATTTTCGAAAGTCACCTACTGCTTCAGCCGGCTTTGCCGGCTTTCAGCGCCATTTGCATCTTCCGGCTCACAGACTGGTGTGTGATGTCCCCACGCATTGGAATTCAACTCTGCACATGTTGGTCAGGATATGTGAGCAGAAGAGGGCAGTTGTTGAGTACCTGCATCACCTAAGCCGTCGGGAAATGGGTCAAACTCCACACATAACAGCTGAGGAGTGGAGATGGATGTACGACCTATGTACCATCCGCCAAAACTTTGAGGACTCCACCAAGATGGTGAGCGGCGATGAGTTGGAGCAAGAAACAGTAGTGGGTGTGGGTGATAACACACAGCCCAGCCTCGTCTCATCACAACGTGCAGTGGAGGACTATGACGAGGAGGAGCATGAAGACATGGAGCAACTCTCCGGCCAAATTGAGAATATGACATGCAGTCATATCCTCGGTTCAGCATGGCTGGCCAGAGGACAGGGTAGATGATGAGGAGGAGGAGGAGGAGGACAGCATGTTCAGTCATCGTGTTGGTCAGGATACTGAAGTGATGGCTGTTAAGAGTCTGGCGCACATGGCTGACTTTATGGTAAGCTGCCTGTCTCGTGACCCTCGCGTTAAGAACATCTTGGCCGACAATCATTACTGGTTGGTAACACTGTTAGACCCACGCTAAAAGGAGAACTTTATGTCTCTTATTCCCGAGGCGGAGAGGTCAGGCAAAATGCAGCAGTTCCAGAAGGCCATAGTCACGGAAGTAGGCAAAGCATTCACCTCACAAAACGCTAGTGGCATAGGTCAGGAATCAGTGGACAACCAAGTCGTACAGCCGAGAGGGGCACAAGTCCAATCCGCCAGAGGTAGGGGAACAGTCTTTAAGATGTGGGACAGTTTTCTCAGCCCCTCACATACCACAGCCCCTGAGGTGCGGGGTAGTGCCACAAGAAATTCTAAGTTTGCCCAGATGCTCAAGGAGTACCTTGCAGATCGAACAACTGTACTCCGACATTCCTCTGTGCCTTACAATTATTGGGTATCCAAGCTGGACACGTGGCATGAATTGGCTCTCTACGCCTTGGAAGTCCTGGCCTGCCCTGCCGCTAGCGTTTTGTCAGAGCGTGTTTTTAGTGCCGCAGGTGGAATCATTACAGATAAACGCACCCGCCTGTCAACTGAAAATGCTGACAGGCTGACTCTGATCAAGATGAAAAAGGGTTGGATTGGGCCAGACTTCACCAGCAAATGACAGTGGAATTTAAAGTTTGTAATGGGAATTTGCCATGTACCTCCACTCACCCATAGGTACACACTTTTGGACTTTGGCTAATTGCTGGACTGCTCCTCCTTCTCCTCATGCGCCACCATGATGACCGTTACAATAGTTAGGCCGTTTTTTCAGGTATACCCCCAGTGGTAAATTTTTTTGCCCATTCTTTCAGAATGGGCATTACAACGACAGGAGACCCGCTCCTTTGCAATGGGAACAATGTTTTGAGGCCCTCATGCACATCTCTATCGAGGGACAATGTGGAGCCTCCCAATTTTTGGCTGCCCTGCCAAAGGGCTATACTACAATAGACCCACTTCCTTACAATGGGCACTTCAGGTTTACAGGCCATCATGCACATCTCTATCCAGGGACAATGTGGAGCCTGACGCTGCCACCGACAGGCACACACGTGCGGTTTTTAAATGCAAGCACGGACGCAATAAGAACCTAACAGGTTTTTAGGAGCGACAATTACTGAGAAGTTTGACACTATCAGACACTGCTGACTGACCTGTATTATTCACTAGACTTGTGCGTTATATACTAGTTTGTGCAAAACATGCACCTGTACGCTGCCACCGACAGGCACACACGTGCGGTTTTTAAATGCAAGCACGGACGCAATAAGAACCTAACAGGTTTTTAGGAGCGACAATTACTGAGAAGTTTGACACTATCAGACACTGCTGACTGACGTGTATTATTCACTAGACTTGTGCGTTATATACTAGTTTGTGCAAAACGTGCACCTGTACGCTGCCACCGACAGGCACACACGTGCGGTTTATAAATGCAAGCACGGACGCACTAAGAACCTAACAGGTTTTTAGGAGCGACAATTACTGAGAAGTTTGACACTATCAGACACTGCTGACTGACGTGTATTATTCACTAGACTTGTGCGTTATATACTAGTTTGTGAAAAACGCACACAAGTGCACCTGTACACAGCCACCGACAGCCACACACGTGTGGTTTTTAAATGCACGCACGGACGCATTAAGAACCTAACAGCTTCTTAGGAGCGACAATTACTGAGAAGTCTGACACTATCAGGACTGTTTTAGACTGTGTACACCAGCCCCAGATATGATGAAGGCTGGTATACGGTAACCACTAGGAATGGCTATATACCCTGCCTGCCTGCCTGTATACAGCTACAATAGTCTTGAGAAGGACTCTTCTTGTCACTAGCCTGTATTCCGACCTGGCTATACCCTGCCTGTATACAGCAACAATAGTCCTGAGAAGGACTCTGCTCCTGTACTCCGACCTGGCTATACCCTGCCTGCCTGTATACAACTACAATAGTCCTGAGAAGGACTTCTGGTCACACTGTTTGCAGCCCTGCTACAGAAATAACTGTAAAGGGCCGCAAACCTTTCCCTGAAGCAGCAACACTCTCCCTGCACTGACTGTCTGGATGGCTGTGTGCAGAGCACAGCGCGCCTGCCGGTATAAAGGCTCGGTCACGCTGTGCAGGCCGGCCAATCACTGCAATTCCACAACTAACAGGGCTGTGGCATTGCAGTGGTCTGCCAGCCAATCCCTGCATGAGGGCTGGCTCTCAAAAGAGCGCCAACATGCAGGGATGAAGACCACGAGTACAGCACGAGAATCGCGAGATTACTCGGTCCCCGCCGAGTAGCCCGAGTACAGTGATACTCGTGCGAGTACCAAGTAGTGACAAGCATACTCGCTCAACACTAATATCTATCTCAAGATAGTAACAGTAAAAGCTTTGTCTTGGTACTCAAAAAATAAGCTATCACATAGCTCTTTCATTTAAAAATGTAGACTTTACGGGTTTCAAAGAATGTAGACACAACTGAAAAAAAAGAATCATATTGTCAGGTCGTTTATACTACACAATCTACACTATAAAAACATTCCTATAAAACAATGTCAGAATTGTGGGGGAAGTTTTCACAATTTCTCCCCACTTAGAATTTTTTTCCTTTTTTAGTACAATAAAGGGACAAAAGTGACATATAAAGCTATCCATAAACTGTCTTTTCTGCATATTTCCAAACTAACCTCCTGATACACTCCAACATGTAACCTCTGGTCCTCCCAAGATCTCCTTCTCTCCTCCACACTTATCCACTCCTCATCCAACTGCCTCCAAGACTTCTCCTTAGTATCCCCTGTCATCTGGAAATTGTTGCCTCAATATGTCAGATTTTCTGCTACACTTGCAAGCTTTAAACAAAACTTGAAAACCTATGTGTTCAAGCATGCCTACAGTCCCTAATGACCCCACTGCCTCACCACTGTCGGAGATGCCACCTCACCATTACCGGAACTGCCGCCTCCCCACAGCCAGAGCTGCAATCTCACCACTGCTGGAGGTTCCACCTTACCACTGCCGGAGCTGCCGCCTCAAGCCTGATGGAGCTGCCACCTCTCCACCTCTAGAGGTGCCACCTCACCACTACCGGAGCTGCCATCTTACCCCCTCACTCCTCCCATTATCCTATAGGATGTAAGCCTGCAAGGGTAAGGCCCTCTACCCTCTGTCCCAGTCTGTCTATTGTAACTTGTGTATGTATTCTGTATATAACTCCTTCTCATGTACAGCACCATGGAATCAATAGTGTTCTATAAATAAATAATAATTAAAAAGTACAATTTGTCACATCAAAAACAACATATGTTTATGTGGACAGAAAAATAAAAAAGTTATGACTCAGAAAAGAGGGGAAAGAAGAAAATGAAAACGCAGAAATGGAAATTGGCTGCGTTTTGAAGAAGTTAAAAGAAAAAGTTGTAATAGCAATGGACTGAGTAGTGTAATAGGAAAAAACATACCATGGCTACGAATATAAGAGCTGCAGGCAGCTACAGTAGAGCTACCACCACCATCGTAGATACTGCTCCCGGCCATGGTACTAGCAAACACAGATTATAATTGACCTCCTTTGCCAATGGGGTGAAGTTGAGGTCGTCATGGAATACAAGGGGCTGCTGATAAGTCTTTGGCTTTACGCAGAAATAAACGAGATAGGATGATGAAACTTTACATTTATTCCACATACTCTCCACTGATATCAACACACTTCTTACATCAGTATTCCAAGTTCTGTAAACCTAGCAAAAAGAAGGATTTCGATTGTGCCTCAGAGCAGACATCTGTAACAGCCATGGTATTAGAAATGGTGTGAAGTGTTTCTTCAGGTTTGGAAACAGATGCTAGTCGGAGGCAGCTAGATCTAGAGAATAAGGTGGGTGGTCAACCAGCTGAAAGCCCAGCTCTGCCAGTTTTGACGTGGTTGCTTGTACAGGCAACTACAGTAGAACTAAAAAAATAGGGAAGCCCTTTTTTTTAATTATTTCATGAATTTCATGAAAGAATTAAAATAAACAAAAAAACAACACGAGGTTCGCCCCATTTTTGTATCCAGCCAGGTACAACTAGGCAGCTGGGGATTTGAATCCATAGCACAGGTTGGCCTGAGCTTTCTTGGCCCTTCTGCTGTTAATTGCAATCCGCAGCGCCCCAGAAAATGGTGCTTTTATAGAAGCGCCATCATCTGGCGCTGTATCCAACTCTTCCAGCAGCCCTGAAGCCGGGTGGCTTGTTGGGTAATAAGGGTTAATACTAGCTTTGTTTTACTAGCTAGTATTAAGCCAGAGATTCTTAATGTCAGGCAAGTTTGACCCGGCCATTAAAAATCTCCAATAAAGGGTTAAAAAAAGACACCACACAGAGAAAAAATACTTTAATAGAAATAAATACACAGACACACTTAGAGACTCCATGTTTATTACTCCCTCTCACCCCTCCACGATCCTGGTCTTCTGTCTTCTTTTTCCTTCAACCCATGCAGCTGTGCTACATCAGACAGCACTGCATGGGAGGAAGACGCTGCTGCTCCCGTGCAGTCTAATCACTCAGTGAGTGAGCAGAGGCTGCGGGTTTTAAGCGGTGACGTCACCGCTGCCACCGTTGCTAAAGTAATCTGACAGGCGCGTTACTATAGCAACTGTGCTCCTATCACCTAATTCCTGGTGCCGTAATTCACTGGCTGTGGCAGCCAGTCCCTGCATGTGGACTGATGCTGTAAAGAGCGCCGACATGCAGGAATGGGGAAGCCGACCATGTGCCATAGCATCTCGCTGGTACACGGAGATGCTCAAACGAGCACCGCTTACCATAGAGATGCACTGACTGGACCTAGCATGACATCTAGCCATGTGACCAGTCTGTAACCAATGAGATAATAGTCACGTGACTGGTCACATGCTATGACGACGTCATGGAAGGTCCTATCATCAGTGCTGGTTACCGGGAGGGCGCATTGATGATCGGAAGGAAAAGTGACGGGAGACAGAGTGCAGGACGCGTCGCGGGGTCCTGTAAGTATGATGGCAATGTTTATTAACTGTATGTGTATATTTCTAATGTATTGGTATGTGTTTGTGTTTTCCTGCCATTGTTTTCAATGGGATTCGAAGGTGTTCAACGAACATTCGTCGAATGTTTGCCGAACTGATTCACTGTTTGACAAACTGAACTCAAACACTAGGGGGGTGGCTCAACATTATTAGGGAGACATCTATGCAACTATCCCTTTGGGAAATGTACACATCAGCAAATTTGTTGTTGAGCAGATGAATAACCAGACAATTTTGGAAAAGTCAGTCAATATTGAGGTCGTCTAGAGGTGGAAAGTATGCATTATTATTGAAATGCAAAAGTTTGCAAATACCCTCAAAGCATTTCCATGCTATAGCCATGTGAAAAACTGGAGTGCCATATAAAATATCAACACTTCATTATTGCCAAATTTCATTCTTCTTCACTATCCTTGTGTAAAACACAAGAGGTCCTCAAAACATCATAATTTTGTCATGCAATGACTATCGGGGTTCCGCCTGGTACACAAGAACTCCCGGCAAGCACCACAACACATAGGATACATGATGCAATGGTGGGCCTTGGTGCTAGGGAAAGGGGAGCAGGGTCACCTCCTAAACTCATCTAAGTCTGATCCATGCACTGCCTAACGTCCCTATATGGGTTCTTTCACCATGTCACTGATCACGTGCCTATCCCTGTCTTTTCCATGGACTCAGTCCTGTATAGTGCGCAGGGCAGTGGGAATACTAGTCCAGTTCGAGATTAAAGACACAGAGAGAATTATACAGACAAGGATAAAATAAATAACAACCATACAAAGCACTCCAAACAACAAGAGGCAATAATATAATTCAGTGAAGCAGGAGAAAGTGGTTGTAATGCTGCGCTGCTGTATAGACTCAGAGGAATTTTCATTAAATTCAGCAGGTTTTATTGTTCATTGTCCATAGTACTGAGTCTATACGGCAGCGCCGCATTACAACCATTTTCTCCTGCTTCACTGAATTACTTCTCCCCGTTTGGCTACAGCAGCCGTTTTTACATGCTAAAAAGTCACCTACAGTAGTTGTGACTGACACAACTAACCCAGGTGAGTGATTTCCTGCACCCTCTTACACTGGTTTCACCCAGATAAAAGGGCAAGTTTGAGCCCTTTTGTCTTTTCAGCTCCTTTGTTCTGAATCTGAAGAGGTAATAATGTGGAATGGACCAGAGGGGTAAAAACAAAAACGACTAATGAAGGGAAAAACTCAACATGTTCTCTGAAAGTCTTCCTGGTCCACTGCTCACAAATTCCTTCTAGAGGCAAACTAAGCAGAAACTATAACCAGCGATTACCTGGACTAGGAGGGAAGTCTTTATAGCAGAGGTAATTAGCTCTTATGGTCAGTGGGGTCCACTCTCTCCTGCAGAATGTAAGCTCTTATAGTTAGTGGGGTCATCTCTCTCTCCTGTAGAATGTAAGCTCTTAATCTTCAGCGGGTCCACTCTCTTCTTCAAAGTGTAAGCTCTCATAGTCAGTGAGGTCTTCTTTCTTTCCTGCAAAGTATAAACTCTTATGGTCAGCAGGGTCCTAATCTCCACTAATCAACTGTTTTTGGGTGCTGCAACACTATGTCCTATTAATTGTGCACAAAACACAGCTCACCACTTTTAAAAGTAACTGTGCTTGGAAGTGCAGTTAAACCTTTTCAGTTAAATTATATAGCTTTTTGAGTTGTAAAACCTGGTATAACCATAACTAGCAATACAGAGCTGTGTGTTATAAATAATAGATTTGTTAGAAAAACAGAAGCAAAGTTCTTCATAGTGCAGAGAGCCAATATGAAGGCTTAATATATATTATAAAGTGTCAGGCAATCAACACACATTTCAGAGATGTGCTTATAGTAGACACATCCAAATTTCAAGGCATATAGTTACAACTAAAGTTGAGCTGATCATTTGAAATCTGAATATGCGGTCTTCAATATATTTCCCCAAAAATGGGATCTGCTTTCAATATATTTCCTGTTGACTGCATTATTTAATAGCTTAACCCCTTCAGCCCCGGGGCACTTTCCGTTTTTGCGTTTTTGTTTTTTGCTCCCCTTCTTCCGAGAGCCGTAACTTTTTTATTTTTCCATCAATCTTACCATATGAGGGCTTGTCTTTTGTGGGACAAGTTGTACTTTTAAATGAAATGATAAGTTTTACCATATGGTGTACTGGAAAACAGCAAAAAAAATTCCAAGTGTGGAAAAACTGCAAAAAAAGTGTGATGGCACAATAGTTTTTGTGATGTTTTATTCACGGTGTTCACTATATGGTAAAACTGATGTATGAGTATGATGCCTGATGTCGGTGCAAGTTTGTAGACACCAAACATGTATAGGTTTACGTGTACCTAAGGGGTTAAAAAAAATTCACAAGCTTGTCCAATAAAAGTGGCGTATGTTTTGCGCCATTTTCCGAAACCCATAGCGTTCTCATTTTTTAGGATCTATGGCTCAGTGATTGCTTATTTTTTACGTCTCGAGCTGACGTTTCTAATGGTATCATTTTTGCGCAGATGCTACGTTTTGATCGCCTGTTATTGCATTTTGCGTAAAACTTGCGGGAACCAAAAAAATTTTTTGCCACTACACCGTTTACCAATCAGATTAATTAATTTTATATTTTGATAGATTGGACATTTCTGAACATGGCAGTACTAAATATGTGTATATTTATTTATTTTTTAACCCTTTAATTTTCAATGGGCGGAAAGGGGGGTCATTTGAACTTTTAGGTTTGTTTTTTTATTTTTTTAAACTTATTTTTTACTTTTTTTATTTTACTAGTCCCCCTAGGGGGCTATAGCGATCAGCAATCTGATTGCTCTTATTTATCTGCTGATCACAGCTATACAGCTGTAAACAGCAGATACAGTCACTTCCTGCTTCCCTGGCCTCCGGGCCGAGGGAAAACGAAAGTGAAATGTCATAGCTGTAGGCGTCATCACATGACCCTGTGCTACGATGGCAACCACCGAAAGTCACATGATCACTCACGTGACTTCCGGTGGGGGCGGCGGTAAGTGAAAATCTTCACCGCGCGTATATACATCTCGCTGCCAGACTTTGGTATGTGTTTTATGTCACTTTCTTTATCCCCTTCATCCCCAAGCCCATTTTCACCTTAATAACCAGGTCATTTTTTGCAACTCTGACAAGTGTCACTTTGACAGGTTATAACTCTTGAACAGTTCAATGCATCCCGGTGATTCTGAGACTGTTTATTTTGTAACATAATGTACTAGAAAGTTTAGGACGAGATTTTTTGCATTTATTTGTGAAAATATCAGAAACTTAGCAAAAATGTTTAAAATTTTGCAATTTTCAAACTTTGAGTTTTTATGTCCATAAATCTGAGAGATATATAGTAAATTATCCCAGGTCCACAAAAGAAGTAATAGTAGAATTGAATAATCATGCAAAGTTTCTTTATTATATAATAATAACAGAGCAACCAAACTTGAATAAAAGCCCCGTCACATTTAACGACTTACCAGCGATCCCAAAAATGATGTGACCTGATAAGGATCACTGGGAGGTCGCTGGTGAGATGTCACACAGTCAGATCTTTCCAACGACACAGTAACAATCAGCGACCTGTATAACGTTCTCGGTGGGCGTTGGGACTATGGGGTACTTGCGACACCGCGACACCGCTACGGATAAATAATCAAGGTCACAGTTGTTGTGGCGCACATCCGGTGCCGGCAGCGACATCGCAAAGTGTAAATCCTAGGAGCGACGATGAATGAGCACAAAACAGTCAAAAATCGCTGATCTGTGTGATGTCGTTCATTTTCATAATGTCGCTCCAGCTGCAGAAACGATGTCGTTTGTCACTCCTGCAGCATCACACATCGCTGTGTGTGAAGCCGCAGGAACGACAAACATCTCCTTACCTGTGTCCATCGTCAATGCGGAAGGAAGAACGTGGGCGGGATGTTATGTCCCGCTCATCTCCGCCCCTCCACTTCTATTGGCCGGCTGCTTAGTGACGTCGCGGTGACATCGTGGTGATGCCGAACGCACCTCCCCCTTGAAGGAGGGATTGTTCGGCGGTCACCGCGATGTCGCCGACAAGGTATGTGCGTGTGAAGCTACCATACCGATAATGTTCGCTACGGCAGCGATCACCAGATAATGCATGTTCGACGGAGGCGGGTACTATGGCGCTCGACATCGCTAGCCGATGCTAGCGATGTCGCAACATGTAAAGTTCCCCTATGTTAGGTGGTCGTTGGTAGGCGTCAAACACAGAGATGCGTCCTGCCCAGCAGGACATTGCCTTTGAAGAAAATGGTCCCAACCATTCAGCAACGACTAGCGATCTCACAGCAGGGGCCTGATCGCTGGTAGGTGTCACACATAAAGAGATCACTGCTACGTCACGGAAATGGTGACGCAGCAACAATCTCGTTAGCGATCTCGTTAGCAAACTCGTTGTGTGTGACGGGGTCTTAGGACCCATGTTTTGGCCTTGCGGCCTTTCTCAAGGTTTCTGAGTAGAGGTTGCTTGGGGTAAAGTCTCAGGCTGAAACAGCTTGCATGTTCCAAAGCTAAAGAGATAAGAAGTAATCAGGACAAAGTACCAAGGGAGCAGGCCTTTTGTCTGCTCTGTGGACCTTTTGGGGACCTGAGATAATCTACTATTTTTTTTCTCATGGACACTATATTCATCTGGTGAAATATTTGGGATATTCCTTAATATATTATGAGAGTTACCGTCATATGAAAAAGTTTGGGCACCCATATTAATGTTAACCTTTTTTCTTTATAACAATTTGGATTTTTGCAACAGCTATTTCAGTTTCATATATCTAATATATCTAATGGTCGCCGAGCATGGACAGCACGCTTCAAATCATCCAACAGATTTTCAATAATATTCAGGTCTGGGAACTAGGATGGCCATTCCAGAACATTGTAATTGTTCCTCTGCATGAATATCTGAGTAGATTTGGAGCGGTGTTTTGGATCATTGTCTTGCTGAAATATCCATCCCCTGCGTAACTTCAACTTTGTCACTGATTCTTGCACATTATTGTCAAGAATCTGCTGATACTGAGTTGAATCCATGCGACCCTCAACTTTAACAAGATTCCCGGTGCCGGCATTGGCCACACAGCCCCAAAGCATGATGGAACCTCCACCAAATTTTACTGTGGGTAGCAAGTGTTTTTCTTGGAATGCCGTGTTTTTTTGCCTCCATGCATAACGCTTTTTGTATGACCAAACAACTCAATCTTTGTTTCATCAGTCCACAGGACCTTCTTAAAAAATGTAACTGGCTTGTCCAAATGTGCTTTTGCACACCTCAGGTGACTCTGTTTGTGGTGTGCTTGCAGAAACTGCTTCTTTCGCATCACTCTCCCATACAGCTTCTCCTTGTGCAACGTGCGCTGTATTGTTGACCGATGCACATTGACACCATCTGCAGCAAGATGAAGCTGCAGGTCTTTGGAGGTGGTCTGTGGATTCTCCTTGACTGTTCTCACCATTCTTCTTTGCCTTTCTGATATTTTTCTTGGCCTGCCTTTTCTGGGCTTAACAAGAACTGTACTTGTGTTCTTCCATTTCCTTACTATGTTCCTCACAGTGGAAACTGACAGTTTAAATCTCTAAGAAAATTTTTTGTATCCTTCCCCTGAACAACTATGTTAAATAATCTTTGTTTTCAGATCATTTGAGAGTTGTTTTGAGGAGCCCATAATGCCACTCTTCATAGGAGATTCAAATAGGAGAACAACTTGCAAGTGGCCAACTTAAATACCTTTTCTCATGATTGGATACACCTGCTTATGAAGTTCAGAGCTCAATGAGGTTACAAAACCAATTTAGTGCTTTAGTAAGTCAGTAAAAAGTAGTCAGGAGTGTTCAAATCAAGAAATTGATAAGGGTGCACATACGTTTGCACCGGTCAAATTTTGTTTAAATGCGGATTGCACATTTTCTGTTAGTACAATAAACCTCATTTCAATCCAGAAATATTACTCAGTTCATCAGTTATTAGATATATGAAACTGAAATAGCTGTTGCAAAAACCCAAATTGTTATAAAGAAAAAAGGTTAACATTAATAGGGGTGCCCAAACTTTTTCATATGACTGTATGTAACACAAAATCAGTAATAAATAACATTTCCCACGTCTCTACTTTACATGAATGCAATTTTTGAAATATTTTTTGTTAGGAAGTTAGAAGGGTTATATCAGCGGTTTCTCATTTTTCCAGTAAAATTACAAATCCTTTTTTTTGGGACACATTTGAAGTGACTTTGAGAGCCCTAGGTGACAGAAAATATCCAAAGGGGACACCATTCTAAAAACTGCAGCACTCATGTTCTCAAAACCACATCAAAGAAGTTTATTAACCCTTTAGGTGCTTCACAGGAACCAAAGCAGTGTGGGAGGAAAAAATGAAAATGTTACTTTTTTACACAAAAATGTTACTTTAGCCATACAATTTTGCATTTTCACAGGGGTAACCAGAGAAAATGCACTATAATTTATTGTTTTGCAATTTATCCTGACTACACCCATATCTCATATGTGGTGGAAATCTATTGTTTGGGCACACAGCAGGGTTCAAAAGGGAAAGAACGCTATTTGACTGCAAAAATGACTGGAATCATTAGCGGACACAAATATAGCGTTTGGAGAACCTCTGTTGTGCCTAAACAGTGGAGCACCCCACAAGTAACCCCATATTTTAAACTGGACTCTTGAAGAAATTTATGTAGATGTTTGGTGAACACCTGGAACCCCCAGGGGTTTCGTAGAATTCTATAACCCTGAGTCATGAAAATGAAAAAAAAATACATTTTTAACCTCAAAAATATTGCTTTAATTCAAAATTTTGGATGCAGCAAAAAGACACTGCATCCAAAACATTGCCATTCCTGATTGTGGGCATGATTGATTGCACATAATCCCATGTGTAAGTACTCAGCGTAGAGTGCAAGATTAATATGAACCACACCATACTGCAATCATTTAGAGGCAGAATAAACATCAATAGTGGTTGAAGAATTGGCTTTATTTATTCATTTTTTTACACTGTTCATCTTGATTAGACGGCTTTATTCCTCTTGTCAGTATGTTTACAGCAATACCAGATTGATATAGAATTTTTAAGTTTGACGACTATCACACTAAAAAAAAATTGTTTACAAATAAAGGTTTTTTGCATAACTGAAATTTGAAGGCTACAATTGTTTTATTTTTCTGCTGACAGAGTCATGTGAGGGCTTTTTTTATGCGGGATGATTTGGAGTTTTTATTTGTACTATCTTGGGCCACATCATTTTTTTTATTTTTTTTATCCTTTTCTATTTCATTTTTTGTGAGGCAGAATCAAAAAGATTCAGCAACCCAGAAATATATACATATTTTTTTACGCCATTGATAGTACCATAAAAGTGATAAGACAATATTACTCCACAGATAAGTACGATTACAGCGATAACACATTTATATAATGTTTTATGTTTTGCTGCTTATGCACCATAAAAACGATTTTATAGGAAAAAAACAGTTTTTCCATTGCTGTATTCTGAGAGCTATAAATTTTTTATTTTTTCGCTGATGGACCTTTATGGTGGCTTGATTTTTGCATAAAAATATCACGTTTTCAACAGTTTTATTTTTATTTATATATGACTTTTTGATTGCATTCTTTTCCACTTTTTTGTCAGCTGTACAATGAAAAGACAGTTTTTGATAAGTGTTTTTGTTTTTTTACAGTATTTACTGAAGGGTTTAACTAATAGGATAGTTTTATTGATTGGGTTGCTATGGATGCAACAATATCAAATAGCTGAACTTTTTTTAACAACTATTTATTGGAATTTTTTTTTGTTCTTTATTTACTGATTTTTTTTATATTTTTACTTTTTTAAATTTTTTCCTTATTCACTTTCTTAAGATATGGTACATTACCCCACAGTATTCTGACTGCAGCTACAATGTTCTGCAGTGTTTAATTGCTGCAGAACATCGCAGCTGTCACAGCTGCACTGAGAAAGCATGAGTGATCATACTGCAGCCATGATGACTCCGACTTTCTGTAGTCAGGTGACTCGGAGGTCATCATGATGACTTCGGGAAACTATAACAACAATCGGGCCCTCGCGATTACATCACCAGGGTTCTGAGCAGGGGAGAGTGGGAGCGCAATCCCTTTCCCAATCCCTTAAGTGCCGCAATCAATATCAATTGCAGCATGTAGAAGGTTAAACAGCCAGAAACGGCGCAGTCACCATCCATTTCTATGAGGGAAAGGACGAGGCTGTCAGTTAAGCTGAATCTTCAGCGGCAAGAAAGGTGGCATGGTTCTCTGTGCTCCCACGATTGCCAGGACTTACCAATACATCCTTGGTTGCTAACTACCTGACAAAAAGGATGTATTGATACATCCTTGATCGTGAAGGGGATAAGTACCTCAGGGTTTGTGAACAGAGAAACAGTTAAAAGCAGTAACATGTTCAATCTTGCACACATACACTGGCAGTGTAGACTAGACATGATCGAACCTCTAGAGGCTCGAGTTTGACTCGGTTTGTCGAATAGAGGCCGCGTTTGAGTTCGGTTCGGCGAGCCGTTCGACGAACCTCTGGAAGCTCATTGAAACCAATGGGAGGCAAACACAAGCACATAAAAACATATTATAAAGGTACACATACAGTTAATAAACATTGCCATAACAGTTACCTGTCCCCGCAATGCGTCCTACACTCAGTCTCCCGCCGCTTTTCCTTCCGATAATTGCTGCGTCCTCCCGGTAACCAGCACCAGCATAGGACCTATTGTGACGTCAAAATATCCATGTGACCAGTCACGTGTCTATTATCTCATTGGCTACAGACTGGTCACATGGCTTTGACATTATGATAGGACCTGTCAATGCGACATGCTCTGGAACACGGTCGACTCCCCGTTCTGCTTCCCCGTTCCGTTATTCACCGGCTGCCACAGCCGATCAATAACAGAGATCACCGTTGCTATAGCAATGCGCCTGTCAGCGGTGACGGCACCGCTTACAGGCAGTAGCTTCTGGTCGCTCACGGACCAGATCGGTGCTGCTGATGTAGCAGAGCTGCATGGGTTAAAGGAGAAAGAAGACAGAAGAGCAGGATCGTGGAGGGATGAGAGGGAGTAATAAACATGAAGTCTCTAATGTGTCTGTGTATTTATTTCTATTAAAGTATTTTTTCTCTGTGTGGTGTCTTTTTTTTAACCTATTATTGGAGATTCTTAATGGCTGTCAAACTTGCCTGACATTAAGAATTTCTGACTTAATACTAGTTAGTAAAGCAAAGCTAGTATTAACTCATAATTACCCAACAAGCCATCTGGCTCCAGGGCTGTTGGAAGAGTTGGATACAGCGCCAGATGATGGCGCATTTATGAAAGCGACATTTTCTGGGGCGGCTGCAGATTGCAATTCGCAGCAGAGGGGTCCAGAAAGCTTGGGCTAACCTGTGCCGCAGATTACAATCCCCAGCTGCCTAGTTGTACCTGGCTGGACACAAAAATGGGGCGAAGCTCATGTCGATATTTTTTTAATTATTTCATGAAATTCATGAAATAATTAAAACAAGCGCTTCCCTATTTTTTTTGTTCCCAGACGGGTATAAATAGGCAGCTGGGGGTTGGGGGCAGATGTACCTGCCTGCTGTACCTGGCTAGCATACAAAAATATGGTGAAGCTCATGTCATTTTTTTGGTGGGCAAAAAACTCCTGCATACAGTCCTGGATGGAGTATGCTGAGCCTTGTAGTTCTGCAGCTGCTGTCTGCTCTCTTGCATACACTAGTCAATGGAGCATGCTGAGCCTTGTCGTTCTGCAGCTGGTGTCTGCTCTCCTTCATACAGACAGACAGAAGCTGCAGAACTACAACTGTCAGCATACTCCATCCAGGACTGCATGCAGGAGTTTTTTGCCCCCCAAAAAAATGATGTGGGCTTCGCCATGTTTTTGTATGCTAGCCAGGTACAGCAGGCACCTACGGGCTGCCCCCAACCCACAGCTGCCTATTTGTACCCGGCTGGGAACCAAAAATGTAGGGAAGCCCTTTTTTTAGTAATTATTTCATGAATTTCATGAAACAATTAAAAAACAAATTAAGTGTGCGTCGCCATATTTTTATATGCTAGACAGGCACAGCATGCACCTATGGGCTGCCCCCAACCCCCAGCTGCCTATTTGTACCCAGCTGGGAACCAAAAATATAGGGAAGACCTTTTTTTATTAATTATTTCATGAATTTCATGAAATAATTGAAAAACAAATGATGTGGGCTTCGCCATATTTTTGTATGCTAGCCAGGTACAGCAGGCACCTACGGGCTGCCCCCAACCCCCAGCTGCCTATTTGTACTCGGCTGGTAACCAATAATATAGGAAAGTCCTTTTTTCATAATTATTTCATGAATTTCATGAAATAATTAAAAAAACAAATGATGTGGGCTTTGCCATATTTTTGTATGCTAGCCAGGTACAGCAGGCACCTACGGGCTGCCCCCAACCCCCAGCTGCCTAGTTGTACCCGGCTGGGAACCAAACATATAAGGAAGCCCTTTTTTTATTAATTATTTCATGAATTTCATGACATAATTAAAAAACAAATGACGTGGGATTCGCCATATTATTTTTTATGCTAGCCAGGTACAGCAGGCACCTACGGGCTACCCCAAACCCCCAGCTGCCTATTTGTACCCAGTTGGGAACAAAAAATATTTTTTCACTTATTACATGAAATAATTAAAAAACAAATGACATGGGCTGTGCCATATTTTTGTGTCCAGCTAGGTACAACTAGGCAGCTGGGGATTGGAATCCACAGTACAAGTTGGACTGAGCTTTCTGGGCCCCTGTCCTGAGAATTGCAGTCCGCAGCCGCCCCAGAAAATGGCGCTTTCATAGAAGCGCCATCATCTGGCGCTGTATCCAACTCTTCCAACAGCCCGGGTGACGGTAGCTTGCTGGGTAATAATGGAGTTAGGGCTAGCTGTATATTATCAACTGGTCCTCAGCCCGAAATTCATGGTGGCACGCCAATATTAAACATGGCCACCATGAATTTCTACTACCGATAAAAAAAACCACAACATACAGAAAAATATTTTTATTATAAATAAAACACAACACAATTAGTGACCCCATCTTTATTGAAATAAAGAACCCCCTCCGCAGTAATCCTGGGTCAAGGGTCCCGCGCCATCCAATCCGGATCCTATATCATCTGATCGGTTTGCTGGAAGGCAAAGCGATCAGATGATGTGTCAGGTTCAAGGGCCTGAATCACATGACACAACAGCTGATTGTATAAATGGCTTTTATACAATCAGCTGATGCATCAGTGCAAAAAAAAAAACAAAACTACACACTTCAGTGCAGACTCCTGTTCGACGGCATCAGCTGATAGTTTAGCCGTCCAGGCGGTAAAAAGCCGACCTCACCGCTCGACTTATAGTGTCAGCTGATGCCGTCAGGTGATCACATCAGCTGATCATCGCCAGGTCTGAGAAAGAGAGAGAAAGAAGAGAGAGAGAAAGAGAGCGAGAGAGAAAGAAGAGAGAGAAAGAGAGAAAGAAGAGAGAGAGAAAGAGAGAAAAAAGAAAGCGAATGAGAGAAAGTAGAAAGAAAGAGAGAAAGAAGAGAGAGAGAGAGAAAAAAGACAGAGAGAGAAAGAAGAGAGAGCGAAAGAAAGAAAGAAGAGAGAGAAAGAGAGAAAGAAGAGAGAGAAAGAGGAGAAAGTAGAGAAAGAGAGAAGGAAGAGAGAGATAGAAAGAGAGAAAGAAGAGAGAGAGAAAGAAAGAGAGAGAGAAAGGAGAGCGAGAAAGGAGAGAAAGAGAGAGAAAGAAAGGAGAGAGAGAGAAAGGAGAGAGAGAGCTCACAGCTGATGTCCGGCTCCTCCCATCAGTGCATAATTAAATTATAATTATAAATATATTATAAATATATAAATAAAATTAAAATTAAACAAAAAAAAATTCTTTACCGGGACTAGAACTCGCACCCTCATGCTTCATAGACGAGGACTCCATCCACTCAGCTACTGCCTCTCATGATAAAGATAGGCAGTAATGTGGTAATCTTGAAGTTTGGATTGCTGAAGTCTCAGCTGACTACGCAATTCACTTGATTGCAACATGGAGCTGATAGAGCACTCGTGTTCTGTAGCAGAGCTGACAGTGTCGTGTGGTTTACGTCGGACCTGGAGGGGTATTGGAGGATTTTAATAAAATGCTGAAACAGGGTGTTTTTTGTCTTTTATGGCAAATAAAGTATTTTTCGCAGTGTGTGTTTATTTACTTTCACTTTATAAATAGATAATAATTATAATTAAAAAAAAAATAATAATAATAATAATAACGCTTTACCGGGACTAGAACTCACGACCTCATGCTTCTTATGCAAGCACTCTATTCACTAGTCTACTGCTGTTAATGATAAAGGTAGGCTGATTTGGTAATTTTGACTTCTGCATTGCTGAAGTCTCTGCTGACTGCGCGATTCACTTGAGCTGATAGAGCACTCATGTTCTGTAGCAGAGCTGACAGTGTCATGTGGATTACGTCATACCTGAAGGGGTATTTGTGGATTAATAAAGGGGTGAAAGAGGGTGATTTTTTGTCTTTTATTCCAAATAAAGGATTTTTCGGTGTGTGTGTTTCTTTACTTTCACTTTAAGTTTATTCATGGACGGTATCTCGGGAAGACGTCTGGCATGATTAAACTCATTATTACCTTGATTGCCACCGCACCAGGGCAATTCGGGATGAGCTGAGTAGAGTCCCCCAGGACAGTCGCATCTAATGGATGCGGCCATTCTGGCCCGCTGCTGGGTGATATTATTAGGCTGAAGGGCTCCCCATACTGTGGCGCTCTCCATCCTGACAATACCAGCCTCCAGCCATATGGCTTTATCCTGGCTGGTATCAAATATGGCGGAGACTGCATTTTTTTTTCATTATTCATTTATTTTACTGCATGATATAGACCCGCTAATGAAGCAGCAGTCATTTTCTAAAGAGGAAAAGACACTGCAGATTTGTGACAGACATGTAGCGAGGCCCCCGTGATCGTTGAGTAGGTAAGAAAAAAAGGATTGTCCTGGGGATGCAGGACGCATGCAGATAGCATCATGTGCACATATCCTTACTCTGAAAAGCCACGTTTATGGTGATTGAACCGTTCTCGAACCTAACTCGAACTGTCGAGCTTTTAACAAAAAGTTCGAGTTTGATCTCGAGCACCCCCAAAATCACTCAAACATGAAATTGGCAAACCTCGAACATCGCTCAACTCTAGTGTAGACATTACAAAAGCAACTGCACAGAAACCGGGTGAGACACGTTAAGAAAACTACTTTTTTCCTGAAGCATTTTAGCCTTGAAAAGCTCAAAGATTCTGCTTATATATATATATGTCACGGCCGGGCGGTCGGGCAGACCCAGGAGGTGGATCCACTGGACCGAACTCTCTGAGATGGTGGTAGGGAGTCCGGCAGCTGAAGCACTGATGGGCAGTAGAACAGTCCGTGCAAGTGAAGGCAGCGGAGGAGTCCCAGGGACCACGGAGTCACAGAAGGTGGTCTTGGTGACGTAGCTCAGGTTCGGAGGCCGAGGTGATATCAGGCGGGGTCCGGAACCTCTGGAGCAAGATGACGGGTCACCGCAGGGATCCGGGATGGTACGGACTGTCAGATGGCAGACGGACAGCGTGCGGGGATCAGGACACGGCAGACTGGATGGCGAGGCAGGTACGGCTCTACAAAGACAGATAGGTGAGTACAGGCACATAAACACCAAGAGACCTGACTCCTAGCTCAGGGAACACGAAGATCAGGCCCCGCCCCCTTGGACAATGACCCCCTATATACCCTGTACCTGTGCAACCTCATTTCCTGTTAATGGACGCTGGCCCTTTAAGAAAGGGTCAGTGACCGCGCGCGCGCCCTAATGCGCATGCGCGCCGCCCGGGTGCCAGAAGCCAGGGAAGGAGGCTGCGAGGAGGACGCAGGGGAGCCGGCCAGGTCCAGGGAAGCTGTCGGGCGCCGGGATCGGGGGCCCGGAGCCCTGGGACGGACGGAATCCGGTGACTGGGGAGCGGAGAGCGTGGCAGGTGAGCCGGGGAACGGGGGTGAGGACCCGGGGAGCGTGACAGTACCCCCCCCCCCCACGCCCCCCTCCCCGCAACCGGGACATGAAGGCACGGATAAGAGGAGTGCCCACGTTCTCCCTGGGCTCCCAAGACCTATCCTCAGGACCATACCCTTCCCAGTCCACCAGGAAGAACTGTCGACCTCGTACGGTCTTCATGGCCACGATATCCCTTACCGCATAGATGTCATCATCGGCAATAGGAGGAGGGGCCGGACTGGCAGCAGCGGAGAAGGGACCAAGGACAACCGGCTTGAGCAGAGAGACGTGGAAGGAGTTGGGTATCCTCATCGTGGCCGGGAGCTGTAGCTTGTAGGATACCTCATTGATCTTGCTGAGGACCTTAAACGGCCCGATGTAGCGAGGACCCAGCTTGTAGGAAGGTATCTTCAATCGGATGTACTGGGAAGCAAGCCAGACCAGGTCACCAGGAGAGAAACACGGAGGATCCAGACGTCTCTTGTCAGCGTGTTTCTTCATCCGCTGGGAAGCGCGCCCAAGGGACGCTTTGACAGAGTCCCAAATGGTAGCAAAGTCACGAACTGCAGTATCAGCAGCCGGGACATCCGATGAAGGGGATATAGGCAATGGGACGGCGGGCTGGAGTCCGTAAACAACATGGAAGGGAGATTCGGAGGATGACTCACTGACGTGGTCGTTATGGGAGAATTCAGCCCAAGGCAGAAGCGAGGACCAGTCGTCGTGATGGGCGTTGACATAGTGACGTAGGTATGAGGTCACGATTTGATTGACCCTCTCCACTTGGCCGTTAGACTGAGGATGGTAAGAAGAAGAAAAGTCCAGAGTCACTCCCAGATGTTTGCATAGAGCCCTCCAGAAGCGGGAGGTGAACTGAGTTCCTCTGTCGGACACTATGTGGGATGGAAAGCCATGCAAGCGGAAGATGTGATGTATATAGGCTTCCGCGAGTTCCTGAGCAGAGGGCAGTCCGGCCATAGGAACGAAGTGGGCCATTTTGGAGAATCGATCAACCACGACCCATATGACTGTGTGCCCGGAGGATAATGGCAAGTCCGTAATAAAGTCCATTGCTATGTGTTGCCACGGGACTGAGGGTATCGGTAAAGGCAGAAGACGGCCATGGGGCAAGTGTTTGGGCGTCTTGTTCCTGGCACAGGAGGAGCAGGCAGAGACAAAAGCAGCGACGTCCGTGCGAAGGGATGGCCACCAGTAATGGCGTACAATCGCACCCCATGTTCTCTTCTGACCAGCATGCCCGGCTGTTTTTGAGGCATGACCCCAGTGTAACACTTTTTGCCTGTCGGTATCGGAGACATAGGTCTTCCCGGGCGGTATCTGGGCTAGGGTGACAGGGGCCACCGGAATGATGTTGCTAGGACAGATGATGGGTTGGGTAGTCTCTTCCTCCTGCTCCATGGGCATGAAAGACCTGGACAAGGCATCAGCGCGTACATTCTTGTCCGCGGGTCGGAAGTGAAGCTGAAAGTCGAACCTGGCAAAGAATAAGGACCACCTGGCTTGCCGTGGGTTCAGGCGCTGAGCGGACCGCAGGTATTCTAGGTTCTTGTGGTCCGTGTAGATGATCACGGGATACACTGCACCTTCCAGGAGGTAGCGCCATTCCTCCAGTGCCAGTTTGACTGCCAAGAGCTCTCGGTCCCCGATGGTATAGTTGCGTTCAGGCGCTGAGAAGCCCTTGGAGAAGAATCCGCAAGTCACCATCTTCCCGGAGGAGGACTTCTGCATGAGCACTGCTCCGGCTCCTGAGGAGGAGGCATCCACCTCCAAGGTGAACTGGCGGTTTAGCTCCGGACGGTGAAGTACAGGCGAGGAAGCAAAAGCCCGCTTCAAAGAGCCAAACGCGGCGTCGGCCGCAGGCGACCAGTCCTTTGGATTTGCCTCTTTCTTAGTCAAAGCGGAAAGTGGTGCAGTCAGAGCAGAGAAGTGAGGGACGAATTGGCGGTAGTAGTTGGCGAATCCCAGGAAGCGTTGGATTGCCTTCAGTCCAGAAGGGGGAGGCCAGTTGAGAATGGCGGAGACCTTCTTGGGATCCATCTGCAGTCCAGTCTCAGAGATGATGTACCCCAGAAAGGGGAGAGAAGACTGCTCAAAGACACACTTCTCATACTTTGCGTACAGACGGTTCTCTCTTAGTCGTCGTAGAACCAGCTGTACGTGCTCTCTGTGGGTTGGGAGGTCCGGAGAGAAGACAAGGATGTCATCTAGATATACTACCACACAGGTGTAGAGGAGGTCTCGGAACACGTCGTTCACCAGTTCTTGGAAGACGGCAGGAGCGTTACACAGGCCGAAGGGCATCACGCAGTACTCATAATGTCCATCGCGCGTATTAAACGCGGTCTTCCATTCGTCACCAGAGCGGATGCGCACCAGATTGTAAGCACCCCGAAGATCCAGCTTGGTGAACAGACGGGCTCCTCTAAGCCGGTCAAACAATTCGGGGATGAGCGGCAGAGGGTACTTGTTCTTAACAGTGATCTGATTCAGACCCCGGTAGTCGATGCAGGGACGTAAATCGCCCTCTTTTTTCTTGACAAAGAAGAAACCTGCTCCAGCAGGAGAGGAGGATCTCCGAATGAATCCCCTAGCCAGGCTCTCTGAGATGTAAGTAGACATAGCCCTTGTTTCGGCTGGAGACAAAGGATATATCCGTCCTCGTGGTGGCGTTGTTCCAGGGAGCAGGTCGATGGCACAATCGTAGGGGCGATGTGGCGGCAGTACCTCGGATTCTTTTTTATCAAAGACATCAGCAAAGGACCAATAAGCCGAGGGCAGCCCCGGTAAGTTCTCAGGAACCGGAGGTCGTCGGATGGGTTGTGTGGATTTTAGGCATCTCTCATGACACGAAGCACCCCAGCGGGTGATTTCGCCAGTGCCCCAGCTGACTGATGGTTCGTGAGTCCGTAACCATGAAAGGCCCAGCAGGATCTGATGGGACATGTGCGGAAGGACGTAGAAGACGATGTTCTCGGTGTGAAGAGCACCGATGCGCAGTTCAACCGGCCTGGTGGTCCAGGAGATGGTGTCAGAAAGGGGTCTCCCATCCACAGAGGCAATCACCAGGGGCTTGTTGAGTGGGATAACAGGCACCTGGTATTTGTCCACGGTGGCTTGCTGGATGAAATTGCCTGCTGCCCCGGAATCAAGATAGGCCTCAGCCGTGAACCGCGTCTCTCCAGTTGACACTTGCACAGTCCACATAACCGGGTCTGAGAGAGTCCCAGCACCTAGGGTGGCCTCTCCTACCAACCCTAGGCTTTGGAGTTTCCCGGCCTCTCTGGACAGGAGCGTAGCAGGTGGGTGTCCTCACCACAGTAAAAGCAGAGGCCCTGGGCGAGCCGCTCTGCTCGACGTCGTTCAGACTGCCGCACTCGGTCGATCTGCATGGGCTCGTGGACGGGAATCCCAGCTGTTGATGACTGAGGAACGGAGGACTTCTGCGGAGGAGGAGAATGCCGTACCGGGCGTCTCTCCCGAGATAGCTCTTTGGAGCGCTCCTGAAACCGTATGTCCACACGAGTTGCTAGGGCGATCAGTGCATCTAGGGTGGAGGGCACGTCCCGACCCGCCAACTCATCCTTGATGCGACTCGAGAGTCCTTCCCAGAACGCGGCTGTTAGGGCCTCATTATTCCACCCGAGTTCTGAAGCCAAAGTGCGGAAACGGATGGCGTATTGACCCACCGTCAGTGTCCCTTGACGTAGGCGGAGGAGTGATGAAGCAGAGGCAGAGGCGCGTCCTGGCTCGTCAAAGGTACTGCGGAAGGCCTGTAGGAACTGTTGAAGATCCTTGGTCATGGGGTCCTCCTTCTCCCACAAGGGGTTCATCCACGCCAGCGCCTCGCCCTCTAGGTGGGACATTATAAAGGCGACCTTGGCTTGGTCGGAGGCGAACAGATGTGGCAGCTGCGTGAAGTGAAGGGAACATTGGTTTATGAAGCCCCTGCAGGTCTTGGGATCTCCAGCATACCGAGGAGGAGACGCCAAACGGAGTCGGGAAGCATCTGAAGAGGCTGCCACTGGTACGGGAGCCATGGCTTGCCTGGCGGGGGACCTGGGTGCCGCAGGCGTCATTGATGCTTGTAATGTGTACAGGCGGGTGTCCACGGAGGTCATGAATTGCAGCATGCGGGTCTGGACTTCACGCTGGCGTTGGAGTTCCTCTTGCAGGGCCATTAGTGCAGCAGCGGGATCCATGGCCTGATCTTACTGTCACGGCCGGGCGGTCGGGCAGACCCAGGAGGTGGATCCACTGGACCGAACTCTCTGAGATGGTGGTAGGGAGTCCGGCAGCTGAAGCACTGATGGGCAGTAGAACAGTCCGTGCAAGTGAAGGCAGCGGAGGAGTCCCAGGGACCACGGAGTCACAGAAGGTGGTCTTGGTGACGTAGCTCAGGTTCGGAGGCCGAGGTGATATCAGGCGGGGTCCGGAACCTCTGGAGCAAGATGACGGGTCACCGCAGGGATCCGGGATGGTACGGACTGTCAGATGGCAGACGGACAGCGTGCGGGGATCAGGACACGGCAGACTGGATGGCGAGGCAGGTACGGCTCTACAAAGACAGATAGGTGAGTACAGGCACATAAACACCAAGAGACCTGACTCCTAGCTCAGGGAACACGAAGATCAGGCCCCGCCCCCTTGGACAATGACCCCCTATATACCCTGTACCTGTGCAACCTCATTTCCTGTTAATGGACGCTGGCCCTTTAAGAAAGGGTCAGTGACCGCGCGCGCGCCCTAATGCGCATGCGCGCCGCCCGGGTGCCAGAAGCCAGGGAAGGAGGCTGCGAGGAGGACGCAGGGGAGCCGGCCAGGTCCAGGGAAGCTGTCGGGCGCCGGGATCGGGGGCCCGGAGCCCTGGGACGGACGGAATCCGGTGACTGGGGAGCGGAGAGCGTGGCAGGTGAGCCGGGGAACGGGGGTGAGGACCCGGGGAGCGTGACAATATATATATATATATATATATATATATATATATATATATATATATAAAGTATATGTATATATCCAAACAAGGAGCCTCATGGGTTTACCTTAAGGTCTCATGTGGGTCATACTGGTATAGGGTATGATTTAACCCTCCAGTGTGGCCACGAGACAGCACACTCCAAAAACATATGGTCAAAGAAGAGCACAAGGAGTTTTGGTGCAAGTAGAAAATTATTTTATTTGATTATCAATAAATAGTAGTAAATAGATAAAGGACGTATTAAACACAAGATTAGGGAAATAGATACCTGGGTCCCGTAGACCACAATTGGAAAAGCTTTAAAAAAATCAGTGTAATAGGGTTTTACTAAGAAAGCCCAATAAATTTACAAACCAGGTAAGACGCTGATAGTAATTCATAACAGACCCATAAAAGGTGTAGATGGGCTATATATAGTTTAGTATAGTGGCCAGCCAGCAGTCATTATAATGGCCCATATCAAGCGGTGGTTAGTGAATTCAAGTAAAGCGCTTACCTAGTAACAATGGTGGTGCAAGGGAGCCAGACCAGAGGGGAAACTCTGACGGCTGTTTCGTGGTATGATACCGCTTCTTCCAGGAGGAGTAGGTGCAGTGTTGAGAATCCACGCCGCCCTTTTGAATGTCCGCCACCAGATCACGTGATATCAATCACGTGACCGGATGCCAAGGGAGACAAGGACGCGCACGCAACTGCATAGGGTTATTATGTCACATGCATAGATATATATATATATATATATATATATATATATATATATATATATATATAAATAGTGGTAAATTCTTCAGCCAGGAAGGTTCACTATCCGAGGCAAGTGGCTTGAATGATGTCAACAACACCGCAATTGGTCAATAAGAAGGGGAGATGAAGAAAAGAAAACCTAGTAATAAGCAAGAACAAATATAAATATATATATATATACATACAAAAGAGATTAAAAACATATATGGATGAGAGGACCTCATTTATTAATGGTATTTTTAAGTGCATAGTTTATTATGACCTTTAATTTTTAAATTTTTTAATCTTCAATTTTTCAAGTGTATCAATTTTCTAAAATTTATATCAATACATGTATACACTTATTCTAGTATAATACAAAAGTCAAAAAAATAAAGATTAAAAATCAAAAATTAAAACCTAGGAGTTGGACCGGCATGAGGCTATAAAAAAGGGGCAAAGCTGATAGACTCATTCAAACCGGCAGGGGTGAGTGTGCCCAGGGTAGAGATCCATCGGGTCTCAGTCTGTGCGAGATGCTTTTTCAGGGTGCATCCCCTAACGCCACCATGCACAACGTCAATCCCCAAAACTCTCAATGACCTGGGGTTGCATTGGTGCGCAGCCCTAAAGTGTCTAGGTACAGTTTTTAGAGTTGAAGTGTCAATTACTGTTTTGGCTCCACAAATATCCCTCACATGTTCCCATGTACGAACACGGAGTTCATGTGTGGTGAGGCCAATATAAATTAAAGAGCAGTCACATGTGGCATAGTAAATTACATGGGTGGTGTGACATGAGATGTAATCTTTAATTTGAAAAGTACGGGAACCATCGGCAGAGGAGAAAGAATTCCCGTTGCCAATATTAACACATGCCACACAATGACCGCATGAGAAACAGCCCCTTCTAGGTGTAGTGGCACCAAAAAAATTAGAGGGGGCCGGCACATAGTGGCTGCGCACCAAGAGGTCACCGAGGTTTCTAGTTCTCCTAGACGTCATGGAGGTGACAACAGGGAGGCAACCTTTAAGGGCTGGTTCAGCCTGTAAAATAGGCCAGTGTTTCACCAATATACTACGCATGTTCTCCCACTGCTGGTTAAATGTCGAGATAAACCTAATGGTATTCTTAGTCTTCTTAGGTTTAGATGGCAATAAAAGCTGACCCCTGGTGTTATTAACAGCACGACTCTATCCATTTTTGATGGCCCTCCTACTGTATCCGCGATCACGAAATCTCCCCTTAAAATCTTTGGCTTGGCGTCGAAAACTGGCCTCTGTCGAGCAAATTCGCCTCATCCTGAGGACTTGACTAATCGGTACTGCTTTAATGGTTGAATAACTGTGTGCAGAAGATGCATGTAATAATGAATTCAGCGAGGTCGACTTCCTGAAGACATCAGTCTGGACAACCCGGTGATGGTCTAACTCCAGACTGATATCCAGGAAATCAATCCTATTAGGGTGAAATTGGTAAGTTAATTTGATGTTATAAGGATTTTGATTTAAATCCTTCACAAAATCCCCGAGCTCCTAAGCTGTGCCATGCCACAAAAACAAAGTATCATCTATATACCTCATCCAGCACAGCACATGGTCGGCCACCCGCACGCCCTCCTCGCCAAATAGCCCCCTATCCCAGAACCCCAGGAAGAGGTTGGCGTACGAAGGCACGCAAGCCGCCCACATGGCTATGCCGTGGGTCTGTAGGTAAAAATAATCTTTTAAAACAAAAAAATTATGTTTTAGGACAAAGCAAAGGAGCTCGAGGATTAATTCAGATAGATGTAAGTCCAGATTGGTCATTCCCAGGAAGAAGCAAATTGCAGTGAGGCCATCAGTATGTGAGATGCACGTGTATAGCGATTCGACATTAGTCATGACCAAGAATACTCCAGGATCCACAAATATCCCGTCGACCCTGGTCAGGACGTCCATAGTGTCCCGGACATATGAAGGAAGGGTTTCTACAAGTGGTTTCATGTAGTAGTCCAAAAATTTACAAATTGGGTCACTCAATCCTTCTATTCCGGACACAATGGGACGCCCGGGTGGGTCAAGGGGATTTTTGTGGATCTTGGGTAGAAGGTAAAAGGTCGTGATCTCAGGGGACACAGAGAGAAGACCATCGTGCACCTTTTTGGAAATTATACCCTCTTCCAATGCCCGCTGTAAAATAAGTGACAAAGCAGCCAGGAAATGAGGAAGGGGGTTATAGTTCAATTTCTGGTACATGTCCCTATTTCTTAGCTGCCTTTAAGCTTCCCTCTCATATTTGTCACAAGGCCAGATTACAATGTTACCCCCATTGTTTGATTATCACATCAGACAGTGATTGTAATTGTCTAAGTGCAAGGCAGTGATCACAACCCAAGTTGTCACCTCGTCTCTTAGTGGTGATTTTAGTAAAATCTAGATTCACCACTTTGGTAAAAATATCAACCGCCGCACATAGGGACAAGGGGGGGAACCTTGATGACTTAGGGTAGGCACTTGGAGGGAACATACCTTGAGTTTGGGCATTCTGTTCCTCGAGTAAATCATTAAGTGCTTGAAGGGCCTCTCTTTCCAAAGTGCTGTCTAGTTCATTCTCTCCGTGACTTCGGTGATGGAGTTTCTTGAGGATCAACTTTCTCACGAAAAGGTGCAAGTTCTTCACTGCAGTGAAGAGATTAAAGCAGTTAGTTGGTACAAAATTCAATCCCCTAGAAATCACTTCAAGCTGATGTTGCATCAGAATGTGGTTAGAGAGGTTAATTACCTCCAAGGCATGTGGTTTCTTAGTGGGTTTCAACCTTGCCAGATTTTTTGGGGTGGGTTATTGACTCGATTCCTGCCCCTCGTATTAATAACATGGGTTTCCGTTGTACCAGAGGCGCTGGAAGTTTCCCCAAGAGATTCGTTGTCAGAGACTACTGATTGCAGAGAGGTTGAACGGGAGCGAGATGCAGAGCCAGACCTAGATGGGGGTCTGGACCTGCCACCCGCTGACCTCCATCGGTACATCTTTTTATTATTAAAATCGCTCAAGTCTCTCTGCAGTTTTTTGAATTTCAGATCTCTGACCTCCTTATCCCATTTCTCGACCAACTGCTTCAATTCATCCTCAAATGCAGCAATGGACTCACAGGGAATGTCACGAGAAATTGAAGCCTGTAGTTCTTCCATTTCGCGTTCAAATTCCTTCAAGGATTGGGACTTAGACTTAATTAGAAGTTTCATAAAGCCACAAAAGCATGCACCAGACAGCAACTCCCATTCATTTTTAAATTCTTTGTCCTCAACTCCATAGGAGGGGAAGACCTGGACTCTAAGGCCTCTAGGAATGAGATCCTTTTCCAGATACTTTTCTAGAAAGGACTTATTCCACCACATACGAGTCCTCTTCCTATGGATGCCCTTGTATCTGAAAATCCTCTCTTTAACTCCATCATCCACACCCTCTGGGGTGGTATTATTCCCATCTTTAAACGCTTTATCAAGTTCTAGGAGCCACGTCTGGTCACGTCTCCTAAATTCCATGATGAACCATGGCCAAACTGTGAAAAATACAGAAACAATCAGTATCCAAACAAGGAGCCTCATGGTTATACCTTAAGGTCTCATGTGGGTCATACTGGTATAGGGTATGATTTAACTGCTGATGATACACAGATCTACCTCTCTGGACCTGACATCACCTCCCTACTAACCAGAATCCCACAATGTCTGTCTGCAATTTCATTCCTTTTTCTCTGCTCGATCCCTAAAACTGAACATGGACAAAACAGAATTCATTGTCTTTCCTCCTCCTCACTCAACCCCCCCACCTGGCATATCCATCAATGTCAATGGCTGCTCACTTTCTCCATTGCAACGTACTCGCTGCCTGGGAGTAATCCTAGACTCTGATCTCTCTTTCAAGCCACACATCCAAGCCCTCTTCACCTCCTGCCGCCTCCAACTCAAAAATATTTCCCGGATCCGTACATTCCTTTCCCAAGAAGCTGCAAAAACCCTAGTACATGCCCTTATTATCTCCCGCCTGGATTATTGCAACCTCCTGCTCTGTGGCCTCCCTTCTAGCAGTCTCACACCCCTACATTCTATTCTAAACTATGCTGCCCGGCTCATCCACCTGTCCCCCCGCTACTCCCAGACCTCTCCTGTCTGACAATCCCTTCACTGGCTTCCCATTGCCCAACGACTCCAGTTCAAAACACTAACCATGACATACAAAGCCATCCACAACCTGTCTCCTCCCTACATCTCTGACCTAGTCTCCCGGTACTTACCTGCACATAACCTTCGATCCTCACAAGACCTCCTTCTCTACTCCCCTTTCATCTCCTCTTCCCACCATCGCATCCAAGATTTCTTCTGTGCCTCCCCCATACTCTGGAATGCTCTGCCTGAACACATCAGACTCTCGCCTACCTTGACAAGCTTCAAATAGAACCTGAAGACCCACCTCTTCCAACAAGCCTACAACCTGCCGTAACCCTCTGTCTGATACAGCGCCGCACAATCAACTCTACCTTAACCTACTGTTTCCTCACCTATCCCTTGTAGACTGTGAGCCCTCATGGGCAGGGACCCCTATCCTCCTGTACCTGTCTGTGTCTTATATTGTTTATGATTATTGTACTTGTCCCTATTATGTACACCCCTTTCACATGTAAAGTGCCATGGAATTGATGGCGCTATAATAATAAATAATAATAACCCTCCAGTGTGGCCACGAGACAGCACACTCCAAAAACATATGGTCAAACAAGAGCACAAGGAGTTTTGGTCCAAGTAGAAAATTATTTTATTTGATTATCAATAAATAGTAGTAAATAGATAAAGGATGTATCAATCACAAGATTAGGGAAATAGATACCTGGGTCCCGTAGACCACAATTGGAAAAGCTTTAAAAAAATCAGTGTAATAGGGTTTTACTAAGAAAGCCCAATAAATTTACAAACCAGGTAAGACGCTGATAGTAATTCATAACAGACCCATAAAAGGGGAAGATGGGCTATATATAGTATAGTATAGTGGCAAGCCAGCAGTCATTATAATGGCCCACATCAAGGGCTGGGTGGTGAATTCAAGTAAAGCGCTTACCTAGTAACAATGGTGGTGCAGGGGAGCCAGACCAGAGGGGAACATATATATATATATATATATATATATATATATATATATATATATATTGCAGATGAAAAGTTTGGACACACCTTCTCATTCAAAAAGTTTTCTTTATTTCCAGGACTCTGAAAATTGTAGATTCACATTGGAGGCATCAAAACTATGAACTAAAACATGTCGAATGAAATGCTTAAAAAAGTGTGAAGCAACTGAAAATATGTCTTATATTCTAGGTTCTTCAAAGTAGCCACCTTTTGCTTTGATTACTGCTTTGCACACTCTTGGCATTCTCTTGATGAGCTTCAAGAGGAAGTCACCGGAAATGGTTTTCCAACAGTCTTGAAGGAGTTCCCAGAGATGCTTAGCACTTGTTGGCCTTTTTGCCTTCACTCTGCGGTCCAGCTCACCCTAAACCATCTCGATTGGGTTCAAGTCTGGTGACTGTGGAGACCAGGTTATCTGGCGTAGCACCCTTCCACTCTCGTTCTTAGTCAAATAGCCCTTACACAGCCTGAAGGGGTGTTTGGGGTCATTGTCTTGTTGAAAAATATATGATGGTGTCAGGGCCAGGTGGACGGGCAGACCCAGGAGGTGGATCCACTGGGCCGAACTCCTAGATGGTGGTAAGGGGTCCGGTAGCTGGAGCACTATAGGCAGCAGAACAGTCCGTGCACACGAATATAACGGAGATGTCCCTGGGACCACGGAGTCACTGGTGGTAGTCCGGGTGACGCAGCTCAGGTTCGGAAGCCGAGAAGATGGCAGGCGGGGTCCGGAACCTTTGGAGCGAGATGACGGGTCACCGCAGGGATCCGAGATGGTACGGACTGTCAGGATGGCAGATGGACAGCGTTCGGGGTTCGGGATTCGGTCAGGACCGGATGTCGAGGCAGGCACGGCTCTACAAGAGAGATAGGTGAGTATATACACAGAGACACCAGGAGACCTGACTCCTAGCTTAAGAAACACGAAGATCAGGCCCCGCCCCCTTGGACATTAAACCCCTTTATACCCTGTACCTGTTTTGCATCATTTCCTGTTAATGGACGCTGGCCCTTTAAGAAAGGGTCAATGACCGCGCGCACGCCCTAATGCGCATGCGCGCGGCCCGAGTGCCAGAAGCCAGAGCAGGAAGCTGCGAGGAGGAAGCAGCAGGGCCAGGCTGGGGCTGTGAAGCCGACGAACGCCGGGTGCGGGGACCAGGACGCTGGGGATGCGCCGGCAAAGGGTGCTGGAGAGCGGGGAGCGGCAGTGACCGGACCAAGGAACCGGGAAGCGAGGCGGGGGAGCCGGGGAGCGTGACAGGTGAGCCGGAGGGCAGCACAGGGGACCCGGGGAGCGTGACAGTACCCCCCCCACGCCCCCCTCCCCGCAACCGGGACAGGAAGGCACGGATCAGCGGAGTACCCACATTCTCCCGGGGCTCCCAGGACCTATCCTCAGGACCATACCCTGCCCAGTCCACCAGGAAGAACTGTCGACCCCGTACGGTCTTCATGGCCACGATATCCCTTACCGCATAGATGTCGTCATCGGCAATAGGTGGAGGAGCCGAACAGGCAGCAGAGGAGAAGGGACCCAGGACAACCGGCTTGAGCAGGGAGACGTGGAATGAGTTGGGTATCCTCATCGTGGCCGGGAGCTGTAGCTTGTAGGAGACCTCATTGATCTTGTTGAGGACTTTAAACGGCCCGATGTAGCGGGGACCCAGCTTGTAGAATGGTATCTTCAATCGGACGTACTTGGATGCAAGCCAGACTAGATCTCCAGGAGAGAAACACGGAGGATCCAGACGTCTCTTGTCTGCGTGTCTTTACATCCGCAGGGAAGCACGCCCAAGGGACGCCTTGACAGAGTCCCAAATGGTTACAAAGTCACGGGCTACAGTATCAGCAGCAGGGACATCCGAAGAAGGGGATACAGGCAATGGGACGGAGGGCTGAAGTCCGTAAACGACATGGAAGGGAGAGCTGGAGGACGACTCACTGACGTGGTGGTTATGGGAGAATTCAGCCCAAGGAAGAAGCGTGGACCAGTCGTCGTGATGGGCGTTGACATAGTGACGTAAGAAAGAGGTCAAGATTTGATTGACCCTCTCCACTTGGCCATTAGACTGAGGATGGTATGCAGATGAAAAGTCTAGAGTCACTCCCAGATGTTTGCAGAGAGCCCTCCAGAAGCGGGAGGTGAACTTAGTTCCTCTATCGGATACGATGTGTGATGGGAAGCCATGCAAGCGGAAGATGTGATGTATATAAGCGTGCGCGAGTTCCTGAGCAGAGGGCAATCCAGCCATAGGGACGAAATGAGCCATTTTAGAGAACCGATCCACCACGACCCATATGACTGTGTGTCCGGAGGACAATGGCAAGTCCGTAATAAAGTCCATCGCTATGTGTTGCCACGGAACTGAGGGTATCGGCAGAGGCAGAAGACGGCCATATGGCAGGTGTTTGGGCGTCTTGTTCCTGGCACAAGAGGAGCAGGCAGAGACGAAAGCAGCGACGTCCGTGCGAAGGGATGGCCACCAGTAATGACGTACAATCGCACCCCATGTTCTCTTCTGACCAGCATGACCGGCTGTTTTCGAGGCATGACCCCAGTGTAACACTTTTTGCCTGTCTGTCTCAGAGACATAGGTCTTCCCGGGCGGTATCTGGGCCAGGGTGACAGGGGCCACCGGAATGATTTTGCTAGGACAAATGATGGGTTGGGTAGTCTCCTCCTCCTGCTCCATGGGCATGAAAGACCTGGACAAGGCATCAGCGCGTACATTCTTGTCCGCGGGTCGGAAATGGAGCTGGAAATCAAACCTGGCAAAGAATAAGGACCACCTGGCTTGCCGTGGGTTCAGTCGCTGAGCGGACCGTAGGTATTCCAGGTTCTTGTGGTCCGTGTAAATAATCACGGGGTACACTGCTCCTTCCAGAAGGTAGCGCCATTCCTCCAGAGCCAGTTTGACTGCCAAGAGCTCTCGGTCACCGATGGTGTAGTTGCGTTCAGGCGCTGAGAAGCTCTTGGAGAAGAAACCGCAAGTCACCATCTTCCCGGAGGAGGACTTCTGCATGAGCACTGCTCCGGCTCCTGAGGAGGAGGCATCCACCTCCAAGGTGAACTGGCGGTTTAACTCCGGACGGTGGAGTACAGGAGAGGAGGCAAATGCCCGCTTCAGAGAGCCAAACGCGGCGTCGGCCGCAGGTGACCAGTCCTTTGGATTAGCCTCCTTCTTGGTCAAAGCGGAGAGAGGAGCAGTCAGAGCAGAGAAGTGAGGGATAAACTGGCGGTAGTAGTTGGCGAATCCCAGGAAGCGTTGGATTGCCTTCAGTCCAGAAGGAGGAGGCCAGTTGAGAATGGAGGAGACCTTCTTTGGATCCATCTGCAGTCCGGTATCAGAGATGACGTACCCCAGGAAGGGGAGAGAAGACTGCTCAAAGACACACTTCTCATACTTGGCGTACAGACGATTCTCTCTCAGTCTTTGTAGAACCAGCTGTACGTTCTCTCTGTGGGTCTGGAGATCCGGAGAGAAGACAAGGATATCATCCAGATACACTACCACACAGACGTAGAGAAGGTCCCGGAAAACGTCGTTCACCAGTTCTTGAAAGACGGCTGGGGCGTTACACAGGCCGAAGGGCATTACGCAGTATTCATAGTGCCCATCGCGCGTATTGAACGCGGTCTTCCATTCGTCCCCAGAGCGGATGCGTACCAGGTTGTAGGCACCCCGAAGATCCAGCTTGGTGAACACACGAGCTCCTCTAAGCCGATCAAACAATTCGGGGATGAGCGGCAGAGGGTACTTGTTTTTTACGGTGATTTGATTCAAACCCCGGTAGTCTATGCATGGGCGTAAGTCGCCCTCTTTCTTCTTGACGAAGAAGAAACCTGCTCCAGCAGGAGAGGAAGATCTCCGAATGAATCCCCTTGCCAGGCTCTCTGTGATGTAAGTAGACATGGCCCTTGTTTCGGCTGGAGACAAGGGATATATCCGTCCTCGAGGTGGTGTTGTTCCAGGGAGCAGGTCGATGGCACAATCGTAAGGACGATGTGGCGGAAGTACCTCGGATTCCTTTTTATCAAAGACGTCTGCAAAGGACCAATAGGCCGAGGGCAGCCCCGGTAGGTTCTCTGGAACCGGAGGTCGTCGGATGGGTTGTATGGTCTTCAGGCACTTCTCATGGCACGAAGAGCCCCATCGGGTGATTTCGCCAGTACCCCAGCTGACTAATGGTTCGTGAGTCCGCAACCAGGGAAGTCCCAGCAGGATTTGATGGGACATGTGTGGGAGGACGTAGAAAGTGATGTTCTCGGTGTGCAGGGCACCGATACGCAGTTCCACCGGCTTGGTGATCCAGGAGATGGTGTCAGAGAGGGGTCTCCCATCCACGGAGGCAATCACGAGGGGCTTGTCGAGTGGAGTAACAGGCACCTGGTACTTGTCCACCGTGGCCTGCTAGATGAAATTGCCTGCTGCCCCGGAATCGAGGTATGCCTCAGCCGTGAACCGCGTCTCTCCCGTTGTCACTTGCACAGTCCACGTAACCGGGTCTGAGAGAGTCCCAGCACCTAGGGTGGCCTCTCCTACTAACCCTAGGCTTTGGAGTTTCCCGGCCTCTCTGGACAGGAACGTAGCAGGTGTGTGCCCTCTCCGCAGTAAAAGCAGAGGCCCTTGGCGAGCCGCTCAGCTTGACGTTGTTCAGACTGCCGCACTCTGTCAATCTGCATGGGCTCGTGGACGGGGACCCCAGCTGTCGATGACTGAAGTACGGCGGGCTTCTGCGGAGGAGAGGACTGCCGTACCGGACGTCTCTCACGGGACACTTCCTTGGATCGCTCCTGAAAGCGAATGTCCACTCGAGTCGCTAGGGCGATCAGGGCATCCAGGGTGGTCGGTACGTCACGACCCGCCAGCTCATCTTTAATTCGCCCCGAGAGTCCTTCCCAGAAGGCGGCGGTTAGGGCCTCGTTGTTCCACCCGAGTTCCGAAGCCAAGGTGCGAAACCGGATTGCGTATTGTCCCACCGTCAGAGTCCCCTGACGTAACGGAGAAGAGACGAAGCAGACGCGGAGGCGCGTCCGGGCTCATCAAAGGTGCCACGGAATGCCTGCAGGAAGTCCTGGATGTTCATGGTCACAGGATCCCCCTTCTCCCACAAGGGGTTCATCCACGCCAGTGCCTCACGCTCTAGATGGGACATGATGAAGGCGACCTTGGCTTGGTCGTAGGCAAACAAATGCGGCAGCTGCGTGAAATGGAGGGAGCATTGGTTTAAGAATCCCCTGCAGGTCTTGGGGTCTCCGGCGTACCGGGGTGGTGAGGCCAAACGAAGTCTGGAAGTATCTGAAGACGTCGCCACGGGAGCTGGAGCCGTGGCTTGACTAGTGGAAGCCCGGGATGCTGAAGTCGTAACTGCCGCTTGTAGCGTGTTCAGGCGGGCGTCCACAGAAGACATAAATTGCAGCATGCGGGTCTGAGTCTCACGCTGGCGTTGGAGTTCCTCCTGTACGGCTGCTAGGGCTGCAGCGGGATCCATGGCCTGATCTTACTGTCAGGGCCAGGTGGACGGGCAGACCCAGGAGGTGGATCCACTGGGCCGAACTCCTAGATGGTGGTAAGGGGTCCGGTAGCTGGAGCACTATAGGCAGCAGAACAGTCCGTGCACACGAATATAACGGAGATGTCCCTGGGACCACGGAGTCACTAGTGGTAGTCCGGGTGACGCAGCTCAGGTTCGGAAGCCGAGAAGATGTCAGGCGGGGTCCGGAACCTTTGGAGCGAGATGACGGGTCACCGCAGGGATCCGAGATGGTACGGACTGTCAGGATGGCAGATGGACAGCGTTCGGGGTTCGGGATTCGGTCAGGACCGGATGTCGAGGCAGGCACGGCTCTACAAGAGAGATAGGTGAGTATATACACAGAGACACCAGGAGACCTGACTCCTAGCTTAAGAAACACGAAGATCAGGCCCCGCCCCCTTGGACATTAAACCCCTTTATACCCTGTACCTGTTTTGCATCATTTCCTGTTAATGGACGCTGGCCCTTTAAGAAAGGGTCAATGACCGCGCGCGCGCCCTAATGCGCATGCGCGCGGCCCGAGTGCCAGAAGCCAGAGCAGGAAGCTGCGAGGAGGAAGCAGCAGGGCCAGGCTGGGGCTGTGAAGCCGACGAACGCCGGGTGCGGGGACCAGGACGCTGGGGATGCGCCGGCAAAGGGTGCTGGAGAGCGGGGAGCGGCGGTGACCGGACCAAGGAACCGGGAAGCGAGGCGGGGAAGCCGGGGAGCGTGACAGGTGAGCCGGAGGGCAGCACAGGGGACCCGGGGAGCGTGACAGATGGTCCAACTAAACGCAAACCGGATGGAATAGCATGCCGCTGCAAGATGCTGTGGTAGGCATGCTGGTTCAGTATGCCTTCAATTTTGAAGAAATCCCCAACAGTGTTGATATAGAAGGGTTAATAGTTTCTATATTTCTTGATTTTAAATATTTTATTATTCCATTAGTATATCTGGTGTAAGTTCAAAGCCATTATGTAGCCTTTGGAATACGAAACAAGCTCAAGGATTATTATTGTCTGCTAAATGTTCTTCTTATCTCATATGTATGACTCTACATTTTTGTTTTTCTCAAACTTAAAGGTCATATGATCAACTTGTAAATTTCCGGCTAGAAGCCTTTTTTTGCAATATAACATTGATCTGTAAATGGTATAAATAATCTGTACCTTGGCTAAATAAACAGAAAACTGATCATGTTCACATGAATGCAGGTCTTTTCTCCGAGCGCTCGATATTGATTAGGCCTGAAGAAGCCTAATTCAGAGGACCTCACTGGTGATTTCATAAGCTGACTTTTGAAACAGAACAGCTATAACAGTGTCACCAGCAAAGCACCCCCACACATCACAACTCCTCTTCCATGCTTCACGGTGGGAACCAGGCATGTTGTTACGGGGGGCTGTCTGATAATAACCGAAAGGAGTATCAGACAGTCAGGGTCCACCGTGCAAAGACTCTGCTGCAGACTATGGCAGAGTGCAATACCTCTGTTAACTCACAGAAGGATATAATAAGTAAGTAAAGCAATTCCTCCCTTACTTGGAGGGTGTGTGGAATGATCTCTGTTAATAATCACAGAGACAAAGGCAATGTGTGCGAAATGGCACCTACCTAGGTCCGCTCTTCTAGTGGTGCAAAATAGACGAACAGCAGCGTAAGCCGCACAAAGCTCCTACCTGCGTTCGCTCCACTAGTGTGCGAGGACACGAACCACTAGATATGGCACCTGCCTAGGTCCGCTCTTCTAGTGGTGCAAAAGAGACGAACAGCAGCGTAAGCCGCACAAAGCTCCTACCTCTGTTCGCTCCCCTAGTGTGCGAGGATACGAACAACTGCCAGACGCAGTATAAGGAACGTTACCCTAGCGGCAACGTCCACCTACGAGTAGAATCACAAGGCCCAGCCAGACCATGTGCCTCAGGCACCTGCCTATGTCCGCTCCCCTAAGAGGTAAGGATACGGACAGCAGCCGAAGCTGTAAGGTATAAGAACGCTACCCTGCCGGTAGCGCTCACCTAGCATAGACAGAGGAATGCCTAGAGGAACGCGCACAGAGCGTCTACTCATATGCATGAACCAAGAGGACTGAGCACCATGCGGCGTGTGTCAGGGTCTTATATAGACTCTGTGCCTCATCCAAGATGGAGGACACCAGAGCCAATCCGCTGCCAGAACGACAGGAGTGACGTCATGCTGGCCTATCACCGAGCAAGACGTCACAAGCACATGACCAGCGACCAATCGGCATAGAAGGTGTCAGAGACATGTGACCTCGTGTCAGCGATGATGTCACCCGCACATGTGCAATGGCTCCAAGATTGGACTTAGTCTCCGGCGCTCGCACATGTGCAGTAGCAAGAAATCTGGACTTAGTCTCCAGCGCTCGCACATGTGCAGTAGCAAGA
Source organism: Anomaloglossus baeobatrachus (assembly GCF_048569485.1). Taxonomy (NCBI): domain Eukaryota; kingdom Metazoa; phylum Chordata; class Amphibia; order Anura; family Aromobatidae; genus Anomaloglossus; species Anomaloglossus baeobatrachus. Next base: position 150,975,108 of record NC_134362.1, read on the forward strand.
AATCTGGACATAGTCTCCAGTGCTCGCAGTAACCGTAACAGTACCTCCCCCTCAAGGGCCCCCCTCCCGGCGACGCAGGTAATCGGCAACTAAGTCGGGAGCATGGACAGCCTCCTCAGGCTCCCAAGAGCGATGTTCCGGGCCATAGCCCTCCCAATCTATCAAGAAGAACCTGCGCCCTCTAACCATCTTAGAACCAACTATGGCTCGTACCTCATAGCTAGAGCGAGAGGAATCAGAGGCAGGAGAGTGCACTTCACGAGCGTGAGGTAAAATAGCCGGCTTTAGCAGTGAGACATGGAATTTGTCATGGATCCTAAGATGGACAGGTAACTTCAATTGATAGACTACAGGATTTACCTGTCGAAGAACCTCATAAGGACCCAGGAAGCGAGGAGCAAATTTGACAGAGCTCACTCTAAGTCTCACGTGTTTTGCAGAGAGCCACACAAAGGTCCCTGGAGAAAAGACAGGAGCCGGGCGACGAAACCGATCGGACACCGTCTTCATACGGTCCTTAGCTGCTTGGATCGACTCTTGAGTCCGATCCCAAACCTCTCTGGCATTAGTTGCCCAGTCGGCCACAAGAGGAGGAGGTGCAGCAGCGGGAAACGGTACCGGTACCCTAGGGTGTTGCCCATTATTGAGTACGAACGGTGTCTGCCCAGTGGCCTCAGCCAGTGAATTGTTAAGGGCAAATTCTGCCCAGGGTAGGAGGGAGGACCAGTTATCGTGGTTCTCAGCAACAAAGTGTCGAAGGTATATAATCATAGATTGATTGGTACGTTCAACCAAACCATTAGTCTCCGGATGGTATGCCGAAGAGAGATTCAACTCAATTTGCAGAAGGCTACAAAGATCTCGCCAGAAACGGGAAGTAAATTGCGGGCCTCTATCACAAATGATACGATCTGGCATCCCGTGAAGCCTAAAGACATGCTTGAGGAATAGTTTGGCTAGTACCCTGGAAGATGGGATTCTCGATAACGGTACGAGATGAACCATCCGGGAGAAATGGTCCGTAATGACCCACACAAATCTATGTCCCTGTGAACATGGAAGATCACCCACAAAGTCCATGCCTACCACCTCCCATGGTCTATCTGGCACTGGTAAAGGATGCAAGAGCCCAGCCGGTCTCTGCCGTAATGGACGGTTGCGAGCACACGAGTAGCAGGAACCGACATATCTCTTGACGTGGCTGGCTAAGTGTGGCCACCAATACCACCTCTCCAGTAACTCTCGTGTCCGCCTAATACCAAAATGCCCACCCACCTTTGAGATGTGGGCCCATGACAGTATATCATTCTGTCGATCAGGCGGAACAAAGGTCTTGCCCGGTGGGATTTGGTCTAACGTCACAGGGGAGAGCGTATGAAAAACCCTGGAGGGAAGGATAAGACGAGGTTCGTCAATCTCTTCCTGGGTAGAAAGCATAGAGCGAGACAGGGCGTCTGCCTTGTTATTCTTACTCCCAGACAGATAGTTGATGGAGAAGTGAAAGCGGGAGAAAAACAAGGACCAGCGGGCTTGGCGAGGATTCAGACGCTGAGCGGTTTGTAAGTACGTCAGATTCTTATGGTCTGTATAGACCTGGAAAGGATGTTTCGCTCCTTCCAGCAAGTGACGCCACTCCTCCAAGGCTAATCTCAAGGCGAGCAGTTCCCTATCCCCAATGGTATAGTTTCTCTCTGCCGGTGAAAAGGTTTTAGCAAAGAAGAAACACGGCCTTTTTCTACCTGCACCGTTCTTTTGATACAAGACCGCACCAGCACCCACTGAAGAGGCATCAACCTCTAAGAGGAAGGGCTTATTCTCATCGGGTCTTTGAAGAACGGGAGCAGTTGAAAAGTGTCTTTTTACTGCCTCAAAAGCCTGAGATGTCTCAGTAGACCAGGCTTTGGGATTAGCACCTTTCTTAGTCAAGGCCACCAAAGGGGCCACCAAAGTAGAAAAATGGGGTATGAACTGCCTGTAATAATTTATGAATCCTAAGAAGCGTTGCACCGCCTTCAAGGAATGAGGTTCGGACCATTGCAGGACAGCAGAGAGCTTCGCAGGATCCATAGCCAGACCCTCTTGTGAGATAATGTAACCCAAAAAAGGCAATGAGGACTGCTCGAATACACATTTCTCGAGTTTAGCAAACAATGAGTGCTCCCTTAAACGGGAAAGGACACGAACGACATCCTGACGATGAGTCTCCAGATCAGGAGAAAAAATCAGGATGTCGTCCAGATACACCACTACTGAGGATAACAGTAAATCCCTGAACACATCGTTTACGAAGTCCTGAAATACTGCGGGTGCATTGCATAACCCAAAAGGCATGACGAGGTATTCATAGTGACCGTCTCGGGTGTTAAAAGCGGTCTTCCATTCGTCACCCTTTCGAATTCGTACCAAGTTATACGCACCCCGCAGATCCAACTTCGTAAAAACTTGAGCTCCTCTCAGTCTGTCAAACAGCTCCGAAATTAAAGGTAATGGGTATTTGTTCTTTATTGTGATTGCGTTGAGACCCCTGTAATCTATGCAGGGACGCAAATCACCCTCTTTCTTCCGAACAAAGAAAAACCCAGCTCCCGCGGGAGAGACAGACTTACGAATGAACCCCTTCTCTAAACTCTCTCTTATATAGGTCGACATGGCCTCCGACTCAGGTATCGACAGGGGGTAAACCCTGCCTTTAGGTGGAACCGAACCTGGGATAAGGTCTATGGCACAGTCATACGGCCTATGGGGTGGAAGAACCTCAGCACCCTGTTTGGAGAACACGTCAGCGAAATCCAAATAGGGTGTAGGTATGGGAGAGAGATCAGTTGATGCAACCGCAACGACCTTAGGTGGTAAGGGAAGACATCGGGACTGACATTTCGAACCCCAACTAATAATGCTGTCAGACTCCCAGTCAATGTGAGGAGCATGAGTCCGAAGCCATGGAAGACCCAGAAGGACGTCGTCTATACCCTCAGGCAAAACAAGAAAAGATATCTCCTCTATGTGACCCTGAGACAGGGAAAGGCGCAAGGGAACTGTCCTCAATGTAATGGAGTCAGACAACATAGTTCCATTAACAACACGGACAGGAATAGGCGCCTCTAACATGATAGAGGGAATATTGTGTCCCTTTACAAATCCTGAGGACACAAAAATCCCGTCAGCTCCGGAATCCACAAAAGCCATAATAGGCCATGTATTCTCAGATAACGAGAGCTGACCTGGGATACAACACTTAGAGGGTGCAGAAGACGTCTCTAGTAACCCCCCTCTAATGGTTACTAGGCCAGGGAGTTTCCCTGACGACTAGGACACTTGTTGGCATAGTGCCCAGCCTGACGACATACGTAACATATAGGAGGACCAGACTTGCGTAGTCTGGAGAACGTATGACCTAACTCCATAGGAGTGGGAGATGTTTCAGATGCTGAGGAAGATGGTAGTGGACCCTCAACAACTGGAATAGCCCGATGCTTAGGGCGTGAGGAAGAGACCTCGAGTCTACGTTCCTTATGGCGTACATCGATCCTCGTTGCTACTGTGATCAAGTCCTCCAGAGAAGCAGGGACCTCACGAGTAGCAAGGGCATCCTTGACATAGCCTGCCAACCCTCTCCAGAAGATAGGAATCAACACCTTCTCTGGCCAATCTAGTTCTGCCACCAGAGTTCTAAAAGCAATGGCATAAGAACTAGTGGATAACGAACCCTGAGATAGATCTAACAGTCTCAGGGCCGCATCATGGGTAACCTGCGGACCCATGAATACCGCCTTAAGAGCATCAAGAAAGTCTTGATGTCTCAGAGTAACCACATCAGAGCGCTCCCATAGGGGAGTCGCCCATTCTAAGGCTTTGTCCTGAAGTAAGGAGATGATAAAGCCTACTCTGGACCTCTCCGTAGAGAAGCGAGAAGAGTTGACCTCTAGGTGTATCTGGCACTGACTAATGAAACCACGACATGATCTGGCATCGCCAGAATATCTGTTTGGCAGAGCAAGTCGAGGATCATGTGCAGATGTCACCATGGTCTGAGGTTTATCCTCTATACTCTTGAGCCGTGACTCAAGTACTTGTATGTAACGGTGTAACTGCTGATATTCTGCCATAACTGCCAGACCCTTGGCTCAGTCCTAATGTTACGGGGGGCTGTCTGATAATAACCGAAAGGAGTATCAGACAGTCAGGGTCCACCGTGCAAAGACTTTGCTGCAGACTATGGCAGAGTGCAATACCTCTGTTAACTCACAGAAGGATATAATAAGTAAGTAAAGCAATTCCTCCCTTACTTGGAGGGTGTGTGGAATGATCTCTGTTAATAATCACAGAGACAAAGGCAATGTGTGCGAAATGGCACCTACCTAGGTCCGCTCTTCTAGTGGTGCAAAATAGACGAACAGCAGCGTAAGCCGCACAAAGCTCCTACCTGCGTTCGCTCCACTAGTGTGCGAGGACACGAACCACTAGATATGGCACCTGCCTAGGTCCGCTCTTCTAGTGGTGCAAAAGAGACGAACAGCAGCGTAAGCCGCACAAAGCTCCTACCTCTGTTCGCTCCCCTAGTGTGCGAGGATACGAACAACTGCCAGACGCAGTATAAGGAACGTTACCCTAGCGGCAACGTCCACCTACGAGTAGAATCACAAGGCCCAGCCAGACCATGTGCCTCAGGCACCTGCCTATGTCCGCTCCCCTAAGAGGTAAGGATACGGACAGCAGCCGAAGCTGTAAGGTATAAGAACGCTACCCTGCCGGTAGCGCTCACCTAGCATAGACAGAGGAATGCCTAGAGGAACGCGCACAGAGCGTCTACTCATATGCATGAACCAAGAGGACTGAGCACCATGCGGCGTGTGTCAGGGTCTTATATAGACTCTGTGCCTCATCCAAGATGGAGGACACCAGAGCCAATCCGCTGCCAGAACGACAGGAGTGACGTCATGCTGGCCTATCACCGAGCAAGACGTCACAAGCACATGACCAGCGACCAATCGGCATAGAAGGTGTCAGAGACATGTGACCTCGTGTCAGCGATGATGTCACCCGCACATGTGCAATGGCTCCAAGATTGGACTTAGTCTCCGGCGCTCGCACATGTGCAGTAGCAAGAAATCTGGACTTAGTCTCCAGCGCTCGCACATGTGCAGTAGCAAGAAATCTGGACATAGTCTCCAGTGCTCGCAGTAACCGTAACACATGTAGAGTGCATCCGTTCACCTTTTCTACAAAGAAACGGTGGTTGGATCCAAAGATCTCAAATTTGGACTCATCAGACCAAAGCTCAGATTTCCACTAGTCTAATGTCCATTCCTTGTGTTCTTTAGCCCAAACAAGTCTCATCTGCTTGTTGCCAGTCCTTAGCAGTGGTTTCCTAGCAGCTATTTTACCAAGGTGTGTCCAAACTTTTGATCTGTACTATATGTATATATATATATATATATATATATATATATATATATATATATATATATGTGGATATATATATATATATATATATATATATATATATATATATATACATACATATATATATATATATATATATATATATATATACCTTAAGTCAAAGGGGATTATTAGGTATCAGTAGTTTACTGGAGACAACACCACATTTTTTAATAACAACAAAAACTACAACTCAGATATAAACATATCCTGATGTGTAAATTGCAACAGTTTTAAATAGTAAGAAAAAGAAAATAGGCACTGGTCATATTGAGTTCTAAGAACTAGAGGTTAGTGAATTTGCGAAGATGCAAATTTGGTAGATCGCTTATTTTTGGTAGTGAAATTAAATTCTCACTGGTGCAAGGTGAAGATGGCCAAAGCGTATGTTGAACATATGAGAAAAGAAGAAAGTAGTGGCCCGGTGGATAGGAGGACAGAGAGCTATAGGACTGGCAAGTGGCGAGGGATTATTTTTTTAATCCCTATTCTGACCCTCAACAGTTTAGCAGAATGACAGTTGCTGGCCGCCAGTTTGCTGAATTTGCAAAAATTAAATTTGAAACAAATTAAATTCTCTATTTAAATGAACTTTTTAATGCTTTTCTACAGTGGAGAGCAAGATAACAGAGGGTGAACAGGATTTAAACTTGGCCTGTATCTGATGCTGTCATAGATGTTAAGAGCCATCTGCTCAAAACTTAATCAAACTGTCACCAGGTATTTAATTCCAAGTAAATGTGAGAAATATTGGATTAACCATTACAGCTAGTTGTATGATATCTAAAAAGAATGCAAAACCCCTGAAAACTTTATAAGTAAATAAAAAAGCCAACATCAACAAAAAAAATTAATGAGCTAAAACACATGTTGGTATAAATGCAGTTGGTAGGTGCAAACTCATGTTGTGGCCATTAACAGATATAACTCCGGATCAAAACAAACATACACTCTACAAAAAAATGGAATTTAAATAGACACACATTAAATATGTAAAGTTTATTAATTAAAATACAATATTACTGTAATAAAGGGAAAATAGAGACTGAATAAAATAGGATCGGCCAGGCCATCTGTCAAATGACAATATTTACTACATAAATCCACCAATGATTTAATCAATATTTCTCTGTACAGCAGAATTATTTCCTATGAATGCCGACACGCAGCCAGCATTTACAGGAAGTTCATCATGACAAAGTGAGGGGTCGTTAAGCCCTGGCTGTCAAGACAACCCATCGGCACCTCACAATCACATAAAGGGTTGTCAATAGGAGCAGGGAATAATAATAATAATAATAATCTTTATTTCTATAGCGCCAACATATTCCGTAGCGCTTTACAATTCAGGAGGATCATATACAAACAAGTAACAGTTATAGAAATACAATATTTAGAGGGGAAAAAAAAATACAACCCTGCTCGTGAGAGCTTACAATCTACAATGAGATGGGGGGAGAGGCAAGGTTCAAGTGCTTATTTACAATGACAATCCAACCATCTCACGGAAATGGGGCTGGATAATGGTTTCCTGGACCAGTGGGCCCGAGCCTTGAGATGCCTTTGGGTGCCATGGAGTTTGATGTGGAGCTATGTTGTGAGAGGTTGTAGAGGGACTATGTGAATCGAATCTGATTAGGGAGTGTGATAGGCCGCCCTAAAAAGATGCGTCTTTAGGGTGCGTCTGAAGCTGAGTAAGTTGTGATTTGTCCTAACTTCTTGGGGTAGAGCGTTCCAGAGGGTTGGTGCAGCTCGGAAGAAGTCTTGGATCCGGGAGTGGGAGGTTCGAATTAGTGTGGATGTTAGTCGAAAGTCGCTTGCAGAGCGTAGAGAACGGGTGGACTGATAGACAGAGAGGAGGGTGGAGATGTAGGGGGGTGCTGCACTGTGGAGAGCTTTGTGGGTGAGAACAAGCAGTTTGAATTGGATCCTATGATATATGGGCAGCCAGTGCAATGACTGGCACAGAGCAGAGGCATCCGAGTAGCGGTTAGCCAGATAGGTGACCCGGGCTGCTGCATTAAGGATTGACTGTAGAGGAGAGAGTCTAGTTAGGGGGAGACCAATTAATAGAGAGTTACAGTAGTCCAAGCGAGAGTGGATCAGGGCCACGGTGAGGGTTTTTGTCGTTTCCATTGTGAGAAAGGGGCGGATTCTAGAGATGTTCTTGAGGTGCAAGCGGCAGGTGCGGGCAAGAGATTGTATGTGGGAGGTGAAGGAAAGATCAGTGTCAAGTATAACCCCCAGGCAGCGGGCTTGCGGCCTAGGACTTATCGTTGTGCCACACACAGAGAGGGAGATGTCAGGTTGAGGAAAGTTGGAAGATGGAGGGAAAAGAAGAAGTTCAGTTTTGGAAAGGTTAAGTTTCAGATAGAGAGCAGACATGACATTGCAAACTGCAGTCAGGCAGTCACTGGTGTTCTGTAGTACAGCGGGGGTGAGCTCAGGGGAGGAGGTGTATAGCTGTGTATCATCAGCATAAAGATGGTACTGAAAGCCAAATCTGCTGATGGTCTGACCAATTGGGGCAGTGTAGAGGGAGAAAAGAAGAGGGCCAAGGACTGAGCCTTGAGGGACCCCAACAGTGAGAGGAAGAGGAGAAGATGTGGAGCCAGCAAATGATACACTGAATGAGCGGCCAGAAAGATAGGAAGAGAACCAGGAAAGAACAGTGTCCTTTAGGCCGATAGAGTGGAGCATAGAGAGAAGGAGATGGTGGTCAACAGTGTCAAAGGCAGCAGAAAGGTCAAGAAGAATAAGCAGAGAGTGGTCACCGTTACGTTTTGCTGTCAATAGGTCATTGGTCACTTTGACAAGGGCAGTTTCTGTTGAGTGTAAAGGGCGGAAGCCAGACTGTAAAGGATCTAGAAGAGAGTGAGAGGAGAGGTAGCGGGTGAGGCGAGAGTAGACCAGGCGCTCCAAGAGTTTAGAGATGAAGGAGAGATTGGAGACTGGTCTGTAGTTGCTTGTGCAGGACGGATCAAGAGAAGGTTTTTTTAATAATGGAGTAATGATAGAGTGTTTGAGGGAGGAGGGGAAGATACCCGAAGAGAGAGAGAGATTGAAGATTTTAGTTAGGTGAGTGGCGACAACCGGAGAGAGGGACTGGAGTAGAGGTGTGGGGAAGGGATCAGTAGAGCAAGTGGTAGGACGAGAAGAAGAGAGGAGCCTGGAGACTTCCTCCTCTGTGACTGGGTCAAATGTGGAAAGTGAGCTGGATGGAATATGGGGAGGGATGGGATTCACAGGGCTTGGTGGCTGGGAGCTGATCTCTTGGCGGATGTTTTCTATTTTCTCTGTGAAATACGAGGCCAGGTCATCAGCATGAAGGGCTGTGACAGGGGTCTGTACTTTGGGACTGAGGAGGGAGTGAAAGGTGTCAAAGAGTTTTTTTGGATTGTTGGCAAGTGAGGAAACAAGGTTGGTGAAGTAGGTCTGTTTGGCGAGGTGAAGGGAATAGTTATAGGTCCTTAACATGAACTTGTAGTGGATGAAGTTTTCTGGTGTGCGGGTTTTCCTCCATAGGCGTTCGGCGCTCCTGGAGCATCGCTGGAGAAATCGAGTTTGTGATGTGAGCCAGGGCTGTTTTACTCTGTGTTTGGTCTTTCTGAGGGTGAGGGGCGCTACTTGGTCTAGCGTAGTCCTGAGTGTGTCATTGTAGTGCTTTACAGCCAGATCAGGACAGGAAAGTGAGGATATAGGGGACAGTGATGTGTGTAAAGAGTCTGAAAGTGTCTGAGAATCGATGGCCTGTAGGTTTCTGAATGTGTGATTGGTGGGAGTGTGCTGGGGCGGACGAGGGTTTGTGAGCTTGAAGGAGAGGATGTTGTGGTCAGAGAGGGGAAGAGGTGAGTTGTCAAAGTGAGAGATTGAGCAGAGGCGGATAAAGACCAGGTCAAGGGTGTTACCATCTTCATGTGTCTCAGAGGATGAGGGAATGGTGTGCTCCCTGCTGTTGCATGGGAAATCTTGCTGTCAGAGATTTACAATATGATTTACTTAGTTAACAGTGGCGGGCAGATCTCCGGTCTGCCTGCTGTTGTTTGAGGTACATCTTAGCTGATCAGATCAGCCAACATGTGCATTATAAGATGCGAGCTAAGTGTGTGAACCCACTTCAAAGGGAGGGACATGACCTTGGATGTACCAGTATGCCCAAAAGTTGTGAAGGGGTTATTCATGAGAGTAAACCAGCAAGCAAACAAAACCTCCACATGTCCAAACTTTGCCTGAGGAGGTTCAGAAACATTGATTAGCATTATGAGTGTCCACCCACATGCAGCCAGCCATAAGCAGATACCTTCCGGGGGAGAGTGGGAGGACATTTTCAATTTTTTGGGGGGTTGCACACTACATGTGATGACGCTGTTGTTACCACCAGTGTGTGCCATTCAAACACTGCAAGCGGCTCACACAGGGCTGAGCACCAAGTGTACTTGAGCACAGCATTGCTCATGCGAGTTAAGATCACACATAACGCATTTGAACTCTGAACTCAAGCCCTGTTTTTTTAAGTTAGTGTTCAGTTTGAAAACCAAACCTCAGGTTCACTCATCTCTACTTCTGAATACTTCTGTGATAGAGAGACCATTATTTGTAATATTCAAGGATCCTAAAATAATAGGGTCTATGCTACAAGACTGACCCATTGCAAATATTAAGCTAATATTAAAAAAATAGGACAAGAACTGAGCCTGGTATTTATAAGTGGTATTTTTTAGCTTCTACTGTGGGCAATATCTTTAAAGTTTTTGTAAGAGTTGTTGTTCTTAAGAATCTCAATAAAAATAACTTCATGAAACAGCAGTAACATGGGATGAGTTATGGGTACTGTCAGACTAATCTGATCAGAATCTATGAGGAAGTAGGATCCAGGCCGGACCAGGTAAATGCCGAGGATGTGCTCTATCTGGGGTGTTCATATAAGTTTGATAAAGTGCCACAAAAAGGTTTGCGTCCTGCCACAAGATCAGGTTTTGGTCAGGAAAAAACTGATGCAAAAAGTCCTGTGTGAACATAGCCTTAAAGGGACTATTACAGGACGTTATTGCTATCTAAGCTGAAGCCAACATGCTGTAAAAGTTAACATGAAATTTATAGCCATCCATCTCTTATCTCAAAGTGTGTTTTTGTATTCCTGCAATGTTGGTTTAAGCATCTTAGCGCTTAGCTATTAGTGGGTCTGAGTAGCAGCTTCTGTCTATGGAAATGTACACTGAAAGCCTGGTGTGGCTGGGGGAACCTCCCAGAGCTCTGCTACATACACAAAATAATATCTTTCACTGTGCCAGAATGGCTGCAGCCAGAAATCTAAGTGATGCGTTGTTGGATTCAGAATCTCTTTGCCTACATATTGCTGTTCTCATATGAGGTAGCAAAAATCTGCTGATACTTTCCCTTTAATTAATAGTGTATGTTCCTTTTCATTTTACTGACTTCATAATAAATATTCAATTGATCCAATGGCACTGACATGCACTTTTGCACAGTTTTATAATTGTCTACACATTCTGCCTCACTTTGTGCATCTCTTCCTGTTACTGACACACTATCGTGATCTTAGTATCACATTAAGGATTTAAAGGGTTAATTACATGATTACTGATTATGTCATAAATATATATTAGTAACACAAAAAAATGTGCTTACTCGTCTCTAGATGCACCTGGTCCTTATGGGCGTGGATTGCACAGAACTTCCCTGGTCCAGGCTTCAATTAAGCAGATGAAGAAAAAAGATCCTCCAGCGTCAAAGTTTATCCCCTTAACGACCGCGGGCCGTAAAATTACGTCCTAGCGGTCATAATGTTACTGCCCGCGGTCTTCTGGCGGCAGCATGCCGCGATCGGCACACATCTAAGCTGATTTTCACAGCTGAGATGTGTGCCTGCTAGGTACGAGCAGAAATGTTATCTGCTCGTGCCGTTTAACCCCTTAAATGGCGATGTCAATATGTGACAGCGCCATTATAAGGGCCATGGCGGTAAACGTTTACTTACCGCCCGATACCGGAAGTCACATGACGCGATCACGTGACTTCCGTTAGTTGTCATGGTAGCACAGGGTCATGTGATGACTCCTGTACTACACATGAATTGCTTTCACCTTCGCTGTGCCGGCGGCACAGCAAAAGAGAAAGAGAGCGTATCTGCTGTTTACAGCTGTATAGCTGTGATCAGCAGATAGTGCAGAGCGATCGGAATGCTGATAGCAAAAGCCCCCTAGGGGGACTAGTAAAATAAAAAAAAAAGTTTAAAAAAAAGTTTTAAAAAACTTTAAAAAAAACAAAAAAACCTAAAAGTTCAAATCACCCCCCATTCGCCCCATTGAAAACTAAAGGGTTAAAAAAATATACACACGTTTGGTATTGCCGCATTCAGAAACGCCCGATCTATCAAAATATAAAATCAATTAATCTGATCAGTATATGGCGTAGCGGCAAAAAAATTCCAAACGCCAAAACGACGTTTTTTGTTGCCACAACTTTTGCGCAAAATATTATAAGAGGCGATAAAAACGTAGCATCTGCGCAAAAATGGTACCATTAAAAACGTCAGCTCGAGAATAAAATATCTAAAAAACAATAGTGCTATCACACTTTTTTGCAATTTTTCTGCATTTGGAATTTTTTTGCTGTTTTCCAGTACACTATATGGTAAAACTTATGGTTTCATTTAAAAGTACAGCTCGTTCCGCAAAAGATTTGCCCTCATATGACTATATTGACTGAAAAATAAAAAAGTTACGTCTCTCAGAAAAAGAATGTCGAAAAAAAAAAATGGAAAGCGAAAAATCGGCCGGTCGTTAAGGGGTTAAAAATATGTTTATTGAAAAATGTGGTAAGACATACAAATATGCTACAAACGAAATCTGTTGTACTCACACCAACTCGTTTCGACATACAAAGTCTTAGTCGAAACACATTGCATTGAGCACAGCAGATTTAATGTTCAGTGGCTTATTTGTATGTCTTACCACATCGGGCAGCATGGTGGTTAAGTGGTTTGCACTGCAGTCTTGCAGCACTGGGGTCCTAGGATCAAATCCCACCAAGAACATCACCTGCAAGGAGTATATATGTTCTCCCCGTGTTTGTATGGGTTTCCTCCCACACTCAAAAAAAGACATACAGATAGGGAAATTAGATTATGCGCCCAATGTGGACATACAGTAGTTGCCAATGTATACAAAGCACTGTGGAATTAATAGTGCTATATAACTGAATAAATATTAATATTATTTTTCAATAAATATATATTAACTCGTCACTAGTTACCTTTATGCATATACAGTTAGGTCCAGAAATATTTGGACAGTGACACAAGTTTTGTTATTTTAGCTGTTTACAAAAACATGTTCAGAAATACAATTATATATATAATATGGGCTGAAAGTGCACACTCCCAGCTGCAATATGAGAGTTTTCACATCCAAATCGGAGAAGGGGTTTAGGAATCATAGCTCTGTAATGCAAAGCCTCCTCTTTTTCAAGGGACCAAAAGTAATTGGACAAGGGACTCTAAGGGCTGCAATTAACTCTGAAGGCATCTCCCTCGTTAACCTGTAATCAATGAAGTAGTTAAAAGGTCTGGGGTTGATTACAGGTGTGTGGTTTTGCATTTGGAAGCTGTTGCTGTGACCAGACAACATGCGGTCTAAGGAACTCTCAATTGAGGTGAAGCAGAACATCCTGAGGCTGAAAAAAAAGAAAAAATCCATCAGAGAGATAGCAGACATGCTTGGAGTAGCAAAATCAACAGTCGGGTACATTTTGAGAAAAAAGGAAGTGACTGGTGAGCTTGGGAACTCAAAAAGGCCTGGGCGTCCACGGATGACAACAGTGGTGGATGATCGCCGCATACTTTCTTTGGTGAAGAAGAACCCGTTCACAACATCAACTGAAGTCCAGAACACTCTCAGTGAAGTAGGTGTATCTGTCTCTAAGTCAACAGTAAAGAGAAGACTCCATGAAAGTAAATACAAAGGGTTCACATCTAGATGGAAACCATTCATCAATTCCAAAAATAGACAGGCCAGAGTTAAATTTGCTGAAAAACACCTCATGAAGCCAGCTCAGTTCTGGAAAAGTATTCTATGGACAGATGAGACAAAGATCAACCTGTACCAGAATGATGGGAAGAAAAAAGTTTGGAGAAGAAAGGGAACGGCACATGATCCAAGGCACACCACATCCTTTGTAAAACATGGTGGAGGCAACGTGATGGCATGGGCATGCATGGCTTTCAATGGCACTGGGTCACTTGTGTTTATTGATGACATAACAGCAGACAAGAGTAGCCGGATGAATTCTGAAGTGTACCGGGATATACTTTCAGCCCAGATTCAGCCAAATGCCGCAAAGTTGATCGGACGGCGCTTCATAGTACAGATGGACAATGAACCCAAGCATACAGCCAAAGCTACCCAGGAGTTCATGAGTGCAAAAAAGTGGAACATTCTGCAATGGCCAAGTCAATCACCAGATCTTAACCCAATTGAGCATGCATTTCACTTGCTCAAATCCAAACTTAAGACGGAAAGACCCACAAACAAGCAAGACCTGAAGGCTGCGGCTGTAAAGGCCTAGCAAAGCATTAAGAAGGAGGAAACCCAGCGTTTGGTGATGTCCATGGGTTCCAGACTTAAGGCAGTGATTGCCTCCAAAGGATTCGCAACAAAATATTGAAAATAAAAATATTTTGTTTGGGTTTGGTTTATTTGTCCAATTACTTTTGACCTCCTAAAATGTGGAGTGTTTGTAAAGAAATGTGTACAATTCATACAATTTCTATCAGATATTTTTGTTCAAACCTTCAAATTAAACGTTACAATCTGCACTTGAATTCTGTTGTAGAGGTTTCATTTCAAATCCAATGTGGTGGCATGCAGAGCCCAACTCGCGAAAATTGTGTCACTGTCCAAATAATTCTGGACCTAACTGTATCCGCTTCTTACTCTGCTTTGGTGAGTAGTTTGATCCACTTATCTATTATGCCTGCACCTAAAAGATTTATTGTTATTTACAAATCAGTATTTTTGGATGTTTTTGCCTGCTGATTAAAATATGTTCCACACTGTGCCCTTTATCAAAATATGCCCCAATTTTTTTTTGCATTTTATAAAATGGCCCACATTGTGCTCTATTAAACAATTCTGCACCACACTGTACTTTCTAATTTAAAAAATACCCCATACTTTATCCCTGAATAAAATTATCTTGCTCATTGTGACCCTGAATAATTTATGCCAATGTGTGTTCCCTAATAAAATAAGTAAAATGAATATTCTTTTTAAAATGTGACCGTTGATTAACAATGTCATACAATCTATACTTGTACAGTACATATTAAAATGAATCTATTAGTAGGTTTTTGCCACCCAATCTTATAGCAGAATTTTATAGAAGCGGAGACCTTGATTTCAGAAATGTGTCACTTACTGGGCTGCTTGTGGTAGTTTAAAAAGAAAAATCACTTTTTTATCAGCCAGAGATTATCACTAGAGGATTAGTAAACCTGCTGCCAGGTAGTCCTCCATATTCAACAGCTCTGTATAACCCCGCCTCCAGCACTAATTGGCTTCTTCTGTTTATACTGCACATGAGCAGAAAGCTGCCAAAATGTGGTGTGGGTGGGGTTATCCAGACCTAAGCAGTTACAGAACTGGTTGATCAGCAGCAGATTAAACAGGGATTTTATAAAAATGACAGAAAGCAGCCAATTAAGTGACATATTGCTGAAATCAGCGTGTCTTCCCACACATTATACTGCTCTCAGAGTCCCTTTAAATATTGATTTGACTAATCTAATTAGCTTCTGCACAATTTTACTATGATATACATAGTGTGAATGCATATATATATATATAAAAATATATTGTTGTAAAAATTCAACAGCTTCAAACGGTCCTGGAATAGTTAACCTTAAAAAAACTATGAAAGCAGCAAGGTAATACAAGAACGATAAAAAAGATGCAAACATTTAATGGAAATGTGTTAGAAAAAGATGTACACTAAAGAACTGTTTGCTATAGATAGCAAGTTTAATCCCACAATATTTTCGAGTACATACACAGAAAAAAAATTAAATCTGATAATAGTGCACCGCAGTGATAGACTGGAGTATTGCTTTGTGGAGATAAAGGGAAAGCAGACCTCTTAAATATGTTCTATTTGGCAATGTTCACACAGCGGGAGAAATCCTATGTAAGAAAACCCATGGCGGCCTTTACACATTACTTTTTAACCAAAAGAATGAGTGTGTGTATTTAAACAAGATTAAGATAGATAAATTACCTGACCCAACTGACATCAACCCAGGTGCCTACATTGTTGGTGATAGCATTTTGCTTGAAGCTATTCTCATATATAACAATGATAAAGAGCCTGGGGTGCATTACGGAAAGCTTATTTTGCAACACTATTTAAAACAGAAGGGGACTAAATTTGAGAAAACTTACAGCTATCTGAATATTTATGTGGTTTTTACATAGTATTTTTGGGGAACAAGTAAAAAGAATGATCAGGTTAATCTGCGTAACGACAAATTGTCTATACCTGAAGAAGGATCCAGTTTGGCACTGAAACTTTTAGTAAATAAATATGTATTTTATGGAATAAAAATATTTCTCAACTGTCTTTGTTGAGTGGGATTGTTCCCTACAACCTTATTGTGACACTACTGCCTTAGCTCCATCTGTAAGTTAGATTGGTGACAGTGAGTAGATATATGAGCAAACCTTTGGAAGTTTAGTTTGGCAGGTACAGTCAAAAATTTTAAAAATTCCGTTTGTGACCATGACTTGATCCGAACCTCAATGTAATTCGTGGCTCTACCCACATTCTGGCAGCCATAAGCAGAACACTTCCAGGGGAGGGTGGGTGGGGTTCTTAAATTAATTAATTTAACCCCTTCACCCCGGCCACTAAAACACCCTAATGACCGGGCCATTTTTTGCAATTCTGACCAGTGTCACTTTGACAGGTTATAACTCTGGAACACTTCAACGGATCCTGGCGATTCTGAGATTGTTTTTTCGTGACATATTGTACTTCATGTCAGTTGTAAATTTAGGCCGATACTTTTTGCGTTTATTTGTGAAAATTTAGGAAATTGTGCAAAAATTTAGAAAATTTCGCAATTTTCAAACTTTGAAAATTTATGCCCATGAATCTGAGAGATATATCACACAAAATAGTTACGAAATAACATTTCCCACTTGTGTACTTTACATCAGCGCAATTATCGAAAGAATTTTTTTTTTCGTTAGGAAGTTAGAAGGGGTCAAAGCTCATCAGCAATTTCTAATTTTTCCAACAAAATTTACAAAGTAATTTTTTCAGGGACTACATCACATTTGAAGTGACTTTGAAAGGCCTAAGTGACAGAAAATACCCAAAAGTGACCCCATTCTAAAACCTGCACCCCTCACACTGCTCAAAACCACATCCAAGAAGTTTATTTACCCTTTAGGTGCTTCACAGGAACCAAAGCAATGTGGAAGGAAAAAATGAAAATTTTACTTTTTAACACAAAAATGTTATTTTAGCCATAACATTTTCATTTTCACAAGGTAGAAAAGAGAAAGTGCGCCCTACAATTTATTGTGCATTTTCTCCTGAGTAAGCTGATACCCCATATGGGGTAAAAATCAATTGTTTGGATGCACGACAGTGGTCGAAAGGGAAGGAGCGCCATTTGAATTTTTGAACGCAAAATTAGCTGCACTCATTAGCGGATGCCATGTCAGGTTTGAAGACCCCTTGAGGTGGCTAAACAATGGAGCTCCCCCACAAGTGACCCCATTTTGGAAACTAGAGCCCTCAAATAATTTTTCTAGATGTTTGGTGAGCACTTTGAACACCTGGGGGCTTCACAGAAGTTTATAAAGTTGAGCTGTGAAAATAATTTTTTTTTTTAACCACAAAACTGTTGCTTCAACTAAGTAGCTTTTTTTCCACAAGAGTATCAGGAAAAAATACACCATGAAATTTATAGTGCATTTTTTCCTGAGTACGACGATACCTCATATGTGGTGGAAAGTAATTGTTTGGGTGCATGGCGGGGCTCAGAAGAGAAGGAGCACCATTTGACAGCAAAATTTGTTTGAATCATTAGCGGATACCATGTCACGTTGTGGAGACCCCCTGAGGTGCCTAAACAGTGGAGCTCCCCCACAAGTGACCCCATTTTGGAAACTAGACCCCTCAAGGAGTTTATCTAGATGTTTAGTGAGCCCCAAGGGGCTCCACAGAAGTTGATAATGTTGAGCCATGAATACAATTTTCTTTTGTTTTACCACAGAACTGTTACTTGAACCAGGTAGCTTTTTTTTCACAATGGTATCAGGAAAAATGCACCATAAAACGTATTGTGCAATTTCTCCTGAGTACGCAGATACCTCACATGTGGTGGAAAGTAATTTTTGGGCGCATGGAGTGGCTCAGAAGAGAAGGGCACCATTTGACAGCAAAATTGGTTGGAATCATTAGCGGACACCATGTCACGTTTTTAGACCCCCCTATGGTGCCTAAACAGTGGATCTCCAACACAAATTACCCCATTTTGGAACTAGACCCCTCCAAGGAATTTATCTAGATGTTTGGTGAGCCCCTTGTACCCCCAGGGGCTCCACTGAAAGTTGATAACGTTGAACCGTGAAAATTATTTATTTTTTTTTAATTTTTTTTTTTAAATTTTTGCAGCAACAAGGTAGCTTTTTTTTTTTTCTTTTTACAACGGTATCAGGAAAAAATGCACCATAAAACGTGTTATGCAATTTTTCCCTAGTACGCAGATACCTCATATGTGGTGGAAATCAATTGTTTGGGCGCATGGCGGGGCTCAGAAGACAAGGAACGCCATTTGACTTTTCAAACGCACAGACGCAGTGCACTGATAGGCCGCTGCAGGAGGCACGGTCGGATGAGATACAAAAAGCGCTGGGGATATGGAAAAAAAAAAGTCACACCAAAAATTGAGCAGGGATGCTGGTCCGCGCTCAGCGGGACGCACGGACAGATGCAATACTTTTTTTTCCGTATCCCCGACGCTTTTTGTATCGCATCAGTCCGTGCGTCCCGCCGAGCGCTGATCAGGGATGCAAATAATGGATCAGCATCCCTGCTCAATTTTTGGCATGACTTTTTTTCCGTATCCCCGATGCTTTTTGTCACGCCAAAAATTGAGCAGGGATGCCGATCCGTTATGTGCATCCCTGATCAGCGCTCGGCGGGACGCACGGACGCATGAGGTGTAAAAATGGACAGGGGATAGAGGAAAAAAAAGAAAAAAAAAAAAAAAAGTTATACTCACAGTACCCAGAGGATTAGCAGGAGGAACAGCTTTACAGGAGCAGCAGGCAGGAAGTTGGACAGCTCAGCAGAAGAACCAGGAAGAATGACCCAGCGATGGAGGCAGATGTGATCTGGCCAGTGAAGACCTCGGAGGATCCGGTGAAGACAGGTAAGAGGACATCGGGGGGACAGCAGAGGGGGAGGGGGAGAGCAGAGGGGGAGAGCAGAGGAGGAGGGAGATACCGGAGGAGCTGCAGAATAGAGATCACGGGAGAGGCCGGCAGATTGGGATGTCAAGGGGCAGATTGGGATGTCGGGGGGCAGATCGGGATGTCGGGGGGCAGATCGGGATGTCGGGGGGCAGATCGGGATGTCAGGGGGGGCAGATCGGAATGTCGGGGGGGGCAGATCGGGATGTCGGGGGGGCAGATCGGGATGTCAGGGGGGGCAGATCGGGATGTCGGGGGGGCAGATCGGGATGTCGGGGGGGCAGATCGGGATGTCGGGGGGCAAATCGCAGGGAGGCAATCACACGAGCGTGCAGGGGCTGCAAGGTGAGCACAATACTCACCGCTCCTGCTCCTGCTCCACGTGACAGCAGCGGCAGCAGCAGTGGTGGCGTGGTACCACTAGTACCAGCCAGTGCTGCACGCTGCAGACATGTTGGGGGAGGGTCCCCAGACCAGCACAGGCCTGGGGAGGGCGGCCACCAGCAAATCAAACCGTCCCACTGCACACTGATTGGAGCGATTGCGCGTCATAGCACGATCGCTCCAATCAGTGTTGCAGGGGCTGGGGGCGGCATGTTTGAGATCCACCTATGATCTGCTGTACCTGCTACGGCATCTCATAGCCGGATCTCACAGTATCGCACTATTTCCGGCATTATTTTTACCGAAATCAGTGCGAAAGATGTGGTTGGCGGTTCAGATTTGAACAGCCAATCACATCGATCGTCGATGGGGGGTGGCGATGCCACCCCCCCTGGGGTGAAGCAAAGGTCCCCTGCTGTAAGAAACAGCAGGGGACATCATTTGAAAGCCGTTGCTATGGCCACGGCAATCAAATGAAGTTTAGGCAGTAAAATTACGTCCCTGGTCATTAAGTCACGTTAAAATAGGACGTAATTTTACTGCCCGCGGTCATGAAGGGGTTAAGAGAAGAGCAACCAAGATGGTAGAAGGTCTGCAAATCATGTCATATGAAGACCGGCTAAAAGTACTAGGAATGTTTAGTTTGAAAAAGAGTAGGCTGAGAGGAGACTTAATAGTGGTCTACAACTATCTGAAAGGTAGTCACAGTGCAGAGGAAACCACCTTATTCTCATTAGCATAAAGAAGTACAAGAAGCAATGGGATGAAACTTAAAGGAAGGAGATTCAGATTAGACATTAGTAAAAACTTTCTGACAGTGAGGGCAGTCAGGGAGTTGAACAGGCGACCACGGGAGGTGGTGAGATCTCCATCAATGGAAATCTTCA
The DNA here is from genome assembly GCF_048569485.1 of Anomaloglossus baeobatrachus. Classification (NCBI taxonomy): domain Eukaryota; kingdom Metazoa; phylum Chordata; class Amphibia; order Anura; family Aromobatidae; genus Anomaloglossus; species Anomaloglossus baeobatrachus. Next base: position 150,995,323 of record NC_134362.1, read on the forward strand.
AGTGGAAACTGGATAAACATATAGCTGGGATGATTTAGGAAAACCTGCACTCGCAGGGGATTGGACCCTTCCAACTCTACCATTCTATGATTCTATGATTTTTTTTGTGTGTTCACACTACATCTGATCACAATGATTTTACCCCCAGTGCGAGCCATTTAAACACTGCAAGTGGTTCGCACAGGGCTGAGCATCACTCATACCCAAACACAGCGCAACTCACTTGAGTGGTTTGCACTCGCAACTCACTGAAACTTGAAACGCAAACTTTGTTTTTATGATAGTCAATTTCCAAACCCAAACTCCGAAAATCGAACCTCACGTTTGCTTATCTGTAACAGTGAGCAACGGCATCATACAAGCAGATTCTTACTTCAAGTGGATTTCAGCTACACCAGTTTTAGGAAAGATCTGCCAACATCTTACAGCTGATCCAAGCACTATAACTAGTTGTAAAGTTACCACAAATATATCAGGTTAGTAAGATTTAAACATGCATCCTTGTTATGATTTTGGATGATGCCCCATGTCAAAGATGAGCTAGAATAGGACCCTACCAATCATACAGACCTGGGAACTCAAAAGTTAAAATAATAGTAAGGTCTCATAGATATATTATGGCATTGTGTTGTATGGCTACTGAAACCCTGGTCTAAAATGTGTAACTTTAAACTCTCAGAGCAAAACTATTTACCCAACATTCTAAAAAAATCTTCATTATCAACTCCTACAAGAAAAATAGAACATCATGGAAGGATGGTTATACTTACTTCATCCTCTATTCAAATGGAAAGGCATTAATTAACCCCCAAATTGACTATTACTTGTTGGTCCGATTAAGAGCCTCTCCATTTATGAATATCTGTTGGTGCCCTCTGATTTGTATGACACCACATGTCATTTAATAGAATGGCACTTCTTGAGTTGGATCTATGAGTTTAAAATGTTCTAATCTTACAAAATGCTTGCTGTAACAAAACTTTTTTTGTCCTCTGAGGAAAACATTAAAAAGAACCTGTCACCAGGTCTGAAGTGGCCAATTTTTGTGCTTATTTTATTCAAACTTATTTCTTTAATATTCTGGGTTTTTTATTTATAAAATTCGCTATATATGTCCGGAGATATGGGTCTTTTTATTTAGTGCCGATATTTTGGTCTTTACCAAGTTGGGCATTGCTCACTTGGTAATTTTGCAGAATAGGCTAAATCCACAACATAGGAGAAGGGACGTACCACCCATAGTGGAAGACCATGCTGCTGCTATGGGGCCCCTGAGTTAAGGTGCAAAATGTCAGACCCCTCAGATCCCCACCTGCCATCATTTGAATACCTATGGAGAGGGATAAGTGATCTACGCAAATAGAAGAAACTACAACAGGCACTGCACTGAAACCGGGCACTGCAAAAGGGTGTGTATCATGATGTAAAAACACTGGCCAATGAATACTTACATTACCAGTCTGATAAGAGCATTTACTGGCCGGTGTCCTACACGGTATGCTTCAATGGTGAGGTCTCATCTGCAAAGTTGAGGGGCTCGGCTGCACAGCACACAAGGGAAAATAGTGGAGGATGTACAGGAGTACTTACAATTTGTCTCCTGCTGCCTCTATATATTTAAATATATAATTGTTTTTATGGTGTTAAAGCGTCAAACCATAAAAAAATATAAATGTGGTATTGCTGTAATTATACTGATTGGAAAAATATAGCTGTCTTATCACTTTTATAACATGATCAATGACGTATAAAAAATAACCTGAATTGCAGTTTCTTCTTGATTTTGCCTCACAAAACGCAGAATAGGAAGCGATCAATTAATATTATGTGTCCCAAAATCTTACCAATAAAAACTTTAACTGATCCCTATAAACACAAGCCATCACAAGACTCTTTTGGCAGAAAAATAAAACATATAGCATTCAAATTTCAGTATTGCAAAAAATCTTTCTTTTGTAAAAAAAAAAAAAATAAACAAACATTTTTTAGCATATTAGCCAAACCCAAATTTTTTTTTTACATTTGGTATCACAGTAATTGGACAGATCTGAGAATTAAAGCCAATCTACGACTTATACCGCAAGGTGAACTGCGTAAAAAATTATAATAAAGCCAATACTTCAACAGCTGATGATTTGTTTATTCTGCCTCACAAAGATCACAGTAAAGCCTGCTTTACATGTTACGATTCCGCATACGATATCGTATGCGATCGTAACCGCCCCCCATCGTATGTGCGGCATGTTCAATTTTGTTAAATGTGCCGCACAAACGATTAACCCCTGTCACACGTACTTACCCGTCCATACGACCTCAATGTAGGCGGCAAACGTCCACTTCCTGGAGTGGAAGGGACGTTTGGCGTCACATCGACGTCACGTGGCAGCCGGCCAATAGAAGCGGAGGGGCGGAGATGAGCAGGACGTAAACATCCCGCCCACCACCTTCCTTCCGCATTGCTGGCTGGGAGCCGCAGGACGTAGGTAAGATCTGTTCATCGTTCCCGGGGTGTCACACACTGCGATGTGTGCTGCCCCGGGTACGATGAACAACCTGACGTTCAATTCATGAGGAATGAACGACGTGCGTGCGATGAACGTATTACCGTTCATTCGCAATCGCACATAGCTGTTACACACTACAATGTACCTTACGATGCCGTATGTGCGTCACTTACGACGTGACCCCACCGACACATCGTAAGATATATTGTAGTGTGTAAAGCGGGCTTTAGGCTCTGCTCACATTTATTCTAAGCTCTACAATGGGCAATTACACCAAAGATTACATGTAAATCTCTAAAAAATGTGATTGTGGAAAAATTCCCAAAGGAATATTCATTGTGGTGAAGCAGATGGAGTCACTTTGAACTCTTATCTAGCCTGTGGTCGGCAGAGTCTATCACTTCAGGTGTTCACACAAGTGTGGTCAACAGCGGTCAACAGCAATTTTATGTACCTTTGAAAAGAAGAACACCGCTGGACAGAGGCCAAACAGAAATCGGAGTAACTTTGCTGCTTGTTTAGTTTAAGGATCCTTTGTGGGTTTCATCTGAATTACATATTTTGGAGATAAAGACAAAAATCATAATGGAGGTGAACAGCATAGAGCGCAGGATAAATGTGAACTGCACCAAACTATTCTGTACAAACAAACAAAAAAACAAGTCCCCATTCAGGTCCATCACCTACATACTGTAGGCTCTAGAAAAGCACTATGGCTCTCTTCCAAACAAGAAATCCAGCAAAATTTCAAATGCCTCCCTCCTTTCTGAGCATCCCAATTTGTCTAAGCCACAGTTAATGGCCACAAATTTAGCATTGTTGTAGTGGGGAGAACTCTCCTAATTTAGCAGATGTGCGTCTTCAAAAAAAACACTAGTTAGGCATAATGCACAGGCACTACAATGTACCAGGTCTTAAAATGGCTTATTTGCATTTTTTAATTCTGCAACATTCATGGGGTTTGAATCCATGGATATATTCCAGAGACAGAATCGTCACTCAGGTAGATACATTTCCAGAGGGGTGTAATTTGCAATATGAGATGACTTGAGGGGTTTCCTGCTTGTATTGCTCACGGCTGTGTTGGGGCAGCGACCACGGGTTAGTGGACCCACTGGACCACACAGGGGACCCAGGTTTTTTCTTTAGTGGGAAAAATAGGAATAACCCCAGCACACTATTCACTCCCACAAAAAAGATAGTTGAGAATTATCATCCAAAAGTTTCTTTATTGATTTAAATAATTTTTTTCTGGAAAAATTATATATGTGATGTTGTCCACAACAAGTTGACGTTTCGGCCAATGGGCCTTCATCAGACTGGACTTTATCTGAACATAAACAATAACAAAATAAAGATCAATGAGAATCAGAAGATGGTCAAAATACAGTACAATATTCGTATATTAATATCAATGATACATGACAAGGACAATGCATTCATAGAAGAGATACTATTGTCATTTAGATACAAGTAAATAGTATACAACATCGGGAAAATACTTTTAAAAGTTATGACCTGCAAGTATGATCTAAAAATCAAGAACGTACCATGTCACATCGGGCCTAAAGCTATTACTACCAGTGAATGGGTGATAGTGGTGAGATGACAGCTATCCAAGAAGAGAGAAAAAAAAAAAGGGAAAGAAAAGAAAAAAATGGAAGAAAGGAGGGAAGAAAAAAATGTGAAGAAAGATTTAATATAAGAACAGTAATTATGTAACTCACCTATGCTTGTGTAACAAATATAGAATCACTCAAGTGTGAGTTGCAGTACTAAATCTTTCATCACATTTTTTTCTTCCCTCCTTCTATTCCTTCTATCTTCCCTGTTTTTCTTTTCTTTCCCTTTTTTTTCTCTCCTTCTGTTGGATAGCCGTCATCTCACCACTATCACCTATTCACTGGTAGTAATAGCTTTAGGCCCGATGTGACATGGTACGTTCTTGATTTTTCGATCATACTTGCAGGATACAACTTTGAAAAGTATTTTCCTGATGTTGTATACTATTTACTTGTATCTAAATGACAATAGTATCTCTTCTATGAATGCATGGTCCTTGTCATGTATTATTGATGTTGATATATGAATATTGTACTGTATTTTGACCATCTTCTGATTCTCATTGATCTTTATTTTGTTATTGTTTATGTTCAGATAAAGTCCAGTCTGACGAAGGCCCATTGGCCGAAACGTCAGCTTTTTGTGGACAACATCACATATATAATTTTTGCAGAAAAAATTTATTTGATCAATAAAAAAAATTTGGCATGATAATTCTCAACTATCTTTTTTGTGGGAGTGAATAGTGTGCCGGGGTTATTCCTATTTTTCCGTTATTTTTACTCCAGAGCACCTATCAGTCGATGACGCAGAACTTCCCTGCTCCTCTTTATTCTTTAGTGGGAGCGACTTAACTAAGCGCCTAATGCGAGATGGATACGAGGTATCACTCCCAGGGCAGTGACCAGAACTTTGACAGCTGACCTCCTGGGCAGGTACGGACACTAGTACAGGCACAGATATAGGCAGGTAGAGTCAGGATGACTGAGGCAGACAGGCAGGTAGGTACAGGCAGATATGGTAGGCATAGCAAGGTAGATAGGAATGGAATAGCAGGTACAGGTTAGGAAAAATTGCTGGCACTTCCTAATCTCATAGTCTGAACTGGTAAATACTCCATATGACATAGAATATTCAAAAATAGCAGTTGCACGCAATTAAAGTGAAGGAGAAAAAAACAAGAATGTAGATGGTGAATATTTGAATGTGAATACACATTACTGCTAAGAAAATATGAAAAACTTTGAAATATTACAATGCAAATAAAGGTGGCCAAATTTACTTCTGCCCAGATACCAACGTCAAGCAGTAACTCTCATGTGGGTCCTACTCTAAATGCTATGCCTCTCTTGTCCAAACTGAACTATTATATGGGCTAGAATAGAACCTTCAAAAGGAAAAATAAAAACACCTGAAATACCTGGGAGGAGTGCAGACAAAGGACATGACTTCATAATACAAACTAGAAAAAATTGCCGACACTTCCGAATCTCATAGTCTGAACTGGGGCATTCTTCAGCTGCTGCTCAGACTCTGTCCAGATGATTAAAATATCATCGATGAACCGGTAATAAGCCAGAGGCTTGATAGGACAAGAGGATAAAAAGTCACTTTCAAGCTTGGCTATGAAAGATGTGCATATTGTCGTGTCTACTGTAGATATATATTATTATCAAATGCAAAGTAGTTATGGGTGGGGATGAATTTTGTAAGCTTCACCACAGATTCAGCATCAATTCCTGTATTTTCCAGAAAGACTTTGCAGGCATTTATAAAGGAATGGATGCCAATTCTGTGTTGATCATCAAAAGGAAACTGGAGGAAAAACAGGTTTTTCGCCACGCTTGAAGACCACAGACATTGGTGTCAAACAGATGATTCTTTTTATTTCATTCCTACGCGTTTCGGAGACCCCAACTGTCTCCTTCTTCAGGAAAAGGCATGTCTGGGGCTCTGCAAATATGACATGGTACTCCCAAACCATTCCAACTAAATCTGAACTCGAATATGTGGCTCCTTCCATTAAGAGCTTTGCACTGTGCCTTAAAAATAGTTTTTGACCACATACTGTATACGATATTGGCGAACTCAGAAAAAATAGTTTCACAAATTGTTTGGTCTATTTTCTCCTATTTCCCTTTTTGAATTGTAAAACTTTGTAGCCAAAGCAGTATTTTAGTGGAAAAAAATAAATGTTTTATTTTCACAGCCAAATGTATTACAATTATGTGATCACCTGAGGGTTAAAATAGCTCACTACATAACAAAGTAAATTTCTTGAAAGATGTAGTTTCCAGAATGGGTTCATTTTTAGGGCGTTTCTGCTGTTTTGACATGTAAGATGGTCTTCAAATGTGAGATGGTGTCCTCAATCTATTCCAGGCAAAATGGAGCTCCAAAATTCAAGTAGCGCTCTTTCCTTTCTGAGCCCTAAGCAGTAGTATTAAGCATTCAGCTTGATCTCGAAGTCATGGCAACTTGATGGATTAACACTTTGTAGGAAGATTGATCTTGTGCAAGCCTATGTAGGTCCATCAGGGTTTTCACTGCCATTATCTTTGATAGTATCAAGCCACCGAGTTGCTGGTCTTCCTCTTAACATTGTGCCGATGGCATGGCTTAACTGATCCACACAAATACACACAACAAATACAAAACACAGATGTAAAAATACACAATATACACATCAAATACATAATACACACAACAAATACATCATGCAGACAAATACACAATCCTGACATCAAATACACTATTTAGAAATAAAATACATAATAAAGACAACAAAACACAATACATACCTCAAATACACAACAAAGACAAATACACAAAACAGACATCAAATACACAATCTAGACATCATATACACAATTTAGGCATCAGGTATACAATACAGACAACAAAAATACAATATATATATATCAAATACACAATAGACACAAATACACAATAAATCCATCAAAAACACAATACACACAACAAATACACAATATAGGCATCAAATACACAATACTGTTAGGCGGTGTTTGGCTTTGCACTCGCTGGGTGTCATGGCAACATCAGACTCTTTTCACACCCCAGAGTCTGAGACGCAGGCTGAGGTCTCTTAGTTGTTCAACCTGACTTAGAGGTCAGCTGTTTTAGCTTCACTGCTTACCAATCCAGCAGGAGTTCATTCCTGCTGGCTTGTGAACTGCTGCTAAGAGTTCATGCTGCCAATGACCACTCACAGCCACCTTCACTCTTTATAAGGTATTGTATCTGGTTGCTTCTCGCCGAATATAGTTCAGCATTGCCTCAGTGATATCACTATTGTTTGTAATGATCCAGAACCTGGTGATGTGTGATATGCTTTCCTGTGTGGTGTGTAAATATCCCTGTTGTTAGTTTACTTCCTCCTTATGCTTTATTTCTTAAGGAGCATGAATTGTCTCTCCCCTTTGTCTGTTTGCACTGTGTATGTATTTTGTTTTTTTCCCCTGCCTTTGGTATTTGAGTGATTAGCTTCTCTTGTCCTGGCCCTCTCCTGGTGTGAGTGAGAGGAGGTGTAAGATCATGGTTCAAACAAGAGATAGGGTCATGCTAACAGTGCAGACCTAGCTACCATCAAGCTTACCTCTAGGATAAAGGACAGCGCAGGGTCCCTAGTTTCAAGCCTGAAGAAGAAACCTATGTAGTCTCGAAAGCTTGCTATTATTACCATCTTTTCAGTTAGCCATTAAAAGGTATCAACCACTGAGGACTCTCAGTTCTTTTAAACAATTTTATTCTCTCTACTTGCTAACATGGTACAAATATATATTTTACCTGTAACAAATAATATATGCACACAGCAAATAAACAATTCAGACAAAAAATAGACACTGCAGACATTAAACCCACAATACAGACAACAAATACAAAATTCACACAAATTCATCTTAACACGTCACTATACACTGTTAAAAGTAATTCCAATATACAAAGCCCAAATAATGCCAAAATACAGTGCTCAAATAATTAAAAACAAATACCAATAGACAGTGAAACAAGTTCCAAGAAAATACAATGCGTGAATATGTACCAAAAAATCCCATTGATTAATACCAGTTTACAGTGCTCCAAAAACATCAACACACCAAAATACCAATATTTACAAATAATCCCACTAACTAATACCAATAAAAAGTGCTTAAAAAACCCAGAAAACAATTCAATATATAGTGTTCAAATAATATGGAACAAAATCACTATAAAAGGCTAAAATAAAATAAAAATTCAGAACACAAATAGAAGCAAGAATAGAATAAACAATGACAGAGCTCACCCACTGAGGGGGGGGGAAATCTCCAAGCAATATCTGTGCACATTGGTGCTAAGGTTTAGTAAACTGCTTTTCCACCTTGTCAAAAAAATAAACAAAAAAACAAAACGTAATCACAGGTCTATTCAATCAAGTCTTCATTGCCTTTGATAATGAGATCTTGTAATCCACGATATTGAAGATTTATGCATTGTTTACTTTCCTTTAAACTTATTAAGATTATTTTACTTTTGATGATTAGAAAATTAAGTTTTTGAACTATTTCTGTTTATGGAGAAATAAATGTAAGTCATATTTATTTACAATTTTTGATACATTTTTATTTATTCTATCAAATTGAACACATCAATCAGTTTCTACTAAACATACCAAAATCCAAGGCTCAGTAAATAAAAAAAATAGTGAATTGCAGTCTTTAAATAGAAATTCAATTTCTAAGCTATTTTAATTCACAATTTTCTGCACATTGATTGCGGCTGTCATGTCAAACTCTCTCTCTTTTCAAGACATTTAATGATGGCTGTAATTTTGTCTTGACATTGATCAGTGCTCAGCAGTCAAAATGCTTTTAGAAATAGTCTCAAATATTTCATGTCTTTGTTTCAGAAAACAGTTAAATATGATTTGATAGAAATATATTTGGAATAAAACAGATTCTATCTTTGCACAGACAACAATCGCTACAGTAAAATAGAACTTCATTGTTAAAGCTTGTATAAGAAAATCTTTTTTAGATGCTTACATGATTTTTTTTTATTGCACCTATCTAAAGCAGTTATCTGGAATTTATTAAATTATTAAATTCATGGCTGTGTTGACACTAAGAACTTGTAATGATTTATTAAAAAAATGTCAATGGCACAAGAGGAAGAGGCACAAAGTATTCACTTGTCTAAGCCCAACACCACTGTTAAGTATTAAATTTGTCAGAAATTGTCCAGAGCCTCTTACAGTTTTATTAATTTTGTATATTTACTCTGGAGTAGAGATGAGCGGTTCCATCAAGGCTCGGTTTGCCGGCAGCAAACAAGCCGAGCCTTCACTGGCTCGAGCTTGACCCAAACTCTGGATCAAGTCACTGATTGACAGTTTGAGTCTCCGCCTACATACCGCCAGTCATAAGCAGAATATGTTTCGGGGGAGAGTGGGCAGGCTTTTTCAAACTTTTTTTAATTGCACACTACATTGGAGCATGCTGTTGTTACCCCCATTTTGCACCGTTCAAACACAGCAAGTGGCTTGCACTGGGCTGAAGACTAGAGATGAGCGATCCGGTCACGGTTCGGCTCGAGCTTGGTTCGCCGAACGGAGGTCTGGTTCGAGTTCGGTTCGGCGAACCGGTTCGGAGAACCACTCGAACCCATAGGAAACAATGGGAGGCAATAACAAACACATAAAAACACATTATAAGTGTACACATACAGTTAATAAACATTAGAAAGAAAGAAAGAGACCAAGTAGAGTGGACCTCATATTTGTAGTAATATACATGGACCCCATAGAATACATACAAAAACTTGTGAACAAGAAGGGGTATTTATCATGGTTTTTTTAAGTAAAACTACTGTACCACAGTTGTGAAAAAGTATAGAGTTTTTATTATTACAAAAAGTGCAAATATTAAAAATCACATGTGATGACAGTTAGTAGTTAGACATACATAGTTAAAATTCAATTAGATGAGACAGAGAGAGAAAAAGGTCCCAGGGAGGGAGACAGACTATCCCTTAACTAAAACTGGTAAGAAAGTAGTATTACTATATCCAGTGGGGGCTTTTAAGTAACCAAAAGATATCAATAGTATACCCCCTGGGCTAGTGGAGTGATGGAATGTCCATACATTAAACAGTAACCAACAGGATAAGGTAGAGATCAGGGCCTGAATACATTAGTATGTAACACCACCAGAATAATCTCAGAGGAAAAAAAAAAAAAAGTCATATAGTGGTGGGTAAAATGGCACCTGAACGACCTACCTGTGGTATGTATAGCACCCAGAAAGGGAGTCTGTCAGCCTCACATGTGGACCCGGTCCCGACACGTGTTTCGCATGTGCTTCAACGGGAGACCGTATACTTTTTCACAACTGTGGTACAGTAGTTTTACTTAAAAAAACCATGATAAATACCCCTTCTTCTTCACAAGTTTTTGTAGTTAAAAAACATTGCCATAACACTTACCGGTCCCTGGGATGCGTCCTGCACTCAGTCTCCTGCCGCTATTCCTCCCGATAATCGCTGCGTCCTCGATAACCAGCAGTGATGACAGGACCTTCGTGACATCGTCAAAATAGCATGTGACCAGTCACGTGTCTGTTATCTCATTGGCTACAGACTGGTCACATGGCTAGACATCATGTCCTGTCCTAGGTCCTGTCAGTGCATCTCCAGTACGCGGTGATCGTTTCTGTATCGCCGTGTACCGGCGACATGCTCTGGCACACGGTCGTCTCCCCGTTCCCTTATTGACCGGCTGACACAGCCGGTCAATAACGGAGATCACCGTTGCCATAGCAACGCGCTTGGTAGCGGTGATGGTGACGTCACCGCTACCACACGCAGCGGCACCGGAATCGGAGCAGTATTGCTATGGCAACCCGTCGCTTACAGCCGGGAGCCTGTGGTCACTCTCACAGAGTGATTTCTGCATGGAGCACAGCGTCCTTTCTCTCATGCTGTCTGATGGAGCAGAGCTGCAAGTGTTGAGAAAGAAGACAGAAGACCATGGATCGTGGAGGGCTGAGAGGGGGTAATAAAGTTGGAGTCTCTAAGTGTGTCTTTGTATTTATTTCCATTAACCCCTTCACGACCTTGGATGGATCTATCCGTCCAGGATCGTGTCCCGTTAAGCCCCGCACCCCTGCCGTGGGCAGGCGGCGTGGATTGGCACACATATCAGCTGTTTTAAACAGCTGACATGTGTGCCTGCTAGCCGCGGGTGGAATCGCTTCCACCCGCGGCCATTAACCCCTTAAATCTTGCTGCCAAAATCTGGCAGCAAGATCTAAATGCGCTCGGCCATGTTTTTTACTTACCGCCGCCCCCACCGGAAGTCACGTGTGTTATCACGTGACTATCAGTGGTTGCCATCGTAGCACAGGGTCATGTGATGACGCCTGCAGCTACGAAGTTTCACTTTCGTTTTCCCTCAGCCGAGAGCAGAGGGAAAAACAAAGTGACTGAATCTGCTGTTTACAGCTGTATTGCTGTGATCAGCAGATAGATAATAGCGATCGGATTGCTGATCACTATAGCCCCCTAGGGGGACTAGTAAAATAAAAAAAAAGTAAAAAAAAAAGTTTTAAAAAATAAAAAAAACCCCTAAAAGTTCAAATCACCCCCCTTTCCCCCATTGAAAATTAAAGGGTTAAAAGATAAATAAATATACACATATTTAATATCGCCGCGTTCAGAAATGCCCGATCTATCAAAATATAAAATCAATTAATCTGATTGGTAAACGGCGTAGTGGCAAAAAAATTCCAAACGCCAAAATTATGTTTTTTGGTCGCCGCAAGTTTTACGCAAAATGCAATAACAGGCGATCAAAACGTAGCATCTGCGCAAAAATGGTACCATTATAAACGTCAGCTCGAGATGCAAAAAATAAGCCATCACTGAGCCATAGATCCCAAAAAATAGGAACACTACGTGTTTCGGAAAATGGCACAAAACGTGCGCCACTTTTATTGGACAAACTTGTGAATTTTTTTTAACCCCTTAGATACATGTAAACCTATACATGTTTGGTGTCTACAAACTTGCACCGACCTGAGGCATCACAAAGATACATCAGTTTTATCATATAGTGAACACGGTGAATAAAACATCCCAAAAACTATTGTGCGATCACACTTTTTTTGCAGTTTTTCCACACTTGGAATTTTTTTGCTGTTTTCCAGTACAATATATGGTAAAACCTATAGTTTCATTTAAAAGTACAACTCGTCCCGCAAAAAACAAGCCCTCATATGGCAAGATTGACGGAATAATAAAAACGTTACGGCTCTCGGAAGAAAAGGAGCAAAAAACAAAAACGCAAAAACGGAAAGTGCCCGGGGGCTGAAGGGTTTAAAGTATTTTTTTTCTGTGTGGTGTTTTTTTTAACCCTTTATTGGAGATTATTAATGGCCGGGTCAAACTTGCCTGACATTAAGAATCTCTGGCTTAATACTAGCTAGTAATACAAAGCCAATAATAACCCTTATTACCCAGCAAGCCACCCGGCTTCAGGGCTGCTGGAAGAGTTGGATACAGCGCCAGATGATGGCGCTTCTATGAAAGCGCCATTTTCTGGGGCGGCTGCAGACTGCAATTCGCAGGAGAGGCACCCACAAACCTCGGGCTAACCTGTGCTGCAGATTCCAATCCCCAGCTGCCTAGTTGTACCCGGCTGGACACAAAAATTGGGCGAAGCCTACGTCGTTTGTTTTTTTTTAATTTCATAAAATTCATGAATTAATTAAAAAAAGGGCTTCCCTATATTTTTAGTTCCCAGCCGGGTACAAATAGGCAGCTGGAAGTTGGGGGGCAGCCGTACCTGCCTGCTGTACCTGGCTAGCAAACAAAAATATGGCGAAGCCCACGTCATTTTTTTTGTAGTTTTTTGCCAAAAAAAATAAGAAATGCTTCCCTGGATTTTTCATTGCCAGTGAAGGTAACACCAAGCAGGGGGGTTAGCAGCCAGTAGCTGCTTGGATTATCCTTAGCTAGCAATACAAAAAATGCAGCGGGAGCCCATATATATTTTTTTTAATTATTTATTTAAATAACTAAAAACAAAAAGGGCTTCCCTGTATTTTGATTGCTGGACATCACAGTACTGTAAAAATAAATCTTTAAAAAAAAAATGACGTAGTGCTCCGCGGTATTTTTGATTCTCAGCGCAGTTAAAGCAGACAGCTACGGGTTGCCACCCCCATCTGCCTGGCATTACCTTGGCTGGCAATCAAAATACAGGGAACCCCATTATTTTTTTTTATTTAAAAAAAAAGTTAAAAAAAACAAAAAGACGTTGGGTCCCCCCATTTTTGATAGCCAGCTAGGGTAAAGCAGACGGCTGTAGCCTGAAAACCACAGCTGGTAGCTTTACCGTGGTTGGGGATCCAATGTGGAGGTCACCCCAGGCTCTTTTTTATAATTATTTTATAAATAATAATAATTACAAAAAAAAGTAGGGTCCCCCCCAAATTGGATCACCAGCCAAGGTAAAGCGGACAGCTGTAGTCTGGTATTCTCAGGGTGTGAAGGTCCATAGTTATTGGCCCTTCACAGCCTAAAAATAGCAGGCCGCAGGCGCCCCAGAAGTGGCGCATCCACTAGATGCGCCAATCCTGGTGCTTCACCCCAGCTCATCCCGTGCCCTGGTGCGGTAGCAAACGGGGTAATAAATGGGGTTGATACTAGCTGTAAGGTCACCTGACATCAAGCCCAGGAGTTTGTGATGTCATGGCGTCTGTCAGATACCCGACATCAAAAACTGTCCGTACTAACAAAAAAAAATAGACAAAAAAAAAATATTTAAAAAAACAGTACCCAAAAAAATTCCCTCTTTCACCAATTTATTGTAAGAAAAAAAATAAGAGGGTCCCACGACGACTCTAGACTGTCTAGAATATGGGGAGATACACTGAGGGAACGTATCCCCCATTTTCTAGGAGTACAGACCCTCCATGTGGGGAGTGTGAATGCAATGAATCTGCACCCACTCTCCCCGGGTCCACAGCAGCAAAGTCCATGTCGTAAATGTTGCTACCAAAGCTGCAATGCCCTGCTCATGAGGTAAGGGCATGCCTAATCAGGAGAACTATTCTACATTTCCAAATATTGGTATTTCCTGATAATATTGCTATTCCACCTTCTATATATTGGGGATAGGATCTTGGAGATGGAATACCCCTTTAAGTCCAGTTATCCAGCTGAATAAATACTAAACAACAGAGCTCGCTATTTAGATGTGTTTTCTTGTGGCGTATAACGGACTCTCATGTTTGGTAGTCGTTCAGCAGGGCAACTATAAAATCAAATACCTTCATTTGGAAATGTAGTATAGCTCTCCTAATCAGCTATGTTCCTTACCTCATGAGCAGGGCATTGCAGTAATAATAATAATAATAATTTATTCATTTATATAGCGCTATTAATTCCATAGCGCTTTACATACATTGGGCTCACAATCTAAATTCCCCATCTGTATGTCTTTGGAGTGTGGGAGGAAACCCATGCAAACACGGGGACCACATTCAAACTCCTTGCAGATGGTGTCTTTGGTGGGAATTGAACCCAGGACCTCAGCGCTGCAAAACTGCAGTGCTAATCACTGAGCCTAGTGCCGCCCATTTAGCTTACAGATGCATAATCACCACTCATTGTGTCTGAACACAGGAAGCTGAGCTGACTGCCGCTCAATGCATGCGGCAGCGTCTATTGTGCAGGAGAGGGCCACGGGGGATCAACGCTGCACAGGTACTGTGGGACACCAGGGAACACCGGTGGAGTTATAGGGGGTGACCTGGCAGGGCCTGGTGATGAGTTTTCTGTCGCATGTGTCATGGCATATGCGATAGAAATCAGAGGAGTAGGGTGAATGCCTCCGGCGCGCTGCTGTGCGCGCGGCCATCTTGGATTTCCGGGAGAGGGTCAGGGGGCACTTTGGCGACACCGGGGGACCGGAGGGGACCTGGGAGGAGATTTATCATGTTTGTTCATGCCAGAAGGAAGATAAATAATTTTTTACCGGCGCTGTCATTTACTGTAAGGTGATCATCGGTATACGGTGTATACCGGTGATCTCGTGAGCGGGGACCAAAAAAAACGGCCTAAATCATGATCTCCAGGGTCTCAGCTACCCCCTGAAACCCTGGAGATTTTCTGACGCTGGGTGGCACTATTCACTTATTTCTGCCTGCTGTTCATAAACAACAGATCAGAATAAGACTACATTCACATAACCGATCCATTTTTGTGGTCCGCAAAAAACGGTTCAATTTTTTTACGGGTGCATCCATGTGGCATCTGTTTCTGTTCCATATACGGTCCGTATGTCATCCGTGTGCCTTCCGTTTGTTTGCGTACTGCAAAAAAACTGAAGGAGGGAAAATATATAAATTTACCCAGGATCTGTGATGCCCTGGACCCCCAGGGGTCACAGGTAACAACACACAACACCACACACACCCCCACCCCAGTGAGGCACCAGCAGCCAACAAGTCCTGACTAGAGATGAGCGAACCCGTTGCGGTTCGGCTCCAGGTCGGTTCGCCGAACGGGGGTCCCGTTCGAGTTCGGTTCGTCGAACGTTCGACGAACCAAACTCGAACCTATAGGCTATAATGGGAGCCAATCACAAACACATAAAAATGCATTATAAATGTACACAAACAGTTAATAAACATTGCCATAACACTTACCGGTCCTCGCGATCCCTTCTGCACTCTGTCTCCTGCCGCTATTCCATCCGATGATCGCTGAATCCTCCCGGTGACGGCACTGCCAGCAGAGATGCAGGACCTATTGTGATGTCAAAATAGCCATGTGACCAGTCACGTGGCTTTTATCTCATTGGCTACAGACTGGTCACATGACTATGACGCGTCATGTAGGACCTGCGAGTGCATCTCTCCGGTACACGGTGCACATATGTGTATCGCCGTGTACCGGCGACATGCTCTAGCACACGGTCGACTCCCCGTTCCGTTAGGGACCGGCTGACACAGCCGGTCATTAACGGAGATCACCATTGCCATAGCAACGGAGTTAGTGGTGACGTCACCGCTAACCGCGGCTCCGAGAGCACCGTTGCTATGGTAACGCGTCTGTCAGCGTTACCGCTGTTACCGCTGACAGCCAGCACTGATCACTCACAGAGTGAAGGCTGCACGCTGCTTCCCGATTGTAGTGAGGATTGTAGTGAGGATGAGGTTCCCCAGCCCCAAGTGATGAGCTGGTGAACTTCATCCTCACTACAATCGTCACTACTACTACACTAGTGAGGATTGTAGTGAGGATTAGGTTCCCCAGCCCCAAGTGATGAGCTGGTGAACCTCATCCTAACTACAATTGTCACTACTACTACACTAGTGAGGATTGTAGTGAGGATGAGGTTCCCCAGCTCATCAAGTGATGAGCTGGGGAACCTCATCCTCACTACAATCGTCACTACTACTACACTAGAAAGAAAGAAGACAGAAGAGCAGGATCGTGGAGGGCTGACAGGGGGTAATAAAGATGGAGTCTCTAATGCGTCTGTGTATTTATTTCTATTAAAGTATTTTTTCTCTCTGTGGTGTTTTTTTTAACCCTTTATTGGAGATTCTTAATGGCCGGGTCAAACGTGCCTGACACTAAGAATCTCTGGCTTAATACTGGCTAGTAAAACAAAGCTAGTATTAACTCATGATTACCCAACAAGCCACCCGGCTTCAGGGCTGTTGGAAGAGTTGGATACAGCGCCAGATGATGGCGCTTCTATGAGAGCGCCATTTGCTGGGACGGCTGCGGACTGAAATCCGCAGCAGAGGTGCCCAGAAACTTCGGGCTAACCTGTGCTGCGGATTCCAATTTCCAGCTGCCTAGTTGTACCCGGCTGGACACAAAAATGGGGCGAAGCCCACGTCATTTGATTTTTAATTATTTCATGAAATAAGTGAAATAATTAAAAAAAAATGGGCTTCCCTATATTTTTGGTTCCCAGCCGGGTACAAATAGGCAACTGGGGGTTGGAGGCAGCCCGTGGCTGCCTGCTGTACCTGGCTAGCATACAAAAATATGGCGAAGCCCACGTCATTTTTTTGGTGGGCAAAAAAATTCTGCATACAATCCTGGATGGAGTATGCTGAGCCTTTTAGTTCTGCAGCTGCTGTCTGCTCTTCTCCATACAGACAGACAGCAGCTGCAGAACTACAAGGCTCAGCATACTCCATCCAGGACTGTATACAGAAGTTTTTTGCCCCCTGAAAAAATTATGTGGGCTTCGCCATATTTTTGTATGCTAGCCAGGTACAGCAGGCAGGTACGGCTGCCTCCAACCCCCAGTTGCCTATTTGTACCCGGCTGGGAACCAAAAATAAAGGGAAGCCCTTTTTTTATTATTTCATGAATTTCATGAAATAATTAGAAAACAAATGACGTAGGCTTCGCCCCATTTTTGTGTCCAGCCAGGTACAACTAGGCAGCTGGGGATTGGAATCCGCAGCACAGGTTGGCCTGAGGTTTCTGGGCCCCACTGCTGCGAATTGCAGTCTGCAGCCGCCTCAGAAAATGGCATTTTCATAGAAGCGCCATCTTCTGGCGCTGTATCCAATTCTTCCAGCACCTGCCTGCTATACCTGGCTAGCATACAAAAATATGGCGAAGCTCACGTCCTTTTTTTGTAGTTTTTTGGCAAAAAAAATAAAAAATGCTTCCCTGGATTTTCCATTGCCAGTGAAGGTAACACCAAGCAGTGGGGGTTAGCAGCCAGTAGCTGCTTGGATTACCCTTAGCTAGCAATACAAAAAATGCAGCGGGAGCCCATATATATTTTTTTTAATTATTTATTTAAATAACTAAAAATAAAATGGGCTTCCCTGTATTTTGATTGCTGGACATCACAGTGCTGTAAAAATAAATCTTTAAAAAAATGACGTAGCGCTCCGCGGTATTTTTGATTCTCAGCGCAGATAAAGCAGACAGCTATGGGTTGCCACCCCCATCTGCCTGCCGTTACCTTGGTTGGCAATCAAAATACAGGGAAGCCCATTAATTTTTTCTATTTAAAAAATAGTTAAAAAAAAAATGACGTTGGGTCCCCCCATTTTTGATAGCCAGCTAGGGTAAAGCAAACGGCTGTAGCCTGAAAACGACAGCTGGCAGCTTTACCGTGGTTGGGGATCCAATGTGGAGGTCCCCTCAGGCTGTTTTTTATAATTATTTTATAAATATTAATAATTAAACAATAAAAGTAGGGTACCCCCAAATTGGATCACCAGCCAAGGTAAAGCGGACAGCTGTGGTCTGGTATTCTCAAGGTGGGAAGGTCCATAGTTATTGGGCCTTCACAGCCTAAAAATAGCAGGCCGCAGGCACCCCAGACGTGGCGCATCCACTAGATGCGCCAATCCTGGCGCTTCACCCCAGCTCATCCCGTGCCCTGGTGCAGTGGCAAACGGGGTAATAAATCGGGTTGATACTAGCTGTAAAGTAACCTGAGATCAAGCCCAGCAGTTTGTGATGTCATGGCGTCTATTAGATACTCAACATCATAAACTGTCAGTACTAACAAAAAAAAAATCGACAAAAGAAATGTATTTGAAAAAACAGTCCCCAAAACATTTCCTCTTTCCCTAATTTATTGTAAGAAAAAAAATAATGGGGTCCCACGACGACTCTGGACCGTCTAGAATATGGGGGGGAGACACTCAGGGAACGTATCCCCCATTTTCTAGGAGTGCGGACCCTTCATGTGAGGAGTGTGGGTGCAATGAATCTGCACTCACTCTTCTCAAGTCCACAGCAGCAGAGTCCATGTCGTAATGGTTGCTACCAAAGCTGCAATGCCCTGCTCATGAGGTAAGGGCATGAATAATCAGGAGAACTACTGTAGAGGAAGCTCTGCTCACTGGTATATAGGTGATCAGAGGTAATAATAGATAAAATTAGTGAGTAGCCTCGGCACTCTAAATCTCCCAGACTAAGTCAGTAAGTCACAACAGATAGTAATGCAAAATCACTCTTTATTGGTCCGTATTAAGAAAAAAAATTTTTTCATAAGCATATATGTTTTTGTCCAAAACAAGTTACAAATGACGTTTCGGCCTGAGCCTTCGTCAGATTGGACTTATCTGCATGTAATCATGAAAAATGACAATAATCAGTATCACATAAGAGTGAGAGAACAATAACATAAACTCGAACAATGTAGAGGTACAATTGGGATGCAGCAAAAAAATTGCAACACAGCAAGAAATGAAACACATGATACAAATGTCATAATACAGTACAAGGACAATATAGTAATGACAAATATGGGGTCAGAGTAGACTTAGACAGCTCTGGTACGAAAGAGATGTCAATCATAAAGTAACATGTGCAGTAGGTGTAGAGCTACAGTATGCATGGCAGAGCTAATGGGTAGACCGACCATAGAAAAAGAACGGAGAAAAAGTGGAGAAAAAGTGGAGAAAAAATGGAGAAAAAAATGGAGAAAAAGTGGAGAAAAAGTGGAGAAAAAGTGGAGAATAAGTGGAGAAAAAATGGAGAAAAAATGGAGAAAAAGTGGAGAAAAAGTGGAGAAAAAGTGGAGAATAAGTGGAGAAAAAGTGGAGAAAAAAATGGAGAAAAAGTGGAGAAAAAGTGGAGAAAAAGTGGAGAAAAAAAATGGAGAAAAAGTGGAGAAAAAGTGGAGAAAAAGTGGAGAAAAAATGGAGAAAAAAATGGAGAAAAAGTGGAGAAAAAGTGGAGAAAAAGTGGAGAAAAAGTGGAGAAAAAATGGAGAAAAAAATGGAGAAAAAGTGGAGAAATAGTGGAGAAAAAGTGGAGAAAAAGTGGAGAATAAGTGGAGAAAAAGTGGAGAAAAAGTGGAGAAAAAGTGAAGAAAAAAAGTGGAGAAAAAGTGGAGAAAAAGTGGAGAAAAAGTGGAGAAAAAATGGAGAAAAAAATGGAGAAAAAGTGGAGAAAAAGAGGAGAAAATGTGGAGAAAAAGTGAAGAAAAAGTGGAGAAAAAAATGGAGAAAAAGTGGAAAAAAAGTGGAGAAAAAGTGGAGAAAAAGTGGAGAAAAAAATGGAGAAAAAGTGGAGAAAAAGTGGAGAAAAAGTGGAGAAAAAGTGGAGAAAAAATGGAGAAAAAAATGGAGAAAAAGTGGAGAAAAAGTGGAGAAAAAGTGGAGAAAAAGTGGAGAAAAAGTGGAGAAAAAAATGGAGAAAAAGTGGAGAAAAAGTGGAGAAAAAGTGGAGAAAAAAATGGAGAAAAAGTGGAGAAAAAGTGGAGAAAAAGTGGAGAAAACATGGAGAAAAAAATGGAGAAAAAGTGGAGAAAAAGTGGAGAAAAAGTGGAGAAAAAGTGGAGAATAAGTGGAGAAAAAGTGGAGAAAAAGTGGAGAAAAAGTGGAGAAAAAAATGGAGAAAAAGTGGAGAAAAAGTGGAGAAAAAGTGGAGAAAAAAATGGAGAAAAAGTGGAGAAAAAGTGGAGAAAAAGTGGAGAAAAAGTGGAGAAAACATGGAGAAAAAAATGGAGAAAAAGTGGAGAAAATGTGGAGAAAAAGTGGAGAATAAGTGGAGGAAAAGTGGAGAAAAAGTGGAGAAAAAAATGGAGAAAAAGTGGAGAAAAAGTGGAGAAAAAGTGGAGAAAAAATGGAGAAAAAGTGGAGAAAAAGTGGAGAAAAAGTGGAGAAAAAGTGGAGAAAAAATGGAGAAAAAAATGGAGAAAAAGTGGAGAAAAAGTGGAGAAAAAGTGGAGAAAAAAATGGAGAAAAAGTGGAGAAAAAGTGGAGAATAAGTGGAGGAAAAGTGGAGAAAAAGTGGAGAAAAAAGTGGAGAAAAAGTGGAGAAAAAGTGGAGAAAAAAATGGAGAAAAAGTGGAGAAAAAGTGGAGAAAAAGTGGAGAAAAAATGTAGAAAAAAATGTAGAAAAAGTGGAGAAAAAATGTAGAAAAAATGGAGAAAAAGTGGAGAAAAAGTGGAGCACCCTTTGGTGCCTTTCATGTGGCACTAAGGGGTGCTTAACTTTGTATTTAGCCAAAAAAATGAAAAAAAAATGACGTAGGGTTCCCCCTAGTTTTGTAGCCAGCTAGGGTGAAGCAGACGGCTGCAGCCTGCAGACCACAGCTGGCAACCTCACCTTGGCTGGTAATCCAAAACTGAGGGCTCCCCACGCTGTTATTTTAAATTAAATAAATAATTAAAAAAAAAAACACGTAGGGGTCCCCCAAAATTGGATCACCAGTCAGGGTAAAGCAGACAGCTGGGGCCTGATATTCTCAGACTAGGGAGGTCCATGGTTATTGGACTCTCCCCAGCCTAAAAATAGCAGGCCGCAGCCGCCCCAGAAGTGGCGCATCCATTAGCTGCGCCAATCCTGGTGCTTCGCCCCAGCTCATCCCGCGCCCTGGTGCGGTGGCAAACGGGGTAATATATGGGGTTAATACCAGATGTGTAATGTCACCTGGCATCAAGCCCTGGGGTTGGTGAGGTCAGGCGTTATCAGATACCAGACATCACCAACCCAGTCAGTAATAAAAAAAAATAGACGACAACCACATTTTTATTTGAAAAAACACTCCCCAATACATTCCCTCTTTAACCAATTTATTAGAATGAAAAACAAATCCAGGTCTGGTGTAATCCAAGGGGTTGCCATGACGATCCACACTGTCCCAGTCAATGAAGAGCAGGATGTTCCCCATTGGCTGGGAGAGCAGTTCAGTGACCTGAGCTAACATCAATGGGTCAGCCCAGGTCACTGCAGGGCATGAAAAGTGCTGCTGTCAGCGAGGTACGTTACCTGCGCTGATCTCCAGCACACTGACAGCCCCTGTCACTGAGTTCAATGACCGCCGCCTTCACAGCCAAGTATCGCGAGAGGCCCGTGACGTCACCGCTAGTCAGTCTCGGGTCGGAAGCGAGAGAAGGTGATGTGACAAGCGGCGGCCATGGAGGACAGTGACAGCGCTGAGGTCGGGATGGCGGGACTTCATCACCGCAGGTAAGCCGAGCGGGACCATGTGTGTGTGTGTGTGTGTGTGTGTGTGTACGTGTGTACAATACATGCCGCGGGCAGGAGGGGGCGGAGCGAGCTGAGTGGGGAAGTGTGGGCTTCCTGCACGTAACTAGGATAAACATCGGGTTACTAACCAAAGCGCTTTGGTTAGATACCCGATGTTTATCTTGGTTACCAGCTTCTGGCAGGCTGCCAGCGATGGCTCCTGCACACTGTAGCTGTAAAAAGCCCTGCTTTTTGCTGCTAGAACCGTTCTTGAATGTATCTAGAACTATCGAGCTTTTGCAAAAAGCTCGAGTTCTAGTTCGATCTCGAACAGCCCCCAAAATCACTCGAGCCTAGAACTGGAGAACCTCGAACCGCGCTCAACTCTAGTCCTGACCGCTTCCCTCAGGTCTAGCCAGGCACACTAGGTGGGCAGATAGGCACGCCCTCCAAGGAGTCTGCTGGCCTGAGGCAGGGAAAGGACAAGTGAGTCGAGTGGGGAGAAAAGTAGTGAGAGGAGTAAAAGTGGTGAGCTGAGAGTCAGGAGCCTAGGACGTAGCCTAGGACCCCTTGGAACAGTCAGGCAGGCAGACGGTGGTGGCCGTCTGCAGGAGTCCGGTCAGGGACTGAACTGCGGAACCGTAGGGATCGAGAAGAGGGTGGTGACCCTTCGGACCTGAACCGGGGAGCTAACAAGTCAACCGGAGCACCAGGCAGGGTACTCAGACCCCGTTCTAGCCCAGAATCAACCGGGCTCAGACAAATCTACTGATTGCGGTCTGGACCTCAGGGGTTCATTCCCACCTAAAGTACCGATAGATGGCAACAGCCCACCAATTCCGGATAAGAGCCACCGCCAAGGGCCAGAGATCCTAAGGGCCAGTGCCTGCGGGCAAAAGGGCTCCTCCGGTACCCAAAAGCCGGGGAGCGGACTACCGTTGCTGAAGCATAGGAGTCACTATAGCAAATTTAAAGGTGCAGGAGAAAGGCACATCACCAACCTCACTGGGGACACACGCAGCCGGCTGCAGGCACCGATCTACACAGAATTTGGTTTACCATTGACTCTGTGTGGTTTAATCGTGAGTACACCAGTGCCATCAGGCACCATGACGTAAGCGAGCCCCTGCGTCCTGCAACCTCCTGCTCTTGCCACATGGCCCCGGGACCAACAAACCCCCTACCCACTGAGGGGTCAACATCTAGCTACGACCCATCACCTCACCACGACCCGTGGGTGGCGTCACAAACTGTTACCTGTCACCGCAGCTCCGGCCGTGAAACCAGTCCACCCCAAACCAAACAACCAAACTCCCCCCTTTCCAGAGCGATGTGGCCCCCGGTCTGGAGGCGCTCGAGCCACCGATAACTTGAGCCTGGATCCGAGCGGCTCGGCGGAGAGCAGCCGAGCCCCCAGTGCGGTACAGATCCATAGCTTCAACATATATGAGGCAGTCACATGTTCAATCCAGTGCCATTTTTTACTGCTTTTCACACGGTAGAGCGCTCTGGTGATTTTCCTGTGCTTGTACACTTCATATCAGTCTTTTCTGTCATTATAGTGGCAGAAAGACACATAATGTCCCACTTTCCTGCATTTTGTAATTTTGCACTCTTTGGTGCCTTTCATGTGGCACTAAGAGGTGCTTAGCCTTGTATTTAGCCAAAAAAATGAAAAAAAAAATGACATGGGTTTCTCCCTATTTTTGAAGCCAGCTAGGGTAAAGCAGATGGCTGCAGCCTGCAGACCACAGCTGGCAGGTTCACCTTGGCTGGTAATCCAAAACTGAGGGCACCCCATGCTGTTATTTTAAATTAAATAAATAATTAAAAAAAAAAAAAGTGGGGGTCCCCCCAAAATTGGATCACCAGCCAAGGTAAAACGAACAGCTGGGGTCTGATATTCTCAGACTAGGGAGGTCCATGGTTATTGGACTCTCTCCAGCCTAAAAATAGCAGGCCGCAGCCGCCCCAGAAATGGCGCATCCATTAGATGCGCCAATCCTGATTAAAGATGAGCGAACCGGTCGCGGTTCGGCTCGAGGTCGGTTCGCCGAACGGGTGTCCCATTCGAGTTCGGTTCGTCGAACGTTCGACGAACCAAACTCGAACGTATAGGCTATAATGGGAGGCAATCACAAACACATAAAAATGCATTATAAATGTACACAAACAGTTAATAAACATTGCCATAACACTTACCGGTCCTCGCGATCCCTTCTGCACTCTGTGTCCTGCCGCTATTCCATCCGATGATCGCTGAATCCTCCCGGTGACCTGCACTGCCAGCAGAGATGCAGGACCTATCGTGACGTCAAAATAGCCATGTGACCAGTCACGTGGCTATTATCTCATTGGCTACAGACTGGTCACATGACTATGACACGTCATGTAGGACCTGCGAGTGCATCTTTCCGGTACACGGTGCACATATGTGTATCGCCGTGTACCGGCGACATGCTCTAGCACACGGTCGACTCCCCGTTCCGTTAGGGACCGGGTGACACAGCCGGTCATTAACGGAGATCACCGTTGCCATAGCAACGCAGTTAGCGGTGACGTCACCGCTAACCGTGGCTCCGAGAGCACCGTTGCTATGGTAACGCGTCTGTCAGCGTTACCGCTGTTACCGCTGACAGCCAGCACTGATCACTCACGGAGTGAAGGGTGCACGCTGCTTCCCGATTGTAGTGAGGATTGTAGTGAGGATGAGGTTCCCCAGCCCATGATGGGCTGGTGCACCTCATCCTCACTACAATCGTCACTACTACTACACTAGTGAGGATTGTAGTGAGGATGAGATGCCCCAGCCCATGATGGGCTGGGGCATCTCATCCTCACTACAATCGTCACTACTACTACACTAGAAAGAAAGAAGACAGAAGAGCAGGATCGTGGAGGGCTCACAGGGGGTAATAAAGATGGAGTCTCTAATGTGTCTGTGTATTTATTTCTATTAAAGTAATTTTTCTCTGTGTGGTGTTTTTTTAACCCCTTATTGGAGATTCTTAATGGCCGGGTCAAACATGCTTGACATTAAGAATCTCTGGCTTAATACTGGCTAGTAAAACAAAGCCAGTATTAACTCATGATTACCCAACAAGCCACCCGGCTCCAGGGCTGTTGGAAGAGTTGGATACAGCGCCAGATGATGGCGCTTCTATGAGAGCGCCATTTTCTGGGACGGCTGCGGATTGAAATCCGCAGCAGAGGCGCCCAGATACCTCGGGCTAACCTGTGCTGCGGATTCCAATCCCCAGCTGCCTAGTTGTACCCGGCTGGACACAAAAATGGGGCGAAGCCCACGTCATTTGTTTTTTAATCATTTCATGAAATAAGTGAAATAATTAAAAAAAACGGGCTTCCCTATATTTTTGGTTCCCAGCCGGGTACAAATAGGCAACTGGGGGTTGGAGGCAGCCCGTGGCTGCCTGCTGTACCTGGCTAGCATACAAAAATATGCCGAAGCCCACGTCATTTTTTTGGTGGGCAAAAAAATTCTGCATACAGTCCTGGATGGAGTATGCTGAGCCTTTTAGTTCTGCAGCTGCTGTCTGCTCTTCTCCATACAGATAGACTGCAGCTGCAGAACTACAAGGCTCAGCATACTCCATCCAGGACTGTATGCAGAAGTTTTTTGCCCCCTGAAAAAATTATGTGGGCTTCGCCATATTTTTGTATGCTAGCCAGGTACAGCAGGCAGGTACAGCTGCCCCCAACCCCCAGTTGCCTATTTGTACCCGGCTGGGAACCAAAAATAAAGGGAAGCCCTTTTTTTATTATTTCATGAATTTCATGAAATAATTAGAAAACAAATGACGTAGGCTTCGCCCCATTTTTGTGTCCAGCCAGGTACAACTAGGCAGCTGGGGATTGGAATCCGCAGCACAGGTTGGCCTGAGCTTTCTGGGCCCCACTGCTGCGAATTGCAGTCTGCAGCCGCCTCAGAAAATGGCATTTTCATAGAAGTGCCATCTTCTGGCTCTGTATCCAACTCTTCCAGCACACGCCTGTTATACCTGGCTAGCATACAAAAATATGGCGAAGCTCACGTCCTTTTTTTGTAGTTTTTTGGCAAAAAAAATAAAAAATGCTTCCCTGGATTTTCCATTGCCAGTGAAGGTAACACCAAGCAGTGGGGGTTAGCAGCCAGTAGCTGCTTGGATTACCCTTAGCTAGCAATACAAAAAATGCAGCGGGAGCCCATATATATTTTTTTTAATTATTTATTTAAATAACTAAAAATAAAATGGGCTTCCCTGTATTTTGATTGCTGGACATCACAGTGCTGTAAAAATAAATCTTTAAAAAAATGACGTAGCGCTCCGCGGTATTTTTGATTCTCAGCGCAGATAAAGCAGACAGCTATGGGTTTCCACCCCCATCTGCCTGCCGTTACCTTGGTTGGCAATCAAAATACAGGAAAGCCCATTAATTTTTTCTATTTAAAAAATAGTTAAAAAAAAAAATGACGTTGGGTCCCCCCATTTTTGATAGCCAGCTAGGGTAAAGGAGACGGCTGTAGCCTGAAAACCACAGCTGGCAGCTTTACCGTGGTTGGGGATCCAATGTGGAGGTCCCCTCAGGCTCTTTTTTATAATTATTTTATAAATATTAATAATTACACAATAAAAGTAGGGTCCCCCCAAATTGGATCACCAGCCAAGGTAAAGCGGACAGCTGTGGTCTGGTATTCTCAGGGTGGGAAGGTCCATAGTTATTGGGCCTTCACAGCCTAAAAATAGCAGGCCGCAGGCACCCCAGACGTGGCACATACACTAGATGCGCCAATCCTGGCGCTTCACCCCAGCTCATCCCGTGCCCTGGTGCAGTGGCAAACGGGGTAATAAATCGGGTTGATACTAGCTGTAAAGTCAGCTGAGATCAAGCCCAGCAGTTTGTGATGTCATGGCGTCTATTGGATACCCAACATCATAAACTGTCAGTACTAACAAAAAAAAAATCGACAAAAGAAATTTATTTGAAAAAACAGTCCCCAAAACATTTCCTCTTTCACCAATTTATTGTAAGAAAAAAAATAAAGGGGTCCCACGACGACTCTGGACTAGAGATGAGCGAACCGGTCCCGGTTCGGCTCGAGGTCGGTTCGCCGAACGGAGGTCCCGTTCGAGTTCGGCTCGTCGAACGTTCGACGAACCGAACTCGAACTGCATAGGAAACAATGGCAGGCAATCACAAACACATAAAAACACCTAGAAAACACCCTCAAAGGTGTCCAAAAGGTGACAAACAACTCACAACACAACACAAACACATGGGAAAGTGACAAGGACATATACTCATGCGAAAACAAAACAGCTGGACAAGGAAAAAGAGGAGGACATACAGATATAGGCATGGCACGCCCTTCTAAAGTCATGTAAAACACCGCAAGGTGACTCCAAGCGGAGTCTCCCTTTTTTCCAAAAATTGGGCCCCACACACACCCACCCCTTCAGTGGCAGCAGTTGTGCCCCAGTTGTACACTTCACAGCTAGATTTGCATCAAGCACATTCAAAAATACGCCATACTTAACCGTCCCCAGGATGACACCGGGGTAGGTAGCAAAGTCTTTCCTGATCCCAGCTCTGTGCATCTTGGATCATTTTTAAAAACAATGTAAGCAGGGGTTACTCCAAGCGGAGTCTCCCTTTTTTCTAAAAATTGGGCCAAACACACACCCACCCCTTCAGTGGCAGCACTTGTGCCCCAGTTGTACACTTCACAGGTAGATTTGCATAAAGCACATTCAAAAATACGCCATTCTTATCCGTCCCCAGGATGACACCGGGGTAGGTAGCAAAGTCTTTCCTGATCCCAGCTCTGTTCATCTTGGCTTCTTTTAAAAACACAGCAAGCAAGGGTTACTCCAAGCGGAGTCTCACTTTTTTCCAAAAATTGGGCCCCACACACACCCACCCCTTCAGTGGCAGCACTTGTGCCCCAGTTGTACACTTCACAGCTAGATTTGCATCAAGCACATTCAAAAATACGCCATTCTTATCCGTCCCCAGGATGACACCGGGGTAGGTAGCAAAGTCTTTCCTGATCCCAGCTCTGTTCATCTTGGCTTCTTTTAAAAACACAGCAAGCAAGGGTTACTCCAAGCGGAGTCTCCCTTTTTTCCAAAAATTGGGCCCCACACACACCCACCCCTTCAGTGGCAGCAGTTGTGCCCCAGTTGTACACTTCACAGCTAGATTTGCATCAAGCACATTCAAAAATACGCCATAGTTAACCGTCCCCAGGATGACACCGGGGTAGGTAAAAGTCTTTGCTGAACCATGACTTGTTCATCTTGGCTCCTTTTAAGAACAATGTAAGCAAGGGTTACTCCAAGCGGAGTCTCCCTTTTTTCCAAAAATTGGGCCCCACACACACCCACCCCTTCAGTGGCAGCAGTTGTGCCCCAGTTGTACACTTCACAGCTAGATTTGCATCAAGCACATTCAAAAATACGCCATTCTTATCCGTCCCCAGGATGACACCGGGGTAGGTAGCAAAGTCTTTCCTGATCCCAGCTCTGTTCATCTTGGCTTCTTTTAAAAACACATCAAGCAAGGGTTACTCCAAGCGGAGTCTCCATTTTTTCCAAAAATTGGGCCCCACATACACCCACCCCTTCAGTGGCAGCAGTTGTGCCCCAGTTGTACACTTCACAGCTAGATTTGCATCAAGCACATTCAAAAATACGCCATTCTTATCCGTCCCCAGGATGACACCGGGGTAGGTAGTAAAGTCTTTCCTGATCCCAGCTCTGTTCATCTTGGCTTCTTTTAAAAACACATCAAGCAACGGTTACTCCAAGCGGAGTCTCCCTTTTTTCCAAAAATTGGGCCACACAGACACCCCATCAGTGGCAGCACTTGTGCCCTAGTTGCAAACAGGATGTTTTGATTTGCATCAAGCACATTCCAAATCCACAAGCATTTACTCTCCCCAGGTTGACACAGGGGTAGTAAATTCCTTCTGGATCCATGACTTGTTCATTTTGATGAACGTCAGTCTGTCCACATTGTCACTGGACAGACGCGTGCGCTTATCTGTCAGCACACACCCAGCAGCACTGAAGACACGTTCAGGGACAACGCTGGCAGCTGGACACGACAAAATCTCCAAGGCGTAAGTGGAGAGCTCTGGCCATTTTTCTAGGTTTGAAGCCCAAAAGGAGCAAGGCTCCAGTTGCACAGTCATGGCATCGATGTTCATTTGGAGATACTCCTGTATCATCCTCTCCAGCCGTTGACTATGTGTCAGACTTGTTGTCTCTGGTGGCCTTGCAAAAGAGGGTCTAAAAAAATTATGAAAAGATTCCATAAAATTGCTGTTACCAGCACCAGATACGGTCCTACTGGTACGGGTAGACTGTTGAAGATGACGAGACCGTCCCATGTTTGTCAAGTTACAACTGGGAGATTCCCTCCCTGCACCTGCACGGTTGTTTGGTGGAAAAGCCGAGCTAAGATCGAGTAACAGCTTCTGCTGATACTCCTGCATACGTGCGTCCCTTTCTATGGCTGGAATTATGTCACAAAATTTGGACTTGTACCGGGGATCTAATAGTGTGGCAATCCAGTAGTCATCATCACTTCTAATTTTGACAATACGACTGTCATGTTGGAGGTAGTGCAACAAAAAGGCACTCATGTGTCTTGCGCAGCCATGCGGACCAAGTCCACGCTGTGTTTGTGGCATAGAGGTGCTACCCGTTCTTTCTTCCTCTGACATCTCCCCCCAACCTCTTTCAACTGAAATTTGACCAAGGTCTCCCTCATCCGCTGAGTCTTCCATGTCCATGGACAGTTCGTCCTCCATTTCTTCATGTTCTCCTGCACCTTGCTCAACATTTCGCCTGCTACTATGCGCCCTTGTCGATCCCTGTCCCCCATGGTCCCATGCCTGCTGCGTTGGTGATGATGAACGTCTGGACCTTGGTGATGTTGTTGTCCCTTGCGCATATGAATCCTCCTGTAGTTCCTCCCCTTCATGTTGTCCCACCCCCTGACTCCGAATAGTGTTTAGCGTGTGCTCCAGCATGTAAATGACTGGAATCGTCATGCTGATAATGGCATTGTCAGCGCTAAACATATTCGTCGCCATGTCGAAACTGTGCAGAAGGGTGCATAGGTCCTTGATCTGAGACCACTCCATCAGGGTGATCTGCCCCACCTCTGCATCTCGTTGGCCCAGGCTATACGTCATGACGTATTGCACCAGGGCTCTGCGGTGCTGCCACAGTCGCTGTAACATGTGGAGAGTTGAATTCCAGCGTGTCGCCACATCGCATTTCAGGCGATGAACCGGCAGGCCGAAAGACTTCTGGAGCGATGCAAGTCGCTCAGCTGCGGCGCTTGAACGGCGGAAGTGAGCAGACAGTTTTCGTGCCCTGTTCAGAAGGCCATCTAGGCCGGGATAGTGTGTTAAAAATTGCTGGACGACAAGGTTCAACACGTGAGCCATACAAGGTACGTGTGTCACCTTGCCCAGGCGAAGGGCCGCACCCAGGTTTGCAGCATTGTCGCACACGGCCTTACCAGGCTGCAGGTTGAGTGGAGACAACCATTTATTAAACTCGGACCGCAGAGCTGACCACAACTCCTCAGCTGTGTGACTCTTATTCCCAAGACATGTCAAGCTAAAGACCGCCTGATGCCATTGCGCTCTGCTGCCAGCAAAGTAATTAGGGGTGCGTGATTCCTTCTGCACAGTGAGAACGCTGGTGGCCTGACCAGGCAGGCTTGGGGCGGAGGTGGAGGAGCCAGATGAGGTGTAGGATGCAGAAGCAGTGGCGGAACTTGGACAGACAGAGGATTGACACACAAGTCGTGGGGACGGCAAGACTTGTGCAGCAGACCCTTCACCATCTATCACCATAGTTACCCAGTGCCCAGTCAGCGACATGTAACGTCCCTGTCCATGCTTACTGGTCCAAGTATCGGTGGTGAAATGCACCCGTTCACACACAGAGTTTCTCAAGGAAGCGGTGATGTTGTGTGCGACATGCTGGTGTAGCGCGGGCACACCTTTCTTAGAGAAGTAGTGGCGACTAGGCATCTGGTACTGGGGCACAGCGACAGACATAAGGTCTCTAAAATCCTGTGTGTCCACTAGGCGGAAAGGCAGCATTTCGGTAGCCAACAGCTTACAGAGGGATAGAGTCAACCTCTTAGCTTTGTCATGGGTCGCAGGAAGTGGCCTTTTATTTGACCACATCTGAGGGACAGAGATCTGGCTGCTGTGTGTAGACGGTGTTGAGTAGGGTGTCCCTGGAAAAATGCAGGTTTGTGAGGAAAGTGCAGGCGGAGACATGATGTTGCCTTCATCCAACGTTGGTGCTATCGATGTCTGAGAGAGCTGTACACACTCACTTGTTTCCCCTTCCAAACCAACTGACAACCTACCAAGCAAACTGCCTGTTGCGGTTACAGTGGTGGAAGTTGTGCGTGGAAAAACAGGTGTGACAGCTGTCCCCACAGTCCTAGAAGATGAAGAGCGCGCGGATGCACTGGAAGGGGCAGGCGGTGGATGGTTCGCTCGGCTAGGCCGCATTGCAGCACGGTGAGCTTCCCACCGGGACCTATGATATTTATTCATGTGACGATTCATGGAAGAAGTTGTCAAACTGCTGAGGTTTTGACCTCTACTAAGAGAACCATGACAAATTTTACAGATCACATAATTTGGGCGATCTTTTTCTATGTCAAAAAAGGACCAGGCTAGGCAAGGCTTAGAGGCCATGCGACCTGTTGATCCACCCCGAATAATGCTCATAGGCAGAGTGGTGGCTGAGGATGCAGTTGTAGACGTGCTACCAGTGCTCCGACTCTGTCCAGGAAGGCGCAAGGTAACTTCGTCGTCGGTTGCATCCTCCTCCACCGCCTCTGTTGACCTCCTCGAGTGTCTGACTGTGGGTTGACAGTAGGTGGGATCTAGAACTTCATCATCAATTGTTGTGTTTGCACTCCCCTCCCCCTCAGACCGAGCCTCTTCTTGCCCTGACCGAATATTTAAGTTGTCATCCCAATCGGGTATCTGCGTCTCATCTTCATCAGTATGTTCCTCATTGTCTATAACCACAGGTGTTACAGTTTGTGACAAAGGGTCAACATTATGCTCAGAAACTTGGTCCTCACGGCCTGAATCAGAGTCACAAAGGTTCTGGGCATCACTGCAGACCATTTCCTGTTCTGTACTCACTGTAGCTTGGGAGCAGACCTCTGATTCCCAGGCTATAGTGTGACTGAACAGCTCTGCAGACTCAGCCATCTCAGTTCCACCATACTGTGCAGGGCTGATGGAGACTTCAGAGCTGGGAGAAAGCAAGTTTGATTGGGATGACAACTCAGAGGACTGGTGTTTTTTGGATGCGGTACTTGAAGTGGCTGAGAGGGCACTTGTTGGACCACTTGAGATCCATTCAAGCATTTTCCTTTTTTGCCCATCATCTACCTTTGTTCCTGTTGTTCGTGTCCGTAAAAAAGGGAGCACATCGGATTGTCCACGGTAAGTAGTAGACATCTTACTTTTGCTGGTAGATGGTCTATCTTCAGCAGATGATAATGGAGCTTTGCCACCTTCCCCACGGACAAAACCTTTTTTGCCTTTTCCACCACGCCTCTTCCCCTTTCCACCAGCATCTGTCATTTTGCCACTCATGTTGATTGCGACAAGATTGTGGACTGAAAATGTGGTAGTAAAAATTGAGAGGTGGTGTAGATTGCAGTGGTGGTCTAGCTTTATTAACAGCAGAATAATAAAGAATAAATATCCCTGACAATGCAACTACGGCCCTTAAACTGGCAGCAAAAATTGCTAGTATAATGGCTTAGTTATAATGAGTTGGAGTGTGCAATGCAGGCAGACGCGCTCTGCAAATGTCTTTGCACTAGTGTGACTATAGCAAAGTCCAATAGCCACGTATAGGATGCCACTAGGTACACTGAGTGTTTGCTAGTATAATGGCTTAGTTATAATGAGTTGGAGTGTGCAATGCAGGCAGACGCGCTCTGCAAATGTCTTTGCACTAGTGTGACTATAGCAAAGTCCAATAGCCACGTATAGGATGCCACTAGGTACACTGAGTGTTTGCTAGTATAATGGCTTAGTTATAATGAGTTGGAGTGTGCAATGCAGGCAGACGCGCTCTGCAAATGTCTTTGCACTAGTGTGACTATAGCAAAGTCCAATAGCCACGTATAGGATGCCACTAGGTACACTGAGTGTTTGCTAGTATAATGGCTTAGTTATAATGAGTTGGAGTGTGCAATG
Source organism: Anomaloglossus baeobatrachus (assembly GCF_048569485.1). Taxonomy (NCBI): domain Eukaryota; kingdom Metazoa; phylum Chordata; class Amphibia; order Anura; family Aromobatidae; genus Anomaloglossus; species Anomaloglossus baeobatrachus. Next base: position 151,028,638 of record NC_134362.1, read on the forward strand.
CAGGCAGACGCGCTCTGCAAATGTCTTTGCACTAGTGTGACTACAGCAAAGTCCAATAGCCACGAATAGGATGCCACTAGGTACAAGAGTGTTTGCTAGTATAATGGCTTAGTTATAATGAGTTGGAGTGTGCAATGCAGGCAGACACGCTCTGCAAATGTCTTTGCACTAGTGTGACTATAGCAAAGTCCAATAGCCACGTATAGGATGCCACTAGGTACACTGAGTGTTTGCTAGTATAATGGCTTAGTTATAATGAGTTGGAGTGTGCAATGCAGGCAGACGCGCTCTGCAAATGTCTTGGCACTAGTGGGACTATAGCAAAGTCCAATAGCCACGTATAGGATGCCACTAGGTACACTGAGTGTTTGCTAGTATAATGGCTTAGTTATAATGAGTTGGAGTGTGCAATGCAGGCAGACGCGCTCTGCAAATGTCTTTGCACTAGTGTGACTATAGCAAAGTCCAATAGCCACGTATAGGATGCCACTAGGTACAAGAGTGTTTGCTAGTATAATGGCTTAGTTATAATGAGTTGGAGTGTGCAATGCAGGCAGACGCGCTCTGCAAATGTCTTTGCACTAGTGTGACTATAGCAAAGTCCAATAGCCACGTATAGGATGCCACTAGGTACAAGAGTGTTTGCTAGTATAATGGCTTAGTTATAATGAGTTGGAGTGTGCAATGCAGGCAGACACGCTCTGCAAATGTCTTTGCACTAGTGTGACTATAGCAAAGTCCAATAGCCACGTATAGGATGCCACTAGGTACACTGAGTGTTTGCTAGTATAATGGCTTAGTTATAATGAGTTGGAGTGTGCAATGCAGGCAGACGCGCTCTGCAAATGTCTTTGCACTAGTGTGACTATAGCAAAGTCCAATAGCCACGTATAGGATGCCACTAGGTACACTGAGTGTTTGCTAGTATAATGGCTTAGTTATAATGAGTTGGAGTGTGCAATGCAGGCAGACGCGCTCTGCAAATGTCTTGGCACTAGTGGGACTATAGCAAAGTCCAATAGCCACGTATAGGATGCCACTAGGTACACTGAGTGTTTGCTAGTATAATGGCTTAGTTATAATGAGTTGGAGTGTGCAATGCAGGCAGACGCGCTCTGCAAATGTCTTTGCACTAGTGTGACTATAGCAAAGTCCAATAGCCACGTATAGGATGCCACTAGGTACAAGAGTGTTTGCTAGTATAATGGCTTAGTTATAATGAGTTGGAGTGTGCAATGCAGGCAGACACGCTCTGCAAATGTCTTTGCACTAGTGTGACTATAGCAAAGTCCAATAGCCACGTATAGGATGCCACTAGGTACACTGAGTGTTTGCTAGTATAATGGCTTAGTTATAATGAGTTGGAGTGTGCAATGCAGGCAGACGCGCTCTGCAAATGTCTTTGCACTAGTGTGACTATAGCAAAGTCCAATAGCCACGTATAGGATGCCACTAGGTACACTGAGTGTTTGCTAGTATAATGGCTTAGTTATAATGAGTTGGAGTGTGCAATGCAGGCAGACGCGCTCTGCAAATGTCTTGGCACTAGTGGGACTATAGCAAAGTCCAATAGCCACGTATAGGATGCCACTAGGTACACTGAGTGTTTGCTAGTATAATGGCTTAGTTATAATGAGTTGGAGTGTGCAATGCAGGCAGACGCGCTCTGCAAATGTCTTTGCACTAGTGTGACTATAGCAAAGTCCAATAGCCACGTATAGGATGCCACTAGGTACACTGAGTGTTTGCTAGTATAATGGCTTAGTTATAATGAGTTGGAGTGTGCAATGCAGGCAGACGCGCTCTGCAAATGTCTTTGCACTAGTGTGACTATAGCAAAGTCCAATAGCCACGTATAGGATGCCACTAGGTACACTGAGTGTTTGCTAGTATAATGGCTTAGTTATAATGAGTTGGAGTGTGCAATGCAGGCAGACGCGCTCTGCAAATGTCTTTGCACTAGTGTGACTATAGCAAAGTCCAATAGCCACGTATAGGATGCCACTAGGTACACTGAGTGTTTGCTAGTATAATGGCTTAGTTATCATGAGTTGGAGTGTGCAATGCAGGCAGACGCGCTCTGCAAATGTCTTTGCACTAGTGGGACTATAGCAAAGTCCAATAGCCACGTATAGGATGCCACTAGGTACACTGAGTGTTTGCTAGTATAATGGCTTAGTTATAATGAGTTGGAGTGTGCAATGCAGGCAGACGCGCTCTGCAAATGTCTTTGCACTAGTGTGACTATAGCAAAGTCCAATAGCCACGTATAGGATGCCACTAGGTACACTGAGTGTTTGCTAGTATAATGGCTTAGTTATAATGAGTTGGAGTGTGCAAAGCAGGCAGACGCGCTCTGCAAATGTCTTTGCACTAGTGTGACTATAGCAAAGTCCAACAGCCACGTAAAGGATGCCACTAGGTACACTGAGTGTTTGCTAGTATAATGGCTTAGTTATAATGAGTTGGAGTGTGCAATGCAGGCAGACGCGCTCTGCAAATGTCTTTGCACTAGTGTGACTATAGCAAAGTCCAATAGCCACGTATAGGATGCCACTAGGTACACTGAGTGTTTGCTAGTATAATGGCTTAGTTATAATGAGTTGGAGTGTGCAATGCAGGCAGACGCGCTCTGCAAATGTCTTTGCACTAGTGTGACTATAGCAAAGTCCAATAGCCACGTATAGGATGCCACTAGGTACACTGAGTGTTTGCTAGTATAATGGCTTAGTTATAATGAGTTGGAGTGTGCAATGCAGGCAGACGCGCTCTGCAAATGTCTTTGCACTAGTGTGACTATAGCAAAGTCCAATAGCCACGTATAGGATGCCACTAGGTACACTGAGTGTTTGCTAGTATAATGGCTTAGTTATAATGAGTTGGAGTGTGCAATGCAGGCAGACGCGCTCTGCAAATGTCTTTGCACTAGTGTGACTATAGCAAAGTCCAATAGCCACGTATAGGATGCCACTAGGTACACTGAGTGTTTGCTAGTATAATGGCTTAGTTATAATGAGTTGGAGTGTGCAATGCAGGCAGACGCGCTCTGCAAATGTCTTGGCACTAGTGGGACTATAGCAAAGTCCAATAGCCACGTATAGGATGCCACTAGGTACACTGAGTGTTTGCTAGTATAATGGCTTAGTTATAATGAGTTGGAGTGTGCAATGCAGGCAGACGCGCTCTGCAAATGTCTTTGCACTAGTGTGACTATAGCAAAGTCCAATAGCCACGTATAGGATGCCACTAGGTACAAGAGTGTTTGCTAGTATAATGGCTTAGTTATAATGAGTTGGAGTGTGCAATGCAGGCAGACACGCTCTGCAAATGTCTTTGCACTAGTGTGACTATAGCAAAGTCCAATAGCCACGTATAGGATGCCACTAGGTACACTGAGTGTTTGCTAGTATAATGGCTTAGTTATAATGAGTTGGAGTGTGCAATGCAGTCAGACGCGCTCTGCAAATGTCTTTGCACTAGTGTGACTATAGCAAAGTCCAATAGCCACGTATAGGATGCCACTAGGTACACTGAGTGTTTGCTAGTATAATGGCTTAGTTATAATGAGTTGGAGTGTGCAATGCAGGCAGATGCGCTCTGCAAATGTCTTTGCACTAGTGTGACTATAGCAAAGTCCAATAGCCACGTATAGGATGCCACTAGGTACACTGAGTGTTTGCTAGTATAATGGCTTAGTTATAATGAGTTGGAGTGTGCAATGCAGGCAGACGCGCTCTGCAAATGTCTTTGCACTAGTGTGACTATAGCAAAGTCCAATAGCCACGTATAGGATGCCACTAGGTACACTGAGTGTTTGCTAGTATAATGGCTTAGTTATAATGAGTTGGAGTGTGCAATGCAGGCAGACGCGCTCTGCAAATGTCTTTGCACTAGTGTGACTATAGCAAAGTCCAATAGCCACGTATAGGATGCCACTAGGTACACTGAGTGTTTGCTAGTATAATGGCTTAGTTATAATGAGTTGGAGTGTGCAATGCAGGCAGACGCGCTCTGCAAATGTCTTGGCACTAGTGGGACTATAGCAAAGTCCAATAGCCACGTATAGGATGCCACTAGGTACACTGAGTGTTTGCTAGTATAATGGCTTAGTTATAATGAGTTGGAGTGTGCAATGCAGGCAGACGCGCTCTGCAAATGTCTTTGCACTAGTGTGACTATAGCAAAGTCCAATAGCCACGTATAGGATGCCACTAGGTACAAGAGTGTTTGCTAGTATAATGGCTTAGTTATAATGAGTTGGAGTGTGCAATGCAGGCAGACACGCTCTGCAAATGTCTTTGCACTAGTGTGACTATAGCAAAGTCCAATAGCCACGTATAGGATGCCACTAGGTACACTGAGTGTTTGCTAGTATAATGGCTTAGTTATAATGAGTTGGAGTGTGCAATGCAGGCAGACGCGCTCTGCAAATGTCTTTGCACTAGTGTGACTATAGCAAAGTCCAATAGCCACGTATAGGATGCCACTAGGTACACTGAGTGTTTGCTAGTATAATGGCTTAGTTATAATGAGTTGGAGTGTGCAATGCAGGCAGACGCGCTCTGCAAATGTCTTTGCACTAGTGGGACTATAGCAAAGTCCAATAGCCACGTATAGGATGCCACTAGGTACACTGAGTGTTTGCCAGTATAATGGCTTAGTTATAATGAGTTGGAGTGTGCAATGCAGGCAGATGCGCTCTGCAAATGTCTTTGCACTAGTGTGACTATAGCAAAGTCCAATAGCCACGTATAGGATGCCACTAGGTACACTGAGTGTTTGCTAGTATAATGGCTTAGTTATAATGAGTTGGAGTGTGCAATGCAGGCAGACGCGCTCTGCAAATGTCTTTGCACTAGTGGGACTATAGCAAAGTCCAATAGCCACGTATAGGATGCCACTAGGTACACTGAGTGTTTGCTAGTATAATGGCTTAGTTATAATGAGTTGGAGTGTGCAATGCAGGCAGATGCGCTCTGCAAATGTCTTTGCACTAGTGTGACTATAGCAAAGTCCAATAGCCACGTATAGGATGCCACTAGGTACACTGAGTGTTTGCTAGTATAATGGCTTAGTTATAATGAGTTGGAGTGTGCAATGCAGGCAGACGCGCTCTGCAAATGTCTTTGCACTAGTGTGACTATAGCAAAGTCCAATAGCCACGTATAGGATGCCACTAGGTACACTGAGTGTTTGCTAGTATAATGGCTTAGTTATAATGAGTTGGAGTGTGCAATGCAGGCAGACGCGCTCTGCAAATGTCTTTGCACTAGTGTGACTATAGCAAAGTCCAATAGCCACGTATAGGATGCCACTAGGTACACTGAGTGTTTGCTAGTATAATGGCTTAGTTATAATGAGTTGGATTGTGCAATGCAGGCAGACGCGCTCTGCAAATGTCTTTGCACTAGTGGGACTATAGCAAAGTCCAATAGCCACGTATAGGATGCCACTAGGTACACTGGGTGTTTGCTAGTATAATGGCTTAGTTATAATGAGTTGGAGTGTGCAATGCAGGCAGACGCGCTCTGCAAATGTCTTGGCACTAGTGGGACTATAGCAAAGTCTAATAGCCACGTATAGGATGCCACTAGGTACACTGAGTGTTTGCTAGTATAATGGCTTAGTTATAATGAGTTGGAGTGTGCAATGCAGGCAGACGCGCTCTGCAAATGTCTTGGCACTAGTGGGACTATAGCAAAGTCTAATAGCCACGTATAGGATGCCACTAGGTACACTGAGTGTTTGCTAGTATAATGGCTTAGTTATAATGAGTTGGAGTGTGCAATGCAGGCAGACGCGCTCTGCAAATGTCTTTGCACTAGTGTGACTATAGCAAAGTCCAATAGCCACGTATAGGATGTCACTAGGTACACTGAGTGTTTGCTAGTATAATGGCTTAGTTATAATGAGTTAGAGTGTGCAATGCAGGCAGACGCGCTCTGCAAATATCTTTGCACTAGTGTGACTATAGCAAAGTCCAATAGCCACGTATAGGATGCCACTAGGTACACTGAGTGTTTGCTAGTATAATGGCTTAGTTATCATGAGTTGGAGTGTGCAATGCAGGCAGACGCGCTCTGCAAATGTCTTTGCACTAGTGGGACTATAGCAAAGTCCAATAGCCACGTATAGGATGCCACTAGGTACACTGAGTGTTTGCTAGTATAATGGCTTAGTTATAATGAGTTGGAGTGTGCAATGCAGGCAGACGCGCTCTGCAAATGTCTTTGCACTAGTGTGACTATAGCAAAGTCCAATAGCCACGTATAGGATGCCACTAGGTACACTGAGTGTTTGCTAGTATAATGGCTTAGTTATAATGAGTTGGAGTGTGCAATGCAGGCAGACGCGCTCTGCAAATGTCTTTGCACTAGTGTTACTATAGCAAAGTCCAATAGCCACGTATAGGATGCCACTAGGTACACTGAGTGTTTGCTAGTATAATGGCTTAGTTATAATGAGTTGGAGTGTGCAATGCAGGCAGACGCGCTCTGCAAATGTCTTTGCACTAGTGTGACTATAGCAAAGTCCAATAGCCACGTATAGGATGCCACTAGGTACACTGAGTGTTTGCTAGTATAATGGCTTAGTTATAATGAGTTGGAGTGTGCAATGCAGGCAGACGCGCTCTGCAAATGTCTTTGCACTAGTGTGACTATAGCAAAGTCCAATAGCCACGTATAGGATGCCACTAGGTACACTGAGTGTTTGCTAGTATAATGGCTTAGTTATAATGAGTTGGAGTGTGCAATGCAGGCAGACGCGCTCTGCAAATGTCTTTGCACTAGTGTGACTATAGCAAAGTCCAATAGCCACGTATAGGATGCCACTAGGTACACTGAGTGTTTGCTAGTATAATGGCTTAGTTATGAGTTGGAGTGTGCAATGCAGGCAGACGCGCTCTGCAAATGTCTTGGCACTAGTGGGACTATAGCAAAGTCCAATAGCCACGTATAGGATGCCACTAGGTACACTGAGTGTTTGCTAGTATAATGGCTTAGTTATAATGAGTTGGAGTGTGCAATGCAGGCAGACGCGCTCTGCAAATGTCTTTGCACTAGTGTGACTATAGCAAAGTCCAATAGCCACGTATAGGATGCCACTAGGTACAAGAGTGTTTGCTAGTATAATGGCTTAGTTATAATGAGTTGGAGTGTGCAATGCAGGCAGACACGCTCTGCAAATGTCTTTGCACTAGTGTGACTATAGCAAAGTCCAATAGCCACGTATAGGATGCCACTAGGTACACTGAGTGTTTGCTAGTATAATGGCTTAGTTATAATGAGTTGGAGTGTGCAATGCAGGCAGACGCGCTCTGCAAATGTCTTTGCACTAGTGTGACTATAGCAAAGTCCAATAGCCACGTATAGGATGCCACTAGGTACACTGAGTGTTTGCTAGTATAATGGCTTAGTTATAATGAGTTGGATTGTGCAATGCAGGCAGACGCGCTCTGCAAATGTCTTTGCACTAGTGGGACTATAGCAAAGTCCAATAGCCACGTATAGGATGCCACTAGGTACACTGGGTGTTTGCTAGTATAATGGCTTAGTTATAATGAGTTGGAGTGTGCAATGCAGGCAGACGCGCTCTGCAAATGTCTTGGCACTAGTGGGACTATAGCAAAGTCTAATAGCCACGTATAGGATGCCACTAGGTACACTGAGTGTTTGCTAGTATAATGGCTTAGTTATAATGAGTTGGAGTGTGCAATGCAGGCAGACGCGCTCTGCAAATGTCTTGGCACTAGTGGGACTATAGCAAAGTCTAATAGCCACGTATAGGATGCCACTAGGTACACTGAGTGTTTGCTAGTATAATGGCTTAGTTATAATGAGTTGGAGTGTGCAATGCAGGCAGACGCGCTCTGCAAATGTCTTTGCACTAGTGTGACTATAGCAAAGTCCAATAGCCACGTATAGGATGTCACTAGGTACACTGAGTGTTTGCTAGTATAATGGCTTAGTTATAATGAGTTAGAGTGTGCAATGCAGGCAGACGCGCTCTGCAAATATCTTTGCACTAGTGTGACTATAGCAAAGTCCAATAGCCACGTATAGGATGCCACTAGGTACACTGAGTGTTTGCTAGTATAATGGCTTAGTTATCATGAGTTGGAGTGTGCAATGCAGGCAGACGCGCTCTGCAAATGTCTTTGCACTAGTGGGACTATAGCAAAGTCCAATAGCCACGTATAGGATGCCACTAGGTACACTGAGTGTTTGCTAGTATAATGGCTTAGTTATAATGAGTTGGAGTGTGCAATGCAGGCAGACGCGCTCTGCAAATGTCTTTGCACTAGTGTGACTATAGCAAAGTCCAATAGCCACGTATAGGATGCCACTAGGTACACTGAGTGTTTGCTAGTATAATGGCTTAGTTATAATGAGTTGGAGTGTGCAATGCAGGCAGACGCGCTCTGCAAATGTCTTTGCACTAGTGTTACTATAGCAAAGTCCAATAGCCACGTATAGGATGCCACTAGGTACACTGAGTGTTTGCTAGTATAATGGCTTAGTTATAATGAGTTGGAGTGTGCAATGCAGGCAGACGCGCTCTGCAAATGTCTTTGCACTAGTGTGACTATAGCAAAGTCCAATAGCCACGTATAGGATGCCACTAGGTACACTGAGTGTTTGCTAGTATAATGGCTTAGTTATAATGAGTTGGAGTGTGCAATGCAGGCAGACGCGCTCTGCAAATGTCTTTGCACTAGTGTGACTATAGCAAAGTCCAATAGCCACGTATAGGATGCCACTAGGTACACTGAGTGTTTGCTAGTATAATGGCTTAGTTATAATGAGTTGGAGTGTGCAATGCAGGCAGACGCGCTCTGCAAATGTCTTTGCACTAGTGTGACTATAGCAAAGTCCAATAGCCACGTATAGGATGCCACTAGGTACACTGAGTGTTTGCTAGTATAATGGCTTAGTTATGAGTTGGAGTGTGCAATGCAGGCAGACGCGCTCTGCAAATGTCTTGGCACTAGTGGGACTATAGCAAAGTCCAATAGCCACGTATAGGATGCCACTAGGTACACTGAGTGTTTGCTAGTATAATGGCTTAGTTATAATGAGTTGGAGTGTGCAATGCAGGCAGACGCGCTCTGCAAATGTCTTTGCACTAGTGTGACTATAGCAAAGTCCAATAGCCACGTATAGGATGCCACTAGGTACAAGAGTGTTTGCTAGTATAATGGCTTAGTTATAATGAGTTGGAGTTTGCAATGCAGGCAGACACGCTCTGCAAATGTCTTTGCACTAGTGTGACTATAGCAAAGTCCAATAGCCACGTATAGGATGCCACTAGGTACAAGAGTGTTTGCTAGTATAATGGCTTAGTTATAATGAGTTGGAGTTTGCAATGCAGGCAGACGCGCTCTGCAAATGTCTTTGCACTAGTGTGACTATAGCAAAGTCCAATAGCCACGTATAGGATGCCACTAGGTACACTGAGTGTTTGCTAGTATAATGGCTTAGTTATAATGAGTTGGAGTGTGCAATACAGGCAGACGCGCTCTGCAAATGTCTTGGCACTAGTGGGACTATAGCAAAGTCCAATAGCCACGTATAGGATGCCACTAGGTACACTGAGTGTTTGCTAGTATAATGGCTTAGTTATAATGAGTTGGAGTGTGCAATGCAGGCAGACGCGCTCTGCAAATGTCTTTGCACTAGTCTGACTATAGCAAAGTCCAATAGCCACGTATAGGATGCCACTAGGTACACTGAGTGTTTGCTAGTATAATGGCTTAGTTATAATGAGTTGGAGTGTGCAATGCAGGCAGACGCGCTCTGCAAATGTCTTTGCACTAGTGTGACTATAGCAAATCCAATAGCCACGTATAGGATGCCACTAGGTACACTGAGTGTTTGCTAGTATAATGGCTTAGTTATAATGAGTTGGAGTGTGCAATGCAGGCAGACGCGCTCTGCAAATGTCTTTGCACTAGTGGGACTATAGCAAAGTCCAATAGCCACGTATAGGATGCCACTAGGTACACTGAGTGTTTGCTAGTATAATGGCTTAGTTATAATGAGTTGGAGTGTGCAATGCAGGCAGACGCGCTCTGCAAATGTCTTTGCACTAGTGTGACTATAGCAAAGTTCAATAGCCACGTATAGGATGCCACTAGGTACACTGAGTGTTTGCTAGTATAATGGCTTAGTTATAATGAGTTGGAGTGTGCAATGCAGGCAGACGCGCTCTGCAAATGTCTTTGCACTAGTGTGACTATAGCAAAGTCCAATAGCCACGTATAGGATGCCACTAGGTACACTGAGTGTTTGCTAGTATAATGGCTTAGTTATAATGAGTTGGAGTGTGCAATGCAGGCAGACGCGCTTTGCAAATGTCTTTGCACTAGTGTGACTATAGCAAAGTCCAATAGCCACGTATAGGATGCCACTAGGTACACTGAGTGTTTGCTAGTATAATGGCTTAGTTATAATGAGTTGGAGTGTGCAATGCAGGCAGACGTGCTCTGCAAATGTCTTGGCACTAGTGGGACTATAGCAAAGTCCAATAGCCACGTATAGGATGCCACTAGGTACACTGAGTGTTTGCTAGTATAATGGCTTAGTTATAATGAGTTGGAGTGTGCAATGCAGGCAGACGCGCTCTGCAAATGTCTTTGCACTAGTGTGACTATAGCAAAGTCCAATAGCCACGTATAGGATGCCACTAGGTACAAGAGTGTTTGCTAGTATAATGGCTTAGTTATAATGAGTTGGAGTGTGCAATGCAGGCAGACACGCTCTGCAAATGTCTTTGCACTAGTGTGACTACAGCAAAGTCCAATAGCCACGTATAGGATGCCACTAGGTACACTGAGTGTTTGCCAGTATAATGGCTTAGTTATAATGAGTTGGAGTGTGCAATGCAGGCAGACGCGCTCTGCAAATGTCTTTGCACTAGTGTGACTATAGCAAAGTCCAATAGCCACGTATAGGATGCCACTAGGTACACTGAGTGTTTGCTAGTATAATGGCTTAGTTATAATGAGTTGGATTGTGCAATGCAGGCAGACGCGCTCTGCAAATGTCTTTGCACTAGTGGGACTATAGCAAAGTCCAATAGCCACGTATAGGATGCCACTAGGTACACTGAGTGTTTGCTAGTATAATGGCTTAGCTATAATGAGTTGGAGTGTGCAATGCAGGCAGACGCGCTCTGCAAATGTCTTTGCACTAGTGTGACTATAGCAAAGTCCAATAGCCTCGTATAGGATGCCACTAGGTACACTGAGTGTTTGCTAGTATAATGGCTTAGTTATAATGAGTTGGAGTGTGCAATGCAGGCAGACGCGCTCTGCAAATGTCTTTGCACTAGTGTGACTATAGCAAAGTCCAATAGCCACGTATAGGATGCCACTAGGTACACTGAGTGTTTGCTAGTATAATGGCTTAGTTATAATGAGTTGGAGTGTGCAATGCAGGCAGACGCGCTCTGCAAATGTCTTTGCACTAGTGTGACTATAGCAAAGTCCAATAGCCACGTATAGGATGCCACTAGGTACACTGAGTGTTTGCTAGTATAATGGCTTAGTTATAATGAGTTGGAGTGTGCAATGCAGGCAGACGCGCTCTGCAAATGTCTTTGCACTAGTGTGACTATAGCAAAGTCCAATAGCCACGTATAGGATGCCACTAGGTACACTGAGTGTTTGCTAGTATAATGGCTTAGTTATAATGAGTTGGAGTGTGCAATGCAGGCAGACGCGCTCTGCAAATGTCTTTGCACTAGTGGGACTATAGCAAAGTCCAATAGCCACGTATAGGATGCCACTAGGTACACTGAGTGTTTGCTAGTATAATGGCTTAGTTATAATGAGTTGGAGTGTGCAATGCAGGCAGACGCGCTCTGCAAATGTCTTTGCACTAGTGTGACTATAGCAAAGTCCAATAGCCACGTATAGGATGCCACTAGGTACACTGAGTGTTTGCTAGTATAATGGCTTAGTTATAATGAGTTGGAGTGTGCAATGCAGGCAGACGCGCTCTGCAAATGTCTTTGCACTAGTGGGACTATAGCAAAGTCCAATAGCCACGTATAGGATGCCACTAGGTACACTGAGTGTTTGCTAGTATAATGGCTTAGTTATAATGAGTTGGAGTGTGCAATGCAGGCAGACGCGCTCTGCAAATGTCTTTGCACTAGTGCGACTATAGCAAAGTCCAATAGCCACGTATAGGATGCCACTAGGTACACTGAGTGTTTGCTAGTATAATGGCTTAGTTATAATGAGTTGGAGTGTGCAATGCAGGCAGACGCACTCTGCAAATGTCTTTGCACTAGTGTGACTATAGCAAAGTCCAATAGCCACGTATAGGATGCCACTAGGTACACTGAGTGTTTGCTAGTATAATGGCTTAGTTATAATGAGTTGGAGTGTGCAATGCAGGCAGACGCGCTCTGCAAATGTCTTTGCACTAGTGTGACTATAGCAAAGTCCAATAGCCACGTATAGGATGCCACTAGGTACACTGAGTGTTTGCTAGTATAATGGCTTAGTTATCATGAGTTGGAGTGTGCAATGCAGGCAGACGTGCTCTGCAAATGTCTTTGCACTAGTGGGACTATAGCAAAGTCCAATAGCCACGTATAGGATGCCACTAGGTACACTGAGTGTTTGCTAGTATAATGGCTTAGTTATAATGAGTTGGAGTGTGCAATGCAGGCAGACGCGCTCTGCAAATGTCTTTGCACTAGTGGGACTATAGCAAAGTCCAATAGCCATGTATAGGATGCCAGTAGGTACACTGAGTGTTTGCTAGTATAATGGCTTAGTTATAATGAGTTGGAGTGTGCAATGCAGGCAGACGTGCTCTGCAAATGTCTTTGCACTAGTGTGACTATAGCAAAGTCCAATAGCCACGTTTAGGATGCCACTAGGTACACTGAGTGTTTGCTAGTATAATGGCTTAGTTATAATGAGTTGGAGTGTGCAGAGGACAAGAGGGTACAGTGGCAGGATTGTGGGGCTCTGGGTAGAGGAATGGAAGCCTGCCTTTCTATTCCCTCCTAATGGTGAAATGCAGGGAGGAAATCCCTGACCTTGGCTACACAGACGCTGTTGCTGTTTTCAGGACCTGTCACCTATGGCTCTCTGACCCTGCCGGTTTGAGCCCTTAAAAGGACTGCTAGAAAGTGCTCTCCCTAAGCTGTCTAACGCTGTGTATGCAGCGCATACAGCTGTATCGGCGATAGGACTCAGGAGGACGGAGCTGCGACAGTGATGTCTGACACCAAAGACGCAGAGGGCAGATAATGGCGTCCTGGAGGAAAATGTCCGTTTTTATAATGCAGGGACATGTGACATGGACATCCTATCACACATGCCGTTGCTTCTCTGGCTAAAAGTCCACTTAGCTGTGTGTGTGTCTGGGATTGGCTGACATGCTGGCCCGCCCCACTACACGCGTGCGCTTAGGGAAGGAAGACAAGAAAAAAAAAAAAAATGGCGATCGCCATTATAGAAACAGCAGTGATCTGAAGGCGCTGTTCACGCACACTATACACTGAAATGTCATAATAGTGTGATTCACACAGTGACTTACACTATTACAGCAGAAACCAAGCTAGGAATTAGCTGTTTTTTTGCTGCTAGAACCGTTCTCGAACGTTTCTAGAACTATCGAGCTTTTGCAAAAAGCTCGAGTTCTAGTTCGATCTAGAACATGCCCCAAAATCACTCGAGCTTAGAACTGGAGAACCACGAACCACGAACCGCGCTCAACTCTACTCTGGACCGTCTAGAATATGGGGGGGAGACACTCAGGGAACGTATCCCCCATTTTCTAGGAGTACGGACCCTTCATGTGAAGAGTGTGGGTGCAATGAATCTGCACTCACTCTTCTCGGGTCCACAGCAGCAGAGTCCATGTCGTAATGGTTGCTACCAAAGCTGCAATGCCCTGCTCATGAGGTAATGGCATGCCTAATCAGGAGAACTACTGTAGAGGAAGCTCTGCTCACTGGTATATAGGTGCTCAGAGGTAATAATAGATAAAATTAGTGAGTAACCTCGGCACTCTAAATCTCCCAGACTAAGTCAGTAAGTCACAACGGATAGTAATGCAAGATCACTCTTTATTGGTCCGTATTAAGAAAAAAAAAATGTTTCATAAGCATATATGTTTTTGTCCAAAACAAGTTACAAATGACGTTTCGGCCTGAACCTTCGTCAGATTGGACTTATCTGCATGTAATCATGAAAAATGACAATAATCAGTATCACATAAGAGTGAGAGAACAATAACATAAACTCGAACAATGTAGAGGTACAATTGGGATGCAGCAAAAAAACTGCAACACAGCAAGAAATGAAACACATGATACAAATGTCATAATACAGTACAAGGACAATATAGTAATGACAAATATGGGGTCAGAGTAGGCTTAAATAGCTCTGGTACGAAAGAGATGTCAATCATAAAGTAACATGTGCAGTAGGTGTAGAGCTACAGTATGCATGGCAGAGCTAATGGGTAGACCGACCATAGAAAAAGAATGGAGAAAAAGTGGAGAAAAAGTGGAGAAAAAAATAGAGAAAAAATGGAGAAAAAGTGGAGAAAAAGTGGAGAAAAAGTGGAGAAAAAGTGGAGAAAAAGTGGAGAAAAAAGTGGAGAAAAAGTAGAGAAAAAGTGGAGAAAAAAAGGAGAAAAAGTGAAGAAAAAAATGGAGAAAAAGTGGAGAAAAAAATGGAGAAAAAGTGGAGAAAAAGTGGAGAAAAAATGGAGAAAAAGTGGAGAAAAAAATGGAGAAAAAGTGGTGAAAAAGTGGAGAAAAGTGGAGAAAAAGTGGAGGAAAAAGTGGAGAAAAAGTGGAGAAAAAGTGGAGAGAAAAAGTGGAGAAAAAATGGAGAAAAAGTGGAGAAAAAAATGGAGAAAAAGTGGAGAAAAAGTGGAGAATAAAATGGAGAAAAAGTGGAGAGAAAAAGTGGAGAAAAAGTGGAGAAATAAATGGATAAAAAGTGGAGAAAAAGTGGAGAAAAAATGGAGAAAAAGTGGAGAAAAAATGGAGAAAAAAATGGAGAAAAAGTGGAGAAAAAGTGGAGAAAAAGTGGAGAAAAAAATGGAGAAAAAGTGGAGAAAAAAGTGGAGAAAAAGTAGAGAAAAAGTGCAGAAAAAGTGGAGAAAAAGTGGAGAAAAAATGGAGAGAAAAATGGAGAAAAAGTGGAGAAAAAGTGGAGAAAAAGTGGAGAAAAAGTGGAGAAAAAGTGGAGAAAAAAATGGAGAAAAAGTGGAGAAAAAGTGGAGAAAAAATGGAGAAAAAGAGGAGAAAAAAATGGAGAAAAAGTGGAGAAAAAGTGGAGAGAAAAAGTGGAGAAAAAGTGGACAAAAAGTGGAGAAAAAGTTGAGAAAAAATGGAGAAAAAATGGAGTAAAAATGGAGAAAAAAAATGGAGAAAAAGTGGAGAAAAAGTGGAGAAAAAGTGGAGAAAAAATGGAGAAAAAGTGGAGAAAAAGTGGAGAAAAGGTGGAGAAAAAGTGGAGAAAAAAATGGAGAAAAAGTGGAGAAAAAGTGGAGAAAAAATGGAGAAAAAAATGGAGAAAAAGTGGAGAAAAAGTGGAGAAAAAAGTGGAGAAAAGGTGGAGAAAAAGTTGAGAAAAAGTGGAGAAAAAGTGGAGAAAAAGTGGAGAAAAAATGGAGAAAAAGTGGAGAAAAAAATGGAGAAAAAGTGGAGAAAAAGTGGAGAGAAAAAGTGGAGAAAAAGTGGAGAAAAAGTGGAGAAAAAGTGGAGAGAAAGTGGAGAAAAAGTGGAGAAAAAGTGGAGAAAAAGTGGAGAGAAAGTGGAGAAAAAGTGGAGAAAAAGTGGAGAAAAAGTGGAGAAAAAATGGAGCACCCTTTGGTGCCTTTCATGTGGCACTAAGGGGTGCTTAGCTTTGTATTTAGCCAAAAAAATGAAAAAAAAATGACGTAGGGTTCCCCCTAGTTTTGTAGCCAGCTAGGGTAAAGCAGACGGCTGCAGCCTGCAGACCACAGCTGGCAACCTCACCTTGGCTGGTAATCCAAAACTGAGGGCACCCCACGCTGTTATTTTAAATTAAATAAATAATTTTAAAAAAAAAACACGTAGGGGTCCCCCAAAATTGGATCACCAGCCAAGGTTAGGCAGACAGCTGGGGCCTGATATTCTCAGACTAGGGAGGTCCATGGTTATTGGACTTTCCCCAGCCTAAAAATAGCAGGCCGCAGCCGCCCCAGAAGTGGCGCATCCATTAGATGCGCCAATCCTGGTGCTTCGCCCCAGCTCATCCCGCGCCCTGGTGCGGTGGCAAACGGGGTAATATATGGGGTTAATACCAGATGTGTAATGTCACCTGGCATCAAGCCCTGGGGTTGGTGAGGTCAGGCGTCTATCAGATACCCGACATCACCAACCCAGTCAGTAATAAAAAAAAATAGACGACAAACACATTTTTATTTGAAAAAACACTCCCCAAAACATTCCCTCTTTAACCAATTTATTAGAATGAAAAACAAATCCAGGTCTGGTGTAATCCAAGGGGTTGCCATGACGATCCACACTGTCCCAGTCAATGAAGAGCAGGATGTTCCCCATTGGCTGGGAGAGCAATGCAGTGACATGAGCTAACATCAATGGGTCAGCCCAGGTCACTGCAGGGGATGACAAGTGCTGCTGTCAGTGAGGTACATTACCTGCGCTGATCTCCAGCACACTGACAGCCCCTGTCACTGAGTTCAATGACCGGCGCCTTCACACCAAGTATCGCGAGAGGTCCGTGACGTCACCGCTAGTCAGTCTCGGGTCGGAAGCGAGAGGTGATGTGACAAGCGGCGGCCATGGAGGACAGTGACAGCGCTGAGGTCGGGATGGCGGGACTTCATCACCACAGGTAAGCCGAGCGGGACCATGTGTGTGTGTGTGTGTGTGCGTGTGTGTGTGTGTGTGTGTATGTGTACATGCCGTGGGCAGGAGGGGGCGGAGTGAGCTGAGCGGGGAAGTGTGGGCTTCCTGCACGTAACTAAGATAAACATCGGGTTACTAACCAAAGCGCTTTGCTTGGATACCCGATGTTTATCTTGGTTACCAGCTTCTGGCAGCCTGCCAGCGATGGCTCCTGCACACTGTAGCTGTAAAAAGCCCTGCTTTTTGCTGCTAGAACCGTTCTCGAACGTATCTAGAACTATCGAGCTTTTGCAAAAAGCTCGAGTTCTAGTTCGATCTCGAACAGCCCCCAAAATCACTCGAGCCTAGAACTGGAGAACCACGAACCGCGAACCGCGCTCAACTCTAATCCTGATGCTTCGCCCCAGCTCATCCCGTGCCCTGGTGCGGTGGCAAATGGGGTAATATTTGGGGTTAATACCAGATGTGTAATGTCACCTGTCATCAAGCCCTGGGGTTCATGATGTCAGGCGTCTATCAGATACTCGACATCACCAACCCAGTCGGTAATAAAAAAAAAATAGATGACAAACACATTTTTATTTGAAAAAACTCTCGCCACATTCCCTCTTTCACCAATTTAATAGAAAGAAAAAACAAATCAAGGTCTGCTGTAATCCAAGCGGTTCCCATGACGATCCACACTGTCCAAGTCATTGAAGAGCTGGATGTTCCCCATTGGCTGGAAGAGCAATGCAGTGACCTGAGCTAACATCAATAGGTCATCCCAGGTCACTGCAGGGCATGATAAGTGCTGCTGTCAGGAGCCAGGTACATTACCTGCGGTGCCGATCTCCTGCACTGCTGATAGCAGAGCTGTCACTGACTTCAATGACCTTTACAGCCAAGTATCGCGAGTGGCCCGTGACGTCACCGCTAGTGACAGTCTCGGGTCGGAAGTGAGAGAAGGTGATATGACAAGCTGCGGCCATGGAGGACAGTGACAGCTGAGGTCGGGAGGGCGGTAGTTCATCACCGCAGGTAAGCCGAGCGGGGCCTTGTGTGCGGAGTGCCAGGTGGGCGGAGCCAAGCGGGGTAATGTGTGCAGAGTGGCAGGTGGGCGGAGCCAAGCGGGGCCATGTATTTAAAAAAAAAAAAAAAGTTTAAATCAAAGCCTATTCACCCCATTAAAAGTTAATGGTTAAAAATAAAAAATATATACACATTTGCTATCGTCGCATTAAGAAATGCCCGATATATCAAAATATAAAATCAATTAACATTATCGGTAAATGGCGTAGTGGGTAAAAAAAAAATTGAAACGCCAAAATTAATTTGGTCGTCTCAAATTTTGCACAAAATGCAATTACAGGTGATTAAAACATAGCAATTGTGCAAAAATGATACCAATAAAATCGTCAGCTCAAGATACAAAAAATAAGCCATCACTGAGCCCCATATCCCAAAAAATGAGAACACTACGGGTTGCAGATAATGGCACAAATAGTGCGCCACTTTATTTGTTTACAAAATTCAGAATTTTTTTAACCCTTTGGATAAAAGTAAACCTATACATGTTGGGTATCTATGAACTCATACCAACCTGAGGCATCACACCCACACATCAGTTTTACCATATAGTGAACAAGGTGAATAAAAAATCCCAAAAACAATCATGTAATTACACTTTTTTTTTACAATTTTTTCACACTTGAATTTTTTTTTGCCATTTTCCAATACACCATATGGTAAAACTCATGGTTTCTTTTAAAAGTACAACTTGTCCTGCAAAAAATGAACCCTCATATGGTAAGATTGACTGGAAAGTAAAAAAGTTATGGCTCTTGGAAGAAGGGGAGTAAAAAACAAAAACGAACAACAGAAAATCGCCAGGGGGTGAAGGGGTTAAAGGACACTATTGGAAAAAGTAAGAAAGGAAATCCAGCATCAGGTTCTTTCTTAAAAGTGGTATCTAAATTTATTTAGAAAGTCATACATGCAAAAAATGTAAAAACATAAGTCCCATGATACAGGCCAACACAGGGCCCATGCCTTATGCATTTCGGGTTGTTCCTTAGTCATAGGCATGCCTATTAGTATAGATGATTTCAGACAACAGGAGAAAAGCAGGTTTTTAAATACCGCGCCAAACCACAGGAATCCAGATGAAGTTAGTAAATTTCTTTTCTTTATTTTCACAGGTCTACGCGTTTCAAGGACATATCCGTCCTCTTCCTCAGGACAAATGCAGAGAATACTATAGCGAACAGGAGGCTACAGGCTCTCATATATGTATTAGAAAAAGGCCACGTATGCATTGATTGCGTCATCAACCTCCTCGTGACTCATAGGCACGTGGAGGAGTGAATAAAGTTCAAAGTGTTGACAGAGGAAAAAAAAGGGGGAGAAGAAAAAAAGAAGAAAAAAAGAAAAAAAGAGCGAAAGAAAAAAAGAGAAGGAAGAAAAAAAGGAAGAATAAAAGGAAAGAAAAGGAAAAAGAAAAAGGAGAAAAAAGAAACAAGACGAAGAGAAGAAAGGGGGATAAAGAAAAAGGGGAAAGGATGGAAAAAATGAAATGAAAAAATGGAATGAATAAAATGAAATGCGGTGATTAAGGCACAAAAATGCATGTCACTAAAAAATCAGTGTAACAACGTACGGATACAAAAAATGATGTATGCATACATTAATATAAAATAAAAATGTGTATAATGAATTTAATAAAATTGATGAGTATGGACACAAAAATATGTGTTTTGTTGATCATTACTATCTTTAGGACTAATAAATATAGTGACAAATTGATATGGGAAAAAATGTGAAAAATGCCCAATAGTAGGAAAAATAGATGAGGGATCAACGTAAGAACATTAAAATTATAAAAGGTGGTGAAAAATGAAAAGAACCAGTGAGATGGGCTCGCTATACCAGAGGGGTATAAGCTGCTCTGCGGTGGAAAACATTTAAAAAGAAACAGGGCGGGAGCGATGACACCCGCTGGGGGAGCGAATAGAAGTTGACAGCGTGGGAAAGTGTGATGTGCGCCTGCGCGAAAGGTGAAGTGAGGTGAGAGCGTGTGAGAAAGAAAAAAGCAGTGAGCGCCTGTGCGAAAAGGTGACTAAAGGTTGATACCGTGGGAAAAAGAGCGATGCGCTTGCGCGAGGGGGAAAAAAAAGGGGGGGTGTAGAAGCCGTGTAGATGATAATCCGCAGTCAGCGGCTAGGGACTAAAATGGTGATAAAATGAAAGGAAATAGGAGTGGGTATAAAGAGGAAAATTTCAAATCACAAAAAGGTAGTGTGAAACCAAAGGGGGAGAAAGACCCGGGAAGTAGAATAAATGAGAACATGACTCTGGGTCAAGAGAGATAGAATGCGTTCACTAAACTAGTGGGATCCCTTTCCAAAAATTTATATAGAACAAAAATGCTTGAAGAGACATCTAAAAGACCTGGAAACATGTGGGAAGTATAATGCATATATATATATATATATATATATATATATATATATATATATATATATATATATATATATAAAAAAAATATTATATTACTATAAAAAATCATTTTATTAATATCAAATAAAAAAAGGGGGGGGAGGGAATTAAAATTAGAATCAAGTATGGTAAAAATCATGAAAGACTATATAGTGAAAATTGTAGATATGCGCATGTATGTATGGAATGGTCAACCAAAAAAAGGGGAATTAAAGGAGAAAATAAAATAAAAAATTGCTAGCAAGATAGTATATAAAAATGGTGAGAGGGGTTCCCGACAACGGGTAGTCTTATGACCAATAAAAATAGTGAGAGGGGTTCCCGACAACGGGTAATCTTATGGGTACATGAAGATATAGTGAGAGTATATATGTTTATATATAAAAAATATATATAAATGAGTGAAAAAAATAAATCTATATAAAAAGGGTAAAAACACGTGTGGACGTGGGGGACGGTGCGAAAGGGATGTATATATGTATGTTCATACAAGAGTGAACAAGGTAGAAAAAAATGAAATGCGTGTGCATGACAGAGAGGTGTGCATTAATTAGGCCAAAAGTACATAACAAAGCGTATAAATGACAATGTATAATAAAAATGTATATGAACAGATATATATATATATATATAAATTAATAAACAAGATTATATGATATAAAAGCATAAGAGTGTTAAAATATATATATATATAATGTTACAAGTGCAATAAAAAAAATTTTTTGTCTTATATATAACAATGAAAACTAGAACGACAAGTCAGTTATCAAATTCAAGCCCATTGGCTTCAAAGTATCCAGTTTATGTATCCAGAAGGATTCTTTTTTGTTGAGAACATCCATTCTGTTGGGGCTATTAGAAGGGATTTGCTCAATGGGCGTAATGGTAAAAGCCATGGTCTTGTTATGGGACAAAGTGCAGTGTTTGGAAAGTCCATGGAGCATGTAGCCAATCCTGATGTTATGCCTGTGTGAATTCAGGCGGTTGTGAAGAGCTTGACATGTCCTACCTATGTACTGTTTGCCACAATTACAGTCAATGAGATATATCACAAAATTTGATTGGCAGGTGAGATGAGTTCTAATAGGAAAATCTTCTGTGCCATTTGGGGACTTAAAGCTCGTGCGTTTATGGCAAATGGTTTTGCAGCATAGGCAATTTCTTAAGCCGCATCGATAGGACCCTGAAGGGGCAATAGGGTTGACAGTTCTCGGAGGGGCAGTTCTAAGGCGGCTGGGGGCTAGAACATTCTTTATGCTAGGGGCTCTTCTGAATGTGATGCCCGGAATGGGGGGGAGAATAGTCTTTAAGAAAGGATCATTCAGCAGTATACTCCAGTGTTTAGTGAAAATATTCCTGATTTTTAAGTTGTCGCTACTGTAAGTGGTCAAAAAATTGAGATTAAAAGGACTCTCATTATTTCCAAGGGCAGGGGTAGTGAGGGTTTTCGGTGTGATCAAGTCCTTTTGTTCCAAAAGAAGGGAATTTTGTTACTTACCGTAAATTCCTTTTCTTCTAGCTCCTATTGGGAGACCCAGACGATTGGGTGTATAGCTACTGCCTCCGGAGGCCACACAAAGTATTACACTAAAAAGTGTAAGGCCCCTCCCCTTCTGGCTATACACCCCCAGTGGGATCACTGGCTCACCAGTTTTAGTGCAAAAGCAAGAAGGAGGAAAGCCAATAACTGGTTTAAACAAATTCACTCCGAAGTAACATCGGAGAACTGAAAACCATTCAACATGAACAACATGTGTACCCGAAAAACCACCAAAAATCCCGAAGGACAACAGGGCGGGTGCTGGGTCTCCCAATAGGAGCTAGAAGAAAAGGAATTTACGGTAAGTAACAAAATTCCCTTTTTCTTCGGCGCTCCATTGGGAGACCCAGACGATTGGGACGTCCAAAAGCTGTCCCTGGGTGGGTAAAGAAATACCTCATGTTAGAGCTGCAAAGACAGCCCTCCCCTACGGGGAGGCAACTGCCGCCTGCAGGACTCTTCTACCTAGGCTGGCGTCCGCCGAAGCATAGGTATGCACCTGATAATGTTTGGTGAAAGTGTGCAGACTCGACCAGGTAGCTGCCTGGCAGACCTGATGAGCCGTAGCCTGGTGTCGTAATGCCCAGGACGCACCCACGGCTCTGGTAGAATGGGCCTTCAGCCCTGATGGAACCGGAAGCCCAGCAGAACAGTAGGGTTCAAGAATTGGTTCCTTGATCCATCGAGCCAGGGTGGCTTTGGAAGCCTGCGACCCTTTGCGCTGACCAGCGACAAGTATAAAGAGTGCATCCGAGCGGCGCAGGGGCGCCGTGCGAGAAAAGTAGATTCTGAGCGCTCTCATCAGATCCAACAAATGCAAATCCAATTCATATCGATGAACTGGATGAGGACAAAAGGAAGGTAAGGAGATATCCTGACTGAGATGAAAGGGGGATACCACCTTAGGGAGAAACCCCGGAATCAGGCGCAGCACTACCTTGTCTTGGTGAAAAACCAGGAAAGGGGCTTTGGATGACCGCGCTGCTAGCTCGGACACTCTCTGAAGAGACGTGACCGCAACCAAAAAGGCCACTTTCTGTGACAGTCGAGAAAGTGAAAAAACATCCCTCAGAGGCTCAAGGGCGGCTCCTGGAGAGCAATTAGTACCCTGTGCAGATCCCATGGGTCTAACGGCCTCTTGTACGGAGGGACAATGTGACCAACCCCCTGCAGGAACGTGCGTACCTGAGGAAGTCGTACTATGCGCTTCTGAAAGAATACAGACAGCGCTGGGACTCGTCCGTTAAGAGAGCCGAGCGACAAACCTTTTCCCAAACCAGATTGCATGAAGGAAGGAAAAGTAGGCAATGCAAATGTCCAGTGAGACACTCCCTGAGCAGAGCGCTAAGATAAGAATATCTTCCACGTCTTGTGGTAGATCTTGGCAGACGCCGGCTTCTTAGCCCGTCTCATGGTGGCAATGACGTCTTGAGATAATCCTGAAGACGCTAGGATCTCGGACTCGATGACCACACAGTCAGGATCAGGGCCGTAGAATTCAGTGGAAAAAACGGCCCTTGGGACAGTAAGTCTGGCCGGTCTGAGAGTGCCCACGGTTGGCCGACCGTGAGATGCCACAGATCCGGGAACCACGACCTCCTCGGCCAGTCTGGGACGACGAGGATGGCGCGGCGGCAAGCGGAGCTGAGCTTGCGTAGCACTCTGGGCAACAGTGCCAGAGGTAGAAGACATAGGGTAGCTGGAACTGCGACCAATCCTGAACTAGGGCGCCTGCCGCCAGAGCACTTTGCTCGTGAGACCGCGCCATGAAAATCGGGACCTTGTTGTTGTGCCGAGACGCCATTAGGTCGACGTCCGGCATCCCCCAGCGGCTACAGATTTCCTGACACCATTCTGGGTGCAGAGGCCATTCCCCTGCGTCCATACCCAGGCGACTGAGGAAGTCCGCTTCCCAATTTCCTACGCCCGGGATGTGAACTGCGGATATGGTGGATGCTCTGTCCCCCACCCACATCAGAATCCGCCGGATTGCCTGGTAGGCTTGGCGATGCGTGTTCCGCCTTGGTGGGCGATGTCTGCCACCGCTGTGGAATTGTCCGACTGAATTCGGATCTGTTTTCCTTCCAGCCACTGCTGGAAGGCTTGCAGGGCAAGATACACTGCCCAGATTTCCAGAACATTAATCTGAAGGATGGACTCCTCTGAAGAGAGTCCTTGACCGTCTGAGAAGGGAAACGTTCCTGACTAGGGATGTCGACTCCCCAACCCATTGGCAAAGCATGTCCCATTGAAGTGGACGCAGATGAAACTGCGCGAAAGTGACTGCCTCTGCATGAGGCGTCTTAAGGGGTGTGACTGGCCTTGAAGGAGAGACTGCACCCCCGTCTGTAGTGAACGCTGCTTGTCCAGCGGAAGCTTCACTATCGCTGAGGGAGTGTGAAACTCCATGCCCAGATATGTCAGCGATTGGGTCGGTGCCCGATGTAACCTTGAAAAGTTGATGATCCACCCGAAACTCTGGAGAGTCTCCAGCGCCACGTTCAGGCTGTGTCGGCATGCCTCTTGAGAGGGTGCCTTGACAAGTGGATCGTCCCAGTAAGGATCACAGAGTGACCCTGAGAGTGCAGGACTGCTCCCACTGCTGCCCTGAACTTGGTGAAAACCCGTAGGGCTGTCGCCAGACCGAAGGGCAGGGCTACGCACTGAAGATGCTCGTCTTCAATAACGAAAACGTAGCAAACGCTGGTGCTCTGGAGCAATCGGCACGTGGAGATAAGCATCCTGATGTCTATTGATGCTAGGAAATCTCCTTGCGACATTGAGGCAATGACGGAGCGGAGGGTTACATCCGGAACCGCCTGGCCTTCACGTGCTTGGTGAGCAGTTTTAGGTCCAGAACGGAACGGAAAGAGCCACCCCTTTTTTGGCACCCCAATCAGATTGGAGGAAAAAACCGTGTCTTGTTCCTGAAGAGGAACAGGGATTACCACTTCTTCTGCCTGCAGAAGAGCATCGGCTCGGTGGGGGGAGGGGGGGGAAGTTCTGAAGAATCGAGCCGGAGGACGAGAACAGAGCTCTATCCTGTACACGTGAGACAAAATGTCTCTCACCCACCAGTCTGTGACCTGTGGCAGCTAAATGTCGCCAAGCGGGAGATTCTGCCACCAACCGCGGATGCAGAGAGAGAGAGCTGAAAGTCATGAGGAGACCGCCTTGGTAGCGGTTCCTCCTGCTGCCTTCCTTGGGCGTGATTGAGCCCGGCCGGAATCTGAGCCCCTCTGAGCCTTTTGAGCCCTTTTGGACGAGGACAATTGGGACCTGCCCGAGCCTGGGAAGGACCAACCTCGACTGTCCCTCCAGGACAGCATTACTAGGGTAAGTCGCAATGCAGACATTGCGAGGTTAAGGACACCACCTGCGGCACAGATGTACATGTGCTCAAGACCAGCTGCGCAAGCCCAGCTGAAATAGGATAGAGTGCCCATACGGCTGCGAATGCCGGAGCAACCGACACGCTGATAGCTTCACAGACAGATTTCAACCAGAGGTCCATCTGTCTGTCAATGGCATCTTTAAGTGAAGTCCCATCTCCACTGCAACTATGGATCTAGCCGCAAGCCTGGAGATTGGGGGATCCACCTTTGGACCCTGGGTCTAGCGCTTTACCACGTCAGGGGAAAGGGATAACGTGTATCCTTAAAACGTTTGGAGAAAACGCTTATCTGGTAAGCGTGGTGTTTCTGAACTGCTTCTCTGAAGTCAGCGTGGCCAGAAAAATACGCAATATACGCATGAGTACTGAAAAAAGGATTTCTCCTGCTGGGAAGCTGACTCCTCCAATGGGGGAGCTGAGGGAGAAATATCCAACATTCTATTGATGGACGCTATAAGATCATTCACTATGGCGTCACCATCCGGTGTATCCGGATTGAGAGCGGTGTCAGGACCAAAGCCCTGATCAGCTACGTTTGCCTCATCATACAGAGAGTCCTTGCTGGGACCTTGACCAGTGATGAAGCCGTGCCGCACCCAGCGAGCTAGCTTAGGCTGTCTGGGACTGCCGTCCGTGTCAGAGCCTTCACCCTGGAATGCCTGGGACCCCCCCGGAGCACTGATTACGTTCCAAATGAGGGTGGCCAGGGAGCATTAATCAAGATTGCCCATGGCCTGTCTGGACTGCAAAGTCTCTAACCCATGACAATCTATCAGCCGAGACTGCAACTCCGTCCCTGTCCCTGGACAGGGTTCACAGATGGTTCCTTTGGCTACCTCTAGTAGAGACCCCGGCTGACCAAGTGCTACAGGGGAGCTTGCACACAATGGGGGTCAGTGGAACCTGCCGGTGGAACAGTATCACATGCAGGAAAAACAGCATAGGAAGCCTAGTTGCTTTTTTTTTTTTTTTGCTGCTGTATTCAAGCCATCTATGCAATGTATAGCATACAAGCATAAACACTTCAGCACATGCAATACAAGCAGCATAGAAAGCCTGTGCCTTGGCACCCTTGCTTTTTTGCTGCTGTTGTCCAGCCATCTAGGAGAATATAGCCCAGAGTAGCGACCGTACAGTGCAATGTATAGCATACAAGCATAAGTACAAATGAACACTTCAACACCTGCAATACAAGCAGCCTATAAAGCCTGTGCCTTGGCACCCATGCTTTTTGCTGCTGTTGTCCAGCCCTCTAGGAGAATATAGCCCAGA
The DNA here is from genome assembly GCF_048569485.1 of Anomaloglossus baeobatrachus. NCBI lineage: Eukaryota > Metazoa > Chordata > Amphibia > Anura > Aromobatidae > Anomaloglossus > Anomaloglossus baeobatrachus. The sequence continues at coordinate 151,055,199 of NC_134362.1, forward strand.
GTAGCGACCGTACAGTGCAATGTATAGCATACAAGCATAAGTACAAATGAACACTTCAGCACATGCAATACAAGCAGCCTAGAAAACCTGTGCCTTAGCACCCTTGCTTTTTTGCTGCTGTTATCTCGCCATCTAGGAGGGCATATAGCCAAAGATAGCGACCTACAGTGCAGTGTATTGAAAAAGGATTTCTCCTGCTGTGCATACAATCATAAAATACAAATGGACACTTCGGTATTTAGTGGGGTCAGCACTTCAGGTGCTGCTTACCGCCCGCCTATAACGCGGGTGTGTGGTCGCCAGAGCCCTGTGTTGGTTGCCCAGAGCATGTCTCCGTTCCCCAGCTCGGACTGCGTGCAGGAATGGCTGCCGGCGTCCTTCTCCAGCTCGTGTGACGAGGGGCGGGCCGTGGGCGTGCCCCAGACAAGAGCGGGAAACTGGCGTCCCACTGTGTCCAGTGAAGGGGGCTGGAGAATGCAAAGCAGACTCCAGCCCTCGGCGCTGACTGTCTGTACAGCGTCCCGCCTCTCCCCTGACTGGCAGGGCTGGAGGCGGGAACGAAACGAAAACTAGGCCGCAAAGCCGGGGACTCGAGTAATAAGCGCGGCCGTCCATGTGCACGGCCAGCGCGGAAGTCCCCGGCGCACCACAAGTCCCAGCCGCGCCACAATGTAAAAAACACCCAGCAGCGGCCGGCGCGGCAGTTCCCAATACATAAATTCACTCAGCGAAGCTGCAGTGAATAATAGCACGAGCGCACCGCGCTGTTACCCCCGGCGCACTAACACTCCCAGCAATGCTGGTGTGTGTGTGCGCGCTTGCCCGGGGACACAGAGTACCTTAAAGTAGCAGGGCCTGTCCCTGACGATACTCAGCTCCATATCCAGCAGGTTCTCTGGGTCTGTGGATGGAGCCCGGTCTCAGTGCCTGGAGACCTGTAAGATCCCACTTCGCCCAGAGCCCTGAGGGGGGATGGGGAAGGAAAACAGCATGTGGGCTCCAGCCTCCGTACCCGCAATGGGTACCTCAACCTTAACAAACACCCGACAAAAGTGGGGTGAGAAGGGAGCATGCTGGGGGCCCTAGTATGGGCCCACTTTTCTTCCATCCGACATAGTCAGCAGCTACTGCTGACTAAAAACAGTGGAGCTATGCGTGGATGTCTGACCTCCTTCGCACAAAGCAGAAAACTGGTGAGCCAGTGATCCCACTGGGGGTGTATAGCCAGAAGGGGAGGGGCCTTACACTTTTTAGTGTAATACTTTGTGTGGCCTCCGGAGGCAGTAGCTATACACCCAATCGTCTGGGTCTCCCAATGGAGCGCCGAAGAAAGGCAGAATTGTGATATGCTCTTTGGATGAGAGTTTTAGGATATTTCTTTTCCAAAAACCGATCCCTAAGTATTTTCACCTGATGGTTAAAATCATCCAGACGGGAACAATTTTTCCTAATGCGTTTATATTGATTAGCTGGAATATTTTTCTGCCATTTAGTGTAATGTTCACTGTTGTAGTGGATATATCCATTGGCGTCCACTTGCTTGAAATATGTTTTAGTCAATATTTTATTATCGGAGTGGAAAATGGTGAGATCCAGGAAATTGATTTCAGACTTATGATAAGTGGAGGTGAAATCAAGACCCCAGTTGTTCTGGTCCAGATGTTGCAAAAAGGAGTCAATGTTGCAGTGCTTATTGTCCCAAATGAAGATCAAATCGTCTATGTAACGTTTATACAGAATTATTTCACCCTTGAAAGTACTATTTTGGATATATGATTGCTCAAAAATTCCCAGGAAGAGATTAGCGTAAGCACATGCTGCTCTAGAGCCCATTGCTGTGCCAAGTTTCTGATGATAGAGTTTATCTTCAAAAGTGAAGATGGTTATTAGTATAGATGGTTATGACTAAGGAGCAATCCAAAACGCATAAGGTGTGGCCTGTATCATGGGACTTATGTTTTAAATTTTTTGCACGTATGACTTTCTAAATACATTTGGATACCAGTTTTAAGAAAGAACCTGATGCTGGATTTCCTTCCTACCTCACTTATTTGTGGTGGCCAGCCACGTCCTTGCCTCAGTGGGTTTTGCAGAGAAGCTGGTGAGCTTTCCCCTCCCCTTTTCCGATACCTTGGTGACTATTGGACATAATTCTATATATTCTATACATATAGGTCATATCTTGTTTTTCTTATTACATGCTTTATGTAGACTTTTCCCTGGTTTTCTTCCAGATTATCAAAAACAGATCTATGTAAATATGACTAGTTGAGAGAGAAATCACCTGCTGCTGGAAAAAAAAGTCGTGAGAAGATCTCTTGTTTATTTTGCAAGCACTCAGGGGTATGATTAAGTAACCGCATTGACGTTAACAATACTGATGATGATTAGGGGAGCCTTTTCACATGAAAATTCACTATAGAGAAAATGTTTTGCAAATGTACTGAAGAATACTGTATCACTAAAGAACCACTCCAAATAGTTTTCTAGACTAAAACACCTTTATTTTGCTTCTTGGCACACCGCCAGGTTCACTGCTTGCTTGAAAAGAATTCTATAGCTTGAGGCTAAAGTAGAAACTGCAATGATTTAAAAGAGAATTGGCTACAGTGCCAATGATAATGTACCGTATCGTTAAAATGCAACTGGCATTGTGTGCTTTCTCACAGCTTCTAGAAAAAAAAGAGCGATTAACTATTTAATCACATCGATAGACGCAAGTCTTAAGGTAAATGCAAAACGAATTCTGTGCAAAATATGTTCTTTAAGAATTTTTAATGTTTTAGGTAACAGTTGCTTGTTTGTAATGTAATAAAGAACAATCAACAATGGGGGCTCATTTTTGGAGATACAGAATCACTTTGCTTTGAAATTGTCTCATTTACTGTGCAAGAGCACAAAAGAAATTTTTGCGGTAGTGATGTTCGGGGAGCCTGTATATATAGTAATGGATGGTTACTGTATGTTTTATTATAAGAATGAGGTTATATAGCATCAAAATGTTCATGATATCGCTTTAATCTCACCACAGATGGGATTTACATTGATAAAAAAAATATTTTTAACTGTTGAATAGGATGTGATGAATTCATACAGCAGTCTTACAAAATGAAAGTCAATATGTACAACAGCATATGATAATTCATTTTGGCTTTAAGTATGTATCTTGCTCATGAAAAAAAGACAACATTAGGACAGTGGTAGGTCACGAATCACTATAATTCTTATTCAGTGGAGTATCGTCAATAGTGCTATGGGGCCCATGACCTGAGGGGGCCCGTGATGGCTGCCCACTGTGTCTGGGATTTCACTTTCCTCATTCACAGCATGGGCGGGCTGCCCCAGTCACCAAGCAGCTGATTAAGTATGCAGGGGACCTCCACTGTTTGAATAGCTGCAGGCTGCCACAACAGAGAGATGCAGACACTGCACATGGCGTGAACTCTGCTGAAGAGGAGGGAGTGGTCAGCAGCATCTTCTTCCAATAAGAGAGCTGTGAGATAAGCCAGGAGGAGAACAGCCAATCGGTAGAGTGGGTGGAGCTTGTTTAGTACATTGCGGGAGAAAAGAAATTATGGAAAGCTAAACAACGCAGAAGGAGCAGAGACCTGAGCAATGCATGCAGAGAAAAGAGGGAGAAGGAGCAAAGAGCAGAGAAAACAGGGAGAAGCGGAGAACAGAAGGGATATAAAGAAAAAGCAGAGGACAGGTTCTGCACACAGCCAGTAGGACTGGCAGGAAGCATGAGGCAGCATGAGGCCGGAGGCTGCTACTAACATCATCTTTCACAGCACAGGAGCAGGTGAGTATTAATCTACAAATGTCTGCCTGTAACCCTACACTGCCCTGTTCTGTGACATCACTGTGTGTATTATCCCTGTACTGTGACATCACTGTGTATATTATCACTGTACTGTGACATCACTGTGTGTATTGTCCCTGTCCTGTGACATCACTGTGTGTGTTATCCCTGTCCTGTGACATCACTGTATGTGTTATTTCTGTTCTGTGTGTATTATCCCTGTACTGTGACATCACTGTGTGTATTATCCCTGTACTGTGACATCACTGTGTGTATTACCCCTGTACTGTGACATCACTGTGTGTATTATCCCTGTTCTGTGACATCACTGTGTGTATTATCCCTGTACTGTGACATCACTGTGTATATTATCACTGTACTGTGACATCACTGTGTGTATTGTCCCTGTCCTGTGACATCACTGTGTGTGTTATCCCTGTCCTGTGACATCCCTGTATGTGTTATTTCTGTTCTGTGTGTATTATCCCTGTACTGTGACATCACTGTGTGTATTATCCCTGTACTGTGACATCACTGTGTGTATTACCCCTGTACTGTGACATCACTGTGTGTATTATCCCTGTTCTGTGACATCACTGTGTGTATTATCCCTGTACTGTGACATCACTGTGTGTATTATCCCTGTACTGTGACATCACTGTGTGTATTATCCCGCTACTGTGCAGTGATTTATTATGGTACCTAAGGCTATAAAAAGGGTCATAATGATCACTATTAAATGGGAGAGACGTGAAAATTTATATTGTGTGTGTGGTGAGGGGCATGAAGGAAGAGATCGTTACTTTAGGCCAAGTTCACATACTGCAGATTTTGGGGGGAGGGGGATTTGAGCTGTGAACCCACTGGTCTTTGTGCAGTGGCCTTTGCTCAGTAACAGGATGATGGTTATATTCAGACTCTATGTAGTGATAATATTTGGTCATGGTGTGGCGGCATTATTTTGCAATGTATAATAGTATTATTGGTTTTGATATGATGGGTGTTGTTTAGTAACACTACATAGTATCTGTTATTTGGTAATTGCATGACTATTTTGTCGCAGCATTACTAAAAAGAAATTTATTTTCTGGTGGCAGTAAATGTATTACTAATTACTGTGAGGCGCTGTGGTAGGACTATTTTCTTAGCTCTGTTTACTCTGTTTACTCTGGAGTTCTTTGGTTTGTTGACTGCGGCTGATTCCACAGTTTGCAGGTGCTGCGGTGCTCAGCAAGCATCAGGCACTGCGTGGCTCAGCGCATCACACACAATCACAAAACAGGAGCACTGGTGCAAAGCACTGCTAGACTGGTCGTCTGCAGATGGAGTCGGGCCTTGTAATAGTCTACTTACTGGACTGGTAGATGTACAGTGCCTACAAGTAGTATTCAACCCCCTGCAGATTTAGCAGGTTTACACATTCGGAATTAACTTGGCATTGTGACATATGGACTGTAGATCAGCCTGGAAGTGTGAAATGCACTGCAGCAAAAAAGAATGTTATTTATTTTTTTTATTTTTTTTTTTAATTTTGAAAAGTTTATTCAGAGGGTCATTTATTATCAACCCCTCAAACCACCAGAATTCTGTTTGGTTCCCCTAAAGTATTGAGAAGTATTTCAGGCACAAAGAACAATGAGCGTCACATGTTTGGATTAATTTTCTCTTTTTCCAGCCTTTTCTGACTAATTAAGACCCTCCCCAAACTTGTGAACAGCACTCATACTTGGTCAACATGGGAAAGACAAAGGAGCATTCCAAGGCCATCAGAGACAAGATCGTGGAGGGTCACAAGGCTGGCAAGGGGTACAAAACCCTTTCCAAGGAGTTGGGCCTACCTGTCTCCAAAGGTTGGGAGCATCATCCAGAAGTGGAAGGCTTATGGAACTGCTGTTAGCCTTCCACGGCCTGGACAGCCTTTGAAAGTTTCCACCCATACCGAGGCCAGGCTTGTCCGAAGAGTCAAGGCTAACCCAAGGACAACAAGGAAGGAGCTCCAGGAAGATCTCAAGGCAGTGGGGACATTGGTTTCAGTCAATACCATAAGTAACGTACTCCACCGCAATGGTCTCTGTTCCAGACGAGCCCGTAAGGTACCTTTACTTTCAAAGCGTCATGTCAAGGCTCGTCTACAGTTTGCTCATGATCACTTGGAGGACTCTGAGACAGACTGGTTCAAGGTTCTCTGGTCTGATGAGACCAAGATCGAGATCTTTGGTGCCAACCACACACGTGACGTTTGGAGACTGGATGGCACTGCATACGACCCCAAGAATACCATCCCTACAGTCAAGCATGGTGGTGGCAGCATCATGCTGTGGGGCTGTTTCTCAGCCAAGGGGCCTGGCCATCTGGTCCGCATCCATGGGAAGATGGATAGCACGGCCTACCTGGAGATTTTGGCCAAGAACCTCCGCTCCTCCATCAAGGATCTTAAGATGGGTCGTCATTTCATCTTCCAACAAGACAACGACCCAAAGCACACAGCCAAGAAAACCTGAAGAAGACCTGGTTCAAGAGGGAAAAAATCAAGGTGTTGCAGTGGCCTAGTCAGTCTCCTGACCTTAACCCAATTAAAAACTTGTGGAAGGAGCTCAAGATTAAAGTCCACATGAGGCACCCAAAGAACCTAGATAACTTGGAGAAGATCTGCATGGAGGAGTGGGCCAAGATAACTCCAGAGACCTGTGCCGGCCTGATCAGGTCTTATAAAAGACGATTATTAGCTGTAATTGCAAACAAGGGTTATTCCACAAAATATTAAACCTAGGGGTTGAATAATAATTGACCCACACTTTTATGTTGAAAATTTATTAAAATTTAACTGAGCAACATAACTTGTTGGTTTGTAAGATTTATGCATCTGTTAATAAATCCTGCTCTTGTTTGAAGTTTGCAGGCTCTAACTTATTTGCATCTTATCAAACCTGCTAAATCTGCAGGGGGTTGAAGACTACTTGTAGGCACTGTATACACACATATCTATGTCTTAAGATTTAGATTCTAGAGTCCTGTGTTTGGTGTGCTCCACTAATTGTCCATTTTCAGTTTTAACTTGCCAACCCTCTTTGATCCTGCACATCTTCAGTCCAGCCGTCTGACCCTCACTTTGCCTTTTCCTGAAACAACTCATTGGTTACAGTAAACTTATGAACTGTTGATCTCTGTGTATATTGTACTTCATTAAAATATCCATACCTTCAGTCCTGCTGGTTAAACCTCCCTTTAGCTTTCTTGAAATAAAAGGAATCTGTAATCAGATTTTTTTTCTACCTCATCTGAGAGTGGCATAATGTAGGAAAAGAGACTCTGATTCCAATGATGTATTACTTAGTTTCCTGGGTGAAGAAGTTGTTCAAAAACCTGAGTTCTTATATGTAGCATGTAGCAAAACTCGGAAAGCTAACCCTGCCCACAGCACAGCTTTTGTGTACACTGTCTATCAACAAAGAGCTGCTTACCAGAGAAGGGGCATGGTCAATCCAAGGCTCATGTGGCACCTAGTCTGGGCAGTGATTAGCTCCAGGTGATAAAACATTCAATAAGTAAACAATAGCACAAAGCCTAGGTGACATCACTTAATTCAATGTTTTAACCCCTTCATATTGTCCTCAGATAACAGCAAAACATGCTGACACATTCCCTTTAACTGATCAGCTACAGTAAACAGATTTACTATTACTGATCTCTAGTCGATGCTGTTTCATCCTTGTGGGGTTCATCGTCATCCATCTTAATATTACTGCGATTCTTGGTTGTTTAAAATGCTCTTGGTTCCAAGTGCACTCCAACCAGCAGCACCAATGCCTTGGGATCATGCTCCTACCAAGAACTGAGGCTTTGTGGTGTTAAAGTACGGAAGGAGTTAATGTCTTCACACCTGTTAAAAGGTTCATTGAGTGTGGGATTTCACTTTTGGAATAAAGAACTGTTATGAGGATGTGGCTAAGGTGCTTGGATGATGGGAGTTTTTATACGTACTATGCCGCTATGTAATCTGCCATTTGTTACTATTTTAGAAACTCCTACTTTTTTTGCATGAACTGTATGTAGTATATAATAAAGGGTCCACCCTTGGGGAATTGGAGATCTCTGAAAGTTTGATTCTATAGACTTCCTTTGGTCCTAATAGGAATTGGAGATCTCTGAAAGTTTGATTCTGTAGACTCCCTTTTGTCCTAATAGAATCCCTTAAACTTCTGAATTAGTAAAAGCTACTTCAACATGAGTGGAGACACTGCTGATGTGACAGAAAACTTTCCAGAATTTGAAAAGAAGCCATTTTCTAAGAGAAATAGGGCAAGTAAGATTACGCCTTACATATCTTCTGTCCATCTTCAGAGAATTACCTCATTCAGATTTCAATGGTCTATATGATATTTATTGGAAAACATTCAGGATTCTATACTATGCTTGCTTATAGTATGTTATTTGTGCTTTATTCGTCTTTAGATAATAGGAGAATAAGCGGTTCCTCTGCACTGCTGTGAATTACCAGGTGAATTAAGTCCAAAACAATTGTTGAGATGAATCTATGGTTTATTTTACGCGTTTCAAGACAATCCTGCCTCTTCATCAGGTTAAAACCATAGTGTACAGCGTGCTGGTATATATAGATGTTCTATATAAAAACAAAACGCGCCAACAAGCACCATAAACTCACAGGGAGTGTCAAAGGTAACCAACAGACACATAGTTAAGAGACAATAATTGAGTTGTTATTGTATTAACAATATTCTGAATTATATGTCTAAGAAAAATATATCATGAGAAAATATAATGTATTTCGTACAGTATATGCTAGAAATACAAAATGGAAATTAATTCCGAAATGAAAAGTTGTTTTCATGGAATAGAACTTGTCTTTTGATCTTCAAGTTAAAGGTGTTCAGATTGTCGGGCCACCAAAGATTAATGCAAAAGGGTTAAAACATTTTTTGGGGAGAAAAAGGTTTAATAGTTCATTCACAAGAATGAAAAAGGATAGGGGGTGATTGACGTGTATAACAATAAAGACATCAATACTTCACAAGAATTCATTTCTTGGATTAAAACAGATATCTTAGTAGGTAGAAAATTGTTAAAGTATATGATTTTATAAAGTGCATGTGCATGTCGTTAATGTTGCCATGATAGGTGCTTGAGTATATACGGGGTGTTGGTTAGGCTAGTTTCACACATGCGCTATTTTAATGCAAACGGAATCCGTCACTAATGTAGTACAGTTCATTTATTTACAGTGGAAGCGCGACATCATGTGGACACAAGTGGGTACTGCATGACACACACGCGCCATAGTAACGCTCTTCCACTGTAAATAAATGAACTGTACTACATTAGTGACGGATTCCATTTGCGTCAAAATAGCGCAAGTGTGAAACTAGCCTCACTAGATTGGCTGAGATCAACGTTCAACTCTACAGGTAATTGTGAAGTTTAACTCTAGCAAAATGAACTTTATAATAAATGCCGTATATCAATTAACCAATATATTGCACCACATACAACAAATAAATACAAATAAATAAGGAAAAGTATGAACATACACAGTACCATAATAACCCAGAGTGGAGTATTTATCAAATGATGTACAGCCATGAATACATTATAAGAGTATATATTTTACCAAAATGTACTGACGATTATAGTGACTAAATGTTGATTTTTTTTTTTTTCAACAATAAACGTGGATTGTTGTGTATGGAAAAAAATTATATCCCCTGAAAATGAGCCCTAGCACTCGTAGCAAAAAAATAGTATAAGAACTTGTCTTATTTTCAGGGAACACAGTAGATATTGCTGGGATCAATTGACAAATGCAACAGTTACATTTGAGAAAATAAAGCAAAGTCATCAAGAAATTGTACAGTCCTACTTTGACTATGCTTCGCAGCAACATTTAGATCAAGGATTGGAGAGAGGAACTCCTTGAGGTGAAAGAGATCTTAAGGGGAGTTCACACAGTGCATTTTTCGTGCCGTTTTTGCACGTTTTTCAGGTGCGTTTTTGCTCAGAAACCTGCATGACTTTGCTTCCCCAGCAAAGTCTATCAGTTTTCATTTTTGCTGTCTGCACACAGCATTTTTTTTAGCTGCGTTTTTGTGATGCCCACAAAAATGCAGCATGTCAATTTTTTTTTGCGTTTTTCACTGCGTTTTCCATCCATTGAGTTCAAAGAGATGTTCAAAAATGCAATGAAAAACGCAAATTGCAAATATATCTTCATTTTAGTGTGTTTCTATGACTAAAAACACAGCTATAAACGCAGGGGGTGGGTAGTAAAGTGACATGTACAGGAAGAGGATTCCTTCTGTCAGTAAACACAGAAGCGTGAATCCTCCCGATACCGCCACCGCAGCTTCCACCTCCCATCCGGCGCCATGTCCGGATGGGAGGTGGGAAATCAAAATTGAACAGTAGAAAAAAAAGAATGTCATACTCACCTGTCTGCAGACTCCCCGGGACACGTCCGCTCCTAGCTCTTCTCTCCATACCGCCACCCCCGCTCCGGCTGTGTGCAGACTTCGGGCACGTCCGATAGCTGCAGGACCTGCCGCTGATCAGCTGATGCAGTCACCTGACGCATCAGCTGACAGTATAAGTGCAGCGGTAAGGCCGGCTTTTTACCGCCCAGCTGGCTTAAGCTATCAGTTGATGCCATCAGGAGACTTCATCCGCTGATTACCGCCGGCTCCTGCAGTGAACAGATGGGAGTCTGCACAGAAGTGAGTAGTTGTTTTTTTTTGTATGAACAACTTTTATACAATCAGCTGATGTGTCACGTGATTCATGTCCTTGAACCTGACACATCTGATCGCTTTGCCTTCCAGCAAACTGATCAGATGATATTGGATCTGTGCCCAGGATTACTGCGGAGGGGGGGTTCTTTATTTCAATAAAGATGGAGTCACTAATTGTGTTGTGTTTTATTTCTAATAAAAATATTTTTCTGTGTGTTGTGTTATTTTTATCTTTACTAGAAATTCATGGTGGCCATGTCTAATATTGGCGTGACACCATGAATTTCAGGCTTAGGGCCAGCTGATAATACACAGCTAACCCTAACCCCATTATTACCCAGCGAGCCACCCGGCATCAGGGCAGCCGTAAGAACTGGATACAGTGCCAGAAAATGGCGCTTCTATGAAAGCGCCATTTTCTGGGGTGGCTGCAGACTGCAATTCGCAGCGGGGTCCCAGAAAGGTTGGGCACCCTGCTGCGGATTCCAATCCCCAGCTGCCTAGTTGTACCTTGCTGAACTCAAAAATTGGGTGATGCCCACGTCGGTTTTTTTTAAATTATTTCATGAAATTTGTGAAATAATTAAAAAAAGGGCTTCCCTATATTATTGGTTCCCAGCCGGGTACAAATAGGCAGCTGAGGGATGGGGGAAGCCCATACTTGCCTGCTGTACTTGGCTAGCAGGCAAAAATATGGCGAAGCCCACATCATTTTTTTTGGGCAAAAAACTCCTGCATAGAGTCCTGGATGGAGTATGCTGAGCCTTGTAGTTCTGCAGCTGCTGTCTGCTCTCCTGCATACACTAGTGGATGGAGTATGCTGGACCTTGTAGTTCTGCTCCCCCTGCCTCTCCCTCCAGCATACAGTCGTGGATGGAGGATGCTGAGCATTGTAGTTCTGCAGCTTTCTGTTATCCTGCATACACTAGTGGAGAATGAAGAACATATTGAAGAAGGAAATTACATCAGACCTTTTTTTTGTTTTATTTTTTCCACAAATCTTTATTGGCATTGTCCTCTGGAAAAAAACGTATAAAAACTCAGTGAACAAAAATGCAGCAAAACACAGCCATAAATGCACCAAAATGTGGTAAAAACGCATGCGTTTTTACCCGTTTTATGCCGCAAGTGTGTTTTTGTATGTTTTTTTGCTGCAAAAAACGCACAAAAACACAGCGTCAAAAAAAGTAGTGTGTGAACATACCCCAAGACTTCTTTGTTATATGGGCTAGACGAGCAATTAAGATTACAGTTATATTGCACACACCGTGAGACTAACAGCATGGCTATGTAAATACTGCCACTTTTGAAGGGCATTGAGTATCAAAGAAGTAAAAATAAGAAAAAGGGTAGGAGTCAGCCAATAGTGTTGAATTTGGTATGGGCTTTAAAACAGATAAAGGGAAAACTAAAAAGGCATGTACATATATAGGATTCATTATACATTGTATATATATTGTTTTTATTGTGGTGAACAAGGTCATTTGAAAAGGAAATGCCCATAACATCTTACCTTCAAAATATCTACCAGTACCATAATTTATGTGGTGCACGAGAAGGAAGACGGAGGGTTTGGGAAACCAGTATCAAATCCCTCCCAAGTAAGTGACTCCGCAGAACTTGAGTTGAGCAAGTGCCTAACTATTCATACTCGCTATGCTCATAACGAGTACTATCTAATACTTGCGTATTCATTCTGAATAGCATGTGCAAAGCAAGTCAATGGGGAAAAACTTGCAAAGTAACGAGTAATCTGAATGCCTCCCTAATTGCTACTCGCACGAATGGTGCAGCATTTGGGTTGCTCATTACTTTGTGAGTTGTCCCCATTGACTTGCATTACACATGCTATTTGGAATGAATATGCAAGTATTAGACAGTATTCATTATGACTATGGCGAGTACGAATAGTTAAGTACTTGCTCAACTCTATGCAGGACCATGGGGCCATATCCTCTTGACACTGCCTAGTGATGAAAAATCTAATTGTTTAGGGGATACTGGAGCAGAAAAAAATATACTTAGAGCTAATGAAGTTCTTGGAGAATTCATGGGGACTCAAACTCTACCTGAGACGGGGGGATGGGACAATCTGTTCTGTGACTGAAAGCATACCATTAAAATTGACTATAGGGGACAATACTGAAATTGTGGCAAGAATCCTCACCATCTCAAATAGCCCAGTAAATCTGTTGAGAGCAGACCTGCAAGCAGCTATAGGGGCATGTGTAACGTGTCACATACTGGGGAGATATGGTTATTGTGGAAGGTCCAATGTCAATTCCTAATCAGATCCTGTTAGATGTATATCTATACAATATACAGGTAATAGATGAACACTCATGTGCCCAGAGAGAGTTTGAAGATGCATTTTTTGAACCACATGGGTATGATGTTTCATTAAAGTAAGGGCTAGAGACTTTGTGGTCAAAAGGAGAACTGACTTGAGCCATCTGACTGTGACTGCAGTGACACTATCAAAACTAGGGACATTGTCAGTAAAGATTAAACAATATCCCCAAAGCCAGGAACAAACAAGAGCAATTACTGTGCAAGTACAACAGTACTTGTCTTTTGGGGTTTTAAATGAATGTAGATCCCCTTGTTGATACATAAACAGAATGTCCAAGGGGAATCTCACAAATGCCACATTGTCCATGACCTACGACAGGTAAACAAGAGAATCAGAAGAGACACCTCATTGTCCAAAATCCTCAAACTTTGTTGAACCAAATACAGCCATCTGCTGACTCTTTCACTGTAATATACAGAGCAAATGCTGACTTCTCTGTACCAATAGATGATGAAAATTAGCTACTGCTTAACTTCAGTCGTGATGGAAAACAGTATTGCTGGACATATTTAAACAAGGAGGGATGACTTTTCCTTCAGCTTATGCAGAGACAATGGCTAGGATTCTAGAGTGATGGAGACCACACTATCCAGACACACAATGTCTACAATACGTAGAGGTCTTGTTGCTATGTATAACAGGGTTATAAGCATAATTAGAACAGTGTGTTTCTCATTTTAGCAGAGAAAGGGTGTAAAGGGTACTTTACACGCTGTGATCTTGCTAGCGAGCGTACCCGTCCCCGTCGGTTGTGCGACATGGGCAAATCGCTGCCCGTGGTGCACAACCTCGCTAACACTCGTCACACGGACTTACCTTTCCTGCGATGTCGCTCTGGCCAGCGAACCGCCTCCTTTCTAAGGGGGCGGTTAATGCGGCGTCACAGCAACATCACACGGTAGCCGCCCAATAGAAGCGGAGGGGCGGAGATGAGCGGGACTTAACATCCCGCCCACCTTCTTCCTTCTGCATTGGTGGTGGACGCAAGTAAGGAGATGTTCGTTGTTCCTTCGGTGTCACACATAGCGATGTGTGGTGCTGCAGGAACGACGAACAACATCGTACCTGAAGCAGCAATGACATTAAGGAAAGGAGCAACGTGTCAACGATCATCGATTGTGAATGATTTTGCGATCGTTGATCGTCGCTCCTTGGTGTCACATGCTGCAATGCCGCTAATGGCACCGGATGTGCGTCACTAACGATGTGACACCAACGATATATCGTTAGCGATGTCGCAGTGTTTAAAGCACCCATTAGGCTTTGAAAAATAAGCTTAAATTAGCGAGTCATGTTTTTTGGACATGTGTATCACAAGGTCAAAAACATCTCACCGCAGAAAGAAGGAAAGCAATTCAGCAAGTCCTTTTCTTACTATGCTTAACCAGTTTTGTGCCTTTCCAGGGCTTATAGATTATTATAGGGAATGGATTCACAATGCATCAAGTATGCTGCAGTCTTTATATGATATGTTAGCAGGAGGAAACAAGCAGGGTACAGTTATCCTCACACAGATACAGGAAAAATTGTTAAACCTATTAAAAGCTGTTTTTTGTCAGCTCCTGCACTGGCACTACCAAATTATGATAAAACTTTCAATTTAATTTGTCATGAAACACAAGTGTCATGATTCCGATGTGCAGAACCTTCATTATCGTTCTGCTATGCTTTTAAACAGAACTGGTATATGTTGCTTATGGTGCAGAGCATTTTGCAGGATAAATGCTCTGCTGGTTGCGTCACAAGCACTGGGTTTCACTCTAGTGCTATCACATATACTTCTTGTTTCCGTTGATTGTTCTGCTTCATTAGGGAGCATGTTAGCTCAGGACACCGCCAGTCATACTTTCTGTTTACAGTTGTGCTGTTGACTCCCATGGTGCTCAGTGTTCAGATCTTGGTCTCTCGACTTTGGACTGCTGTTTACCCACTTCTGTACATACTCCCCTGTTTCTGTTGTGACTTCCTGGCTTCTGACTTTGGACTTACTTTTGACCATGTCCCCACCTGCTCCCTGTATTTTGTACATATTTCCTGAACCCTGACGTTTAGTTTGTATCTTGACCTTGTTTCTGTCTGCCGCCCGTGTACTTTTGTGTCCTCCTGGTTTGACCTCGGCCTATCTAACTAACTCTCAATTTACTGCATGCAAGTGTGTCTAGTACCACCTTGTGACAGTCATTATAACAAGGACATGAACAAGGGGTGCTGACAGAACTACACGGAAATAAGCAGAGATGTCTAGGATACTATTCAATTCGATTAGACTCTATAATCAGAGGATCCCCATCATGGATTAGAGCAGTTACGCCTGCTGCTGTCTTGAGAGACAAAGTAACAGACTAAGGGGTACTTTGCATACTGCGACATCGCTGCTGCGATATCGTTGGGGTCAAATCGAAAGTGATGCACATCCGGCACGAGTAACGACGTCGCAACGTGTAAAGCCTAGATGCGCCGATAAACGATCGCAAAAGCGTAGAAAATCGGTGATCTGTGTAGCGCTGGACATTTTCATAAAGTCACACCAATAGGAGATACGATGTTGTTCCTCGTTCCTGCGGCAGCACACATCGCTGTGTGTGAAGCCGCAGGAGCGAGGAACATCTCCTTACCTGCCTCCACCGGCTATTCGGAAGGAAGGAGGTGGGCGGGATGTTTACATCCCGCTCACCTCCGCCCCTCTGCTTCTATTGGCCGTCTGCCGTGTGACGTCGCTGTGACGCCACACGACCCGCCCCCTTAGGATGGAGGCGGGTCATCGGCCAGAGCGACGTCACAGGGCAGGTAAGTGCGTGTGAAGCTGCCGTAGCGATAATGTTCGCTACAGCAGCTATCATAAGATATCGCTTATCCAACGGGGGCGGGTACTATCGTGCTTGGCATCGCTAGCTGATGCTAGCGATGTTGCAACGTGTAAAGTACCCCTTAGAGCTAAATTACCCACTGACTATACAAGTACCACCTTCAGTGACTGAAATTCTCATGCAGGCTCAAGCAAAGCATTTATCTGCTGCAAGAGTAGCAAAGTATGTGTCAGCTTTGCTAACTTCTACAAATGTGACAATTAAAAGGTGTACAGTGTTGAACCAGCTACATTATTATCACTAGACCTAAAAAGGGGGACATATGAATGGACAGAGTAAAAACAGGGAAAGGAATGGCAATGTCAAAAAGAAGAGGAGGGAGACAGAACAATAGCGCAAGAAATCATTTATTACGAAAGGGATAAAGATGGAGAACAGGGTTGTGATATTCCACAAACTTTTTTCCTTTTTCTATTTCTGATGAACACCATGATTGTTTAGAGCGGTGGTTCCCAACCTTTCTGACCTTGGGAGCTACATTCAGCTTTGAGAGAGGGTCGCAAGCCATATCCAGCTCCCACACTCCCTCAGAGCAGTTTCACCAAGAGCCCGCATAAGCGGTATATGACAGCCAAAGTTTTTCCATAGAAATCACACTGAGGCAGTAAAAGAAGATCCACTGGTTCTTACGAAGCCTTCATTTAGTATTCTTGCATGAAGCACTTCCACTACAGAGTCAGATCTAATTTCCAGCATCTTCTCCGACAGGTAGTATCATCGTTTGTCCAGCCTATAGTATCTCAAAACTCTCACAGCTAGTTTATGGACATCCACATCTACTCTTCCTTGCACAGCTACTAACTAATGATGAGCGAGCTCTACCATGTTCATGTATTAGATACTCGTAATAAGCAGTTGGACACTCAGACAGGAAGTAATATTTTTTATGTCTGTCTATAGCGCAATATACTGATATGATCTCATTACTAACATTTAATATGAGTGATAATAATCTGATCATTACAATCACAATGATTTTCTTAGTTGCTATCAGCTTCCTGAGGTTTTTATGTCTTTTGTATCAACAGATACCCTTATCCTTTATCTCTTAATCTGGATCTATTGAACCAGATTGTGGGAGCTAAATAGTTCTTCAAGTTGGACTAAAGGCCCCGTTACACGCAACAACGTATTAACGATATATCGTCGGGGTCACTGATTCCGTGACGCACATCCGGCATCGTTAGCGACGTCATTGTGTGTGACACCAACGAACGGCTGTTAACGATCAAAAATACTCACCTTATCGTTGATCGTTGACACATCATTCATTTTCAAAAAATTGTTGATTGTTGCAGGACGGAGGTTGTTTGTCGTTCCCGAGGCAGCACACATCGCTACTTATGACACTTAGGGAAAGATGAACTACAGCTTACCTGCGGCCACCAGCAATGAGGAATAAAGGAGGTAGGCGGGATGTTACATCTGCTCATCTCCACCCCTCCGCTTCTATTGGGTGGCCGCTTAGTGACGCCGCTAGGCAGGTAAGTCCGTGTGACGGCTCCTAATGATTTTGTGCGCTACAGGCAGCGATTTGCCTGTGATGCACAAACGACGGGGGCGCGTGCTTTCACCAGAAATATCGCTAGTGATATCGCTGCGTGTAAAGCCCCTTTTAGGGTACCGTCACACTAAACAAAGTGCCAGCAATTCCGACCCCGATATGACCTGGTCAGGATCGCTGGTACGTCGCTACAGGGTCGCTAGTGAGCTGTCAAACAGTCAGATCTTCCCAATGACGCAGCAGCAATACAGCGGTCGCTGGGACCCTGTCACATAGCACGATTAAAAGCTTCATTAGTAACATAGGTGTGCATCTACATTGCCTTTTCCGCGCCCCCTCTGCTTCGATTGGTGGTCGTAACTGCGTTGTGACTAGGCGGACTTGCCTTTAGAGAAGGCAGCAAAATAGCGCTTCCATCTTTCTCCATCCTTGTCCATCCCACATTCCTGAATGGACTGTATTACGATCTGCTGCTACATGTGGTCCGGGACAAGTGAATTCAGCCTTCTAAAATGTACTGCGATCTACAAGCCAGAATAGAGGATGGAAGCGGCCAATCTGAACGCAGTAGCGATCACCAATCGGAACAGAGAGTGTGCGGAAAACAACGAAGATGCACGCCTACGTGAGTCGCGAACGAGGTCGTTGGGTAAGGTGTCAAACACACTGATGCATGCTGCCTGCGGGAGCCTGACGACCAAAAAATTAACCAGCACAGTGTGTAATGATCAGCGATTTCACAGCAGGGGCCAGGTCGCTGCTTAAGGGGGCTTTACACGCTGCGACATTGCTAATGCAGAGTCGTTGGGGTCACGGAATTTGTGACGCACATCCGGCCGCATTAGCGATGTTGCTGCATGTGACACCGATGAGCGATTTTGCATCGTTGCAAAAACGTGCAAAATCGCTCATCAGTGACATGGGGGTCCATTCTCGATTATCGTTACTGCAGCAGTAACGATGTAGTTCGTCGCTCCTGCGGCAGCACACATTGGTATGTGTGACGCCGCAGGAACGAGGAAGCTCTCCTTACCTGCCTCCCGGCCACTATGAGGAAGGAGGGAGGTGGGCGGGATGTTCCGGCCACTCATCTCCGCCCCTCTGCTTCTATTGGGTGGCCGCTCAGTGATGTCGCTGTGACGCCGCACGGACCACCCCCTTAGGCGTGCTTTGCACGCTGCGACATCAGTAACAATGTGTTACCGATGCTGCAGCGATAGTCCCGCCCCCGTCGCACGTGCAATATCTAGTGAAAGCTGCCGTAGCGATTATTATCGCTACGGCAGTTTCACACACACATACCTGCCGTGCGACGTCCCTCTGGCCGGCGACCCGCCTCCTTCCTAAGGGGGCGGGTCGTGCGGCGTCACAGCGACGTCACACGGCAGGCGGCCAATTGAAGTGGAGGGGCGGAGATGAGCAGGATGTAAACATCCCGCCCACCTCCGTCCTTCTCATTGCAGCCGGCGGCAGGTAAGGTGAAGTTCCTCGCTCCTGCGGCTTCATACACAGCGATGTGTGCTGCCGCAGGAGCGAGGAACAACATCGCACCTGTCGCTGCACCGGCATTATGGAAATGTCGGAGGCTGCAGCGATGATACGATAACGACGCTTTTGCGCTCGTTCATCGTATCATCTAGGATTTACACACTACGACATCGCAAGTGACGCCGGATGTGCGTCACTTTCGATTTGACCCCACCGACATCGCACCTGCGATGTCGTAGTGTGCAAAGCCGCCCTTAGAAAGGAGGCAGTTCGCCGGTCACAGCGACGTCGCCGGGCAGGTAAGTATGTGTGACGGGTCTGCGCGATGTTGAGCGGCACGGGCAGCGATTTGCCCCTGTCGCACACCAGATGGGGGCGGGTACCCACACTAGCGATATCGGGACCAATATCGCAGCGTGTAAAGTAGCCTTAAGTGTCAAACACAGCAAGATTGCTGATGAGGTCACTGGCACGTCACAAAACCTGTGACTCTGCAAAGATCTCGCTAGCGATCTCGCTATGTGAGAAGTACCCCTTAAGGAGGGCTTATAATCTGTTTAGAATCAGAAAAGGGGCTGAATGGAAAATGTCTTTCTATATACTGCCCCTGAGAGTCACTTTGAAAACCTGGTCATGGTCATATACTGATCATTACAATCACAATCATCTGCTCAGTTACCATCAGCTACCTAAGGTTTTTGATGCCTTTTGTATCAGCAGATTTGGATTGTAAACTTGGATATGTGTCTTTGCTTTAACCTAATTAACTATGAAACTACAACTACATGGAACAATTGGAAATGTTTATTTCCAGGGATGAAAAAATTGATTAGATGTGAATTGATTTCAGTCCAGTATTCTGAAAATCGCTGGTCCAACATATTTCAATAATTTGCAATTAAATTTTCGCAAATCCTCAAAAAATTCTTGCCACATACAGTATATATATATATATATATATATATATATATATATATAGTAAAGACCAAAAGTTTGGACACACCTTCTCATTCAAAGAGTTTTCTTTATTTTCATGACTCTGAAAAATTTAGATTCACATTGAAGGCATCAAAACAATGAATTAACACATGTGGAATGAAATACTTAACAAAACAGTGTGAAACAACTGAAAATATGTTTTGTATTCTAGGTTCTTCAAAGTAGAACAAGTGCTAAGCATCTCTGGGAACTCCTTCAAGACTGTTGGAAGACCATTTCCGGTGACTACCTCTTGAAGCTCATCAAGAGAATGCCAAGAGTGTGCACAGCAGTAATCAAAGCAAAAGGTGGCTACTTTAAAGAACCTAGAATATAGGACATATTTTCAGTTGTTTCACACTTTTTTGTTAAGTATTTCATTCCACATGTGTTAATTCATAGTTTTGCCTTCAAAGTGAATCTACAATTTTCAGAGTCATGAAAATAAAGAAAACTCTTTGAATGAGAAGGTGTGTCCAAACTTTTGGTCTGTACAGTATATATATATATTTATATATATAAATATATATACAGTATATACTGTATACACCAGATGTTTTGGGTTTATAAAATTATAAGATGCTCTGGATTAAGACACGAACCCCAAATTTTAAGGGGGAAAAAGAAAAAAAAGGGGGGGGCGGTCTGTCTGAAAACCCAGTAGTATCATACAGGGGGGTCATGGGATCCCAGGAGGCAGGGGCATTTCTGGAGTATTGTGATGCTGTGGGCGGTGTGGCGAGTGTCCCAGATGCTCGCTGTGGGTGCTGTGAGGCAGGCAACATCCAGAACTGTCGGCAGAGGGTGCTTCAGAGAAATGGTGCCTGGAGTTGGCGCATGCACAGATTGAGCTATCGTCTCAATGACAAGCCAAGATCTCATCTGCGCATGCACCACCTTCGGGAGCCATTTTGCTTAAGTCCACTGCTGGGAGATCAATGATCTGGAGGCGGCACAGATGAGATCTTAAGCCAAGAGCTCCACCTGCGCACATGCCGACTCCGGGCGCCATTATTTGAAGTATGAACTACTGACCTTTTCAGGATGGCCCTTGCCTCAGTGCCATCAGTGAGCACCAGCACAGCGGCCCGCAGCACAGCGACCCGCAGCCTGCAGTATCGCCTCTGCCTCCTGCGATTCCTTTCATGACCTCCCGGTAAGCTACATTCGGATTAAAAGATGCACCCCTCATTTTCCTCCCAAATTTGTATGAGGAAATGTGCGTCTCATAATTCAAAAAATTCGGTACATAAAGATATATGATAATCCTTATACGTGATACTACTTTACTACTGTGAAACTACATATCCTGTTTTTTGCACCTCACAAATTTTAAATCATGCTTTTATGATTATTGTTTTTAATTGTATTTTTTCTATTAGAATATAACTATTTTTGAAACACTGATTATTGTGCATAATTTTAAATCTTAGTTACAATATAGGGAAAATGTATTTGCAGTATACCTTGGTGAATGTTGATGGCTGTTGATATCCGAGTGCAGTGCAATAATCGCATCAGCTGACATTGGAGGAGATGGGGAGATTAATCCCTCCCTCTTCTCCACAGCTGCATGACACTTGGCTCACTGTGTGAATCCAGCCTTAGACAAATGATAGAAATATTGACAGGGCACCCAAAATTGCAGAGAGCATGCTATCTATAACATGTCCTTGAATCATGACCTGCTGAGGGTGCTTAAAAGGACTCTATCTGCGCAGGATGATTGTTCACACAAAGTACAGGCACGCGTGCTTCATGGCGGAGGCTAATCATATAAATTCACTTTCTCATGTGCTTATTTTTCCTCAATCTCCACCCTCCCCTATTTATAGAGCCAGAGAAGGTGGAAGATAGAAAGAAACCAGCCAGTGGGAAGGTGTATTTAAATTGTTAGCCCCACCAAGATACAGGAGCGCCTTTACTTGGTGTAAACAGTCATCCTGTGCTGATAGAGTCCCTATCTATTATATAAATCTAAGAGAGTATGTATGTATGTATGTGTATGTGTATGTCCACTAAAGGAATTTGCAGCGTCACATGTACAATCACGAAATTTTGCACTGACACCTGTAGCGGGGTGGGGGTCCCCCAGGACTACAAAGATGCCGTGACTCGAATAGTCCGATCCAAACAGCTTTATTGTCCTTGCTGTACATGTAAATTCCTCCGGAACACAGCCGGGTTATACACCGTCCATACGGGTCACCGTCACACAGGCACCCCTTGCCGTAGGAGACGGTCTTACGATGCCCCGTTCGGCTGTTCCAGGAGGGTCCACAAACTTATAAGCGCCCCACGCCGGCCTGGAGCTTTTCCAGGCTTCCGGCTCTGCAGCTTGTAGAGCAGACTCTATTACAAGTTCATAGGGGAAGTTAACCACTTTCCTTACTCTCTGGCACCTGGTAGCAGACACCTCTAGCTGAGGTTCCCTCGCTGCCCCAGGGCCCTCTGCAGACCCCTGGGTCTGTGTCTCCTCCAGGAGGGGTTCGGCCCTACAGCCCTAGTCTGGCTGCACTCACTTCAGTCTTAATAACGGAGCCCTGTGCTCAGCCGCCACACAAGTTGCTCCATGCATGCTCTCGGCTCTGCTCTGCTCTCACTCTCTCCCAGCACACACACTGGAAGTCTAGAGCTAGTCTCTATCTAGACTGCCCTAGACACACTCCACCCAGGTTCTGAGACTGGATTGCTTTAACCCCTCGAGCCACACCCACAGGTGGAGGTCTGTGAATCTCAGCCCTGCAGAGCACCTTGGGATTATTAAAGGGAACCTGACCCTTATGTGTAGCAAGAAGTCTTTGTGGACTACAAGTCCCATAGCAACCTTTTTCGTCTAGATATCGCAGATACCTTCTCCACTGTGACATATAGCGACCATTTACCACGTTGGTGGTCGCTACGTCACACACCCCATTTGAGTCAGGAAACGTCATAGACTATGTTTTAAGAGGACATTTTAACACTGTGCTTTACAGCTATTCACCAAAAAACCTGCCTCCATTAAAGTCAATGGAGCTGGGAGCCACAGTGCAGCCAGAACTTCAGAAGAATGCGCAGCCACACCCTTAAATGGAATATTGCCATGTCCCAATGCAGCCAGGGAAATAGACAGACAGACAGAGAGAGACAAACAGAAACAGAGACAGACAGACACAGGGAAAGAGACAAAGAGAAAGGGAAAGAGACAGACAGGGAAAGAGACAAACACAGAAAAAGCGACAGTCACAGAGAAAGAGACAGACAGAGACAGAAAGAAACAGACCTACAAAGAGACAGGGAAAGAGACAGACAGACAGACAGACTGACAAAGAGAAAGGGAAAGAGAGACAGACAGGGAAATAGACAAACAGATAGGGAAAAAGACAGACAGGTAAAGAGACAGACAAGGAAAGAGACAGACAGACAGAAACAGGCAAAGACAGACAGACAAAGAGACAGACAGGGAAAGAGACAAAGACAGACAGGGAAAGAGACAAAGACAGACAGGGAAAGAGATAGAGAGACAGAAAGGGAAGAAGAAACAGACAGGGAAAGAGATAGAGAGACATACAGGGAAAATGACAGAGACAGAGACAGAAAAGGAAAGAGACAGACAGACAAAGAGGTAGAGAGACAGATAGATAGAGACAGACACAGACAGAGTGAGAGACAGACAGAGACTGGGGGAAAAACAGAGAGACAGTTACTATCCCGGGCAATGCTGGGTGGTACAGCTAGTAAAGATTAAAGTTGATAAAGATTGCTGTTGGACATGTTGCCTTAAAACAATACAAGAATCTTATTTTTTACATTTATGCTCAAGGCTAATTTAATGGCGTATGCTGTGATCCTTTCAATCCTATGATTTTTTTTGTTAACAACTCTTTATTGCCTTGTTGATCAAAACTCATTTCAAAACTCACTCTGGCATCTTAGTAGGAAATGCAAAAAAAAATAATTGACGTCAATCCTTCCTTATCATAGTGTATTTGTCTGCTGCTCTGTAATAATAATTCCATGAATAAAAGATAGTGAAATTTAATTAAAACTCTATATAATGAAAAACACTTGATGTATCCCCTGCCTGTGTATCTCATATAATAAGCACATTATGTTTGAATAGTGAACTGCAAACCATTAAGCATTGCTTTTAATTAAACAATAAAGAATACAACAGTTTTCCTGTTAATGTGTTAGTATTTGCTAGCATGATGTGCTTCCTTAAAAATTAATTGTCTAGGAGTGTACTTAAGTATTATTGATCTTGCTGATATGCAATGTTTAACCTAACATTTAAAATAGATTTTATTCCATTATACGTTTGTGATGCAAGAATAAAAACAAAGTAGGAAACAAATGGGCACTTGGATTCTAATAGCAATAAGCAATAAATGTCAGGCAACGGAAAATGATGGTCCCAATTTCATCTCAGCACACTTTGTTCTTCTATTATGCCTGCATGAATTTTGCTACAGGCAAAATCTATTACAGATAACAGTTAAGAAGCATTCTAATCTACACAGATAGTCATGGTAAAATGCTAGGGAGAGAATTGTTAGAAAATGTAATATTGTAGTGTAAAATTGACACTTGTGGAAGCCAATGTGTTTTCTTCAATTTTACTGCCTTATTTAGCTTTGCAACTGATCATATATTAGTGTAGAAATGCATCATTACACCGCAGATAGCCCACTCTTCGAAAGATATAACCTTGCTCAAGGGCAAATAATTTTTGATATACATTGTTAGCTGGCGCATCCTATGTAGATGGCCGTATCATTTATGGTTATGTGAGCACACCTTAACATTAATTAGCAAATTGTGACATTTTACCGTCCATTAGTTTTATGATGGTTCGGAAACATATTATTTAAGTGGTTATGTAAGGAAGAAGTTAATAAAAACAAATGGAAAATAATTGTGTAAAACATGGCACTGTAGAATAAAAGGTGATCAGTTAAGTTTCTGATTCTGATAAAATGAAGGTAGAAATCTTTTGTATTTTCTTAGATTATACTTATGCTAGATTGTGCCATGTGGATAAAGTAAAATTCCATCTGTCAGATCATTTTAAAGAAGAAATAGAAGAGTTGTTATAGCATTGGAAATGATTGCCGTCACTAGCGTTGAGCGAACTTTAGACTCGAAGCTTGGGGTTCGGGCTTGGAAAATGATGTGAAAATCTCCCTGGTGAGTATCACACTGTGCTGGTGTCTGAGTGATGCGTAGCATTGTGTGCGCTGTGGGATGTTTATGATCAGCTCAAATTTGATTAACATTCTGCATTCTAATCTGTATTGTTCACGGAGAAATGAACAAAAAAGCACCAGCCACCCACCTCTGGAAGTGTTTTTTGAGACGGAAATAACTAATGATTTTCATGATTGGAAAAAAAAAATCTAACGATTTCAAATAAAGAAATTCCAACTTGATATGAGTACAGTTGAGCGATGTTTGAGGTTCGCCAAATTTCATGTTCGAGTGATTTTGGGGGTGCTCGAGATCGAACTCGAACGCGAGCTTTTTGCTAAAAGCTCGACAGCTCGAGTTAGGCTACTTTCACACATCAGGTTTTTTCCATCAGGCACAATCCGGAAAAAACGGGTAAAATGGATCCGGTACCACATCCGTTTTATCCCCATAGATTTGCATTGTCACCGAATTGTGCCTGGTGGCTTTGCGCTGCATCCGTTTTTTTTCCGGATGCGGCAAAATTAATTAAAGCGGCGGCCGGAGGCAACGTATCTTGCAACGTTTTTTTGTCCAGCAAAAAAATCCACATTGCGCCGCATCCTGCCACTGTAGCGCAATTTTCAATGCATGCCTATGGATGCCGGATGCGGCGCGATGCGGAAAAAAACGCATCCGGCCACCGCATGCGGTTTCTTCCACTGCGTATGCCCAGTAGCGTGCCGCAACCGGAAAAAAACGGACGGGCCACATGTAAAAACTTTTGCAAAGGTTGCGGTGTTTTCGCCGCATCCGTTGCATAGGTTTCACAGCCGGATTGAGCCGCACTGCTCAAACCGGATGTGTGAAAGTAGCCTTTTGTTCGAGAACGGTTCGATCAGCAAAAAGCCTAGCTAGTTACTAGCTGGCTTTTCACTGTAATAGTGTGAGTCACTCTGTGATTCACACTATTATCAAATTTCAGCATATAGTGTGCGGGGGGGGCGCGTTTCGATCAGTGCTGCTGGGATAATGGCAAACTCCATTTTTTTTTTTTTCCCTAAGCGCGCGTGCAGTGGGGCGGGCCAGCATGTCAGTCTATCACAGACACACACCCAGCTAAGTGGACTTTTTTGCCAGACAAGCAAGGGCATGTGTCATAGGCTGTGAATGTCACATGTCCTTGCATTATAAATACGTCCATTTTCCCTCACGGCCCCATAATCTGACTTCTGCATGTAGGTATCAGGAAAAACTGTGGAGGAGAGAAGCGCAAAATAGGGTATTATCTGGTAGACAAGAGACTGTATGTAAGGAGGCAGGTACTCACCTGTTTCAGTTGTGACAGGCACAACTCCTCTGCGAGCGTTTAAGCAGAAAGTGCATATAGTGGTCAGCCGCAGCCCCGACAAGAAAGTAGATCACAAGATAGATGAGGGAAAACGGGTTTGATGCTGCGCTAAAAACCACAAATCCAGGAGGTGTGATGAAATCCTTTCCTTTATTTACACGAGTCAATGCGTTTCGAAGGCATAGCCGCCTTCTTCATCAGGACAAAAACAAAGCAAGAAAGAACAGCATCCTGTTCTTTCTTGCTTTGTTTTTGCCCTGATGAAGAAGGCGGCTATGCCTTCGAAATGCGTTGACCCGTGCAAATAAAGGAAAGGATTTCATCACACCTCCTGGATTTGTGGTTTTTAGCGCAGCATCAAACCCGTTTTCCCTCATCTATCTTGTGTTCTGCATGTAGGTGACAGTCACCGCTCATGCAGCTCCTGTCGCCGCTCCTGCTGTGTACGCTATACACACAGCGCTCTACAGATTAGGGACAGAAGTGTATTTCAGCTCTTTTCAGGGCTGATTTCCTGGGGCTCAGAGCCATATGTGACATGCAGGTCCGTGGAAACGCTGTAGACAGCTTCAGATAACAGCGTCTGTGTACCTAAGATCAGGGAATTCCTTGCTGCATTTCGCCATTTAGGAGGGATAGAAAGTGAGGCTTCCTTTCCTGTCCACTGACCCAGGCCCACCTGCCCACTTTTGCCACGCTATTTTTATAGCAAACAGTGCTGAATCTTAGTGGCATCCAAAAAGTGGCTGCTATACTCCATTGTTGTCCCACTGGTTCCAAGCAATTTCCAGCACCTCTGCATTCAACCCTCCTGCCCATGTTTGCTACGCTATTTTTATAGCAAACAGTGCTGAAAATTACTGGCATACACAAAGTGTCTGCTATACTAATTTAGTGTCCCACTGATGCCAAGCAAGTCCCAGCACCTCTGTATTCTACCCTCATGCACATTTTGCTACGCTATTCTTATAGCAAATAGTGCTGATCATAAGTGGCAGCCAAACAGTGTCTGCAATACTAATTTAGTGTCCCAATTGTGCCAAGCAAGTCCCACCACCTCTGCATTCTACCCTCATGCACATTTTGCTACGCTATTCTTATAGCAAACAGTGCTGAACATAAGTGGCATCCAAAAAGTGTCAGCTATACTAATTTTGTGTCCCACTTGTGCCAAGCAAGTCCCACCACCTCTACATTTAACCCTCATGCACATTTTGCTACGCTACTTTTATTGAAAACAGTGCTGAAAATTAGTGGCATCCACAAAGTGTCTGCTATACTAATTTAGTGTCCCACTGGTGCCAAGCAAGTCCCAGCACCTCTGCATTCCACCCTCATGCACATTTTGCTACGCTATTCTTATAGCAAAAAGTGCTGAAACTTAGTGGCATCCACAAGGTGTCTGCTATACTAATTTAGTGTCCCACTGGTGCCAAGCAAGTTCCAACACCTCTGCATTCTACCCTCATGCACATTTTGCTACGCTATTCTTATAGCAAAAAGTGCTGAAACCTAGTGGCATCAACAAAGTTTCTGCTATAGTAATTTAGTGTCCCACTGGTGCCAAGCAAGTCCCACCACCTCTGCATTCTACCCTCATGCACATTTTGCTACGCTATTCTTATAGCAAACAGTGCTGAAAAGGGGCATCCAAAAAGTGTCTGCTATACTAATTTTGTGTCCCACTTGTGCCAAGCAAGTCCCACCACCTCTGCATTCTACCCTCATGTACATTTTGCTGCGCTATTCTTATAGCAAACAGGCTGAACTTAAGTGGCATCCAAAAAGTGTGTGCTATACTAATTTTGTGTCCCACTTGTGCCAAGCAAGTCCCACCACCTCTGCTTTCTACCCTCCTGCACATTTTGCTACGCTTTTTTATAGCAAACAGTGCTGCCAGTTTTATGGCCACAGTTGCATTGTCAGGGATAGTTAGTGTAGGTTCTTCAGCTGTCAATAAAGCTAGACCACCTCTGCAATCTACACCACCTCTCAATTTTTGCTACCACATTTTAAGAGGCTAATCTTGTCGCTAACAAAATGTGTGGCAAAAGGACAGATGCTGGTGGAAAGGGGAACAGGCGTGTTGGAAAAGGAAAAAAAGTTCCATGGGGAAGGTTGCAAAGCTACATTAACATCTGCTCAAGATAAGCCATCTTCCAGCAAAAGTAAGATGTCTACTACTTTCTGTGGACAATCCGATATGCTCCCTTTTTTACGGACCCGAACAACTGTAAGAAAAGTAGATGATGCACAAAAAAAGAACATGCTTGAATGGATCTCAAGTGCTCCAACAAGTGCCCTCTCCTAAACCTCAACTACCACATAAAAAAACCCAGTCCTCTGAGTTGTCATCCCAATCACACTTGCTTTCTCCCAGCTCTCAAGTCTCCACCCGCCCTGCACAGTATGGTGTAACAGAGATGGCTGAGTCTGAAGAGCTGTTCAGTCACACTATAGCCTGAGAATCAGAGATCTGTTCAGTGAGTACAGACCAGCAAATTGTCTGCAGTGATGCCCAGAAGCTTTGTGACTCAGATTCAGGCTCTGATGACCATGTTTATGAGCATAATGTAGACCCTCATTCACAAACTGTAACACCTGTTGGTGTAGACAATGAGGAACATACTGATGATGATGAGATGCAGATACCAGATTGGGATGACAACTTAAATATTCGGTCAGAGCAGGAAGAGGCTAGGTCTGAGGGCGAGGGGAGTGCAAACACAACGCTTGATGATGAAGTTCTAGATCCCACTTACTGTCAACCCACAGTCAGGCACTTGAGGAGGTCAATAGAGGCGGTGGAGGAGGATGCAACTAACGACAAAGTTACCTTGCGCCTTCCTGGACAGAGTCGGAGTACTAGTAGAATGTCTACAACTGCATCCTCAGCCATTACTCTGCCTCTGAGCACAAGTCGGGGTGGCTCTGCAGGTCGCATGTCCTCTAAGCCCTGCCTAGCCTGGTCCTTTTTTGACCTTGCAAAAGATCTCCCAAATCATGTGATCTGTAAAATTTGTCGGTAATCTATAAGTAGACGTAAAAAGCTCACCAGTTTGACAACTTCTTCCATGAATCGTGACATGAATACCAAGCATAATTCCCAGTGGGAAGCTCACTGTGCTGCAATGCGGCCTAGCGTAGCGGCCCAACCACCTCCTGCCCCTTCCAGTGCATCCGCGTGCTCTTCATCTTCTATGACTGTGGGGACAGCTGTCACACCTGGTTTTCCACGGACACCTTCCACCACTGTAGCCGCAACAGGCAGTTTGCTTGGTAGGTCGTCAGTTGGTTTGGAAGGGGAAACAAGTGCGGGTGTACAACTCTCTCAGACATCGATAGCACCAACGTTGGATGAAGGCAACATCATGTCTCCGCTTGCACTTTCCTCACAAGCCTGCATTTTTCCAGGGACACACTACTAACCACCTCTACACACAGCAGCCAGATCTCTGTCCCTCAGATGTGGACAAATAAAGGGCCATTTCCTCCGACCCATGACAAAGCTAAGAGGTTGATTTTATCCCTCTGTAAGCTCTTGGCTACCGAAATGCTGCCTTTCCGCCTGGTGGACACACAGGATTTTCGAGACCTTAGGTCCGTCGCTGTGCCCCAGTACCAGATGCCCAGTCGCCACTACTTCTCTAAGAAAGGTGTGCCTGCGCTACACCAGCATGTCGCACACAACATCAACGCTTCCTTGAGAAACTCTGTGTGTGAACGGGTGCATTTCACCACCGATACTTGTACCAGTAAGCATGGACAGGGGCGTTACATGTCGCAGACTGGGCACTGGGTAACTATGGTGATAGATGGAGAAGAGTCTGCTAAACAAGTGTTGCCGTCCCCACGACTTGTGCGTCAATCCTCTGTATGTATAAGTTCCTCCAACGCTTCTGCCTCCTCAAACTTTTCTGGGTCCTCCACATCCGCCACATAAAGGCTTGTGGATTTGGAATGTGCTTGATGCAAATCTACCTGTCAAGTTTGCAACTGGGGCACAAGTGCTCCCACTGAAGGGGTGTCTGTGTGGCCCAATTTTTAGAATAAAAAGGGAGACTCTGCTTGGAGTCCCCCTGCTGTGTTTTTAAAAATGAGCCAAGATGAACAAGTCATGGTTCAGCAAAGACTTTGCTACCTATCCCTGTGTCATCCTGGGGACAGCTAAGGCTGGCATATTTTTGAATGTGCTTGATGCAAATCTACCTGTAAAGTGTACAACAGGGGCACAAGTGCTGCCACTGAAGGGGTGTCTGTGTGGCCCAATTTTTGGAAAAAAGGGAGACTCTGCTTGGAGTAACCCTTGCTGTCTTTTTAAAAATGATCCAAGATGAACAGATCTTTGATCAGCAAAGACTTTGCTAGACCTTCCCCGGTGTCATCCTGGGGACAGTTAAGCCTGGCGTATTTTTTGAATGTGCTTGATGCAAATCAACACATCCAGTTTGCAACTGGGGCACAAGTGATGCCACTGAAGTGATGTGTGTGGCTCAATTTTTGGAAAAAAGGGAGACTCTGCTTGGAGTCCGCTTGCTGTGTTTTTAAAAATGAGCCAAGATGACCAAGACTTGGTTTAGCAAGGACTTTCCTACCTACCCCGGTGTCATCCTGGGGACAGTTAAGGCTGGCGTAATTTTGAATGTGCTTGATGCAAATCAAAACATCCTGTTTGCAACTAGGGCACAAGTGATACCACTGAGGTGGTGTCTGTGTGGCCCAATTTTTGGAACAAAGGGAGACTGTGCTTGGAGTCCCCTTGCTATGTTTTTAAAAATGAGCCAAGATGAACTAGTCATGGTTCAGCAAAGACTTTGCTAGACCTACCCTGGTGTCATCCTGGGGACATTTAAGGCTGGCGTATTTTGGAATGTGCTTGATGCAAATCAAAACATCTAGTTTGCAACTAGGGCACAAGTGATGCCACTGAAGTGGTGTCTGTGGGGCCCAATTTTTGGAAAAAAAGGGAGACTCTGCTTGAAGTCCCCTTGCAGTCTTTTTAAAAGCGAGCCAAGATGAACAAGTCATGGTTCAACAAAGACTTTGCTACCTACCCCGGTGTCATCCTGGGGACAGTTAAGGGCGGTGTATTTTGGAATGTGCTTGATGCAAATCTACCTGTTAAGTTTGCAACTGGGGCACAAGTGAAGCCACTGAAGGGGTGTCTGTGTGGCCCAATTTTGGGAAAAAAGGGAGACTCTGCTTGGAGTCTCCTTGCTGT
Organism: Anomaloglossus baeobatrachus; assembly: GCF_048569485.1. Classification (NCBI taxonomy): domain Eukaryota; kingdom Metazoa; phylum Chordata; class Amphibia; order Anura; family Aromobatidae; genus Anomaloglossus; species Anomaloglossus baeobatrachus. The sequence continues at coordinate 151,086,654 of NC_134362.1, forward strand.
GTTTTACATGACTTTAGAGGGACATGCCATGCCTATATCTGTGTCTCCTCCTCTTTTTCCTCGTCGAGCTGTTTAGTTTTCGCATGGGTATTTGTCCTTGTCACTTTTCCATGTGTTTGTGTTGTCTTGGGAGTTGTTTGTCACCTTTTGGACACCTTTGAGGGGGTTTTCCAGGTGTTTTTAGGTGTTTGTGATTGCCTCCCATTGTTTTCAATGGGGGTTGAACGGTTCGTCGAACGGGGCACCCTTCGACGAACCGAACCGAACTCGAACTCTAGGGGGGTGGCTCATCTCTAGATATGAGTGAGCATTAAAATAATCAAGTATATAAATGGCACAAAGAGTATTACAAAGGATCACATTCTCACTTCAAATCTAGAAGTCAACATGAATCAGCTTTTTCAAATGAAGATTATTCTGTGTCATTTTTTTAGGCAAAAGCCTTACCAAAGAACACAATCTTGCTCCCCAAGCAGGAATGGAAACCCAAAAAACCTCAACAAAATGGGAAAATGAAGCAACATTAACCAGAGCCAAAAAAGCAAAAACTTAAAGGTAATTAAACTGTGTGATAAGGTTTTAAGGGATTCCCAACTAGAGGCTTTGGAATTGGAATAAAGTTTGATTGCTTTGCTACAATCAAAGATGTAGACGTATTTAGTTGTAATTACTAGTGATGAGCCACCCCCCTAGTGTTCGAGTTTGGTTCGGTTCATTGAACGGTGGGTGTGTTCGTCGAATGTTCAATGAACGCTCGACGAACACCTTCGAACCCCATTGAAAACAATGGCAGGCAAACACATACTAAACAACTCAGAAGACACCATAAACACATGGAAAAGTGACAAGTACATATACTCATGCGAAAAGAAAAGAGCTGGACGAGTAAAAGGAGGAGGAGACACAGATGTAATAGTATCTGCAAAAGAACATCGATGCCATGACTGTGCAACTTGAGACTTGCTCATTTCGGGCTTCCAATCTGGAAAAATGGCCTGAGCTCGCTACTTACGCTTTGGGGATCTTGTCGTGTCCTGCAGGCAATGTTCTCTCGGAATGTATCTTCAGTGCTGCTGGGTGTGTGCTGACAGATAAGCGCACGTGTCTGTCCAGTGACCATGTGGACAGACTAACGTTCATCTAGATGAACAAGTTATGGATCACAGAGGACTTTTTTTTGCCTGTGTCATCCTGGGGAGAGTAAAGTCTTGTGTATTTTTGATTGTGCTTCATGAAAATCAACATTTTAAGTTTGCAAATAAGGGAAAATTGATGCCACTTAAGTGGTGTCTGTGGCCAAATTTGGCAAAATAATTTGTGCTATAGAAAGGGACGCACGTATACAGGAGTATCAGCAGAAGCTGTTACACAATCTTACATCAGCTTTTCCACTAAACATCATTGGTGCACAGAATGAATCTCACCATTTTGTCATGGCTAGGAGGAAATGTTGGAAAGGGGAAAAAAGATTGTGTCTGTGGGGTTGGTGGTAAAGCAACAGTAACATCTGCTGAAGAAACACCATCTGTTAACCCCCAACTGGCAGATTAGGATAAGGTGGTATATATCCCAATCGCCAATCGGGGTCCACCGTGCTCTTAGATGGAAAAGGACATGCTGGCAACCCTAAGGTTAGGCGGAGGATACAGAGCTGGGTGGCTCTGAAACTAATAGTAGCTTGACCCGAGTTAGACGACACTCGGATCAGGAGACTGTGAACCCTGTTAGCGTCACAGGGTCCACACACCCAGCCCAGGAACTCCCTGTTAACAAGACAGGGGCCCTGGGATACGCTGTCCGTGTGCGTAGGGGGCACACCTGTGGACAGCAGGCGCAGCAGCAGCCTAGTTAATGCCACTTGGCTGCACTAGCAGGACTGGTAGGACAGGAGCTGGCCATAACCGTGCCGCGTTACCAAGTGTGGTGGCGTCCAGCACCGACACCCGATCCCTGCCTACCTCTGTCCTAAAGCCGCAAGGGTTCAACACATGGAGGTGTGCTCTGTCTGAGCATAATAGAAGACTGCGCACCTCCATGTTGTCTCCAGTCCCTTTTATAACCTGGATCCACCCCAACCCAAGGTGGACCACAATGCACCTCCAGGAGCCAATAGCAGAGTGCCACGTCATCAGTGACATAACCAGCGGCCTATCCGGAACCGCCACTTCACTGATGATCTCATGGCAGCCACGCCCCAAACACCTCAACAGTCATCGTCTGATGAACAATGATGAGGTGCCAAGTCATAGTGGCGGGCCTCTGCGAGCCAGTCCGGAGTGGCCACATCATCAGGACACCTAATGCCCTCTGGCCTATCAGGGTCTGCCAGCTTACGGACATGGCCAGTGAGGTCCTTACCGGACCTAGCCTCTGTGGCACTAAGTGCCTGAGCATGCTCAGTTGCCCTCGACAACAGTCTCAGAAAACAGACTATTAGCTTGATCATGCTCAGTAGGCACAAAACAGGACTTAGACACGGCACGGAGTCCAAGTACCTGTGCAAAGAGGCTTTTCTCACTAAGTGTAGGAGCATGCTCAGTAGCCCGAACTGAGGACTTAGCCTCAGGAATGGAACAGTCAGGCTGAGCATGCTCACTAGGCGAAACACTGGACTTAGGCTGTGGCTGGGGTAAATCGGCACACGCATGCACACTAGCCGCCTTTCCACACTTAGACATGGAAGCAGCCAGCTGGACAACCCGAGGCACGGCCAAAAATGGCAGCTGACGCCTGATCGCAACTGGAACCGCAGTAGGCTGCTTGTGGCTATGGGAGCACCGATTCGTAACACCAACTTCCAGCCAAAATAGGATGTCTACTTCCTCTCGTGGATAATCTGATATGATAACTTTGTTTACGGACATGACCATCGCTACCAAATGTAGATGAGGCACCAAAAGAGCAGGTGCTTGAATGGATCTCAAGTGCTCCATCAAGTGACCTCTCCTCCACCTCAACTTCAACATCCCAAATACTCCATTCCTCTGTGGTGTCACCCCAATCGCACTTGCTTCCTACCAGCTCTCCAGTCTCCACCCGCCCTGCTGAATATGGGGTAACAGAGATATTGGAGTCTGCAGATCTGTTCAGCCACATATAGCCAGGGAATCAGAGGTCTGCTCCAAAGCTGCAGTGAGTTCAGATGAGGAAATGATCTGCACTGATACCCAGAAGCTTTGGGAGTCGGATCCAGGCCCAGATGAAGAAGGTTCTGAGCATAATGTAGACCCTCATTCCCAAAGTGTAACTCCTCTTGGTGGAGACAATGGGGAACATGCTGATGAAACTCAGATACCTGGTTGGAATGACAACTTTACTATTCGGTCAGGGCAGGAAGAGGTTGGGTCTGAGGAGTCAGGACGAGGGGAGTGAGAACACACAGCATGTTGATGAGGTTGTTAAAAGTTAAATTTGCGTAGCAGAAATGAAGAGGTGGTGTAGAATGGAGAGGTGGTGTAGCTTTCTTTACAGCTGAGGTACATCACAGACTATCACAGACACTCATACTATGCCCCAAAGAATTACCTGCACTTTTTGCAGTTAAAAGTGCGTAGCAAAAATGGAGAGTTGGTGTAGAATGCAAAGGTGGTGTAGCTTTCTTGTCAGCAGAGGAATGTTACTGACTATCCCAGACACTCATACTATGCCCCGAAGAATTGCCTGAGCTGATTTAGACAGATGCTGTGAAAAACCCTTTCACAGCGCTCTCACAGACCTGCCTAGCAGAAATGGACATGAACTGCTCTAATCTAGCCCTGAAAAAGGCTGAAATTACAAGTAGTCCCTAATCCCTAAACCGATGTGTAGCTTGCACTTTTTAAGTGTTTAGCGCCCACAGCAGCAGTAGCAGCGGAAGCGGTGACTGTCACACCCCTGCAGCACTGACATAATGGTGGCGATGGGGAAAATGGCCGGGTCTTATAGGGCAAGGACATGTGACATGCACAACCAATGAAACATGCCCTTGCTTGTCTGGCAAAAATCCACTTTGCTGTGTGTGTATCTGTGATTTGCTGACTGCCTGGCCCACCCCACTGTACGTGCGGTTAGGAAAAAATAAAACTGGTTATCGGCATTCTTTCAGCACTCAGCAGCACTGAACTAAACCCAGTCCCCCTCCCCCGCACACTATACGCTGAATTTTGATAATATCATTATTAACAGTGACTGACAGTATTACAGTGAAAAGCCAGCTAGTAACTAGCTATGCTTTTGGTGATCGAACCGTTATCAAACGGTAACTCGAACGGTCAAACGTGAAGCAAATCGTTCGATTTCGTCGAACAACTCGAAAACTGCCCAAGACAACTCTAATTTGAAATTGTGAACGGTTCGCTTCGAACATCGCTCATCTCTAGTAATTACTTCTCAAGAAACATTTTTAATATAGGATTACAATATATTACATTATTATATTATATACACAGATGAAAAAAAGGAGGCATTATTGGTTTTGGCATCACTGCTTGTGGAATAGCAGACCACTGTCAAATCTAAGTTTTCATAGAAACTCTAAGGGGCACTTTGCACACTGCGACATCGCAGGTGCGATGTCGGTGGGGTCAAATTGAAAATGACGCACTTCCGGCATCGCATGCGACATCGCAGTGTGTAAAGGCTGGATGATACGATTAACGAGCGCAAAAGCGTCGTAATCGTATCATCGGTGCAGCGTCGGCGTAATCCATGATTACGCTGACGCGACGGTCCGATGTTGTTCCTCGCTCCTGCGGCAGCACACATCGCTGTGTGTGAAGTCGCAGGAGCGAGGAACGTCTCCTACCGGCCTCACTGCGGCTTCCGTAGGATATGCGGAAGGAAGGAGGTGGGCAGGATGTTTACATCCTGCTCATCTCCGCCCCTCCGCTCTGATTGGCCGCCTGCCGTGTGACGTCGCAGTGACGCCGCACGACCCGCCCCCTTAACAAGGAGGTGGGTCGCCGGCCACAGGGACGTCGCACGGCAGGTGAGTGTGTGTGTGAAGCTGGCGTAGCGATAACTTTCGCTACGCCAGCTATCACCACATATCGCTGCTGCGACGGGGGCGGGCACTATCGCACTTGGCATCGCAGCATCGGCCTGCGATGTCGTAGTGTGCAAAGCCCGCCTAAAAGAGATCTACTCCCTTTTTCTTTTTGTCTGCCTATTTGTAGTGGAATTATTGTAAATTGGAAGTTGATGAAGAGGTAGTCTACTACCCTAACTCAACTCTTGTTTTGCCATATGTTCTTAAAAGGGGTTGTCCAGTCTAGAATGAACAGTCTGCAATCACTCTATGTGACTGCAGATTTGTTCATCCTTACATTGAACTCAATGTGTGTGGTGAGGATTCTCTGGTGTTAGAGCTCGCAACTGCGGTCACATGCCTGCAAGTATGAAGTATTCCTACTCCCGGACAGAATCCGCCTAGATAGGTATGACCTCACTCAATGCAAATGTATTGAGTGAGGTCGGAAACAGTCTAGTCAGCTTGTGGCCAAGAGTATACTTATTTCATGTTCCCTATCACATGACCACCGTATCTAGCTCTGACAAGGGAGAATCCTCACAGTGCACGATTGTGATATGAGGATTCAAAAGTCTGCAGTTATATAAAGTTAAACATAGAGTGACTGCAGACTTGTCATTGACATTGAATGGGCATAGAAGCAAGGTTTGAAGGCACAGAGGGTGGAGTCTTGGAGATGACCTTGGCAAAGCAGTTGGCAGCACAATACGGTCCCATGTCAAGTAGATTAGTTAATAACTGGAGAGTTAAGATGCAGCCATGGAAGGACCAAGAGAATAGAATTCATGGATCTTGGTACCATGTAAAATGATTTCTTTTAAGAATGCAAGACTCCAATCTGCAGAGTGACAGGCAGTGTAATGAAACAAATAGGCTCTGTAAATAAAGACAATAGGGAATGGTCTAGCTATTGAGTAGGGAGCTGAATTCGATGGACTGGATCCAGATGAATTAAGTTGTCCTTGGAGCAAAAATCCAAATAAGCAACCATGGACAGGGATGTTTCCTGACAAGCCACAGTAACTTCGAACAGTAACTTTGAGCAATAACTGTCGTCTAAGGTCATCACTCAAGCCCACCTAGGTTCCGAAGGTTCCCGGTTTCAAAGGGCACTGGTGAACAAAATATCCATGGCCTCTGCAATACATGCATATGTTCTATCTGTACCTCTACTATCATTCCTGCACAGAGAGCTTGGCCTGCTGAACCTGCATACGCTCAGGGGATCATGGTATGGGTTGGAGCTGCAAGGTGAATTGGAAGTTAAGAGACAGACTTGGTGGTCCTTGAGCATGAGGAGACACCAAAACATTTCCCACGGCCTGCTCCTGGAAGTGGAGATCTTTCCTGGTGGTCAAGTGTATCAGGGCATCTAGCAAGGATGGTAGATCTCTGCAGGACAACTTATACTTGATATGGCTGGACAGACCCTGACAGAAGATCTCCACCAGGGTCCCCTCATTCCAAGCCAGTTTCTGCCAAGGTATGCAAGCATAAGGCATATTGGACAACTTAATCTGTGCTCTGCCTTAAGCTGGTGTCACACATAACGACGACGACAACGACGTCGTTGCTACGTCACCATTTTCTGTGACGTTGCAGCGACGTCCCGTCGCTGTCGCTGTGTGTGACATCCAGCAACGACCTGGCCCCTGCTGTGAGGTCGCCGGTCGTTGCTGAATGTCCAGCTTCATTTTTTGGTCGTCACTCTCCCGCTGTGACACACACATCGCTGTGTGTGACAGCGAGAGAGCGACGAAATGAAGCGATCAGGAGCCGGCACTGGCAGCTGCGGTAAGCTGTAACCAGCGTAAACATCGGGTAACCAAGGGAAGACCTTTCCCTGGTTACCCGATGTTTACGCTGGTTACCAGCCTCCGCTCTTGCTGCCAGTGCCGGCTCCTGCACTGTGACATGTGGCTGCAGTATGCATCGGGTAATTAACCCGATGTATACTGTAGCAAGGAGAGCAAGGAGCCAGCGCTAAGCAGTGCGCGCGGCTCCCTGCTCTCTGCACTGACATGTAGCTGCAGCACACATTGGGTTAATTAACCCGATCTGTGCTGCAGGAGAGCAAGGAGCCAGCGCTAAGCGCGGCTCCCTGCTCTCTGAACTGTGACATGTAGCTGCAGCACACATCGGGTTAATTAACCCGATGTGTGCTGCAGGAGAGCAAGGAGCCAGCGCTAAGCGCGGCTCCCTGCTCTCTGAACATGTAGCACAGCGACCTTATGATCGCTGCTTCTGCTGTGTTTGACAGCTAAGCAGCGATCATAACAGCGACTTACAAGGTCGCTGTTACGTCACCGAAAATGGTGACGTAACAGCGACGTCGTTGTCGCTGTCGTTTAGTGTGACACCAGCTTTAGACACAAAAAGGATTAAATAACTGATGAGCTGTGGCCTGGATCCCAGTAACATCTTCAGGATTTCTCCCTATGCTATGGGTTTCAGGACCACCACACTCCTAGATGGGAATTGCCCAGGCCTGGGCTTGTCCAGACATCAGGGAGATTATAAAGGCTATTGTGGTCTGATCTGTAAGGAAGAGATGAGCGAAGAGGGTAAAGTGGGTCTTGCACTGATTAATGAAGCAACGTTTGTCCTTATGCTGGGTTCACATATAGTGACGCAGCAGCGATCACGACAGGTGACCTGACCTTATCAGGATCGCTGCTGCGTCGTTACATGGTCACTGGTGAGCTGTAAAACAGGCAGATCTCACCAGCCACCAGTGACCAGCCCCCAGCCAGCAGCGACGGGTGGAGGCGGTGCTGCGCTTGGTAACTAAGGTAAATATCGGGTAACCAAGGGCTTGGTTACCTGATATTTACATTGGTTACCAGCGCACACCGCTTAGCGCTTGCTCCCTGCATGCCAGAGTACACATCGGGTTAATAAGCAAACCCTTGCTTATTTACCCGATGTGTACTCTGGCGTGCAGGGAGCAGGGTGCCGGCAGCACAGGCAGCGTGAGAGCGGCGGACGCTGGTAACGAAGGTAAATATCGGGTAACCAAGGAAAGGGCTTCCCTTGGTTACCCGATGTTTACCTTGGTTACAGCTTACCGCAGGCTGCCAGAAGCTGGCTCCCTGCTCCCTGCTCGCTTCAGTTCATCGCTCTCTCGCTGTCACACACAGCAATGTGTGCTTCACAGAGGGAGAGCAACAAGCAAAACATGAAGCAGGACATTCAGCAACGAGCGGCAACCTTACAGCAGGGGCCAGCTCGTTGCTGGATGTCACACACAGTGACAGCGATGGGATGTCGCTGCTACGTCACAGAAAATGGTGACGTAGCAGCAATGTCATTGTCGCCGTCGCTGTGTGTGACACCACCTTTAGTGTCTCTATCGTAGCAGATTCACAAGACACTGGAGCATTAGACAATTCACATGGAGAGGCTATTAACAACACCCAAGACAGTCACAACAGACTTCAATGAAGTGAAAGGCAACAACTTCAGGAACATATAAAAACGACAAAAAAGAGAAGTCTTTGGATTTGCCTCATATACCATTATATCCCATGGCCCAAAAACCACCAACAACAATGCAAATTGCACATAGAAAAATCTTTAATTGATTGGGTCAAGCATATAATTTTACATGGGATATAAAACATTATAACAGGTAAGGAGGTAAAAAGACACATGAGAGCGAACAAGAAATCCCCATGTGAGGCTGCATGGATCTAGCAGGGTAAACACAAGGTCCCCTGAGGAAGTCATCACGAAATACGTATTGGGACTGCTCCCCCTGTGCGTCTGCATGTGAGTTTTACATTTGGTGGATTCCTTGCCGGGCTATGTGTTTGGGTAAATGTGCCTATGATTCTTTACTTAGTACTGCTCTGTCTTTCACATTGAATCTGTTTGCTGTGAAGGCACTTACACTGGCCCTGCTGGGAATATACCCTTGTGTTTACCCTGCTAGATCCATGCAGCCTCACATGGGGATTTCTTGTTCGCTCTCATGTGTCTTTTTACCTCCTTACCTGTTATAATGTTTTATATCCCATGTAAAATTATATGCTTGACCCAATCAATTAAAGATTTTTCTATGTGCAATTTGCATTGTTGTTGGTGGTTTTTGGGCCATGGGATATAATGGTATATGAGGCAAATCCAAAGACTTCTCTTTTTTGTCGTTTTTACATGGAGAGGCTGACTGACCAGAGGGGGAGTGACCAGATATATTAGAAGTGGGAGTCAAAGGAGACATTATGGTAAACAGATTCTGAAGCTTGGTTGAAAACCACATTGATAGCTTGCATTAGCTAGTCCTGATGTTCACATTGAGAGCAGACCTCCTGGTACAGTACTTGTACAATAGACTTAAGAGTTCTTAGATCTCAACTTTTCAATGCAGTCAATGACAGAATCTAAGTGTATCACTGGTGGATGTGAACCCACTGTGCCATGGGCCAAGCTTACCCTGGAAAGGCATGAGTAAGGGGCTGCGGGGTGTTTACCAGAGTTTCTGATGGTGATCATAGACTTGTCCACTGGTAGTTACCAGGTACCACTCCAGGACAGTCACAAAGACTGCAGCAGCTGACTGGGGGGTCAAAGACACAGGTGTAGAGTATAGGCAGACAAGGCAAAAGGCATAGTCAAGCGATCCAAGGTCAGGGCATGCAGCACAGCCAAAAGCAGAGAGGACAGAATAATTGTGTAGACAAGAAAATGAAAATGGGAGAGAACATACAGAAAGCACCTTGCATGAAGTTAGATGGAAGATAAACTAAAACCTAGATCAGGCAAAGAGTGGTGAGGTGAGCTACTTAATAAAGCCCTCACTGATGCTTGAGGATAGACCAGGGAATCTAAACTCTGCCAGGCAGTGGGGATAAATTCCTGAAGAATCTGTCCGCTGATATGGTAAAAGATGAGAGTAAACAGATATCAGTGGTCAGGGTCCACCGTGCAGCTGATAGATATCAGTGGTGCAGGGTCCACGGTAAACTGCAGCTGATAGAATAAGGCTCTACTGATATTCAACAAAGCTCCAGGTAATAATACTCACAGGACCCAAAGAGAGTAATAATATATAAAGGACAGGACCCTGTTAACTCACAGGACCAGATATGGCGCAATGCTCTCCTGTGACTTCACAGAAGTTAATATATGTTGCATACACAGTATGTATAGGGATAGGCCTGCAGAACACTACCCGTATACTGCTAGTATATGCTCTGGGTATATGCAGTAGTGAGCGTGTAGGGTACTGCTCCTATATCGGGATGTATTAGTGTGTAGCCGGTTAACCACCGGTCCCTTAGCAGCACAACCCCGATATCTATGGAACCCTGCCTAGCCGGCTTCTGACCTTAACTCGGTCTAGATGTGGCCGCGACGCCTCACCCTAACCTGCCTCCTGACCCTCAATCAGTCCAGTTGGACCTCGCCGCATATCACTACTTAAGGTAGCTGTGTGCTGCTGAATGCACAAAGAGTGACAAATCGAGACTGGCAATAAGAGCTAAGTGGTGACCTCAGTGAGTAGGGCAACGCTTAATATTGGTGTGAGTCACTAGTGTCACAGATACCCTTAAGGCTGCTTTACATGCAGCGACATCGCTAGCGATGTCGCTTGTGAAAGCACCCGCCCTCATCGGTTGTACGTCACGGGCAAATCGCTGCCCGTGGCGCACAATATTGCTAGTACCCGTCACACATACTTACCTTCCTAGGGACGTTGCTGTGGCCAGCAAACAGCCTCTTTTCTAAGGAGGCGGTTCTTGCGGCATCAATGTGACGTCACACGGCAGGCATCCAATAGAAGCGGAGGGGCGGAAAGCAGCCGCATGAAAGTCACGCCCACCTCGCTTGATGATACGATTAACGAGTGCAAAAGCGTCGTAATCGTATCATCGGTGCAGCGTCGGCGTAATCCATAATTACGCTGACGCGACGGTCCGATGTTGTTCCTCGCTCCTGTGGCAGCACACATCGCTGTGTGTGAAGCCGCAGGAGCGAGGAACATCTCCTACCGGCATCACCGCGGCTTCCGTAGGATATGCGGAAGGAAGGAGGTGGGCGGGATGTTTACATCCTGCTCATCTCCGCCCCTCCGCTCCTATTGGCCGCCTGCCGTGTGACGTCGCAGTGACGCCGCACGACCCGCCCCCTTAATAAGGAGGCGGGTCGCCGGCCAGAGCGACGGTCGCAGGACGGGTGAGTCCATGTGAAGCCGGCGTAGCGATAATTTTCGCTAAGCCAGCTTTCACAAGATATTGTACCTGCGTCCGGGGCGGGGACTATCGCGTGCAACATCGCAGAATCGGCTTGCGATGTCACAACGTGCAAAGCCCGCCTAAGAGCGAGGTGTACGTGTGCTTTGAGGGACCGCTAGGGGTGCACCTCAAGAAAGAGGTGAGGGAAAAGATTTGGAAAGGGGAGTATGTGGAGATATTTTCCCTGCTACCCCTGGAAAAATTTAATCTGGACAGGGTGAAGCTGAGCGACTCCAAGAAGGAAAAGGAAGAGGAAGAAAAATGCCGTTATAGGCTCATTCCTCATTCCTTTTCCAATTGGCTGCAGGCGTTTGCAATTTTGGCCAGCGTAATAGGGGAAAAGGAGCCGGAGCACTGCTCGGCTCTATTTGGCTATCTGGATGCAATCGGGGAGGCATATCGCACGTACGGGGGCTTGGCATGGCTGCGGTATGATGAGCAGTTTAGGCAGCGGAAGGCGTTGCGTCCTGGCATGCGGTGGGACCATAAGGACATTTCCTTATGGATGCGTTTAATGGCGGCCCCGAGTCAGCCCTTTCGTGGCGGCGTCGGGGGAATGGGAGCCGGGCCCTCGTGTACCCAGAAAAAGGGATTGTGCTGGCAATTTAACGTAAGCCAGTGCAAATTTGGTGCAGCATGCAGGTTCAAGCATGAGTGCTCTGGTTGCGGGGGGGAGGGGAACACAGTTTGTCCAATTGTTTTAAAAAAGGGAAAGGCAAGGCCGGGGACGGGTCTGGTAAAAGGGAGGACGCCAGTGAAAATAGAGGCGATGGCGCCTTTTTTAAATAGGTATCCGGACGGTGCAGCTGCGTCGCTTTTGCGGTTTGTTTTTTTGTACGGTTTTCAGATTCCGTCGGCGGGTGAGGCATTGCCTCCAGGTTGTCGTAATTTACGGTTGGCAAGGGATCACCCTATGGTTGTGGGTGAGAAGTTGGGGAAAGAGGTTGAGCTGGGCAGGATGGGGGGGTCCATTTGAGAGCCCGCCGTGCAGTAATCTGGTGGTGTCCCCGCTGAGGGTGGTGCCAAAGAAGGAGCCGAATAAATTTCGGCTCATTCATCATCTCTCATTTCCGGAGGGGTCGTCTGTGAATGATGGCATTGCATCGGAATTGTCGGCAGTGTACTACGTCTCATTTGACAAAGCGCTGGACTTGGTGCGGGCGGCGGGATGTGGTGCTTTGATGGCAAAGTTTCACGCTCCCAAAGGGACCATGCCATGCTCCCCGGCTCCCCTTCCACGCTCCCCGGCTCACCTGCCATGCTTCCCCGCTCGCATGTCACGCTCCGCCGCTCCCCTGCCATGCTTCCCGGTCCCCCGCTCCACAGCCTCCATGCTACCTCACCTGCGTCCTCCAGGCAACCCGGTCCCCGCTCCCGGCGCCCGTCGGCTACGCTGAGCCAGCCCGGCACTCCTGCCTCCTCTGCACCGCTTCCTGCTCTGGCTTCTGGCACCCGGGCCTCGCGCATGCGCATTAGGGCGCGCGCGCGGTCATTGACCCTCTCTTAAAGGGCCAGTGTCCTCCAACAGGATATTGAAGAATCAGGTACAGGGTATAGGGGTTCCTTTCCAAGTGGGCGGGGCCTGTTCTTCGTGTTTGCTAAGCTAGGAGTCAGGTTCCCCTGTGCCTTGTCCCGTATTCACCTATCTCTCTTGTAGAGCCGCTCCTGTCTCGCCAACCGGTCCAGACGGTTCCAGAACTCCGAACGGTGACTGTCCGCCATCTCGTCAGTCCCTACCGTCTCCAATCCCTGGATCCGTGTGGTGACCGATCTCCCCGCTCCGCTGGTTCCGGATTCTGCCTGACATCATCCCAGCCTCCGAACCTGAGCTCCGTCACCCGGACTACCTTCAGAGACTCCGTGGTCCCAGGGACTTCTACACTCCGCTCCTCTGAACGGACTGTCCTTCTACCCGTAGTGCTCCGGCTACCGGGCACCTTTCCCTCGGTGGGGTGCTCAGTCAAGTGGATCCACATTCTGGGCCTACCTGTCATCCTGGTCCTAACACAAAGGCGGATGTAGAATCGGCGTTTCGTTTGCTGCCAGTGCATCCGGAGAGCCAGCACCTTCTGGGTTGCTGGTGGGGTGGTAAGTTTTATGTTGATCGTTGTTTGCCTATGGGCTGTTCAATTTCTTGTTCGTATTTTGAGGCATTTAGTTCCTTTGTTGAGTGGGTGGTGCGGGACGTGTCTGGCTTATTCTCCATTATCCCCTATTTAGATGATTTTCTTTGTGTCGGTCCGGCGGGATCCATGGTTTGCGCTGGCTTGTTGTTCACCTTACAGAGAGTGACGGATAGCTTTGGGATCCCTTTGGCGCAGGAGAAAACGGAGGGGCGGGCACCGGTTATGCGGTTCCTGGGGATTGAGATCGACTCTTTGGCTATGGAATGCCGGCTGCCGGAGGGGAAGATTGTGGATTTGCAGTGTGCGGTAGCAGCATTGCTAGCAGCACGGAAAGTGCGGCTGAAGGTGGTGCAGTCTTTGCTCGGGAAGTTGAACTTTGCGTGCAGGATTATGCCAATGGGGCGGGTGTTCGCCAGGAGGTTGGCTGCAGCTACGGCAGGCGTACGGTCCCCAGCGCACTTTGTGCAGGTCACGCGGGAGATCAAGGAGGAATTGTTGGATTGGGATGTTTTCTTGCGGCGTTTTAACGGACGAGCTTTGTGGTTGAAGAAGGTGGGGCCCAATGGTGCGCTGGAACTGTTTACGGATGCGGCCGGGTTGGCGGGATTCGGCGCCATTTTTCAGGGACATTTGTGCGTTGGGACGTGGCCTGAGGAATGGCGGCAGGGTGGTCTGGTACGGAATCTGGCCCTGCTGGAGTTATTTCCGATCGTGGTGGCGGTGGAGTTGTGGGGGTCGCAATTTTCGGGACGTAAAGTGTGCTTTCACTGCGATAATCAGGCGGTTGTGTATGCGATAAACAGCTTGTCAGCAAAGTCTGGACCGGTAGTGGCTTATCTGCGACATTTGGTGCTCAATTGTTTACTGTGGAACATTCATGTGGTTGCAAAACATGTGCCAGGGGTTGATAACGGGGTGGCTGACGCTTTATCTCGTTTTCAGTTCCACAGGTTTCGGGAGTTAATGCCGGGGGCGGATGAGATTGGAGCGGTGTGTCAAGAGGACTTGTGGAGCCTGGTGAGGCATTGATTGTGGGTTTAATTAGGAATTCGGTGACTGAGGTGACTTGGTGCCGTTATGCTAAAGTGTGGGTTCAGTGGCAGGAGGTGCTGGGAGCGATGCTCGGTGACGGGCGAGCGGATTACTTGTTGGCACTACTGGCATTGGTGAGCGAGGATTTTAGGGCTGGGAAGTCAGCATCAGCAGTGACGCTTAGGGTGGCGGCTATGGCCTTTTGGTTGAAGGTTAGGTGTGAGCGTGACGTGTCGCAGGATTTTCGGGTGTGGCAGGCCTTGAAAGGTTTTTGTGAAGGGGTGAAGGAGCGGGACACTAGGCGGCACATTTCTTTGGTTTTGTTACGGCGATTGGTGGACGGTTTGCGGGAAATTTGTGTATCGGTTTATGAGAGAGTGCTTTTTGAAACGGCTTTTGTGTTAGCCTTTTTTGGGGCATTTCGGGTCGGGGAGTTGGTGAGCCCTTCCAGGTTTAGGGGGAGTGGTTTGCTGTCCGAGGATGTGGCAGTGGTGGGACGGAGAGTGGAGTGTCAGCTTCGGCGGTTTAAAACGGACCAGATGGGTCGAGGCAGGTTGGTGGTGCTGTACGCGGGCCAACGGGAGGAGTTGTTCCCGGTGCAGATGGTGAGGAAGTTTTGCAGCTTGCGGGGCGTTCTTCCGGGCCCGCTGTTATGGCATGTGCACGGGACTTGGTTGTCCCGTTACCAGTTTGTGGCAGTGCTGAGGAGTTCTTTGCGCTGGGCAGGGGAGTGCCTGGGAGATTACGGATCTCATTCCTTCAGGATCGGGGCAGCTACGGAGGCTTTGCGTTGGGGCCTGGGTGATGACATGGTGAGACGAATTGGTCGGTGGGAGTCTTCTCGTTTTCGGTGTTATGTGCGCCCACACAGTTGTCCCAGTGAGGGCTTTATAGAGTTTGTTGGTTTTGGCATTGTCGGGGTTCCTTGCTGCAAGCTGGAATTGGTGGGGTTTGTTTATTAAAGTTGTTTCTTTTGTTGTAGGAATCTGCCTGATATGGATTCTGGGGCATTCCTTCGTGTTCTGGGGGGCCCGTTGGGCTGACGCTCGCCCGAATGGTCGGCAGTTTGGTGTGGACAGATTAGCTGGCGTCGGTCAAGTGGATCGGTTTACAGGGCATGGAATGGAGCAAGGTCGTGTCGGAGTTTGAATAATATTTTAGGGTGGATAGACCTCCGAACGTGTTGGTTTTGCACATGGGGGGGAATGACTTGGGTGCGCAGGCATCACATGATTTGATCAGGGACATCAAGATGGATCTGTTGCGCTTATGGAGCAGGTATCCGGGTTTGATAGTGGTATGGTCGGATATTGTAGCCAGATTGATGTGGAGGGGGGCGCGGTCAGTTGAGAAGCTTAATCGTGCCCGGGCTCAAGTGAACAGGGTGGTTGCGCGTTTCGTGCGGAGAAACGGCGGTATTGTAGTGCGCCACATGGAACTGGAGTCACCGACGTGGCAGTTTAGGAGGAGTGATGGGGTTCACCTTAATGAGATTGGTTCTGATCTATGGGCCCTGGGCTTGCGTGATGGTGTTGAGCAAGCCTTGGGTGTGTGGCAGGTCCAGGCCACGTAAGGTGTCACGTGTCCTGTCCTGTGGCGGAGGTAGGTCTGGTCCAGAGGAGGTTGTAAGGGATTGGTGGCTGGACTGAGAGGCACTGTCTTGGTATGGTGTCTCCGGGTTCCGGTAAATTGCAGGCACGGGGTTCTGCAAAGTTTGGGGGGTATTATTCCATGGGGTGATTAATACCTCATCTCTGGGTCGGAGTGTTGCGGCCAGGGATATTGGTGTAGGAAGTGGTTTCTGGACCGGGTCTACATAGGGTTACAGGTACAGTTATTATTTGTGTTACTTATTATTTGTTTGGGGTCGCCCGTCGGACGGCGCCCCCTTGTGTTAGAATGTTAATAATAGGTAATAAAGGCTGCTGTGGCCAATTTGTTTAACCAAGTTGCATGCAGTCAGTGTGTTATTTATTAGGTTAAGTCTGGGGGGTATAGTAAAACCATCACGACCAGAGAATCCTTCCTCAGTGGTCAAGCGAACCTCTAGAGGCTCGAGTTCGACTCAGTTCGTCGAACGAAGGCTGCATTCGAGTTCGGTTCAGCGAGCCGTTTGACGAACCTCTCGAACCCCATTGAAAACAATGGGAGGCAATCACAAACACCCTCAAAGGTGTCCAAAAGGTGACAAACAACTCCCAAGACAACAAAAACACATGGGAATGTGACAAAGACAAATACTCATTCGAAAACTGAAAAGCTGGACGAGGAAAAAGAGGAGGAGACACAGATATAGGCATGTCATGCCCTTCTAAAATCATGTAAAACACAGCAAGGTGACTCCAAGCAGACTCTCCCTTTTTTCCAAAATTTGGGCCACACAGACACCACTTCAGTGGCATCACTTGTGTCCCAGTTGCAAACTTGACAGGTAGATTTTCATCAAGCACATTCCAAAAAACACCAGCCTTAACTGTCGCCAGGATGACACCGGAGTAGGTAGCAAAGTCCTTGCTAAACCAATCATCTTCATCTTGGCTCATTTTTAAAAACACAGCAAGCGGACTCCAAGCAGAGTCTCCCTTTTTTCCAAAAATTGGGCCACAAAGACACCCCTTCAGTGGCGTTGTGAAGCCCCACAGGTGTTGTGTCAGTGCATTACCTTCAGGGACACCATGTGGGATGGTCTGGTCACAGGTAGGGAACCTTCTCTTTAGGATTTTCGTGATACCACTCTCGGCATTGTGGTAAGGGGACCGCCACTGCAGGTTAAGGGACGCCTGGAGTTGTTGGTAGGTGCAGTTAGATGGTGTGGCCCCCCGAGAGTAAGGCTAGCCCCAGGGCCCGTTTTGAGTGGGTGGAACCACAAGACGCAGAATGAAACAAACACAGTCCAGGCAGTCTTTCAGAGTTTTTACCCACAGTTGATGGTAGGGTGAGTAACTCGGGCGTAGCTGGGATGAACTAGGCTGTAACCAGGTATCCTTCCGGCTGGCTGATGAGGGTGACTACCAACTCGCCTTCCTAGCCCTGTGTGTTTTGGGGTGACCCCTACTTGAAGCCCTGCTGGGGTCGCCCAGGGAAGTTGCTGATGCCTCTCTCCCCTTCTTTTGGCCCTTTTGCTTGTAGCCTGGACCAGGTCACTCCGGCTGCTTGCCGCCTGTGAACTATGGGCCATCTCTTTGCTACGTGGCTGCGAACTCTGTGGTGGTATGGTGTGGGTCTGAAGTGCCCACACCGGCAGGTTTGGCAGGAGAAAACTGAATAAATCTCTGCACTGGGACCTGTTACCCTTGCGGGCCTGGTACCTCCCTGGCAGTCCCCTTACACTGCCACCCCTTTGCTCTCTCCAGCCTAGGGTGGATTTTGGGTGGCACTACCAGGTGACCGATGTCCCCCGTCGGTAGTCACTGCGCGTACGTTGTCTGACTAGTGGCAGCCTCAGGTCTCCTCTTTGCGTCTGCTCTCCCTGAGCTCCACTTCAGACTGGCTCACTACTCCCTCCCCTCTGTGCTTGCCTACGCAACCTAGCAACCAGGCTGTCTACCACACCCCTTGAGTGGAGATGGAGTCCTCGCCCCCTCCTGGATTCCCCAGGGGTTTACTCAAAGGTAGATGTTTGAGACCTGATTACTATGCGCCTGTGTAGTCACACCTCGGTCAGCCTTCTGGATTACCTGTATTGCACTGCCCCCAGAATGGGTTCAGTACTCAGTGGTGCCTGACCAGGTCAGGGGCGCCACATTCCCCCTTAGTTATCACCAGCACGTCCTCGGGCTGCAAGACAATATTTAAAATGCATAAAACAGTAAAACATGTAAAACATTTTAAAACCACCAGGTACCATACATCACCACCCTCCACTCACAAGTCCGTTAACCCACCTAAAACCCTCTCAGGAGGCAGGTTATCGGTCCTTTTAGCAACCAGGTCTGGGCCATCCGTTTCCCCAGACCTTTCTTCCAATCTTCCTCTCCCATTGAGCCGCGCCTTC
Organism: Anomaloglossus baeobatrachus; assembly: GCF_048569485.1. Taxonomy (NCBI): domain Eukaryota; kingdom Metazoa; phylum Chordata; class Amphibia; order Anura; family Aromobatidae; genus Anomaloglossus; species Anomaloglossus baeobatrachus. Next base: position 151,105,050 of record NC_134362.1, read on the forward strand.
AGCCCCTTCTGGCAGGATGTAGAGGCGGCTTTCTTGGTCTAGGGGTTTCAGAGTATACCTGGCCTGGTGGAGCCACGCCTTCAGACTCTTCTGGCAGGATGTAGAGGCGGCCTCCACAGTTGGTGCTGACCAGGTACCCTCTTTGTAGTGGAGAGCCAGGCCTCATAAACAGGCGTGCTCCCTGGTCACAGGCGAGCCAGGCCCCTAAACAGGCTGGCTCTGGTGGTGGTACCATTCAAGGTAACTATTCACACTGCGAGAGTTTGTGGCTAAAGCCAGTTCATAGCCTATGGTCCATGTTTTCAGCGTGCAAAGGGTAGTTTCTCACATAAGTTCATGTGGGTACATACTTGAACTTTTCAACGTTGCAAACTCTAACTTGTAACTTGCTGTACTTTACTTTTCTTTACATGGAGTCCTCCTCTTTACCAGGGCTTGGGCCTGTAGGGCTGTGGCACCTGACATTTTCTGTGTCTCTTTCGTCATCATCTGTAGTATCTTCCATTGGTTCTTTGTCTTTGTCCTCTATTTCTCTGTCCTCTTCTTTTGTTTCTGTTTCGTTTTCTTGTTCTTGTTCTATTCTTTCTTTTGACTTTAGGGTTTGTGTAGAGGCAGCTGGGCCACAATCAGGTTCTTTAGGACATGGTGTAACGTCTAGCGCATACCAACCACGCTCTCCTCGATGTTTTGTGAATTCCACTAAAGGCTGCTTTACACGGTACGACCGATTATGCAATTTCACAACCGATCATACCCGTCCCCGTCCTTTTTGCGTCACGGGCAAATCGCTGCCCGTGTCGCACAAAGTCAGTAACCCCGTCACACATACTTACCTCTCGTGCGACCTCGCTGTGGGCGGCGAACGTCCACTTCCTGGAGTGGGAGGGACATTTGGCGTCACAGCAACGTCACACGGCCGCCGGCCAATGGAAGCGGAGGGGCGGAGATGAGCGGGACGTAAACATCCCGCCCACCTCCTTCCTTCACATAGCCGGCGGCGGCCGCGTCACGCAGGTGAGCTGCTGGTCATCGTTCCCGGGGTGTCACACGGAGCGGCGTGTGCTACCCCGGAAACGATGAACAACTAAATTAAACGATATTATGGAACCTAGCGAGCAGTACACGACTCACGATTTGTGAGCGATACTGCGTCGCTAGGAGGTGTCACACAGGCCGGCATCGCCAGCGATGCCGGATGTGCGTCACAAAAACCGTGACCCCGACGATCTATCGCACGATAGATTGTCTGGTGTAAAGCAGCCTTAAGTCTCCCATGTACAGATTTCTTCCTGGATGTCCTCTAGGCAAGTGGGCTCTTACATTCTTTCTGCTTACAAATATGCCCTCCTTCATTCCAGGTGCAACAATAAACCCGTATCCCGATTTCAAACTGAAGTCTTCCACTACACCACGGCAAAAGGATCCTCTTTCCTGGTGGCGGGCACTTCTCAGGGATTGTTTGTCTTCTAGATCCTGGGCTGTCAGCTCTTCTCTCTTTTTCTGTTCTGGGGACTTTTGCGTAGGGAAAGGCTTTGCTCTGCGGTGGCGTGCTCTGCTTGCGGAGTTCTTGGTGACTGCAGGCTCCCAAACTACGTACATGCTTGGGGACAGTTCTGTCAGCTCTTCATAAGCAGAGGGTGTTGGGCTCTCCTCATCCCAGCGGGAGTATGGCAACATTTCAGGCTCCAGGCCCCCTTCAGCTTCACAGGGTGCTGCGTCCTCCTCCTACTGTTCTGGGATTGCCGCTTCAGCCTTCATGCCCCTCCTCCCCCTTAGTTCTTCTGAGCACTCCTCGGATATCAGCGCTGGGGATAGGTTTTCATCAGCAGACCAGGGCAGTGGGCTCTTTGCCACAGACATCACTGAGGACACTGTGGTGGAGCGCCTGGGGAGCAGAAAGCGGTCCATCATTTCCTTTCGGAACCGCGCCTCCAGATCCTCCTTAAACTTTAAGTATTCAGGGTCTTCTCCTTCTGGCGGGGATGTGGGACCTGGGGGCTGGGAAGCGGTGTCTGCTCTGGCCTTGCAGGTTGGGGTAGAGGGCCTTGCGGCCTGGTCTTGGTGGGCCGGGCAGGGCATCGCTGCTGCGGCCTGGTCTTGGCGGGCTGGGCAGGGCATCGCTACTGCGGCCTTGTCTTGGAAAGCCAAGCCTGGCATGGCTGTGGCCTGATCTTAACGGGCCGAGCGGGACGCTTCTGCGGCCTGGACTTGGCTGTCCGCACCCAGTATGGCGGCGGACTGGGTCAGCATCGCACCTGCGGCGTGGATGAGCGTCGCTGCTGCAGCGTGATCTTGGTGGGCCGGGCCTGGCATGGCGGTGGCCTAAACTTGGCGGGCCGGGCCTCGCATGACAGCGGCCTGGGTCAGCATTGCTCCTGCGCGATGTGGATGGGTGTCGCTGCCGCGGCGGGATCTTGGGGGTCGGGCCTGGCATGGCGGCAGCCTGAATTTGGCTGGCCTGTCTGGGCGTCGCTGCTTCTGGGACATCCGCGAGGACCACGGGCTTCACAGCGGGGATTGGTGCACTTGGCGGGCAGGGGCAACACAGGACTCACCCAGGCTTGGCATCATTGGAGTCCGAGTAGTCGCCGCTCGGTACGTCGCTTGCCTCTCCGTCCACTTCTTGTGGGCCCAGTCGACTCCAGCCATCTCTCTGAGCTCTGCACATCCTTCCTGGATCTGCTTCATTACCCACACCTCCAGCCTTTCACACCACTGGTCCAGCTCCCAGTCCC